>NC_136916.1:115485538-116685538 GCF_949752795.1 Hyperoodon ampullatus | reverse complement strand
TTCCTGGAATACAAGGAGGGTTCAACATACGAAAAATTGATCAATGTAAATACACCATATTAACAGAATGAAGGAAAAAAACCTTCATGATCATCTCAATGATACAGAAAAAAAGTATTTGACAAATTCAACACCCTTTCATTATTAAAAAAAAAAACTCCCAACAAACTAGGAATAGAAAGAAAATAAATAAATAAAAGGTATCCAAATCAGAAAGGAAGAAGTAAAATTATCTTTGTTCACAGATGATATGATCTTGTATGTAGACAACCCTTAGAGTCCTCAAAAAACTGTTAGAACTAATAAATGAATTCAGCAAATAGCAGGATACAAAGCCAACGCAGAAAAATCAGTTGCATTTCTCAACACTAATAATGAACAAACTGAAAAGGAAATTGTAAAAACAGTTCCACTTATAATAGCATCAAAAAGAATAAAATATTTAGGAATTAACTCACGTAAGGAGGTTAAAGACATACAATGAAAACTACAAAACATTTCCGAAAGAAATTAAAGGAGGCATAAATAAATGGAAACACATCCTATGTTCATGAATTAGAAGACTAGATATTATTAAAATGCCCATTGTATTCAAAACGATCTACAGAGACAAGGCAACCCCTATCAAAATCTCAATGCCATTTTTTTTTCAGAAATAGAAAAAAGCCATCCTAAAATTCATATGGAATCTCAAGGGACCCAGAAGAGCCAACACCATCTTGAAAAAGAACAAAGCTGGAGGTCCCATACTTCCTGATTTCAGAACTTACTGCAAAGCTATAGTAATCAAACAGTGTGTTGCTGGCATAAAGATAGACATATAGACCAAAGGAGTAGAATAGAGACCTGGAAATAAACCCTTGCATATATGGTCAATTGATTTTTCAACAAGGGTGCCAAGACCATTCAATGGGGAAAGAACAGTCTTTTCAACTAGTGGTGCTGGGAAAACTGGATAGCCACATGTAAAAGAATGAAGTTGGACTCTTACCTAACAAAAATTAACTCAGTATGGATCATAGAACTAAACCTAAGACCTAAATCATAAAACTCTTAGAAGAAAACAGCAAAAGCTTTACAACATTGGATTTGGCAATGGTCTATTGGATATAACACCAAAGACACAGGCAACAAAAGAAAAAAATAGACATGTTGGACTTCATTAAAATTGAAAACTTTTGTGCATCAAAGGACGCTTTCAACCAACCATGGTTTCCTGCTTCAACTGTGCTTGGACGGAACAGGTGTTAATCCAGCCCTCCACCCCCTCCTCACAGTGCTCTCAGACTGCCCCAAGGCCCCCTGCTGTTGCTCCAGCACAGGGCAGCCACCATCGTCTCTCCTCACCACCTGCCCTGACCACCGAGGTCCCTCACTGGTGGGCCAGAACTACCACCAGGACTCAGAGGCCACCATCAACTGCCAGATCAACCTGGAGCCCTAAACTTCCTACCTCTACCTAGCCATGTCTTACTACTTTGACTGCAATAATGTAGCTTTGAAGAACTTTGCCAAATAGTTTCTTCACCCATCTCATGAGGGGAGGAAACATGCTGAGAAACTGATGAAACTGCAGAACCAATGAGGTGACCACATCTTCCTCCAGGATATCAAGAAACCAGATCATGAGGACCAGGAGAATGAGGTGAATGCAATGGAGTGTGTATTACACTTGGGAAGCGTGAATCAGTTGCTACTGGAGCTGCACAAACTGGCCACTGCACAAACAACCCCTACTTGTTGACTTCATTGAGACTCATTACCTGAATGAGCAGGTGTAATCCAAAGAATTGGGCGACCACAAAACCGATCTGCACAAGATGGGGCCCCCAAATCTGGCCTGGAAGAGTATCTCTTTGACAAGCACACTCAGAGAGACAATGATAACAAGAGCTAAGGCTGACACCAGCTTCCCATACCCACTGAGTGACTTTCCTGGTCACCAAGGCAATGCATGCATATTGGTAAAGGGGTTACCTTTACCTTTTCTATAGGTTGTACCAAAACATCTACTTAGTTCCTTTGTACCATTCCTTCAAATAAAGCAATTTGGACACTTTCAACAGAGTGAAAATGCAACCCATAAAAGGGAGAAAATATTTGCAAATCATATATCGATAAGGGATTAATATCAAGAGTATATAGGGCTTCCCTGGTGGCGCAGTGGTTGAGAGTCCACCTGCTGATGCAGGGGACACGGGTTCGTGTCCCGGTCTGGGAAGATCCCACATGCCGCGGAGCAGCTGGGCCTGTGAGCCATGGCCGCCGAGGCTGCGCGTCCGGAGCCTGTGCTCCGCAACGGGAGAGGCCACAACAGTGAGAGGCCCGCGTACTGGGAAAAAAAAAAAAAAAAGAGTATATAGAGAACTCCTAAAACTAAACAACAACAGAAAAATAAATAACCTGATTCAAAAATGGGCAAAAGACTTGAATAGACATCTCTTCAAAGAAGATATTTGAATGGCCAATAAGCACATGAAAAGATGCTCAACCTCACTAATCATTATGTAAATGCAAATCAAAACTACAGTGAGATACCCCCTCACACCCATTAGCATAGCTACTATCAAAAAATCCAAAATAATAAATGTTGGCAAGGATGTGGAGAAATTAGAACCCTTGTGCACTAGTGGTGTGAATGTAACATGATACAGCCACTGTGGAAAACAGTATGGTGGTTCCCCAAAAAATTAAAAATAGGCTTAGCATATGACCCAACAATTCCACTTCTGGGTATATGCTCAAAAGAATTAAAAGCAGGGTCTCAAAGATATATTTATGCACCCACATTCACAGCAGCATTATTTGCAATAGCTAAATTTTGGAAGCAACCCAAGGGTCCATGAACAGGTGAATGAATAAGCAAAATGTGGTATATGCATACAGGGGAACATTTTTCAGTCTTAAAAAGGAAGGAAATTCTGACATATTCTACAATATGGATGAACCTTGAGGATGTTATGCTAAGTGAACTAAGTCAGTCACAGAAAAACTAATACCATATGGTTCCATTTGTATGAGGTACCTGGAGTAGTCAAAATCATAGAGACAGAAAGTAGAATGGTGGTTGCCAGGGGCTGGGGGAGAGGGAAATAAGGAGTCATTGTTGAATGGGTGTGGAGTTTCAGTTTTGCAAGATGAAAAGAGTTCTGGAGGTGGATGGTGGTGATCGGTGATCGTTGCTCAACAATACGAATGTAATTAATACCACTGAACTGTTACTCAAACATGATTAAGACGGTAATTTTCATGTTATGTGTATTTCACAATTTTAAAAGTTTGAAAAAAATCAAGGCTAATTCAGGCCAAATCCAGTATGCAGATATACAGACCTTAAGTCTCTATGCAGTTAGTAAATTAAGCAACAACTTTGACTTACCATCCCCCTACTACCTCTCAAATTCCTGGGGCATATATTTTACAATCAAGTTTCCCTAGGCATTCACCAAGTGAGAGAAAAGTATACTTTATTTAGCCAAACTGTCTCAAGCATGAGTGTAGATTAAAGGCATTTCATACATGCAAAGCCTCAAAAAATTTACATTCAACTTATGGTTACCAAAGGGGATAGCAAGGGGAGGCAGGGATAAATTAGGAGTTTGGGATTAACATGTACACACTACTATATATAAAATAGATAACCAACAAAGACCTACTGTATAGCACAGGGAACTATACTCAGTATCTTGTGATAACCTATAATGGAAAAGAATCTGAAAAAGAATATATATATACACATACATATATATGTGTGTGTGTATATATATATATAACTGAATCACTTTGTTGTACACTTAAAACTAACACAACATTGTAAATTAAATATACTTCAATTTAAAAAATGTACATCCCAAGCATTGTTTCTTAGCAGACTACTGTATGACAAAAGTCAGTCCTCAATTGCTGCTATAAGGTATCGTGTATTTTTCTCTAATCTCTTCACAGAACTGATTGTAAACTCTCTGAGGAAGGGACCGCATTTTATATTTCTATTACTCAACGGGATTTTGAGACTGTATTCATACCACAGTAGAGATTCCATACATGTTATTTATTCCAGAGGTATTACAAACAGTAAGTGAATCTTCCGTTAGCAGAGAGGAGGGGAGGAACGGAGTCAGCTGGGAAAATGGGGAGTGTTAAGGCTCATTTCTCCAGCCATTCACCCAGCGGCACTCCATTATCTGGTCTCACCTAGTCCAGCCAACTTTAGTTCTTGCCAACACACACCTTCCCAGAAATAATCATTATTACTATTCTCCGTGATCACTAGTCATATTTAATCACAGAATTACAAATGTGGGGAGTTTCTCTTGCTTAATTTTCAGAAAGCTTCTTGGATTAGGACAACAAGCAGCTACGCCCCACTTCCAAGGAAAGATTGTCTCTGCAGTTCCACTAAGTCCCGGTAGGTGGCGCTGGCACAGTACAAAACAGCTCGAATTTGATCCCTGTTTATTGAAAGAATCCAGCTCCTTTTGCCACCGAGGTTATAAAATTTATTTTTAGTGTGACTTGATGGGCCTTGTCTGAAATTTAACAATATTGGAATCAAATTCTGATACCTAATCACACGGTTGTAAGCTCTATTAGATTTCAATTAGCATTCACTCTGATTTGATTATAAGGCTTCAACCATTAAAATGGCTAATAGGGAGACATTTAGATAATTGCAGCTGCCTGGGGTTATAACATTTGCTATCATTTCCACAGAGTGATTCATGTAAAGACTGGGCCATAAAATTTGTTTTTGTTGGTGGAGACAAGGAATGAGGGCTTTTTGGGGTGGAGGCACTACGAAGCATTTTGCTGTTGTGGTCTGGCAGTTGGGACTGTTTTTCTTTTTTATTCTTATTGTGGGATTGTTTTTTAATTAGGAGGGAAATAAGAGTGTAGGGCGCTTGCCATTTAGCTGTTTTCCAAAAAGATATTGTTGATTCTCCATCTACAATACTGTTTCATTTGGCAAAAGAAAAGAGGCATTAGCCAAGTTTCCTTTTCCTCTTTTTTAATTGAACTGACTTACATTTGAACTGAGAAGATTAACCACATCAAAACTCACCTCCTGCACAAAGGCCTTCCTCAGTAAATGGAACTGGGGTCTCCCCTATCACCTAATACCATTCCTAGGTGCAAATGCTAGAGGTGTTTTACCAAAGTTGCCAGACCGCTTGGTGAGGATATTGAGACATGCTTTAAACGTAAAAGGAATAGTTGGACAAACTGACCTTCAAGGTCACTTCAGCCCCCACCATCTAAGATTCTAGGGATCAACGAAAAAATGTCCCTGCCCCAAAGAGCCCCCAGACTCTAGGAGCAGGACCAGTCACCTAGGGTCTTAGAGCGGCCACACATGGTATATTTTTCTGGGTGGGACAGAGGAGCTGTTCCAAAAAGGTGGGGAAACTCACCTCCAGAAACTCACCCTCTACTCTATGTGGGCCACTAAGAGCCTGAAATTCATGTCTGGAAAGAAAGAAGTCATCGGTGAAAACTCATCTGTTTTTTGTTTGTTTGTTTTTGCAGTACACGGGCCTCTCACTGTTGTGGCCTCTCCCGTTGTGGAGCACAGGCTCCAGACGCGCAGGCTCAGCAGCCACGGCTCACGGGCCCAGCCGCTCTGCGGCACGTGGGACCCTCCCGGACTGTGGCACGAACCCGCGTCCCCTGCATCGGCAGGTGGACTCTCAACCACTGCGCCACCAGAGAAGCCCAACTCATCTGTTTTTAAATCCAATACTTCATCATTTTTACCCACAGATAACGTGATAATTTGCCAATAGGGCTTCAAAACTATATTCCACTCAAGGAAACAGATGTGGTGTCTGAAGACTCAAAACCAGATTGTGAGGGAAGCTTAGAATTCTCTTTTGTTCTGCTAGAAAATATTTCTCATGTACTGTACCAACCTGAAAACATTAATTCTTATAAATAACCTCTCTAGTCTCAGAGGCCTAGGATATAACCCCCTAGAGCCCAGTTTGGGGCAGGACCTAGCCCAAGACTCTACAGACAACAGTCAAACACTTTGCTGTGCAAAAGATCCAGCTCTATTCCAGATCAGACTATGTGTGTGAGAACATAAGAAAATGAAAAACTTTCTTAGAACAATGATCCATCAAGCCTAGTAGTCTGCCTTCTATATGTTTGAATATAAGTTCAGTAATCTTCCAAAAAGACAAACATCCTAGGCTGTCCTATAATGCACTGGGTCTTTTCTTTCCCCAGTACAGGTGGTTGTGAGGTGGGCCAGGACCCAAAAGTCCTGACCATAAAAAGAATGCAGGCAGACAAGCTGAAGGTCTGAGCCACTGCCCACGATTCATGTGGGTGGGGTCCATTTTTCCCAGAAGTGCAGACAATGTCATTTGTAATTCAGAAAAAATGTGGCAGACATTGCCAGGGCAATTCTCTCAGCATTGAGTGAAGAGGAGGGGGGTGGGGACGGGGCGTGGACGAGGAAGGGGGGATGGGGCAGTGCACAGATACCCAGAAAAGGTGGTCAGAGAAACACGTTTCCTCCTAGGTCTGTCCCTGAAGACAGGTCTGTATTCAACTGTTTGGGGAAAACGAGCAGCAGAGCAAACTCCTTAGCCACTCTGTGGAGGGAACGTCTATAACCCTTCAGTGCTGGGAGAGCCACAGCTCAAGTTTTGGGACCTAATATCTCTCAGAAGTGGATAGTACAGTTTAGTGTAAGAGAAATGGAGCAACATTTTATGGAGGGGTTTCCTAAATGTGAAAAAGCCATTCCTGAGATCCCAGCATTGATCTGGCCTTCTGAGATCTCTGACTTCATTTCCTATTACTCTTCCCATGACTCACCCCGCTTCACCCACACTAACCTCCCTGCTCTTGGTGGGTCCAAGAGCACCCACCTCAGGGCCTTTGCACTCACCGAACCCGGTTCTTCCCCTCAGCAGCCACCCAGCTCACTGCCTCCTTTCCTTCAGATCTTTACTTCACTGTTTGCCCTCTCATCTTCCCAGCAACCCTGCTTAAAAGTTCAACATGTCCTCCTGCCCTGACATTTCTACCCCTTTGTCTGACTTATTTTTCTCCTAAGCACTCTCACCAGTATATTCTGTATTTTACTTATTTATCTAGTATATTTCTGTCTCCTGCACGAGGTAAGCTCCCCGAGGGCAGAGTTTTGGACTGTATCTCCCATGCCTAGAAGAGTGTCTAGGACAGCGTGGGCACTCAGAACAGAACTTTGAATGAATCAAGTTCAGCTCCATATTCACACTTTCCAGAAGGACACCCTGATTCACATGAAGAAAGTATTCTTTCTAAGCAAATTAATATTCTAAGGAGGGTTTCTTAGAGAATGGCTAAGCATCCTGTGAAACCTAGCTGCTTTCTAGAATCCTTAGTACTTTTTTTTTTTTTTTTTTTTTTTTTGCGGTACGCAGGCCTCTCACTGATGTGGCCTCTTCCGTTGCGGAGCACAGGCTCTGGATGCGCAGGCTCAGCGGCCATGGCTCACGCGCCCAGCCGCTCCGTGGCATGTGGGATCTTCCTGGACCGGGGCACAAACCTGTGTCCCCTGCATCGGCAGGCGGACTCTCACCCACTGCGCCACCAGGGAAGCCCCCTTAGTACTTTTAAGTGTTAGAGATGAAGAGGCATCTAGAGCAGTGGTTCTCAAAGTGTGGTCCCCGGCCAGAAGCAATAGAGGACCTGGAACTTGGAAGAAAGGCACTTTCAAGCCCCACCTAGGACCTGCTGAATGAAGATCTCCAGGGGTGGGGCTCAGCAATCTGTGTTTTAAAAGTCCTCTGGTGACTCTAACACAAGCTGCAGTTTGAGAACTAATCACTGATGTAGAGGAAAGAGCAAAGGGCTAAATTATCTAGAGATGTAGATTCTAGTCCTGGTCTATTTAATTGTGCGACCTTGGTTACACCCCTTAAGCTCATCTACCTCCCTCTCTTCACTTACAAAATGAAAGAGCTGCTAAATTTTTCTTATATGCTTTTAATGTACTAATGGTAAATCTTGCAATCACAGCCCTGAAGGACCCCTTTCGTTAGGCTTGTAACTGTATATTAGCGAATCGTTCAACAACCTATCTTAAGTAAAACTTTCTTTTCTTTCAGTCTGGCCTTTCTTTTCTCAAGTTTCCTGAATTGGTGAGCAGTTTGCACAGACACACAATCTTGCCACACTGGACATTTCTTCCAATGACCTTATTCTTGTACCTCACACCTTTTTCAGCTTCTGGGACAGCCCTCTATTCTGGTTTCCCTCCCATCTCTTTGGCTGTTCTTAGTTTCTTCTGCTGGCTTCTTAGCCTCAGCTCACTCCTTAAACTCTGGTGTTCCCATCTTGGTTCTTAAAATCTATACACAATTCCGGGTGGCTTTGTCCTCACCCTGACTTTAGCTATTTCTCAAGTAAGCCAATGACTCCCAAATATTTCATTCTCTTAGAAATCCCCACATTCAATCACCTGTTATATAACCCCCAGACCCCTCAAATTAACACGTCCGAGAGAGAACTCATCATCTTCCCCCAACCCACTCTTCCTCCGATTTTGCCACTAAGTAGCCCGGGTCAGAAACTGAGAGCTCGTAGATGCCTCCCTCTCTCCTTCCCTCTCATCCAGTCAGGCACCAAGACCCGTAGATCCTTCCTCTTGGATCTCTTCAGCCATCTCTCTTCTTCACTTTCCAGTCACTGCCTTTAACTGGTCACCAGCTTCATACCTAACCCACTTCAGTCTATTTGCCACACAGTCTTCCAAAGCACACTGATGGCAGCCACCATGTAAAACACCCAGGGACTTCCCTGGTGGTCCAGTAGTTAGGACTCTGCCCTTCCACTGCAGGGTGCCTGGATTCAATCCCTAGTCGGGAAACTAAGATCCCACAGGCCGCACGGGGTGGCCAAAAAAAAAAATAATAAAATTTTAAAAAATTTAAAAAACAAAATAAAATCCCCCAGTGGCTCTCCATGGCTTTCAAGGTGCTGTCCCAGCTTCTCTGCTTGGTCACAGGGCCCTGCCCCATCTCATTCCTGCCTAACACTCTCATCTCTCCCCACACACACCAAGCCGCGTACAACTGCTTGTTTCACACCTCCATGATTTGCCACAGACTTTCCCTTCTCCTGGCACGTTCTTCTCCTTCCTTTTCTACCTAACTCCTACTTGTTCCTTAAAAGCTGTCCTTTATCACCCACACCTGTCAGAATGGCCATCATCAAAAAGAACACAAATAACAAATGCTGGCAAGGATGTGGAGAAAAGGGAACACCTGTACACTGTTGGTAGGAACGTAAATTGGTGCAGACACTGTGCAAAACAGTATGGATGTTCCTCAAAAAACTAAAAATAGCTACCATATGACCCAGCAATTCCACTCCTGGGTATATTTCCGAAAGGAATGAAAACACTAATTTGAAAAGATACATGCACCCCAATGTTCACAGCAGCATCATTTATAATTGCCAAGATATGGAAGCAACCTAAGTGTCCATATGAATGAATAAAGAAGATGTGATACACACACACACACAGAGAATGGAATACTACTCAGCCAGAAGAAAGAATGAAATTTTGCCATTTGCAACAACATGGATGGACTTGGAGGGTAATATGCTAAGTGAAATAAGTCAGACAGAGAAAGACACATGCCACGGAGCAACTAAGCACATGCGCCACAACTACTGAGCCTGTGCTCTAGAGCCCACAAGCCAAAACTACTGAGCCCGCACGCCACAACTACTGAAGCCCACATGCTCTAGGGTCCGTGTGCCGCAACTACTGAGTCCATGTGCTGCGACTACGGAAGCCCGTGTGCCTAGAGCCCGTGCTCCACAACAAGTGAAGCCACCGCAATGAGAAGCCTGCGCACCGCAACAAAGAGTAGCCCCCGCTCCCCGCTACTAGAGAAAGCCCAAGCGCAGCAACGAAGACCCAACACAGCCAAAAATAAAATAAAATTAAAAAGAAGAAAAAGAAACAGATGCACAGATACAGAGAACAAACTAGTGGTTACAGTAGGGAGAGGGAAGCGGGGAAGGTCAACATAGTGGTAGGGGATTAAGAGGTCCAAACTACTATGTATAAAATAAATAAGCTACAAGGACATATCATACAACACAGGGAATAGAGGCAATATTTTATAATAACTATAAATGGAGCATAACTTTTAAAAATTGTGAATCACTATATTTTACACCTGTAACTTATATAATATTGTACATCACCTATACTTCAATTAAAAAAAAAAAAGCTGTCCTTGACCAATCCTCCCAGCCCGCCTTAGCTTCCCCAATTCTACACTCCCGGAGCACTTTGTTCACATCTCAACGTGAGCCTCCTTACTAAAATCACTCCTGTACCTGGTTATCTCCCCACCAGCCTATACGTTCCCTGAGAGCCAAGAGCCTATTTTCTTTTCTTTGTACCTTCAGACCCCAGCAGTGCCTGGCACAAAAGTGCTTAATAAATGCTTGACAAATTAATGTTTGTTTTTTCTCTATACATAATACTTTTTTCTCTAGAGATTTCTTTTTTCATATTAGCCAAGTGTGTCAATATGTCACATTTCCCTTAGCTTAACCAGTCCTTTGACTAAACATAGCTACAGGTAGTTAGGGACAGACGTCTGTGCTTGATCCTGGAGCAGGAACTAAGAAAGTGAATTTACGCAGAGGGAAAGCCTCTGACCGGAAGTCTGGGGTGGGAAGAAAGGGCAGCCTGTCTGTGGGAGCTGTGACATTTTGAAAGCACCAAATTCACTGTCACCTCGAGCTTCTCCTGTGGGGCAAAAGGGATGACAGAGGTGGGGGCTTTTGTCCTCTCTTGTGGGCAGATTTCCCCGGTGAGTTTTCCTTTTGTGGTGTCTGTGGCCATGAAGGAGTCTTCCCCAGGAACCCCCCACCTATTTTTAGCCTCAGTTCAACACCCTACAGACAGCACCCCTCCCATATATCTCTGTGTTAATTTTCAATCCTGCTGTTACCAATATGAATCACCCAGGTCTGGCGTGACAAATTGCTAGACCTGAAGTGAGAATAAAGACTTGAAGTGAAAAGGTAAAACCTTTAACAGTGGAAAGTTGCAAAGATGCCCTGACAGCTAACGCATCTAATAGCCTCCCTGTGCTACTTTTATAAAATTATTTCGTGGATGTTCACATGTAGTGTTATTTGAATGAAGTTCTCTGTGATCAGAGGTTTAGAGCCTGCACTGGATAACTCAAACTCCTCTCTAGGATTTCCTCTTTAAGGAAGACTCATCTGGGAAATGAATTGTTGTAGATGTTACTTGAGTCAGGTAGAATACACACCATATATCATTCTTAGTACAGGCTTTTTGTTTTAAGCACTCATTATGTTATAGTTGGTGCATGCTTTGTGAAACTAGGTCAAGCTCTTGAGGTATGATATTTTGTGTTGAAAATGCTGCTGCCTCTGAAAGATCATCCTGGAATGACAGTTACCCCTCCACTGGGTCCAGCCAACCACGTGTCCATGGGCCTTCAGCCTTGCCATCCATTGATGGGAGTTCTGGTGAGGCATTGCCCTGCTGGGCAACCTCTTAATCAACCAGATTGATTCCCATTCCGCCTCCTTCCCCTCATCCTATGTCCCTGAAGGATTTTTGCCACAGGGGATACTCTAGGCAAGTTCTTATTGATTCCTCTAAGCTAGAGCTTCTGTCTCAACTTACTTTTCGATCTCTTGGCCTGGGCCTCCAGGACCTCATCTATCTCTGTACTGAAGGTTTTGAGGAGTCATCTGCCTTCTTATCCTGGGTCCCACCCTAGAGGTTACTCTCAGGCTGTAGAGAAGAAAGAAGAGAAGTGGGGCACAATCTAAGTCTATTTGTAATATCTTCTCTTATTAATACTCCGGATGGGCTGAGTTCTATGATGGCTCTGGTTTGGCCTTCTGTCCTCCTAGTAGCCTTTCTCCCACAATGCCTCCTTCCTCTGTAAAATGAGAATGATAACACCTCACTCCAAGGCAGAAGCTGGACCAGATGAGCTCTTGAGATAATTTCCAGATAGAGAAGTGTTGACTGGATGAAAAGTGAGGTATTCACAGAGAAGAAGAGTCAAAGAACAATTATGTTAGGTCTGAAGACAAGAGGATACTCATGCCTTAGACAATGGACCAGACAAGAGAGACGCAGAAGAAATGAATTTTCTCCACCCCTCCCAGCAGTGCCCATTCCACCCCATATCCTTGCATCAAGCTAGAGTCAAAAGGGGATACTGAACAATAACTAAGCAGTACAAGGCAATGTGTGACCTCAGGCCCTATGTGCAAGCCAGGCCATAAGAATTAGAAGGATTCAAAAGAGGGCAGAGGAAGAGAAGGAAGAGCTCTTGGAAAGGGTAGGTCCTGACAAGGAAGTGGGAGGAAGTTGGTCCTTGGGCAAGGAGGGAGAGCAGAGGACGTATCCCAGTGCAGGCCAGAGCCCCTGGAGCAGAGTGTTGGTGCTGGGGAGAAACGGGGACTGGGATGGCCAAGCTGGGCGGGCTCTGACTCTGGAGGGCTGTAAATGCTGCCTGAGGAATTCAGACTCTGTCCTGCAGGTCATGGTAGGTCACTAGAGGTCCTGTTACAGGAAATAACAGGACAAAATTGTGTATTAGCGAAAGGAGATTTAATCGTATCGCTGTAACCCTTTGATATGACTTGAATTTTTAACCACTTTTTCAACCACGTGCAAGTGCTACATCTGTTTTTTTAATACTACAGAAAATACAACTTATAATTTGTGCCAATACCTTTGAAAAACTTTTAAATAGGAACAGTCAAGCCACACTGTTAGAGTGTGGAGAGGAACAATGGGAGGGGGGCAGCAGGGGGTGATGGATGTAAATGCTGGCTTTGGCTTTCTGGTTGAGTGACTTAACCTTTCTGAGCCTCAAATTCCTTTCAAAACAGATAATGATCTCCATCTAAGAGAATGGTTGTGAAGATTAAATAGGATAAAGTATAGCAAGTGCCAGCCATGGTAAGTGTTCAGTAAATGTATAAATAACAATTTGAGAGGCTACTATGGTAAAACAGGGCCTGCACTAATGTGGGGACAGTGGAAATGGGAAGGGGATGGGCTGGAGTCATTTCAAAAGCAGGATAAACTGAACGGATCAGCTACAGGGATTTCAGGAGAGGGACCACTCACAGCTCTCCCCAGGGCTGTGATAAATGATGCACCATAGTCACACCTAAATACCCAGTCTCAGAGCACATCCTCCAGCCATCTTTCCTGAAATCCCCTCCTTAAGAAAATGTGGGAACTTCCCTGGTGGTCCAGTGGTAAAGAATCCGCCTTCCAATGCAGGGGACACGGGTTTGATCCCTGGTCGGGGCAACTAAGCCCGCGTGCCACAACTACTGAGCTCGCGCGCCTCAACTAGAGAGCCCGCGGGCCGCAAACTACAGAGCCCACAGGCTCTGGAGGCCGTGTGCCACAACTACAGAGAGAGAAAACCTGCACGCCACAACTAGAGAGAAGCCCGCCCGCCGCAACGAAGACCCGAAGCAGCCAAATAAATAAATAGTTAAAAAAAAAAAAAAGTGATTCCTCGGAGAAGTTATTCCACAGACAGCCTGAAGATGTCGCTGCAGGCAGTACCATCCATACTGCGCTCCTTATCTTGCCTGGATTCTGCCATTCGTGAAAGAAAATTCCACTGTGGCTCCCTATCTAACCCCCCTTACTCCATGCTCCTGCCCTGTATGTAGCCTCCTCTTTCTCCTGTGAACACTCATCCTTCCCTCTACCTCCTGCCCTGACCACCTGGGGGTGAATCTGAGCCCTTCAAGGCAGCCGAGCCAACTTTGTGACCAGGTTGCACAAGTGCTTCCCTGCCCTTTCTCCATCATCGTGTTCATGTAGATTATTTACCAAGACCTGCACGCATGCTCTTACCCCTATCCCATTCCCCTAGCCTCTTGAATTTCAGTCAATGAAGGTAGGGGCACCCCTATTCCCTATCTCCCATGCTCTTTAACTTCTCTTCTAAATGGCCCAATTTTCAAATATTAGCATTAAAGATTTGATGATGCATTAATCTACCTCATTTTCTGAAAATGTCAGTGTTCTTGGTAAAATAATCCCTGAACCATGGCCTATATAAACAGCTGTGGGATATAGGAAATGATGAGCATTTTGGAGCCAAGCTGAGTGACTTAGCCAAAGGGAATATGTGACAGTCATGGGACTGGACTCTGACAGCTGAGACCCAGTAACAAAGGAAAAATGTTCCAGGCCAATTTCCCCCTTTCTCTCAGCTCATGGCTTCTGTTTGTGACCCTTCCTCTTACTCTCTCATTTGCTTTCAGCATGTAAAGATCAGCCTAAGAGTATAGGATTAACAAATACACACTACTATATATAAAATAGATAAGCAACAAGGATTGGCTGTGTAGCACAGGAAACTTACTCAGTATCTTGTAGTAACCTATAATAGAAAATAGTCTGAAATATATATATACATATATACATGAATCACTTTGCTGTGCACCTGAAACTAACACAATATTGTAAATCAGCTATACTTCAACTGAAAAAATAAAAATAAAAAGCCTAAGAATAACTTTCAGAATCGATTTTTTTATAGGTATCCCCCATTAACAGCCTCAGAGATAAGACACATCTCAATTCTTAATATTTATCCAAGTAATCTGGGGCTCTACCCCAGAGAACAGAGGGTCTAAAAGGAGATTTGGGAAAGACATTATCTTGGTGATTACAAGAAAGGGCTGAGGATCAAGGTTCCTAAGTCTTCACTCTATTTATAAACTGAAGTGAATCTATGATTCCTCTATGATTATCTATGATGCAGCTCTGATTCTGTTTACCTTTGTCCTACACCATTCCCAAGACCTTAGACCACAGAGGGGAAGAAATATCCACATCCCCGTATAGTTTCTGGTGGTGCTTTGGCCTCTGGTGCTGAGAGGGATCATGAGCTTCTCCCCTGCTTATGGTGCCCAAGGGCAGGGACCTCCTCTCACGTAGGTCCCCAATCCTGCCGGGTACCAGGCCTTTGTGTGGGAGTGCCCTGGTGCTAAGTCCCCTCCTACCCTGACTGAACTCAGAGTGAATTTACACCCAAGCCAAAGTAGCGAACGTACTGGCATGCAGAGGAAGCAGTGGGCTCTTAAGCCTCCACCCCCTTCTTAATCCAACTACCCGTCTCTGAACACAACAGAACATGAATCACCCTCACACCTATTAGCGACCCCTTGGTTACTGCCGACAAACAGTGAAAAGGGAGAGCCAGGAATTGGGGCCATAGGTGACACGTGCAGGCCCCCTGCCTCCCCGGCAGCCGCTGGTTACCCAACTGGCAGAGGGCACAAGGTTGAGGCACCAGCCAAGCAGGAACACTTCAAGGAGATGTTTATTGAAAGCATTTGAGTGTTTAAAAAAACCTAAGTAATCTTTGTAAGAAAAATCAGAACTTTGTTGAACTTGTTGCGCTCATTTTACAGGATAGAGTTGAAACGTTTTTTGGGGGAGGTCGAACTCTCTTTTCCAGGCTTAGTGATTCCAACCCTGCCTGCAGGGGCAGATGGAACTTCCTGGACAGACACACTCCACCTCCAGCCTCCGGTTACAGTTACACGGAGGAGCAGAGACCCCGTGATGCCAAGGGAGGGGAAGGCGGGTGCCTTCCCCCAAAGCGCCACAAAAACATCATACCTTGGCTGAAAAAAGAGGTTCTACACTCAGGGCCTGTAGGCTTGATTTAGCCAAAAGATGCAGAAATGCATTTTGTTTGGGTTTTTTGTTTGTTTGTTTGTTTTTTACAATGCTTTAAGATTTGAAATTTTTCACATCAAAATCCATTTTCCGATTTTTTTAAACAATGGAATATCAGTGCTGAACTCCAGGTGCTACTTGGCAAAAATTGTCTGAGCTGAGTGTGAGGGACATACTCTCAGTCAGGGATGCCACCACTCCCTCTTGGACTCACATGGCCGGCTTCGCTCATCTGTGAAAACTGCCTGGCCCCTATAGGAAGGTATTTGAGAATGAGACCTTTTAAAACTGTGATCCCCCTTTAAATTGCAGGATTTATTGCAGCAAAAGAAACCCCTGAAGGCTTTGACAGTCTTATTTTCAGGTCACCACAAATGAAAGTCCTGACAGCTGTTTTTCTGTGGGGAAAGCTCCAGAGCTTGGGAGCCCCAGGTTCTCACAGGGGTGGACGGATGCAGTGGCTAACCATCACAAGAGGAAAGAAAACTAAGCCTGGGATTGGAGGCAAAATATAAATTCAGAATTTCACGGTGGGGCATCCATCAGCAGCATGCCTGACTCGCTTGCCCTCCAGGGCTCTGTCATGGCTCCTCTCTCTTCCAGCCTGGCTGCAGAGAGCCACGGGCAGCCTTCTTCAGGAGTTTGGTTTGCTGGGGCTAAAACAATTTTTGGCAACTGACACAGGACACCCTGCCCACGATGTTTAAGAAAAGCCAAATATGTTGGACCACCTGGTTGAACTTACAGAAATATCTCCGTGCTGCCAGGCCACTGGGCACCCCAGGCAGAAGGTTCAGTCCACGCTGTGCATCTCCCACCCAGGAAGAGTGCACAAGTTGCCTGCGATCACACCAGGCCTTGATGGTGCTCCTTTCCCACAGGGGTGCTCCTGCCCCCACTGAAGCAGGCAAGCATCACTGGCCATCCTGTCCTTCCCTATGGCTGTATCCTGTGCAGCTTCAAGGTTAACTTATTCATTCTTTTGCCTTTTGCATTAAAAAAAAAAAAAAAGGGAATTCCCTGGAGGTCCAGTGGTTAGGACTCCGAGCTTTCACTGCCAGGGCCCGGGTTCGATCCCTGGTCCAGGAACTAAGATCCCGCAAGCCACATGGTGTGGCCCAAAACAAACCAAATAAAGCCAAATGACATTAAAAGGCTTTAACATCTTTAAAATGGTCAAGATTAGCTAAAATCCTCGACAATGAGGTAGGGAGAACTCTAAGTGTGCAAAGGTCTTTCTAAACCAACAATCAGTTTTGCTGTCTTCTGCTCCATCTGTTTTCTGATTTCCAAGTATGTTCTCTACCACCCAAGGTGTAATGTTTGTTGATTTAAACCATATAGAGCATATGATAGAGGGAAAACTTGTTTGGATCACGTTATTCAAAACTGTCTCCCAGGTTGCAGAAAAACAAAAGGGACCTCCCTGGGAATCCCCACCACAGGGACAGTTCATCAAGGCTCAGCACCTCCCAAAATTTCCAAAGCGCCATGATAAATCAGGGAATGCCTGGACCTGACTCTTACCACTAGGTGTCACACTAAACAATCAGGAATAAAGACCACCAATTGTCCGAGGCCTTCAGCTACAGAAAGCCATCACAGCAGGTGCAAAGAAAACTTATTCCTGAGATACTTTTGACTTAGGCATGATTTTTTTTTCAATGATCATTTTTAAACCTGCAGCTAATAATCATCTTCTAAGGTACCCTTTGTAAGTGGGAATTTAGGGTTTGATATTTCTGTACCTTTTTTATAGGTGTGAATATCCCCAGATGGGGGAACATCTACCCTCTATTTTACCTAACAACTGGAGTAGAAAACAGTTTGCATATCTTCCAAATTACAGTGTATTCAGTCTCATTTTCACAAGGTGTTTTCAAAAGTGTTAATACCATGACTGCTTTGGCCAAATGATTACTATGTTGGGATAGAAATTAGATAAACTGCCATGGGATGCCTAGGTAAATTTCTCTGCATTTTAGTTTCTTTTTAGGAAAGTAGGAACAATAGTTCTTACTTACAGGATTAGTTCTGAGAACTAACAATGTGTTGCAGAAAGTGTTGGAGCCCTTCAAAAACTTATACTGTGATATTTCTAAGAGACATGGTCACCCTTTGCAAAGTTACACAAGCATTTGTGGTCAAGTAATACAATTTTTAATCTGGGGAAAAAATCTAAACAGCATTAAATCCAATCTTGTTATTATAAAAGCAGGTATCCCATAGCAAAGGTAGCTAATCTCTCCAACTAATACGCAGTTAATTAGAGGTAGAGCTGGGAACTGAGATCTCCTACTTAGAGTTCTCATTCCGCCTTGCCTAATAATTATGTATTTGTATATCACATGCCTGCAGAGACATACGGTGTCTATCCCTGGGGAGTTTTCATTTTAGTATGTGACCATCACTACCCTGAAGGTTTATTTCTTGATTTTACTTTTTTTCCCCTCATATTTTGTCTCTCAGCCCCATTGGCCCAGATTTCCTACATTCGGATATTGAGGGTAGGGGAGTGGGGAAAGGGGAGATGAGGAGAGGTGAAGGGTTGGTTAGTACACGGCCAGTCAAGTTGAAGATGATTGCAATAATCACCAGAAATCTCTGCAAAACTATAGAGGCTTCCTAGGGCGCATTCTGAAGAACTCTGACCTAAGTTGCTTTAGTTTGCCTGGACCAGTTCTAGGAACAGATGAATGCATTCCTCTCATTGGCTAGGAGATGGGGGTGGGGCAGAGAGCATAACTTCTATTTCTGCAGATGAGACCCGAGGATGGTGAGCCTGGAGTGGCTACCCATATGGCATGGATAGGTCCAGCTGCTGTCCTCCCCCAGGCAAGAGAGCAAGGAGCCAGCAGGGGCAGGATGAAGGCCACGCTGGGGCTGCCTTGAGCTCCCGCAGTATGCCTGGCAGTTACTTTCTTAGCCAACCTTAAGGCCCAATCTTGGATACGGCACTACTCAACCCATTCTTCAGCCACCTTCTCCAAATGCTTCTGGAAAGTCACCCAGCTGGGCACCCAGAAGTAGGTTAAAGGTCTATACTCTGCAGCAGCACAGTGCAAATCAGGGAAAATGACCTCAATAATTATTTTGTTATTGCAAGGTGTCTACAACTCTACTACAAAGATTAACGCCTTGCTTTCCTTGAAAAATATTATGGTCATATTCAGCATTTTCCCGCATACAGGGCAGAGTGCTTGCCCCTCCCCCAGTCAGCAGGCTTGTTAATCCCGAGGAAATGATTTGAGGCTTCTCCAAGCATTTAGGTTTTCAACGCCAAAACTTTCACAACTTCTACCTGAGTGGGGGGCTGGGGGCTACACGCCCCTGCACTGCCAAGATCCTGGTACTGGCAGGAACGCAGAGGCAGCCGGCGACCTTCCACCCGCCAGTGCGTCCTTCCTGCAGAGACCTTTGGGGAAGTGAATCCCTATACCCAGCCAACATTTCCACTCGCGTCTTCAAAAGATCAAAGAAAAAAAAATTTAAAAACCGGAAAAGACCTGCAGGTCTGCAAACCCCAATGGAGAACCGCCCTGCAGGCCTGCGTCCTTGGGATCTCAGGAGCAGACGACCCCAAATCAAATCGATCATGGGAAACCCCAGGGAAAGAAGGTTTCTTGCAGAGGATCAGGATTACTGGCTGCAGGGAAGTACCGGGGGAGGGGGCCCGGTCAGGAGGACTTTCCAGCCACTCAGCGTTCATCAAAAAGTTCCCTGTACATGACCCCAGTGGCTCATCGCGGGAGTTTCTCTGATGAACCCGGGCGCGGGGTTTGGGCTTCTTTTTCCCCCTAGCAGAGGACGAGGCCAGTTCTCTTTTCTGGTCTGACTGGCTTGGAAATTCCCCGCGCCTGACCCCGCCCCGGAGAAATCCCCTGCCAGCGTTTATAGGGCGCCGCGGCGGCGCTGCGGAGCCCACAACAGTCCGAACCCGCCGTCCCGTCGGTCCTCGACACCGCAAGCAGCCAGCGCGCCGCGCAGCCCTTGGCCCGCGCACCTGGGGAGCAGCGCCCGAGCCCTCACCGCGCCATGTTCCAGCCCGCGGAGCCCGGCCAGGAGTGGGCCATGGAGGGCCCCCGGGACGCGCTCAAGAAGGAGCGGCTGCTGGACGACCGCCACGACAGCGGCCTGGACTCCATGAAGGACGAGGAGTACGAGCAGATGGTGAAAGAGCTGCGGGAGATCCGCCTCGAGCCTCAGGAGGCGCCGCGCGGCACCGAGCCTTGGAAGCAGCAGCTCACCGAGGACGGAGACTCGTAAGTGTCGCGGGCCCGGATGGCGGGGCCGGGCGGGGGCGCCGGGCCTGCAGCCCGAGGCGCGGGGCCTGCGCTGCGGCGGCGGACCGGGGTCGGTGCACCGACCCGGAGGCCGTGCAAAGGTGCACGGCTGCGCGCGGGGACCGGGGAATCGGGGATCGGGGCGGGTAACCGGGGCCGTGGTCTAGCAGCTCTGCCTTGCAGTCGCGCATACACACACACCCCCCCCACACCCCTTGCGGGTCCCCTCGGCCGGGGGCGGGGCTGCGGCGGGGACGCTTAGTCCCCGCTTGCATAAGGGGGGCGGGAGTTTCTGCCCCGCTGGCAGGCGCCAAGCGGCCGGGAGGGGAAGTACAGGGCGTTCCGGCCCGGCGAGAGGGCGGGGCGGTCTGGCCGGCGCCCGCCGCCTAAGAGGGGGGGCCCGGAAAGTCCCTGGGCGCCTGCCAGGAACACTCAGCTCATAATAACCTCGCGGAAAACACCGCGGCCTCGGCCTCCAGAAACCCCGACCTTGCGCAATCCCCCGCGGGCCGCGCCTCCCTGGGCCTCACGCAGCGCACTCACCAGCCCTGCGGGGTTTTCCCTCTCTTCCCCTCAGGTTCCTGCACTTGGCCATCATCCATGAAGAGAAGGTGCTGACCATGGAAGTGGTCCGCCAAGTGAAGGGAGACCTGGCGTTCCTCAACTTCCAGAACAACCTGCAGCAGGTACACGACTCGCCCCGCCCCGTGCCTCTCTGACCCCGTTATAAAGCTGCAGCTAGCTCAGTTCCTCCCAATTATTTCTAAATTAACAATTCCTGGTCATTATCATTAACCTTTCACAGCTGAATCAGCCAACATCCTAGAGAGGACAGAATATTCCATTGATTTGGGGAGGCCTTTATGAAGCCCACCTGGGGCCTCTGGTATTTTGCCTTTTGCCCCTTGTACCTCCCTGGGAGGAGCAGTACCCACTACCAGGATTTCTCTTGGGCTTCAAGGGAACACAGACTGTAGGTTGGATCCGTGGCTTATACTTTCTATCCCTCTTCTGTCTGTAGACTCCTCTCCACTTGGCAGTGATCACCAACCAGCCAGAAATCGCTGAGGCACTTCTGGAAGCTGGCTGTGATCCTGAGCTCCGAGACTTTCGAGGAAATACCCCCCTACACCTCGCCTGTGAGCAGGGCTGCCTGGCCAGTGTGGGAGTCCTGACTCAGCCCCGCGGGACCCAGCACCTCCACTCCATCCTACAAGCCACCAACTACAACGGTACGTCTGGCTGCCCTGCCCATCAGAGGGCAGGTGACGTGGGGAAGGGAGAGGTGGGCCGACTTAAGGAGTCCAAGCAAGGTTTAAACTCTCAACATGTGAAAAGTTGAGAACACGTGTATTCATGAAGGCCTATTTGATGCCTTACTAAAGTCCATCCAGAACCCAGATTCTGGGTTCTTCAAATTCAGAAGAATTTGTCCCTTAAAAGAATAGGTGAAAGGTTCTGCTTGAGAAGTGAGGGTTGAAACAAGGGGTTATATTTTCTTACTTTTGGTCTTCTAGGTCACACGTGTCTGCATTTGGCCTCTATTCATGGCTACCTGGGCATCGTGGAGCTGTTGGTGTCCTTGGGTGCTGATGTCAACGCACAGGTGAGTGCCTCACGCCTTCAGATGGAGTGCATCAGGCTCCCAGCCCTCCTCCATATGATCCCGTGCTTTTGTTGCAAGCAGAAACCCCAAACTCAGCCATAAGCCTCTCAAATTCCTTTTGGTTTCAGGAGCCCTGCAATGGCCGAACTGCCCTCCATCTCGCGGTTGACCTGCAGAATCCCGACCTGGTGTCGCTCTTGTTGAAGTGTGGGGCCGACGTCAACAGGGTCACCTACCAGGGCTACTCCCCGTACCAGCTCACCTGGGGCCGCCCAAGCACCCGGATACAGCAGCAGCTGGGCCAGCTGACCCTAGAGAACCTTCAGATGCTGCCCGAGAGCGAGGATGAGGAGAGCTATGACACGGAGTCAGAGTTCACAGAGGATGAGGTGAGTCCCGATTAACTTGTTTGTGGCTCTGCGAAAAGGAAGAAGAGTGGCCATTCTCCCTCTATCTTCTCAGGCCCCTAGAGCTCCTCCTTATCCTGAGGGTCTCAACATAATGAGGCTCTCAAACTTGAGTGTCCCTAAGCAGTATCCCAAGAGTATGTCTTTTTTTTGTTGTTTTGGTTTTTTTGCTCTTTCTGAAGGAGAGGATCCTTAAAGGAAAACTCCCTCAGCCCAGGAAGTTAATTTATATTCAGGTTATAGAGGGAGTCTAAGAATACTTGAGTTATTTCCAGTAGCAGCCCTCACCATCATCCCAGTACCCTTGGCAAAGCTCTGGAAGTTTAACCTACCTTATTTTCTCTTTTTAGCTGCCCTATGATGACTGTGTGCTTGGAGGCCAGCGCCTGACGTTATGAGCTTCGGAAGGTGTCTAAAAGAACGTGGACTTGTATATTTGTACAAAAGAAGAGTTTTATTTTTCTAAAAAAAAAAAAAGGAAAAAAAAAAAAGGATATACTTATAACCACACTGCACATTGCCTGGCCCAGAACATTTTACTCTGGTGGATTAGCCCTCATTTTGTTATTTTCATGAACTTTGGAAGAGGGGCAAGAAGGATCATTGGAATTCAGAGAAAACCTCTTTTAAATGTCACCTTTGGTGGAGTTTTAAGGAAAGGTTATTCAAAATTTGATGAAAGGACTATATTTTATTTATTGTGCTTTTCGGTTGAATCACCATGGATTCAATGGCTGGGGCCAGTTGTATGGAGTAACGTGTAACAGGTGTGTTGTTAAACCTGTCAGTGGGGTGGGGTTAAAAGTCGCTACCTGTCAAGGTTTGTGTTACCCCCTGTAAATAGTGCACATAGTGTATTTTGTTGGTAATTATTTTGGTACTTTTAAGATGTATATTTATTAAACAGATTTTTACAAACAGCCTTATCGTGATCACTTCCTCCGGGCTGCTGGGGGGCTCCTACACTGAGAGTCATTCTATCCCCAGGTGGAGGCGGAGAGTTGTGTGGGAGAACTCACCTCAGGCAGCCATGGAACCCTTTCAGAGAGCAACTTCTCCCACTGTCTACACCAGCCTCCCAGGGCCGGGGCCCAGTGCGTGGGCGGGAAGGCTGTTGCATGGTTATAGGAAACACCATTTTCAGGCCACTTGGTCTACAGCTGGAAGGTACTTTATTGTCAACTGCTTTCATCTTCTTGATTTAAACTACTCCAGGACCTTACTTCTGCTTTAGGAAATTATTTTGGCCAAGAGGAGTATGCTGAATTCACATTTTCTAGAGCTGGGAAAGATCTCCCCTATGATGCTGGAAGTTCCTGCAGACATGGGCTTAGGAGTAGGACTGCACTGACAAGTGTTAGCAGGTGCCCACCTCTGAGCCTCTGTTTCCTCGTTTATAAACTGGGCTGTCTGAAAAATTGCACAAGACTATACACATAAAAAGTATAGCGGAATACCAGGCCCACAGTACTAAAGAAAAATACAAACCGTTGCACAACATTCTGTATTTCACATGGGAAGGAACCAGTCCAGAGAGAATGTCCTGTTCAGGGTCACCTTGCAGGACAGGCAGGTGGTTAAGTTAGTTGATACACTCTTGTCTTCAGGTGGTTAACAGTTTTTAAACGCCATCTACCTGCAAATCAGCCTCTTTTACTGTTATCAGCTGAAGTATAAAATTGATAATAAAGGCTGGAAAAGTCTTTTCATCAGCTCAGTCTAATTCTACTGAATGATTCTACAGAAGCAGATGATTTCACAAGACATCAGTAACTTGTGAAGTTTGGGTTTAGGTGCTTTCAAAGTTTTTATCCCTAAAATGCATCTCTTGCCTAGATAGAGAAGTACAGGGAAGTTTATGGCATTCTGTAAAACGCAGAATGGGGTATCAATACAACTCATGTACTTTGGCTTACACCTAAGAAAACATTACCATTATGTTATCCTTTTCCTGACCCACAAATGATGTCAAAGTCAAGTGAATATGATGATCACCTTCCTTTCAGACCAAAAAGGAGCCAATACCTCGTGGGTCTTTCATATATAAAGAGTATCACTGTAGACTGAACTGTCTGGTCAAAACCAGCTCTGTCCCCCTCCTGCAGCTCAGTCGTCTGGAGCTGAGCACTGTGGTGGGCCCCTACCAGTCTTGTCTTCTCTCAGGTGCTCCAGGACCCTCACTAAAATTCCTTGTCCCTCTCAGAGCACCTGAACACAGGTGTTACATAATCTAACGCATGAATGTCAGGTTCAGCTCTCCGCTGACACACAGAAGAGGTAAGAGGGATAAGGGGAGGGATATCCATCTCCGATCTCAAAGAACAAAGGTTGGAAATTGGCTCCCAATTTTGGAATGATGCGTCTTAACGCATCTCAGTCAGACATGCCTCTTTTTCCCCCTGTGATGGTGTTGAAGGTACAAGTCACTCCAGTTCTGTGCTTGGAGGTTGGAGAAACAGGGCAAAGGGATGTGACCCACTCTTCCTCAGCCTCCTTGGGGACCGGCTTTTGTGTAGAGGTGTCACCTTCCATGCTCACAGAGGGGCCTCTTCTGACCTTCCATGCTCACAGAGGGGCCTCTTTTGACCCATTTGGACCCAGCCTCCCACCTTGCCAGGCTTCATTCAGCTTTTCTGCTCTTCTGGACCCCAACCCTCAGGGTGGATTCCATCCTCTGCTTAAACCTGGAGGTAGCTGGCCCTTTTCTTTACTCTCTGGATTGTCTTCCTGTTTATCCATCTCCTTTCTTTCTTTTCTTTTTTTTTAAACCTACCCTCTTTCTTTCATGCGATTGGTTGGGTGGCTGGAGCCTGGAGTTCCCTAAAGAAAAATTTTAGAATTAAAATATTCTAATCCATGGAAAGTCTTCCTTACACTTTCTTCCTTTCAAATTTCTAAGCAAATAAGAACTAAAGTTTTCAAAAGAAAACAGCTCAGCAGACTGGGAGCCTTTTATGCACTATGATTTTCTCCAAGAAGCTAAAGGTCCTGTCAGGACAGGTAGAAGTAAGGGAGTCTTGGGAAAGAGGGAAGTGGCACAAGGGGGAAATAAAAGTCACATCAGCAACTTCCTTGAATTTAGTTCCTTGATTGTTTCTGCCTGCCTCATCCTCAGGATAAATTTCCTTTATAGGTACGTGTACCAAAGTCATTTCCAGAAGGAAGGGTTTTTCTTTAAAGAGGGAATAAATTCCAGTCTGAGCAATCTGAAGACCTTCACGTGGGGCCTGAAAATGTCAAAACTGGATGCTTGGGGGCATTTGCATTGAAACTTCAATTGCTACTGGAAGTGATTAAGTGGTGACAGAACTGAGTCAGTGAGATGGGTTCTTCCTTCGCCCCCTTTCCTCCTGATTTTCATCAACTCGCCCTAGGTGTAGTTGAAATTTCATTTGGCAAGAAAGGTCAGAGTGGAACTGTAGTCAGAAACATACCCAAGAACCATTCCCCGACCTCTGGGACCTGGACAAGAATATCCCAGGTCGTTTCCCCATTTTAAGGGAGCATCACAGAAACTGAAGCTGGATATCCTGTGTGTGTTTCCTCCTAGAGAAGTGGCTCTGTCTCATTCATTCAATCGCATGATGAAGCACTATTATTCTCCAGGCCCTGTGCCAGGTCCTAGAGACACAAAGAGTTACCAGTCATGGCCTCTGCCTCAAAGAGCTCCTTGCTCCGGTGGAGAAGACGACAAGCACTTAGAAGACAGGATGGGAAGCTGAAGCACAGATGTGATGTGAGCTCAAATCAGAGGCCCCAATGCAGAATGCAGCAGGGGACGGGGGACCGAGAGATTACACCCTAGTTAGCTATTTGCCCACCAGACCAGAACTCTTATCTCATATCCCAAGTGACCCATGGCCCTCTTTCAACAAGTGACAAGAAACAAAACTGTGCTCAGAGTAAAACTAACTTCTGGGCTGGGATTAAACCAAGCACCCACAGCATGCTGTACTGTTCATTTTTGCATCTCTGTATGCTCCTAGATTCCAGAGCTGAGCCTGAAAGCAATTGAATTAATGACAAATGATGTACATGCCTTAGTTCAGAGCTTCTCAAACTCAGCGTGCACTTGAATGTGCACTTGCATGGCCTGGAGATCTTGCTGAAACGCAGGTTCTGATTCAGTTGGTCTGAGGCTAGCATGACACTCACATTCCTAACAAGATCCCAGACAAGGCCTGTGCTGCTGGCCTGGGGACAACACTGAGAAGCATTTTGAATAGAATGTTACGTTGGCTGTTTATTTAAGGCCAGCATTGTCTGCCATCCCCCTCGGTACCACTGACAAACCTGGACAAGAGTTTCTGCAGCCACTCCTGAGGATGATCCAGCATCAGATAACGTGAGTCTTTTGAAAAGTAGGGCTGGATTCTGAGGACTGACGTTAAATAGGGCCCAGGCCAAAAAACCTGCCATCAAACCTGGTAAGTGTTATAAGGAAAGCAGCTGACACAATGCAAGGCCAAAAGGGTTATCACCTGAGGTCCAAGAAAAGGACAAAAATCATGAAGGAAATGCATTTGAAGGAAAATTCACTAAGAAGAAAAGCTGGTTTTAAAATGAGGTTATTCGTCCCTTTTATGGAGTTGCTGTGGCGTGTGGGAGGGGCCCTGACCAGGCCTCCACCTGGAAGGAGGGGAGAGGGGTTGGCTTCCCAATGACAAAGTCCCCACTATATCCTTATCAGAATATGAGAAGCCTTAACAAGAAAAAAAAAAAAATCAAAAAACAAACAAACCCACCCCAAAAAACAGAAAAAAAAGAAAAGAAGAGAGAATGTGAGAAGCCTTAACAAGCACTGACTAAAATGCATCAGGGAAGACCTTAAATAAAGAATAACTTCCCCTTAAATGTTGCCAGCATTTCATGATTCCCAGTTTTAGAAATTTATTGAATATAGTCTATATGGAAAATATTCACCTGTTTAAAGGTAAATTTTTGAAAAGCTTTTAAGTTGCCATATTTTTTTTTTTTTCTTTTTGGTCTCACTGCCTGGCATGTGGGATCTTAGTTCCCTGACCAGGGATCGAATCCACGATCCCTGATTGAACCCGAGCCCCCTGCAGTGGAAGCGTGGCGTCTTAACCACTGGACCGCCAGGGAAGTCCCTAAGTTGCCACATTTTCATTTTGTACAATATATTTTTTTAAAGATTTATTTATTATTTATTTATTTTATTTTATTTTGGCTGCGTTGGGTCTTAGTTGTGGGAAGCATGCGGGATCTTTCGTTGCAGCGCACGGGCTCTTCGTTGCGACAAGCGGGCTTATCTCTAGTTGTGGCATGTGGGTTTTCTCTCTCTAGTTGAGGCGCAAGAGCTCAGTAGCTGTGGCACGCGGGCTTTGTTGCCCCGCCGCATGTGGGATCTTAGTTCCCTGACCAGGGATCGGACCTGCGTTCCCTACATTGTAAGGTTGATTCTTTACCATTGGACCACCAGGGAAGTCCCTGCATTTTGTACAATATTTTATTCAAAATGTCTTTTAACTGATCTATGATACTATATAATATAGGATAAAATAATAGAATAAATTTACTTTTTATGTATTACACATGTGCATAGTGCTTGCTGTGTGCCAGACATTATTCTAAGTAGTTTACAAATATTAACTCCAGGGATCCTCAAACCACCCTGTGAAGTAGATATAATACTATTATTATTTTCATATCTTTTATAAGGAAGCTGAGGCACAGCCATGTTAAGAAACTCAGCCCAGGTCACACAGCCAGTAAATGGCAGTTCTGGGCTTGGGTGGGCTCCAGGTTCAGGTTCCCAATCTGTGGTATAAAGCAGCTTCCAATGTGCGTGGCGATTCCCACTAACTAAAATGACTTCAAGTCATCGATTCTGAATCTGTTTGTTACACATTTGCTACTAATATCCTCCCAAATTGGATAAATATTACTAAGGATGGTTTGAATTTCTGACGGGCTGCGTAATGGAAGACTGTCTGGTAGAAACTACATAATAATGCAGAGCATGCAAGATGTAAGACCTTAGGAAACCTCAGTAAACCAAACAATAGCGTGGGACCCAGGCAGATTTGGACCCGAATCCTAATTCATCTCCTCTGGATGTTCAGTGTCAAGTTTCATGTGATTCTAAATAAAAGGAAGTGAGGCATGTCTCTCTTTCCAGGAGTTTCCAGTTGTGTGGTCTATGTTTGCTTCTGATTGAGGCTAGGTCTACCCAGAGTCACCACATTAAACATTTGGTCAGACTTTTTAAAACTTTGCAGTATTTGAATATTCATCTCCGGGGAAGCCCAAAACAAACAAGCAAATGCAACTTTTACAGATTAATGAATGATCTTCTTTCAGGTGAAATGTTCTAGTGTTGATTCACTGTTAAGTTGGTTTTTAAAGTTCTCCTTTGAACACCTTCCCACCCCCATCCCTGGGAGGCGACTCTCCAGGGCAGGACCTTGCCACGTGGCCCGCCATGTGTGGCCTAGCCAAGGAGGTAGCCTGGGCTCCAGAAACCTTTCTGTGTATTTGCACTTAATTCAGTTATTCTCTTCCACAAAACACAGAGTAAACTTCTAGTTTGGTGAGGCCTAAACTATAGATATGTAAACATCATGTAATTTTACAAGTCAAATGGAATAGATAGCTTTCACCTCTTTGAGGCTAGAACTAGGAATCTACCACTGGCAGATTCACCATGGAAGGGTCTGTCTGGGGTGTATGCAGTACTCCACAGGTCCAGCAGCAATGGTCCCCAGGGAATCTGTGCACTCGGCCCTCCACCCGTGGTCCCCACAGCACCCTGAGCGGGGAGGGGCAAGGTCATAGATATCTCAATGAGAATTTCAAGTTTGGCTGAAAGTGGGTCTTTCAATTCAGGGGCTTGATTAGGATTGGGGCAGTTTCATAATATAGCAGTTTGGGGTTTGAAGCAGCAAGGTGAGAGTTTGAGGTGAGGGGTTTGAAGTATCTCAAGCGTGAATTGTCTGTTGATGCTTCCTATTAAGAGTTGATGGATCTTTCAGGAAATTCCTGAAATGAACAACCAACTTATTTGCCTGGGCAAGAGTGTACTGTAATAGTAAACTTATCATAATGAACTATGGAAGAATAAAGTCATGTTAATGTAGACAGTAAACTAGGGGCAGGAGGAGGTAATTTTGGCCTCAATTGATTAGTCATTAGGCCTAGAGTAAGGTCCTGAGGAATATGAGGACACACGACAGGCACATTTTGATAAATTAAAAATCCAGGACATGAATCCATGAGCAATGACAGGTGGGGGGTGTGTAGGTAAGTTAACAGGGAGTTTACAGAGGAAACTGCACACAGGGAGGCCAGAGGAAGTGGAGGGGGGGTCAAAAAGCAAGTTTTACATGTTCTATCACTTTACCCATGACTGACAAGGCTTAGATACAGTCACAAATTCCCACTGCAAAGTATCCATGTAATCCAGCTACTGGTGACTAATAATAGTAGGTATAACTTCTCAAACAGTGGCTAAATGCCAGGCATTTTACATATGTGATCACTACGGGAGGTGGGGGGAGAGTGAATTACTATCCCCATTTTACAGATGAGGAAACTGAGGTTCAGAGTTTAGTAACTTGTCTGAGGTGATGCAACCAAGAACAGTGGCAGTGCTGAGACTCAAACTCTACCCCTTCTGCCTCCAAAGCTCTTTCTCACCAGGCTGGTCAGGGTGAGCCTCCTCATTTGCTGAAGATGTTCGAAGATCCTCAACCACCGCCATTGTCCACTGCTGCTGTTGTTAACCTCAAGTAGCTCTAGCTGCCGCATCAACCCATTCTACTCTGCGAAGTCATTTGCTACTAGTACTTCTATTTTATAAAATTTCCTTATTGGAAAAGTTGGAAAGGTACCCCGTAGGACTGTTTGAAAAGTAACTGATGGAGTGCATAGGAAACTCACCACAGCTGTGGATGCAGTCTTGGCATTCGGGCTTCAGTGCGAGAAGCTCCAGACACCTGATCCAGATGAGGGGCTGTCCCAGGAGGATTCTTGAGAGCAAATGGCAGGAACCCACCAGCAAAGGAGAGAGAAAACTCCACCTCCTCCGGGCCCGCTGGGGAACCCTGTTCAAGGCAGTTTGTGATTAAGTTTAGAACACATTTCCAGCTGACTCGGGATGGAGATGGGTACAGTGAGCGAACGTCTGTGGGGCCTGAGGGAGGGGGCCTTCAAGGAGCACTTTTCAAAGGACCAGCAGGCACCATCCTTGGTGGCTATCACAGCAGAGGCAGCCTCCAGAGTGACTGCCCAGCCATTTGAGGTTCATACCAACCCGGATCCCACCCTGCGCCCTGATCCGTACCATCGCATGACCCTGGGCTAGTGCTTACCCTCTCTGCTTCTGTTTCTCATTTATAAATTGGGGTGATGCAGCTGCCTCGCAGAGTTGCTGTGATGCTTAACTATCGCTAACGGTGTCTGTAAAGCTCTGGCAAAGTGCCCCACACGTGGCAGGGGCTCAGTAGCTGACAGCTCCTGCTATTAGGATTTTCCTTATCAATAACATTAAGATGCCTACGGAGGGGCATCCCCTCCAAGCAGCACCCCTCCTTCCTCCGCCTCTCAGGGTCACCCAGGACCTGAGGAACCAGACCCTCTAAAGACAAACTGGGGCATCCAGTCTTCCCTGGTGCCCTTCCTGACCTTGTCCCTTGCCCCAGGGCTCCACCGTCACCCAGCCCATCTCATCCTCTGGACATGGCCCCTTGATGGGGGAGGGGAGCCGTTCGGTGTAGACCTGACCCACAAGAGCCGCCACAAGGTTGGACTAGGAGACACCATCGATGAGGCACCTGACCGAAGGTGGGAAACTAAAGGTTGTTATGGGCCCAGGCCTGCATGTGAGCTGGAGGCTCCCGACTTCTGGCAGCCCTGAGGAGCCATGGAAAGCGGCACCTCTGCTCTGGTAGTCATGAGTGGGCCAGGCTGCAGGCGGCTCAGGGCATAAGCACAACCTGTCCACAGAGCATGAGGAACACCCCTCTCCTTGGGCCTGGCCAGAAGCCTCCTGTTGGGGGCGGGGGAGCTGATCAGGAGTGCCCTCAGGCTGTCCAGGTCCCCACCCTGCCTCATTAGAGGAAATTGAATCTTTATCATGGAGACCCTTTCTTTTCTTCCACCAGCCCACTTGTGGGAAAGGCAAGGAAGGACAGAGCCCTTGATCCTATAGCAGCATTAACTGTGTTTGAGAAAATGAAGGAGGGAGGAGGTCTGTAGACCCATAAAGACGCCTCCACATGCTGTTAAGTAGAAGAAGAGACCACCTTACAGAGCAGTTTGCACAGTAATCCTATCAATATGGAGAGTCAGAGAGAACAGCTGGTGAGCTCATCTCTACAGCCTGGGCCACTCCACTGGGGCCGGAACAGATTCCACACATTCCCTCTCATTATAAGCCTGTGATTCAAGGTCTAGGCATTTTTGCTTCAAGTTAGGGCATCCCCCAAACATTAGAAGTGAGTTCAGATGACAAGTTTGAGTGACAAATGTCCCAAGATGTCAATAGGGTTCTCTCCATGGGGTTGGATTCTAGGGTGGTTGGGTTTTTTGGGGTTTTTCGGTAACTTACTATGGAGAATTTCAAACATGTACAAATGCTGAATATTAAAATGAACCTCCATCTCCAGCTTCAGTTATCAGCTCATGGGCAAATTTGTTTTCATTTATACTTCATTTCCTTCCCTCCATCTCATTAGAAGTAACACAGTCATCATATGTCCACCCTTAAATACCTCAGTATTTATCCCTGAAAGATAAAGACTGTATTTATTTATTTATAAAAATATTTATTTATTTATTTGGCTGTGGCGGGTCTTAGTTGGGGTACGTGGAATCTTTGTTGCGGCACGCGGGATCTAGTTCCCTGACCAGGGATGGAACCTGGGCCCCCTGCATTGGGAGCACGGAGTCTTAACCACTGGACCACCAGGTAAGTCCAAGTAGGTCCCAAAGACTATATTTAAATGCATAACTTTAATGCCATTATCACACTTAAAAAACTAACAATAATCCAGAAAGATTTCTTTTACTCTCTACTTTGTGCATTTCTCTATTACTTTAATTATCAGGAAAAAATATAAAGCTATTCCCATTTTTAATTTGTTTTCAAAAACATTAACCCCCAGTTGAGCATGCCTCAAAAATCCAGTCCTGAGGAGAAAGGTGGGTCAGGGGACGCAAATAGGAAACCCAGAGTGACCACGGGCATCGTTTCAGTCACAAATAACAGAAGCCCCTGGAGCGGGGGCTCTGGAGGCTCAGGAAGTGGTGAGGCCCGAGGGCCATCAGAAGTCACCTGGGTCAACACCTGTGCTCCTCTCTGAGGAGGAGATTTGCATGTTTTCTCTCTGTGTCACATAGCAGGAGAGCCTGCTTGGCTGTGGCTGCCAAGCTCACAGATGACGCGCACAGTATGAAGACAAGCCTACCTCCCAATCAGCCCTCATCTGTCTCTCTCTCTCTCTCTCTCTCTCTCTCTCTCTCACACACACACACACACACACACACATACACACACACTCCTATGGAAAGGACTCAGATGGGTCTAATTATATTCTGAGAAGCAGGGCATGTTTTTGACCTGTCTGACCCTGAGACCCCTGCCCTGAACTCTGGAAGGGTCTATGAAGATCAAAGACAATGACCAGAAAGGAGGGCCATTGTGAGCTGGAGAGCCAGCCAGTGGGTGCCCACCTCACACGAGTCTGTGCCGCCAGAGAGCTTGGTTTGGGGGAGAAGACCTGGGTGCTGACAACAGTTAGAAAACCATATGGAGAGGCACGACATAGGGTCAGGGTGGGGGAAGGTCCTGTGGGCTACAGCACCACCAAATCCCAGACTCTGCACAACGGACAGGTCTCGTCTCACGCGGCTGGAGTTCTCTGCCTTTCGTGGGCCTGAGATCAGTGGCTGCCTCCTTTTTTCTGAGGCCCAACAGCACAAGCCCAACTGTCCACTTGGCTCACAGGACTGTGATGACGAAGGAAGAGGGCAGAGAAAGCAGGGCCTTTGGGTGGTCCTTCCATGACCTCTACCGGGGCTGGGGCCTCAAGAAGGAAAGGGGTGAACAAAAGGGGCAGCAGAGGGGGCCTTGCATAGTATTGGTCCACTCTGGAACTGTGAGGACCCACCAATGACCACCTGACCCATCCCAGGCCTTCTATAGAAGGAATGGAAGTAGCGGCCCCCAGGGAGGGTCAGGGACCACCCCAAACCCAGGCAACTTCCTGGGAGCACTGAATCAGATCCAGAGAGCCAACCCTCAGCCCCAAATTCTTGCCAGGGTTTGGACAGATGAGTAAGGACAAGGCTTTCCAGCAGCAGAACGTGCCAAGGTGGATGTCCACCTGACACCCCTCAAGGAAAACACAGGGCTCCTATGGTCAGATGGTACGGGCAGGACCAGATTACAGAAGGCTATGGACATCTGGACTTGACCTGTGGGCAACAGGGAGCCACACTAGATTCCTGAGCAGGGAAGCCACATGATAAAGTGCAACAGTGCAACTTCACAGAGCTTAGGGTGCAGAGTGAGCTGTAAGGGAACCCAGCTAGGAAGCTGCTGTAGTTGCCCAGGAGTGAGGAAACACAAGTCTGGATGGAGGTCATCAGGGATGAATTAGGTATGAGATGTACTGTGAAGAGAGAAGGTGGGGCACTCCGGCTGGCTCCCGATTGCCGACTCATCGGATGAGTGGTTGACTCAAGCCCCATGCTTGTGTCCATGAGCCATTAACCAGCTCTTGCTAATTTTAAGCAAAGGAGAATTTAATGGAAGCCCACAGGGGATGAAGCGCTCACAAAACGGACAAGAGACTGGGAAGACCAGGCTCTGGAAATCAGGAATTGAGGGCTGTAGACAGCCAGACGGTCACGGCCAGGATGCCAAAGCTGCAGCCACTCCTGCTGTACCAGCTTTTGTAAATGACTTCTAACCACCCACTGTCCTCAGCTCACTCACTCAGGATCTGAAGCCCTAGGCAAGAACATCCAATTGGCCAGGCAGAGGCCGCGTTGTCACCACTGGGCTGGGATCGGGGTGGAGCTGGAAGGATTTGGCCTGCTTGGCTCTTTTTGAGGGAAGTAGGGATGAGGCAATCTCCTAAAAGGAGGTCAGAGTGCTCTTACGATTGGGCACTGGACACCCCCAAAATGACACTTAGCTTCCACTTGGCCCATGTTTCCATCCCACTGATTCTGCAGTTTGCTGAGATCTCTGACCACCACTATTCCTCTCCTGATACTGCTTTCCAATGTGACTGCCCTATAAGGGTCTCCCAGGGATCTCTGTGCTCTGTGACTTTTGTGCTGGATTTGATGTTCCTGCAGATGACAGGGAGAGCCTGCCGGTGGCCAGGTGAGTGAGTGGTGGGCTGACCACTGAGCTTCTAGGACTCCTCAGGATGGTCCCTGGCTCCTTGGGTCCCTCCCTCTCCCCTCCCCAGTTCACCTTCATAAAGCCACAGAGTGAGCCTTCCAGCACCCTCGAGATGAAGCTTAAGGTCCTTTGGGTGCACACAAGGCCCTTTATGAGCTGGCCCTGCCTGCCTAACCTCTCAGTCTCTCTGTGCACCCTTGCTTCTGCTGAGCCCTCTGCCCGACAGGCCTCTGTCCCCCACCCACCAGCCCACACATCTGGCTGTGGCTGGCCAACTCCTCTTCAGCCTGCAGAACCCCTTTCCCACCCTCCCCAGGATTCCTAAGCACGCCTCCTTTGATTCCATTACATTCGCACATCTCAGTCAAAACATTTCCCCTCCAGGAATATCACATTTTGTGATATTTACTTGCAGTACTTTTTTCTTTTCAGAAAGAAATGGGACTTTGGACATAAAACAGAAATCCCCTTTAACTGACACCTCTGGCTCCCAATCCATTGTGCAACTTTCATATACTTACATGTAACATAACCAGCGCTTGGTACCAGTCTTTGGAAGAGTTGACTTCATTCTCATTTACATAAGGGTTATCGTGCTCTAGGCATTTCTCCATACCTTCACTTCTCCTACTCAGCGTCATCATCGCAATCAGCAGACTGTGTGGCCTAATATTCAACAAGTGAATATTGTAATTTACCTAATCACGTCTCTAATATTAGATATTTAATTTCCTTTTTTTTTAGTACTTGAAATAATGTTGAATATCCAGCGTCTTATGCATTTCCGGTTATATACTTAGGATGGTGTTTCAAAAGAGCATGTACTGGGTCAAAGGGCATGTGTTTGCTAAGTTCTTATACATATTGCTGCATCAGTGCCCTTTCAGAGAGCAAGCCTCCCTCCCCCAGGCAGTGGGCTAGTAAGAACACTTATTCTACAGCAGTACTTTGTTCTAATCCTGGATGTTATACATTTCTAAAGTCAGCTAATTTGATAGATGGAAAAGTATGTCTTCTTTTAAATGTGCATTTCTTTGATTATTATCTATTTTTCAATTAGTTAATAATCAATTGTGCTTTTATTTGTGATTTGTCTACTCATATCCTTTATTTATCTTGACATAATATTGTTTTTCTTTTCCATTTAATGATACCGTAAGAATTTTAATACATTGTCACCTTGTCTATCGACATCTTTTACCAGGTTTTCTCTGAATCTTTAAAAACTTTATAATCACAGCATCAGACTTAGTTGAATGTTTCATCATGCTGTTCATTTCAGGCATAACATGTGTATTCTCATGCTGGTTTCCAAGCAGAGTATATTTTGTCCTACATAGTACATACTACTTCTGTGATATTCCTGGGAACGGATTGCATCGCCTAGATTTCAATGGGATGTAGAGGCCATCAGCCTTTGTTTAGAGGTGTGCTTCCCTCATTGCCACAGGAAATAGTCTTTACTCAGCTCGGTGTGGCTTAAAATATTTTTTAATCAGCTCTCGCAACCTTTTCTTACATGATTATTTCCCTTTTAAACTTAGAAAGTCTTTTCCTCTCCAACGATTGTATTATTTTCTGCTTTGTTTTCCTTTAGATTTTATGGGGGGACATTGTTTGCTTATTTTTTAATATCTAACTCCAATCCATCTGGAATGTATTTTGGTGGCATGGATCAAGGAACAGTTTGGAAATATGCAAAAAGAGCTATATATATATACTTCCTGACCCACTTTAGAGAAATGTGGATCAGGGAGTATAAATGTATTACCTTCAAGGAAATAGTCCACAATAAAAGACTTGCAAAGATGTGTATAGCAGTACTATTTATAATAGCAACAGTTGTAGAAAGCCCAGATGTTCACCTACAGAGGAAGAGTTAAGCAAACTGTGACATGGAATAGGAAAAAGAAAGGTGTATATGATGAAGTTTTAAAAGAACATAAAATGTGCCTACCCTGAATTTACACTTACAATAAATCGTGTAGGAGTATGACCACAGCCTGGGGAAAAAATACAAATGGCAAGGTTGTGAGTAAATCACTGACTGCTGCTGGGCAGGTGAGTGGCCCCTGGCTGTGTGTACCTTTCTCGAAAGGTATTCAGAAAGGCGATCTGGAGGTGGGAGGGTTGCCCCTGGGTAAATTATTTTCCTTTTATATTTAAATTGTATTGATATCAGCAAAAGATTTATTTACTTATTATTGAAGTATAATTGATTTACAATACTATGTTAGCTTCAGGTGTACAGCAAAGTGATTCAGTACACACACACACATATATACACTTTTTCAGATTCTTTTCCATTATAGATTATTAAAAGATATTGAATATAGTTCTCTGTGCTGCACAGTAAATCCTTGTTGTTTATCTATTCTATATATAGTAGTATATATGTTAATCTCATACTCCTAATTTATCCCTACCCCCCAGCAAAAGATTTATTACATTAAGACAGTAGCCACATGACATTTGCAATGGATATGTTTCAAGACGTTTGCTAATCTCCAAATCTACACATTAGGAAATACCCAGTGCCTCACCCCTGGAAGCATGTCGTCACAGAGAGCTCCTGTGTGTCTTGTGCTTATTCTTGCATCTTTTCAACCATCACTAGTTTTGTCTCTCACATGATGTCCTTTTTTGTTCCCCCACAAAGAAAAAGTATTGATTTCTCCCCCCTAACGCCCCTCACAACTTTACAAGAGCTACCCTGTAGCCAAGATGACTGGATGCCATCCAAGCCTTGGTAAGAGTCAGGTGCTCTGTGGACAGCCAGGCTCACTCACCAGTAAGTGATTCTCACTTCAGCACTAGCCTGGAGGCACAATTCTAATGTCATCCTTGCAAAATCACAATGCCAACTTCAGGTTTACTCTCAAATAGTTGAGCCTGAAAATGTCGAATCCATAACTATCACTAGTCTTCTGAAGAAGAAGGAAGTTGTGGTAGACTGTGCCCTCCCAGGAAGCCCACCTCCTAGAATCTATGCCCTTGTGTAGTCCCACTCACATCCTCTCTGGCCTTGGCCATGTGCCTGACTTTGGCCAAGGAGACTTCAAGGAGGCATGATACAAGAGCAGCCTTGAAAAGTGCTTGTGCTTTAGATTTGCCCTCTTGGAAGGCTCCCTCTTAGGACCCAGCTGCCATGCTTTCAGGAAGCCCTGAGTAGCCAGTGGGAGTAAGGAGACACCCGGAAGAATGAGGTAGCTCAAAAAGAGGAACAGAGGTGCCCAGCTGAACTCCCAGTTGAATGCAGCCGCCTGAGTAATACCATATGGAGCAGAAGAACTACCCAGCCAACCCACGGGATCATGAGAAATAATAAATCAAGATTGTTTTAAGCCACTAAATGTTGGAGTAGTTTGTTACACAGTAACAAATAACTGAAACACATGGAAATGTATGCAGTGTATACTGTAGGACATTAAGACAGAAAGTAAAATAAAAAAGAAACACAGGATCGAGTCTATATAAAAATACATGAGTAGGGCTTCCCTGGTGGTGCAGTGGTTAAGAATCCACCTGCCAATGCAGGGGACACGGGTTCAAGCCCTGGTCCGGAAAGATCCCACATGCCGTGGAGCAACTAAGCCTGTGCACCACAACTACTGAACCTGCACTCTAGAGCTCGCGAGCCACAACTACTGAACCCACGTGCCACAACTACTGAAGCCTGCACGCCTAGAGCCCTGCGCACTGTAACGAAGGGTGGCCCCTGCTCGCCGCAACTAAAGAAAGCCCACATGCAGCAACGAAGACCCAATGCAGCCAAAAATAAATAAATAATTTATTTATTTTAAAAATACATGACTGTATCATGAACCAAGATTAGGAGACACTTTAAAAGTATAGAAAATGTTTGGAGTTCCTTCAGTTACTTTTTAAAAATTAATTAATTTATTTATTTATTTATCCTTGGCTGCGTTGAGTCCTCGTTGCTGCACGCGGGTCCCCTCTAGCTATGGCAAGCAGGGGCCAATCTTCATTGTGGTGTGCGGGTTTCTCATCGCAGGGGACTCTCCCAGCTGTGGAGCATGGGCTCTAGGCACGTGGGCCTCAGCAGTTGTGGCACGCAGACTCAGCAGTAGTGACTCGTGGGCTCCAGAGCGCAGGTTCAGCAGTTGCAGCACACAGGCCTAGCTGCTCTGCAGCATGTGGGATCCTCCCGGACCAGGGATTGAACCCGTGTCCCCTGCATTGGCAGGTGGACCCCCAACCACTGTGCCACCATGGAAGTCCCACCTTCAGTTACTTTTTAAGTATATATATATTTTTAAAGTGTTGTAAGGAATATCAAAAAGTCTATCATGGCTCCTGTTCTCAGGAACTTCCAGCCCTTGGGAGAAGCAGTGCCAGGCAGTTCTTGGGAGCAATGCTTGAGACTCCCAGCCCAGAGGGGGACTGGCTGAATGGGAGAGTTTCTGGGGCCAACTAAAGGCCAGTATGGCTTCCAGGAGAAGCAACTGATATCCTCTTTTTATAGAAAGGTAGTTCTCAGTAAGGAAGTAGCTCTACTATCAAAACAATTATGTATGTGTGCATGTGTGCGTACATGCAAGCAAGAAGTTATCCAGCCTTAGAAACCCTCCCAGTCCTGAGTCCCCAGGGTTGCAGCAGGGCTGGGCTCAGTTCCCAGGCTAAGGGAGATTTGAGGGACTCACCGACAAGTCTTGAACTCTCTCAACTCTTCCAGTCAGCTCCAGACCAAACCATGCTGTGGTTGCCATCAGCAAGCAGGTGACATGACATGACATGTACAGCTGGGATGTTCTAAAGTTGGTTGAACTCCTGTTGGCTGCAATACACCATATGTGAGGCCTGTGCAAAATTAGGAAAATTACAGCACTGGTAATGAGGGCATGACATCTGGGAAAGTACTTTTTAAAAATAAACAACTTAAGTAACTTCACAAAACAAGCTACTACAGAAACATGAAACTGTTTCCACTCTTCTAATTTCTTGATGAATTACAGTTAATGTTCATATACGTTTTACAAAATACATTTATAAGAGCAAATGGATATTAGTGAATAAACTAGAAAACCACGGATCGTGCTGCCAGTAAAAGCTTTTTTTGGACACCTGCTTTTGATTGCGATTTCATGTCCTATTCACAGGCAAATTTTCTGTTGGCACTATTGCTTCTGGTTCGTGAAATGGATTCACATTGTTTCAACATTCTCTGGTGTTCCCGAAGAACACGCTGGCTACCAGGCCCGAATCAGTCTGTGATCCTCTGTTGAACCACATCGGGTCACTCAGCCATTCCAGGCTCAATCATTTCTGAAAAGGTGAGAGCGCTCTTCCTGCCAACCAAGAGTCTGTAACTAAGCCCAGGGCAAGCAGCAAAAAGTTTAGGTGTCACGTTCCTGGTTCAACCCCCTTATTTAGTGAGAACAACGTTGTATTTGTGAAATTTCTGCTTCCCTTTGTGAAATGAAGAAGTGCTGAGTCACCTTTCTGAGGTATTCCTGCAATGAGCTTCCTAGATTTCCCAAGACTTTTTCTATTTCATTTTTCCTAGATTAAGAAATTAGTACAATGAGTGGCCTAGTAAATGCCACAGAAAGTAGAAAGTCACTGGTGTTGACAGCTAGGGCTGCTTCAGGTTCAGGAAGTCTAAGCTGGATGTGCCCTTTCTGTGTGCTGTGAGCTCTACCCACAGACAGAGGAAGGATTGTCCAGACCCTGCCCTGGGAAAGGTGGGGACTGGCTGCACAGTGCTGACTTTCCTCCCAAATTGTCTCCTTCAACGGCTACTTTGAGTTTTAATTGGAACTTTCTGTTCTAGCTGTTCAGTGAACTGAGCCTCTGTGATCTTGATAAGGGAAGGCAGCTTTCCTATTTTTTCTGGCTTCCTAGCCCTGCATCTTGGCTTGGTTTCCAGCCTTATTGTTTTGCAGTCTGTTTGAATAACCAAGCTCTCTGGTGAGGGTTCCATGACCCCACCCCCCCACCTAGTAGGCAGCACCAGGGATGGGATGAGGGGCGGCTGGGCGCATTCCTCATGCTGTCCTCTTAATTCTGATCTTTCACTGCAGAGGCCCACTGGGCACCCAAGGGTATAGTTTGGGCAAGGACTTCTCACAGCTCAGGGATCATGGAAAAGACACAACAAAGAAAAAACTTCTTGATCTTGGAACCTGCCTTGCCTGAGCAGCTTTTGGACTTTCTGCTCAGAGGACCCCTCAATGCCCCATCAAGGGCAGGGAGGGCACAGTAGAATCACTTTGGGGGGTGGGGGCAGTAGAGCATAGGAGTTAATGGAGGCCTCCTGGCCTCACGACTTGCCAGCTATGAGGCCTTGAGTACATCACTTAACCTTTCTGTGCCTCAGTTTCTCATCTTTAAATTGGGGATTCTGGGGCTTCCCTGGTGGTGCAGTGGTTAAGAATCCACCTGCCAATGCAGGGGACACGGGTTCGAGCCCTGGTCCAGGAAGATCCCACATGCAACGGAGCAACTAAGCCTGTGCGTCACAACTACTGAGCCTGAGCTCTACAGCCCGCGAGCCACAACTACTGAGCCCTTAGGCCACAACTACTGAAGCCCGCACGCCTAGAGCCCGTGCTCTGCAACAAGAGAAGCCACCACAATGAGAAGCCCGTGCATCGCAACGAAGAGTAGCCCCTGCTCACCTCAACTAGAGAAAGCCCGTGTGCAGCAACGAAGACCCAGTGCAGCCATAAATATATATATATATATATATTTTTAAATCTCTAGGAGCCAATTGGGGTAGTTTAATAAATAAATGAATAAATAAACACATAAACTGGGGGTTCTGGTAGTTCCAACCTACAGGGTTGAAAGAAGCAATCCAAATGTGTGATCATGGTAAGCTCTCAATAATATAACCATTAATATTAGTTGTAGGGTAGAGGGGAGAAGAGGAAGTCTTATCTGCCTTGCTTCAGAAAATAATCCCAAGTAGCCCCTGTTAATCTGCCACCAACTTCCATCCGCGTCCCCACCCCCATCCCTGTCTGGGCTGTAGAAGGCCCTGTCCCAGGTGGGGTGGCCTGGGCATCGGCACTCAGATCTTCTTTAATCCCAGCCCTTGGATTTCTGTGGTTTCTGTCCTAGGATGACTATCCATCCAAATTCAACACACTCTCCTCAGGTTAGGTGTGAAGTGGGAGGCAAAGTTGCCTAGGAATCTGTGTACTGTGCAAGAAGAAGGAGCACTGACATTACCCTGGAAATGGGCGGTGATATAGGTGAATGTTAATGTTTACCGTCTACTCTGGGAGATCCCAAGAAGCAGAGGATTTCAGAGAAGGGAACAAACGCTCCAACAGGGGTCATCAGGAAGGGCTTCAGGAGACAGCATTTACTTTCCTTAATATGCCAGGATCATGCTCTCCCCAGCTTCTGAACAACCAGTTTTCAACAAAGCGTCTTTCACCTGAGCCTCCAGGCCTTTGGCAAGAGGTTTAGAAAAACTGCTCAGAGAAAAACCTCAGCGCCAGAAAACAGGGCTGGATGCAAGGGTGCTGCTGCGAGCTGGCATTCCCGGTTTCCAGCTTGACTTTGCTATCCAGGTCCCTTCCTTGTCTGTGAAATTAGGGTGACTGGGGAGTTGGTCAGAAGTTTACCAACCCCTCCTCCCGCTTACAAAGTCTATGATCCTTTACTCTCCAATCCCTGCCCCACGGCCCCAGCCATACGTCTGTGCACCTGGGGGAGAAACCCCAGCAGGATTCAGCTGACTCATATTACCGTAACAGGATGCGTTTTATATTGCTTTCTGGACCTGGAAAAAACCGAGAGTGCCAAGGCTAGACCAGCCTGTGAGTGTTTCCTGTTTCTCCGAAAGCTGACAGGCCGGCGGTCACCATCCCGGGAGCAGCACATGCCAAAAAGGACAGCATCTCCTGGAGTCCGTCCACCTCCCAGCCTCCCGTTTCTTGTAGCGCTGGGCGTGGCCTCCGCGCGGCTCATTGGTGGCTGACGCAGGAGCTGGGAGGCGTCATCCCAGTCCTCGCATTGGTAGAGCTGGTGGGGGGAGAAGGGGCTAGTTCGCAGCCTGGAAGCTCTGGAAGGTCGCGTGCGCTCTGCTGCCCGCTGCACTGGCCCTGACCAAGCGGAGGTCTCAGTCGGATCCGTGGGTGGCCGGACCGACCCCGGTGGCTCCCGAGGCTACTTCGGGAGGATTGCGCTTGGCACAGCTATCTGTCAGTTTCCTGCAGGACCACCCCCCAGGATGTAGCCAGGCTTCCAGACACCAGGCCCATCAGTTCCTTTACATACAATGCGCTGGGATCTCCTGGGCTCTGGGCCCCTCAGAATGGAGGGTGACGTCTGTGGAGGTCATTTTGACAGGATACAGTGGGAGTGAGGACTGGGTCCGAATATCTGTTGTGCACATCAGAGGTGTCACAGGCAGCAACCACCTGTCACCGCACAGTGGGTAATTGGAGAGAATTTAATAAAGGGGCTGTTTAGAAAGGCGAGGGCCAGGGTCTGGGCCTCGCAGTAGCCTCCGTGTCCCCTGAGGCCTGGTGAGGCAGGAGGACCGGTGGTGGGGTGGGGTGGGAAGGTGGTGGGACCTGAGCCCAGAGAGCTGCAGAGGGGCAGGGGAATAGGCCGGGCCTCGCTCTCTCCTGCCGCGCATCTCCACCGCGTCCCCCTAGGCTGAGCCCAGCCTTGACCTCAACGGAGAAGGGGGCACTGGTGAGAGGAACCACAGGGACAAATGTCCGGTGCTACAGTTTAGAAATAACTGTTAAAAAGAGCTGCATCCAGATGTCTCGAGAGTCAAACATAGTTACCCTAAAATGCCTGGCCTCATGCTGGGTTTGCATGTCCTCTGGCCATTCACTGAGATCACAGCCCCAAGGTCACCACCGCCCACAGCCCAAGCAGGCCGGGCCCTGTGTCCAGAAAAGCCCTGGATCACACGTTCCACCCGAGACTGCTGCTCAGTCATTGCCCCTTCTCCAGGACACTCTTGTGCAGAGTCCCAGCTGGTGGAAAGCATCAGTGGCTGCAAATTACTGAAAAATGAAAACAAACATACTTATCCCAACAGCATACAATATTAAAAGGAATTTTGCTTTTACAGAATCCAGTAAACTACCCTCAATTGTACCTGTCAAGCAGAAGTGCGCCTTTGTAAGCAGAGGAATGAGGAAAGAGATTAGGGACACCTGACCTGATGTTCAGGGCACAGCTTTAGGGACCAGTTTCATTTTCTGCCACAGGAGTCAATAGTCTAAAAAGAGCTGAAGGAAAGTCATACTTATTGGATACTTCCTAGCTGTGTAACCTCAGACATGCTCCTTAACCTCTCTGTGCCTCCGTCCTTTTATCTGTAAAATGGGAATAATCAGACTGCCTTTTAGGGTTTTGTGAGGATTAAATGAGTCCATCTCTGGAAAGTATCTGAAACATGTGTGGGACACTGTAACATGGTTGTGTTACCTCAGTACCTGCTATGATCACGTGCCAGCCCAGAGGCCGTTCACAGTCTTTGTTTCCCACCCCAGGAGACCACAGCTTCCAGGCTTCCTCAACACCCAGAGCGAGCCAGCCATTTAGTGGACCCGTGGATCACCTGGTTTTTGTTCCCTGGGGAGAGATGTCCCAGAACGAGCCCTTCCTCCTCTAGCCCGCATGCCAGGCACCTGCCTCTGGGTACCTGGTGGTAGAAAGTGGCCCTGAGTTGGCATTCAGAAGACACCCAGAGTAGCAGTTGAGCGACCTTAATCTCTGGGCCTCAGAGTTCCTATCTGTAAATTAGAGATAATGATTGTCCTCCCCACGTACCCACATGCAGCGTGTTTATAAAGATCAAATGTGGAATAACTACAAGTTTTTCCTCAATGTAAACACCCATGCTTCCAACCCCAAACTGCATTCTAATGCTCCGCTGAGGATGGAATGGATTCAAATAAACCAACCTCAGTGGGTGTGCAAGGGCCCTAGAGTTGCTCCCTAGCCACATGGAGTCGTGGGCTGCCCCCACTGCCAGGCTGCTGCAGGGAGGGGGCCATTAGCCCAAGAGAACCCTTGAACTGCTGGAGACCTGGGATGAAGGGAGATGTCCCATCCCAATTAGTTCCCAGGTTCCACGAGGAAACAGGGATTCTGCTGAGATACCCTGCGTGCAGCGCCTAGCTCTGGCCCAGCACATAGCATGTGCACAATGAATTTGCTCCCCTTACACACGTGTGAGCACATACACAACCGCGTTCGGCCTCACCACCAGACTTTCCGCAAACGCCAAGCACCCACTATGTGCTGGGCACTGCACAAGGTTCAGGGGACCAGGCACTAGAGCTGGCCTCAGCCTCCGGGAGCTCCAAGGCTGGTGATTGAGGCAGCCCTGAGCGCAGGAGAGAATTGGAGCCCTAACAGGGGTCCTGGGGAGGTGCTTCAGGGCCGGGGGTGTTCGTGGATGGGCCTCTGGGCTGATGGAAGAGCAGCCACAGCAGGAGGGGTCGGGAGCTCCAGGGTGGCTGTGGAAAGCAGGTTAGGAGGAGGCAGGGTCCTCGGGCAGCGTTTTCTTGTGCTACATCTGCGTGATTTATTCCTTTGGTACCTGTGGGAGAGGCAAGACCTTGGCTGCCCACCCCTGCAGGTCTCCCCATAACTGGCACATGGTAATCCCAGCATGGGGCCCCTGTCATGGAAGGAGAGGGCAGTGCAGCCCTTTGCCCCAGATGACAGCACAGGTGGGCTGGAAGAATCTATAAGAGAGTCCTGCCCTCTGGGTTCCAGGGGAACATTCTAACCCATCGGAGTCCTCATGGGGCTGAAGGTTCTTCCAGAGGTGGCTTCTAGGTCTAACTCCAGGTACGGGGCCTGGGGTGCCGCCCATCACTTCTTCCCTCCTGCTCTCTGGTCACCCTTCTCCTCCAGCTTTGGGGGCAGGTAGCTGGTCCCCCTCCACTCCAGAGCTCCCTGCACGATGGCCCTGGGGTGTCAGATCGGAGTGGACAAGGGGAGAGTGGAAAAGAACCCTCCTCAGTGGTCCACCCACTAGGAGAGTGTCTCAAGCTAGGCCACCCCTTCACGTTGCCCAGAAGAATCAGCTCCTCATTGACGATGATGAAGCTTCAGTCTCCTCAGGAGCCACACATTTGCATGAAGAGTTGGGAGTCTGGATATGGGAGAGGGATAGCTCTGAGAGTTCAGCCCTGGGGGTTGGTGCCAATTTGAATTTTGCCTCAGAGCAGGCTTAGAACAAGGAACGTCTATTAGAGCACCAGCTACGTGCCAGGCCCTTTGCATATATTCTCATCTAATCCTCACTACAACGTTAAGAGGTAGGCATTCTAGACCCATTTCACAGATGAGGAAACTGAGATACAGCGAGTTTAGTTACCCAGAGTCACACAGCCACCTGAGGGGAGTGGCCTCTGGTTCTACTGGAGGAACAGTCCTTTTCTGATTGAGGGTCCCTCAGCAAGCTCCTGGGGCCAGTGTAGATTCTGGCTGAATGACTGAGGCTGGACTGGGAGCTGCCACCTCAGGAACTGTGTGTGGAAGGCTGGCTTGGGGAGTGTGGCAGCTCTGTCACAGGTGGGCTGGGGCTCTGGGTGCCCCGCCGCCAGTGGGGAGCTACGGAAGGGGTTTGCACAGGCCACCTCATTCCCATAGTCACCAGGACTAACCTGAAGTTAGTGGAGGTCCCCAAGCCTGAGCTTCCAGCGTGGGTGAAGTCTGCTTCCCAGCTGATGCACTTGGAAAAGCCCCTGCCTCTACCATGGCCACAGAGTGCTGTGTAATTTCCTCTGTGGGTCAGTCCGCCACCAGGCACTGTGACAGGGCCATGAGTCAGGCTCAGCTTGTCACTGACAAGCCACCAGCTGCCTGGCTTCCAGCTGACTCAGTGAACACAGGTGGCTGTCCCCTGCTTTCTCCCATCTCTGTTCCATCCTGAAGAGGAGAGGCGGGGCGGCTCCAGGGATGGTCAGGCAGCCATCCACTGTGGGTCACACCAGACCCAGAGCATGCCAGGAGCTGGGAGCAGTTCTGGGCTGTGGCTGGCATGGCTGTGACTGAGGTAGACCGTCACCAGCTCCCGGACAGGTCAGCCACGAGCTTCCAGGGTCAGGAATCGTGCCCCCAGCAAGCTATTTGAACTGGGCCTGATCGCCCCACTCAACTCCCAAGTAAGAACATTCTCCACCTTCCCCTCAAATTCAGGAGCCACACTGAGGAATTTACTCCTTTCAGAAAAAGGCACTTAGCTTAGGTAGTTAAAAAAAAATCAGTGGTTACTTCAGCTGCCTTCAAGGAATTCACCATGTAAGGACAAGGCCTTGAAACTCAACAGATGGCTTTTAGAAAACAAGGATAATCTTTGGATCCCTTGTTCTGTGCTGACACTGGCTCAGCCCTTTGGGGTGGGGAGCACAGGCTGGGGTGCCAGTCATTCTCCTGAGTAATTTAAAGCCACGCGCTCTGTGTCACCAAGACTGTGATTCAACCTTGTGCTTGCCAAGGCTCATTCGCAGAGGGGTGAAAATGCTCTGCAGGCACTTTTCAAAGTGAGGGCTCTCCGCCTCCTTGAGGGAAAACCAGGATGCACAGGAGGTGGGCCTTTCCAGCTGCCCAGGGGAGGGGCCCTCAGAGCCAGGACTGGGAGGTGTTCGGCTCTGTATCTGTTAGATGACTAAGTGAAGAACAGAAAAAAATGAGGTGAACCTGGTACAAACCCTAAAGCCCATACTTTCCCATGTAGGTACTCCTTGCTGTCTTGCTTCTTAGCAAAGAGGAGTGATGCTTGTGTGATCCTCAGGAGGACGCCTGGACCTCCACAGAGGGATCTGATGGTCAGCCGGGGGCAAAGAGGTCCATGCACCCCAGGGGCTTGCCCTCCCTCTGCCTCCCTCCAAGAAGGTAGGTGGTGGGGCTTCCCTGGTGGCGCAGTGCTTAAGAATCCGCCTGCCAATGCAGGGGACACGGGTTCGAGCCCTGGTCCAGGAAGATCCCACATGTTGCGGAGCAACTCAGCCCACGTGCCGCATAACTACTGCAGCCCGTGCTCTTAGAGCCCGTGCTCCGCAACAAGAGAAGTCACCACAATGAGAAGCCCGCACACCGCGATGAAGAGTAGCCCCCGCTCGCCGCAACCAGAGAAAAGCCTGCGTGCAGCAACGAAGACCCAAAGCAGGCAACAATAAATAAAATAAAATAAAATAAATTTAATTTTAAAAAAAAAAGGAGGTAGGGGGTGGCCTGGAACCCTTTGAGGGAATAAGGTCACTCTGTATCTGGGCTATTTCTGGAATGATAAAGTTTATGTTGGCTGAGACCCCCAAAAGAGTTGTTCGTTTGTTTGTTTGTTTGTTTTGCTCCGTGCTTGGGGCCAGGACGTCCCCATGGCGGGATTTTTTACTTGCTGGGACCTTCCACAGAAGTGTGTTTTTACCATTCTCTGCACCATAAACAAAAACTCTCATGGCAGGGCTTCCCTGGTGGCGCGGTGGTTGAGAGTCCGCCTGCCGATGCAGGGGACGTGGGTTTGTGCCCCGGTCCGGGAAGATCCCACGTGCCGTGGAGCGGCTGGGCCCGTGAGCCATGGCCTCTGGGCCTGCGCGTCCGGAGCCTGTGCTTCGCGGTGGGAGAGGCCACAACAGTGAGAGGCCCGCGTACCGCAAAAAAAAAAAAAAAAACTCTCATGGCAAACAGCTTTCAAAGACAGTTATCTCTAAAAGGAAATTGGGCCTTTATTTTCCCACAAGAAGTTCAAGGAATTGTGATTACTCAGAACTCCCTCTCGACATTCTTGTGAGCATTTGAGAAATTCCCAGTGCCTCCTGTTGCCCCCGAGTGCGGGAAGCCAGGGATGTGCCGACTCACACAGCTGCACGAGTGCTTTCGGGCTCACAGAAACTGCATAAACCATTGCGTAACTGCAATTGTGTGTGTGTGTGTGTGTGTGTTTACTTTGATAATGAGAGGAAATGCAAATTAAAAAGTAAAGACTTCTGGTAAAATTATGCCTAGAAAATGACTTTCTACTCTCTATCCCTCCCATCCCCTCGGAAGTCCTCCTCTCAAGATCTCTCCTCCAGGAGCTTAGTTCCCAGAGCGGTTTTCCAGGATTGCTAAGGGACATGTGACAATCTATGTCATTAGCTCCATGAGACCTCTACTTTGGGGCTCAAAGTTTCCCTCAGGCCCAGAGATGGATGCAGGGACTCTCCAAGCTAGAAGAGCCTCCGGCCACCAGCCAACTTTCGATGCAAAGTGCAACTTCAGTCACGAAAAAGACCTGGGAAGTCTTGCCAAATACTGAAGACTCTGACAGAAAAGAATAAAGGGCCTGCATAAACCTGCCGCCATCTCCCCACGGAGAGAACCAGCTCACCTTGGTTACCTACAACCATGGAGGATGAGCTTATGGGGGCTGGATGTGTCCAGGGGAGTCTAATGAGGGGTCCAGGAGCCTAAAGAAGGTGTCTGCTCACATGTCCACTACAGCATGCAGGAGGGAACAGCCACTGGACAGCAGAGAATTCCCAGGATTTTCTGCGTAGGTGTATGTTGTAGGCAGGTAGACATATGTCTCAATTTCTTAAAAATGATCTGTTTTCAAAGAGAAAGAAAGAAAGAAAGGAAGGAAGGAAAGAAGAAAGAAAGAAAGAAAGAAAAAAAAGAATGGAAGGAAGGAAGAAAGGAAGGAAGGACCAGAGAAAGGGAAGGGAAGAGGGTGGGGAGGAGGAGGGAGGTAAGGAAGAAAGTGGGGGAAGGGATGGGAGAAGGAAAGAAAAGGAGACATAAAAGTGCTAGATCCCGGGCTTCCCTGGTGGCGCAGTGGTTGAGAGTCCACCTGCCGATGCAGGGGACATGGGTTCGTGACCCGGTCCGGGAAGATCCCACATGCCACGGAGCAGCTAGGCCCGTGAGCCATGGCCACTGAGCCTGCGCGTCCGGAGCCTGTGCTCCGCAACGGGAGAGGCCACAACAGTGAGAGGCCCGCGCACTGCAAAAAAAAAAAAAAAAAGTTCTAGATATGTGCAGTTTGGTATGGTAACTTCTGCTCTCATGTGACTATTGAGCACTTGACATATGGCTGATCCAAACTGAGATATGCTGTAAGCTGGATTTCAAAGACTTAATATGAAAAAAGAATGTAAAATTAAAAAAAACATTTTGATCAATTACATGCTGAAATGATAATATTTTGGAGATTTTGGATTAAGCAAAATATATTAAAATTAACGTCACTTATTTTTTACTCTTTTTAAATGTGGCTCCTAGAACATTTACATCCATGGCCTGCACTCCACGTAGTTGCTCCCAGGGGGAACCATCCAGCGCAGTGCGGCCACAGCCCCACTCCTAGTTCCCGTCAAACTGTGCAGGTCCTTCGCTCCACTCCTTTCCCGGGACCGAATGTAACTAGCACAGGTGTGTGGTGCCTTGATTCTTAGGTTTTCCAGGTGAGATCCAAGCATCTCCCTGGAAAATCCTTCCGTGTTTTAAGTAGCTGTTTTCTGACCTGCCTGACCTTTTAAAATCCTCTGCTTCATCTGAAGGCGCGCAGGGGCTTTCTCGCACTCTTGTTTGAGAGAGCCAGTAGGTGGCTGTGTGACAGTAATGGAAACTTTGAATAGAATGTGTGAGTCGTGTGTGGTTTTGGTTAGGCCTCAGTGGGGCTGAGGCATTGACAGACACTGTTCAAGTTAGAGTCCAGGTTCACCGGTAAATATTTAGGAGAGTTTTTAAAGTGGTACTGGAGAACATCACAGCAATATTAACAAAACATTCTTCCAAAACTTTCTTCCAAAACAAAAACATTCTTCTCTATGCCTGGGAGCTCACTAGGTGAGGAATTCAGCTGGCTGCAGTCAGACCCTGAAGGAGGAAGGAAAGGCTGGTTGCGTGATGCAAGTGGGAAGGGTCCAGGTGCCAACCATGCAGCTGCTCAGCTTCCCAGGCCTCCGGCCCATATGTGTGTACTTCTATAAAGTCATAATTACAGTAGTACAGTTACGTGTTTTGCTTTTATACTTCTTTCTCATAAGTGCTCATAAGCATTTTCCATGTTTGTCCTCATATCATACTTTTTAGTAATTAAATAATAGTCCACCAAGTGACTATCATTTTGTAAACTGCTGTGGAACATTTAAATAGTTTCAGGTTTGCTCATTTAAATAAGATAGCAGCAAAATTGCTTTTCTTGATGTCTTTTCTCTTGGATTTATTTTCCTTGTGATTAATTCTCAGAAAAGAAAGAAACTACTGCAAGGGTATGAATGTTTTTCTAGTTCTTGATAGATATTGCCAAGGTGCTGTCCAAAAAGCATGTATGAACTTACATTTCTCACAGTGATGGATGCTTGTGCTAAAGTTTCTTGCAGCTTTGCCAGGATTGAAGTGTTACAGCACATATATTTTGTTTTCAGCATTTACATTTGTAAATGTATATATTATATACATACATATATATATTTGCAAATTTAAATGCTGTAAAAATGGCACCTCCTTGAGATTTCTGAAGCTCTTCTAAGCAAGATAGTTATAGACAAGTAATATACGTATATATATTTCCCTCCCTAAAAATGCCAAAACATTGTCTTCAGCATTTCTGGACTTTACATGCAGTTCTGTTTTTAAGTTGTTCTGCACAGAAGATACATCTCTTATCCATTTATGAATTTATGAACTTATTTATTCTATCATTTATTTATATAAATATGGACTTGTTTTAGACTGTGGGTTATAGTCAATACTACTTTATTTATTGTACTGCTCAAAATTTTCCAGTTTAGCCATTAGGAACTCTTTCTGTTGGCTCCTGTGCCCCTTTGACCTCCCCATCCATGTATTTGTTTTGTGAGCACGTCCTTACTTTCCGGCACTACAAGATGCTCCAGCTTCATCTTGTACATTTCCCACCTCAGTCCTAGAATCAGACCATTCTCCAAGGAGCCCCGGTTCCTGTTATTAGAGAATGGTTCTAGAAACCAAGATCTGGGTGCTTGGTGTGCTCATTGCTACTAGGGTGTTGTTTCTCAGGTGACAGAGCAAAGACAAACATGTGTTTACTAGCCTGCCTGCCTGTATAGATACACATAACTATTTCTATATGTAACCATCTGTGTCTATATTAAGTTAAACATGAGTTCTTACTGTTGCCTCCAACTCTAATCCAGTACCGCATGGATCATTCTAGTCTTGCTTATCTTCCCACTCTGACTCGGCATGCATTAATAAAGACCTCATTTCAGGGAGGGCTGATTATCCCTTTTGAAGAATTTCCTTTCCAGAAGTACGTTTTGTGTGAAGGGGAAAAAAAAAGTTGTGCCTAATTTCTATCAACAGAGAGAGGAAAATATCATCAATTTACAAGAAGTTTTAATGTCCTTAAAGTTATCATTGGAATCGGCTGCTGATGGAAACTCAGCAGTCTGCATGGGTCTCCAAAGGTCTACACAAGTGGTTCCTGGTCCAAGGCCCAGCTGACTTTGCTCCCAGCATCTCCCTGCTGTCACTGAGTACCAGTGGCTCCTGACCAGAACCCACAGGAGGATCCCAAGCACAACTGTCCATCTTCCAAAGTCACGTGCTCTTCAGTGTCTCCCTAGAAGAGCTCATGGGTCTCAGACCAGATGGGCTCCCCGTGCTTTGCTCAGTGACACTGGTCACCTCAAACTGCATCATGCCAGCATGAAGTCCCACAGAAAGAACTGTCCACACCAGCCCAATGCTGCTCAGGGAGCAGGTCTTCTGTGCCTTCTTGGCCTGGCTTCCCGCCCTCCAGGTGAATCTCCTTTCAACACAAACATATACAGCAAGTTTGTCCCTCCCTTCTCAAGCCCTTGATTGGATAAGTTTGGCCTTGTTAGTGAGGGATTCTCCATCCAAGCAGGCACAGCCTACTTGTGAAACAAAGTTTATGTTTAATTACACAAGTAGTAATAATCGGAACACTTCCCAAGGGTGGGGCTCTGTTCCAAGCATTTTGCTTCTATGAGTTTAATCCCTATAACAAGCCATTATTAGCCCTATTTTCCTTAAAAAAAAAAAGTGAGGCTCACTGAGATTTAGTTATGTGCCTCTTATACTCTTACACAGCTAATAACTAATAAAGCCAGTGTCTACACTAACCATGGCCATACATACTGCAGCTAAGCAATATATTAATGCAGGTTCATTGTCTAAAAATAAATAAATAAACAAAAATCCCAAAACACAGAAATATCTGTAGTACAACTTATAGTCTCTCTTTGTCACCCCCTTCCAATTGTCCTTCCTCAGAGGTAACCACTCTGTGTATGGTGTGTGTACATCCTTCTAGATCTGTTTTCTTTCCCCCTTTGGCCACACTGCGCAGCTTGTGGGATCTTAGTTCCCTGACCAGAGATCAAATCTGGGCCCCTTGCGGTGGAAGCTTGGAGTTCTAACCACTGGACCACCTGGGAATTCCCTAGACTTGTGTCTATGTATGATATGGTCTTAGGACTTGGGAGGGACTTTAAATACATAAATTACACTATATGTGCCATGTTTTTGACTTGTTAGTTTCACTTGTCAATATGTCTTAGAGGCCATGTCCTGTCAGTATATGTAAATCTGCCTCAGTCTTTCAAAGATTTTAAGGATTCCATGGTGTGGATGTACCATAAATTATTTATCTGGTCTCTGATTGATAGCCATTTAGGTTGTTTCTAACATTTTCCTTGAAAAACCACGGTGTGTTGAACATCCTTGTACATGCCTTTGTGAGAATGGCAGAGGGCAGAGTCCCAGAAGTGGAATTTCTAGATCAGGGTGAATCCACATTTAACTTGTTGCTACTGCCTAATTGTTCTCCAAAAAGATTGGGGTGATTTTCACTGCCCCCCACCCAGTGGTGCTTGAGAGCCCCTGTTTTTCCACATCCCCACCAATGCTACTGAATAGTAGCAATCCTTAACATTTTTACTAATCTGATGGATGGAGGGTGAGATCTCCCTGTTTGAATTTGAATTGACTTTGCTTGAATTTATGTTTCTAGTTCCCTCATTGCTCATCTATTACTAGGCTTTGGATTTCTTTTACTTTGTGCAAGCAATTGCACCCTTCCCAATAATAATCTAAAATGACTCTTTAAAACTCTTTGCTGAGAATTCCCTGGCGGTCCAGTGGTTAGGAGTCTGAGATTTCATTGCCAAGGCCAAGGTTTGATCCCTGGTCAGGGAACTAAGATCCCATATGCTGCATGGCGCAGCCAAAAAAAAAAAAAAAAAACTCTTTGCTGATCTCACCTTTGAGCTTAGGTAGATTCTGCTAAGAATCCTTATCAGTCCTTCCCAGCCCTGCCTGGAGCCACTCCAGGGCTCCCTTCTCAAGAATAAACTGTTCTGGAACATGTCAGCAATGCCTGCCTTAGGAAGGTTGTGGACTTTTGTCACAGTTGTGACTCAGCCCCTGTCCCTGAAGTCTGAGGCCATCCATGTGGAAAACAATAATTCCCTACGTGCAAACCCGCCACCCACTTGGCCCTCATCCAGCAGAAGGGCTTGCTCTGCCTTCTTCCCACTGCTCCTTTGCTCCTACCCGCCACTTTACTTCATAATGCTGTTATAAAAATAAAACATCCACAGATGCTAAACCATTCAAACTGTACAAAATTACCCCATGAGAATATATGGATATTTGTTTAACCTCTGTGCCTCTTTAAAAATGTCTATGCATAAACATGCATATATATATATTTTTTAATTTTAATTTTTTATTTTTGCTGTGTTGCGTCTTCGTTTCTGTGCGAGGGCTTTCTCTAGTTGTGGCAAGCGGGGGCCACTCTTCATCGCGGTGTGCAGGCCTCTCACTATCACGGCCTCTCTTGTTGCGGAGCACAGGCTCCAGACGCGCAGGCTCAGTAGTTGTGGCTCACGGGCCTAGTTGCTCCGCGGCATGTGGGATCCTCCCAGACCAGGGCTCGAACCCTTGTCCCCTGCATTAGCAGGCAGATTCTCAACCACTGCGCCACCAGGGAAGCCCAACATGCATATATTTGCATATAGATTCTTTTTTTTTTAATGCAACTGGAAGACAACTATACATAGTATTCTGCACCTGGCCTTTTTTTTTTTTTTTTTTGATTAACAATGTATCTCCAAGATTTTTCCATGTCAGCATACACAGATCTTTTTCATTTTGAATGGTCTCTTAGTATTTCATTGATGTGTCATGATTTGTTTATCTAGTCCCCCATTAATAGACATTTGGGTTGTTTCCACTTTTTTTGCCGCTACAAACAACGCTACTGTGAACAACCTTGAACAAACATCCTTTTGGACATGTGAAGATGTACGTGCAAGGTAAATTCCTAGAACTGTAACTGCAGGGTCAAACAAAAGAAACATGTACTTGAATTTTGATAGATTTGCCATGCCAATTTACCCTCCCATCAAGAATCATGGAGAGAGGCTGTCTCCCTGTCCTCTCTCTCACTAGCATCAGGCTTTGTTAAGCTTATAAACCTTCTCCCATCTGACAGGTGAAAAATGGTATCTCATTATAATCCTAATTTGCATGTCTCTAATTATGACTTAGGAATATGTTTCAAATGTTAAGAAGTCATTTGTATTTCTTTTTCTGTAAACTGCCTATTTATACCCTTTATGATCTATCCTATTTGTTTATAGGAGTTCTTCATATATGAAGGAAATTAATATTTTTGTTATGTATGGGGTGATAATTTCCCCCAGTTTATTGTTTATCTTTTGTCTGTAGGCTTTTATTATATATAGGTTGCCCTTAGATTCTGGGTTTTCTGTCTTATAGCAGGTTAGAATTTCACTACACACATTTGGGTGTGCAAGGATTGATTGTTGTACTTCCTCTTCAGTTCTACATTTCAGTCCCCATTCCCCTGAGGTGGCAGACACTTCATTGTGGCAATCCAGAGACTGGCTGGCCCCCTCATCCCCTCAAGCTTCCTGGGGTGGTCCTGAGTCCAGGTGGGCTTTCTCAGTGGGAGGAGCTCACTGGATCCTCCAGGCCCGCTGTCCATCTGGCATACACTGGAATTGCCTCCCGGCCACTTCTTGTCCACAAGGCCCTTCTGAGGCTACGCACTCCTCTCCGGCCCTGCAGCGCAGGCGGAACGCACAGGACTCCTCCGCCACCCGCAGGGGTGCAGGGGCCCACCTGCCTGACACCCCACTCGGCCCTTCCTAACCTGGACCTTTGCCACCTCCTCTTGGCTCATCCCAGAAAACAGGGTCAGGGCCCCTTCCTCAGGATCCCACCAACATCTACATACATCTCACGACCCCCCAACTCTGCTCCCCAAGCCCAGGGACTCTGACAAGCCTCGCTATTCCTCCTCAAACAGCTCCCCAGATCTGTTCCTGTGCCTTCCATTCCTCTGAGGAGTTGGAGTTCTGGACTTCAGAGATCAGGAAGACTTTTTATAGATTTTTCTCCTTCTGTCATCACATCCCTTCCCTGAGGCAGGCAGTGCACACAGAATGGCCAGAAATGTGTGTGTGTGTGTGTGTGTGTGTGTGCGTGGCTCCTGGGGAGAGGAGAGGCCAAAGCTCATCAGGAACTCCCAGGTAGAAAGCAGATGGTTGTTAAACCCTGTGCACTGCCCAGAGCCGCCTGGCTTCTCCAGACCTGTATCCTCTCAAGCCCCCAGCTGACACAGTCGGGGTTTCTGTGGTCCGTGTGCTGGCGGTGCCCCTTCTCTGGAAGCCCTTTGTGGGTGGGGGTGGCCCATCTTACTCTCCTTGGTGTCATCCCGCCCCGTGGGCCTCACACATCTGGGCACTTGGTCAGGTGTGCAGCGCTGAAGCACGGTTGTAACAGGCCAGGCTGTTGTTATCCTGGGGGTTCTCCAAAAAGGCCGGATGGGTGGGGCACCAGTGAGGGGGATACTTAGGGTATCCCCGCAAATGGCTTTCTCCTAAAGGCTTTCCTCAGCTAAGCTCCAAGGAACCAGGGGAAACAGGTTTTCTCCAGAGAGTTCTGTCTGCGGATAAGGCCTCCCCACTCGTTTGTCTCCCCAGCCTCCATCCCTGCTACGTTGGGGTTTCTTCAGGCCAGGGGGCTGGACAGTGTAAAGTGACCTCAGACCTGGGGTCTTCAGGAATGGCAGCTGTAGGGGCGGAGCTTTAGGGAAGGTACCAGGTACCAAGCTTCACTGATCACAATTGACTTCACTCCTCATAGGGTTTTCATCTCATCCCTACCGCACCCCTGGCACCACCTTTACTTTGCCTCCAGCCAAGTCAAAGCTCCATCTATAATCCTTCTGGTCATAAGGGACAAGGTCCTTTCTGCAAGGTCCCACATTTCCTGAAAGTGGAAATTGCAATAAAATCCAGCCACCTGCGCACGAGAGGGTCCTCCCCACCCAGGACCCCCTCTCCCTGCCCCTCTTTCTCTTTCCCGGGCAGGGCCAGCTCTCAGGACAGTGCAAACACGTCCTCAGTTGGTCTCCAGTCCTCCCGCCATTTCTACTTGTTCCCTCCAGCATCCTCCACGAGCTCAGCTGCAACCTGACCTAGTTTTGCTGGCTCCCTTATGCCACCTCAGTGCCGGTTACCCACCGAGGCTGAGGCCTTGCTGCCTGTAGATCTTTTACGTTAATTAACCCTCTCCTCAGTAGCATCTCTTTTCTCCTTTGGCTGTGCCGCGTGACATGTAGGATCTTAGTTCCCCGACCAGGGATCAAAGCTGCGGCCCCTGCAATGGAAGTGCAGAGTCTTAACCACTGGACCACCAGGGAAGTCCCTTGGTAGCATCTCTGAGCAACACCATCCACCAGCATGCTTGTCTTAGGGCTGAAGGCCAAACTCAGAGGGAAATGCAGGCATTAGTGGAGCCCCACCTCTGGAATTGACTGGATGGTCTCTTGACCTCCCTGGGCCTCTTTCTTCATCAGTAAAGTGGTGAAAAATACAGTACTCATCCAACAGGGTGGTGAGGGCTCCATGGGTGACACGTGGGTGTTTATAAAACACACGTTATTATTCATAGTATTTTGTGAAGAGCATTTTTCATTGTAAGTGATCTTGCCCCATCCACCTAGCATAAATCTTGAGTCATATTTTTTTGGAGGGGAGGGGGTTTTATCTACATTTTCTTTTTCTTTTTTCTACAATTCTTTTTTAAAAATATTTATTTATTTATTTATTTGGCTGCGCAGGGTCTTAGTTACGGCACATGGGATCTTTGTTGTGCTATGCGGGATCTTTTAGTTGCAGCACGTGGGATCTTTTTTTTTTAGTTGCGGCACGCGGAATATTTAGTTGCGGCATGTGAACACTTAGCTGCGGCCTGTGGGATCTAGTTCCCTGATCGGGAATGGGACCCGGGCCCCCTGCATTGGGAGCGCGGAGTCTTAGCCACTGGACCATGAGGGAAGTCCCCTACCACTCTTTTTTTTAATTAGAAGGTGGGGATAGTGCTGGCAGTGTTAGAGAGGAAAAACAGTATAGGGTGTGGATGGAAAGATAAATAGGTTATCGGGCAGCCTCGCCTCCCAAAGTAGGTGCCAGAAAATTCAGCTGGGACTGAATAAAGTCTGGAAACCTCGTGCTGAGCTCCTGGCCTCTGAGGACATGGACATGAGCCAGGCCCCCCACCACTGCAGGTGCAGTGTGGGCACTCCCCAGGAGCCTGCATTAGGAAGGCACCCCCATGGACGCCATGGGGCCATCCATGCTCTCTTCCATTACCTTATGTCCCTGGTTTGTCACATCTGGAACACAGGCCAACAGGGAGGGTACTGGGCCAGGAGACATGAGCTGGGGTCACGGCAGAGCCAGGGGTGAAGCATCAGGTAGTCTCCTGAGAGGGGACAGCAAGTTGGAAGCCCAGAGGACTGGAAAGCCCTGAAGTCACAGTGGTGGTTGGTTTCCCTGTGGAGAAGCAGAGCAGGAGATGCAAGGTCATGAACTGGGAGAGGAAACAGGAGGTTAGAAGCAAACCATAGCTATCTGCACTGCAAAAGACTGAAAACACCCTCAGTTTCCATCAGTGTGGGGAGGGCTAAACCCACAGGGAATATCCATACAAGGGAAGGCTGAGCAGAAAGATGAGAAATTGCATTATGTATTCATGTGAAATAATATCCAAGATATATTATTAAGTGAAAAAAGCAAGATGCAGATAGTGTATAAAATAAGCTATCATTTGTGGTTTTATTTATATTATTTGCTTGACTACGCATAAAATGTCTCTGGAAGGAGTCACAAAAAGACATTTCAGGAAGTTTGTGTTTAATGGTGATGGGGTTCAGGGCAGGCTACCCCCAAATATGATACTTTGGCATATTATTTTGAATTAAAGTTACTTAAGAAATAGCTGGTACAAGAAGGACAGGTACTCTGACCTTCCTTTGTCCCTCTGAAAGCAGGAAAAAAAAATCTCCCATTTTGGAGATGTTATGCCTACTTTGGTCATTTCTTTGGGTCTCATATCTTTGGGGCCCTGGTACGTATAAAATTAAATTAAAGTAGTTTTTCTCCTGTTAATCTCTCTTTCATTAAAGAGCTGTCTCAGGACTTCCCTTGTGGCACAGTGGTTAAGAACCGACCTGCCAATACAGGGGACACAGGTTCGAGCTGTGGTTCGGGAAGATCCCACATGCCACGGAGCAACTAAGCCCATGTGCCACAACTACTGAGCCTGTGCTCTAGAGCCCGCGAGCCACAACTACTGAGCCCGCGTGCCACAACCACTGAAGCCCGCGAGCCTAGAGCCCGTGCTCCGCAGCAAGAGAAGCCACTGCAATGAGAAGCCCACGCGCCGCAACAAAGAGTAAACCCTGCTCGCCGCAACTAGAGAAAGCCTGCGCACAGCAACGATGACCCAATGCAGCCAAAAATAAATAAATAAATAAATAAATATATTAAAAAAAAAAAAAGAGTTGGCTCAGCCAAGAACCTAGAAGGGTAGAGGAAAAAATTATTTTCCTTCCTTACAATGGGTACAGAGTTTCAGATGGGGAAGATGAAAAAGTTCTGAAGATGCGTGGTGGTGATAATGTGAATTCACTTAATGCCACAGAACTGCAGTTTTAACTGTACATACTTAAAAATGATTACAATGGTAAATTTTATATTACATTTAACCACAATTTTAAAAACCCCAAACATTTCATTAGTTGCCTGCGGGGAGAACAGAGTGTTCAAGAAAGAGAGGAAGGGAGACTTCCCTGTACATCCTTTTGTAACCATAGAAATCTTTTCAAAAAATAAGTAAGAAAGGAACTTCCCTGGCAGTCCAGTGGTTAAGACTCTCCACTTCCACTGCAGGGGACACTGGTTTGATCCCCAGTCCAGGGACTAAGATCCTGCATGTTGTACAGTGCAGCCAAAAAAAAAAAAAAGAAGAAGAAGAAAAGAAAAATTAAAAATAAAAGAAGCAGCAAACTGATAGGGCCCAAGGGCAAGCTAAGCCTTACAGGAGGGCTGGCTGAGAGGCAGTGCAGGGTGGTAGCTTGTTCACCGACAACGGAACTATTTACAAAGATGTAACGGGGGAAGGAGAGCACAGGGGGTGGAGCAGCACCTGGACTCAATAGCAGTGTGCTCGGAGCTTGTACGACTTACTGGAATCAAGGAGAAAATCGGTGGAAGAGGCTGCCTGACAGAGGCTGTGACCTTCCTTCCAGGGTCACAGCCAGCGTGGGTGACTTTGCAGGGAGGGCATCAGGGGAGTTAATACAGATGTCTCTCTTCTCCCTCCCTTTGATCTCTCCTGGGCTCCCCACTGGCCAACCCTGAAAGGCAGCCAGTGGGCAAGGGCGCTGGCCCGGGCAGGATTGGTCACAGGGGTCAGCCTCCTCCAGACACAGAACCGGGTAGAAAAGGGTGGGGAGAGCATCTGGAGGGACAAAGGGACAATCTCGGACACAGCTTGCAAGCTGAGGAGCCAGCCTGCCTGGGCGTGTAGCCCAGCTATGTCATTCACTACCTGGGCATCATGAGGTAATAATTGTACCGATGCTAGAAGCTGCTATGAGAATTAAATTTGTTAATATTGACGTAAAGTGCTTAGAACGGTGCCGGGCACAGGGTAAGCACTGTACACATGAAGTGACTGTTACTTATTACAGCCTGCTGTGTGAGACCTAAAGCTTTCCCTGGCTCCTACCAAGGAAGGATGCAATGGGGCAGGGCCGTTCTGGGGGGCAGGAGGCGGAACCAGCAGTGAGTGTCCGGGTGAAGCAGGCATCTGAGAGTAACAGCAATACCGATTCACTGAGCACCTCTAACTGTCACCACTGTGCTGGGCCTGCTGTGTCCACTGTCATGAAACCCTCACCACACGTGCCAGCTGGGTGGAATCGTTGCTCCTTACAAAGGGGGAAAACTAAAGCTTGGAGGGGAAGCCCCTGCCCAAGGGCTCACAGCTAATGAAAACCTTCCTCCCAGCTGGGCTCTCTGTGCTACACTCCTCCCAGCTGCTAAGTGTTCCTGTAGCAAATCAGTCCGTGAAAGATTTACAGGTTGTAATATCAGAATTCAGGTCAGTGGGACTTCCCTAGTGGTCCAGTGGGTAAGGCTCCACACTCCCAATGCAGGGGGCCTGGGTTCCATCCCTGGTTGGGGAACTAGATCCCTCATGCACGCCACAACTAAGAGTTCGCATGACGCAATGATGATCCTGCATGCTGCAACTAAGACCCGGCACAGCCAAAATAAATAAATAAATATTAAAAAAAAAAAAAAAAAAAGAATTTAGAACAGCCACTATTTCCAGAATCTCTCTGAGCTTACCAGGCACTTATACAAAGGGTAAATCCTCGTTCAAAAATATTATGGTCAATTAAAAGAGTCGATGAAAAGTGTCTGAAATGTCAAATTTGTTAACTTTAAAATGTAAATTTAAAGAGGATTGCAGGCAATTTTATGAAAAATTAAAAATTATAAGCCTGTGTTGAAAGTAATGCATTTTTTCAGAAAAATACCAGTGGCATGGTATTTAGAGACAGATATAGTTAAAGTACAGGAATAATATTAAAGTGATGAAAGTACCAAGAATAATTTTTCTTTTGTTATTTTAAAATACTGGGATAACCAATATAAATAAGTTTTCTATTTGCTTGAATGTACATGTTATCTTTTAAAATAATTTTATTTTTGAAGTTTTAAAATATATTATTTTAGGGCTTCCCTGGTGGCGCAGTGGTTGAGAATCTGCCTGCTAATGCAGGGGACATGGGTTCGAGCCCTGGTCTGGGAAGATCCCACATGCCGCAGAGCAACTAGGCCCGTGAGCCACAACTACTGAGCCTGCGCATCTGAAGCCTGTGCTCCGCAACAAGAGAGGCCGCGACAGTGAGAGGCCCGCGCACCGCAATGAAGAGCGGCCCCCGCTTGCCACAACTAGAGAAAGCCCTTGCACAGAAACGAAGACCCAACACGGCAAAAATAAATAAATTAATAAACTCCTAGCCCTAACATCTTAAAATATATATATATATATTATTTTATAAACACACAAATATAATAAACCCAATTTCTCAGTCAATACTTAACAAATTTTTAAAGTCCGAGGCCACCTCACATGTGGATGGGTGTGTGGGTCCCTCCCTGCTCCCTGCCCCACCACTTCACAGGAGGAAAGAGGATATTCATCCCTGTTCATGGTAAATATAAATGGACGAATGAGTGGAGGGAAGATTGATACATTTGAAGGACAAACAGACCTAGGTAGAGTGGTGATGAGGTTGGGAAGACAGTTTGGGTTACACGGGAAAGGCTTTGACCGGAGGCTGAAGAGAGGATTTTACCCAAGAAGCAGTACAGAGGCAGAAAAGTGATGTGACGCCACCAGACTGCAAGGAAGATTTATGTCACAGAGGGATGAGGAGAGGTCAGAGAAGGAACTGGTGTCAGGGTCACTATCTGGGGGCTCGAGGTGACAGAGGCTTTAGTTTTTGGGGTTTTTTTTTTTTTTTTTTTTTTTTTTTTTTGGCCACACCATGCGGCTGGTGGAATCTTAGTTCCCTGACCAGGGATAGAACCCAGGCCCTCGGCAGTGAGAGTGCAGAGTCCTAACCACTGGACCACCAGGGAATTCCTGACAGTGTCTTTAGAAGGGCCTAGAAAGGGAGGCAAGGAAGGCTGAGAGGTGGTAAGGGGACTGGCAGGACCTGGCGGGTGCCCAAGTTGGGGGCCTGGGAGAGGGAGGGGTTGGGGGTAAGCCGGCCCCCTTGGCAGTACCAGGGAAGTCAGGATGTGGGGAGGAAGCCTTTTCTCTCTGCATTTCCGTTAAGCCACCTGCTTCCTGAGGGAGGGGGGTGGGTTGCAATTCACCCTCAGGTCACGTCTGAGGCCGTCTGAGGCCTCACCCATGTCTGAGGCCAACGTCTCCCCAGTGCCCAGGATGGGGGACACCAAGGCCACAGCACCATCACCTCCTCTGATCCTGGTCCTGTTTCCAGGGTGAGGTTCTGCCCCTCTTGAGATGGGGAGCAACTGAGCCCTTTCTTACAGTCCCAAGACTTCTCCCAAGCAGGCAGTCCCTGGCCAGAACATCCGTCCAGACATGGTTCTGTATCCATCAGTGTATTTCCAGGATACTCCGTGGATAACTTCTCAACCACCTGCAACCGTCCTGCTGTGCTGAATCCTCAGGGCCTGAGACAGCACTAGGAATCACCTAGAGATGATTCTAGATCATCTCGATCATCTCTCCCTTGCCCTCTCCAGTCCTGCCTTGAGTGTCAAAGTTCAAATAAAACTGGACATCAGGGAGAAGCAAGACAAACCATAGAGGAAGTGGCCGCCCTTCCCATTTGTGCACATGGAAGGCATGCTGGGAAAGAGGCCAAGGGACCACACACCAGACACTTCTGTTTCTTGGCTGCAAGGCCAGTGCTGGGCAGATGGGATCTTTATCAGCAAGAATGTAGATCAAGTGGTCAGCAGCCCTTTCCAGCATCACGTGGATGATTTATGATACCTGTGAGCATCAGGCTGCTCCTTAGGACTCGGTAAGAGAAGGAAGGCCCAGGGGTCAAGCCCCTTGCCTGAGGCAGCCTCAGCAGAAATCTCAGTGAGCAGAACAGAAGAGGTCTCTGCCCTTCTGGAACTTACATTCCCGTGGTAGAAGATACATGGTAAACAAATATCTAAGATAATTTGAAATGGTGGTGTGTGCAATGACAGAAATGAAAAGCGTGCAGGGAGTCCTTAGAAATAATGGTCAAGGAATTCATATTTCACTTGAAGGAGACGGAGGCATCTGCCGTGTAAGAAACTAGGGAAAGTCATCCAGGCAGGGGGAACAGAGAGGGCAAAGGCCCTGAGGTGGGACGTAGCTTGGCTTGTTCGGGGACTACAACAGAGGCATTTGTGAACTGTGAGAACTACCTAGATTTCTAGCACTAAAGTTCCTAAATGAACCCTTGCAGGAAAGACCATTGTGTTAAGGGTTTATAAGAACATGGGGTCAAGAGTACCCAAAGCTCTGACCCTGCAAAGGGCCTTTGCTTTCAGTCTGGATGGCTGGGGAGGAGAAAGAAAATGGCGGTGGTCGCTTCTACCTCCTACCTGAAAATTCTGCCTGGGTGGGTTGTGGAGCCCCGGCTGTGGGTTAGGGAAGAACCAAGCCAGAACCAAGATGGACCCCGTGACCACCCCCAGCTGCCCTGACGGCGGGAAGGGTTTGCTCCTCTTCCTTTCTGCATCAGCCCTGAAGTCACAAGCGAGGGGCCAGTGTTTCTCTAAGTAGGGCAGGGTCCTTGGGGGACGCGTGAGGAGACGGTGTACGTTGGGGGCCTCTAGAGGCTTGGGTCATTGCTGGGGAGTGACAGGTTGTTGCTAGAGGCTTGGGCCTCAGAGTAACCCCTGGCTCTGCCCACCTTCCAGAGTTTCGCCAGAGCCTGGAATCACTCTAGGGGCAAGGGCCTTGCATCTGCCAACATCCATCCAGCTCTCCTTGGCCACAGGAGCCTAGGACGAGCAGCAGGAGGTGGGAGCCAGGGGTGGAGTGGGGAATGGGGCCGTGGCCAGTGGAGGCCTTGGGACGTGCATGGGGCAGGAGAGGCCCTTGAAGTCCTGGGAGCAGGTTCCTCCAAAGAAAAACCACTTGAAACACACCAGCTGGGACAGCTGAGGCCCCTGTGGCCAGCCCCCGACAGCCCCGGAGGCTTCTGCTGTAGAAACCCGTGGCCAGCCCCCGACAGCCCCGGAGGCTTCTGCTGTAGAAACCCGTGGCCAGCGAGGGCAGCTGCCCACCCCTGCACAGGACCCAGGATGGCTGAGGGCTTAGGGGTCAAGGGACGAGGGGGTGACTCGAGAGACAGCCACTCCAAGGTCTCCCCATCTGGGCTCTGTTTCCCTCTTCTCCTGTTTGCGGCTCTGACTGCCCCCCGCCCCGTGAAGGCAGGCTAGGAGGCTCGCCTGCCCTGAGTCGCGGCCAAGCTGTAGAAGGCAGGGCCTTGGCAAGCACACAGGGTCGTCGCTCTGGGAGTGGTGGGGCTAATTATACTCAGCTGGCGGCAGTGGCTTGGAGGTGGCCGGGAGTTTCCCAGCTCACTGGCTCGCCCGGCCTCCTGTGTGGTAAACACTGCAGGGAGGTGTGGGGACAGAGGGCAGGGAGGTGCGGGCAGGAGCCCAAGCCAGGCCTTGAAGGGGGGCCAGGTGGGGCAGAATGACCAGTCGCTGGCTCCAGCTAGGAATCTCACTTAGAATCCGTGGCCGTGGGGCAGGTCCAGCCCTCTCCAGGGTCCCGGGCGCAGGGTCCTCCTGCGGGGTGGGTGGCCCAAGATCCAGCCGGCTGGCATATGGTGGAGCAAGATGGGATGGAATGCTTGGGGAAGGCCCGGAGAAGGGGCCTGATGGAGAATGTACTGTCCGCCTTTCCTCTTCCTGCCAATGTTGGGGACTTTCCTGGGGTCAGGGCTGCTGTGTACAGCCGTGCAGGTGTGGGCTGATCCAGCCCGTGTTGGCTGTGACCATCCGAACAATGGGTCACCTTTATCCAAAGCCCACAAGGGCCCTATGCAGGCCGGTACCTGGTGCCCACAGGCCAGGGTCAGAGGGGGGTTGAGCATCAGAGAGGAGCCCTGGGCACTGGGGCAGCTGCTGGCCTGGGAGCCATTCCCCTGAGGCTAGGGTGACACTTTCAGGACTGCACATCTGGCCTGGTCATCAGCGCCTCAGGCTCCAGGGGTGAGCTCTCAGCCCAGGAGGTGAGTGGCAGGCTGGCAGAGTAGTCTGAGGGCCCTGGCTGAGGAAGCCCAGACCCCTCGCCTATTCCCCAGGCTGTTTGTTTCCACGTCCTCCCCTGCCTGGGTACTAGCCTCTGCCCCTGTGGCAGGTCACATCCAAACCAATCCTATTTCATCCCAAGTGGTTTGAGTCACATAGAATTGGAATGAGGGGTGAGCCTGTGAAAGTGAGATCAGAAGTCAGTGTGGTACCTGCATTTGACCTGAAAAATGTAGACCATGAGGCTAAATTACCTGTCGAAGGAGTCCACTGGGGCAGGACCAATGATTTTATGTCACACCTATCCTTACACAATTCACAAGCATGTTTAGATTTACAAACACTAATCTCAAAGCCCTATTCACCCAGTCAGCAAACATTCAGTGAACACTTCCTGGGTCTCACTCACCAACATGTCTGAAGACTCAGTAGGGAAGCAAATACGCCCTGTTCTCACTCACATTCTAGACAAATCAGAAAACCAAGAAAGTAAGCAAAATAATTGCAGATGGCAATAAGCATCAGGGAGGAAATAGGCAAAGTTGAGAGCAGTGGGCCGACTGAGCTGGTCTTGCTTCACCTCTGAAATGAAATAATAGAAAACCTACCCAAATTCTGTCAGAGGAAAAACAATCCTTGAACCACCTCCAAACCACAAGCCCAATTAAGAACCCCCTTCCCTGCACACCTACTCCCAGTTGTGGCTGCTCCCAGAGGCAAGGTCTGCAGGGCTGCTCTGCAGGCTGGCAGGAGGCCCTGGGCCTGAGGGACAAGAGGGACGTGCCACCTCGCCACAGGAAGGGGAGATAAGTGCTCCGTTAGGGTAGCACAAGGATTCATAGAAAAGGTGAGGGAGGGCTTCCCTGGTGGCACAGTGCTTGAGAGTCCACCTGCTAATGCAGGGGACACGGGTTCGAGCCCTGGTCTGGGAAAATCCCACATGCCGCGGAGCAACTGGGTCCGTGTGCCACAACTACTGAGCCTGCGCATCCGCAGCCTGTGCTCCGTAACGTGAGAGGCCGCAACAGTGAGAGGCCCGCGCACCGCAATGAAGAGTGGCCCCCGGGCCTCCCTGGTGGCGCAGTGGTTGAGAGTCCGCCTGCTGATGCAGGGGATACGGGTTCGTGCCCCGGTCTGGGAGGATCCCATATGCCGCGGAGCGGCTGGGCCCGTGAGCCATGGCCGCTGAGCCTGCGCATCCAGAGCCTGTGCTCCGCAACGGGAGAGGCCACAACAGTGAGAGGCCCGCGTACCGCAAAAAAAAAAAAAAAAAAAAAAAAAAAAAAAAAAAAAAAGAGTGGCCCCCGCTCGCCACAACTAGAGAAAGCCTTCACACAGAAACGAAGACCCAACGCAGCCAAAAATAAATAAATTAATTAAAAAAAAAATTTTTAAAGCTTAAAAAAAAAAGAAAAGGTGAGGGAGCTGAGGCCGGTTTTGAAAGATGGATCCAAATTTTGCGGGCTGGCCAGAGGGAGGCCTCCTGGCTCGGAGTGCAGGAGGTGGGTGCAATGGGGTGGGGCGCAACGGAAGGGCACCGCCAGGGGGGGACGTGTGCCCAGCCCTCTGCGGCTGGCACGGGGCTTTCCCATGCCATCAACCTGGCCAGAGGCCCGCAGGGCAGGGTCCAGGCAGGGCTATGAGCATGGAAGTCTCTGGAGAGGGGCCCCTGCGAGGAGGACAGGCTGCTTCTCAGGCCTGGCCACTTGTTCCTCTGCGGAGAGCTCCAGGAGAAATGCTGCTCTTCCTGAATATCTGGTCGTGAACACAGGCATCCAGGGGCGGGGAGCTGCTGGGGAAGAGGAAACGGACTCTCCGTACAGAGCCACCCGCTGTCTGGCTCGGCCTGAGCACACAAGGAAATGGTTCCTAAATTGAGGGACAAGAGTCATCTGGGGCAGAGGTGCCTGTTAGCCACACTCCCTGTCCTTCTTCCTCTCCTAGAACGTCTAGGGTTGGACCCAGGATCGTGCGATTTTAACAAGCACCCAGGCGATTCTGGTGCAGGCAGCCTGTGGGTCCAGGGCCCTGGAAGTTGGGCCTACATGGCATGGCAGCCAGGAGGAGGCTGGGATCCGGTGGCTTGCTGTGGGCCTGGCAGCTCCTGAGAGCACAGGACTTTTCCTTTGATCCATGTCAGTTCCACACCCCCACTCTGCCACCAGGTGTCAGAAGGGGCTCATCTTCTCCCTGGGATCCCCACCAGCTCCATCTGTGCCCCAACAGACAAACAAAAGCTATGCTAGTCTCGAGAGCCCCCCTCCCCCATACTCTCAGTAATGTTTTTTTTCACCAGGAAAAAAGCCCAAACAAAGCACACATGAGGATTTGTGGTTCCCTCTGGTCTGAGAAGCCAAGGCTGAAATGCATTTTGCCTACACGTAAGTCCTCGGCCTCTCGGCACTCACAGCTGATGAAGATGTTGTCAGAACAAAGCTGAACATTCCAGAAGAAAGGCTTGAAACCACCAGGCAACAGAGAGGGCGCACAGCTGCTGAGAACCTGGAGGCATCAGAGCTTAACGCCTCTGCCCACCCCCATATTAGGCCACAGAGACGGCAGACAGGGGTGAGCAGCAAAGGTGGTGAGGAAAGTCAGAAGAAGATGGAGCGGTCCCAAGGGGGACCTCGGGCAGGTCAAGGATGTTGCCTTCAACCAGCCACCCTCTCCAGGGTCAGAGGTGCACAGCTCTTGTCTGGGGGCAGATGCGCCTCCTTTCACAAGCTTTCAGGCCTCAATTAAGATTCATCCCCTCCTGTTGCCTGTCTCCTAGGTCATGACCTGAAGCCCACTGGGGTGCAGTGTCCCTTCTGTGGGGCTGCCCCAAGGCCCTCACTGTGGGGCTGGGCAGATGAAGCCTGTGTTAGGACTTGCCAAACTGCACCAGTATCTCAGCATCCTTTGTGGGAGACAGAGATTTTGCCCTGATAATTCCCTCCCCTTTCCAGCCCCAGTCCTAGCCCTGGCCTGTAGCCTTCCATCCCCTAAGAGCTGCTGTGGGGAGAGAGGAGGGACGGCACTTCTGAAGGGAGACAGGCCTACGTGCTCAGCCCCAGAGCCCTAAATCCTTCCCTGCTCTCTGGCTGGTGAGAGCCACATAATGGGCCACATGAATAAATGTAGCTGGATAATACCACCCAAAATGAGGCCAATTCTCCCTTGCAATCACAAGGCAAAGTTACTTAGGCTTGCCTTCTTATTAGGCCTTATACCTCATTTGGTCTGTGTCCTAATTTGGAGGCTTAATGTGAAAACGGGACAGCTTCACCTGCTCTATTATTCTTTTTTTAATGTTTTTGGCCACGATGTGTGGCTTGTGGCATCTTAGCTCTCCGACAAGGGATCGAACCCAGGGCCTCGGCAGTGAGAGTCCTTAGTCTTAACCACTGGACCCCACGGCTCTATTATTCTTATCCAGTTAGTCCCAGGCCAATCCAGAAAGCTGAGCTTTCAAATACCTGTGGTTTCTAGGGGCCTCAGTGGAGTCTCTGGGCTCCCATTTATAGGTGCAAAGATGCTATGGGACTTGGAATCCGGAGCTGAGAGAGAATGTGGAGGTACCGGCTTTCACAAGGCGAGGGCTGTGTATTCTGGTTGACAGCAGCCCCGTAAATGGAAAAGACCCCACAGCCATTGAATTCCAAACACACCTGGCTTTGAATCACCACCTACCACTTGTGTGACCTCGGTAATCCCTCTGAGCCTCCATTCCTCTCCCGGGCAACCATGGACCCATCACGGAGGCAGCGGCTGCAAGAGAGGGGGAGAGCCGGGGATGGGTCACATTCTCCTCAGCCCCTCAGCCCCGGGACCCTGCGTGATGGTGAGGAGAGGGGTGGGAAGAGCTGAGAGGGTTTTGTCGTCACTGCATTCTGCCTCGGACACTTCACGCTGCCCGACCCCACCCCATTCTCCTCTGGAGGTGGTAGCCCTCACCCCGGCCTCCTGCCCTATGCCACTGGGGGTGCAGGGCATCAGGCCGCTGTGACCGAGGGGCGTAGGTCAGGGCCTGGCTCCCAGACGCCGTACAGACAGGATCAGCTGCCCTCCTCTGTCCCCGCATTCATCACTCCCCAAGACTGTGGGCCTTGGAGGTGTTTGTCCCTGTGTCCTCCCTTTCTGCTCCAGACAGGGCAAGGAGTTTGAATTAGATAAACAGAGATAAACAAATGCTAAACACGAACACAAACTTTATCCAAACCATTTTTATATATTAAACAGAAAAAAAAAAAGGGCCTGGGAGTGTCTGAGGGTCTTGTGTGGCCTTTCTCTGGGTTGAACTTGGTTCCCTTAGACGACGTGCCAAGGCTTTGTCTGGCCCCGAGGCCCTGCTGCTGTTGCTGCTGCGGCTGCGGCCTGTTGTCGGCTGGAGAGGGGGCACTGAGGGGCGCCAGCTGCCTCTTCCTTCCTCCCCAGGTCTCTGGGAGACAGAGACCGCTGCTGCTCCGGCGGGCAGCCGCAGGAGCACATTTGCATTATTTTGTGGCAACAAGCAAATTTCCTGGAGGGGGTTTTTGGAAGAGCTGGGAGCCGCCCAGAGGGAAAGCTGAAGGAAACAGGAGAGCAGGAGGCCAGGAGGAAACAGGCCTGGGCAGAGGCAGAATCTGAGGCTGCAGGCAGCCGGGGAAAACAAGGCCTTGGCCTGAGGTTGGGCTGAGGGGTATCTGGGGCCCTGACATCCTCCTCTGTCCTTGAGAGCTGCAGAGGGGAAGCCTGGCCCGAGCACGTCCAGGCAGGGGTGCTACTGCCCGCGCTGACCTGCAGGAAACCTTGCCCAGCCCAGCAAGCTTGTCAGTGGCAGGATAATGATCTGAGGAGGAGCCAGGCAGGCTGCAGAGTCAGATGGAAAATTCCCACAGCGCTCCTGCACCTGAGCTGCACCCGGGGGAGAGGCACCAGGCACCAGCTCCATGCAGGCCCCGACTGCATGACGGTTGGCAGGGCAGACGCCGGGGGCAATGGCAACTGAACAACTTCAGGGGAGGGGCATGGAGACTCGATCTCTGACCTTTCTCTTTATTCTTGCATCTTGGGAACTGGCCTGACTATGGGCTTGGTTGGTGTGTTTATTGGGTAGGGATGGGGAGGCCATTAGGAAACGAAAGAAGACAGACCTGCTTTCTGCATATAAAGGAGGTCCCACAACCCTCCAAAATCGGCTGAGAATAGGAAAAAATGAGCCGCATTTGTTTAAACAAATCAAGCAGCATTCCATAAGCATATCCAGATTTTAAATTTAAGTTGCTATTAAAGCTCAGGTGCAGACACTCTCAGGTTGGATCGATACTGATGAATATAAGCCTTTGCTGGGCCCGGGGCCTTGAGGAAGAATGTCCGTAGGCATCTGCTGTGTGCTGGCGCCTTCACATAGAGCCTCTTGTTCAGTCCTTGCTGGGAAGAGCCCCGCCAGCAGGACATACTTGATGCGGTACGAAGCCTGACTGGAACGCTCCTAACCATTGTTCTCCCTCAGCTTCTCCCAGAAAGCCAGGCTAGAGCAGGCTGTTTCGAGGCCCTGGAGATGCAGGTGTTTCCCACTTAGTCTCCAGAGCTGGTGCCTCACATTCCCTGTGTCCCAGGAAGATGAGAAGGACCCAGGTGGCAGGAAGGGTATCCTCTGGGCACGTGGCTGGGAGCCCAGCAGCCTGGGTGCCAGGTCCAGGAAGGCCTCCCCACCCCTGGGGGACCCAGTCAGACGGAGGAAGGAAGGAAGCCATGCAAGATAGGATTTCCCCACCCCAGGCCTGCAGTCTTCCTGGCTCCAACCTCCTGATAAGCAAGCTGGTTTGTTAGTTGACCTGTGTAGTTTTCCATAGGTGACAAAAGCCACTGGCAAGTTGCAAAATTCTCCGGCACAGGTGGGCTTCAAGAGGCCACAGTTTTCCAACAAAGATATAAAGAGAAGGTGGAAGAGCCCTGGACGTTCTGTCGGAGCAACTTTCTTCAGGGTCCCCGACTGGGCCCAGAGCTACAGAGAGGAACTGGGCAGCGCCGGTTTCCATCTCTCCACCCCTTTCTGCTGCCCCAGGGCTCCTCCACATCTGCCCCTCCCTCCCAGCTAGCCTTGACTCACGCTCCCTGGGCGCGGTGAGGAGCCTGGGGGAGGGCACGCTCGGGGGCAGGCCAGGGGCCTCACAGCTCCGTGCCGCAGGGGTAGGAGCAGGGTGGTGCAGCCCAGCTGAATCAGAGCACTAGGGCTCTTGAGGGCTCTTCAGGCCCCAGGAGGAGAGGGGAGTGGGAACCCACCCGAGTCCAGGTTCCTCTCAGAGCTCCAGGAGGCTGTTTTGGTTCGTGGCAGGGTCAGAAGCGGCTTGCTGTCCGATGCCATCTTCTCCAGCAAGAGAAGGCTTGAGCCAGGGCAGCCCTTGTCCTGAAGGCCAGGGACCCCCATGAGGAAAGTTTGCAGCCTGTGTGCGTTATGGGCAAACAAGCAGCGGAGGGCCCAGGAAGGAACCTCTTCACTCAGAACGAAGCAGGAATTTGGCTCGCAGGCTGAACCGCAAATTTGGTTTTGCAGGTTACCCAAGGCCACACCTGCTCAGCTCTGGCTGAGGAGGGAGGGTTTTTTTACCTGCAGGCTGGCTTCTGCCTTGCTGACCCCATTACTTGGGTGAAAATATTCTCAGGGTGTCATATTTTGGAAGGTCAGGGTGCTTCAGAAGTTGAAAGCATTTAAGAGCCATTCTGAAAGAGCTCACCAGTTCCTGCTGAGAGACAGTAATACTGTTCTTTTCTGCACTTTAAATGTGTTATGTCATTTAATTCTCATTGCATCTCTTTGAGATGGATCCTATGATTATATCATTTTCCAGAAGAGAAAACTGAGGCTGTAAAGTACTCAGCTGTAGATTGAGAATTGAGAGAAGCTCTTTGTTGGAGAGTTGAAGTCCCTGGCACTTGAATCAGGGATGGAAGCCTGGGGATGCAAGTGGCCCTTTCCCCACCTCTTTAGTCAATGTCTCTGTCACCTGGGTCTCCCTGAGGCCCAGTTTGAAATGGAGCAAATGCAGAGTTGGGACTCTGGTGCTGGTGTGCAGCCTTTGGGAGCTGTTGGCCGTGACCTTTTTAGCAGGAATCTCCCCACTCCTAGTTTTGCTGTGTTGTCCAGTGTCCAAGTGCCTGGACAGAGGTTCATGTGACTATTTCTCTCTCTCCCTGGAAAGCCCCTCCCTCCAAGGCCATCAGCCCCGCCCCCTCCCCCCTACTTTGTGTCTTGGGACTGGGGTTTTTCACAAATGTGAAATTAGCAGTGAGCACCTGGAGCCCTTCCTTCTTTAGAAGAAGCTGCATTATACCCTGTTTTACAGTGACATTTTGTTTTTTAAGAACACGGAGAAGAAAAGAAAAAACCAGAAAGGAATCTCCACGTAGTTTGTGGAAGGAAAGGAGCATACTACGTATATTACAATTTGGAGCTGTTAGAGGCATCCTCTCACTAGTCCTGGGCAGGTGGCTGCCAGTCCCTGGGGGTGCCCCTAACAGAGCTTGTCTGGAAGGAGGCCTGGAGGCTGGTTTTGCACAAGAGGCCTTCATGCCCAATCTGCTTCTGTGAAGGGGCAAACCCTCACCCTGCTGGATGCAGACAGGATGCAAAGCTGTCACAAATCTCTCTCAGCTCACTTGGAGGAGATACTCTGCAAGAGATGCAAAGGCCAAAATTCTTAGACCCCGGAGAGACTTAGCCCGTGTTGCCTTGTTCATCACTGTGTCCCCAGGCCCCAAGGCAGGGTCTGACTTGTAGGCGGCCCCAAATTTTTGCTGATCAGTCAGAGCTAAGAGGACTTTCCCTACATTGACAGGAGATGGTACAATCACATGGCCCTTGCACAACAGCACTCCTCCCTGAGTCTCTCTTGAAGCACATTTTCTCAGGTGGCTACTGGACACAGAGGTGCAGAGAAGCTGGTGGCCTCCTCCAGGTCACCCTGCAACACTGAGTCTCTACAGCCATTCTATCAGGATCAATGAGCTACTTTTTTGGAGGGGGGGTGATTTTGTCTGATGTTGTGCTCATTCAAAACTTAGAGTTTGGGCTTCCCTGGTGGTGCAGTGGTTGGGAATCCGCCTGTCAATGCAGGGGACATGGGTTCAAGCCCTGGTCTGGGAAGATCCCACATGCCGTGGAGCAACTAAGCCCAAGCGCCACAACTACTGAGCCTGCTCTCTAGAGCCCACAAGCCACAACTACTGAAGCCCGCGCACCTAGATCCTGTGCTCCGCAACAAGAGAAGCCACCGCAATGCGAAGCCCGCGCACCACAACAAAGAGTAGCCCCTGCTCGCTGCAACTAAAGCCCACACGCAGCAACGAAGACCCAACACAACCAAAAATTAATTAATTAATTACTTTTTTTTAAAAAAAGAGCTTGACCCGTATCACTTAAGAAACACCAGCATGGCCATCTTCACAGAATTTTTTTCCCTTTGGTCTTCGTGGGAACTTATGTAAGCTCCCAGAAACAAGTGTCCACCAGGCCCCTGGAGGCTGCCTAAGGATTATGGCCCCAGTTATATGACCTAGGCAAACCCGGCTCTGACGGGAGTTATCAACTAACCAGCTAGATCCAGTTGATAACCGAGGTGCTGCTCTCAGCCTTATCCCTGGAAAACCCCATCTTGGGCGGGCACTCTGAGGCTGTTAGCTGGGGCTCCCCCCAGTTCATCCCTACTCTGCCCAGGGAAACCAGATCTTTCCTGTTCTTCTTCTGCTTCTCCTTTTCACCCTCATTCCAGTGGCCAGTGGAGGTTTAATCACAATTCTCCGTAAAACCTATATGACTGGCTTAACTCCGAGGTTTGCATGTTGACTCCTGAATAAGTTTAGATGTTGATGTCTGTAATGCAGACTATCTTCTTGTGGTAACTGCTCAGAAGAGGCATCAGTAGCTTCACCAAAGTTTCTGCAACACCATTTGCCATCTGGGACAATGGCACATTCCCTTCTTCTACGTGCACATTCCCCTGTGTTCCCTCCATGTCCCTCTGGATCTGGAGGAGCCCTCACATTGATGGGAGGGGCGGTGGTCTACAGAAAGCTCTGATGGAGCATCATCAAGCCTTTGCAAGGGGGGCCCCCAGGATGAGGTTGCTACAAGCTGGGCTGCCAAGAGATGTTAATTATTGTTGGACATTTGCATTTTTTTGTCCCTTGGACTGGCTTTAGGAGTCAAAGATGAGGTCAACGAAGACACAGATGCCGAGAACCCAACGCATGGGGGTCAGTTCCTGGAAACGTGCTTGACTCCTCAGCACGCTGGTAAGCTGCCCACTGACAAACTGAGTAGAGGTGGGATGAGAGCCTCAAATACCCTTGACTATGGCCATGCCACCTGCAGTTACCTCTTACAGCAGCGGTCCCCAACATTTTTGGCACCAGGGATGGGTTTTGTGGAAGACAATTTGTCCACGGACACGGTGGGGTGGGGGGGCGTGTGGAGGGATGGTTCAGGCGGTAATGCCAGCAATGCGGAGCGACAGATGAAGCTTCACTGGCTAGCCCGCCACTCACCTCCTGCTGTGCGGCTGGGTTTCTAACAGGCTGTGGACCAGTATCCGTCCGAGGCCCCTGGGGTTGGGACCCCTGTCTTACAGTGTTCCCTAAGGAGCAGCAAACACCAGACCTGACTGGGGAGTGCCCTCAAAATACACATGCCCAAAGCAGCATCCTGGGAGCCTGTGATGTGATAGATCAAGGCAGAGGGCCAGGACTCTACACTTGGGAAAAGTTCCCCTGGTGGTTCTGATGTGAACCCCTGGCTAAGAACTGCCAATCTAGCACATTTCAGTTTAAAATTTTTCACTGCTTACGCTCATGGGATGTGGGCATAGGAAAGTGGTATTACAGAGATTTCAAACCACACCGATCTCGGTGGTTTCCTTCTCGCGTAGAGGGGTCATGGGGCAAATCATGCTTATTGTTCCCCAGGAGGCTCTTTTTGAGTCAGAAGCAAACACCAACACCTGATGGTGTGCTTTCATTTAAGGCCAAGAGAGGCGGCTTCCTAGGGCTAGAGGGGGGGCCGCTAAAATCTGAGGTCAGTCAGATGGATAACAGGTGGGTAGGGTGAGATTGTGCAGCCAGGGAACTTTGGAGGCAGCTTTCCCCCTGCGGAGGCACCCTCGCTGTGGGTAGAGCCCACGGCTCTGCCCTGGTAAATGGGAACGCACTTCACGCATGTGCAGAGTTTTGGCCACCTGGGTTAGCGCTTCTCTGTGGCTTGGAACTGAGGAAAGCGAGGGTCATGCGTAGGGTTTGCGCAAGGAGGCTTGACCAGCACGTGACCAGCTGAGCAAGGCTCCTCTCCAGGTAATGCTAGGATGTGCGAACACTTCAAAAATGGGTAAGAATACCCGTACCTTCACTTTTGGTATTTTATTGGGAAAATTTGGGCCTGTTTCTCTTAAAAGGACTAAAAATTTTAATCAGGTTTAAAAACAAATTCGTGCCTTTCATTATAGTTTTTTAGAATTCAGGGCTTAATTTTTGCCTGATTCTATGATTAATAACTGATCTACTGAAAAACATTTTGAAAATACATTTAAAAATAAGAAATGAGAAATTATTCATAACCAGTATGAACATTTTGTTAAAAATTAATAGGCATTTTTTAAGAATAGTTTTAGATTTACAGAAAAATCTAGCAGTAATTGTACTGAGTTCCCATTAACACCCACTCCCCACACACACGTTTTCCCTATTATCAGTATCTTGCATTAGTGTGGTACATTTGTTACAATTAATGAACTAAGATTGATACATTATTATGAACTAAAGTCCATAGTTTATTCTAGGGTTCACCATTTGTGTTGTACCTTTCTTTTATTTCTTTTTTTTTGGTCAGGGCACGCAGGTTTTGACAAATGCATAATGCCCTGTATCCACCGTTACAGTATCAAATAACAGTTTCACTGCCTTAAACCTGTGCTCCACGGGTCATCGCTCCCCACTCTCCCTCAGTCCCCTTCCAAACTCCTGCCAACCACTGGTCTTTTTACTGTCTCTATAGTTTTGCCTTTTTCAGGATGTCTTATAGTTGGAATCATACAGTGTGTAGTCTTTCCAGACTGGCTTCTTTCACTTACAAGATGCATTTAAGTTTCCTCCATGTCTTCTGTGGCTTGATAGCTCATTTCTTTTTAGCACTGAATAATATTCCATTGCCTGGGTGTACCACAGTTTGTTTTCCATTCACTTATTGAAGAATATCTTGGTTGCTTCCAGTTTGGGGCATTTATGGATAAAGCTGCTATAAACATTTGTGTGCAAGTTTTTGTGTGGGCATAGCTGGATCTTACAGTAAGAGTGTGTTTACCTTTGTAAGAAACTGCCAGACTGTCTTCCAAAGTTGTTGCATTTTGCATTCTCACCAGTTGCTGCTGCTCTGAAGCATCACCAACATTTGGTAGTTGATTTCAAAAAAAAAATTATCCATTCTAATAGATGTGTAGTGTGGTATCTCATTGTTTTAATGTGCAATTTATGAGGACATATGATGTTGGACGTTCTTTTCATACACTTATTTGCCATCTGTATATCTTCTTTGGTGAGCTGTTACGATCTTTTGCCCATTTTTAAATTGGGTGTTTCCTTATTGTTGAATTTTGAGAATTCTTTATAACTAATATGCACACACACAAAGAATTCTTTATATATTGATACTTTGGATACCAGTCTTTGGTATCCTTTGGATTCCAAACACATATGTTTGCAAATATTTTCTCCCAGTCTGTGGCTTGCCTTTTTATTCTCTTACATGTCTTCACAGAGCAGATGTTTTCAATTTTAATAAAATCTACTTTATCAACTTTTTCTTTCATGGATTGTGCTTTTGGTGCTGTATCTAAAAGCTCATTGCCAAACCCAAGATTACCTAGATGTTCTCTTATGTTATTTTCTAGAAGTCTTATAGTTTGGTGTTCTGCATTGTCTATGATCCAATTTAAGTTACTCTTTGTGACAGGTGAAGATATGTGTCTAGATTCATGTTTTTGCTTGTGGATATAGAGTTGTCACAGCGCCATTTGTCAAAAGACTATTCTTTCTCCAGCGAATTGCTATTTTTCCTTTTTTCAAAGATCAGTTTGTTATATGTGTGTGGGTCTACTTCTGGGATCTCTATTCTGTTTTATTTATTAATCTATCTATTCTTTCAGCAATACTATACTGTCTTTACTGTAGGTTTGTAGCAAGTCTTGAAGTCAGATAGTATCAGTCCTCTAAGTTTGTTCATCTTCTTTAGTACTGTGTTGGCTACTCTGGGTCTTTTGCCTTTCCATATAAACCTTAGAATCAGCTTATCAATATCCACAAAGTAACCTGCTGCGATTTTAATTGGGATTGTGTGGAAGTTATGGATTAAGTTGTTAAGAATTATCATCTTGACAATATTGACTCTTCCTACCCATGAATATGAACTCTCTCTCCATTCATTTAGATCTTTGATTTTTAAAAACAATTAATTAATTAATTAATTAATTTTTGGCTGCGTTGGGTCTTCGTTTCTGCGCGAGGGCTTTCTCTAGTTGCGGTGAGCGGGGGCCACTCTTCATCGCGGTGCGCAGGCTTCTCACTGTCGCGGCCTCTCTTGTTGCGGAGCACAAGCTCCAGACGCACAGGCTCAGTAGTTGTGGCTCACGGGCCTAGTTGCTCCGCGGCATGTGGGATCTTCCCAGACCAGGGCTCGAACCCGTGTCCCCTGCATTGGCAGGCAGATTCTCAACCACTGTGCCACCAGGGAAGCCCCTAGATCTTTGATTTCTTACAGCAGTTTTTAGAGTTTTCCTCATTGAGATATAGTACACATTTTGTTAGATTTATATCTAAGTATTTCTTTTTTTCCTTTTTTGAGTACTAAGGTTAAGTGGTATTGTTGTGTTTTATTTTCAAATTCCAATTGTTCATTGGTATGTAGCAAAGCAACTGACTTGTGTATTAACCTGTATCCTGCAACCTTCCTATAAACACTTACTAGTCCAGGAGCTTTTTTCTCCACGTATTGTTTACATTGTTGAGGTCATAGACTTTGTAAACAATCTTATATCCTGTTTTTTTTTCTCAATTATGTCATAAGCCTTTTCAGTGTCATTTAAAATTCTTTTAAAACATTTTTTTAGGGAATTTCTTGGTGGTCCAGTGGTTAGGACTCTGCACTTTCAATGCTTAAGGCCTGGGTTCAATCCCTGGCCAGGGAACTAAGATCCCACAAGCCGTGCAGTGCAGCTAAAAAACAATTTTTTTTTTAATGGCAGCAAAACATTTTATTGAGCTCTTAGTTAACACGTTAACACATCCATCTTTATCGTCTTCATGCATATTCCTTATTGAAAATACAGAATTGTATAAAGAAAAAAATTAAATGTGCTCAAAAAACTCCACCATAAATAACCAAAATAATTTCCACAAGAAATAATCACTGTTCACATTCTGTTGTTTTCCTTTTACTGCTTCCTTTCTGCCAGTGGTTCTTTATTGGGAAATAGACTTCTTTGAATATCTGATGAAAGCTACGGGTCTCTCCCAGAAAATTAAGACATGCACTTATCTTTGAAGTTTCAGAGTTTTTAGGGGCCTCTATGGCCCATCCCAGAAATGCCTCACAGGAGGCTGTGACATTTATCCCCCAGCTTTGGTTGACATTATTTACACCACACTTTCAGGTGCGTTAGGCTTGCACAGACTGAGCAGGCTTTCCTGGCTTTAGAGAAAGCCTGGGACTTCAGAGAAGCAGAGAAATGTATGAATTAGTTGGATATCCCAGAATGTAAAATAAATGGAGGTCAACAGTCATCCTGGGTTCACTCCTTGTTGCAGTGGAAGTGACATTATGATGTTAGCTGTTAAGACTTGTTTCTTATATTTTGGAAATGTAATAGATGGTTGGAACTTTTTTTTTTTTTTTTTTGTGGTACGTGGGCCTCTCACTGCTGCGGCCTCTCCCGTTGCGGAGCACAGGCTCTGGACGCGCAGGCTCAGCGGCCATGGCTCATGGGCCCAGCCGCTCCGCGGCATGTGGGATCCTCCCGGACCAGGGCACGAACCCGTGTCCCCTGCATCGGCAGGTGGATTCCCAACCACTGCACCACCAGGGAAGCCCGGTTGGAACATATTTAACCTTAGCATTTCTGACTCTTTAAGGGAGACCTTGAAGATCCTTAATGTAATAATTTGGTTGTGGCACAAATCTGAGGGTTGGATTTGGGGCTAGTGAGGGAGCTGAGTACCTGGTTTGCTGTTTACATATGATCTAAATGGTACAATGCTGTTTCTTCATGTGGGTACCAAGAGAAGGAGAGCCATGTGTCTACCCACAGGGCTTCACATTCACAAATGTCTCGACATATCCCTCTGAATGTCAGTATTCAACTGTGTATTTCTTACTAGGAGTTTATCAAAATGCCCTTTCGGTAAAGATATTTAAAATTTTAAGATATTTTTCTTAGCATTTGTATAAGATTTCCATGTTAACTCTGTTAGCGATCCCAGACTGTGTTAAAAACAGAATTAGAGCATTTAATGTTTGCATACTTAAATTTATCTCTTCTATTTCTTCCAGTTCTTTTAAGCATAAAATAACCAATTTAATATACTTACTCAAAACCCTTAATTCAGCTAGATTTTGCTTTATAATGTAAAAATTTATTTTCCTAACAAATGAGAAAATTTTCATTTTCTATCACTAGAAGATATTTTCTTATAGAAAAATCCAGTTATTTGCTAGTCTCTCACCCATGATTCCAGAAGGGTGAAGACAGTCAAGGCCCTAAGGGTATAGGAGTGCAGACTCTATTCAGGGGAGCAGCCCTTTATGCAGACCCCCCCCCCTTTCAAAATGAGAGCAGCACCTTTATAGAGCCTAGTGGATTTGGATGGGTAATCCCAGGGCAGCAGCCCTTGAATCGGAAGAATGTTGCTTCCCTTCTAGGACACTTTACAACTCATGACTCAGCTCTGAAGAGGATGTGGTCGGTCAAGTTTCCTGCTTCTAGTGGTCCCAAGTTCACATGGCTTCCCCTTTTGCGGGCCTGGTGGCTGCAGAAACAAGGGCAGCGGACTCCAGGGACTGGTATTAGACCAGCAGCCATGCTCACCTGCATGAGGTAACACCAACAGCACCAGTCTCACCCAGTGCAAATGAAATGTGTTGGCCTTAGACATTCCAAGATTTTGGATACTCTATAACTATTAGTGGCTGAGGTCACCAGGGAATTACTCTGGGAAGTTTAAAACCTTAATTCTACACATTAAAAAAAAATTATTCACAATATAGTTTGCTCTTCTTTTTCCCCTAATGTTGTTTATGGTGGTATCTCTACTTTACTATAGGCCAATTCCTTAAAGTCTGCTTTAAATAGTTAATCTCAAGGCAGCACAGAAAATACACATATTCTACAACTTTTCTAACCCTATTGCTTCCCAAAGGTAACTACAATTTCTGCTCTTAAAAATATTGGTTCTGAGAGACTTCCGGGTAAGATGGCAGAAGAGTAAGACGCGGAGATCACCTTCGTCCCCACGGATACACCAGAAATACAGCTACACGTGGAACAACTCCTACAGAACACCTACTGAACCTGGCAGAAGACCCCAGACCTCCCAAAAGGCAAGAAACTCCCCACATACCTGGGTAGGGCAAAGCGGAGAGATTCCCGCACAGAGGAGCGGTGCCGAGCGGCACTCACCAGCCCGAGAGGCTTGTCTGCTCGCCCGCCGGGGCGGGCGGCGCTGGAAGCTGAGGCTCGGGCTTCGGTCAGAGCGCAGGGAGAGGACTGGGGCTGGCGGCGAGAACTCAGCCTGAAGGGGGCTAATGTGCCACAGCTAGCCGGGAGGGAGTCCGGGAAAACTCTGGAGCTGCCGAAGAGGCAGGAGACTTTTTCTTCCCTCTTGGTTTCCTGGTGCGCGAGGAGAGGGGATTAAGAGCGCTGCTTAAAGGGGCTCCACAGACGGGCGCGAGTCGCGGCTGAAAGCGCGGAGCCCAGTGACGGGCGTGGGACGCTGGGGCTGCTGCTGCCGCCGCCAAGAAGCCTGTGTGCGAGCGCAGGTCACTGTCCACACCGCCCTTCCGGGAGCCTGTGCAGCCCGCCACTGCCGGGGTCCCGGGATCCAGGGGCGGCTTCCCTGGGAGAACGCACGGCGCGCCTCGGGCTGGTGCAACGTCACGCCGACCTCTGCCGCTGCAGGCTCGCCCCGCACTCCGTGTCCCTCCCTCCCGCCCGGCCTGAGTGAGCCAGAGTCCCCGAAGAGGCTGCTCCTTTAACCCTGTCCTGTCTGAGCGAAGAACAGACGCCCGCCGGCAACCTACATGCAGAGGCGGGGCCAAATCCAAAGCTGAGACCCAGGAGCTGTGAGAACAAAGAAGAGAAAGGGAAACCTCTCCCAGCAGCCTCAGAAGCAGCGGATTAAAGCTCCACAATCAACTTGATGTACCCTGCATCTGTGGAATACATGAATAGACAACAAATCATCCCAAATTGAGGAGCCAGGAGTCAGTGTTGTGCCTCTGAGGTGGGAGAGCCAACTTCAGGACACTGGTCCACAAGAGACCTCCCAGCTCCACATAGTATCAAACGGCGAAAATCTTCCAGAGATCTCCATCTCAACACCAGGACTCAGCTTCACTCAACGACCAGCAAGCTACAGTGCTGGACACCCTATGCCGAACAACTAGCAAGACAGGAACACAACGCCACCCATTAGCAGAGAGGTGGCCTAAAATCATAAAAAGTCTGCAGACACCCCAAGACACACCACCAGACGTGGACCTGCCCACCAGAAAGACAAGATCCAGCCTCATCCACCAGAACACAGGCACTACTCCCCTCCACCAGGAAGCCTACACAACCCACTAAACCAACCTTAGCCACTGGGGACAGACACCAAAAACAACGGGAACTACGAACCTGCAGCCTGCAAAAAGGAGACCCCAAACACAGTAACATAAGCAAAATGAGAAGACAGAAAAACACATAGCAGGAGAAGGAGCAAGATAAAAACCCACCAGACCTAACAAATGAAGAGGTAATAGGCAGTCTACCTGAAAAAGAATTCAGAATAATGATGGTAAAGATGATCCAAGATTCTATTTCCAAGATCCAAAATCTTGGAAATAGAATAGACAAAATGCAAGAAACAGTTAACAAGGACCTAGAAGAACTAAAGATGAATCAAGCATCGATTAAAAACACAATAAATGAAATAAAAAATACTCTAGATGGGATCAATAGCAGAATAACTGAGGCAGAAGAACGGATAAGTGAGGTGGAAGATAAAATAGTGGAAATAACTGCTGCAGAGCAAAATAAAGAAAAAAGAATGAAAAGAACAGAGGACAGTCTCAGAGACCTCTGGGACAACATTAAATGCACCAACATTCGAATTATAGGGGTTCCAGAAGAAGAAGAGAAAAAGAAAGGGACTGAGAAAATATTTGAAGAAATTATAGTTGAAAACTTCCCTAATATGGGAAAGGAAATAGTTAATCAAGTCCAGGAGGCACAGAGAGTCCCATACAGAATAAATCCAAGGAGAAATACGCCAAGACACATATTAATCAAACTGTCAAAAATTAAAAACAAAGAAATCATATTACAAGCAGCAAGGCAAAAACAACAAATAACACACAAGGGAATCCCCATCAGGATAACAGCTGATCTCTCAGCAGAAACTCTACAAGCCAGAAGGGAGTGGCAGGACATAATTAAAGTGATGAAGGAGAAAAACCTGCAACCAAGATTACTCTACCCAGCAAGGATCTCATTCAGATTTGATGGAGAAATTAAAACGTTTACGGACAAGCAAAAGCTGAGAGAGTTCAGCACCACCAAACCAGCTTTACAACAAATGCTAAAGGAACTTCTCTAGGCAAGAAACACAACAGAAGGAAAAGACCTACAATAACGAACCCAAAACAATTAAGAAAATGGGAATAGGAACATACACATCAATAATTACCTTAAATGTAAATGGACTAAATGCTCCCACCAAAAGACACAGATTGGCTGAATGGATACAAAAACAAGACCCATTTATATGCTGTCTACAAGAGACACACTTCAGACCTAGAGACACATACAGACTGAAAGGGGATGGAAAAAGATATTCCATGCAAATGGAAACCAAAAGAAAGCTGGAGTAGCAATTCTCATATCAGACAAAATAGACTTTAAAATAAAGACTACTAGAAGAGACAAAGAAGGACACTACATAATGATCAAGGGATTGATCCAAGAAGAAGATATAACAATTGTAAATATTTATGCACCAAACATAGGAGCACCTCAATACATAAGGCAAATACTAACAGCCATAAAAGGAGAAATCGACAGTAACACAATCATAGTAGGGGACTTTAACACCCCACTTTCACCAATGGACAGATCATCCAAAATTAAACTAAATAAGGAAACACAAGCTTTAAATGATACATTAAACAAGATGGACTTAATTGATATTTATAGGACATTCCATCCAAAAACAACAGAATACACATTTTTCTCAAGTGCTCATGGAACATTCTCCAGGATAGATCATATCTTGGGTCACAAATCAAGCCTTGGTAAATTTAAGAAAATTGAAATTGTATCAAGTATCTTTTCCGACCACAATGCTATGAGACTAGATATCAATTACAGGAAAAGATCTGTAAAAAATACAAACACATGGAGGCTAAACAATACACTATTTAATGACGAAGTGATCACTGAAGAAATCAAAGAGGAAATTAAAAAATACCTAGAAACAAATGACAATGGAGACACGATGACCCAAAACCTATGGGATGCAGCAAAAGCAGTTCTAAGAGGGAAGTTTATAGCAATACAATCCCACCTTAAGAAACAGGAAACATCTCGAATAAACAACCTAACCTTGCACCTAAAGCAATTAGAGAAAGAAGAACAAAAACATCCCAAAGTTAGCAGAGGGAAAGAAATCATAAAATTCAGATCAGAAATAAATGAAAAAGAAAGGAAGGAAACGATAGCAAAGATCAATAAAACTAAAAGGTAGTTCTCTGAGAAGATAAACAAAATTGATAAACCATTAGCCAGACTCATCAAGAAAAAAAGGGAGAAGACTCAAATCAATAGAATTAGAAATGAAAAAGGAGAAGTAACAACTGACACTGCAGAAATACAAAAGATCATGAGAGATTACTATAAGCAACTCTATGCCAATAAAATGGACAACCTGGAAGAAATGGACAAATTCTTAGAAATGCACAACCTGCCAAGACTGAATCAGGAAGAAATAGAAAATATGAACAGACCAATCACAAGCACTGCAATTGAAACTGTGATAAAAAATCTTCCAACAAACAAAAGCCCAGGACCAGATGGCTTCACAGGCGAATTCTATCAAGCATTTAGAGAAGAGCTAACACCTATCCTTCTCAAACTCTTCCAAAATATAGCAGAGGGAGGAACACTCCCAAACTCATTCTACGAGGCCACCATCACCTTGATACCAAAACCAGACAAGGATGTCACAAAGAAAGAAAACTATAGGCCAATATCACTGATGAACATAGATGCAAAAATCCTCAACAAAATACTAGCAAACAGAATCCAACAGCACATTAAAAGGATCATACACCATGATCAAGTGGGGTTTATTCCAGGAATGCAAGGATTCTTCAATATACGCAAATCAATCAACGTGATACACCATATTAACAAACTGAAGGAGAAAAACCATATGATCATCTCAATAGATGCAGAGAAAGCTTTCGACAAAATTCAACACCCATTTATGATAAAAACCCTGCAGAAAGTAGGCATAGAGGGAACTTTCCTCAACATAATAAAGGCCATATATGACAAACCCACAGCCAGCATCGTCCTCAATGGTGAAAAACTGAAACCATTTCCACTAAGATCAGGAACAAGACAAGGTTGCCCACTCTCACCACTCTTATTCAACATAGTTTTGGAAGTTTTAGCCACAGCAATCAGAGAAGAAAAGGAAATAAAAGGAATCCAAATCGGAAAAGAAGTAAAGCTGTCACTGTTTGCAGATGACATGATACTATACATAGAGAATCCTAAAGATGCTACCAGAAAACTACTAGACCTAATCAATGAATTTGGTAAAGTAGCAGGATACAAAATTAATGCACAGAAATCTCTGGCATTCCTATATACTAATGATGAAGAATCTGAAAGTGAAATCAAGGAAACACTCCCATTTACCATTGCAACAAAAAGAATAAAATATCTAGGAATAAACCTACCTAAGGAGACAAAAGACCTGTATGCAGAAAATTATAAGACACTGATGAAAGAAATTAAAGATGATACAAATAGATGGAGAGATGTACCATGTTCTTGAATTGGAAGAATCAACATTGTGAAAATGACTCTACTACCCAAAGCAATCTACAGATTCAATGCAATCCCTATCAAACTACCACTGGCATTTTTCACAGAACTAGAACAAAAAATTTCACAATTTGTATGGAAACACAAAAGACCCCGAATAGCCAAAGCAATCTTGAGAACGAAAAATGGAGCTGGAGGAATGAGGCTCCCTGACTTCAGACTATACTACAAAGCTACAGTAATCAAGACAGTATGGTACTGGCACAAAAACAGAAAGATAGATCAATGGAACAGGATAGAAAGCCCAGAGATAAACCCACGGACATATGGTCACCTTATCTTTGATAAAGGAGGCAGGAATGTACAGTGGAGAAAGGACAGTCTCTTCAATAAGTGGTGCTGGGAAAACTGGATAGGGACATGTAAAAGTATGAGATTAGATCACTCCCTAACACCATACACAAAAATAAGCTCAAAATGGATTAAAGACCTAAATGTAAGGCCAGACACTATCAAACTCTTAGAGGAAAACATAGGCAGAACACTCTATGACATAAATCACAGCAAGATCCTTTTTGACCCACCTCCTAGAGAAATGGAAATAAAGACAAAAATAAACACATGGGACCTAATGAAACTTAAAAGCTTTTGCACAGCAAAGGAAACCATAAACAAGACAAAAAGACAACCCTCAGAATGGGAGAAAATATTTGCAAATGAAGCAACTGACAAAGGATTAATCTTCAAAATTTATAAGCAGCTCATGCAGCTCAGTAACAAAAAAACAAACAACCCAATCCAAAAATGGGCAGAAGACCTAAATAGACATTTCTCCACAGAAGATATACAGACTGCCAACAAACACATGAAAGGATGCTCAACATCTTTACTCATTAGAGAAATGCAAATCAAAACTACAATGAGATATCATCTCACACCAGTCAGAATGGCCATCATCAAAAAATCTAGAAACAGTAAATGCTGGAGAGGGTGTGGAAAAAAGGGAACACTCTTGCACTGCTGGTGGGAATGTGAATTGGTACAGCCACTATGGAGAACGGTATGGAGGTTCCTTAAAAAACTACAAATAGAACTACCATATGACCCAGCAATCCCACTACTGGGCATATACCCTGAGAAAACCATAATTCAAAAAGAGACATGTACCAAAATGTTCATAGCAGCCCTATTTACAATAGCCCAGAGATGGAAACAACCTAAGTGTCCATCGTCGGATGAATGGGTAAAGAGGATGTGGCACATATATACAATGGAATATTACTCAGCCATAAAAAGAAATGAAATTGAGCTATTTGTAATGAGGTGGATGGACCTAGAGTCTGTCATACAGAGTGAAGTAAGTCAGAAAGAGAAAGACAAATACTGTATGCTGACACATATATATGGAATTTAAGAAAAATAAATGTCATGAAGAACATAGGGTTAAGACAGGAATAAAGACACAGACCTACTAGAGAATGGACTTGAGGATATGGGGAGGGGGAAGGGTAAGCTGTGACAAAGTGAAAGAGCGGCATGGACATATATACACTACCAAACGTAAGGTAGATAGCTAGTGGGAAGCAGCCGCATAGCACAGGGAGATCAGCTCGGTGCTTTGTGACCGCCTGGAGGGGTGGGATAGGTAGAGTGGGAGGGAGATGCAAAAGGGAGGGGATATGGGAACATATCCCATATGTATATGTATAACTGATTAAATTTGTTATAAAGCAAAAAAAAAAAAAATGTTTTGGGAAGACAGAATTATGAAGTTGCCTGAAATATGGCAGAAGGTAGTGGAACAAAAGGGTGAATATGTTGTTCAATAAAGTTCTTGGTGAAAAAAAAAAATGTAATGAGAACACCAAAAAAAAAAAAATATTGGTTCTTATTGAGTATAGATTAAATGTGTATCTCAACAACTGAAGATCAATAATGCTAATCATTTTACTATAGTTAAAACCTCCAATGCAACTTGGAGTCCAGGTTCAGGAATGAATGAAGAATTGTAAAATAAAGGCCTTGCCTCACATGCCCACTTACTATAGTCAGAGCAAGTTTTGAAACCAGAGTTTTAGTTTGCAATTTATTAATTATGCCATATAGCTACAGTTTAAATTTCTGGCTAGTAAGTTCCTTAAGCCAAAGAAACTTGGATCTCTCAACAAAATGAATAAAGCTACAATGTGAAGATGGTGAACATTTATTTAACTGTCTGCATGTACCAAAGACTTAATCGTTAAAATTGGAGGTAAAAAAGACAGGATGCGATTATTTTCCAAAAGCACTGTTTTTATTTATACAGAGTCCTAACCACTTCAGTGGCAGGAGGAGTGGGAGAGGTTCCTTTTTCAATTCAGGGGCCCCCATAATGTTGGTCTGTTGTTACGAAACACACAGGCAAGTGGCGTCATGGATTTGGTAAACTAACTACAATGTTTAGTCTCTCTCTGCTAGAGCAACAAGGTGAGTATCAATCTCTGCTTCTGTAAGAATCCTGGAAGGCAAAGGGAAAAAAACCCCACAACTATTTACTTTTTGAAAACTTTTTATTATGCAAAATTCAAAAACAACATAAAAGTAGGATAGTAATGAACTCCTGTGTACCTATCACCCAATTTCAACAATTATCAATTTATAGCTAATCTTTTAAAAATCAATAAACCCACCACTCATCCCTTCAGATTATTTTGAAGGAATTCCCAGACATCATATCAACTTCATCTATACACACTAATGTTTACCTCTTTGACATCAGATCTAGAATTAGGTCTTTTGAAAGAAAAACCCTTTTGGTTGCAATTATGATAGCAAATATTTAAATTAAATATAAAACTAAACTATACATAAAGTATTCTATTTTAGCTCCTATGTCAAAATGCTTTTTATACCTACTATAACTCAAGTTTGTATCAGCCTAGAGACAAGAAGGCACTCCATGTTGAACATGTTATTTTCTAAATGATGTTTGCCCAAAGAAATAAAAACTGCTTGGCAATCTTTAATGTGACCCATTACTGGTGAACTTTTAAAAGTGAAATTTGTCAAAGTGACATTTTTTAGTGCAAACTGGGGCAATGTAAGTAGTTTATACAGTTGTGTATGCTTGTTATATATTCTAGTTATTTTTTATTTTATTTTTTTTTGCGGTACGCGGGCCTCTCACTGTTGTGGCCTCTCCCATTGTGGAGCACAGGCTCCAGACGCGCAGGCTCAGCGGCCATGGCTCACGGGCCCAGCCGCTCCGTGGCATGTGGGATCTTCCTGGACCGGGGCACGAACCCGTGTCCCCTGCATTGGCAGGCGGACTCTCAACCACTGCGCCACCAGAGAAGCCCTCTATTTATTATTTAAGTATACTTACTATCACAGAATTTATAAATGATACAAGAGTTTTTCTGAAGACATACGATCTTTGGTTTCTTACTTATTTAACTAGTAGATGGATATAAAGATTTTAAAGGTTATAGGAGGGTCTCAGAATAGAAAACAAGAACTATTTGTAGATCCTTTAGAGAGATTGCTCCTGCTGGAATTTTACTGCTTTAATAATAAAAAAAAAAAGGCAACCTTTTCTATGGGGGACAGAAGGGAATTCATTTCTGTTTTTTAAAAAAATTCTATAAATTTTTCTTAAATCTTTCATGTTTATATCACTTGCCTACAGGCAACAAAAAGAACAAATTAGAAAAGAAAAATGTACTGACAAAACTCTTCAAGGTCTGGTTAAACTTAGTTTACTACCTTTTTTTCCCACCCCTAACAATAACAATGTGTCTTTATAACAGTGACCTAAGAGTAAATACACACAGTAGTCAACATGCATTCCAGCAGGTTCCCTGAATCTGTGGATTTAACTGAAGCATTTTTTACTATTCACGAGAGTATCCAGGTTCATGGTAAAAGTCAATCACCACACAGGGTTGCTGGGAGGATTAAGTGAACTGATATATGTTAAGCACCCAGTATAGATTTGACTCGTGGAAGCTGTGAAGTTGATTTGTGGGAGTTAGTCACTTAGTGAGTAAGAACAGACAAGGATCCATCATCTGCAATTCAATTAGCTGTATGCAAAGTTCAGGGGTTTCAAAGATATCCAAATAGGGTCTGAGGTACATCAGTATTTCATACTGCTCGTCAAAGCTCCACTTAAATAACCACTAAATAATAAAAGCTCCATCTGAAAACTACTAGTTTGGGAGCTGAATTTCTATTGGCCTTAAGCTAAAAAAAACACACAAACACGCTTATTTACTTCTCAGATAAAGGAGGTTATTTTACATCACCTCTGGTATTAGATATAAAATAAATGAAATGAAAAGAAAAGCAGTTTATGTCTGTCTTAAGGAGACACCAAATAAGCTTTAAAACAGATCTCTCAGGTGCTGAAAAAAAAACAAAAAACTAACTCTAGTTCAAAAAAGTGTTCTTTCCTCAAGTTACAGGACAAATGAACCAACACACCTCCACCTTTCTAGACTAGAATTTATCATTTGGCAAACTTCTTTAAGTACCTGGCCAACAATATGATAACTCACCTGAATTTAGGATTTTCAACTGTAACTACTCCAACTTCTATTTCTGAAGGTTTGAAATCAATTGATAGAACAGTAGACAGGCATGTAATTGCAGTCTGAAAAAAAGTATCAACATTAAAATAATATAGTATTTTTCAGAGATTCCAAGATTTTTCTCATTCCAAACTTACTCAAGTCATGAGTTAACCACAAGCTATTCATTTTTGCTCCATGTTTGAGGTGATGTAGTTCTACAGCCACACAGATTGCTTAATTCTAACATGTTGCCTGCCAATGACAAGAAACTTGTTTATACCAAGTCGAACTATAAACTAAAGGGCTCCAACAACAAAGATAGGGTGATTTACACAAAACAGTCTGTTTGCCTGGTGATCACTACATGCCAGGCAATATGCTTATTAGCACTTGGAGTGAGACGGGGAGAGGATAAAGATGAATGATAGTCTTCTTTCAAGGAATTTACAGTAATAATAATTTAAGAATGTTTTAAGTGGCTTTGTACCTGATGTGATTAATTACTTATGTAACTATGAATTGCAATTAAAAAAAAAAAAAACCTTTAAGAAACATTTGAACAGTGCCTCCCAGATGAGAACTAGGCTTGTTTCCTGTTAGTGTATGATAATACTGCCAACCAAACACAAAGGTATTAGATGGTAATTCTTCCTTTCTCGTTTATCAGAATCATGTTGTTAGTCTTTAGAACTGCTGTATCCCAGACCCTCTTTTCCACAATCCACTAAAATTGTGTTTTTAACTTCTTGGCAGTAAATAAGAAACTTCTTTAGTCTAAGGTTACTAAATATTTGTGTAAGAATTTTGTCTTGTCCTGTCAATTTAAAACTTCCCAATCATAATGAACAATCCCCTCAAGAACCCTGCATAAAACAGCTCTACTTCTGTGTCCCAGATATAATTTCTCTGCCAAGTCATCCTGTGAGCATATTCTTTTACTGTGAAGATGTCTGCTTCCTTGAAAATTTGGTGTGTGGCTGCTTTTCCTTTAGGACCATAAGAGCAGCATTACTGACTCAACTTTTTCACTTCTGCTTCCAGTTAGCGTAAGCGTAATTTGAATCACAACCATGCAGGTCTTTGGACCTGGTCTTGACTCCTATTCTTAGTTATAGTTTCCCATTTTATATGTGTTTTGTTGAAAGCAGTTTCAAATAAATTATGAAATGAGATGGGGAATTAGATGAATAAAAGCAGTCCTCACTGTTCCCATGTGACATCAATTTTACTATTAACCTGACAAACTTGGATTATCATGACATAACCCAGGAATAGCTTATACAGATTGTCAATTCTGCAATGATCCTCATTATTCTATACAGCATAAAAAAAAGGTCAGTTCCTTTCGGCTAACTTACTTCCACTGTCTGTTCAAATGTCCAATCAAATTTCTTCTTCACTTTTTTTTCAAGGAAGCTGGTTGACTCGGTTTGTTTAACTCCCGCTGCAGTGGCTTTAAACCCACAGTAGTAACCTGCGGGATCACACTTGTACACCTGAGGGCCTTGTTCTTCATCTATACCGATTAAAATCATACCTAAACAGAAAGAAAGACCCTCATTAAATATCTTATGCCTTTATACAACAAGATTTCTTCTCTATTGGTATTGCCACATAGCTGTTGTTAATCATTACTCTGGCCGTCTATTTTAGGATTTTTCTTTTTTTCCTGAGAACAGGTTTTTCAATGTGTGACAGTAAATGCTCAATAAATGTGGAAATTAAATGATGTTACAGAAAAGGCAACTCATGAAAGCAAAGAAAATCAGGTTAGCCAATTTCACTGTTCTTTTAAAAATATTTTTTAAAGGATGTGTTTGTTTTAAGAAAACTAATAACAAAACATAGGTCATCACCAGATAAATTATGTAACAAATTTCTATTTTCCAAAAGGTTTTATTGCAGATTTTTTAAAGGTTTTAATGATCACAAATGTAATTTACAATTTTGTAATCCTTGCTATTACCCAAAGCATGTTCCTTTGAACCCTAATCCCTCAAAACGTTAACTGGTCAAATAAATTTGGAAAATATACTTTTCACATACTTCTTTTAGAAAAAATAATATACAAAAGCATATTAAATGTTCTAAAATCTTCTGCTGTAGGCTGACCTACTTTAGCTCAGTAGTTCGTCAGTTTATTTGACCAAGAAATATTTTTTCTTGTATAATTATGTTATTATAATGACATACAATTAAAATAACCACCACCAAACTTCTTTCTACTCAGCAGAGCAGGTAACAAAGTATTTAAAGAATGGCTTAACCCCATTTGAAACTTTTTTATATAGTGTCTTCTTACAAGATTTGGTATTATTCAACGACTTTATTCACATTTATAGATGTTTTATAGAGTCTAGTAATGAGGAATTTTGAACCTTATTTTATTGACAAACACTATGACAGTGATGAGCTATCCATTTTATTCTAATGTTATGTTACCCTATAATTTTCTTTACATTTTATACTTGAGCTGTGATACAAAGTACAAGGGCACCACAAAAGAGAGATCCACTTACTTCCTGGGGGGAAAAAAAGAAACACTTCTTTACTTCAGGGTCTTGCAAAATGAGCAGGTTTAACAGATGATAAGGAAATGAAGGGCAATCAAGGCAAAAGGAACATGCACAAAGGCACATGAAAGGTCAGGGCACACCCAGGGAATGACAAAAGATCCATGTATTACAGGAGCTTCAGGCGAAAGAAAAATGCAGAGCTTCAGGTCCAAGAGGCAACTTGGGAGTAAACTGTAAGGGGCCTTGCACATCGTATTAACAACAAAACAATAAAATTTGATTTTAGAATGATAACTCATGTAGGAATATGGAACAGACTAGGAGAGAGTAAGGAGGAAGAAAGGCAGTAAATTAGGTGGCAGAGGCAAAAGACAATGAAAAAGTGACAGAGGAGATGGAAGGGACATATTCTAGGGTAAAGCTTGATGACTAAACAGATGACCAGGGAAGGTGAGATGGGGGTAGAATGGAAGTTGAGGATGAGAGTAGGAAAATAGCAATGATTTCAAGTTTGAAGTATCTGTGGGACATGAAGGAAGAGACTGGGCTAAAGCTAATGGGGGAGTGACTGGCATACAGGTAGTAAACGAAGCCATCAAAGTGGATGAGATCACCCAGAAGAACAAAGAGGAGAGAAGGACCAAGGAGAGAAACCCAGATGAGCAACAACATTTAAGGGACCAGTAGGAGAGGATGAGCTAAGGAAACTGAGGAGAAGAGTATCATTGAAGAAATCAAGGGAGAATTTTTAAGTGACGGGTCAAAAATAGGGTCAGACGGTAAAAAAAATCATTACACTGACTGCTTTAATTCTCATAAATGAATGACACAATGTCAGAAATAAACATGTTGAATTTTTCAGGCTAATTTATTACATTAAATCTCAGATCAGTAAAGCTTATTCCTCTCCCAATAAAATTTTACTTGTTTTTTAAAGAAGAAATTTATTCTAAATATATGAACCACAGGCATATATGTGTAAGCCTGATTCTTTAGGGTGGTCCAAAGAAACAACTACATTGTTAGGATGCCTAATTTAAGCATTTCCATCGAACTAGTAATCTGGAATTGCAGTAGAATCTCCATTACAAAAGCCTAATAGCATCTAAAGTTTAAAGATAGTGCCTAAAATACTGTTGTGAAACGTATCCTTCCATCACTGATTTATTATAAAGATTTCTTCACCTTTTATAACTTCCAAACCACATGTTCCAAACCCGTTACTGAAATAACTTTCTTTATGCATGTTCACTAAAAAAAAATCATAATTCATCAATTATTTGGGAGACTTCTTTGCATACTTACAACAACCAAGAGGCCTCATTTCAGCATTCTGTGTGTAGACCTGAGAAATATCAGCAATTCTTTTACACAGCATGTCCACAGGAATCTCGTAACCATACTTGTATTTCCAATTAGCTGCTTCATAGCGTGCCCTCTGTACCTGGGATCTGCTGTCAGCTTAGAGCATAAAAAACAAAGGTTTACTTCTTTAGAAGGAAAGAATGAATCTCAATTCAGATAATTTTCCCAATATATACATATATCTCCATTATGACTTAAGGAAAACAGAAGTGGTCCCCTATGGCTTTTTCTCCCACCAACGTATAATGAATGACTCAGCAATACGTATGTGACAAAAAAGGAAAAAAGTTAAAAAAATGAAGTTCTATATCCAGCACTGCTCTTTTATGCTGAGCCCTTCATTAGCTGTCAAAATAGTTTCTAAAAGTGTCTAATAACTCCCCAAAGGCCAGGTTTTAAGGAAAGAAAATAATGTTTCTCTCAATCTTTTTTTGTGGGCTTGAATTTTCCCTTGATTTCAGAAAATAAAAACCCAATGTTATTTTTTAAATTCTCACCTACTTCTAACCAGTGTCACTATCACCAGGTTTGAGATATACTGACTTATGTCCCCTTAAATTACTAACCATATCTTAAATAAACCATCTATGAGAGGGGCCTCAGCTCAGTTTCCCTGACTGTAGCATAGAGATCTAATTCTATTATACTTATGGTTTCAAAAAAGCTCACAATACTCTGAAGATATTGATACTAGCCTTGGAAGACTGCAAATCTACTCATATCACCTGAAAATCAGACAGTACAGGAAGCCTTTTAAAATTAATACAAAACTCAAAAATAATCTGAAGAAAATAACAAATCTAAGTAGGTATTAAGTCAATCACCTGTCATTCCTGTCATCACGCAGCCGATGTTTTCGGTTATCTTGAATAAGTGAGTCACTGTGCTGGAATCCAATAATTTATCCTAATGAACAAAATAAATCAAGATAATTTAAAAAAATCACAGGTCTCTGTGTAGTGACAAAAAATATTATGAAATGATAACAATGAACTATATAATAAATGTCTTCTGCTCATTTTACAGTTAAAACCAATAAAAAATGGGGGCAGGGGCACAACTCTGTTTTCCTTTTTCAGATGATATGTTTCCTGTGGGCAAGAATTATAGCTCACCAAAGTGTGTTTTGAGGTCCCTGAAGACAAAAGACCTAGAAATCCCATTATGCTTATAATCATACCACAAAGTTCAACTTGTCAATTCTGTCTACTCAGTTAAATTGTCAATAAATTCTTCTTGGATGACAGACAGGAAAGCAGGGTCAAAGCAAAAACAATGTTAACATATATAATAATATACTCTTGTACAAACTCATGAAACATTCTTGCATTATATTCTGCAACAATTGGCTATCCTGGCAGTACTACTTACAGGTACTTTCTTCTGTGTGACAATTACTGCACAGTCTTTCCCTCTGACAGCTACTGATGTAAGGCCGCCCTGGTTAATAGCCTTAAAAGCATATTCTGGAAAATAGAACAGTTTTTTTTAAGAGGTGAAATAAATGATCATAGATTCATACAATGGAATAATAAAGTTGTTAAAAATAAAGAGCTTTATGAACTAACATGGAATGCCATCCAATACATGCAAAGTCAAAATAATGATAATAATAAATCGTAATTAAACCAACTCCACTTCTTTCCATTTTGATCATTTTCATCAGGTACAAATACCAAATTTCCAATAAACATTTAATTAAGTTTTATTATATCAAATCTTTATCAATTATGTTTTATCATTTAAAAAGTTTGTTTTGTAGCCATTATTTCTACCAAGTCTGGTTTCCCCGGGTCAAATTCAGGTGATCTAAATTTTCTCAAGATTTACTATTTCTGTTAACTTTTGGTCAATAACTAATTGACCGTATGCAGTTTTAACTGCTGTTAGATTACTTTGCCTTTTCTTCCCCCCCTACCAAGTTGAAATTTTCTGGATCATGTTTTTTGCAATTTTCATGTTACCTACACTATAGGATTCTTTAGTTTATCTATAACAAACTTCAGCTTGTACACTTCTCTAGCTGCTGTCAAATCATTCCCATGTTAAAACAGCTGAATTGAAGTGGTTTATACAAACAAACTACTTTGGCACCATGTGGTTTAGCTGATAATGACTGCCTGTAGAGAGTAGAATTACAGATGAAACTATCCCTTTCTACGCTGTATATTTCTGTAATATTTAAACTTAATATAAACATATATTTTGTAATGTGGAAAAGAGCAACAAAAATTAATATATGCTCACTGTAGAAAATATAAAGGATAATGTAAAAGAAAAAAATTACTCACTACTCCAATTGTTATCTACATTTGATGCATAATAGATGCTTTTACTCTGTGCACCAGGTCTGAGGCCTGGTCTTATTTGGTTCAAAAAGCCATTGGTGATGAAGATCATCTGAGGAAGATACTACCTATGACACCAAAGAATTTCCTTTAATAGGAGCTGTGATAAAAATCCTTTGTCAAATATTTCTAAGTGGCCACATATTGAAGAGAACAAAAGAGTAAAAAGACTCTAGAAAAATCACCTCAAAGAAAATCCTCAGATCTAACTTACATTTAACTAGCTAATTACAACAGCTTGTTTTTATCATCCCATTACATCACAAACAAGTTCTAAAATATAATGTTTCATAATGCTTCTCAGTTCTGTTTCTCATATAGTCAATAAAGCCTCTACCAGATCAACCCTCCACAGGTAAACTATAAACTATAGACAAAACTACCCAAAGACACCAGAAAGAGGCCCAAAGAGGCAGATTCCAGAGAGGGAGGCAACGCTTGAAGATGGCAATGGACTGGGGTGAGCTCCCCATTTTCATGACTTAAGCTTGCATGCAGGCCCCAGTCAGGGGTAAACACCCAAAGAAAACTCCGTCCTTTTGGCCTGAAGAGCTGGAGAACAGCTTGGGGGAGTAACCACAGCTGCTGGAAAATGAGGAAGAGAAAGGAGAGAGCCGAAGAGGGAGAGCCCGAACTTCTATGTTGCCCAAATCTCTAGCTGATTCCATAACCACACACACAAAAGACAGACTCCAAGCAGCCTAGCTAGGATAAAAGAATTGAGATTTAAGCTGCCACCCAATTAACCTCCTGCTAGAACAAATTAATGCTCTTCGGAGGAATATAACAGAATCCAGTCTTCACAACCTAACATTCACAAATGCCCAGGATATAATCCAGAATTACTCAACATACCAAAAAAGAAAACAAAACAAACAAAACAAAACATAGTTAAACATGATCTCCTTAGAAGAGACCAACCCTGAGATGACCCAGATGTTGTATTAGCAGGCAAAGTTATTAAAACTATGTTCAATGACATAATGAAAAATATTCAAGATGAAATAAGAAATCTCAGTAAATTACAAAAGAACCAAATAGAAATTACAGAATTGAAAAATACAATATCTGAAATTTAAAAATTCACCAAGTGAACTTAACTGCAGAATGGAGATATAGGAAAATGAGTCAAACTATCCCTCTTTTTTTTTTTTTGGCCGTGCTGCACGGCATGCAGGATCTTAGTTCCCAGACCAGGGATTGAACCCGAGCCCCCTGCAATGGAAGCACAGAGTCCTAACCACTGGACCACCAGGGAATTCCCTATCCAATTTCAAACGAGAAAACAGATTTAACAAAACAAGTCTGTGGGTCAACATCAAAAGGTATAATGTGTGTACTGGAGTCCCATATGGAGAGGAAAGCACGAGACCGCCCCCCCCCCCAATCTTTAGAAATAATGGCTAAAATGCTCCAAATTTGGCAAAAGACATAAAATTTCATACTGAAGAACCAGCAAACTCCAAGCAGGATAAATACAAAGAAAACCACACCTGTGAGCTCAATATAGTCAAATTCCTAAAAACCAAAAGCAGAGAAACTTTGGAAAAACAGAAAAAGAACAGATTATACACAAGAGAACAATGATTTGAATTCCATGATTGCACCTGAAGACAGTGGAACATCCTTAACATGTGGAAAGAAAAATCATCAATTCAGAATTCTATATCCAACAAAAACATCCTTCAAGAATGAAAGTTCAGACTTGCAACAGAAACGCTAAAAGAAGTTCTTCGGGCTGAAGGAAAATGATGCCAAAAGAAAACTGCAATCTTTAGAAATGAGGAACATCAAAAAATGGTAAATATCTGGATAAATATAAAAGACTATTTTATTCTCTTTAATTCTTTAAAAATACCTAACAAGGGCTTCCCTGGTGGCGCAGTGGTTAAGAATCCACCTGCCAATGCAGGAGACACGGGTTCAAGCGCTGGTCGGGGAAGATCCCACATGCCACGAAGCAACTAAGCCCGTGCACCACAACTACTGAGCCTGCGCTCTAGAGCCCACAAGCCACAACTACTGAGCCCGCGTGCCACAACGCAGCCATGCGCACAAGCCCATGCGCAGCAACAAAGACCAAACACAGTCATAAATAAACAAACAAACAAAAATAAATAATGCTAATGGATGAAATACTCCAATTAAAAGAAACTGACAGATGTAGAGAACAAATGTATGGACACCAAGTGGGAAAAGTGGAAGGGGGGGAGTGGTGGTGGTGAGATGAATTGGGAGATTGGGATTGACATACATACACTATTATGTATAAAATAGATAACTAATAACCTGCTGTATAAAAAATAAATGAATACATAAAATCCATATAAAAATTTTTTTAAATTAAAAAAAAGCAGAAACTGTCAGAATGGATAGAAAAGCAAGACTCAAATATATGCTGCCTACTGGAGACACACTTTAATAAATGGATGAAAAAACATATACCATATAAAAGTAAGCATCAGAAAGTTGGAGGGGGGCTTCCCTGGTGGCGCAGTGGTTGAGAGTCCGCCTGCCGATGCAGGGGACACGGGTTCGTGCCCCGGTCCGGGAAGATCCCACATGCCGCGGAGCGGCTGGGCCCGTGAGCCATGGCCGCTGAGCCTGCGCGTCCGGAGCCTGTGCTCCGCAACGGGAGAGGCCACAGCAGTGAGGCCCGCGTACCGAAAAAAAAAAAGGTACTGTGACAAAATGTTCAGGACGAGCACACAATGCCCGACAGTGGCTCACAGTATGAGCTGCTCAGTGTGATGCTACCGACAGCAGCAATGCACGTCCCATTTATGGACGCTCATTTCGAAGCATCTACAGGTGATTCTGAAATTCTGCCAATTACAGGAATGTAACTCAAGATTTATCCCACCCATAATTTTGTCTAAAATGATGTACTGAGATGGAAACTAAATTTTTGGTGCTCAGCATGATTGCAGGGTATACGGAAATAGAAACAGAAATGTTGTACACATGAAACTTAATGTTATAAGCCAATTTACCCCAATAAAATACAAATCTAAAATTTAAAAAAAAAGAGAGAATGCAGCCCTAATGACACCTTAATTTTCAGCCTATGTGACCCTAAGCCTACCAGACTTCTAACTTACAAGACTGGGAAAAAATAAATAGACGTTTAAAAACAAACAAAAACTGTAGTGAATTTTGGAAAATATGATTTTTTCCCATATAAACATGGGCTGGAAAAATAATGTATGGTCCATACATTCTTCGAAGTTTGGCTATCAAAAAAATAAGAGATGTTCTACTGGGGCAAGGCAGGTATTCTTCAGGATATGTCTACATTCAATTTGAATGCTGTACGACTAGAAACTTTTTGTTAAGATTTTTTGAAACTGCCATTCTGTCTTTCCCTAACCTTGTAACTTAAGCAGGAAGTGTGTCTCATTTCACATTGCCTCCAAATATCACACTCCTTAAAATGGTGATGTTCAAGCAGGTGGGGTCATTAGAAATCTTGGCGTTTGTGTGTGTCGGGGGAGGGGGCTATGAGGTTGAAAACACAGCAGTGTTTGATCCCATTATTTCTGTGTAGTTTTAATATGTATGAATTTATGAATATATATACACGTATGTATACACATACACATTTAATTTCAAATCAGATTCAAGAGGGCATGAGGGGCTTCCCTGGTGGCGCAGTGGTTGAGAGTCCGCCTGCTGAGGCAGGGGACGAGGGTTCGTGCCCCGGTCCGGGAAGATCTCACATGCCGCGCAGCGGTTGGGCCCGTGAGCCATGGCCGCTGGGCCTGCGCGTCCGGAGCCTGTGCTCCGCAATGGGAGAGGCCACAACAGTGAGAAGCCCGCGTGCCGCAAAAAAAAAAAAAAAAAAAAAAAAAAAAAGAGGGCATGAGACGTCTGGGTTGAGAAACACTACTTTAAAACAAGAAAAATTTTTAACAGCAAAAGAGGCAAACAGTAAGTACTTCTCAGTCCATTTATTTGTGAAACTCCTGATTCCATTTTTATCAGCCACTTGTTTCTTCCTGACAGCATCCCTCACAGAAACATTTTACTGAGCACTTACTATGTCACAGACACTGAGTACTTTACATCTATTAACTCATTAAATCCTTAGAGACCTATAAGGTAAGTGGAATTATTATCTCTATTTTACATAGGTAGAAAGTTTTCCTAGTTGGTGTGGAGCAAGGACTCCCCAGGAATCCTGGCTTCAGTACACAGTACCACTTCCAGATTAGAAAACTGTCCTCTCCAGTCTGTCTCTACCAGACCATTTCTTTCCTTTCCTTATCAGCATGCTCCCTTCTTAGAAGCAACCAAGCAGTGCTCACTTCCATCTGGGAGGCAAATTCAAGATTCAAGTGACTGCTCCTACCTCCCTTGCCAGGCATATCCAGCAAAAGACCTGCAAGCAGAAGAGAGGCCTGAAAGTAGTCAGGCTTATGGGCCTTCGTTTCCCCACTGATAAGTGCTCTGTATATAGCGATACAGTTTTTCTGTACACACACACGCACACACACACACACACACACACACACACACCCTACCCCTTGAATACATTCATTAAGAGAAAATTTTCAAGGTACAGGTAACAATCAAAAATCTTTCTCTCTACTCCTTGGGAACAAACACTGCCAACAGTTTGTTTATGATTATAGTTAGCATTGTAATTTTAAACTTATACCTCTATTTTTTAAATTTATCAACTTTAGACTACATTTATCTTTTGAACCCCAACTATGGAAGATGAGGAGCATACTCGCCTTTCCATTAATCTTTCCATTCCCTTGTCATCTCTCCATTTTTCTTATATTATTTTTCCACTGTTATGGTTAACAATTTGCACTTTATAATTCTTATACATTTTGTCTTTGGCAGATTCTAAAGTTTATAAACTAATAAACAGTATTTACAACATTATGACAATCTACATATATTTCACTAGAGAATCAAGCATAGATGGACAATGAAAGAAGAAAATAGAGCTACTAATTTAATAGACCAAAAATAAAATAAGCCAAAGAATCAAACAAAAAATAACATTTACTGAGGACTTAATACTGTGCTAAGCACTCTACATGTATCATTTTATTTAATCCTCAAAACAACCATATAAGGAAGGAATTATGAGGCCAGCTTTGCAAACAGAAATTAAGGCTAAAGTTATATCACTTGCCCAGGTGAGCTAGTATGGAGGAGAGCAGGAATTTGAATTCAGGTATGGCTCCAGGGCCTGAACTCTTCACCACTATACTGCTTGCTCATACTAACTATTCTTTCACTTTCCTTTTCCTAGCAATGTCTAATTAGTGCCCTGAGTAGCAGAGGGAGTGTGTTATACAACAAGACAGAGCTTAAAATTATTCTGTCTAGATATTTAACTTGTTTTGAACTACATGCTCTATTCTGAATCTTTTAAAACCATTAAAATGACACTATATTCAGCCTCTCTACTCACCAAATCTGGGAAGCGTTAAAGCCTATGCTTTATGGCTAGATTTCACAATATAGTATACAAAAGCAAAGTGTAGGTCTAAGTGACTTTTCCTGTTCGCATATTAAAAACCATGAAATAGAACATTCAAAGCATAGTCTAATATAGAAAAAGTCTTTAAAACTCAGGAATGAAACTTTAAAAATGAAACTTCCTTGAAGATACAGTTATCATCTCTCTGTTCTATCTTAGGTCATATTTTTCAATTGGGGATGAGTTAAGGGGTTACTGAATTAACCAATATGATGTTGTTTCTTGCTACGTTATATCCAGTATGTAGCCATATAGTAGACTGCTTTCATTCCAAGTTATATTTATTTCTAAAATTTACACGTGAAGAGAACCTCATTTATAGGCCAACTTTCTCCTTCTGATTTCCAAGCACAGACGATTTTATCACTGTCCTCGCCAAGGCACTGAGGTGCTAAATTCACTCAAAAATGAAACCATCACCGGCCAGCTGTAAATCAGGTTCTCCTGATACTGAATTCTCCAGGGCAAGAGGTTAAGGGTCCGAGGTTATAATCATAACCTAAACCCTGACACCTTTCGATCCAACAAAATATATTACTATACTGAATAACTGTAACTACTTTAGGGTTTATTTCCGTTGAAGCTGTTCAGGAAACAGCTAGTTCACCATACCTCATCTACAATTCAGAACCAGCTTTTAAACTATAGTAACATTCAAACAGATGTGGGTTAAGAGAAGATGCTAGTTTCAAGAGCAGCTCTAGAACTGACGGCCACTCATCCTGTCCACCAGTTTTTCAAAGATGTCCTGAACTCTGTAGGTATTTGTAATTTGGCGCTCTATATTTTTCTTTTTATCCGTTTTTTTACGTATCTGTCACTCCCTTTAAGCTGTGAGTTTCAGTATAGGTGAGGGTGTGACATCTTTGCATCCCCCAGGACCAGCACAGCGTCTGGCACACAGAAGGCTCTGAATGCCTACGCGGAATTAACCACAGGACCAGGAAGTCCGTGCTGCAAACAAAGGAAAACGGAGGGGGGACGTTTTAATTGGAAGGTCAAGGAACCAATTATCCATTAGAGGAATGCAGACGTTGGGCCCACTCACGTCAAACAGCCCTACCTTAACGCTTTACAGTGTCCAGGCAGTGCGGCCGCTTGCCCTGGAGAGCCCGAGGCCTTCAGCCTTCGGGCTCCCATCCCTGCCTGCAGATATCGGTGGGAACATCACGGGACTCGACCTGGCCTCGGCCCTCCTCCCGTCCCAGCTCCGGCCATGCTTCAGCCCGGGACTAAACTCCGGCTGCGGCTTCCTGCTCCAGGCCGTACCATGACAGAGCAATTCGAGTGGACCAAAGGCAAACCCGGTTCACTCACCTACTTGGTAGAGCCGGCCCTCGGGGGAAAAAATGGTAATGTGGCGGTCAAAACCAGCGCTGGAGCCACGGGACATGGTGCACCACTACTCCAAGCACAATCCTGAGGCCCCGTAGCTCCCGCACCAGGTGTACAAGCCCCTCCGGAAGTTGCAGCGACTGCTTCCGGGGCACTGGCGGACTTCATCCGCTCTTGCGCCCCGAAGTCACGATTCTAGCGTCAGTTCCCGCGCGCCTGAGAACTCCAAGGCCCCGCCCCTGGTGGAGGGTGGGGAGAGCGGACCAAAGGTTTTCGATGTGCGCATGCGCCAGCCCCATGTGTGGGCGGCTTTAAGATGGTTGGAGAAGTTCTCATTGAGGCGGTTTATAGAGCTTTCATCTAGAGAGTGAATTGACTATAGCAAGAACAAAAAAGCTTTCCGGGGCCAGGAGTAGTGAGTTGCCTGTCTGTGGGATCGCGTATTTAACAAGTCTCTCGTTAGTTTTGGCACCTGTATATCCAGCCTGGCTCTGGCTTGCTGGCGTTCTTCTAACCTCTTTACCCAACCACTTTGTTTCCTGCTACTAGAGGGAGAAATAAATGGATTGCAGCTGCTCCCGCAGCAGCCGTTAATTTCAGGTACAGAAGGGAGCGGGTTCTGCTAGCCACTCCAGAGCACAGTTTTCTGGCCAGGCAAGATCTTCCTTTGGCCAACAGCCCCCGACAGTTTTGTCTTAAAAGTGGAACTGGGGTTGAAATATAGGTATAATACAGGAATCAGTAGCCTTGATTGATAATGAACAAGAACCGAAGGGAAAGGCTCATAGCAGGCCGGCGTTAGATGAACTAATGAGAATAATTCCCAAGCAGGCGAGGTAGCTCTGGAGAACAGCAGGTGGCTTTTTGAACTGTAAAATGTGCCTATTTTGACCTACCTCAACGCACGCTCCTATTTAGTGAATATAAAATGCAAAACAGATGTTAAGTTAGTGTCACCCGCCCCCTCTGCCCAGTAGTTTGTGCGCCAGGAAGGCCAGCTATACCAAGATTTCTGGCACTTCAATATCAGCTGTAATGAATACTGAAGTAGGGATTCTTACCTTTTTAATGTATTTTCTCTTAAACTCACTTTCCATTTAAAAGAAATTTTGTAAGAGCCTTCTAAGGAGTTTGTTATGGAAGTTCCGATTTCTCAAGAGTGTTTTTTAAAAAATAAACTTCTATTTCGTTACTGAAAAAGAAAATTCAAAACTGAAACTCGATTAAGAAAATACTAAGTGCAGACATCATCTCTGGCACACAGGGTACTTTCCAGCTCTGGCTGATTCCCAAGTGTACTGATAAAAGTTGTCCCTTGCTTCTGGTTTAGGTCCCTATCCTCAGCACCAACTCCTCCTGACCTTTTGAGTACTTTTTTTTTTTCTCAGACACTGAGCAAGCCTCCTAAACTGTAATTCCTACAGTTTACCTGAAGAATCATAGATAAAATGAGTTCTCTGTAAGGCTGCTTGGAGGGTGAACTCATTCAACAGCCCCCTCTATGCTGATATTTCCTCAAAACTAGGTCTCTAGCTGGATCCTCCTCTGGTGCTGAGTCTTCTCTAATCGCATATATGACATTTTTCACATTGAGACACATGGTACCTCAAAACCCAGCATGTTTAAAACAGAACACCTGGGGCTTCCCTGGTGGCACAGTGGTTAAGAATCCGCCTGTCTGTGCATGGGACACAGGTTCGAGCCCTAGTCTGGGAAGATCCCACATGCTGCGGAGCAACTAAGCCCGTGCGCCACAACTGCTGAAGCCCGTGCACCTAGAGACCGAGCTCCGCAACAAGAGAAGCCACCGCAATGAGAAGCCCCCGCTTGCCGCAACTAGAGAAAGCCCACGCGCAGCAACGAAGACCCAACTCAGCCAAAAATCAATCAGTAAAATAAAACAGAACACCTCGGGGCTTCCCTGGTGGCGCAGTGGTTGAGAGTCCGCCTGCCGATGCAGGGGACACAGGTTTGTGCCCCGGTTCGGGAAGATCCCACATGCCGCAGAGCGGCTAGGCCCGTGAGCCATGGCCGTTGAGCCTGTGCGTCTGGAGCCTGTGCTCCGCAACGGGAGAGGCCACAACAGTGAGAGGCCCACATACCGAAAAAAAAAAAAGAAAAAAAAACCAAACAGAACACCTCATTCCATCTCTTTTCTCCCAAGCCAGTTCCTGTCCCTCATACCACACTTTCTAAGTCCTCAGAGCCAAAACCTTGCAGCAGCCTTCAGTTCCCCAAAACTTCCTATTCTGTCCCCATGTAGTCTTTTTTTTAACACAAGCTTTTTAAAAATTATTATTATTTATTATTATATATATTTTTGACTGCCTTGGGTCTTCGTTGCTGTGCGTGAGCCTTCTCTAGTTGTGGTGAGCGGGGGCTACTCTTCGTTGCGGTGCGCGGGCTTCTCATTGCAGTGGCTTCTCTTGCTGCGGAGCATGGGCTCTAGGTGCTCATGCTTAAGTAGTTGTGGTGTGAGGGCTCAGTAGTTGTGGCTCGCGGGCTCTAGAGCGCAGGCTCAGTAGTCGTGGCACATGGGCTTATTTGCTCTGCAGCATGTGGGATCTTCCAGGACCAGGGCTCGAACCCATGTGCCCTGAATTGCCAGGCAGATTCTTAACCATTGCGCCACCAGGGAAGCCCCCCATGTAGTCTTGATCCTTCTTATTCTGCTCTCCTCTTTTCTGTTGTATAATTCATAATTTTGTTCACTGTTTATTGTCTCTCCTCCCCCAACCCAAGTTCCATGAGGGCAAGAATCTTTGTTTTGTTCACTGGTATAGCTCAGGCAGCTTGAACAATACCTAGCATGTAATAAGTGCTCAATAAATATTAGTAGAATGAATGAATCCCTTACAGCATAGGGATTAGGAGTGCATCCCTTTCTATTTAAACCTGAATTTAAATCCCGTTTGTGACAGTTACCAGATATGTGACCTTATGCAACCTCCCTAAGTCTGGATTTCCTTATCTGTTAAATTTGGGTAAGATTCACTTTATGGGTGCTGTTGTGAGGATTAAATGAGAGAAGGCAAGAAAGTGAGGTGTTAAACAACATACCTAGCACATAATGAGCACTCATTAAACGGCTGTGATTGTTGCCTTCCTGTCTGGTCAGTCACCAAATCCTCTTGATTATTCCTATGGGGCAACTCCATCTGCTTTTCACTCCCACTGCCACTGTCTGGATTAAGACCCCTTTTCCAGTTTGCCTGGTCTGGCACAGTAGCATCTCTTCTTGTTGATCCACATTCTTGGAATTATTTTCTTTAGCAAGATCTCATTGGGTTGCTTCTCTGCCCAGATTTCTTTGAGCTCCTGAATCAAATTCAGCCTTGAGCTTAGCTGACCTTGTACCTATCTTTTCAGCCTTGTCTTCCACTTCATCCTCCTATTTCCATTGCAGGGCTACATTCCACAGCACAGCTCTGAGAAGCACCACCTGATCCTCCTCAGGCTCTCCCATTCCCCCACACTCCTGTTCCTCCTGTAAGGACGCTCATTCCCATCTCGTCATCTAAGAAGCTCAGGTCCACCAATCTGCCTCTTTTCCCCTATATGCCTAGTGCATACAATTTGAATCTTTTATTAGCCTGAACCAAGTGAAATGACCATTTCTGTAGGTCAAAAGTGTCAAATATTGGTAATCATATGGTTTACCTTAAAGAGTTGTGTGTAGGGGCTTCACTAAAGACTGGCAGGGCAGAGCCTGAATACTTTTTATCTCTGTATTCTCTACCACCCCTGGCATGGAGCTTGGCTTATAAAAGTTCAGTAAATGACTGTCAAGTTGAACTAAAAACTGTAGAAAGACAGGGAACAATTGAGAAATGCTTTCATAGCTGCCTTTCCTTCCCACATAGACAAAAACCCGCTGTGAAGCACCCCTGGGTGTTCCCTGCCATGCAACGACGGGATATTTCAAATCACACACACTTCAGGCTGTGAAAATTATTTCACACATTCAAACAAATTCTGATCCTCTGTTGAGGTTGCATTTAAGTTGGGCCCTAAAAGAGGCATAGGATTTTGGATGGCATATACACATTAATACTCTAAAGGATACTTCCCGGAAGGAGTCGACCTCATTTTCAATACAAGACAAACTGAAAGCTAGAATTAGAACATCAGGCTCGGGCTTCCCTGCTGGCGCAGTGGTTGAGAGTCCGCCTGCCGATGCAGGGGACACGGGTTCGCGCCCCGGTCCGGGAAGATCCCACATGCCGCGGAGCGGCTCGGCCCCTGAGCCACGGCCGCTGGGCCTGCGCGTCCGGAGCCTGTGCTCCGCCACGCAAGAGGCCACGGCAGTGAGAGGCCCGCGTACCGCAAAAAAAAAAAAAAAAAGAACATCAGGCTCCTTGAGGGCAGTGGCCACATCTGTTTTGCTCCCCGGGGTACCCTCAGTGCCAAACAGTACCTAGCATGAAGGAGGCGCTCCGATCATTCACTGAATATGCATTCTCACTGTTTGGCTTTTCTACTAGGATGAACTGTTTTTATTTGAAGAGATTTGTGAATAAATGAAAAATCCAAATCTCAAAAACCTAAAAGGCCAGAGATTTTATATTAGAATTTGAGGTTTTTCCACAAGGCCAATGGATTCCTCCGGGAAATCTTTCAGAAAGACGAACCCCTTGCTGATTCCATTGCTAAGGGAAATCCCCAGGAAGCAGACTTCACGAATATGCGCCTTGGGTACCAAGCAGCAGCTAATCTACTCACCCAGGTGGACTTCCCCCTGGGTTGGGGAGCTTTCACAGAAGTCTGGGGACCATTGCTCCTGCAGCTTTACCACAAGCCTATGGGGGCAGACTTGCTGTGTCTGTATGGAAAATTTGACCTTCCTCTCTGTTGGGCCACCAAGTTAGACTTTCTGAAATGACTTTCTGGTTTTTTGAAAACTTTTAGAGATGACTTGACATCTCGTGAGTCTTGGAAAATCTCCTGGGGGCCTCCATTTGACAAGGCCCACATTCTCCCCTGGGGGTGGAGGTAGGTGGAAAGGTAGGGGTTACCCACAAGGCAAAGGTAAAAACTGGCAGCGTAGATTCCCAGTGACTGCAGACATGCTGAATCACATGGTGTTTAAAGGCAAGATAAGAATTTAGCCCTTAGCTTAAGACGCTCTGCTGGTGGTTTCAGTGAGCCAGGGAATATAAAACTGAAGCTTATCTGTGTTTCCATGTGATATTAGCAGGTGTTGAAACACTGGTAATAGAGTATCTTAGGAGAGTTAGGATTCCCTGATGTCAAGGGGCCCCAGAGGTCAACTGTGGCCACAACAGAGCTAGGGATGTGGCAGTTCTGTGTGGACAATAGAAGGGAGGTAGCTCCCTGGTCAGATTTTGAGCCATCAGGTGCCTCCTCAGGGGACTGAGGGCAAGAACCTAGTTCCATTCGTATTTTTCCCTATCTGTATCTTTCTCATACCAATAGAAACCCTAAAGCTCTTCCTGTACCCCAGTAGCTATGGTTGGCTACCTAGGAGTTGTCAATCTGTTTGAGTCTTGGGGAAAAAGAAAAGGGTGATTTCTTTGTACTCCAGTTCTATAATTTACGGGCAAAGGAGAGGGACAAATGGGGCATCAAACGTGGTATGGGAAGTGCTACCGTGACATATGAGGCACTTGGTTATGCTTCTACTCAAAAGCTCTTCAAACCATATTCCAATAAGGCAACGCTCCCCAGCGCTCTCTCCCATAACACCTAGTGTGGTTCTCTCACCCTCCAATACCAATGGTGGGTTCAATATGGTGTCTATCAACATCGCAGTCATACAGCTATCATTTCCCTGCTACTCCATCCTTTCCTTTCCAGTCAATATAATTCTGCGTCTGGATTCTGTCAGTCATCTCCAATAATGATAATGCTGTCCTTTGATTTGAAAGGGAATAAACTTGTAGCAGCTCAACCCAAAGGACATTTAACTAAATCTCTCCAGGAACCCCTTCTAGAGAGCCAAAACCTTTAGCTTTCAGGTCACTCTTGATTTTTAGCTATAACAACTTCAGTATGAAGTTGTTATAGCTAAAACAACTCTTACAACTTCTGATGTTTCTCTTGTTTTCCCAAACTCCCCCTTAAATGAAGATCCAGTGCTTGACTGAGGACTGAGCTCTTGTTTCTGAAAGCCAAGGACTTTGAGAAACACTAAGAATTCTCATGGGTCTCCCCAGAATACTGGAAGAAGCAATGGAAGACCCCAGCTGGCTTGGGCTTAACCGTTGGTGGTTTTTAACATACAACTTCCCCTTAAGCATGATAACACAGGAAGCCTTTCATAGCTTGAGAGAACAGCAAATGTTCCAGTGAAAAATAAGATGGGGAAGGGAGGGGCCTGAGTCCTGAACATGGTCAGGCTTTGCTTTGGGTGTCAGAAGCATTGGATTTGAATCTGAGCCTTGCCAGTGACCAACTGGTGGCCACCACCTTGGTTTCTTCTCTCAAACAGGTGAGCATGCTGTACCCACCTTAAAGGCATGGAGGAAAAAAATATTAAGCACAATGAAAATAAGTCACCTACTAATAGACTTTAACTAAGCTTCTCTCTTTGTGAAAGGAGGGGACACTGGTGAATAAAGCCTGGATCGCTATTTTGTTTTGACCTATCCCTAGTACAGAAGGAAGCCAAGTACTGCACCAGCCTGCACTGCACTCTGCTATTGTTCAGAAGTGAAACTCATTCTGTTTTCTTAACTTAGAAAGCAGCCAATTCTTACTCACCCTATCCTGCATACATGCAGCCTCACCCATGACTGTGGACAGGGATGGGAATCGTAAGCATCAATAAGTTCACTGAGGGCTTCCCTGGTGGCGCAGTGGTTGAGAGTCCGCCTGCCAATGCAGGGGACACGGGTTCGTGTCCTGGTCCGGGAAGATCCCACATGCTGCAGAGCAGCTGGGCCCGTGAGCCATGGCCGCTGAGCCTGTGCGTCCGGAGCCTGTGCTCAGCAACGGGAGAGGCCAAAACAGTGAGAGGCCCACGTACCGCAAAAAAAAAAAAAAAAAAAAAGTTCACTGAGATTTTCACACCCATGGTGTATCCCTACATCTTGGTGTCTTTATGAATGTTATTTGACTTTATTCATTCTGCTCACTACCCCCAATCTCACCCCACACCCATTTCAGCCCCCTGATCGGGTGGGGAAAGGGTGGTGCAGACGTTGGTCAGGCACCGAGAGGATGAGTCAAGAACAGAGAGGAAATAAGACTCAACAGCCTTCCTTTCAGCCTGGAGACACTTCCTCTTCCTTGAGGTTTCCTAATTGGCTTCCTCTAATTCCTATTTTCTTACCGCAAAATTAAGTCATCTCTGGTGCTCAGAGGAGCCAAGTTCTCTTGAGATAACTGGGGGAGAGAGCAAATGAATGAGGTGTCTGATCATTATAACCAATATTTTCAGGCACTAATTGAGGAACTAGTTCTTGAGAACCCAGGTATTGATGGGAAAGCAAGAGAGTGCTCCAGTGTTATGTTCTACTTGCTTTGAAAGTACTTGATACACCTCAACTGAGATCCGTGAATTTCACCCAGTGTGCAATTCATCCACTGTGTTGAAACAAAGGCAAGTTTCAAAAATCAACCATAGACAACAGACTAAAACATTTTCAAGATTAAAAACTCTGCAATGATGTCTTGCAGGTGGAGAGCAAATTTTATTCCAGTTTTCATGGTCCATGTACAAAATAGATGCCTAATAAATAAATAGTTAATTCATTTAAGACATGGGGAGGGGCTTAAATGGTATGATTAAAGAGGGTGGCATTGAGAAGTTATCATTATTTCTTGAGTGTCAGTTGGAGCATCAGACACCAAAGAGTATGTTCCTGAGCTAGCCGGCACACACACAAAATACCAAGGAGCAAGAGGGGAATTCACTCAAAGGAGAAGTGGGAATCAGAGGTAAAAATCAGGAAGACATTTTCAAACAACTTCTCCAAAATAATTCAACAAACGTTTATTGAGCCTCTTCTAGGGGTAAGCAGCTGGGCTGGCTGCTCTGGAGACACACAGATGAACCAGACGGGGAAGAAAGTTCAGTGGGGAAGAAAGATGAAACACAAATGAGAGCAATACTAACACGAGGCAGCACATGATATGTAAGGTAGTGTCCAACAAAGCACTGCAGATGGGAAATGACTTTGGCCAAAGGGAATGCAAGCCTCCTGCTGAAAGAAATATATCCGAGCTCAACTTGGGAGGACAAGCACTCTGACAGGTGTGTTCGCTGTTAGGAACAGTGTGAGTGGCACTATGATGCAACGTGGACTCGGTGTGGCAAGAACAGAGAAGCAGAGGAAGAAGAAAAGAGCCTGTGTTTAGGGCATGGCAGTGGCTTAGCTTGACTAGGACACAAAAATGTTCTGGAGTACAAATGCAGGGAGGAGGCCTTGAATGCCAAGGAAAGGAACTTCTGCTCTGATTGGAAGGCAATGGGGAGACATTTGACGTTTTTGAGTAAGGGAAATGGCATGATTAGAATTATGCTCTCAGAAGATAAACTTGGTGGCAGTATTTATGATGAACTGTAGATGGGGATATCAATCAGGAGGCCATTGCTAAGAGTCCCAGTGACCGTTTGTGAAGGCCTGAACTGGGGTGGTAGTTATGGAAACGGAAAGGAAAGAAGATGCCAGAGACTTTTAAATAGCTCTCCGCCCATTATAAAAAGTGATACACTATTCATAGCAATTACTATTTGTAATAGGCAAAAACTAGAAGCAATCCAAATGCCCATCAACAGTAGAATGGATAAATTGTGGTATATTCACACTATAGAACATCACATAATAATGAAAATGAATGAGATACAATAACATGTGACAATAGAGATGAACCTCCCACAATATTGAATGAAAGAAGCCAGCCACAAAAGAGCACAGCCTGACTGATTCCATTTACATAAAGCACAAAAACAGGCAAAAGGAATCTATACTGTTGGAAGACTAGACAGTGGTTACCTTTGTGGAGGCAAGAAATGATGGAAGTGAGCACAAGGGGGCATCTGGGTTCTGGTAACAAGCGTGATGAACAGACTGTGATAAAACTACAATCTGACTTTTGTTCTCCCACTCTTCCTTTCATTTTTCCTGCCGCTAGATGAAAACTCGGGTATGCTCCCTTACTTTTCCATTCCTTTTAGATAATATGCAGTGCTATGGTTACTTTAAGAAATACAGTAGCACTTCAGAAATTAGAATATCCAGTTCTATACCAATAGATTCCAAACAGCACTGCATCATTTCTATTCTGTCAGCTTAGGTCGGCTTCACACTAAATCTTCCTGTGGAAAGGGGCAGGGGCATGGTTGACTTGTCCTCCCTAATCACTCCTGGCTCAGTTCCACCCCGACCTCCTTCACACCCTCCACATGCCCCGCCCCAGCCAAGGTGGAGGATGGGCAGTGGAGGATAGGTAAGGGTGGGTGGCTCAATGCTTTCTAGGCCAAGCAGATGTTTATAGCTGGAGTCTCTGGTGAGCCTGACAGATGGTTAGAGCTGATGCTTCTCCGCTTGGCCACTCTTCTAAGGCTCTTCAGTGGGTCTCTGCTGAGCCCATCAGTTTTTATATGTAGGTGGCCACTCGCACTCCTTCTTCAACCCCTGGCTATCCCGAAGTTCCCTTCCAGCCCAAGACAGCCTAAGGCAACTCTCTTCCCACCCATCTGGCCCCCATCTGGACCTCAGGAAACCTGCAGTGCCAGGCAAGTCCAAGGCAGTAGCCCCCTCTGGCTCGTTTCCAATGTCTCTTGTCAGCCCTGCTGTCATCCTGCAGCTTTTGCAGAGTCAGGCCCATCCACAGAGGCTTCAGCTTTCTCTGAAGTTCTGGGTTCCCCAGACTGCAAGAGGAGCTCCAAGTATTCCTATTGAGGTATCTTTCCCAGGGTCCTGGGGTCAGAGGGTACCTAAGGAACAAGGAGCCTGGCCACAGCTCTCTACAAGGAAACATCTTTATCTTTTTCCTTCCTCTGACTCTTTGATATCTTTGGCCTGGTTAAGGGGCTGGGAGTTGTGAGGCAGATTCTCCTTTATTCTTTTTGTAAATTCTGCATACATACTGTCTGCCTCACATTCACCTGGGAATCTTGGTATCTACTATATTTGTGCCTCAGTGGAAACTGAGGCAGAAAGAGTCCTATTCTAACATCCTATTACACATGTAACAATTTCAGATTGTGCAGAAGATGAAGACAACTAAAAATCAACCACAATCCCAGCATGCAGAGATACCTATTAACATTTTGGAATCAACAAAATATTATTTCTTTCAGATACTTTTCTCCAAATGTCTCTTTCCTTCCTTCCTTCCTATTTAAAAAATGGGATCATATTAAACATACCATTTTGTAGATGTTTTGTCATTTAACCCATGCCAACACACAAAGTATCATTTTAATCACTGTAACGTTTAAAATTATATTTATTTCTTCCCTCCCTTGCTTTGAACATTTCGTTATTTCCAATTTTGTTATTATTATCAATAACATTATTATGAAGAATATCTTCATGTACAATTTTTTTAAAAAAGGATTATTTCCTTTGGAAAGGTAGTTAAGAGTTGAATAATTAGCCTATGACAGGTATTTTGAAGGTGGAATCAACACAGTTTGCTAATTGATTAGGTATGTAAGTAGGGGGAAATGAGCAGGAAAAAATAACATAAAGTAAGGCAGGAGGTCACTCTGTTGGGGTGAAGATGAATTGTTTTCACCGTGGTTGAGTTTGAGGGTCCACAGGCTACCAAGGTAGAAATACTCAGCTGCAAATGTAGAATTGGAAAGAAAGCAGGGGTAGAGATGGCTCCTTCCTCTGAGAAGTTTGGCTGTTAAATTATCCCTAGGGAAGCACAGTTTTGTCAGGCTAGAAGCCAAAAGGTATTGTAGTTAGATGGGGGAATGAGCCCATGGAAAGAGATTAACTGAGAAAACAAGTTCCCAAGTTAGCAAGAAAGGATAGTATGGAGGCAGTAGAAAAAGTAACCTAGAAAAGGGAGAAAAGGGTGAGGAAATAAAGTTGCTGGAGAGGGCAAAAACTGCTGAAGAGGCTCTTAACAGATGGCTTTTAGTTCCTGCTTAAGTCATCTGCTGAGAGTGAGAGTGGCCAGGTTATGATTCAGGACTTAGAATCATGAGTGTTGTACTATTATTATTTTTAAATAACCTTGGAGTCCATTTGAGACTACCCAAACTACTACTCAAAAATATGGTCTGCAGCCTTGGCATCATCAGGCACACCAGAACTGAATCAGAATCAGAACTTTAAACAAGATCCCATGTCCATTAGAGTTTGAGAAGTATGCTGGCACCCTCTTCCGCACTGAACAGAAAAGGAAATGGAGGCTGCAGGAGATGAGCTCTTTTCAAGTTAAGGTGGCAAAAGTTGGGAGAGCTCCTTCGGGGAATTAACAGGGAATTCACTGAAAGGTGAAACAAAGGACCTTCAAATGGGAGTGAAGTACTAGTAGCATAATTTCGTGACTTTTCTAGCAATACTATGGTATAGGAGAGGAGAAAGTGGAATGGTATGGGGCTACCCAAATTTCGGTTTAGAATTGATAAGATGGGTACCACAGGAGGTGAAAGGAATGAGAGAATCTGAAGTATTACTGAAGTTATCCATGAAATGAGTGGTCTGAGGATGGACTGGGGTGAGCAAGAAGGCAAGCGAAGCCAGATGCAGATGGATAAGAGAGACCTCTAGGGGAGGAAGGAATAGGCTTAAGAACAGATCTAGGAACTGGTGGTCGGGATGAAGGAGTGGAGCAGGTTCAGGAGGTTGTAGTCAAAACGAAGAGCTCAAAAGTCTGATATCCTGAAAGTGGAGCACTTTTAAGTAGTTTAAAAGATCCAGGTTGGCATCTCACAGGGGGCCGAAAATCATCAGAGTTTAAGTGGATAAGAAACGATGAGACCAGAATGTGGATGGTGTTGAAATCTCTGGGGATAATGGCAGTGGGAGTGGGAAGGAAAGAAATCTACTGACGTTTATAAAGCACAAACTGTTCAGTACTCATTTCCTCACAAAAATCTCCCTTGCTCTATCAAAGAACAAAAAGAGCCAGATGATTTACTTTAAAAAATAAAAAGCTCTCTATCTGTGTCAAGCAGCAAAACTTCCTCAGGCTTTCTCTTCAAATACTTGGTCTGACCAGAATTTATTTCTTTAGGAGTTGGAGATCAGAGGGCCTAACTTGGAAAAGACCCATTTCTTCAAGGATTTGAGAACTCCTGCCAGAACAGGGCTAAGTGCCAAAGGACATGATCCTTAATTTGAGCCAGTAGCTATCATCAGGGTGACAGCTTCCTGGAACACAAATTTCCTTCTGAACACAAGGAAACCTGGAGGAGTAGTTTGTGAGTATACAACCATGCAAATAGTATTTTATGGTATACAGCAGTGTCCTAGCTTAACCTGACTGCCTCGTTTTATGAATTTATATTATGATGTTCGGAGTACATGAGGAAGAAGTGATAGAAGACTATGAGAACAAGGAAAAGTTTCATTTTCTGTCAGGTGGGAAAAAACCATATTACAAAAGAGCTTATAGAGAATGAGTGATCCTTTAAAAAATTATATATCCATGTGTGTGTATATATATATGAAAGGCATATATGTGTATAAAAACTTAATAGCATTAGACTACTCAGCTTTGGAGCACAGGATAAAAATATTCAGCTTTGGATTCCAGGACAAGGTCACTGAAAAGAGGAAGAAAATACAAGAATGATTTCTTTTTAAAGAATTAGTAATACAGTACATCTTAAGCAATGAGTCTAGGTGAGGGACTTACCTTTCAGACAACCTGCCATAACCACTTCCAAAGGAACATGTTTCATTCAGCTTTGGATTCTAGGACAAGGTCACTGAAAAGAGGAAGAAAATACAAGAATGATTTCTTTTTAAAGAATTAGTAATACAGTACATCTTAAGCAATGAGTCTAGGTGAGGGACCTACCTTTCAGACAACCTACCATAACCACTTCCAAAGGAACCTGTTTCATGGAGGTGGAGGCCCCATACTATCCTCCCAGGCCAGGATGCCACTCTGCCCCAGAGAGCCAAATGAGAAGCAGAATTGTCAGGGAATTCCGGACACTGACATTCTTTGTTCTGATGCAGTCATAGAAAGCACAAGAAATCTGTTTTAATAGTGGACTTTCATAAACAACAAGGACCTACTGTATAGTACAGGGAACTATATTCAATATCTTGTAATAACCTATAATGGAAAAGAATCTAAAAAAGAATATATATCTGAATTACTTTGCTGTACACCTGAATCATTGTAATTCAACTATACTTCAATTAAAACAATTTCTAATACATAAAAATTTTAAAAAGAAAAAAAATGGACTTTCAATATTTAGACGTGACCTCAACTTGATACTTAGTCATGTTCTAGCCCAGCTGAGACTGATAGGGCAATCTGAACTGGTCTCCTTAAAATGAATTTATGTCTCTACCATATTAGAAATTGAGATTTCTCAAGTATTTGCTTCTTGGGCTGAATTTTAACTAACATCATAGAGATTAATGAGGTAATCATTTAAATATGGATGAAATTAATTCTACATCAACTTTCTTGTCAGAAGCTACCAGAAACCCTTCACATAACACTGCTATTTATAATAAATTATCATGGTTATTTGAATAACAATCCATTTGATAACAGTGTACTTCTGAGAGTACTCTGGTAGCAAAACAATTTTTGGCTGTTATCAGTGACTAGATAATTGTCTTCCTGTTTATTTCAATTCCTGGTTGAAGGCAAGTTGTATATGTACAGTCTCTGGAAGCATCCATCAGATCAAGTATTGCCAACAGAGACAAAACTTGGGGAGAAAAGTCCTCAGGGAATCTTTTTTTTTTCATTTATTTATTTTACTTTTATTTATTTTTGGCTGCATTGGGTCTTTTGTTGCTGTGCATAGTCTTTCTCTAGTTGCAGTGAGCGGGGGCGACTCTTCGTTGCAGTGCGCAGGCTTCTCATTGTGGTGGCTTATCTTGTTGCGGAGCACAGGCTCTAGGCGCGCGGGCTTCAGTGGTTGTGGCACACGGGCTCAGTAGTTGTGGCTCGCAGGCTTAATTGCTCTGCAGCATGTGGGATCTTCCCGGACCACGGCTCGAAACAGTGTCCTCTGCATTGGCAGGCGGATTCTTAACCACTGCGCCACCAGGGAGGCTGCCCTCAGGGAATCTTGAAACACCATAACAGAAACATGATAAGAGAAAATTAAAGATTATTTCTCAAGATTTACTGCATTTACTTACTCATTGGTGTTCACGTCTCCCGTTTTTTGTTTTTGTTTTTAGTTTTGTGGCATTTATTTTCATTACATACACTGAGAGAATATTCTCACCATCTCCCGTATTTTTTTTCATCCTGCTGGTTTGAATGGCTTCCTCTAAGTAGGTCTCTGAATGGAACTTCCTTCATTTATATCACATGGACTCAAGCTTGTAATTGGCTGGGATAAGGCAGGGAACGTTTGGTCTCTCTCCTCCACCCCCACACCCCACCTCCTGCCCAGGTGCCTTTTACTCACATCCTTTCTTTTTTTATTTTATTTATTTATTTATTTATTTTTGGCTGCACTGGGTCTTCGTTGCTGCACACAGGCTCTTCATTGCAATGAGTGGGCTTCTCATTGCGGTGGCTTCTCTTGTTGCGGAGCACAGGCTCTAGGCGCGTGGGCTTCAGTAGTTGTGGAGCACAGGCTTAGTTGCTCCGTGGCATGTAGGATCTTCCCAGACCAGGAATCGAACCTGTGTCCCCTGCACTGGCAGGTGGATTCTTAACCACTGCACCACCAGGGAAGTCCCTTAGATCCTTTCTTATCCTTGTTCTCCTCCGGCCTCCTGTAGGGCTGTGGGCTTTAGAGATGCCTCATTTCCCACTACCCCTCATCCTCCCATCTAATTCCCACCTAGGGTTGCCAGATATAGCAAATAAAAATACAGGATGCCCTGTTAATTTTGAATTTTAGATAGGCAGTGAATATTTTTAGTGTAAGTATGTCCCTGCAATACTTGTGATGTGCTTATACAAAAAATTGTCATTTATCTGAAATTCAAATTTAATTGGGAGACCGTATTTTATCTGCCAACCCTACTGTCACCCTGGGGTTATAGGAGGCTCCAGCAGCTGCCTTGTCCCACTTACTAAGAACTCTTAGTTCTGCTTAAGTCCCAGCCCTGAAAGAACCCAAATCTAAATGCTACAATTTCATCAGAGTGATCTATGTTCCTCCACTCCCAGTCATTCCCACAACGATTCCCTTAGATGTTTCTCACTCTAGGAATTCCAAGTTGCTGAAGGATGGGCAAAGTACCTGATCTAGACTCCATTTAGCTTTGCCCTCAAGTATCCTGATAATTTTGATTTTTAGCAAAGATAAGATTCACCGTGATGGGCCAGAATTCAGGTGCCTGCATAACATACCCTTCCTTTCCATGCCTGCTCTAGAATGAAGCTATCAGGGAAAAAGAAATCTAATGTGAACACATATGCATTTTATAGCACCTTAGGACAGTTCTTTAAAAAGCAAGAAACCTGCTAAAGGAACAGGGAAGCAGTAATTATTTAAGTGCAAACTTGAAGAGAAAAATTCATTTAATGTGAAGAACAAGGCACCTGAGGTGAGGTAGTCCCAGCAGAGCCCTGAATGAGCTCAGTCTTCTCCTTTGAGATTTTCTCTTTACTGGGTCTGAGAACAGCAGGAGGAAAAGAGAGTGTAAATTCAGGAGCATGCCAGAGGGAAGCACAAAGCATTTTAGACATACTTTTCAGTGGCAGAGTCAGTGCCCTTTCAAAGCTTTCATTGTTCATGGCTGGCCAACTTTAAAGATACTCTCAATCCAGGGCACAGGTTTTTAAAGAATTCCTTCTTCCCACTGTGTCTGGGACCTTGAATTAGACAGGTAGCTTTTGTCTCACTCAGGTGATCAGAATACAAAAGGCAGCCTAAGTGTTGGGTACCAGCTGCCTCCATTCAGAGAATCCCTGAACTCTCCAAGGTCCCGTGTCAGTGCGACTGATTCTGAGCGCCCTAGAATTGCCCTGCTCCCGGACAAATGCCAGATGCACCTCAGTTTACCTCAAGCAGAAATTAGGGTTTTGTTTTGGAATGGTATTAAAGAGTTCAAAAATAATGTAGTTTCCCTAACACAATTTTCTACCCTGATGAGCCACCGTGGAAATGTGAGCCCTTGAAGAGGTCGTCCTGCCTGTTCCCTTCCTCTCATTCTCCCCACTTTCTCTTATGTGGCTAACGAAGTTTCTAAATCTACATACCGGATGCTCTACCATTCAGTCTGTCTGAGTTTTTATGAACTACTCTAGTCTAAGTTACAGTGTACAGTAGAAGAAAGACTATTTGACTTGAGAATCAGAAGAGCTGGGTTATGGTTGAAATGTATCTACTAACTAGCTGTGGGATCCAAGGGAGCCATTGCATCTTCCTGGGTCTATTCCTCCTCTATAAAATGCGACTGTTGGACTTTATGTTCTTCAAGGTTCACTCCTGCTCTGAAGTTCTATGATTCTTTTTGTATCCTCTCCCATCTCTAGAGCAACTTGTGAGGAATTTGCATTAAGCTTTTAGACAAGCTTATTTAACAAATGCTTTCTTTCCTTATTTTCTTAAAACTAGGATAGTTTCTTAAAAAAAAAGTTTAGATCGCTGAAAGCACAGTGTTCTAAGTAGGTAGTTCATGAAATCTAGAAAATAAACAGGTTGGATTTATGAGAGCTTTCCGATTCTCAGCATCTTTCAATGCCCTCAATGTATCAGGCACTTGTCTGGAGAGCTCCTTCCTCTAGGGCGCAGTAGTGTTGAATCCAACAATGCGTAAGGAGGTAAAACATCCCCTCCTCTGTTTTTCCTGGATTGTCTCTGTGCATAATACACACCTTACTTATATCCATGTACATTGTTTGATATAAATGAAGTCATTGTTTTTTCATGTAAATAACTTTTTTATGCTAACATACTTTTTTCAGTTACGTTGTTGTAAATGCATCAATTTTAAGTGTTTAGTGTGATGAATTTGACTAATATATACATACACCTATGTCAGCACCACTCAGAACTTTCCATCACCCCCACAAAACTCTCTTGTGCCCTTTTCCTCAGGCAACTAGTATTCTGATTTTTATCACCATAGACTGGTTTTGTCTGCTCTTGAATATCAAATTGTATAGTATGTATGAGTAAGGAAAGAACTGTTAAGAAGTGTTACAGACACGAATATTTTCAGCTAAAATCAAGATATAAGCTGCCTAGCAAGGGAGTAAAACAGAGAGGCAACAAATTACTCACTTTGGTAAAGTAAGTCAGACTTGATAAAATGAAAATAATCTATATACTTTAGAAAGCCCTCATACCAAGTGATGGAATTAATAGTGTTGACAAAATGCTGAATTAGTCTGGAAAAGGCATTATAGGATGAAGAAGAAACAATCACAATTTAAAGAGAAGGAATTGCCCCCTTTCCTCCAACCCAAATCATTGGGTGATAAGTAAAAGTTGCTAATACACATCTGACATCTGGGCCAGCTCATCATACAGGACCACAAGTGATTCAGTGTGGGAAGGAGATAACATGTAGAGGATGAGATGATATCAGAAATGGAGAAAGGGTTTACAAACAACCCAGAGCCCAGGGCCAGATGGATTGGTTCTGCTATTGGTGGACCTGGAAGGGTAGCAAAATGGATACCAGAAGACCCTGTTGCCCAAGTAAGTGGAATAGCTGGCTCAATAGGAGAAAGGTAGGTATCACTCTGCACCAAGTTCCCCAACTTTGGATAAGCCTCAAATCCTAACAAATGTTAGGGGAAAAAATGCAACCGGTTATGAAAATATATTATATCTTATTAAAAAATCAATTTATTGATATGCAAACCAACTGGACCAAACAGGACAAACTGGATCAGACAGGACAGAAGCAATGCTCTACACAAGCATCAACAATCAACTTAAGAGCTCTGATGCCAACCAGGAGGACACACAAACACAAGTTTAGCATGGGGGTAAGAGTCTTTATGTCTTCCGGTGAAGGCAAAGCCATTTGGTTGGCACTTCGTAGGAATATCTTTCCACCAGGTTGTCATCATAAGGTATGTGCCACGAGTCTCCAGTTGTTTGCACCACGGTGTCATAGATGAGAATATGCTGTTGAATTAAAAAGGGAACCACACATTGAGAACAACACTAAAGGAATATCTAGCCATTTCCCTTTCTCTTCTGACAGCTTCTCAGTTTGCTTCAGAGATGTAGTCTCTGTCTTACTTAACAATGGATTTTGAAAAAGCAGCTAACTCTGTGAAGATGAATGCCGGGGGTGGGGGGCCGTAGGGGGCGGGATAAATTAGGAGTTGGGATTGACACATACACACTACTATATGTAAAAGAGGTAAACAACAAGGACCTACGGTACAGCACAGGGAACGACACTCAATATTTTGTAATAACCTATAATGGAAAAGAATCTGAAAAAGAATATATATATATATACATATATATGTATAACTGAGTCACTTTGCTGTACGCTTGAAACTAACAGAACTGTTAGTGACTGACTGTATCTCTGTGGTAATTTGATACCATATTTCCTATAAATGTTGTTTTATATATTTTTTGACCACTGCACCATATTTATCATTGGCTAGTGTATTTTTCTGTAGTAACTCGCCTTTAGATTTTCTCCCTTTGCTTTCACACAGGAGGAATCCTTGTACTTACAGGTATTTAAACTAGAATCAAAAAAGAACTCAATTGAGACTGTGCCACAGCAGTGGATTAAATAGGAAAAAGGAGTTATTTAGCAGAAATAGAAGTTATGACGAACCATAAGGAATATGGAATTTTGAGCTATTGTAAATAAACAGGAGAATAAAAAACACATATGAGGATTTGTAATTGATGACATAATTGATGTCACAACTGATGACATTACAGGTGTTTTCAACATGTCAATTAACGTGGGGTTGGCCTATGAAAACTTTGCTCTGGCAGACTCTGTGTTTCTAGGATCTGGGTAATTCCAAATACCGAACTAAAGCTGAGAAAAATAAAACATTGAGGGACTTCCCGGGTGGTCCAGTGGTTAAGACTCTGTGCTCCCAATGCATGGGGCCTGGGTTCGATCCCTGGTCAGGGAACTAGATCCCGCACGCATGCCGCAACTAAGACCCAGTGCAGCCAAATATATCAATCAATCAATCAATCAATATTTAGAAGTAAAATAAAACATTGAGAACTAGTTGCAACATTCTTTGACTATGCCACATTCTTACTATCTACTTGGCTCTGCTGACATTATGTAGAGAACAGGTAACATACCTGAAAAGTTATTTTTGATCCCGGATGCCTACTAACAATTGCCAGCTGATGTCCCTGCTGCCACTTAAAGAACAGGCGTTGGGTCTTGGCATCAGGCAGACAGGCCTTGTGGTCCCGCATCAGATCTTTTGTGATAAACTTGCAGTGGTTCCCCGAGTGCAGTGTGGCATACAGAAGGAATGGATCGTCCTCTGAGCTGAGTCAGGCATAAGAAAGAACACAATCAAGCACACGCCCAAAGAGGCAAAGAACAGCATTCTTCACCATGCTGTTTTCTTCTTACTCTACTTTCCTCAGAAGTGTTCTGCTTTCTTAACTGACATGATCTCAGTGATACGTAAGAGCCGTCTGCAAGTCCTAGCTGGTAGACAACACTATCTAGAACACAGATGGAAAGCTAAGGGGAAAGGAATGCTAATGCTAGGGATTCTTAGCAGCTCAACTGGGCTTTTCCACTAGAATGGAGAACTCCATAACAGTAATTCTCTCTTCATACTCAAAATCTGGGTCTCTGTGTTCCCAGGGTGTTTTTCCTATCTGCTTCATCCACCACAGAGCACACCTTTCCCCGTCTCCATTCCTCACTCGAATTCATAATACTAACAGGGCAGGATGACAATTTCTTGCAAAAGTAAGGGGCTGACCTCAAAGCTGAAACTGGTTATCCCCAAGCAGCTTCTGGGTAGTCATCCTGATCAGCACCCCAAAGGCATCTCCAACTTGAGAAGAGCCAGGAGCACAAAGCCTCCAATGGGCCCTCAACATCAGTGCTGACCACTTGAATACATGTGCTGTAAAAACAGCAGTGGCTACCTTGGCTCAGGAGATTTGGACAGCAACATGTGATAAGCCCTATGCCTTGATCCAAATGACCCAAAGTGGACCCTTTAAAGTTTACCTTATACTGACGTATTTCAAGTGAAATGATAAAACAACTGGGATCTGTCTGAAAAATCTCCAGGAAAAAGAGAGAGGAAAAGAAAAGAGAAAACATGTGGAGGTTGTATGGAGCAAGGTTAACAAATGACGGTGACTGCTGGAGCGGGGTGACAGTCACGTGGGGATTCACTATACTGCTCTCTCTACTGCATGGTTGAACAGGCTTCTTCGGCACATTAATGGAAAACAGAGTTAATGTTACAAATGTAAATACTCAAATCCAAAGCCATAGAACATCCCTGAATCAATCTTTACAACTGGGTTTGGATCTTCAGTGTATGCAATAAATACAGGCTCCAAACCAAACACGAGACCAATTTTCAACAGGCTTCTTGGTTATAACACTGCATTTATCCAGTTCTTCCACCTAAGAAAAATAATGATGATGGTGACAGCAACAAACATACATGCCTGCCATGTACTTGGTGCTGTATGATTTGTAAGTTTCTTCTCATTTAATCCTCATGAGGGTTGCATATGAAGAAAAGAAAACACAGAGAAGGGAAACGCCTTCCCAGACAGGAAGTGGCAGGGCCATGATCTAAACCTGGGTGGATTCATTCCCAAGCCTGCGCTCTTAAGGTTTACCCAGTATTGCCTAAGGTGACTGCATGAAGAGCATTATTATTGTCTTATAGTCCTGGAGAGATGGAAGCACCCCCCTCCCATGAATAAATAAAAGGACTTAGCTAAAGAAAAATGGGATTTGGTTTGGGATCTGAAGGAGGGGTTAGCTTCCAGCTTTGTGCACTGAGTGCCATTTGACCTTTCTTTTCGGGGGAGGAGGGGAACGCGCTGTGCAGCCTGCAAGATTCTTAGTTTCCCGACCAGGGATTGAACCTGGGCCACGGCAGGGAGTGCCGAGTCCTACCCACTGGACTGCCAGGGAATTCCTCCATTTGACCTTTTTAAGAAGAAATGACTTGGGGAATACTGACAAACCTTGAAGTTATAACATTCAATCTAATGAAACCTAGACTTGGGGCTGAGGTGCGCTCATTATCCATGCAAAGTCGGAAATAAACCTTTGTCGGCATGAACAGTGTGAAAACCTAAATGCATGCTGAAAGTTAATACGTGCTGTTGTGGATCTGTGCTCCTTCTGATCAGCTGCTTTTTCATACTCTATGGACACTGTATATTTTGTGGCTGACCATGTTTTCCATGTTCCTTTGGCTTCCTGGGAAGCTGTAGCTCATAGCAACATTCCCCTTACATTGAGAAGAAACTCCAGAGCCCACGAGGAGCTCTGCAAGGTGGTCCCTGCCTTTTCTTGGACCTCAGAACTGACTACCTTCCCTCTTGCTGCCCCCAGCCCATCCACACTGGCCTGCCAGCCTTCCTCATTCCTGCCTCAGGCCCTTTTCAACACTTGCTGTTCCCTCTGCCTGGTAGCTTCTTCCCAGCACCCTTCCCCCTTGCTCAAATGACCTCACTCGTTCCCTTCACATCTGTCCCCTCCCAAAGGCTTTTTCCACTCCCCTCTGACCTATCCCCGACCTAGTCCCCTTCCAGCTCCTTACTCTGCTTCATTGTCTTCACAGCTTTGATCACTGCCTGGAATTACATTACCTGTTTATTTGTTTACCTGTTTGTTTACCTGTTTACTGTTAAGTCACAAGAGGGCAGGGACTTGGTCTTGTTCACTGCTGTTTCTCCAAGAACACAGAAGGTGCTCATATTTGTAAAATATTTGTTAAATGATCTGTTTAGGAATTTATGGCATGCATTCTGTGTACTAATCTCATTTGGGGCTTTAACTCATTTCTCCTTTAACCTGATTTCCTCATCTATTTAAGTTTATCCTGCTGTAAAAACTATATTTTTGTAAGCTGTCTCAAATTTTTTTGTTTTGGAATGAGGCTGAGTATATATACATACATACACACACACACACACATGCACTTTAAAAAATGGCAAAAAATAGGTAACAAGCAGATGACTGGAGCCTAGTGTAACTCACTTAATAACTTCAATACCTACATGTTGTCAGCAAAAAAAAAGCTGGCTTGCTTTTGCACCTTTTCCATATCATCCTTCCTCCACCGGGAATTCTGCTTTAACATATGCTTCCGGCCCAGGACCAGCACTTGAAGATTCTCCTTGGCTAGTTGAGAGACCACATCCAAGAGCTAAAAAACACAAAGCCAGTCCCCAAGAGGGTCAAGGGAAGAATCTCAAGTAAGGGAGTGATTCTTGCAGATGGTAATCTCAATGGTCAAATAGTCTTTTCCGGTAAGAGGTGAGAAAACATTCCTTAAAATAACAGTCCATCTTTGCAAATAAGCATGAGGAAAATGCTCCCTGGTCACAACTTAATGTCTAACACCCACCCACTGGCCAGGCTACACTGGATACCTGGGGAGGTTTCTAAGTATAGACTGCGTTCCCTAGAGCCCATGGGGATAGAGGTAGGGGGACTAAGAATGATGGGGTTTGGTCCCTACACACTCCCAACCTTGTTTCAACCCCAACAGCTCAGCTTTTGTATATTTATATATTGGTATTCTGCATAGGCTTTTATTTGAGTAAAGGGTTCTACTTCTTTTTTTTTTAAGTTTGTAAATGGCCAGAATACTGACTTTTCAGTCAACTTTTCCATGTCATGACTCTGCTGAGACTGCTACCTTTCACTGAAATCCCTTTTTCCTCCCAAAGGTCTGTCAATTTCCATTCTCTAGCTTATTTTCCACTCAGTGAATCTTCCCCATTCTCTCCACTTTCCACATGTCTTGTGCGCACAGGAACTCCTCTCAAAAGTTTACACTGGGATTTTTAGTAAATCTAGTACTTTGGTGAGCTTGCTTACATTCATTCTTTCATAAGGAAAAGTCCATAGATTACTTTTATGTACAACCTATTAAACTAAGCTATTAATGGATATTACTAAGTATAATATGTAAAAGCTAATGAAAAACTATAACTTAAGTTATATAATAGTGTATCGGAAGTATAAAAGTTCTGTAATTTATAAAAACTGTTGGGCTGGGACTTCCCTGGTGGTGCAGTGGATAAGAATCTGCCTGCCAGTGCAGGGGACACTGGTTAGATCCCTGGTCCGAGAAGATCCCACATGCTGCGGAGCAACGAAGCCCATGTGCCACAACTACTGAGCCCACGCACCACAACTACTGAAGCCCGTGCACCCTAGAACCCATGCTCTGCAACAAGAGAAGCCACCGCAATGAGAAGCCCGCACACCACAACAAAGAGTAGCCCCTACTCGCCACAACTAGAGAAAGCCCATGTGCAGCAATGAAGACCCAACGCAGCCAAAGGTAAATAAAATTAAAAAAAAATTTTTATTAAAAAAAACAAAACTGTTGGGCCTACGAAAATCACAAGTTGAAAGTCATTGAAGAATCCTTAGTTTTCTTGGGTCTTGGTTAGAAAAGGCATTTTCTTTAGTCTAGCTTCCCCTTACTCATAAATTTCTTCCCATGTAGACTTTCATGGGAAAGACACACAATCCTACCCATGTAGGATATTATTTAAAATTCTCTGATCAGTAAAATTTCATTTATTTATTTGGTCAGTTGTCAAATATTGCTTGAGTACCTGTTATGTCTAATACACATGCAGACTCCTGTTAGTCTAATAATGAATTAACAAGGGCTGAATTTTTAAATTACTGTTTAATGCTTTGGATTTATGTATTTTTTTGGCCCATCCAACTCCATTACTAATCTTATTATTTTAGGAAACAGTAGTGAGTTTTATTATCACGAATTCTTAGTTCTAGAATTAAAGGACAGAATAGACACAAGTTGGCCACTGAATGTGAGCTGATACTCAAGCAGAGAAGTGTATCAAGACCAGTGTGAGGACTCTGACCCAAAGCTTTACGACCAGTAAAATAAAATACTTCCCTTCAAAGCTATGAATAATGGCTTCTGTGTTCATTCAACAGTTATTTCCCAGGCCTCTCTATGTATAAGGCACATGGTAGGTATCACAGCTTACAAAATTTTGAAAGACATGGCCCCTGCCTTTAGTGAGGGAGTGCCTAATGATTTTCTTACCCAACTATCAAGCCTGGGAAGATGTATATGCTGGCTCTACATATACTGGATGGTTAATAAACATTTTCTGATTAGCTGAAGAATATGCCTACCTCTATTTTTAATCTACCATAAAAGTAGCTCATTATTGAAAATTTGAAAAATATAGACAAGAAGGTGAAAGAAGAAATCACTCATACCTCACTACCCAAAGACTGCTAACATGTTTTTGCCAGTCTATTTATTCTATGCATTTTTACATAATCTTATAAGCCACTATTTTAAAAGTTGGGTTAGTAATTAAAAGTAAACATCTTCACTAAAAAAGTTTGGTTCATGGATTCAAACACCCCAAAAGACATTGAGAGTGCATCTCCTTCAAAGTGCATTTATAACATTCCTTTATTAAAGTTATGCTGAGATTACAGATTATTTTCAATGAGCCCAGATACAAAATGACAACTGGATTCATTAAGAGGAATGACGATTGCTTTCTAAAAGTTCCTATATGAATTCCCACAAAGTTATTGTAAAGATACAAAAAAAGAATCAAAGAAAACCAATTTTTGATACTGATTCCATGCATTTGAGAAGACATGGCTTAAAGAAAAACACAATTGGGTCTTCACATCTATACCTTGGTTTAGATAAATAGCCTTGAGTTTACTAATATTAAGTTAAAGGTAGGGGCCCAAGGACGAGCAGAAAAGGCTTAGTCTGAACTACTCTGAGGCACCATCTTGTGGCTGAGAGGTTTCTACTAGTAGCAGCTCTCTGAAAATGATGCAAACAAGGGAGAATAAAGACACAGGAAAGAAAGATGAGTGTACGGAACAGAGGCACTTGCCTGAAATTCTGTGGACAGTCTAGCTATGAGCCTACTTCCTCTGGGGTAAATTCCAAGGCTGGATCCAGTGGGCTGGGTCAGAGTCATAGGTATACTCAGAATAGTAAAGAAAAAGTAAATTCACCTTAATTCTATGTTAGATCAAAAATAAAATGGGGAGAAGTTTCCACTTTTGAGACGATGGAGTGGATGCACTTATCCCTATTTCTTCCACCACTTACAACTAAAACCCCAGACGTTATATATAAAACAAATGTAAGACTTTGAAAGTAGAGACAAAAAGGTAGACTGGCTAGGGACCTTGGGACATGAGGAATGACATGTTGGTGTTGCTTGGATTTTCTTTTTGCATCATATATCCTATACTTGGAGATCAAGAAGCCAGCAACCTGGAAATGCCAATGGATGCAGACAAAAAAAGACCAACAAAGGCCAGTTCTCACTAGCCAAAGGGCCAGAAAAGATGCAGTCTAGCAACACAGAAAACCTGCTGAAGTGATAACACCAGGAGACTGTGATGTTATATGTGTGTGTGTGTGTGTGTGTGTGTGTATACACATGTAATACCTAGAGCAACCATTAAAAATGCTATACAAAGAGTATACTCAAAAACACTATGATTAAAAAACAAAACAAAATACCCACTACAGACACATAAAAATGGAATTCTAAAAAAAGTTAAAGTAGCCCACAGGAAGGCAGGAAAAATAAAACAGAAACAGAAAACAGAGATGACAGAAAACAAAAAATAAAATGGCAGGCATAAGCCCTAACATATCAATAATAACACAAAATATAAAGAGTTTTAATACATCAATTAAAAGACAGAGTGCATACCAGAATTTTATTCCTTTTTAAGCCTGAATAGTATTCCATTGTGTGTATATACAACATTTTGTTTATCTATTCATGTCGATGGATATTTGGGTTGTTTCCAAAACCTTCCTTCCTGAACTTATCCTGTAATGAATATTCATATATACGAGGCATATTAATTATAGCTCTCTGGCTGGAAGAACTGGCATAGAACTTCTAATGTCTCTAGACATCAAATCCCAAAGACTTTAGAGTTTTGAAGATCTACAGTCCACACAACTCAGGAAATGTCAGACTGCAGAGGGGGAGGTAAAAAGTTAAGAATAGGGAGAGGAAGTTACACTTGCTATTTAAGATTACTCAGAAAAGCTCTTGCTCTCATTGGCCTCTCCCACCTCTCAGACAGCTTTTCTATTTCCTGAGCATCCCTATGCACTTATTTCTACCACATGTAGCTCTGCCAATTGTATTTTTACCCTAAGCTCAGGAACTACCTTTCAGCAGTTTTATGCCAAAAGTAAGTCACTTATGAATAATGTCACTTATGGATTAAAAAAAAAAAAACAACCCTCTTATGTATTCCTACCAGAGACAAACCAAATTAGAATAGAAGCCAAACCAGAAAATGTTTGCACCAAATATTAAGCTGTAACTTGTTTTTACTCTTCTGGTTTTTGGAGAATCATCCTTTAGACATCTTAAGGAGCAATGTGGGAGGGGAGGCGGGTGAGATCTGATTCCAGCTTAACCTTGAGATACTGAGTGCCCAGAGTTCTGGAATCAATTTGGAATTTTAAATATTCTCTAGAATCAGCTGTACTGTGCATTTTGCTCTACTGTGTGGCTCAGATTCCAGACCCCTTAGGCAAGTCTAGAACTGTCCTCACCATCTCTGGGTTCTCCAGGTTGAGAACATCCCAGAGTGGATCTTTTTTTTTTTTCCCTTTAGTATTTATTTATTTGCTTGCACTGGGTCTTAGTTGCAGCAGGCGGGCTCCTTAGTTGTGGCTCACCAGTTCCTTAGTTGCGGCACACGGGCTCCTTAGTTGTGGCATGCAAACTCTTAGCTGTGTCATGCATGTGGGATCTAGTTCCTTGACCAGGGATCAAACCCGGGGCCCCTGCATTGGGAGCATGGAGCCTTTTTTTTTTTGCGGTACGCGGGCCTCTCACTGTTGTGGCCTCTCCTGTTGCGGAGCACAGGCTCCGGACGCACAGGCTCAGCGGCCATGGCTCACGGGCCCAGCCGCTCCGCAGCATGTGGGATCTTCCTGGACCGGGGCACGAACCTGTGTCCCCTGCATCGGCAGGCTGACTCTCAACCACTGCGCCACCAGGGAAACCCCAGGGAGCATGGAGTCTTATTCACTGCACCACCACGGAAGTCCCCCAGAGTGGATCTTGGCTTCTGTCATCATGACTGCCCTGAGCTCAAGGAAACTCTTCCACATCTCTCTCATTTAAATCTAATCCCTGTTCAGAGTCTCAAGGGGAGGATTGCCTTTTCCAGGATATCGACCATTCTGTACACATGGATATTTGTGACATACTCCTTTATCCTTCCTATGAAGGCCCAGTTTGGTCTTGGATGAACCCTGAAGATGATAAGTCAGACACAAAAGGGCGAATATTGTATGATTTCATTTATACGAGTTACCTAGAGTAGTCAAATTCACAGAGACAGAAAATAGAATGGTGGTTGCCAGGGGCCAGAGAAGGGGAAATAAAGGAGTTATTGTTTAATGGGTACAGAGTTTCAGTCTGGGAAGATGAAGGAGTTCTGGAGACGGATGACGGGGATTGTTGCACAACAACGTAAAGTACTTAATGCCACTGAATCATACACTTGAAAATGGTTAAAATGATACATTGTACGTTACGTATATTTTACCACAATAAAAAGTTTTACTACAGAAAATTTTAAATATAAACAAAAATAAGCAGAATAGCATGATGTGCCCGTCACCCAGCTTCAATAATTATCAGGTCATGGCCAATCTAATTTAATCTATATCTGCACCTACTTCTGCCTCGTATTATTCTGAAACAAATCCTAGACATCATATCATTTCAACTGTGAATATGTCAGAATGTATTTCTAAATATAAGGACTCTTAAAAAAATAAGCATAATACCATAATCACATCTAAAAAAAATTAACAATAATTCCTTAATATCAAACATACAATCAGTATTTATATTTCTCTAGGTTACATACTTTTTAAAAAATCAGCATCTAAAAGAACTCCGTACATTGCGATTGCTTGATTGCAGTTAAAGAAATGCAGAGGCTAGTCTGATGGAAGTTCCCACATTTAGATTTTGCTAACAGCATCCTTGTGGTATCATGTAACATATTCTCTAGTCTTTCTATGTTTCCTATAAATTGGTAGTTAGACCTAGAGACTTGATCAGATTCAAGGGTTTTTTTGGTATGTATGAGTGTGTGTGTGCATGTGTACATTTAAAATTGTGGCCCTGATAAAGTGAAAAGGTCAGTTCATTCATCAAAAATGAACGACAACTTCTCTGTCAGTCACTAGGCAGAGGGTATTGGGGATGCAGATACCGATATAAAGACACATTTATCCCTAGCCTCCAGGAGGTCGCAGTCAAATGACTGTAATGTGATGTAAAAAGTGCTAAGGAGGAGGACAAAGAATGCGCACTTAAATCAGACCGGGGGTAGGGACGGTGGTCGGGACGGTGGTCAGGGAAGTCACCACAAAGGAAGCAATGGCTGAGCTGTGTTTTCAGATGAATTAATCCGGGCAAGGAATGGGAGTTTCCAAGGACAAGAAGCAGCATGTTGAAGGTGGGCGCTCTTTATTAGTGCGCTGAATTCAGGGAACCACCGAGGTGTGGGAGGTTGACACAGGGAGTGTGAGATATAGGGCTGGAAATGACTGTAAGGGTCAGATCACAGGGGTCTGTGTAAACCATGATAAGGAATCTTTTACCACCTGAAAGCAGTGGAGAAAAAAAAGGATTTAAACAGGAGCGTGACATGACTACCCATTTAGAGAGGTCAAAATTGTGGATTGCAAGAAGGCTGAACTAGAATAGGGAAATCAAGTAAGGGGGCTTCTGCAGTAATTCAGGTAACAGATAATGAGAACTGAGGTGCTGGCAGTAAGGATGGAGAGAAGAGAGCCCTCTGTGAGTAAAGCAGAACTGATCAGACTTAGTCATTGACTGAATGTAGGAAACAGGGAGAGGAATAAACCAAAGAAGAGTTGGACAACTGGATGGATGATGGCAGCAAGACAGGGTCTATGAGAGGCGGAGCTCGTGATATCCCGAGGCGGGAGAGGCCCAATGGGCAGCCAGTCAGGTGACATTTAGGAGAGGGCTTTGAGATAAAATAAAGATTTGGAGTCATCAGGAAACATATATAGGCAGGAGCCATCAGCGAGTGGAAGAGGTCTAACAGACTCAGAAGGAAAGGAGCAGAGAATGAAAACTGAGGAATATTATTACTTAAAAGACAGAGTTATAAGAAAAGCCATCAATGGAAGCTGAGGAATGGCCAGAGAGACAGAAGAAAACCAGGAGACAGTGACCAGTCTCTCAGAAAGACTATAAGGAGCGTTTCAAGAAGGAAAGAGAGACGAGGCATCAGCGCTACAGAAACACCAAAACATGGCCTGTGCCCCAGAGGCGGCATTTTGGTGATGCCATGGTGGGCAGGATGGTAAATTCACTTGGTTTCCTAAACTCTCTATATAAAGCTGAAGTCTGCTTTGTCCAGAGAGACTGTCTTACAAGCACGGCTCTTTTTTGCTTACCAGAAATCACAATCAATTATGCTTTTCATTTCAGATACTGAGTGGTGTGGCCTCTTTACAACCTCCAACCTTCCAGAAGCTTCACTGAGTAAGGAGGAGGTTTTGTTTTTGTTTTTTTAAGATGGAAGAGACTTGAGAATGTTTCTATTCTGGTCAGAAAAAGTCAATAGCAAGGTAGAGGCTGAAGATACAGGCACAGAAGGGATAATTGCGAGAACAAGGTTCTGAGAAAGGCGGAGATCTAGAGAACAGGCGATGAGAATACCTCTTGCACCGAGGTGAGTTTTGAGCACAGGTTCGTTGGTTTGATTGCGTGGTTGGTGCACGTGTGTGCAGTGACTACGTCAACACGTGAGGTCATTCCTCCTGATAGCTTCCATTTTCTGTGTGCCACACGTGAGTCAGTGGCCCAGGGAGGCTGGAGGGGGTGGTAGAGGAGGCTTGAGGGCTGCCTGTGGCACAGATGAGATGCAGCTGGCGCGAGACTGGGAGTGGGAGCTGAGTGGACTGCGGATGTAAAAGCGCAAAAGCCCAGGTGAGGCTGGAGGTGGCAGCAGGGGGGACAATGGGGAGATTTACAGCCCTCTGCATCCTGGCTGCAGTGTGGGATAATGATCGGGATAACAATTGATCGGTTGCCCCTTGCTCCACGTAAACATTTGGTCAAAAGGCATTTCCAGGTGGAACCATAATGGAAACATCAGTCATTTAATATCACTCTCCCTATCTATTTACTATTAAAGATACCAGTCCAAATTGATATTTACATAGTATAAGATCTGTGCTTTGGCATTCTGGCCTGAGTCAGGAATTCCAAATTCCTATCTCATTTGTTTGTTCAGATCTCTTTAATTCTAAAATGTGAATAAGGTGCCCCCCACCCTCCTTAACAGCGTTGTCATTTATCAAGTCATCATAAACAAACATGTAAAATGTCATCACTCGCAATTTCTATAACGAAAAGATTTTTGGAGAAATGATCTCCAAACCACTTGGCTTTGAGGGCAGGCTCTCTCTGACAATGTCTCTTCCTTTTAATGACTTCAGGAAACACCTAGGGGTCTATATGATAAGGTGGTCGGTCCCAGGGGGCTGCATTTTAGTGCTGAAGTCTGTTTCCTTCCTCAACTACCTCTCTCTCCACCTTCTGTCCAATCTCCCTGCCCCCCCTTTAATGAATCAGTGAGGGAACTGTGAGAAGCTCTACTTATCTTAGCCTTAGGAGCAGCCCCCCAATTCTCTTCTGCTGTTAGAGCCCAGCACTCCGTGGACACTGCACCCAGTGTCATTCCCTAGCAGCTTCTGATGCTGCTATTCGATGTGTGAAATGAATGAGTGTCAATTGCTCTCAGGAAACAAGGAAAGTTTGAAGATTCTTGCACTCAGCCCTGGACAGTTTTCTTTAAAGGATCTGATATAGAAGGGGAGCTTGATTAAAGTAGAAATTATTCTCCCTGGAAACAGTCAGAAGCTGTTATAGGTGCAAATTGCAACCAGGTAGCATGTTTGAGGAGCAAGGCCTCATGCACTCGATGGGTCTAAGCTTTTGGAGGCCTCACTTTTCTCAGATAAAACCATGCAAGTGCTCACACCAAGGAGGACATGAGGTGATTTCATCTTTGACCTGCCCCCTCTTTACACACACACACACACACACACACACCTGTAGTTCAGCACCTGAGCTGGGGAAGGAAAGCAGATTAATTTTAACCAGAATGTTGACATTAAAGAGACTATTTTGAGTTATTTATAAGTAGAAAAACTTAAAATTCCATAAAAAATCAAAGAGAAATTCTTAAAACAACCACAAATAGCCTGCAATATTGTTCCAACATGAAAAGATACCGATTACACACCAGTTACACACTGGTCGTTTGGAACCCTAAAGCCAGGAAACACATGTCCACTTTTTATGCTATTGCTTCACTAAAGACAACCTCATGGCAACATGGGGCGTGAACTAGGATGGATGGTCCGGGGGGGTTTCCTATTTGAGCCTGGGTGTCTTTCAGGATATGATGGTGTTAAGTCAAAGGCAGACAAGAGAAAGTACGAAAAGAAAATAAAGACTCTTTGGATCATTTTCTTTCATGCATTAATTAATTTTGACAATTGTTTCCTACAAACTAAGACAAAATGAAACCACTTCAGGGCACAAGGATTGATGAACTCTATGGAGGCAGTGTTGTCAAACTCAGAAGACCACAAACACAGTGTTTGTAATTGATGCACTGTGCATTCCACAAAGTTTACAGCAGAAGAAACAAGGGAAGTCATAACTTATACTAGAACAATGGAGTTTTCTACTTGTTTCTATGTTCCTACAGGCTGCAGGTAAGCTAATATGCAGTTTCATTCTCTTCTTTGTCTTCGTTCCTTTCACTTTTCTCTTGAACTATGTTTTGGAAAGAGAATCCCTGTCTTAGAAATAGTCCTTGAGTGAATGCTGAATTCACCATTTTTCTGTGTACCTCTGGAAATGCCACCGAGGAGAGTGCAGGAAACTCACCAAGGTTGTGGCTCAAGGCTCTCACCATGTTTTCATCTGCCAGCTACTCACTGGTACAGTCTCAGCCTCAGTTTTACGTTTGAGAGTTACTGCTGCTTGCCAGAGAGAGTAGAAGGAAGAAATATTACTCTTTACTTAAAGAAGGTCAATGATATTTCTTTGCTGAACTGTTCAAGCATTGTATACCGTGTAAGATCCAGATGAGCATTTAATGAAGATAGGAGTATTGGAAGAAGGTGAGAAAAGGGAAGTGTTTTAGAGAAGCAGCAGAAGCTGGGGTGAGGAGAGAGAGGGAAGCTTTCACTGGGTATTCAAGGAGTGGAAATTTCATAAGCCTGGTGGCATAGTTCCAGAAAGGAGAGGCTGACACTGAGCTGGAGTCCTGCTCCCACCTCTGGGACCATGTGCTTTAAGCACAGATTTAAAACTCTGATGACTGACTGAGTCTGTAAAGCTCTTTGAAACTCTTGGAAGAAAGTATATACACAAAATACTACTACTTTATTATGATGTCATAAATGATCCCACTGGTTTATATGAGACTCACCATGTCCTATATCCTGCTTTCGTTAGTCATTGATATTTTAGGGAAATTTCAATGATCTCATGTTGTCTTTAGTCAATGAAACAATTCTACTGAGGAAGAGAAATGCCCTTCCTGCCTTGGGAACATCCTGTCAAGTGTGGGATGTGTTTCCTGCCTGCCATGTCTTCTCCAGTCTATGCCATTAGCGCCCACACAGTTATCCAGCCTTCTAGAAAATGATTAAACATTTTCTAAATGTTCAGAACATTTAGCTGGATGAATTTCCCCAGCCAGCTGAGAGTCAGAGCTGTCTAGAAGACAGCAGGTTTGGCTCCTGACTCAGAGTGTGACTTTTCTCCAAACATTTACATGCATCCTTTGGTCTTTTTAGTTTTTCTGTAAAATATCTGTGTTTCCTTGATCATTGTGAGGCAGGAAAGGATAGTATTTTGAAGACTGAAAACTAATTTCAGGAAGATTAAATTAACTTATTCTCATGCATATTAATTTCCACTTTTAAAAGTTAATTAAAAACTTTTCGGGCTTCCCTGGTGGCACAGCGGTTGAGAGTCCGCCTGCCGATGCAGGGGACACGGGTTCGTGCCCCGGTCCTGGAGGATCCCACATGCCGTGGAGCAGCCGGGCCCGTGAGCCGTGGCCGCTGAGCCTGCGTGTCCGGAGCCTGTGCTCCTCAACGGGAGAGGCCACAACAGTGAGAGGCCTGCATACCACAAAAACAAACAAACAAACAAAAAAACTTCTCCTAGGGTTCTAGATCCTGTCCATGGACAGGGAATAATTTGCTCACACTGGGAAAGTATGTAAACACTTTCAGGCTCACAAGCTACCATTTAAGGACTAAAAGAGAAAGAATATGATAAGTAGGGCTCTGGAGGACTGAAATTTTGTGTAGCTTCTCCATGGCTGCACTGCTTCACACAGCTTTTGTCTTGGTACAGAGCCATACACAATTGTACACTATGGCAATTCGCTTTGTTTTCTGGAACAACCCTGTCAGTTCAAAACATATAAAACACCTAGGTATACAAAAGATAAATTGGACATCTCCAGTTAATGTTCCAAGCTGTCTATCTGTACAGTAGGAGGGTTTACACAGTAAACGAAACTAACAGAGACATAAAAGAGACTTTTCCAATGTATATCTACTATTTAATAGCATAGTGATTAAGTAATAAAATAGTAATAGTAATTAAGAGCACAAGCTTTAGCGTCCAGCTGCCTGGGTTCAAATTCTGGTTCTATGAGGTCAGAGCTGTGTGACCTCTGTTACGTTTCCTCTTGAGCCCCTGTTTCAACATTGGTAAAATGGAGATACAAATTGGCTTATTATGAAGATTAATTTTGATGCATGTAGAAACAAAGCACATGGAAAAGTATTCAATAAATATTAGCTATTATTAGACAGTCTGGATTAGTAAATTTAGACCTCCCAAGCCCTACTGATCCCCCCAAACACCCCCCCCCCACAAAAAGAACAACACAGAAGGAAAAGGAAAGGAAAGAGAATAAAATTTAAAAAGAGAAAGAAAAGAGAGATTCTTTTGGTATTATCACAGACTTGGGTGATTTTTGTGTTAATCTCTCAACATGTTAAGAGTAGAACATAAACAAACGTTCAGGTTTAGAAGGCAAAAAGAACATGTGCATCTAAACTTAATCCCACTTGAAACTCCCAATAAAACTATAATACAGAGTCTTTCTAAAATGACAAACCCACAGAAACATGGAGAATAAGAGGGGAGACAACATCAGTAAAATCTGGAAGCTGGAAAGCAGATGGACAAGTGGTAACCGACCTTGCAGATCCAACGGAGTCAAATTTGAAGATGGGTCAGCTAAGATCCAACCCAACCTCTCAAGACTCCAGAACTAGAAGCAAAGGGGGGAGGCTAAATGGGGGTGTGTGGTTAACTAAGGAGAATCAGGTAAAAGCTGCTGAAGAAAATTTAGATTCCTAGATTTGTGTGCCCCTGCCCCCATCCATATTGCCCCTGCTGGGGTGGGGGAGGGAAGTCTGAAGATTCATTACAAGGATGTGGTAAGTCAGAGGAAATCTAGCCTGGCATACCAAGCACATGTGACAGTGTGATCACCATACTGAAAGTGGAGATTAAGTGAATGCATGCATATTGAAAGCAAAATGCAGAGAAACTCAGATTTTCCCCCCCTAATTGGCTCTCAGAACACTGGCAGGAAGGCCTTTACCCTGCAGTCAGAGGACTGAAAACTCTCCTTTGGGGAATATGACCAGTGAAAAAGGAAAAAAACCGTAAAGATTCTGATTATTGGGAATTCCCCAACAAATGACCCACCCAGTTCACCCAGCTGGTGAAGTCAACCAAGACATGCCCCACCTACACAGTCAGAGCTTCCAATCAGCTCTTTAGATCATCTTTAACCATAAGCAGACACCAAAGAATTATCAGACAGCTGTGGAGAGCCTGCAAAATGTAAGACTCTAAAACAACTAAAGAAAACAAAAACCTGAAAAAGTGAAGACTACAAAAGGAGAAGGCAAAATCCCCACAAAAACCTCGCATAAAAATCCTATGAGGGAGACCTTCAAGATGGTGGAGGATTAAGACATGGAGATTGCCTTCCTCTCCACAAATGCATCAGAAATACATCTATATGTGGAACAGCTCCTACAGAATACCTACTGAATGCAGGCAGAAGACCTCAGACTTCCCAAAAGGGTCTTGGTGCTCTGGCTGCATGTCAGGCCTGTGCCTCTGAGAAGGGAGAGCTGAGTTCAGAAAACTGGTCCACCAGAGACCTCCCGGCTCCCCATAATATCAAACAGCGAAAGCTCTTCCAGAGAGGTCCATCTCAACGCTAAGACCCAGCTCCACTCAACGACGAGCAAGCTCCAGAGCTGGACACTCTATACCAAACAACTAGCAAAACAGGAACACAAGTGCACCCGTTAGCAGAGAGGCTGCCTAAAATCATAATAAGGTCACAGACACCCCAAAACACACCACCGGATGCAGTCCTGCCCACCAGAAAGACAAGATCCAGCCTCATCCACCAGAACACAGGCACTAGTCCCCTCCACCAGGAAGCCTACACAACCCACTGAACCAACCTTAGCCACTGGGAGCTGACACCAAAAACAAAGGGAATTACAAACCTGCAGACTGCAAAAAGGAGACCCCAAACACAGTAAGTGAGGCAAAATGAGAAGACAGAGAAACACACAGCAGATGAAGGAGCAAGGTAAAAACCCACCAGACCAAACAAATGAAGATGAAATAGGCAGTCTACCTGAAAAAGAATTCAGAATAATGATAGTAAAGATGATCCAAAACCTTGGAAACAGAATGGAGAAAATACAAGAAACATTTAACAAGGACCTAGAAGAACTAAAGAGCAAACAAACAATGATGAACAACACAATAAATGAAATTGAAAATTCTCTAGAAGGAATCAATAGCAGAATAACTGAGGCAGAGGAACGGATAAATGACCTGGAAGATAAAATAGTGGAAATAACTACCATAGAGCAGAATAAAGAAAAAAGAATGAAAAGAATTGAGGACAGTCTCAGAGACCTCTGGGACAACATTACATGCACCAACATTCGAATTATAGGGGTCCCAGAAGAAGAAAAAAAGAAAAAGACTGAGAAAATATTTGAAGAGATTATAGTTGAAAACTCCCCTAATATGGGAAAGGAAATAGTCAATCAAGTCCAGGAAGCACAGAGAGTCCCATACAGGATAAATCCAAGGAGAAACACGCCAAGCCACATATTAATCAAACTATCAAAAATCAAATACAAAGAAAACATATTAAAAGCAGCAAGGGAAAAACAACAAATAACATACAAGGGAATCCCCATAAGGATAAGAGCTGATCTTTCAGCAGAAACTCTGCAAGCCGGAAGGGAGTAGCAGGACATATTTAAAGTGATGAAAGGGAAAAATCTACAACCAAGATTACCCTACTCAGCAAGGATCTCAGTCAGATTTGACAGAGAAATTAAAACCTTTACAGACAAGCAAACGCTAAGAGAATTCAGCACCACCAAACCAGCTTTACAACAAATGCTAAAGGAACTTCTCTAGGCAGGAAACACAAGAGAAGGAAAAGACCTACAATAACAAACCCAAAACAATTAAGAAAATGGTAATAGGAACATACATATTGATAACTACCTTAAATGTAAATGGATTAAATGCTCCAACCAAAAGACACAGACTGGCTGAATGGATACAAAAACAAGAACCATATATATGCTGTCTACAAGAGACCCACTTCAGACCTAGGGACACATACAGACTGAAAGTGAGGGGATGGAAAAAGATATTCCATGCAAATAGAAATCAAAAGAAAGCTGGAGTAGCAATTCTCATACCAGGCAAAATAGACTTTAAAATAAAGACTATTAGAAGAGACAAAGAAGGACACTACATAATGATCAAGGGATCGATCCAAGAAGAAGATATAACAATTGTAAATATTTATGCACCCAACATAGGAACACCTCAATACATAAGGCAAATACTAACAGCCATAAGAGGGGAAATTGACAGTAACACATTCATAGTAGGGGACCTTAACACCCCACTTTCACCAATGGACAGATCATCCAAAATGAAAATAAATAAGGAAACACAAGCTTTAAATGATACATTAAACAAGATGGACTTAATTGATATTTACAGGACATTCCATCCAAAAACAACAGAATACACTTTCTTCTCAAGTGCTCATGGAACATTCTCCAGGATAGATCATATCTTGGGTCACAAATCAAGCCTTGGGAAATTTAAGAAAACTGAAATTGTATCAACTATCTTTTCTGACCACAACTCTCTAAGACTAGATATCAATTACAGGAAAAAAATCTGTAAAAAATACAAACACATGGAGGCTACACAATATATTATTAAATAACCAAGAGATCACTGAAGAAATCAAAGAGGAAAGCAGAACATACCTAAAAACAAATGGCAATGAAAACACGACGATCCAAAATCTATGGGATGCAGCAAAAGCAGTTCTAAGAGGGAAGTTTATAGCAATAAAATTCTACCTCAAGAAACAAGAAACATCTTAAATAAACAACCTAACCTTACACCTAAAGCAATTAGAGAAAGAAGAACAAAAAACCCCCAATGTTAGCATTAGGAAGGAAATCATAAAGAGCAGATCAGAAATAAATGAAAAAGAAATGAAGGAAACAATAGCAAAGATCAATAAAACTAAAAGCTGGTTCTTTGAGAACATAAACAAAATTGATAAACCATTAGCCAGACTCATCAAGAAGGAAAGGGAGAAGAATCAAATCAATAGAATTAGAAATGAAAAAGGAGAATAACAACTGACACTGCAGAAATACAAATGATCATGAGGGATTACTACAAGCAACTACATGCCAATAAAATGGACAACCTGGAAGAAATGGACAAATTCTTAGGAAAGCACAACCTTCCGAGACTAAACCAGGAAGAAACAGAAAATATAAACAGACCAGCCACAAGCACTTAAATTGAAACTGTGATTAAAAATCTTACAAAAACAAAAGCCCAGGACGAGGTGCCTTCACAGGCGAATTCTATCAAACATTTAGAGAAGAGCTAACACCTATCCTTCTCAAACTCTTCCAAAATATAGCAGAGGGAGGAACACACCCAAACTCATTCTACGAGGCCACCATCACCCTGATACCAAAACCAGACAAAGATATCACAAAAAAAGAAAACTACATGCCAATATCACTGATGAACATAGATGCAAAAATCCTCAACAAAATATTAGCAAACAGAATCCAACAGCACATTAAAAGGATCATACACCATGATCAAGTGGGGTTTATCCCAGGAATACAAGGATTCTTCAATATACGCAAATCAATCAGTGTGATAAACCATGTTAACAAACTGAAGGATAAATACCATATGATCATCTCAATAGATGCAGAAAAAGCTTACGACAAAATTCAACACCCATTTATGATAAAAACCCTCCAGAAAGTAGGCATAGAGGGAACTTACTTCAACATAATAAAGGCCATATATGACAAACCCACAGCCAACATTGTTCTCAATGGTGAAAAACTGAAATCATTTCCTCTAAGATCATAAACAAGACAAGGTTGTCTACTCTCACCACTATTATTCAACATAGTTTTGGAAGTTTTATCGACAGCAGTGAGAGAAGAAAAAGAAATAAAAGGAATCCAAATTGGAAAAGAAGAAGTAAAGCTGTCACTGTTTGCAGATGATGTGATACTATACATAGAGAATCCTAAAGATGTTACCAGAAAACTACTAGAGCTAATCAATGAATTTGGTAAAGTAGCAGGCTACAAAATTAATGCACAAAAATCTCTTGCATTCCTATACACTAATGGTGAAAAATCTGAAAGAGAAATTAAGGAAACACTCCCACATACCATTGCAACAAAAAGAATAAAATATCTAGGAATAAAATATCTAGAAAATATCTAAGAATAAAATAGTAAAATTTTTAACCAGTACTATGTTAAAAAAATGTCTGTTTCTGAATACACTATGTTATCTCATAGGATTTTTTTTTTTTTTTTGCGGTATGCGGGCCTCTCACTGTTGTGGCCTCTCCCCTTGCGGAGCACAGGCTCCGGACGCACAGGCTCAGCGGCCATGGCTCACGGGCCTAGCCGCTCCACGGCATGTGGGATCTTCCCAGACCGGGGCATGAACCTGTGTCCCCTGCATCGGCAGGCAGACTCTCAACCGCTGAGCCACCAGGGAAGCCCTCTCATAGGATTTTTAAAAAATATCTTTATTGGAGTATAATTGCTTTACAATGGTGTGTTAGTTTCTGCTTTATAACAAAGTGAATCAGCTATACATATACATACAGCTCCGTTATCTCCTCCCTCTTGCGTCTCCCTCCCACCCTCCCTATCCCATCCCTCTAGGTGGTCACAAAGCACCGAGCTGATCTCCCTGTGCTATGTGGCTGCTACTCACTAGCTATCTAGTTTACATTTGGTAGTGTATATATGTCCATGCCACTCTCTCACTTTGTCCCAGCTTACCCTTCCCCCTCCCCGTGTCCTCAAGTCCATTCTCTAGTAGGTCTGCGTCTTTATTCCCGTCTTGCCCCTAGGTTCTTCATGACCTCTTTTTTTTTTTTTTTTTTTTTTTTAGATTCCATATATATGTGTTAGCATATGGTATTTGTTTTTCTCTTTCTGACTTACTTCACTCTGTATGACAGACTCTAGGTCCATCCACCTCACTACAAATAACTCAATTTTGTTTCCTTTTATGGCTGAGTAATATGCCATTGTATATATGTGCCACATCTTCTTTATCCATTCATCCATCAATGGACACTTAGGTTGCTTCCATGTCCTGGCTATTGTAAACAGAGCTGCAATGAACATTGTGGTATATGACTCTTTTTGAATTATGGTTTTCTCAGGGTATATGCCCAGTAATGGGATTTTTGGGTCGTATGGTAGTTCTATTTTTAGTTTTTTAAGGAACCTCCATATTGTTCTCCATAGTGGTTGTATCAATTTACATTCCCACCAACGGTGCAAGAGGCTCCCCTTTTCTCCACACCCTCTCCAGCATTTATTGTTTGTAGATTTTTTGATGATGTCCATTCTGACTGGTGTGAGATGATATCTCACTGTAGTTTTGATTTGCATTTCTCTAATGATTAGTGATGTTGAGCATTCTTTCATGTGTTTGTTGGCAATCTGTATATCTTCTTTGGAGAAATGTCTATGTAGGTCTTCTGCCCATTTTTGGATTGGGTTGTTTGCTTTTTTGATATTGAGCTGCATGAGCTGCTTGTATATTTTGGAGATTAATCCTTTGTCAGTTGCTTCATTTGAAAATATTTTCTCCCATTCTGAGAGCTGTCTTTTCGTCTTGTTTGTTTTCCTTTGCTGTGCAAAAGCTTTGAAGTTTCATTAGGTCCCATTTGTTTATTTCTGTCTTTATTTCCATTTCTCTAGGAGGTGGGTCAAAAAGGATATTGCTGTGATTTATGTCATAGAGTGTTCTGCCTATGTTTTCCTCTAAGAGTTTGATAGTGTCTGGCCTTACATTTAGGTCTTTAATCCATTTGGAGTTTATTTTTCTGTATGGTGTTAGGGAGTGTTCTAATTTCATTCTTTTACATGTAGCTGTCCAGTTTTCCCAGCACCACTTATTGAAGAGGCTGTCTTTTCTCCATTGTATATTCTTGCCTCCTTTATCAAAGATAAGGTGACCATATGTGCAAGGGTTATTCTCTGGGCTTTCTATCCTGTTCCATTGATATATATTTCTGTTTCTGTGCCAGTACCATACTATCTTGATTACTGTAGCTTTGTAGTATAGTCTGAAGTCAGGGAGCCTGATTCCTCCAGCTCCGTTTTTCTTTGTCAAGATTGCTTTAGCTATTCGGGGTCTTTTGTGAGAAACAGACTTTTTTAAGAGGAAGAGAATAAAGAAAAGCCCTTGGGAATTAAAACATGCCTGCCATCATGAATAATAATAATTATAATAACAAATAATAGGAAGAGAACACTGAGGAAGCCTCCCAGGAAAGGAGCAAAGAGATAAAAAATAAGAAATTTAGAGAACTAGTCTGGGAGGTCTGATATCTGAGTAACAGAGAGGAAGAGAGAACAGGGAAAACAGAAGGGAGTCATCAATGAAATAACCAAAGAACATTTCCCCAAACAGAAAGACAGTAGTTTCTAGAATGAATTAGTCCATTGCATATCCAACTTAATGGATGGCAAACAGACAATACCGAGTTGTTCTACTATAAAATTTTAGAACATGAGAGACAACGAGATGATTCTAAAAGCTTCCAGAGGGGGAAAAGAAAAGCAGATCACATAGAAAAGATCAGCAATCAGAACATCTTCGGACTTCAAGGGTAACTCTGGAAACATGATAGACTGTCTTTAAAATTCTGAAAGAATGTATCTCCAGTGGGCTGTCATCTAATAGTGACAATACTGCCCTTTCCTCACACAGCTAGGGTTGAGTTTTGCTACTCAGGTTTTCAAACCTAAACAACGAAAAACAAGAAAATTATTTACACCATTGTCAGGGTGGTGTTACCTGGCTGGGGTTGGGGGTGGGGTAGGGGAAAGAAGAGGTTAGGAGAAGAAAGAAAAGGTTAGTCAGCGCACTTAGGGAGCTTCCTAACCCAAGTGTTGGGTATAGGGGTGTTAGTTTTATTATTAGTCTTTACATTATACATTTACATTTAAAGTCTTCTTTATACATGATATGTTTTACACACACACACACACACACACAGACTTTGTTTTATGATCCACATGAAGCTGCCGATATTCTACCATTTTTGAAGTACAAAAATAGCAACCTCATAGGTTTAAACCTAACAGTTCAGGCTCAGCAACGTACCTTGTGCCCTTGAGGCAAGTTAAGAGCCTAAGTTTCCCCACAGGCAAAATGCAGAGTGGAAAAAAAAAAAACCCACGCAATTTAAGAGTAATGAACTCTCATAACTGTATAACTTGCCTATTGTGTATGCACAATACTATAATTCCTGTCCTCTAAAAAGTTAAAACGTAAGACTCGAATGGGGAAATTCCTTTGCGTTTCCCAGAGAAAAGATCTGGCAAGTACTATATTCACATAACTACAGTTTAATGTAATAACATAACAATGAGGACTTAGGAACAGTTTTTAAAAATCCCCAAACCCTCACACTTCCCTCACTTCTGCTTTTCTTAGCAGAAATGGGGACACAGAAACTGGAAATGACAGGAAGCAATAATGGGGATGTGATGTGAGGGACAGATTCAAGAGGAGGAATTAGATATAAAAGGAGACAAGTGTACTTGATATTCTCTAATCAAGGAGGAGACATGGGTGGACCGAGTGGGTTCTTGGGAGAAGAGCTGTTTTGAGGCTCTTTTTTCAGGCATATACATTAAAAATTCACATAAATCAAAAAGTAGAATCTTCAACTTGTCTCCCTTTAGCTCTGATTTACGGGGCAATTATGATGCACCTTACATGTCTTTATATACATCATCACTTCATCCTCATAGATGTCCCATGAATTTGGTACCATTGTTACCACCCTGCTCCAAATACCTTTTTAATATGAGGTAACAGGCTCAGTAAGGTTAAGGAAGTAGCTCAAGGTTACAGGCCAGTAAATAGCAGAGCTAGGTTTCAATCTGAGGTAACTCTAATCTCAAACCCACTTTTGTAATCTGTAACCTTCTTTTACAATATAAACTCTCAATCCTAACTCCTTTCTTTTCAAAATGTTCCCTTCTTAATCCTGCTCCTTATTCTACAGCTAACTGTTACTATGATTTTTCTAGTAGCATCTACTGCCCCATCCTTCCTAAGTGAGTTGTGGGAAATCCCTAGGTACTTCTGTTTGAAAGACTAACACTGTATGTCTCACACTGGGCTATACACAAGCAGCACTTGGCAGTATGCTGGGGGTCCATGAAGCCATAGGATAAACAAGGCATATCCTCCTGAAGTGACAATTTATTGCAGGTTTTATTTTGGGGGAGAATCTTGGTTTTAATTTGAAAACAAACAGAGATGCTGTGATATCTTTAAATGCAAGATCTGCACTAACTTTTAGGATAAAACAAGTAAGGTTCCAAGACACTTTGTACTTGTATATGACTTGAGTCATGGGAGGTCAGTCTGCCTTTATTTTCATTCAATATGAAACACCTTCACTCTGACATGTGTCAAAAAACAAACCAAAATAAATAGCCCCAAGTACATGAGGCTGTACATTCCATTTCCAAGGTAACAATTTCTCACATTAGTAGCACCATCTCAAAACACAACTGGTTGCCTTAGAGACGGCTGTGACTATGTGCACATGCAATAAATGTATCTATGTACGAATGGGAATAAACAAGTGTAAAAAAAAAAAAAAGCCAAAACCTGTTTTCAAAGGAATTAATTTCCAAAATAGAAACAGGTAAACTGAAAAAACCCACCTGGGTAAATCTTAAAACAAAGAAAAGAACAGTTTAAAAGTTGACCATTATCTAGGAAGTAGTAGCCACAATATTTTTAAAGGATGCTAAAATTAGAATGTGTATGTACAGAATGCAAGGAAATAGTTTGAGTAGTAACTTTAGTGTTAGTGAAATGATTTATGAACCATCAACTCTATGCCAGTCCATATAACATTCCTGGCCAAGCATTCTGTTTCAACAACTTTTCTTTTTTTTTTTGTTTTTTTTTACAGAGGCCAGAGCAGAAGACCCTTGGTTTTCCTTAGTTAGACAAGGCAGGACAATTCATGTGAGTAGGGAACTTGTTTCAATGTGACATGCTACTGAGTTGGTATGACACTGATATGGCTTCATTTACATACTGCTAAGAAGCAATGTATGAAATGCAGAAGGGACAATGTGTCATGTATCTGTCACCTGTCAAAGGGAACAAGTATCCTGTTTATGAGACATAGATCAAGCATCTAATACTTGAATATACTGCGCTTGGGAGTTATCACAAGGAAATAATTTTATGAGCTATCTTAGCTCAGGCTGCCATAATAAAATACCATAGACTGGGTGGCTTAAACAACAGAAATTTATTTCTCACAGTTCTGGAGGCTGGAAGTCTGAGACCAGGGTACCAACCTGGTCAGGGTCTGGTGAGGGCTCCCTTCCTGGCGTGCAGATGGCTACCATCTTGCTGTGTCCTCCAACGGCAGAGAGACAGCTCTGTGTCCCTTCTTCTTCTTATAACGACACTAACCCCCCACAAGGGCCCATCCTCATGACCTCATCCAAACCTAACCACTGGGGGTTAGGGCTTCAACATATAAATTTGGTGGGGGTGCACAATTCAGTCCATAGCATGAATCATAGAGTCTTTCTTGTGCTCATCCATTCACTGCCTGATCTAACCAACTCGTAACATGCTACCAAGCTGGCATTCAAATGTTGAGAAGAAAATGGGCTCCAATTTGATCATTAGCTTAAAAAAAAAAACTTCTGTTTTCAGGGAGGCAGAACATCTCTGAAAAAAGCACAGGATGTGGATTCAGTGTGGTACTAGACAGCTGTTACCTCCCTGCAAGTCACTTTTAGCTTCTGAGCTAGTTTTCTCTTACGTAAAATGACAAAAATGCAACTACTTACTCCATAGAGATGTGTGAGGATAAAAATCAGATAATAGCTATGAAAGGGCTTAGTAAGCTGTAAAAGACTACATATTGTTATTGTTAGGCCATGAAAGCACAAAAATGTGGTACTGCGAGAAATAAATGTTTGTTGTTTATAAGTCACCCAGTTTATGATCTTTCTGTTATAGCAGCACAAACCAACTAATACAAGCACTAAAATCCGTCCACTGGAATTGGTAATTAGGAAATTACTGGTGGCCTCAGTGAGAGCAGTTATAATGGAGCAGTGGGGGCTAAGCCATCCCTTAGGAGTTAAGGAATAAATGGGTAGCAAGAAAGAAACTGTATGCCAGTGTTTTAAGAAGTTTAGATGAGGAGGAAAGAGACTAGAGCAAGCTAGCTGTTTATGAGTTAGTGATTAAAGCAGTGGCAATCCAAGAGATCAGGGAATCAGAAAAGCATGTCACAAATAGCTCAGAGTGGTATTTCAAGAAAGAGGGGATAAATAAATCTGTTACAGAAGAAAGAACATGGATTTTGGAATGAGGTATGTCTAATTCTGTGACTTTGCCACTTACTGGCTATGAGACAAGATACTTAACCTTTTCTCATCCTTAAGAAGGGAACATCACTACGTATGGAACTGTTGTGAGAACTAAATGAGATACTGCATATCAAAGTGCCTAGCACAGGCACCTTCTGCTTGATCCAGAGAAGGAACTCAACAAATAGGAGCTCTCATTTCCCCATAGAAGTCACTGGTAACACAAAAAAGTGTCATTTCAATTTAAGCAGTTAAGATGTATGCTAAGTTGCCCAGGGTTAAGGCATTCAGTTATGAAATATTAAAAATAGGAACAAGAATCAAAAGAGGAAAGGATTTGAGAGCATTAACCATGTTTGAAGTCTAAAAAGGATGAAGCAAGTAAAGTACCAAGAGCGAAGTGAGGCTAGGGGAACAGGAGCCCTCATGTCATATGTGATTCGCCCACATCCAAAAATTACATGAAATAGAGGTCCCTCATTGGTCTATAAAGGATAAGATTTACAACAGAGATGAAGTTTTAGGAGGCTGGACATGGAAAAGATCAAAGGACAAACAAGGCCACTTTAGGGAAGAAAGCTGGTGGAGTTGATGTCTGATGTTGAGCATTTCAGCAAAGATCTGGGAAACAAAATATTTGGGAAAGTTAGTTTCCTTAGCAGATTTGAACCCAAGCATCCTTGAGACTAATTATTAGTGAATGTATATAGTACACAGCTAGGGAATTTGTGGATAGAAAACATTCCCTAATTGCACAATCTCTAAACATTTCCAACAGACTTTAACTATAATGATGTGCAAGTTAAACATACTTATCAAATTTTCCAACCCTACATATGCGAAGAATTATTCTCTTCAAACACACATTTCCTTCTAATAATGAGTCTTGACATGACAGCTTTCTTAGATAAATTCAGTTATTTTCCAGATTGGCGGGGGGTGGGGGTATTATTAATAGGCATTTTAAACTCCATATTTTGATCACAAGGAAAACCTGAGCTTTAAAGAATTTAGAACTGAGCAGTTACAAGGCAAGATAATGGTATAATGGAATCCAATGCTAGTCTTTTCCCAAATTTCTCTTCCTAACATTGGGCTGGCCAAAAAGTTCGTTCGGGTTTTCCATATTGGATTGGCCAAAAAGTTCGTTCGGGCTTAAACCCCGAACAAACTTTTTGGCCAATCCAATACATACATGAAATGCAAATTTGTCTTCAAAATACAGGGCACGGACTCCTTACCAACTGTACATTTACTGGTCACAAATCAAGGTGGAAGAACCACTACACAGCTCAGGAAAAAGAAAAAGATGTTGTAATTATTGCGAGGGAAAAGAAACTAGAAAAAACATCCTGTGTTTCACGATACAAAGAAAAAAATTTAAAGAACTCCTCAAGGCAAAGAAAAAAATCCTTCAATTACTACTGAAGATAAAGAAAGAAGCAGTAAGTGAATTTTAGAGTGGCTTAACACAGGTGGTCTGAGGAAAGACAAAGGTTGGTTTCCTCACAAAATCCTCTTCCACTCCACAGGAGAGGAATGCATGCTTTCCTTAGAAAAGAGTTGTACTCTGGCAACTGTTGGAACATGGCAACTGACTGACTTTACAGTAGGAAATGAATTTTGATAATCAACTAAATGGAGCATGGTAGACAGGACCACTGTGTGGAGCTGAGCTGGCTGTGCACCGTACAACTCTGGGGGCAAAACATTCACACAGACGAAAACATGACAGGCACCTGTGGAGTTATGCACAGCAGCAACCCTGGTGGTAGGTATGTATTAAAAAACAACGTGAGCTCCATGAGGACAGGGAGTTTTCTCTATTTTGTTCACTGCTGTATCCCTGGCACAAAGAACAGGGCCTGGTGCTTAAGATAATCAATCAATATCTGCTGAATGAGGGAGTGAATTAATGAATGAAAGAAAAGGGCAAAACTTAAGTTTGAGAGCAGAGAGATGAAGTATATGTTAGAACAGGATTCCTTAGGATTGGAAGATATTAAGTGGGTCAAAAAGACTCCAGGACTTTGGAATGGAATTCCTACCTGTTATGAAGGAGGTGGAGGAAGGAACCAGTTTGGACTGCCTTGCCACATGTTACTGTGCTCTGGCATGGACTTACTAAGGGCTGAGCTAAAATTACATAATAAAGAGGGGTGGAAAGACCATGTAGCATAGATGGGAGATTTTCTTCTTAGGTAACAGGCTAAGTATGTCAAGAAAAGTTCACTCAATGGCTTTGTTTCAATCAAAAGCATCTACATGGCCATAACCATACAGGGAGATGGAAGTCAGATGAAAAGATATGATTTTTATTATAATATGAACCCACTCCAAATAAATTCTTGAACACATGATCAAGTAAGATAAACACTGCAGAAGTGATCTGTAAACTGTTATATGCAACCATGTTAGCTGTTTTAGTATCCAATTAACAGAAACAGAGTTCATAAAGATTAACCAGTTAATTAATGTCCACCAACCATACCTTGAGCCTTAGCATATATGCATTTATATAAAATAGGTAACTTGTACTATTCCTTGATTTTCATTTGTTTTATTTATCAGGTTTCAACTAGACCTAAAGCTCTGTTTCTTTACAACCCTCAATATCATCTTTACACGATCCATAAACGTATACAGAATTTCTAAGGACATGGGCTATGGCTGATTCAGTGGAATTTCTTTTAAAATTCCCAGTATTTAAAAAAAAATTTCAGCTACAAAAATATATTTCAAGAGAGCTGATGCCTCTATATATGTCCTCTTATGACTCCTCCAATGGCATATCACAAACAATTCATCTCAACAAGGAAATCTGCTAAGTTGCTCTAAATTCTCAGCAATGCATAGGGACTTAACCACATTTTTCTGTTCACAATCTGTTTTCTGCCAGGGTTTTTTTGGCACACACCATTTGTAATTTCCATTAAAAGAACACAACCAAACAAAAACACATAGCTCTTCACTGCATAAAACAAAACTAACTAAACTCTAGTAGCTTCTCTGGGAGGAAGCATTCCCACTCACAGCCACTTGATGTTTATCAGGCTATACTAGTTGAAACCTGTGAGAAACAGAGTGGGAAGTTCCCTGTAACCAAAACAAAAAATGTTACAGATACTTAAGTGATCCTTAGCAATACTCTTCTCCTGTCCAGTATATGTTTAGGAGTTTAGTAGGTTACATAACCTACTAATATAGGTACACTAATATAGGTATACTAATATAGGTATAAATACAAGACAACTGGTATATATTCTCCTCAGATGTGGTAATGTGATATACTAAAGAAGTAAAGCTTTAATTTCACTTTATTTTTGTATGGGTAATATATTCACATGGTTCAAACTCCAGAAGAAACCAAAGGTTATTCAATGAAAAGTTTCTCTCCCACCCTATGCCCCAGCCACATAGCTCCTCTCCCCAAAGGCAACCAATGTTAACCATTCCTTGGGCAGCCTTCTAGAGAGTCAAGAACAAGCAAGTGTGTGTTTCCCTTACCCTCTTTTACAAAATTGGTGGCATAATGTATACCACTTCTAGGTATACTCTTAGGCACTTCTCCTACTATGCCATGGATAGGAAATAGGTTTCTTCTTGCGTGTCTTTTTTGCAAGAAAAGCAGCTTCCTCAAGTGCTGTGTTGTGAAGGAGTTTGAGACCAGCAGACTTGGAAGGAAAGTATTTTGTGATTATTTTATATCTGCTACAACCATCTATTCCTGTTCTATGTCTTACTGTATCTTCTACATGCCTCTATTATAGGAATTACCACACTTTATAATATACTTGGGAAGGGTGTCTGAGGGTAGGTACCATGTCCTTTCATGTGCATAATGCAGGATACCTACCCAGCACAGTGCCTAGCATATAATTAACATTCAATAAATATTTACTGAAAGAATCCCACAGCAAAATTCCCAATGTTTAGGGAGAACAAGAGAGATTTTCATATTCCTGAATGAGCTTCTTCCCTCCATGCAACAATAGACTTGACTGACCCTAGAACTATAAATTTGTAATGAAGGTGTATTTGAAACATATGTGACAGTGTTTCCCCGTCCCTGTTAGAATTTACAGCAACGTCATCTGGCACTCAGTCTGCTTGGGAAAAAATACTCATACAGAACTACACAGTATCCTATCATGTGCATAATCAACTAGTTTCCAATCACTGCCACCTAAAGAGAAAATGGTTGTATAACATGTGATTTCTGAAACCAAAGTGGGGTGGGGAGGGAGGTCAGGTGATGGTGGAAGAAAACTGAACAGAAACATCCTAAGTGAAAAAGAAAGTTTACAATTGTTTAAAAAAAATCCAGTGAGAAAAATTAACAAAGAACATTTCAACTGTACTTTACTCATTAAGACTCCATCTGCTAATCATTCTCAAATCTCTTGTATGAACTTATATTTTCTACCCATACTGCCATCTACAGTACATGTAGGAATCATGGTATTTTTTAGGGGGCAAGTACCTGAAATGAAAGCCTGGCATACTATATAGGCTGACATCATCATACCCTTTTAAATATATGCATTTATCAAAGTTACATGGTATATTTTCTCATTACCACATGTAAGGAAAGGCAATAATACTCAGTGGGCTGGTTATTATCTTTTAAAAATTAATATCATAAATCTAGAGCTTATAACTTTTTTTTTTTTTTTTTTTTTTTTGGCCTCTCACTGTTGTGGCCTCTCCCGTTGCGGAGCACAGGCTCTGGACGCGCAGGCTCAGTGGCCATGGCTCACGGACCCAGCCACTCCGCGGCATGTGGGATCTTCCCGGACTGGGGCACGAACCCGTGTCCCCTGCATTGGCAGGCGGACTCCCAACCGCTGCGCCACCAGGGAAGCCCTAGAGCTTATAACTTTAAGTCTTTAAATTACATGTTATGTAACCATGAACAATGAAGAAAAAATAATTTATAATTTTGAACTAGAGTTTAAAGAAATGTTTTAAATATGCCCCAATTCCCATTTATTTCATCTTGCTGTGAGATACAAATTGGGACTCTCCAAGGAGAAGTAAAAAGAGTCCCCGTAAGAAGTAAAAAGAATCTCTTATTTTTGGCGGGATTCCTCTTTTCTGACCAGTAGGTTAACCTAGGGATAGACAGGACAGAAGAGGAAGAAGAATATCAAAAGCGGACAGACTGACTTAGATTTACAGGTGAAAGCTGGAAAAGCCTGAATGAAGGTATCCCAGACCACAGATGATTTTCATGCTCCCAAGAGGACATTAGACCAATGTGTTATGTTATCATAACATAACTTTTAAGGTAAATAAGTGGACTCCATTAAAACTAATTTTTAGAATTAAAAAGAAATTTGATTTTGGAGATAACCAAAGATAACCAATAATATTTAGAGGACAATGAGAATTTTTCTGCTTTGTTTAACCAACTATTCTCAACTGGGTATTAAATTTCATCTTTCTTCTCAAATTACATCACAGTAAGGTTACCATGTGTGGATAACAGAAAAAGAAATTAGCTGATATTTATTACTTTTCCCCCACTCTTCACCCCCTACCTCCTAAGTACTACTTTGCTACATGGTGCTATTTGAATAGTGTTGTCTGGATATGGAATCAGCCCCTCTTCTTTCCCATCTCCTAACTCTAGCTCTCAAAATCTGACCTAATTGTCAAGACCCAAATTAAATGTCTATGTCTCCATAAAGCATTCTTGGATTCCTCCTTAGCTAGAAGTACTTTTCTTTAGCCTATGCATTTTTTTAAAGCTCTTCTCTTAAACATTTCTTAGGGCCCTTATAAATATTCTACATATTAACAATTTAAGTACTTACAGGATTATAAACTCCTTGACAAAGAGAGAATTGCATTTTATTCATCCTTGCATGTCACTACCTAGCACAGTGCCTGGCACAGGATAGGAAATCAATCTAATAAATAATATATGTTTACATTTGAAAGTTTATATGGCTCATAATAAACCAAATAGTTCTTCTGAGAAACATCACGGCACAAAGATCTTTGTTAAATATTTCTTGGGCAAGGAAAGCTAAAACCTATGGCAACTCTAGTAAAATATACACATTTAAACTCATGGTTTTTATGAGAGTAATAATTAGTGTCATTCAGTCACCAGCAGTTTAGTGACAACTTAACGTTACAGCTTGGTAGAGCTTTGGTTAGGCTAAGGCATGTGATATATCAGGAGCTAAATTTCTTAAGCTCTTTTCTAATCATTACTTTAATTTATAGATTAGACAGGTTGTAGTGTTGCCAGGAAGATGTCACCACTACCAGAACGGAAAGCATAAACAAATTTTAAAACATGCCAAATGCTGAGAAGAAAGGCAAGTATTAAACAGAATCCTTAGCCTTATGTTTACTGATTTTGTTTCTTGGGGCACCCTTTGCTAAAGTAGAAAAATGCCCTACCAAAGAATCCAAGCCCTCATAGATTTATTCAGAGCTCCTAGTAAATTTATGTACGTGGTATGTTATACTATATGAAATTAACTATAAAAGAGTTTCTATTAAAACAAGATTAACACACTTAGAAAAGAAGAACAGAAAATCTATGCAGAGACATAGAAAAGAATTAATTTCTGATACTAGCAAAATGTCCATGGAAAATAAAATTAGATGTGAATGCGGATAGATAGAAATAACCAGCAGGCAAGAATTGTAATTAAGCTAAAAGAGAAATAGGTTAAAGGACCTCATTAGTCTAACCCTGGACATAATCAACAAACTTCCCACAATCCCACAATATACCATAACCAACAAAAAGGAGCTTGTGGTCAAAAGTACACAAACAAGAGCTAGATACAAACCATGTCATTTGAAAGTCGGGAAATGCTTGGGAGAACCAAACAGACAACAAATAACAGGGAGGGAACATTATTATAATTAGGTACCTTTGGGGAAAGATATAACTATGAAGCTCAAGGTGCTACACAGATGACAAAGTCCTTAATTAGTTTCTTTGTTTTTTTAAGTAATGTTTCATGCTCATCAGGTATTTTCTGGTGTAGGTTGTAACATTTTTCTCCATTGGAATTTTAGGAAGAAAATAAATTGGAGAGGCTGCATTAGGTGGTGTTTAGAGAACAGACTCAAGCCAGATTTCCTGAATTCAAATTCCAGCTCTCTCACTTACTAGCTGCGTAACCTTAGGGATGTTATTTAACCTCTCTAAGCCTCAGTTTCCTCATCTATAAAATGGGAACTAATACTAGTTCCTCCCTGATTGGAGGATTTGTTTGTTATGAGGATTAAATAACGAATTTAATGAATTAATTTACTGTTTATAAATCACCTTGGACGTATATCTCACAGTAAGTGCCTTATGAATGTGTGCAAAATAAAATCTGTCATACATAGTTTAGATTTCATCTGATGTAAGAAAAAGTTTGGCCCCCATGATTGAGATCTCCAGATATATACATATCATGATGACACTAGGCAGAACTTTTAAAGTTCTCTATTTTTGAAGAAGTCCCGCTTTGACTTCATTTTCTGTCCTTTTCCCCCCACCCCCATGATTTCTAACTCTGCCTCAATAATGATAGTTAAAAGGTAGTTATCCAGGAAACAGTACACCTCTCGCTCAAGGTTCATAAGTGTTCATTTCCTCCAAATCTGCCATGCTCCACAGGAAGTGAGGGGGAAAAGAGGACATATATCCTCTTTTCTTATTAGATATATGACAGTAAGCATTAAAGCTGATGATAGGGTGGAGTTTGAGGTCTCAACAAGATTATGTAAAATCAAGAAGAGCTCCAACATAGAGGTGCTGGTGTGATACCTACAGAATAATATAGTAGAGCCTTTAAATAATTTATCAGCAAAAAATCAAGTAGATGGAGAGTAGGCTAATGGCCTCATTCCTAATAACAATCTCTAGAACATGAATAACAAGAAAAGTAAACTTGAAAGGTTAACACAAGAAGGCAAGTGTCACTGAGACTCATGACACTGGAAAGGTATGTTCTATTTTAATGATGCTATCGTGGTCGACACACCATGATGCTTTCCTAATACGGATTACAAAACAGATATAGACACAATGTACAGTAGTAGTAATGGGAAATGTTACCTCTCCCAGCACTGGGGAGAGGTTTCATTCTGGTAAAAGTAGAGCACCTGAGAAGTTGATACCATATTGACAATTTCATTTCTCAGAAAGCAGAGGAAATGACAGAGAAAACTGCTATTCAGGACTGACAGGGAGGAAACTGTAGGTGATGTAGGAGTGACAAGAGCTTCAAAAGTGATGGTGCTTGCTAGCTTGGACTTTGTAATAGCAAAGGAAGGAAACCTTTCACATGGGAGGACCTTAGACCCTGAGAGAGTAAATGTCAAAGTGTTCAGAGATTGGATGGAGGTAATTCCAAGCTAGAAACTCTTAACTGGGAGTGTAACCTAAGACAAATGGAAGGTAAGGCTTTAAAAACAAAATTATATGCTATTGATTCGAATGAGGAAAAAAGGAGGGAAGCAACTAAAGGAAAAAGAAAAACAAGTAGAGATGCATTTATTAAAGGATGAATGCATAAAGTGGCACAAACTCACTATAAAAATAACAGGAAAGTTAATGCTCAGAATGAGGTAAATATTTTTTTCCTACCACACTTTTTTTTTCTCTTGCAGGTCAGAACTGCTGGTTATGTTCTGTCTATGAATGAAGAGCCCAAAGAATTACAGCTTCAGCCTGGGAAAAGAACTTGGAAGTCCAAAATGGGGAATAGGCAGTATATGTTAGGATGTTGGTGGTATCGAAAATAGGCTATTTTACGGCCAACAGAAGAGTCTACAGGGACCTTCAATGGGGACATGTGAACTTGGACTGAGGGTGCCAGGTGCTCTATAGAAATCGGGGAGTTAGGGCTGGCCCCATCAGTGGATCTGGTGAGGAGTACCCATATTTCTCTTGACTTCTCCCTCAGGTAATTGTTATTGTTAAGCTTCTTGTTGCTTTTACCGAATATGTTTTGGTTTTTTTGTGTTTTTTTGTTTTTTGTTTTTTTTTGCAGTACGTGGGCCTCTCACTGTTGTGGCCTCTCCCGTTGCGGAGCACAGGCTCCGGACGCGCAGGCTCAGCGGCCATGGCTCATGGGCCCAGCCGCTCCGTGGCATGTGGGATCTTCCTGGACTGGGGCATGAACCCGTGTCCCCTGCATCAGCAGGCAGACTCTCAAACACTGCACCACCAGGGAAGCCCCTCGAATATGTTTGAATTTTTATTTTTTGAGTCTTGCTGAGGTTCTTGAACCAAACCTGTAGTACTGCTGCATATATGCCAATTTGGGGAGCCATTCTTTCCAAAGACTGGAGTTTGGGCATGGGTTCGTACTTAATAATGTCTCTGAATCTTCCAGCTATTTCTTGGTAAACGTTGTTTCCTCCATGGATGCCTCTGGTACTTGCCTTTAGTGAGATCCTCTGAGTCTGGCATTAATTAATCTCTGCTGTTCACACATTCAGGTCCAATGACTAGTTATTATTATTATTTTTAAGTTATGTACAACAAAAAAGTCTTTTTATTTGTGCTTGGACAGTTAGTGCAATATTAAGAAATGACAACTAAAAATAAACATTCAAAATTATGTTCAAGTTAGAAATTCTGGTCAAAAGACTGAATGAGAAAAGAAGTACAAGACAAGGGAAGTGACTGAAAAAAAGTTACTTCAAATGAGTTCATTTTTCTAGGCCTGGGTGAATTTCATCCTAAGACACCAAGAAAACTTACATATACAATCATGCAACCATTACTGGTTTTCTCTAAAGAAGGGAGAATGGAAGTCTGGAGATAAACAAACATGATTGTGATTTTCAAAAAGGAAGGAAATATGGATCTTGAATACAACACCACCAGCTCAGAAAAGGAGCAAGACCAAGGGGAGCCAGAGTAGTAACGTGACCAAGGTGATGGCACGGGAGGGGCGTCAGACACTGCCTCTGGGGCCAGCCTCTAGAGGCATGCCTGTGCACGCACACAGTCACAGTAGGGTAGGATACAGACCTCCACTGCCATTGCTGTGATATATCTCTAACCACATCTGTGTCTTTACACCCTCTAGGGTCAAAGTCCCAGGAGAGAGAGCCCAACTGGCTAAGCATGGATCTTATGTGTATGTATTAGTAACAGGGCTGGGACCAGGGTGAGGTGACTGAGGAACTTGCATTGGGCACAAAATTTAAAGGGGCACCCAAAAACTCACTAATCAAGATAAGCAGTATGTTAATGCAATATTTTTTTAAATCAAAATTAATGAAAAAAAATCCATGATGAACAAAATATTAAAATTTAAAGAAAGGCTCAATAACAGTGCCATGCCAAACCGTACTGGTGCCTAAAGCAAAAGGGAAAATCAATAATACTGATCCTTTCTTCAAACTTTTCATATTTTGTTCATCTTGGATGTTTTGCATTAATTGTGATTCTTAAAAGTACTGCATTAAAACAGTTCTTAATTACTGCGGATTTTTGGCATTCCCTGAAATATTGTCACTAAGGTAAGTGCCTCATTCTACTCACCCCAGCCCCACGCCTGTCCCTAGTTGCCAGGGAGCAACAAGAGGGACTGTCTAGAGCCATCTTTGATTTCCCCCATGGGAGGCCTGGCTCTCCAACAGGAGGCAAGTGTGGATGCTGCTTCTGCCTGGAACACTAATCTATCCTGCCTCCTTCCTCTCCTTTTGATCTTTAGGTCTCGGTTTAGATGTCTGTTCTTCACTACTGGTCTAGGTGCTCCTCCGCTGCCCTAGCATCTAATACTACAGCGTATCAAAATACTTATCACCAAATACTTATCAGGGTTCCACAATTTGTTTACCTCCTCCCCCGACTACTACCTTAGATGGCATGGATGCTAGGATATCCACCCCTGCATCACTCTAATACCTAACAGAGTGCCTGGCACGTATTAGGCCCTCCATACATATTTGCTGAATGAATGGCATGGAAGCCGTGTCACAGGGGATAAACTGAAATTAAAAGTGTTGATTTTGGCAGGGAACAGACTCAGGGAAATATAAATAGCTGTCCTCATCCATCCGAGGAAGGAGGCTGAGATGGCTGTTTCTCAATCTTCTGTCCACTCCCACTCCTCCTGGAGGGGATTCATTACATTTCCATCACAACTGGCTCACAATGGCATTAAGTATGCATTAAGTCTGGGATTTTGTTTTTTTGGAGGGTGGTGGTGGTAGTACATATGCTAGAGTGGATCTTGTACGTTGGAGAATACCGTGTCAGAATGGTGAAGAAGCGGTACCTGTGTTATTCGCCTTCAACCTGAAAATCATGGCATCAGTTGTTCTTGTCCCCTATAACTCTGCAGGAGAGACTTAGAACCCACTGTGCAATACTATCATAGAATAGGTTTTGGATCAACATGAGAATCGTTAACCTTTAGAGCTATTCATAAACAGAATGAGTAGACATGCAAAATGATGAATGAGCCATGACCACAAACCTTGCAACTTCTTGTCAGCATGCTGCAAAGTGAACCTGGCAGAAACTGGAGTGACAGTGGAGATGCAGTATTGAATAGTGAGCCTCAAAAAGACATATCCGTGTCCTAACGCCTGGAATCAGTGAATGAGACCTTATTTGGGAAAAGGGTCTTTTCAATTGCAATCAAGTTAAGGATCTTTGAGATGAGATCATCCGGGATTATTCAGGTGAGTCCTATATCCAGTGACATAAGAGACAAAAGGAAAGAAGCCAGGAGGCACAGAGAAGGCGGTCACATGAAGACAGAGGCGGGGGAACTTAGCCAAGTAGACTTGTAAGGTGTTCTAAAGCTAAGAATTTTTGTTTCTAGTTATTTCCTGCCTAGTGGAAAAAAATAATAATAACAGAGTCCATGTGGAAAGCTACCACTTAGGAAAGTTTTTCTGCAATGTTACCAGAAACTGATACCTCTACTCTCCAGACAATAGACAAGAGGAGATATACTTTGATACAAGCAAGTAGGAATACAGAAATTCACCAATAAATTAACTACGATGTTACAAAGTTCACAGTACCAGCCTATCTCTAGCAAATACATGAAGCTGTGTCTAACATGTAGGGTGCCATTAGATGGGTGCCATCCAAATGTCATGGTCACTTAGGGAACGGTAGCTAATCCAAATTATGCATGTGAGAGCCAAAGTATGCTCTTCTGAGGGGTCACAAAATACTTTCCAAGACCCCAGTCTTGGAACACTGTCAAATGTAGGCCACTAGCTTTCACAAATGTTTTACGTCCCTTTGTAGAAAAAATGTCGCTATAGGCCCATCTCACTCTATCCTTAATTTGCTGTTAATTTACAAAATGGGCTTATAAAAGTCTGTGAGTACTTCATGAGCTTTTGAAGAAAATGTGAATACTCCAAAATAATGATGTTCCAATTTCACACCTATTTTCTGGTTGTTAATTAAAAAGGGGCATAGTACAACTAAAACAAAGGAATATACCTTGACTATATGGCACCAAATAGTGTTTTTTACATCTCTAAATTATTTTTATACGACAAAATACTTTGAATAAAACGGAATACTCTTCTCCTTCCATTAAAGTTTTATTTGCTGATCCAAAACTATTTTATTTAACAGCCTAGTATGTGATGGAGTTGGGTTGCACACAGATAATAAGTGATAGATCCAAACCCCGATACCTTTGCTCTGAGCTCTTAACCAGTCTGTCATCCTGTCTCTCAAGTCCTTATTCGGTTGGTGTTAGAATAAGCTACCCTTGTAATAGGGAAGAACATATCTAACTCCATATTGGATTTGTTTCTTTTACGTTAACCTTTGTATTCTATTGCTTTTGCTACCAGTTAATCACTAAAGGGATGTTGCCTGTAGCTTAAAGTATATATAATGGTTCATTTCTGGAAACCCTGCCTGCTATACCTGCATTAAACTAAAATACCTTTGTTTAAGCTCACAGGAAACATCCTGACCAGGCCCACCTGTGAATGGCTGCAGAAAAGAGGAAATTAAGACATCCCCTCTAGAGTCTGGCCAGAACCAAGAAATATTTGCGACAAGTTACTGCTTTTTTGCTTTACCTCTTCACCTTTCTCTCTGTTCTATAAAAGAAACTAGCATCCAAACCAGGGCAAGATGGTTCTCTGGGGCACTAGTCCACCATCTTCTCAGTCTGCTGGCTTTCCAAACAGTCGCTATTCCTTGCCCCGTAAGTTCATCTTCTATATCTGTGAGTCTGTTTCTGTTTTGCAAATAAGTTCAATTGTATCATATTTTAGATTCCACATATAAGTGATATCATATGACATTTCTCTTTCTCTGTCTAACTTACTTCACTCAGTATGATAATCTCTAGGTCCATCCAGGTTGCTGCAAATGGCATTATTTCATTCTTTTTATGGCTGAGTAATATTCCATTGTGTGTGTGTGTGTGTGTGTGTGTGTGTGTGTGTGCGCACGCGCGTGCGCGCGCACGCACAGACAGAATAGCCCAGGGGTTCTTAACCTTGGCACTACTGACATTTTAGGCCAGATAATTCTTTGTTGTGGGGTTGCGTTATTTATTATAGGATGTTTATCAGGATCCCTGGCCTCTATGCAATTAGATGCCAGTAGCATTCCCTCCCCCTTCCTCAACTGTGAAAACCAAAATGTGTCATGGGGACAAAATCATCCCTCAGTTAAGAATCCCGGAATTGACAAAGACAAACCAACCATTCTAGTTCCAAGATGTAAATTCCTATCCCAATCCTGTTTTCTTCACTATCTTTTCTTCTCTACTCCCCAAACTAGAACCAAATAAAAGCCTTCCTTTCCACCCACTAGCTCTATAGCTTGATGCTATATCAGAAGCATCCCTTATATCAGGGGTCCCCAACCCCCCGGCCATGGACTGGTATGCAGAAGATGAACTTATGGTTACCAAAGAGGAAAGGGTGGGGAGAGATAAATTAGGAATTTGGGATTAACAGATACACACTACTATATATAAAATAGATAACCAACAAGGATCTACTGTATAGAACAGGGAACTATATCAATATCTTGTAATAATCTATAATGGAAAAGAACCTGAAAAAGAATATACATACACACACACACACACACACAAATGAATCACTTTGCTATACACCTGAAACATTGTAAATCAACAATACGTCAATAAAAAAATTAATCTTTCTAAAAAAGAATGAAGATGAAAGGGGTAGTGGGTGAAAAAAATTCAGCAGAGAAAAAGAAGAAACTCTGTAGCTCAAAGCTGGCCAATTAGAATGGGAAGCAGAAAGAAAGAGAGAAAGAGAAAGACAGAAAAGAGGGAATGAGAGAGAGAAAGAAAGGGGGGGGCGGAGAGAAAAGAATAACCACTCTTCCTTTTACAGTTTCTGACACATGGAAAGAAGAACAGAGCATAAGAGACAAAAGCCAAATGAAAGTCTTTCTCAGAATTAAAAGTAGAAACAGGAGAATCAAGACTAGTCTACCTAAAGGAGGCTAAATGTAATGAACTTGAAGTTACACAGTTCTACTGAATGCACAGTTTCAGGCATGTGCATAGAATGCTCTTTAACACTAAGTAAATATTGTAAATTACAGCAAGGTATTCTGGTGAGGTTTGTGGGAAAACGAACAAAACAAAAAAACCTAAGGGATTAAGATAGATTGAGAATATCTGTGATATGAGTATTATAAAGTATTTAAAAAATTTTTTAAAATACTAACGTAACAGGTCTGTTATATATATTTTAGGAATAAGTGAGTTAAAAAATGTAATAATCTACCTTTAAATTAAGTTTACCTAACCTGACTTCCTGGACCAAGGTGGCCAAGATTCACCTACTTTACTAAGAATAAATTTAGGAAGAGGCAAGATTTTCTAAATAAAAAAAGCAAAGAAAAAAAGATCTGACCACTTAAAACTCAAAACTTCTGTATACCAAATATCATAAACAACATTAAAAGGTAGATTGGGAAAATATTTGCAATAAATATCATAAAGGCTAATACACTTAATTTACAAAGAGGCATACAAAGTAAATAAATATTATAAGCCCAACAGAGAAAAGCATAAACATATGAACTGATAGAAATGACATGAATTCACAAAACTGTTAACAAACATGAAAAATGTCACCCTCGTTGTTTTAAAAATGCACGTGAAAACAAGATACCCTAGATTCAATGCAATCCCTATCAAAATCTCAGCTGGCTTCTTTGTAGAAACTGACAAGCTAATCCTAAAAACAAAAACAAAGTTGGAGGACTCACTCTTTCCAATTCTAAAACATACTACAAAGATACAGTAATCAAGACTGTGTGGTACTGGCATCAGGATAAACATATAGATCAATGAAATAGAATTGAGGGTCCAGATCCAAACAAAAATAACCATATTCAAAAATCAACTCAAGGGACTTCCCTGGTGGTCCAGTGGTTAAGAATCCGCCTTCCAATGCAGGGGATGCGGGTTAAATTCCTGGTCAGGGAACTAAGATCCCACATGCCGTGGGGCAACTAAGCCCGTATGCTGCAACTACAGAGCCCACGCACTCTGGAGCTCACAGGCCACAACTAGAGAGAAGCCCGTGCGCTACAATGAAGAGCCCATATGCCGCAACTAAGACCTGACGCAGCCAAAAAATAAAATAAAAATAAATAAATAAATACTTAAAAAAACAAAAACAAAAATCAACTCCAAATGATCAAGATCTAAATGTAAGAGTTAAAATCGTTGTGACCTTAGATTAGGCAATGGTTTCTTAAGATATGAAACAAAAGCAAAAATAACAAAAGTAAAAATTAGGGGGCTTCCCTGGTGGTGCAGTGGTTGAGAGTCCGCCTGCCGATGCAGGGGATGTGGGTTCGTGCCCCAGCCCGGGAGGATCCCACATGCCGCAGAGCGGCTGGGCCCGTGAGCCATGGCCGCTGAGCCTGTGCATCTGGAGCCTGTGCGTCCAGAGCCTGTGCTCTGCAACGGGAGAGGCCACAACAGTTAGAGGCCCGCATACCGCAAAAAAAAAAAAAAATTAGATAAACTGGATATTATCAACGTTCAAAAGTTTTGTGCTTCAAAGGATACCATTAAGAAAGTAAAAAGAACCACAGAATGGGAGAAAATTTTTGCAAATCATTTACCTGATAAAGGTCCAGTATCCAAAATATACATATTTTGGATATATATTATTTATATACATACAAAAATAAACTCTTACAACTCAATAATAAAATTATAAAATTAACTCAATTTAAAAATGGGCAAAATATCTGAATAGCCATTTCTCCAAGGAAGATATGTAAATGGATAATAAGCATATTAAAATATGATCAACATCATTAGCCATCAGGGCAAATCAAAACCACAATGAGATACCACTTTACATCCACTAAGATGACTAAGATAGATAATAACAAGTGTGAGTGAGGATATGGAGAAACCCTTATACACTGCTGGTGGGAATGTAAAATGGTGTGGCCATTTTGGAAAACAGTCTGGCAGTTCCTCAAATGGTTAAACAAAGACTTACCATATGACTCAACAATTCCATTTCTAGGAATATACCCAAGAAAAACAAAAATATATGTCCACACAAAAATCTGTATACAAATGTTCATAGTGGCATTACTCATAAGAGCCCCTAAGTGGAAACAATAAAATTGATGAACGAATAAACAAAATGTGGTATATCCATTCAATGGACTATTATTTGGTGATTAAAAAAATGAAGTAGTGGGCTTCCCTGGTGGTGCAGTGGTTGAGAGTCCGCCTGCCGATGCAGGGGACACAGGTTCGTGCCCCGGTCCGGGAAGATCCCACATGCCTCGGATTGGCTAGGCCCGTAAGCCATGGCCACTGAGCTTGCGCGTCCGGAGCCTGTGCTCCACAACGGGAGAGGCCACAACAGTGAGAGGCCTGCGAACCACAAAAAAAATGAAGTAGTGATACATGCTACAACATGGATGAACCCTTCAGGGGTTATGAACCCCTTCAGGGTTATTCATGCTAAATAAAAGAAGCCAACTGTGGTGATCATTTCACATTGTATACAAGTGTGGAATCATTATGTTGTACACCTGAAACTAATATGGTGTTATATGTCAATTATACTTCAATTTTAAAAAAGAAAGAAGCCAGACACAAGAAGCCACATACTGCATGATTCCATATATGATTTGATCAGAACAGGTATATTTCAGGAAAGCAATCTGACAAAGGTATCAAGAATCTTAAAATGTTTACAGCTTCTGACTCAGAAATCTGTACATATTATGTGATAGATTTACATACAAGATATTCTTCATGCCATTATTTTTAATATTAAAAATATGGGAAAAACCTAAATATTGACTAATAGGAAAGTGGCTATGTAAATGATAGTTTCCAAAACACATTTAATTCTATAGGATGTCTCACCAGATGGGAGAAATCAAAAGCAAAATAAAATCTCTCTCTCCCTCTCCCTCTCTCTCTCTGGAGATATGATATGGAAAAAACTGAATGAGACAAAAAAAAAAAATAGAAATACACCAAAATGTTAACACTGACTGGTGAGATTATGTGTATTTTTTATTTTTTTCTTTGAAACTTTCTTATTTGCCAGATGTTCTAAAATCAATATATAAAAAAAAGTTTTTAAAAGTATCAATAACATCAAGAATTGGTTTCTATCACCTCAACTAAATAAATTTAAGGAATCAGACACTTTTCTCAAAGGTTGGGAGTCTGAAGATAAAAAATTAAGCTGAGATTCCACCTCTGTTCAGTTCCTTTCAAGAGAATGCTACAGCACTCAGAAACACCACGGCACCCTCTTTTGGAAGAAATGCATTGTTCTTCATTGGGAGCCTGCTGAAATCACTAAATTTTTAGAGCTGAGAGTCTTTAAAGATTATTAAGCCTGGTCTCCTCATTTTATATAAGGAAATTAGGGTTCAAAAAGAAGAGACCACCCAAGATCATAAAGGGAGGTAGCAGCAGAGTTGGGAACAGAGCCCCATATCAGATACTAACCAGAGCTTAATTTTTCTGATCTTCCCATTCTTTATTCAATAAATATTTTAAAGATAAAAAATAATAATACTCTTCCAATCTTGAGTAAGTATGAAGTCCTATACTCAACAGGCACTCTAGGCACCCAGCCTTAAAAAGTATTATTCTAGAAAGACACGTCCATTTTTGCCTATTGCTTGATACAAATTAGAGTAAGAATTTATAAACCTCACAACTTCTGCATTTGTCTATTAATAATACATCTTCTTCTAAAAAGAAGCAACAGGAGATGACAGAGTAAAATCACTCTGTTTAATTCTAGAAAATAAAATCTTAATGAGAATTGACTCAATATTATTTTCAGGGCTTCTGAGAAAATCTGTTACTATATAACTGAACTAGTGTACTGGGATATTATTCTGGAGTAAAGTCCTAAAATTTCATTATTCAGGCTGGCTGATGAATGGCAATTCATAAAAGGAAAGAAACAGTACATAACTCTTTTCCAAAAATATAAAATAATATAGGTATTGCCATTTTGGCTTTTATCATTTTCCTACTCCTAGATCTGAGTAGTACCCTGCTTCCCTGACAGACAGTATTCTTTGAAACACCCTGTGTTTTCCTCTTAATTGAAAGATGATTGACAAAAAGAAACAAATGAATATTTTGACAAGTGATGAGTAAAGGATAATGTGTAATTTTTATCATTAGCTACATTGACGGTCTTTAAAGCATACAGAGCAGATGCACTGGGGATAAGATACTTACTCTTGGCTGATAATTATCTGTCTATTGATGAATCTGTAAAGGTAATCATTCATTCTTCTGACAATACTATTGAGCAGCCAGTACGTGCAAGGCATGGTTTTAAGTGCTGGGAATATAGCAGTGAACAAAAGGGGTAAGGTCCCTGCTCTCATGGAACTTACATTCTTGGAAGGTGGGAAACTGTTAGAAAACAAAAACAAATAAATGAACAAGGTGATTGTGAAGTATGAATAAAACAGGTATCTACGAAAAACATTAAAAATAATCTTTCCAGTGTTATACACCCACTAAGAAATGTTCATCAGTTCCATTGTGGCAACCGAGCCAGTCCTTTACATATATCATTGTCCATTAAGATGCAATGTGATGTGGGCATGAAGCCTACGGTGACTTGCTTTGTTGAAGAAAACTGGAGGAGGGGAACTGTTTTGCTCTTTTTATCAGAAACTCAGTAGGCATGTCTTAGTCTTCCAGGAATCTAAATCAATCTATTTATCCAATATCTAAAGTAGGCAACATTTCAGGTATTTCTAGCTAGTCACATGTGTTGATTTTTCAAGATAATTAATACCTACCAACCATGAGCCTCTTCCTGCAAAATTCTGCCACTGTCAGAATACTAGCTATTCTTGTCACTCCTGCTGACTTCCAGTCTAAGTCTTCCCTATGGGTTGGTCAAGACCCACGAGCTAAAAGTTAAAAATAAAAACCACCAGATATATCTGAAATCAGATATATTTTATATGACCTGGGGCTTTTCCTCATCCACTTTCTGGATGAAAGACACCATTTGAAAGCAGAAAATGAGGGACTTCCCTGGTGGTGTAGTGGTTAAGACTCCACGCTCCCAATGCAGGGGGCCTTGGTTCAATCCCTGGTCAGGGAACTAGATCCTACATGCATGCCGCAACTAAGAGTCTGCATGCCACAACTAAGGAGCCCTTGGGCCACAATTTAAAAAAAGAAGCCTGCCTGCCACAACTAAGGAGCTGGCAAGCCGCAACTAAGGAGCCCACGAGCTGCAACTAAGACTGGGTGCAACTAAATAAATAAATAAATTTACACAGGAAAGGAAGGAAATAGAATAGCCTAAACATTAAAAAAAGAGAGAGAATGAGATGAAGCATCTTCATGATCCAAAACTAAACAAACATTTTGTTAGTGGAGAAAGGAAGAATACAGATTCATTTCTGAGATATAATTAACAGAGACTCAATTTACACTTTATAAATAGGAACATTTTTCTAGTTATTCAGAGCTCCAAAAACCCTTGTAATTTCCGAAGTGATAAGGGTACTAAGGTCACCTTTTGTTCTAATATTTGGTCTTTGATCCCAGTTCCTGAAACAGAGCTCCTAAATCCCTTAGGATTTCCAGGGTGTTAGGCGTGTCTTTTGTTCTAATGAGGGGGGCTCCTGGATAGCTTCAGCATGGGGGCTGGTCACCAGGAAGACAAGCCATGTTTAGAAGTTTGAAACTTTCAGCCCCAGCCCACTTCCATCCTCCAGGAGGGGAAGAGGAGCTAGAAACTGAGTTAATGATTGATCATGCTTATGTTATGAAGCCTCTACAAAAATACTAGAAGATGGGGTTTGGAAAGTTTCTGGGCTGATGAACACATCTAGGTGCAGGGAGGGTGGCACACTCCAACGCCACGGGGATGGAAGCTCCTGCACTCGGAAGCCTCCATACTTGGAAATATCTCTTCACCTGGCTGTTCATCTGTATTCTTTATCACGTCCTTTAATATGATAAACCAGTAATCGTAAGTGTTTCCTTGAGTTCTGAGAGCCATTCTAGCAAATGACAGAACTTGAGGTGGGGTCATGGGCACCTCCAAATTATAGCTGGTCAGTCAGAAGTACAGGTGACAACCTGGGACTTGTAGTTAGTGTCCCAGGGGTATGGGGAATCTTGTGGGACTGGGCCCTTAACCTATGCGGTCTGCACTAACTCCAGTTGGTGGTAGAATTAAATTCAACTGTAGGACACCCAGCTGCTGGTGCAGAGAATGCCAGATGTGTGGAAAACCCATACATCTGGTGTCAGAAGTGAGGTGTGGGATGTTCTATGTGAGTAGTAAAAGGGAGACACAGAGAAGTGTGTTTTTCCTATAAACCCCTCAACTCACTTCATTTTGGCTTCTGGTCCCTTCCTTCCACCTCCATGGCTCACTCTGTGGTCACCAATGATCTCCATATCACAGTATCCAATGACATTTCCTGATCCTCGTTCGCCATGATAGTTCTGCAATATTTGAAAATGTTAACCTCTGCCTCCCTTTCAAAACACTGTTCCCTTGACTGCTGTAATAACACACTGTTCTTGTTTACCTCCAACCTCTGCAGCCACTCCTCCATCTTCTTCACAAGCTTGGCCACTTCTACACAGAGGTAGAAGTGCACAGACCCTTCTTCTGAACTCTAGGCCTATATTCCCAACCATTAGGTATCTCCTTTTAGATACCCCAAAGGCATCAAACTCAACACATCTAAAGGCAGACAGACTCATGATTTTCCCTCCAAACTTCTTCCAACCTCTCTCAGGAAATGGCATCACCATCCATCTAGTTAAGTGAGCCCACACCTTGGTGTTGTCCTTGGCTGCTTTCTCTAATTCATACATTTCCATGCAGCTCATTATGAGATTCTCTCAGTTTCATTTCCTAAATATTTGAAGATTCATCCACTTCCTACTTGTCTCTCCCTCTCTAAATCTGTCTTCCTGTGCTTCATTCTAGGTGATTTTCTCAGTACCAACTTGCAATTCATAAATTCTTTCATTGTAGCCAGTCTAGAGTTTATCATGTCTACTGAATTCATTATTTCAATGATTATTTTTCATTCAAGATATCTGATTCTTTTTAAACATCCATCTGTTCCTGTTTCATTTCTGCCTGTTTTTGTGTCATATTCTCTTGCTCGTCTTAAATGGAATATATTTATTTGATCTGAGCATATTAAACATACTCACTTTAAAATATTTGAAACTTTCATCAAATTAATTTCATCTGTAAATTTATCTTTTTAAAATTAAAAAATTTTAGTGAATGAAAGATTCTACAGTACTTTACAACTTACAAAAGTTTCACATACATGATTTCATACGATCCCACAATAATGCTTTCTTTTTTCCCTACCCCTATACTGCCCCCCCGTAACCACTACTGTAAATTTATGACTTAATTGTTGATTTTGTTGGTTGCTTATCTTTGCGTTAAATTTTTTCACATTTTTGAATTTTGGTTTGCAGAGTCATTTGCATTTCAAGTTAGAGTTTTTGTTTGTTCTTTTTTCCTCTTTAACACTTTCTCTCTTCTTGACTTCCTCTATGCTGATCTAATCCTTGCTTAAAAGTCTGGGGAGTACTCGCCTCCTTAGCTCCTGAGTCCTTTGTTGAGACTGGTCACTGGTGCACTGCCAGGCTATTTCTTGCCTTTACTCCTGGAGCTTGCAGCTAGTTACAGGTCATAACTTCAAATGGTAACGAAAAGGTTTTTTTCTTGCCCCAGCCTCCTCTGCCACTTTGAGGAGCCTTGCTCTTGCCCTAGCTTTAAGCAATAAATCTGCCTTTGCCCACATCTCGTATGGCACACTTTTAGTCTTTACTACCCCAAAGGAGTTGAATTCCCTGCCTCTATGCCTCTACTGGGACTCAGGATTAAGCAAGCCTGTGATTTTGGCTCTACTCAAGATTTCATGTTTCTAATGTTTTGTTTTGTTTTGTTTTGGGGGTTGGAGGTATCTTTTTGGTTTTCTGCTTCTGTATTTCATCTATCATTGGTATGTATTTGGTGCAGAGGTGGTACATCAAAGTATGAATTTATGGAAACATTTTGACTAGAAATCACAGATCCATTCTTCATACTGCAGCTAGAATTCTACTTTCAAAAATGAAAGCCTGATTATGTCAATTCCGTGCTTCCTATCACTCTTAGGATAAAGACACAAGTCCTTGAAGTCTACAAGGTCTGGCCCCTAGGCTCCTACCACCCTGACCTTCTTTCAGTCCCTCATATGTGCCATATTCCTCCTCTGAACCTACCCCAAAGGCCGTTGCACATGCTCTTCTACCTAAAACACTCTTTCCATCCTTCTTTGTTATCTTTCTTTACTTAGTTAACTCCTACTCATCCCTCTGATCTCAACTCACTTGCCATTTCTTCAAGGAAATTTTCCCTGATCTCCTTGTCTAGCTCAAGTCCTTTTTCTTAAATGCCTTCATAGCACCATGTACCTTTTTTCATTGTTTGTTTGGTACCACTTATCATAACTGCAATTTTACATGTATTTCTATGATTATTATATGAATGTCAGGCTATAAACTCCATGGGGGCAAGGGTCATGTCTGTTTTTATTTACCACTGTATCCCCAAACTAGCTGCTGAATGACTGAAAGAAAAGTCTAACTCTTCAACATGGTATTCCAGGTACTCCAAACGATAGCCACAACCAATCCTACCATACAAGCACTACTAGCTACTAATACCAAACAAGTAAGCTATGCTCCAGCTATTAGTGGCCTACTATTCTTCAAGTATGCCTTTATTTTCTGCCTCTGAATACTTACGGCTAAAATCATTGCCTCTGCTTAGAACACCCTCTCCACTAACTCAGCCTGATGAAGATTCATCGCAAATGCCACCTTGTTCATGAAGCCTTGCCCTAATCTCCTTATCTATACTTTATTTATGGTGTTAATATTTCCCCTTATATATATATATATATATATATATATATATATATATATATATGAGTGATATATATATCTATGATATAGATAGATATATCTGTCACTTCCTCTAGGTTGTAAGTTTCCTGAGGGCAAAGGCCATATGGCCATTTCTACAACCACATAACAGTCACTTAACATTTGTTGAACTGAACTTGGGCACAGATAATTAAGCTTATTTTTGTTAATTTGTAGAAGATACCAATTTTATTAGAAAGTGACTATGCTGTATTTAAACTTCATCAAACAAAATGTTATACTAAAACAAACCCCTTTTGGTTTTGAGTTATATAAAATAAATGTTTGGTTGTTTTGTGCATGTTATACTGAAATAAAAATAAGAACACATGGAGAGGGGCTTCCTTGGTGGCACAGTGGTTAAGAATCCACCTGCCAATGCAGGAGACACGGGTTCGAGCCCTGGTCCGGGAAGATCCCACATGCCGCGGAGCAACTAAGCCCGTGTGCCACAACTACTGAGCCTGCACTCTAGAGCCCACGAGCCACAACTACTGAGCCCGTGCACCTAGAGCCCATGCTCCACGACAAGAGAAGCCACTGCAACGAGAAGCCCGCGCACTACAATGAAGAGTAGCCCTGGCTCACCACAACTAGAGAAAGCCCATGCACAGCAATGAAGACCCAACGCAGCCATTAATTAATTAATTAATTGATTGATTAATTAAATTAAAAAAAAACTTGGAGAGGACAAAAGGACATATTTTATGGTTTCTAAGGTGACACAAATAAACGTAAATAAAGCTCTATCAATGTTTTACTTATTCTTTCTGCTATTAAAACTTAGAATATCTTAATTTCTAAATGGGTAGCAAGAGCTTTTTTTGTTTTGGCGGGGGGCGGGGGGTAGGGGGGAGCGGGGGGGGAGTGGCAGTGCGGTGATAAAGAGAGTGGAGCTGCTCCCTTCCGGAGCTGGAAAGCACACAGGTTAGTGGCCACAGGGGCACTCTCATTTTGAGACCATGCCATATCCCATGAAAATCTGGAGAAGGGTTTCCTTGAGTTGGCAGTTCTATGTTGGTGAATTAAAGGAGAGAAAAAGGACACAAAAGATAAGTAATCTCAGGGTGTAAGGCTCAGCAGGTACAGAATAGGAAACCCAATGGATATAAAGAAAGAAAGAAATCAAGTCTCAGGACAGCACGGAAAAGCAGCAGAACAAAGAAAACAGTGGGAAAGATTCCTACCTACTCCTTCTACAGCAACACACCAAAATAACTGCATGTCTTTTTAAGAGAAATACATAAAAAGTGATCTCTACCTATAATATATTTATAACCTTGCTAAAGAGAAATCTTACACACGAGACAATCATCAGAGAATTCCAAGTAATCTTTTAATGCTAAATGTAATCTTGCAGTTACATAAAATAATTGGGCAGATGTGTCCGTTTCACTAATACAGCTAAACTAGTGAAAAACACAGGTAGAGCTAAACAAAATTGATGCAAAATAACCAAAAGTGTTCAGTGTATCAAGTGTGGAAAAAAGGTTTTAAGTTCTAAAGCATTTCAAACCACAGAAAGGGTAAGTTCTTTTCTCTGCATTTCCACTGACTCTAAAAATAAACCCCGATTATTTTCCAGATTATAAAAGAAATATGAGTTCATTACTTTAAAAAATTCTAACACTACACAAACGCATCATAACGAAAACCAACAATCTATATAACTATTTCCTTTGGAGGTAACCAGTGTTATCAGTTGGGTAACAACCACTTTTTGATTACTTGAGACACAGGAATAGGAGAGCTGCTCTGAACAAGTTATGTTATTATTTCAGTTTCTCCTTTGACCTGTACCCTTCCTACTCCACTGCTAAGGAGACAGAAGAGGAAAAAGAACATCCAAAATACACGCTGCTCTTCCACAACAGGCAAACCACAAAGATTAACCCCTGGAAAAAAAAGAAAAAAAAACCAAAGTTGACTGGGCAAAACTGTTACACTACGTGGCAGAAACAAGTATTACTTGATTTTGAGAAATGGAGTAAAAGTAGAAAAAACACTAACCTTTCCTTTTTATTACCCTCAATAATCAAAAAAGGGGGATAGCATTTTTCCTTCAAAGAAAAAGGTTTTATTTTAGAATAGTTTTAGATTTAGCAAAAAGCTACGAAGATAGTACAGGGAGTTCCCATGTGCCCTGTACCTAGTTTTCTGTGTCATCAATATCTTCTGTTAGTGTGGTACATTTGTCACAATTAATGAACCAGCATGGATACATTATCATTACCCAAAGCTCATACTTTGTTCAGATTCCCTTAGTTTTCACTTCCTGTCCTTTTTCTGTCATGGCATCCCATCCAGGATACCACATTACATTTAGTTGTCGTGTCTCATTAGACTCTTCTTGGCTGTGACAGTTTCTCAGACTTTCCTTGATTTTGATGACCTTGACAGTTTTTGAGGAGTACTGGTCAGGTATTATGTAGAATGTCCCCCAACTGGGATTTATATGATGCTTTTCTCATGATTAGACTGGGGTTATGGGTTTGGGGGAGGAAGACCACAGAGGTAAAATGCCATTCCCACAACATCAGGGCAAAAGTAGACACTATCAACATGACTTATCACTGTTGATGTTAACTTTGATCACCTGGCTGAGGAAGTTTTGTCAAGTTTCTCCACTGTGAAGTTATTCTTTTTTCCCCCATTCCAATCTTTGGAAGGAAGTCAGTGTGCAGCCCACACTTAAAGAGGGGGCAGTTATGTTCTACCTCCCTGGGGGCAGATTATTTACACTAATTATTTGGAATTCTTCTGCTCGAGTAATGTGTCTGTTCTCCCCCACTTATTTATTTAATCATTTATTTATAGTAGTATGAACTCATGGATATTTATTTTATACTTTGGGTTATAATCTAATATTACTTTATTTTGCTGTTCACTTAGTTTAGCTTTGGCAATTACAAGCTTTCTCTTCACTCCCATGTTCCTTTGACATACCTCCATAATTGTGTGTTTTTTTAAGCACTTCCTCACTTCTGGCACTACAAAATTCCCTACTGGTACAACATTCTTTTTTAAAAGCTAAAAAACGTAGCTAATTAGGTAGGTCTGAAATAGAAACTATTTTAAAAGGAAAATTTTATCTTAAAATAAGCATTTTAACACAAAATTAATGATGAATAAAGTGGTACCATTGTAATAATAATTAAGTAAGAATAATTTATATAGATTCAAAAACATGCTTACGTAAATTTACTACTCACTCTGGAATTGCTGCTTTCCAGACTTAACAAATATTTAAAAAATTTTTTAGTTAAAGTGAGTATTATACTTTCACTCTACCTACCACATTCCTGAGAAGCGTATTTTGAACTACTGTCACAGAAGCAAAGTACACACAATAATGATTCACAAAGACAATCTCACACACCCTAAATAGTTATCACACAAAAATTATCAGTGACACATCAAGAGGAGCATCAACTTGCCATTAAGATTTTGCCAGAGAGAAAACAGATCGGGAGCTTGGCAATGCTGTTTTCCTAACAATGTTGTTTTAAGATACCCGATCAGTTGACTAATGCAATTGGGGAAATGTTGTTTCAAACACTATGCAGAGTATATCTTTTGGGGATATTTGGAAAGAAAAGAATATGAGGCCAAATTCATTACAGAAACTTTGCCTGACTTCCTTCAAAGTCTTTCTACTTACTTCTTTGATCACTTTACTAAAAACCCACTTATCGGGGCTTCCCTGGTGGCGCAGTGGTTGAGAGTCCACCTGCCGATGCAGGGGACACGGGTTCGTGCCCTGGTCCGGGAAGATCCCACATGCCGCGGGGCGGCTGAGCCCGTGAGCCATGGCTGCTGAGCCTGCACGTCTGGAGCCTATGCTCCGCAACGGGAGAGGCCCGCGTACCACAAAAAAAAAAAAAAAAAACCCACTTATCCAACAGTTGATCATTCACTTCATTAGCTATTGGTACATGTAAGAATAATCCTGAGTGGTGTAGACTACTCCAGCAGTGGCATGACAAGACAGAACTCTTACAAGTGTCAAGCAGGTGAAATGGGTGGAATGGCACATGGATGGAAGGAAGCATCTAGTCAGTTTGGCATTATTTGACCTAGGGCAATGTGACTTCCCTGACTTATCATGTCACGAAAGCTAAATAGTAAGAAAAAAACCCAAGAACCATTTTTTGTGTTCTTCAGTGAATTCTGGATTGGCATCATCCATTAACGCTTATTTATTTCCCCACCTCATTTGGGGGGGGAGTCACCCTTGACTAGCTAGATGTAAGTATTTTAAACATAAGGAGTCAAGATTAGGTCTACCCCCCACCCCATGTAACAAACTTATAGATTAGAGAATTCTTATAAGCCCTTCCTGAACCCAAATGAAATAGGACTTAAATGCTGCCACCAGATGAGTTGCCTTAAGATTCACAGTCCAAGTTTATGGTTTCCACTGATTAAAAAAAAAAATCTTCAGGCTTTTGAATACATACTAACAGTGACTTATTTGGGTGATTATTTCAGATGCACTATAAAGAAACATGCAATTCCATTGGTTTGATACTCCATATAATTACTTTCAGTCTCAGGTTTTCTCCATTTAACATATTCTCTTTGGGCTATTTTAACAGTTTTTTAAAAGTCATACTCTAGGTAACTTTAACCATCATAATGCTAATATAACTACTTGATAACATAACTGTTGGTTATGGAAACATGACAAACTTCTATTTTGAAAGTGGAAGAAGTATATTATTCTTAGGAACAGGTTTTAGTACTTTAAAATGAGTTTCATATATTTAGTTTAAAAAATAGATTCCTAATCTAAGAATCATTTAGACTTCTAATAGTTTTGAGTATTTGACTTATACAATTGCTTGTTTTTGTAAAGCAGTATGAGTACACTTCTGAGCAAACGTTTTTATGCAATAGTGGTTCTCAAAACGTGGTCCCCAAACCAGCAGCATCAGCATTACCTAGGAACTTTTAAGAAATGTAAATTCTCAGCTCTACCCCAGACCTTCTGAATCGGGAACTCTGGGTGCAGGGCCAGAAATCCTGTTTTAGCAAGCCCTCTAGGTGATTCCGATGCACACTAAAGTTTGAGAATCAATATTCTAAAGTATAGCAGAAACATTAGTGGTTAAGTTTAAATATTTTAAATTTTCTTATCTTTAAAAATATGTGGGTTTTTTTAAAGAAATGTAATAAGTACTCATAAATATATATAATTCTAGAAAGTAAAAAATGAAGTCCCTTCCTGGATTATAGTTTAACCTGGAATAACTGGATTAATAATTGTTCCCATAACCCCTAGCCTTAAAAACACTGAAGGAACCACTTTTTAAAATCCACTGGAAAGAAATTATTGATAAGTAGTTGACTAAAATTAAAATGCTTAGACGTAACCTCCAATCACTTAGTTCCAATCATTAGTAATCAACAAAATTTATGAAAGTAAACTGGGAAAAATGACAAGTTTTTGATTCTAGATTTCAATATAAGAAAAAAATTACTCAAACACCTTCTCAGAGTAGACACGGGGACAGCCTTCTTTGAAGGCAATAAAAGCAGCATGACCCCCAAGTTTTGAGACCCAGTTACAAGATCTTCTACCTCTAAAGCCAGCCCTTAAGAGCTAGTCTTTAAGCATGAGAAACAATTATATGGAGAAGAGTATTAAAAGTTAAGAAGGTGCAATAAAAATTTCACTTAATCTAACATTTGCCCTTGCAAACATAGTAAGGAGTTTCCTTGCTACTATAACATTATTGAAACATAATTTCAAGCACAGTTGGTGTCAAACTCCAAACATTTCTATAGTTTGGGCAAAAAAAAATATGCCCAGGATTTACAAACACAAAAAAACCCACCGAGCATAGTTTATTTTATTTTAGGTTCTTTATGGTATTGAAACATTTACAAGAGGTTGTGTAAATCAACAGAAAGAAATAAAATAACTTGGGTGGCAGGAAAAAAAATGAGAACTCACTGCCAAGTAAATGCTACTGCCAAATGACTTTTTTTTTCTTTTTCTTTTTTTTTCCAAATGACTTTTAATGGCTAATACCCTTTCTTCCTCCATTTTTCTCTCACTGTAGTAAAACCAACCTAAGAGATGGCAATCAAAACAAATTCTGCAGTGTTTCTACCAAACTACTTTCTATTCAATGCCCCAAGCATGCTGTAAGAATGAAAGCATTAGGTGCTAATGTCTGGCCATAATTCTTTTAAATTACATTATAAATTTTCTTTCTGTGGAAGCCATTTTAACCAATTCTTAGTTATCTACAAAAATAGGGAACTGAGTTTTGAACAGCTAGCAAGATTAACTAAAATGATGTACTTTTCCCCCTATACACCCTCTACTAGAGGAGCTTATGAACAACTGAAAACCCCAAATGCAACCTGCAAAAGGAGCAAGGGGAAAAAAAAAAGGACTGACTCCTGGGGAAGCCTGTGTGTCGGGGTGGGAGTGCTGGTGGTGGGGCGGGAGGAGGAGATGACAAGAGCGAAAATGCAGGATGAGAAGCTTTCTACTTTGCTTCACCCTTTGTTTTCTGGGTGAAAGCTTAGGATGTTGTCCCTGTCTCCTCAAGGCAATCTTGCATCACCCATTATTAATAATGACTTGGTGGCTCAAAAGAAAAATCCATCTAAAAATGAAAGTTGTGAAAGTATGTGTAAAGTATGAGTTATGGAGACTTTAGAATTCCTACTTCATCATTCTGGGAAAAACAATCAAGAAAGGTGTCAGTTCTTTCCACATAAAACCATAGTGAAGGAATTTGATATTGAAAAAAGGAATCTAGGCACAGACAGTTTGCATTGACATGATGAAACTCATTTCTGACTCCTGGACTTGACCACTGTTAACAAGCAAGACATCACCAACTTCAGTGCAGTAGTCATCAGAGCTGTTAAAAAATACTAATCCTCTTTCTCCTTCCAGGCGCATGGTAGGACGGCCTTTCCTATGCTGCTGAACTCAGGTGTAGCTATGTAACCTGTATTAACTGGTATCATATCTGAGCAGAAGCTTTGAGTCAGTATGTGCTTCACCACTTTCCCTTTTCCCTCTGCCACAGTGACTGGTAACATTTCAAAAAGTTATTCTGGGTCCTGGAATGAGAATGGTGATGACAAAGATGACCTAAAATGGACATATAGCATGAACAAAAAAATAATTCATTTAAAGCCAATGAAATTTTGAGTTTATTACTGCAGCATTACCTAGCCTATCCTGACTAATATAGTTTGTCTTTTGTTTTCTCTATATTGTTAATATATTTCTCATTTACTTACTCTACAGAGAAGTTAGCTATTTATTTAGAGACTCAAGTTTAGGTTCTAAGCATCAGTTCAAAAAGAATGAATGAGGACACAGGGAGGCGGAAGAGTAAGCTGGGATGAAGTGAGAAAGTGGCATGGACATATATACACTACCAAATGTAAAATAGATAGCTAGTGGGAAGCAGCGGCATAGCACAGGGAGATCAGCTCAGTGCTTTGTGACCAACTAGAGGGGTGGGATAGGGAGGGTGGGAGAGAGACGCAAGAGGGAGGAGATATGGGGATATATGTATACGTATAGCTGATTCACTTTGTTATACAGCAGTAACTAACACAACATTGTAAAGCAATTATACTCCAATAAAGATGTTAAAAAAAAAAGCATAAAGACCCCAAACTGAAAAAACTACAAGAGTAGATGGTCAGTTATTTAAATTAGGAGACTAAACACATCATAAAAAACTACTATGCTTTTATTTCTACAGAGTTAAGACCATAGACAACTAAATGAACTCACAGGGTTGTTGTGGTCTTTTTCTTTTGCATTTTTCTTCTCTTTCTTTTTTTTATTTTTTTGGCTGCGTTGGGTATTCGTTGCTGTGCGCGGGCTTTCTCTAGTTGCAGCGAGCGGGGGGCTACTCTTCGTTGCGATGTGTGGGCTTCTCATTGCGGTGGCTTCTCTTGTTGCGGAGCATGGGCTCTAGGCGCGTGGACTTCAGTAGTTGTGGCACGCGGGCTCAGTAGTTATGGCTCACGGGCTCTAGAGCACAGGCTCAGTAGTTGTGGTGCGCGGGCTTAGTTGCTCCGTGGCATGTGGGATCTTCCCAGACCAGGGCTCGAACCCGTGTCCCCTGCATTGGCAGGGGGATTCTTAACCACTGCGCCACCAGGGAAGCCCTTTCTTTTGCATTTATTGGACTATGTGCCAGGCACTGCAATAGTGCTTTTCAAGGATTAGCTCATTTAATCATCACATAGGAACCAGGAGGTTAAGTAACTTAGCCTAGGTCACATAGCTACTACATGAAGTAAGCTGCCAAGAATAAAATTAAAGAAGTTTTCAGTTAATCCTGAAAAGCAGATAAGTTATTTCTAACAGGTTATATGAATTACTGTATATCCATTTGTTCATTCTTTCAGTCATTCACTAAGCATCTCCTGAGCACTTATGATGTTCAAGGCCCTTTTCTCAGTGCTGAGGATAAAACAGCAAGCAAGGTACACAAGATCTTCAATCTCAGGGCATTTGCATTGTAATGGAGGACAGTAACAAAGTTAACAGAGAAATGTATAGGTAATTATAGATACTAAGTGCTATGAAGGAATTAAATCAGTTATCTACTGCTGTGTGATACATCACTCAAAAACTTGGATTAAAATAATCTCTTACGTTCTCACAATACTATGGGTTGGCAATTTGGGTTGGGCTCAGCTGGACGTTATTCTGTTCCACGTGGTATAGGCGAGGCTCATTCATGTGCTCACAATCATTTGGCAGGCTGCCTGGAGGTTGTCGGTCCCAGATGACTTTACTCACACATCTGGAGCCTTAGTTGGGAAGGCTGAGTTCTCTCTCTCTCTCCCCCCACCCCCCTCTCTCTCTCCATGCGGCATCTCCTCCTCAATGAGACTAACCTTGGCTTATTTATAAGGTGTAGTTCCTAAAGAGTAACAGCATAGCTGCATGGCCTTCTGAGCCCAAGTCCCACAATGTCACTTCTGCTACATTCACAAGGCAAGTCATAAGGCAACTCCAGATTGAAAAGATGGGGAAACAGACTCCATCTCATGATGAGGGAAACTGCAAAGAAACTGTGGCCATTTTTAATCCACCATAGAAACAAATAAGGTTGTTGTAACTGAAAATACAGGCAGAGGTTGGGTGAGCAGAGTGGGGTTACTTTAGAAGAATCAGGGAAGATCTTTGAGATGCTGATAATGATCCAACTGTTTGAAGAAGGAAACACATTAAAGGCTGAAGGAAAACCAAGTACAAAGATCTTGAGGAAGGAACAAGTCTGGAATGTCTGAGGAACAGGAAAAATTCTAGTGTGTCTATAATTCAGTGAAAGGCAAAGAGAAAAAAACAGAGATGAGGCTGAAAACAGAGGTAAAGATCAGATGATGAAAAGTACTATAATCCATGATAAGGAACTTGGATTTTATCCTAAGTATCCTGCAAAGTCAATGAGGCAAGGATGAAAAAGCAAGGAGGCCACTTAGGAGTTTAGGTGAGAGATGATGTTAATAGAGATAGAAAGAAGTGATTAGATTACAGGATATATTTGGGAATCATGACCATTAAAACTTGTCAGTCAACTGGATGTGGGGCTAGTGAAAAAGAGCAGTTGAGGTTACAATCCTTGGAGGATGGTGGTGCCAATTACTCACTCAGTTGAGCTTAAAAAAATATGGATACAATTTAATTTCTACCTCTCATTATGCAGTGCTTTTCTCAAAAGTATTTGTAAGAGCCCAAATAACAAGTTGTTGGGAGATGGCTGTTCATAAAAAAATCCATGCTGCTCCAAAAACATAGTTTATTAAATTAAAAGAAAAGAAATCAGATTCAAGAAAATCCAAAACACTACACCTTGCAGGTAATGAAAAAGGAATGTTAGTCTAAGTGCTACATAAAGGTTGGCTCAAGTGCTGTACAAGGGTTCATACCTAACACTTTCTAATCTAGTCATTGTTTCTCCCAAATTACAACATGTTCTGGAGAACTGAATGTTACAAAACCATTTTGCAATACTTAAAATTTTTTTTTAAAAATTCTTATCCCATGTATTTTGGGTAAACATTATTCTCCATTTTTACATTCCAAGTAGATTTTTAAGAAAAGAATCATACACAAACACAAGAATCACTCTCAATAGACAACAAGATGCAAAATATACTATGAATTTCTTGTTTAGATTACATAACCATCAGCCTAATCATGTTCCAGCATTCGTAGCATTTATCAGCCTATAGACATACCCTCACATCTTAAAACAGTATCTGGCATGAAACAGTTGCTCAATAAACAGTAACTGATTCTACATTGTAACTCCCTGCTAAGAAGCTCTAACTGTTCTTCTCAAAATGGAAGCTATATATCAATAATTAACCTGCCAGTCACTCAGAACCCTTCCCTCTTCTCAAAAATAAAAATACAAACCAAAACCTTTCTTCTTCTGAAAAACTGCAACCAAATAAATATTTTTGAAAAGCAGAATACACTTAACACGTGAAAAACATCTACAAGGTGAGTAACAAGTCTTATTTTGCCCAGATTTACTAAAGGTTCAACAGATGAATTAGAAAGGGTTGAGGCTAGTCCTGTCTAATAAATCTCACTATACTCTAAATTATGTTGGTTTACCATCTATTGAAGATTGGTTCTTTAAAAGGGAACCCTCCTACTGTTGGTGGGAATATAAATTGGTGCAGTCACTATGGAAAACAGTACGGAGGTTCCTTAAAAAACTGAAAATAGAGTTACCATATGATCCAGCAATCCCATTCCTGGGCATACATCTGGAGAAAACTCTAATTTGAAAAGATACATGTACCCCAATGTTCACAGAAGCACTATTTACAATAGCCAAGACATGGTAGCAACCTAGGTGTCCATCGACAGATGAATGGATAAAAAAGGTGTGGTACATATATACAGTGGAATACTACTCAGCCACAAAAAAGAATGAAATAATGCCATTTGCAGCAACATGGATGAATCTAGAGATTATCATACTAAGTCAGACAAAGACAAATATCATATGATATCACTCATATATGGAATCTAAAAAATGATACAAATGAACTTATGTACAAAGCAGAAACAGACTCACAGCCATAGAAAACAAACTTATGTTACCAAAGCGGGACGGGGGATAAATTAGGAGTCTGGGATTTGCAAATACAAGCTACTATATATAAAATAGATATACAATAAGGTCCTACTGTACAGCGCAGGGAACTATATTGAATATCTTGTGATAACTTACAATGGAAAAGAATCTGAAAAATAATATATACATATATAACTGAATAACTTAGCTATATATCGGAAACTAACACAACATTGCAGATCAACTATACTTCAATTTTAAAAAAAAGATTGTTTCTCTAAAAATGCAGACACTAAAATGTAAATAGATAGCTAGTGGGAAGCAACCACATAGCACAAGGAGATCAGCTCAGTGCTTTGTGACCACCTAGAGGGGTGGGATAGGGAGGGTGGGAGGGAGACGCAAGAGGGAGGAGATATGGGGATATATGTATACGTATAGCTGATTCACTTTGTGATACAGCAGAAACTAACACATCACTGTAAAACAATTTTACTACAATAAAGATGTTTTTAAAAAATGCAGACACTATAAATTCAAGAGCTAAAACTATAAAACTTTAGAAGAAAAGATAGGCATAAATCTTCATGATCCTGGATTAGGTAATGATGGATTGATTGATTGATGCATGCACGCTGCACAGAGTGGCATGTGGGATCTTAGGTTCCCAACCAGGGACTGAACCTGAGCCCGCTGCGTGGAAGCACAGAGTCTTAACCACTGGACCACCAGGGAAGTCCCAGGCAATGATTTCTTTAGATAGGACACAAACAACAGGCAAAAAAAAAAGACAAATTGGACTTCATCAAAATTAAAAACTTTTGTGCTTCAAAGGATACCATCAAGAGACTGGAAAGACAATCCAAATGGGAGAAAATATTTGCAAATCATATATCTGATAAAGCCCTAGTTTTCAGAATACATGAAAAAATTACAACTCAATAAAAAGACAAGTAACACTATTAAAAAAATAAGCAAAGGATTTTAATAGACATTTCTCCAAAGAAGATATATAAATGGCCAATAAGCACATGAAAAATGCTCAACATCATACACCATTAGGAAATGCAAATCAAAACTACAACGAGATACCATTTCATACCTACTAGGATAGCTATAATAAAAAAGACTGGTAATAACAAGTGTTGGTAAGGATGTGGAGAAATTGGAATCTTATATACTGCTGGTGGAAATGTAAAATGGTGCAGCTGCTTTGGAAGTTTGGCAGTTCCTTAAAAGGTTAAACAGAGAACTACCATATGACCTGGAAATTCCACTGCTTAGGTATATACCCAAGAGAACTGAAAACATGCTCACACAAAACATGTACATGAAGTGTTCACAGTAGCATTATTCTTAATAGCCAAAAAGTGGAAATAATCCAAATCTCCACAAACTAATGAAGAGATAAATAAAATGTGGCATATCCATACAAGGGAACATCATTCAGCAATAAAAAGTAATGAAGTACGAGGACTTCCCTGGTGGTCCAGTGGTTAGGAATCCACCTTCCAATGCAGGGGATGCGGGTTCGATCCCTGGTCGGGGAACTAAGATCCCACATGCTGCAGGGCAATTAAGCCCGTGCACTCTAGAGCCCGCGTGCTACAGCTAGAGAGAAGCCCATGTGCCGCAACGAAGATCCTGTGTGCTGCAACTAAGACCCAACACAGCCAAATAAATAAATAAATATATTTTAAAAAGTAGTGATTTAAAAAGTAGTGATTCGTGCTACAATATGGGTGAAATTTGGAAGCATGCTAAGTGAAAATATGAAATGTCTAGAATAGGCAAATCCATGAAGACACAAAATAGATTAGTGGTTACCAAGCGTAAGGGGAGAAAGGAATTGAGAGTGACCACTAAAGGGTATGGGGTTACTTTGAGGGGAATGAAAAATATTCTGGAATTTGATAGCAATAATGATTGCAAAACTCTGTAAATACACAGTTGTCCCTTAGTATCCAGTGGGGATTGGTTCCAGAACCCCTGGTAGATACCAAAAGCCATGGATGTTCAAGTTCCTTGTATAAAAATGGCATAGTTGGCCCTCCATATCTGAAGATGCAGAACCAGCAGATTCAGAGGGCTCACTGTACTAAAACTCACTGAACTGTACACTTTAAAAGGATGAATATTATGGCTTATGAATTATACCTCAAGTAGGTACTAAAGAAATGACACAATACTTGATCGAAACCCTAAACTGTGTCAAAAGTGAAATCTAGTCGGGGACTTTACAATCTCCAGTTCCATTCAGTATATCCTCTAATGGTATTAAGACACCAGAAACTACAAGATGACCATGGATTTAGTAATAACTTTTAAGCAAAAAACAAAAAAAGATTTCTTTTTCAGTAACAAACAAAATCATATATTAATCATATAGTTCCATGCCGTATTTTTTTTTTCAGACTCACAAGTAACATTTAAATAGGAATCTTCATATCTTAGTTAAAGGCTCTTCTGAATTACTTTTGGCCATAGCAGCTCTATGACATGTAACATACATACTACTCTCCTGAGAACCTGTGTTCTTCACCTTTACTTTTGTATCACTTTTAAGACCAACAGCAAAAACAGAGTGAAGAATACTGGGGGTTTACCTGCATTTCATATTTGATTATTGCTTTTTCTTTCAATGAATTATGCCATTCTGCAAAAATCAGTTTTAACAACCTCTCCTTGCTTTAAAATTCTGTACGTTATTCTGAGAAACGTGTCAATTACCACCACCTTTTACTGCATGGTTAGAAAACCCTCAGCAAATATTTAAAGTTAAGATTAAGGTTAAAATTAAACAGCGTGTGGAGCTGCCAATACAACTAACTCAACTGAGGTCACAAGTGGATGAACAGACATAGCTGTGCACAGCTAAATTTGCACATTCCCAGGCAATGACAAACACCAGTAAGTCTCAACTCTACATGGTGACTGGCAAGTTCCTACTGACATGAATTATAAGACATAATCTGATTTCAAAAAAAATTAAAATATAAAAAAGTGCAGGGCTTCCCTGGTGGCGCAGTGGTTGAGAGTCCGCCTGCCGATGCAGGGGACACGGGTTCGTGCCCCGGTCCGGGAGGATCCCACACGCCGCGGAGCCTGCGCGTCCGGAGCCTGTGCTCCGCAACGGGAGAGGCCACAACAGTGAGAGGCCTGCGTACCGCAAAAAAAAAAAAAAAAAAAAATTGCATATGAAAACTGAGAAAATAAGTTCACAACCAGAACTTATTTTTAGCTCCTTAAGTCACTATCACCCCTAAACTGTAGGCTCTGAGATCAAGATATGTGATCAAGGTGTTACTCCCTAAATAATGAATGTAAAAATGGTCTTTTCTAATTTATGAACTTACAGAGGACAATGCTGGATACATAATTGACCATTAATAGAAAAGGACCAAGAAGAATTTGTCACATATTATATGTAGAGGGTCCATGGAAAAAACATAAATGACCTGTACATTATTCCACAGAAAAAAACCTGGAAACTTCTTCACACAAAGATGAAAAATTCTAGAACTAAGATTCCTAATCTTTCCTTTGTGTACACTTAAAGGCAACTGTATTAAGAGAGAGAAAATACTAGCAAACAGAATCCAACAGCACATTAAAAGGATCATACACCATGATCAAGTGGGGTTTATCCCAGGAATGCAAGGATTCTTCAATATATACACAAATCAATCAATGTGATAAACTATATTAACAAATTGAAGGAGAAAAACCATATGATCATCTCAATAGATGCAGAAAAAGCTTACGACAAAATTCAACACCCATTTATGATAAAAACCCTCCAGAAAGTAGGCATAGAGGGAACTTACCTCAACATAATAAAGGCCATATATGACAAACCCACAGCCAGCATCGTTCTCAATGGTGAAAAACTGAAACCATTTCCACTAAGATCAAAAACAAACAAGGTTGCCCACTCTCACCACTATTATTCAACATAGTTTTGGAAGTTTTAGCCACAGCAATCAGAGAAGAAAAACAAATAAAAGGAATCCAAATAGGAAAAGAAGTAAAGCTGTCACTGTTTGCAGATGACATGATACTATACATTGAGAATCCTAAAGATGCTACCAGAAAACTACTAGAGCTAATCAATGAATTTGGTAAAGTAGCAGGTTACAAAATTAATGCACAGAAATCTCCTGCATTCCTATACACTAATGACGAAAAATCTGAAAGAGAAATTAAGGAAACACTCTCATTTACCATTGCAACAAAAAGAATAAAATACCTAGGAATAAACCTACCTAAGGAGACAAAAGACCTGTATACAGAAAAATATAAGACACCAATGAAAGAAATTAAAGACGATACAAACAGATGGAGAGATATACCATGTTCTTGGATTGAAAGAATCAACATTGTGAAAATGACTATACTACGCAAAGCAATCTACAGATTCAGTGCAATCCCTATCAAACTACCAATGGCATTATTCACAGAACTAGAACAAAAAATTTCACAATTTGTATGGAAACACCAAAGACCCTGAATAGCCAAAACAATCTTGACAAAGAAAAACGGAGCTGGAGGAATCAGGCTCCCTGACTTCAGACTATACTGCAAAGCTATACTAAACTAGACAGCATGGTACTGACACAAAAACTGAAATACAGATCAATGGAACAGGATGGAAAGCCCAGAGATAAACCCACACACATATGGTCAACTTATCTATGATAAAGGAGGCAAGAATGCACAATGGAGAAAAGACAGCCTCTTCAATAACTGGTGCTGGGAAGACTGGACAGCTACATGGAAAAGAATGAAATTAGAACACTCCCTAACACCATACACAAAAATAAACTCAAAATGGATTAAAGACCTAAATGTAAGGCCAGACACTATCAAACTTAGAGGAAAACATAGGCAGAACACTCTATGACATAAATCACAGCATGATCCTTTTTGACCCACCTCTTAGAGAAATGGAAATAAAAATAAAAATAAACAAATGGGACCTAATGAAACTTAAAAGCTTTTGCACAGCAAAGGAAACCATAAACAAGATGAAAAGACAACCCTCAGAATGGGAGAAAATATTTGCAACTGAAGCAACTGACAAAGGATTAATCTCCAAAATTTACAAGCAGCTCATGCAGCTCAATATCTAAAAAACAAACAACCCAATCCAAAAATGGGCAGAAGACCTAAATAGACATTTCTCCAAAGAAGATATACAGATTGCCAACAAACATTATGAAAGGACGCTCAATATCACTAATCATTAGAGAAATGCAAATCAAAACTACATTGAGGTATCACCTCACACCAGTCAGAATGGCCATCGTCAAAAAGTCCGCCAACAATAAATGCTGGAGAGGGTGTGGAGAAAAGGGAACCCTCTTGCACTCTTGGTGGGAATGTAAATTGATACAGCCACTATGGAGAACTGTATGGAGGTTCCTTAAAAAACTAAAAATAGAACTACCATATGACACAGCAATCCCACTACTGGCCATATATCCTGAGAAAACCATAATTCAAAAAGAGTCACATACCACAATGTTCACTGCAGCTCTATTTACAATAGCCAGGACATGGAAGCAACCTAAGTGTCCGTCAACAGATGAATGGATAAAGAAGATGTGGCACACATATATAATGGAATATTACTCAGCCATAAAAAGAAACGAAACTGAGTTATTTGTAGTGAGATGGATGGACCTATAGTCTGTCATAAAGAGTGAAGTCAGAAAGAGAAAAACAAATACCATATGCTAACACATATATATGGAATCTAAAAAAGAAAAAAAATGGTTCTGAAGAACCTAGGGGCAGGACAGGAATAAAGACACAGACATAGAGAATGGACTTGAGGACATGGGGAGGGGGAAGGGTTAGCTGGGACAAAGTGAGAGAGTGGCATGGACATATATACACTGCCAAATGTAAAACAGAGAGCTAGTGGGAAGCAGCCACATAGCACAGGGATATCAGCTCGGTGCTTTGTGACCAACTAGATGGGTGGGATAGGGAGGGTGGGAGGGAGACGCGAGAGGGAGGGGATTTGGGGATATATGTATACATATAGCTGATTCACTTTGTGACACAGCAGAAACTAACACACCATTGTAAAGCAATTATACTTCAATAGAGATGTTAAAAAAAAAGAGAGAGAGAAAGAGGACAAATAAGAAGGTCAAGAATATTTCCTTTCTGGGTTATTTTATTAAACTTTGTTTACAAATTTTAGAAATGTTTGATCTAAGAAATCTGGGTTAAAACTGTCCAGCGCTTTTCACGTAGCAGATTCATGGCACAAATGCAACTAAATAGTTGAGGCAATCATGTAATAAGCAACTTTGAAGAAATGTGTTCTATTTGGGCACTTTTATACACTGTTGGTGGGAGTATAAATTGCAACAATCATTTTGGAAAGCAATTTGGCAATATGTAGTGAGACCTTTAAAAATATCCTTACCCTTTGACTCAAGAGTTCTATTTCTGGGAATCCATTCTCAGGAAATCATCTGAAACATGCAAAGAGATCTTCTTCCAAGCATTATTTACCATGGTGAAAAATGAGAAACAATCTAATATGCCCACCAACAGGGAAATGATTAAAAAATTGTGGTAATCCATAAGATAGTTATTTTAGAATATTTACCAAGAATGCCTTTTTACTTTTCCTGATGGTGATTTTTTTTAATTTTAAAGTAATATATACTTATTGTAAAGAAACTTTTAAAAACATAAATGAAAAACTAAAATCCTCTTATTGTCTTTTTTTTTTTTTTTTTTTTGCGGTACGCGGGCCTCTCACTGCTGTGGCCTCTCCCATTGAGGAGCACAGGCTCCAGACGCGCAGGCCCACCAGCCATGGCTCACAGGCCCAGCTGCTCTGCGGCATGTGGGATCCTCCCGGACCAGGGCACGAACCCATGTCCCCTGCATCGGCAGGCAGCCTCTCAACCACTGCGCCACCAGGGAGGCCCCCTCTTATTGTCTTTTTTTTTTTTTTTTTTTTTTTTTGTGGTATGCGGGCCTCTCACTGTTGTGGCCTCTCCCGTTGCGGAGCACAGGCTCCGGATGCGCAGGCTCAGCAGCCATGGCTCACGGGCCCAGCCGCTCCGCGGCATATGGGATCCTCCCAGACCGGGGCACGAACCCGTATCCCCTGCATCGGCAGGCGGACTCTCAACCACTGCGCCACCAGGGAGGCCCCCCCTCTTATTGTCTTATACTCTATCCCCAACTCCTAAAGTTAACTATTGTTAAGTTTTTATATGTAATTTCTAGAAATTTTCTAGTCATATACAAAGTTACCTAACAAACATTTATATATGGGTAATCCTTTGGTTTGCTTTTAACACAAGTGGGGCTATATTCAATTTGTTGCTCTTCAACTTTTTTCTTACACTTACTTTGGGTATCATTCCACATCAGTACAAACAGATCTCCCTCATTCATTTAAAATAGATGTTTCAACATATATCAGGTCCTAAATTGACAGATATTTAGGTTGATTACACTTTTCTGCTTACAAACAATGCTATTAACTAACATATTTGGACACACAACTTTATATAGTAATGTGAATATATTCATTTCTAAGAGTAGAATTTCAACATTTTAGGCACCCAAAGTTATTGCCAAATCACCCACCAAAAAAACATTGTACTGATACCCTCTTCTCTACCTCTCCAAACCATTCAAAATACTGGATACTACCAACTTTTAAATCTCTGCCAGTCTGGAAGATAAACATTTTAATTTGCATAACTAGAATTATGAATAGGGTTAAGCCACTTTTCTACTGCATGGTTCATCTTTTTCTTATAGACTTATAAGAGACCTTGGTACAGTCATGAAATTAGCCCTTTGTCACATGTGTTGTAAATAATTTTTTTTTCAGTTTGTTTTTATTTTTAAACAATGTTAATAGTATTTTTTACTATCTAGCAAATTTCTCTATTCCTCCCATTAGGGTTCCTGAATTTTATATATGCTTCAAAGGTCCTTCCATCTCAAATATTTTTAAAAAGTACATGATTTCTCCTATTCTTTTTATAATTTCATTTTTACTGAGAGCTTTCAACAACTGTAAATTAAAATATAGATATATAATTATTTACACAGTTGGAGCCCAATTAGGTAAAAAAAAAATAGAAAAATACAGCAAGGAAATAAAACATTGACAGTGATTATTGTTGAATGTTAGGATTATATATGATTTTCTTTTCTGTAACTTCCAAATTTTCTACAATGAACAGGCCTTACTTTTATAATCTTAAGAAAATAACATTTCTTAAAATCAAATTTTAAATTTTTCTTAAGTTTTTGATGGTACTGGCTTCAATTCTCAATCAAGTATTGTTTGAGTACCTCACCTAGAGTCTAACAGTAACACTAAATCTAATACTAAGGCAGAGATTTGTATTTTCTTTTAGCTCCATTGACATGGATGACACAACAGGAGAAAATCTTAAACTGCCAAACAGGGGTTAGCTGAAAGCAAGAATTACATTTCCATTTGGGAAGTTACTTTGAATAGTTATCACAATAATAGTTACACCTATTAGGTACTTAGTATGTGCCAAGTATTCTTCACTACATCTTTAAGAGATGGGTACCATTATTATGCCTATTTTACAGATTGGGAAACTAAGGCACAGATAGGCTAAATAACTTGCTCAAACTATGAAAGCAATTAAACGTGGTAGACTGAATATAAAAAGTCTGGTTCCAGAATGGCCATTCTTAATTTCTAAACTAAAATGCTACTTTAAAGCTATTTAAAATGCTATTAAGTGCTATTCAGGTGGCATCTCTGAATCTCCAAGCTGAGATTTCCCACATATAATGCCAGTGCACTACCACACATAACAGTGCTCTGAAAAGCTGGGTAATAGCAATTACTTGTCACATAAACTATGGCTTACATTAAATTATTTTAAGAGTAAAAGCTAAAAGTAGTGGCAGATGCCTATGATTTCCCTGGCCCATCATTTGTTCCCTGCCTCTCTGCTAAAATCTGCTAAAATCTTGAAAAATGTGCACATTTTTCTCCCACAATGCTGGGGGATGTGTTTACTACATCATCTTCAACATGGTACCTGCATAAGTTATTCCCATTTGGGCTATATATTTCTGGCAAGACAATTTTTAGTGCTTTGTGTGAAGCTGAAAGTCAAATAGAAGGTAAACAAATAGGAAACTTCTCATTCTCACAGTTTAGATGGGAACGAACCCTTCTGATTCTGAGCTGTACCATGCATTAGTGATAATAATTTCATGCTTCCTACTCTGGCTTTGCATTTGTCAATGTTACTGCTTCAAAGGGCCCTTCAGGTACCTAAGAGATAGAAATATTTTCAACTTACTTTTGTGTTTTTTAATAATAAAGGAGTAAAAAGTACATACTTGACCATAAAAATGTAGGCACAAACGTAAAGGAAAGGCATACAAAACATTTTCTATAAATCTACCTTGTCCTTCGTTAGTACCTGTAAGCTTTTTTGAGTATAAATGGTCAAACTGGACTAGTAGCACCTCTGAGAAAAAGCTTTTAAGTTGGCAGTAATTTTTAAGAAATAATAGTTTAACTACAGATGATCGGCCATAGATTGCCAGCAATAAGAGCCACAAGTCTGAAACCCAGGAACTCTCTACAATCAACTTTTGATGTTATGACTGCTTTCTAAGGATTTACTGAACAAAATTGACCTTAATTTTCTAATTTTCTAATCTGTAAAAATGGGGATTAAAATAATTGCTCACTAGTGCTATAAAAAATCATGATATTCCTATTAGAAACTACTAGGACACTTAGAAATTGACAGAACAAACAATTTACCTTACCAAAAAAAGAACTGCTTAGGTTAATTTATGAACATAGTATGTTTGGAAAAACACAAATGTGAGTTATGATTAATATCTCTTAATAGTATATGTTGATAAATTTCAAATGGAGGGATGTGATCCACAGGGACAAGATAGAGTAACCCCAAAGAGCAGAGACCTAGGAGAAGGTTAGCTAAAAGTTACACAAAAAGGGCTGAACTGGCCCTTTATTACATAGACTTTTTAATCTCTCACTCTTGCCCTGCCTGTAAGAGCCACTTACTTGCCAGGGATGAAAACACTGAATCTTAGATGACTGGTTGGTCACTTTTGGGAACTTATTTTTAGAGGAAAGTAAAATGGGAAACTAAGAGACCCAAGGAAGATCACAAATGGGTACAATAAATATTTCTAGAGATTTGGAATAACAAAATAAAACTTGTACTTACAACTTGAGATTCACGAGCTTTAGGAAACATTTTGGCAACATTGAGCCCATCAATAACAATATCAAAAGGAGGATGGTATTTTACAAAGTTCTGAAATCTCTTAAGTTCCTAAAAAAGAAAAGTCAGATAAAATATTAATAAGAACCTAGTAAGGTCTTTATCATAAACACACTGCTATGACTTTCATTATTGTTCTGGTAAGTCAAAATATTCATCCCTTAAAAATACACACACACACACACACACACACACACACACACACACAGATGCTTTCAAAATGAAATCTGAAAAGATCAGCCTAATAGATGCAACTGCATGTAATTATCTGATACATCTTATAATCTCATAGTGTTTTACACTTCACAAAGTACTTCACATGGTATTTCATTTGATCTGTAACCAGTTATCTAGTCTGCTACACTGACACACATGGTAGTCAGATGAGAATAAAATGTCAAAATCTCTATGCCTTGTTCTATAAGCCAAGGAGAAGCAAATCTCAGATATGCCAGTCTATCAGTGCAACCATGTTGAAAAAACAAGACTCTATAACTTGTACTCCTCTCTTGTCATCAAGAGGATTTGGTTACTTATGGCTATTTTGAAGAGTTGAAAATTCATTCATTCATTCAACAAACATTTGTTGAAAGCCTCATTCTATTGAAAATGGGCACTGTTGTTCACGGTGTCCATAAACTGTTAATGTGGCTACCTTGAGAACACAAGTTTTGCTTCCATCACTGTAATTTTATTGCAGTGGTGACAATGAGACATGTAACATATTTTTTGCTAGGTTCATAAGTAAAAATTGGATACAACAAGGTTTTTCAATATTAGAAAAGATGAAGGAATAAATAGCAATGTGCTTGCTATATTTAACTTCTGGGAAAAAAAATTTGTTGAGCACCTACTGTATGCCCAGCAGTTACCAAAGAGACAAAACCCCAACTTAATGGAGCTTGCATTTTAATGGCAGGAGACACACAATAAACAAGTTAATATATTAAATGTCAAATGTAATGAGTGCTATGGGTGGAAGAAAAGGAGGAGAGGGAGTTCCACTCCTGGTAATGACGGAGTAGTCTGTAATGGATTACCAGATAATATAATATTTTCTATATAAAAAGTAACTATTTGAAGGTACTAGAGAATGACCAAAAGCAAGCAGAAATTGGAGGGCACACAACATTTGAAAGAAGGTTTGATGGTTTTAAAGCATGTCTGAAAATTCTTTGACACTCCTCCCCCCTCAAAAGGCAGAGTCTAACTCCCTTCACTTGAATAGAGGCTTTTCTTTGTGACTGCCTTAATGAATGAGTGTGGCAGAAGTGACACTGTGTGACTTCCAAGGCTGGGTATTAAAAGGCAATACAGCTTCCATCTGGCTCTCCCTTTTAGGATGCCTGCTCTTTGAACCCAACCATCATTAAAAACCCAGGCAGAGGTCATGGGTCATGTACAGGAGTTCTACCTGACAGTCGAACTGAGTCCCAGCCAAAAGCCAACATCAACCATCAGATCTATGAGAGTGAGGGAGATTTCAAGATGACCTTAGCCTTCATTTGATTACAACAGTAGAAGGACCAAGCAAAAATCACACAACTCAGTTTAGTCAAACCCTAGAACCATGAGATGATATAATAATAATAATAATAATAGGTGACTGTTTCTGTTTAATGCCACTACATTTGGGGTGGTTTCTTATCTATTTATGGATAACCAGATAATAAGTGAACTGCAGCAGGAGAAATTTGCCTGTATGTGGCTTTTTGCCAGAGGGCACTCTCTAGTCAGCATGGTTGGCAGGGGCAGCTGGAAATCAAGCAGAAAGCCACAGACTGACTGGTTTGAGAAATGAGAAGAGTTGGAGGCTGCCAGAGAGGCTGGGAAGTTACAGAAAGAATGCTAGAAAAGAGGGAACTGCAAAAATCTGTGTATAAATCTGCCCAAATCCTTGGCTAATCCTTGATCTGTACATGCATGGAGGAGACTCCAAGGAGCCCAGCAAAAAAAACAACAGATGAAAGACTTAAAAGACCTGAACAAAGATTTCAATTATTATCCACTGCAAGAGTGGCAGAGTCTGGAGTCTCTAAGTCTAACCAAGTTTAACCATCTGGTAAAGCAGAAAATCTTTGTATAAATCTGCCCAAATCCTTGGCTAACCCTTGATCTGTACATGCGTGGAGGAGACTCCAAGGAGCCCAGCAAAAAAAACAACAGATGAAAGACTTAAAAGACCCGAACAAAGATTTCAATTATTATCTACTGCAAGAGTGGCAGAGTCTGGGGGCTTCCCTGGTGGCGCAGTGGTTGAGAGTCCACCTGCCGATGCAGGGGACACGGGTTCGTACCCCGGTCCGGGAAGATCCCACATGCCACAGGGCGGCTGGGCCCGTGAGCCATGGCCGCTGAGCCTGCGTGTCCGGAGCCTGTGCTCCTCAATGGGAGAGGCCACAACAGTGAGAGGCCCGCGTACTGCAAAAAAAAAAAAAAAAAAGAGTGGCAGAGTCTGAGTCTCTAAGTCTAACCAAGTTTAACCAGCTGGTAAAGCAGAAAATCAATAACCTCCAGAGGAAGATAATGGAATCCAGAGCCTTTGCAAGATGCCCCTCACAATGTCCAACATACAATTTAAAAAATAATAAACATGAGAGGAAATAGGAAATGTGACCCATAGTCAAGAGAAAAGAAAGTCAACAGAAATCAATCCAGGTCCAGATGCTGGAGTTAGCAGGCAAGAAATTTAAAGTAGCTACTATAAATAGATTTAAGAATTTAAAGGAAAATATAGTTATAATGAATGGAAAGAAAGGAAAAAACAGAAAATGGAAACTATAAAAATGAACATTCTAGAGCCAAAAAGCACACATGTGGAATAAAATATTCACAGGGTGGACATTACAGCAGATTAGGGATGGGAAAAGTAAGAGTCAGTGAACACAAATGACGGAGCAACAGAAATTATGCAACTGAAGGAAAAAAGATCAAAAGGAAAAGATAAATAAACCCTTAGTAACCTGTGGAACAATACCAAACAGACCAACATATGTGTCGTTGGAGTCTAAAAGGAGAGGATGGAGAGGAAAGGAGAAAATAGAAAAGGGAATCTGAATAATGGCCAAAATTTGATGAAAAATATAACTTATCTAAGAAGCAGAGCAAACTCGAAGCAGGATAAATACAAAGAAAATACAAAGCAGGATAAATCAAAGATAAATCAAACATGCAGGAGTGATATATATGACAACAATAGCACAAAAACCAGGAAGTGTTTGGTAAATGGAATTCTACTGCTACAAGGTTCCTACATTTTATGTGAAATGGTATAACCTAAACTCTAAGTGGACTAGGTTAAAGATTCATATTATAATCCCAACTCATATATTTAAAAATAATACAGAAAAGGCATAGATAAAAAGCCAACAGAAGAATTCAATGAAATATTTTTAAAAATTTGATTAACCCAAAAGAACATGAAAATAGGAACAGAGGAACCAAAAAAAATTTTTTTGGATAAATATAAAACAATAGCAAAATAAAATATTTAAATTCAACCCTATCAAAAATGCTGTTTATAAGAGACATACTTTGTTTGTTTGTTTTCGGTATGCGGGCCTCTCCTGTTGTGGCCTCTCCCGTTGCGGAGCACAGGCTCCGGACGCGCAGGCTCAGCGGCTATGGCTCACAGGCCTAGCCGCTCCGCGGCATGTGGCATCTTCCCAGACCGGGGCAGGAACCTGTGTCCCCTGCATCGGCAGGCAGACTCTCAACCACTGCGCCACCAGGGAAGCCCCATACTTTGTTTTTCTTCCAATTTTATTGCAATATAATTGACATACAGTCCCGTATAAGTTTAAGGTGTACAGCATAATGATTTGACTTACATACATTATGAAATGATTACCACAATAACTTTAATGAACATTCATCACCTTAATATACACAAAATTTTTTATAAAAGAAAAAAAAATAATTTTCTCTTGTGACAAGAACTCTTAGGGTTTACTCTCTTTTTTTTTTTTTTGCGGTACGCGGGCCTCTCACTGTTGTGGCCTCTCCCGTTGTGGAGCACAGGCTCCGGATACGCAGGCCCAGCGGCCATGGCTCACGGGCCCAGCTGCTCCGCGGCATGTGGGATCTTCCCAGACCGGGGCACGAACCGGCGTCCCCTGCATCGGCAGGCGGACTCTCAACTACTGCGCCACCAGGGAAGCCCAGGGTTTACTCTCTTAACAACTCTTATATTTGACACACAGCAGGGTTAATTATATTTATCAGGTTATACATCATATCTCTAGTACTAATTTATCTAAATAACTGGAAGTTTGTGCCTTTGGACTAACTTCATCCAATTTGCTCTTCCCCCACTCCCTGCCTCTGATAACCATAAATCCGATCTCTTTTTCTGTGAATTTGTTTGCTTGTTTGTTTTTGAAGTACAGTTGAACTACAACTGTATGTTAGTTCCTCATGCACAACATAGCAATTTGATATTTCTATATGTTTCAAAATTATCACCACGATAAGTCTAGTTACTATCTGTCACCATAGAAACATGTTACAATATTACTGACTACATTCCCCACACTGTACTTTTAATACCCGTGACTCATTTATTTGGTAACCGGGAAGTCTGTACTTCTTAATCTCCCTCAACCTATTCCTCTCAGCCCCCACACTCATCCCCTCTAGCAACCACCTGTTTGTTCTCTGTATCTATGACTCTGTTTCTATTTTGTTATGTTTGTTCATTTGTTTTGTTTGTTAGATTCCATATAAAAGTGAAATCATAGAGTATTTATCTTTCTGTCTGACTCATGTCACTTAGCATAATACCCTTTAGGTACATCCATGTTGTTGCAAATGAAAAAATTTCATTCTTTTTTATGACTAATATTCTGTTGTGATATATACATATATATATATGCATGCATGCCACATCTTCTTTATCTATTCATCTATTGATGGGCACTTAGGTTGCTTCCATGTCTTGGCAATTGTAAATAATGCTGCAGTGGACATTGGTGTGCATATATCATTTCAAATTAGTGTTTTCATTTTCTTTGGATAAATACCCAGGAGTTGAAATGCTGGATCATATTGTAGTTCTAGTTTTAGTTTTTGAGGAACTTCCATACTGTTTTCAATAGTGGCTGCACCAATTCACATTCCCACAAACAGTGTAGAAGGGTTCACTTTTCTCCACATACTCACTAGCTCTTGTTATTTGTTATCTTTTCGATAATAACCATTCCAGCAGGTGCGAGGTGATACCTCATTGTGGTTTTTGTTTTCAATTCCCTGGTGATAGTGATGTTGAATATCTTTTCATGTGCCTGTTGGCCATCTGTATGTCTTCTTTGGCAAAACGTCTATTCAGGTCCTCTGCCCACTTTTTAATGGGGTTGTTTTTTTTTTAATGTTAACGTGTATGAGTTCTTGTATATTTTGGATATTAACCCCTTATCTGATATATCATTTGCAAATATCTTCTCCCATTCAGTAGGCAGCATTTTCATTAAGTCATCAGTTTCCTTTGCTGTGCAAAAGCTTTTTAGTTTGATGTAGTCCCATTTGTTTAAAATATGTAAATTCAACCCTATCAAAAATGCCGTTTATAAGAGATGTACTTTAAATATAAAGATATGGATAAGCTGAAAGTGAAAAGTAGGAAGAAAATACATATCATGCATCAGTATGCTTAAGAAAGTCGGAGTGGCAACACTAATTTTAGACAAAATAGATTTTAAGAAAACAAGTATTACAAAAAATAAAAAGGTACACTTTGTAATGATAACAAAATCAATATATGGGGAAATCATATTCATAAATAAGAACAGAGCTTCGAAATACATGAAGCAAAACTTGACAGAAGTGAAAAGAGGAACATAAATGTCTATAATCATAGATGGCAATTTCAACTTTTCTCTCCATAACTGATAGAACACGTAGATAAAAATCAGCAAGGAAAGAGAAGACCTAAACTACTATTAACCACTTTGACTTGATTGATATCTAAAGGACAATATATCCAACAATGGCAGAATATTTCTTCCTTTTAAGTACACATGGAACACCAAGACAAACCACAGCTCTAGGCCATAAAATGAGTCTCAATACATTTAGAAATATTAACATCTGAAAGAGTATGTTTGCTGATTACTCTAACATACACACACACACACACACACACACACACACAAAAGTGGACCCTTGTACACTGTTGGTGGGAATGTAAATTGGTGCAATGGCTACAGAAAGCCAACAGCAGTACGATATTTAGAAAAGTTCCAAGTATTCCTGAATAATACTTCTAAATAACCCATGGGTTAAAAGAAATTTACACAGGAAATTAGAAAATATTTTGAATTAAGTGACAGTAAAATATTAAATATCAAAATTCATGCCTGCATTAGAGCAATACTTAGCTTTAAATGATTACATGAAGAGAAGAAAGGTCTAAAATCACTGATCCAAGTTTTCACTTTAAGCTAGAAAAAGAAGAGCAAATAAATTTCAAGAAAGTAATAATATTAATAATAAAGAGTCGAATCAGAGAAACAGAAAAGTAAGAAAACTAATAAGGGAAAAAGTTGGAGAAAAAAATGAACCCCCATCTCTATCTCACATCACACTCAAAAATTATTTTGTTATAGATAAGTCTAAACCCAAAAGCCAAAACTATGAAATCTAAACCTAAGAGCCAAACCTAGAAGAAAAGAGAATTCTGTATAACATCAGGATAGACAAAAATTTCTTGGGTAACACAGTCATCACCAATATTCACACAGTGCGCCTCCTGATACGATGCCTCTGACAAGGATACAACAGCATTTTTGTGATATTCTTGCCAAAAACGCATAGCCTGAATCTAATCATAAGGAAATATCAGGTGAACCCAAATGGAGACATTCTACAAAACACTAGGTCTATAGTTTAAAAAAAAAATCAAGGTCCAAGAAAGACAAAGAAAACTGGGATTTTTGTTGCAGATGAAAAGAGACCAAAGAAACAGGACAACAAAACCCAATGTGTAATCCTGGATTGGATCTGGGGGAAGGAGAAACTTACAAAGGACATTATTGTGACAAGTGACAATTGTGACTGAGTATCAACTGCGGATTAGATAATATCACTGTAGCAAAATTACAAAGAGGAAGAACCCCCTTTAGGCCAATAAGCACATGATCAGACACTCAACATTATTAGTCATCAGGGAAATGCAAATTTAAAACCACTGAGAAATCATTATCCACACACCAGAATGACTAAAATTTAAAAGACTGATCATAATAAGTATGTGGAGCAACTGGAACTTTTAAATATTGCTAATGGGATGCAAAATGCAACCTCACTATGGAAAACAATTGGGCAGTTTCTTATAAGGTTAAGCATACATTTATCCTATATATCAAGAATTCCACCGTTAGGTATTGAAAGACGAGAAATGAAAACATGCATCCACACAGAGACTTGTATGTGAATGTTAATAATGGCTTTATTTGTAATTGTCCCAAACTGGAAACAATTCAAGTGTCCATCAACTGGTGAATGAATGGGAAAAAATGTGGTATATCCAGACAATGTTATACTATTCATCAATAAAAAGAAACTACTAATACACACAAACACATGATGGATTTCAAAAGTATTATGCTAAATAAAAAAAACGGCAGACATAAAAGGCTAATACATACTGTATGATTTCATTTATATGAAATTTAAGGCAAAACTATACCAGTGGAAAGCAGATTAATGGTTCCAGGAAGGAGGGAGAGGGAACTGACTGCAATGAATACAAGGGCACTTTTGGGGGATGATATACTTGGTCCCATATCTTGATTATAGAGGTTATGACACAACTGCATGTATTTGTCAAAACTCACTGAATTGTATACTGGCAAATCTTATTATATGTAAATTATACCTTAATAAAGCTGATTAAAAAACAAAAGGAAGAAAATCCTAGTAGTAATAAATATTTCACCTTTAAGATAACCATTGGTCCATATGCATACTTTCATATGTCACTTGACTTCTTTAGCTTTTCTATCCCTGCTGACTACAGTTGTGTGGGACCATACTCTTTCCCTTCTACTCAGCAAAACACTTTGTTTTAAAATTTCTCTGCTCAAATATATTTCCTATACAATGTTTAGAAAGTTCCAATTCATATCAAAACTAACTAAATATTAGTTGGAATGGGAATACTATTTTTTATAAATGGAAATAAAACTATCAAGGAAATTTAAATAGTTCACATACAACATGACCATTTCTTGTTTCAGTTTGAACGAACCAAGGAAAACAAGTGCATTAAATTTCTAAAATTCAGGTTTCACTAATAATTAACAGTAAAAGAATTTCCCATTATACTTCTAATTTATCATCTTGGTGCTGCTCTTGGTACTCATTATATTCACTTCAGGAGTAATGACAAACTAGGGTAGTTCAGTATTACTGGAAAAATGGACATCTGTAAAAATGAAGAGTTAAACTAAACAGATAACTTATAAAATCCCCTTCCAGTTCTGATATTCTATGTTAACCACTCTTGGAAATCCCTTAAAACCACAGAATGGAAGAGGGTATACTGGAGAAGTTTTGTTTCAAAGGTGAGTCTCAGGAACCTCTGTGCAATCACGGGATGTGTAAAATATAATCTCATCCAAAGATTATCCTCCCAATCCATGTCTTCTAATAGACAAACAGAAAAATCCAAGAGGTTGGGTTGTTGTTGTTTTTTCCCCATTACTAAAGCTCTGCTTAGTAAATATGTTACTAGTCAGGGAGTAATACTTTTACTACTTTGTAATACTTCCAGTGGGTCCCCAAGATGCTCACTTTCTGAACTAAACAAATTTATGTCACTGTACACAAAAGCCCTTGAAAAGACCACGCTGAGAAGGCGTGAAAAAGAAAGAGTTGACCTACTGAGACAGCACACTAACTATGGCATAGGGCAATACAAATATGCAGGCTTAGCTGTTTTAATGGATGATAAATTTAAGCAAAGAACAATTATTTCTTTCTAGGGCTACTGCCAGAGTTGTACTTGATTGCAGACTGGCTTATGATCTGGGGTATGAAAATCCACCAACCTTTTGATCATTTGTTCCTTGGCTATTAATAAAAGAAGTTTTAATTAAAAAAATAATTTTATGGAGACATAATTCATATACCACACACTTCACTAGTTTGAAATGTACAATTCACAGACTGTGCCACATCACCACCATCTAATTTTCGAATATTCTGTCCCTCCTAGAAAAACTCCTGGAATTCCCTGGAGGTCCAGTGGTTAGTACTCTTTGCACTTTCACTGCCGAGGGCCCAGGTTTAACCCCTGGTTGGGGAGCTAAGATCCTGCAAGCCATGCAGCATTGACAGAAAAAAAGAAACAACTCCATTCTCATTAGCAGTCAATCCTCATTCCCCCACCTACCACACAGCAACCACTAATTAATCTACTTTGTTTCTATAGATTTACCTATTCTGGACATTTCAGATAAACTGAATCGTACAAATATGTGGTATTCTATGACTGACTTCGTTCATTCAGCATATTTTCTTTCTTTTTAAAAAAATATTTATTTATGTATTTATTTGGTTGCGCTGGGTCTTAGTTGCAGCACGCAGGCTCCTTAGTTGTGGCATGAGAACTCTTAGTTGTGGCATGTGTGTGGGATCTAGTTCCCTGACCAGGGATAGAACCCGGGTTCCCTGCATTGGGAGCGTGGAGTCTTATCCACTGCGCCACCAGGGAAGTTCCCTCAGCATAATATTTTCAAGGTTTAATCATGTTCAGCATGTATCAGTACTTCATTCTTTTTTATTGCCAAGTAATATTTCACTGTATGGATATGCCATATTTTATTTACTTATTCATTAATGGATGAACATTTGGGTTATTTCCACCTTGGGGCTATTATGAAAAATGCTGCTATGAACATTTGTGTACAAGTTCTGCATGGATGTATGTTTTCATTTCTCTTGGGTATATATATCTAGGAATGAAACTGTTAAGGTACCAAATGTGGTAATTCTGTTTAACTCATTGAGGAACTGCCAGACTGTTTTCCAAAGTAGCTGCACCATTTTACATTCCCAACTGCAATGTATGAAGGTTCCAATTTCTCCACATCCTCAACCAAAACTGGTTATTGTATGTCTTTTTTATTATAGTCATGCTTGTGGGTGTGAAGAGGTATCTCCCTGCAGTTTTGATGTACATTTCCCTAATGACTAATGATGTTGAGCATCTTTTCATGTGCTCACTGGTCTAAAGGGAGTGCTTCATTTTTGTAACATACAGGTTTTATAAATTCAACACATATCTCCTTCAATAATTGTCACAACTTCAATCGTCTTAACTCATTTTATACTTTTAAGTTTAAATCTGAGAAGTTTAACTGCATAGGAATTATAAAAACTGTACAAAAGAAGTTGTAAACTCAGATGACTACAGGGACCAGGCAGGTGATATAAACAGGTAAAACAGGCCAAGTCTAAGAAAACATAAGAGCAAGCAAAATGATAATTAGCAAATACTCATATCTCATTGTCCAAGATTCGACAGAAGGAGGTGATGGCTATGACCAAACTGGAGAATGGAGGTCCCTTCTAAAGGGAACAGCCCAGTGCTCGGTACAGATAATTGTTGCCACACAAATATAAAGACCCAGGGTTAGCAACAATAAAGACCCAGGGTTAGCAGATTTGATTTTCGAAAGAAAATTTTAAAATCTGGCATTTTGAAACGTGAAATGACTTTTTAAAAGAGTAAAACACAAAGATGCTCAAACAAAAAAACTAATATGGGCTAGATCTCACCCTTAGGCCACAAATTCATAATACATTCACTTGATCAGTGAGTCAACAGATTTTCATTAAGTACCAAATGTATGTGAAAAATAATGTTCTTATTCCTAGGAACAGAAAAGTGAAAACACTTCCTGCCCTCAAGGAATTTATATTAGCCAAGGAAACAAGCAATACCAAGGTAACAAATACTTAATTTCATTTAGAGAAAAGTGCCTTGAAGAAAAATTAAGCCAGGCAGGGTATTAGCATCACCTTCCCTAGTCCCTCTCTATTTTAGATTTGGTGAAGGCCTTTCTAATGAGGTGACTTTTGAACAAAGACCTGAATGAAGTGAGGGAGTAAACCATGCTCCCTCTGGGGGAAGTGCCCCTAGGCAGAGGAAAGAACCATGAAGGCCCTTAAGAAACACCAAAGAGGGCTTCCCTGGTGGCACAGTGGTTAAGAATTTGCCTGCCAACGCAGGGGACACAGGTTCAAGCCCTGAGCCGGGAAGATCCCACATGCCGCAGAGCAATTAAGCCTGTGTGCCACAACTACTGAGCTTGCGCTCTAGAACCCACGAGCCACAGCTACTGAGCCCGCATGCCACAACTACTGAGGCCCATGCTCTTAGAGCCTGTGCTCCGTAACAAGAGAAGCCACCGCAATGAGAAGCCCGTGCACTGCAACGAAGAGTAGCCCCCGCTCGCCGCAACTAGAGAAAGCCTGCGCGCAGCAACGAAGACCCAACACAGCCAAAAATAAATAAATAAATTTATTTTAAAAAAAAAAAGAAACACTAAAGAGCTTGGCCTGTTTGAGGATTAACAACTAGGCAATTTGGAAACTCAAAGAATAAGTATAAAGTCTTTATATAATTATAGTTTGAGCTTAAATTAAAAAAAAAACTCTTGCTTATTGCTACAACATGGAAAAGAGTAAATAAATGTAAAAACAATTCTAAAACAGCTAATCAAAAGTTTAAATTCTTTATCTTATCGGCCAGCAGTCCCCAGCCTTTCTGGCACCAGGGACTGGTTTCATGGAGGACAACTTTCCCACGGATGGGGGGTGGGGGAATGGAGGGATGGTTCAGGCAGTAATGGGAGCGATGGAGAGCAGCAGATGAAGCTTCACATGCTTGCCCGCCGCTCACCTCCTGCTGTGCGGCCTAGTTCCTAACAGGGGTCCGTGGCCCAGGGGTTGCAGACCCCTGTCTTATCCAACCTTATATTAGAAACAATGAAGTAGAACTGATATTTGTTGATTTGTGGTTGTTACCTAATCACAAATGAGTAGCAGAAAGATCCAAAGATGAATAGCAAGAAAGAGATATAAAAGAATGGCCCTTATACACTACACTTGATACTTGAGATCCAGAATGGAGGTGACTCCAGCTCCTGCCATCAAAAAGCTGCCTTCATAATTATAAATAACTCTCACGACATACATGGCAGTATAACTTGACTCTTCTATTTATTATTTCTTCTACACTATGGATGAGAAAACAAACAGGTTAAGCAACTGATTTTTCTCAACAAATGATATGCAAAGAGACAATAACTTCTTTTTTAGCTTTCCACTTAGAAGAGCTTAAATTTTTTCAAATTTTGGGGATGATGATCTATATGTTTATGACAGTTTACTTCTATTCTGAGACTTTGATACAAATTTCACAAGGAAATTAAAAACATATCTCTCTCATTTATTTTGTTTAATTTCCTACTCTAGAATAGCAACTAAGGGTAACCAGGAGGACTACAATAACATATACTCAAAACTGTATTTCATAAAAGAAGCAGTGATCTTAACATGTCAATTATATCCAATGTACTGAAACATCAGATAATATTTTCCAAAGATTAGAAGAAACGGAATATCAAAACAACTGGCTTTAGTCACAGTGGATATGGAAAAACAGGGGAATACCAGTTATTTTGGTTAGAAGCACTGTTCTAAACATGGGAACAACAGTAAAAAAATGCATCTTTGCATCAAATGGCCAAACTTCTTCATGTGCCTTCTTTAAACCATGGGATCCAAATAAATCCTCAATAGAAAGAACACTAGCATGACTGCCTTAACTTAGCCTGGGAAAAATGAAGTCACAGGTCTGGAAAATGTCACTGCAACCTCATAACTAATAATTTTAGAAAGTTTATACTCATTTAATAGCAAGTTATATTTTAGATGGTTTTTTTCATTCAGTAATTATAATTACTATCACGAAGAATCCTATTTAAAAATACTTATAATTTTACGTGAATTTTCTGATTCCAGTAAGATGAAAAAACAAACAAAAAACCCTTCTTCCTGGGAATATCTAAAAAGGCCGGATAAAATATGACAAAAATACTTAATACACGGTGAACATTTAAGAAAGGAAGTGAAATAAATCTCTAATTGCCAGAGATGAAGCGAGATCTGAAAATCAGAATGGTAAGGATAAGAGGTGATGTTAATGTTGTCCAGGAAGGAAGCAAAAAATAGAAATGGACTGGGTATCAGCAAACAGGGGCTTGGCTTTTGATACCCCCAGGGGAACTGGAGACCTATCAAACCTTGGGCCCAAATGAGAGGGGAAACTGGAAGTGAACTCCACAGTAAAAGAAGAACCTTTACAAATGAGCACATTGATGTCCAAACATAATACACCAGCTTCTCTATCTCTACTAGGGGTCTAAGTAGGAAAAAAAAAATCTCTTAATAGAAACTCTAGGAATTCCTTGGTGGTCCAGTGGTTAGGACTCCATACTTCCACTGCAGGGGGCATGGGTTCGGTCCTCCGTTGGGGAACTAAGATTTCACATGCTGTGTGGTGCAGCCAAAAATATAATAAGAAGAAGAAAAGAAAAGAAAGAAATAGAAACTCCAGGCTTGTATTTTAAGTAAGTGTGAAGCACAAATTTAGATAAACTATATGACACAAATCATCACGTTCCACTGAAAAATTACGTAAAAACTGGTTCTGGTCCAGTAATATCTCTTGGACATTTGGCAGAAGCAAGCACAAAACTTCTCTGGAGAGACACTATCAACAATCCAGACAACAAAAGAATTCTCATAGAAAAAGCAAGCCCCTTTAAAACTGACCTCACCAATTAAAAATTGTAAAACACAGAGTAAATAATCCACCATGTGTGAGAGTCCTCTGACACAACAGAAGGATTAGAGTCCAAAGAACTCAGGATAAAAGATAACAGAAAAATCTAAGAGAAAATATAAAATAAGTACATAAAAATAACTAAAACATAAAAGAAGAATCTGAACTTAAGAAAATACAGAGATCATGAAAAAATGAAGAGAAAAATTTCAAAGAGAAGTTCTAAAATTAAAATTCCAAAATAAATGGAATTAAATGGACATAAGCCCAAATGTCCATGAGCTGGTGAATAAATAAATTGTGGTATATTCATCCACTGGAATACTACTCAGCAATGAAAAGGAACTACTGATACATGTAACAACATGAACTCAAAAACATTATGTTTAGGGCTTCCCTGGTGGCACAGTGGTTGAGAATCTGCCTGCCAGTGCAGGGGACACGGGTTCGAGCCCTGGTCTGGGAAGATCCCACATGCCGTGGAGCAACTAGGCCCGTGAGCCACAACTACTGAGCCTGCACGTCTGGAGCCCTTGCTCCGCAACAAGAGAGGCTGCGATAGTGAGAGGCCCGTGCACCGCGATGAAGAGTGGCCCCCGCTTGCCACAATTAGAGATAGCCCCCGCACAGAAACGAAGACCCAACACAGCCAAAAATAAATAAATAAATAAATAAATAAATAAAATTTTGTGGGCATACAAAAAAAAAACATTATGTTTAAAACTAAATCTAATATATTACAAAAACAAAGATTATGTTAAGTGAAAGATAAACCAAAAAAATTACAGATTATATGATTCCATTTATACAAAATTTTTAATAAAGGCAAAACTACAGAGACAGAGAGAAGGTCAGTGGTGACTGGAGTTGGGAGTAGGAGTAGGGACTGACCTCAAAGGGACATGATGAAACTTTTTGGGGTGATAGAGCTATTCTAAAACTGAATTGTGGTGATGGTCAGACAAGTGATAGATTTAGTCAGTCACTGAACTGTATACCTAAAATGGGTCGATTTTATGCTCTGTAAATTATTGAAACATTAGGGGGAAACCCCTCAACAAATGGGTAGAGAGAACAGACATGTTACAGGTGAGAAATAGTGAACTAGAAGATAGATCTGAAGACGTTACCCAGAATGCAATTCAGAGAGATAAAGAGATGAAATATATGAAAGAGAGAGTAAGTGACATGGAGGAGAGAGTGAAAGGACCCAACAAAAGTCTAATAGGAATTTCAGGAGAAGCAATATTTGAAGATATAAGGCCTGAGAATTATTCAGAATTGATTCAAGACATGAAACTTTGGATTCAGGAAGCTCAGTGAATCCCAAGCAGGAAAAATAAATACATTCATATATACCCATCATAATGAAACAACAGACGTGAAAAAAAAAAATCTTAAGAGCAACAAGGTGGATGGAGTTGGAACAAAGATTGGACCAAAAGCAAACTTTTCAACAGTGACTAAAACAGAGGCCAGAAGACAATGGAATACTATCTTCACAGTGCTGAGGGAAAATACTAAATTCTCTATAGTTAACCTACCATTCAGTAAACATTTTCAGAGAAAGAATAAAATAGTTTACCACTCTTATCCTGTCACTGAAAGAATGTTACTCAGGAAGATGCCCAACAGGAAGTTTGGGGTTCAGCGAGAATGCGAGGACTGGAGCTATACAGATCTGTGAGTCACTGGCATACAGGTGGTAGAGAGGCATACAGAGGAGGGGGTGAAAATGAACAGGGGGAGTGGATTGAGTAGGAAAAGAGGAAGGAAGCTGTGGGAACCCAGAGCCCTGGGAAACACCAAAAACTCAAGGGATAGGCAGAGGACAAATTGTATTATTGTCCTCTTAATGTAAGAGGACAAGTTCAGTTGCATCTGTAAAGAAAGAGCAATGAGCTTTAGGGAAAGAACAGCAACAGATGCAAAGGTATCTGGCAAAAATAAAACAGAAATGCAAGAGAAAACAAAATGCAACAGAATTAAAATCTTCACTGAAAGCATTAGAGATTGGAAGTAATACACAAGAACATGGATTTTGTGAAATGCAGCACAAACTTAGAAAAATTCTATTAGAATGAAGAGGAAAAGAACAAAAGATAAGAGAAAGAACATTATAGATATGAAGAACAGAGAACAGAAATCCAACTTAAGCCTCATAAGGGTGCTCTCAGGAATAAATCAGAACAAAAAGATGAGAACTAATTTTTTAAATTTTTAAAAATTTCCTAAGACAAAAATATGTCTTTAAGGACTCATGAGATTCCGGGAAACTTAATGAAAAAATTCACCTAGTCCTCTTCCCACAAGATTTTAAATTTTGAAGTTGAAGAAAAAAATCCTATAAACATCCAGGCCAAATAATAATAATAACACAAAGATACTTACAGTGCTTTCCATGTGCTATGTAGATCACAAAAATACAGAAAAACAAGAATTCTAAGTGCTTTCCATATATTAACTCCTTTATTCCCCTATCAATGGTATCAATATTATCATTTTCCCCACTTAACAGATTAGGAGACTAAAGTACAGAAAAGTCAAGTACATCACATAACTAGTAAGTGGTAGACTTGGATTGGAAAACTAGAAATCCATGTTCTCACCTGAGGTATAGTGGAACAGAGCAACAGTAACCAAGCTGGGAACCCTAAAAGCCAGAAGACAACAAAACAACTCTGTCTGAAGATGGTAGAAGAGTCCTCACATGGATCTGAACCTCCTGGCACCTGCCTTATAATAGTTTTTCCTTTTCCTGAACAGTACACATTAATAAGCTGTGGCCTAAGTTTTTAAGAAGGCATGCCAATCAAAACTACTGCCCTTCCTTACAAGGTACTTGCAAAATGGGAGAGAAATGCAAATGCCGTTCATGAATTCTTTTGTTGAGAAATCCTACTTACTTTGATGTAGTCTCCCTAATTTACTTAGGGAGAGGTAACCCTCCTTCTCCTGCTCCCCACTCCAAAAAAGACTAATAAGGACTATTGGGATTTCATTGAAATGGAAATCGAATGAGGGATTTTTTCAACTGTAGGTCACAACCAATTACTGGGTCATGAAATCAATTTAATAGGTTGCAACCAGTATTTTTGAGGTTATGATTAAATAAGTTAACATTAAAATGCAGTCTAACACATGTAGCAAGAGCATATAAATGTTTTTGTCAGTTATAAAATGGGTTGTTACACAGAATGTATTTTGTACTTGAGTTGTGGTCAAAAATGTTTAAAAGACACTGGTAGGGCTTCCCTGGTGGCGCAGTGGTTGGGAGTCTGCCTGCCGATGCAGGGGACATGGGTTCGTGCCCCGGTCCGGGAGGATCCCACATGCCGCGGAGCGGCTGGGCCCGTGAGCCGTGGCCACTGAGCCTGTGCGTCCGGAGCCTGCGTGTCCGGAGCCTGTGCTGAGCGCAGCGTGAGAGGCCACAGCGGTGAGAGGCCCACGTACCGGTAAAAAAAAAAAAAAAAAAAAAGACACTGGTAATGGGACTGTCATATACACAAAACACGATTTTGCCCCAGGGAACATTATAAATATATTCTATCATAGGTCTATAATATTTACCCTTGACAGTTTATAAAGAAAGAGCCAAACCCCCAGTTCTAAGGATTAGCTCTACCACATATTAAGACATGTTACAAAACTACAATAGTCAATACAGTGTGGTCATGTGCACAGATTAATGGATGAGAATAGAAAGTCCAGAAGCTGACCCAAATATATATGGGAATTTGATATCTGATGAAAGTGGCATCCCAAACAAGTGGGAGAAAAGATGGGTTGTTAAATAAATGGTGTTGACATAACCGGGTAATTAACTGAAGGAAAGAAAAAAAATCGTTGGAACCCTACCACATTTATACCAGAAAAAATTCCAAATGGATCAAAAATGTAAAGGAAAAACAACAAAAGGAGTAGGGGGCAAAAGGAGGCTTGTATTTGTGTTTATTCATTCTTAAATAATCTTGTAAAGGAAAAGGCCTTTCTAAGTATGAAACCCAGGCGCCATAAAAGAAGAGTTTGATATATTTGACTATTTTAAAATGTGCGTAAGGAAAAAAGCCTCAAAAAGTTGAAATTCAAATCACAATTTTTCAAATAAAGAGCTGCTACAAATCAATTAAAAAACCTCAATAACTCAAGTGAAAAATGGGCAAGACAGAAGCAAGCACTTTGCAGAAAAGAAATACAGGTGGCTTTTAAAGCTATGGAAAGATGCCTGACTTACCCATTAAGAAAATGGTAAACTAACCTTATACCGAGGTTCCATTTTTCTCTTCAGATAGGCAAAGATCAAAATGTTTGATGACACACTGGAACACAAGGGTGTGGAGAAACAAGACTTCTCATACTTTGCGGATCAGTATGTGTGTATACTGATAAATTTTCCACGAAAGCCAATCAAAATTGATACATCTCCACTGCCCTAGCAATTCAATCTGCAGGAATCTTACAGCTGTGTTAGAATATGTGAGAAATTACAAATGTCTAAGGTGATTCACTGTTGCATTTTTGTAGTAGTAAAAGTCTGAAACAACCTAAATATCTATTAACAGAAGACTGAACAAGTAATTAAATTATGGTCATTTGACAGGATGGAAAACTATACCGCTTGAAAGAGAAAAAAGAGAGGAGGAAGAGGAGAGAGGAGCAGGGGGAAGGAGGAAGAAGATAACATATTTTTGTCTTGAAATACAAAATGATAGCCCAGTATCAATAACATAAAAGACTGAAAAAGTTTCACTGAAGAATTCTTAACCATCTAGAATCACGAGTTAAAGACATGTTCTCTAGCAGCCAGGTATATTTCCAAGTAGATTTTCCTACTAAATACCCCAGGCAGAATATATTTACTCACAGGATAAAGTTATTTCTTAAATCTTGCCTGGGCTTTGGGGAAATAGATCTTATTCAGGTAAAGATAGTTTAGAAATTATATGTATAGCTGATGCACTTTGCTGTACACCTGAAACTAACACAACATTGTAAATCAACTATACTCTAATAAAAATTTAAAAAATAAAAAGATAGTTTAGAAATTAAGCTAAGAGGAAGAATAAAAAGCTATATTCTTTTTAATCCCACTCCCTTTCCCTTTCATATCATATCCTGACAGACACAGAGAACAGCTAAAAGAAAGGCAAAAAGACAATATATTTTTCATCATAGAATCTTGCTCCCAAATTAGAAAGGAACAAATCAGGCAAGGAAAGGCAATAACATGGCTTGGATCCTGGAAGCCCAGAAATGCTGTTAACCACTTTTTTTTTGTTTAATTCTGCTTTCAATTCAAGGAGTTCATCCATGTTTACACACCCTGGAAATCCCCTATGCTTCACAACCAACCAGGAACCGGCTCTAAAACACCAACTTAGTGCCTAAGTTCTCCCCGTCCTTGGAAGCACACACGCAAAATATTTAAGTCCTTTCACTGGATGATCCCAAAACAAAAGAAAATAGAAGTATGGCACAGATAAAATTCACTGGAAATCTTTTCCCCCCAAAATCAGAAACTAAATACTTATTTTTCAAATAAGGGAGAGAAAAGTCTTGTAGAAAAACTGAGCACTATACATAGATAAAACTTAACTCAAACTCCTCAAAAAGATTGCCAGAGAAAAGCAATTATGGAAGGTTGCCCATGGCTCTTTTGAAGAGTCTTTATAGATGTTTCATTGTTCACCCTGAAAAAGTGACCAAATTCAAAATGTTTCCTTTAACAATAACTTTGGATACAATTTTATTATTATCCTCCTCAGGTACATACAGGAGCCCTCAAAGCAGCTGTGAGGATGCTAAAGGAGCCTGGACTAGCAGTGATAAGCCAACTTGGGTTTGCATATTCTCTGCTGGGCCATTCAGTAGCTGATATGACTTTGGTCAAGTCGCTTCACTTTTCTGGGCCTCGGTGTAAAGTGGGGCTACTTACTTCAAAGGGCTTTTGCAAGGACTCAATAAAATTAAATGAGCTGACTATAAATAGTCTATACTACAAAAGCCTCCCCATGTGCTTTGGTAAGCAGGTAACAGTACACATTCTACCAACAGTTTGTCACCATCTCTAACTCTTTGGGTTTTAAAACAGGATGCCAGGAAAATAACTTTGCCTGTTTCCTGTTCCTGACTCACAACTGGGTTTGTCTTCATATGGTGGCAGAATGTTTGAATCCCTAAAGTAGTAATAACCCAACTGCCTCCATATGTGTAAGAAAAGCATGTCTACATGTCACTTGTTCCCATGTATTCTGATTCAAAGGCCAAAGAGACCATTGAGCCCATCCCCTTCAGAAAAGCTAGATCCACTGTTCCTGCAGTACACATGTATGTATAGATGATTCATAGATCAAGTGTTCCCTGCTGGGGATTGCCTGTAGTGCATCCTTGCAGATTACTCTAAACTTTACAACATGCATGTATCTTTGGATTGGATCCTCAAAACAATTCTGTGAGAAAACTGTGATGCAGAGGGGAAAAAAAGACCAACTTAATGACTACATAAAAAACATACAATCTCTATTTCCGACTCCTACTTAACTCATCACTTCTTTGAGCTGAATGAGCTATTTATTTTGTTTATAAAGCAGGAACAACAATTTTTCAGTTGTATCTGCAAAAGCCACCAAAGTTTAAAATTTTCTCATAGCCATGAAGCAGAATTTACTATCATCTGTACTCAATTTTATTGTTAATTTAAAAAGAAAATGGTTTGAGCTATCTTTTTGTCCTCTTTTAAAGAAAAAAAAATCAAGAATAGAAGAGGAAGAATAGAGAAGGGAAAAATTTAAATCCTGGAATTTCTAGTGCTTAAGTTAAACAATACTAAGTCTGACTTATGTTAAATAAGCATATAGTAAATCTTTGTGCATTGCAGTAGTAAGAAAGTAGCCTAGGGAAGCTGTCCACGTGGAGGGCAGGGAAAAAATGGTAAGTGATATTACTCCGAAAGAAACTCAGAAGGTGAAAGGGTCAAATAGTAAATGGAAGAGGCAAGAAGACTGGTAGAAATCTTGGGGATATCCCGGGAACACTCATTAGCTCAAATGACGTGTCTTGTACATCTCATCAGTGGTTTTCCCTCCCATGTCTAACTTATACAAATGTCAAATAACTTAACAGCAAAGTACAACTGGAAGATGAGTCATCTCACCAGTAATAAACGAGATTAAGGGAAATTCTATTTTCCTGTGAAATCTGACACAGTTTGCATGTGTTTCATTATTCCTGCTAATTCATGTCTGCACACGTTTTCTTGTGCTTCCATTAATTAAGCAAGTAAGTATTAAGTATTAAGCACTCTTCCACCCTCAAAAGACATACACAGACTAAAAGGGAAGTAGAATTACTGGTATAGCATAAGCAGCATGTGTAACTGAATCCAAAGATCGGGGTTTGAATCCTGGCTTCACGACTTAAACTGTGTGGCTTTGGCAAGTTAATGAACTTCTCTGAGCCTCAGTTTCCTCTCTGTAACGTATATAAAATACTCCTTCCTTCAAAATTATTGTAATGATTAAAAGGTATAATTAAATAAATAGTAACTATCACATAAGAAATATAAACCTTGGATGATTTAATATATAAATAATATTTATTGCACACCTACTGGATGCCAAACACTGTGGAGAGTACAAAGAGGGACAGGAATGTACTCCTGTACATTTTAGATGAAGGGAAAAAGCAGAGGAAGAAAACAGCAATGCAGTCCAGAGCCAGTGAGTAGCCAGCTCCAGCTGAAGCCTGCGTTTGTAAAGAACAGTAGTAAGAGATGAGGCTTGAAATGTAGGTTGTAGCAAAACTGTGGAGAAGGAGTTACTTTCAGGGTAGGAATGGAAAACTGCAAAAGTTTTTGGGGCAAGGGAATAATATGATTAAACCAGTGTTTTAAAAAGATTGATTTAGCAAGAGTATTTAAAAAAAAAAAAGATGGAAGGAAGAGTATAACACAAGAAAACCAGTTAGGAGGTAACACAGACCTTGAGGTTTAGATGCTACAAGGCCTAGACAAGATACAAGTAGTGGAAATGGAGCAGCAGAAGCAGATATGAGAAGTGCCGCACAGTAGGGTTATTAACAGATTTGACACAAGGTTAAGGATACGAGAGGAGTCAAAATCAGTTTTAATCTCCTCAGTCTGGGTGGCAAAGGGGAAGTCACAAAAGGAAACTCAACAGTGTGTGATCGGAGGCTAGAAAAGAAGCATTTATGAAGAATTTGATCTCTGACACATTGAATTTGAATTCATAATGGCATATTCATATAGAAATGTCTCACAAGCAGAAAATAATCTGGGAGTCACTTGGATAAGAAGGAACTAAAGCTGAGGAAGAAATCTCATCAGAGTCATTCATAAAGGTTCTGGGTCCTCTTCCAGGAGAAAAATATACACCCTCACTGCAGGAAAATGGGTTTCCTCTGGTGAGGAGAGGATGTGGAGTCCAGGAAAGCCCAATATTCATAAAAGAGGCACAAAGATTGTGGCATAAATCTTTGTGAACAGTGGTGTCAGCCTAAGTATAAAAGGTCTGTGATGGGGCTTCCCTGGTGGCGCAGTGGTTGAGAGTCCACCTGCCGATGCAGGGGACACGGGTTCGTGCCCTGGTCCGGGAAGATCCCACATGCCGTGGAGCGGCTGGGCCCCGTGAGCCATGGCCACTGAGCCTGCGCATCCAGAGCCTGTGCTCCGCAACGGGAGAGGCCGCAACAGTGAGAGGCCCGCGTACCGCAAAAAAAAAAAGGTCTGTGATGCAACATGAATTAAGATAGAGAGCTTACCTTGAGTGGACACTGTTACTGTCTCGTCAGCCCCACTGGGGGCTCCAGGGGCCTAGGGAAACCACACTGAAATATATTGCACCTGCTTCTTCTCTTATCTGGCCACTTTCTGATACATTTCAGCATTCTTAGTTATATAAACTAGGAATTTAATCTAATTTTACCCTGGATATATGTGTGGTATCTACCTGCTAGTCCATAACCCACCTGAAACACTGCACGTATATTTACACAAAATGTTACCAACATTTCTGGGGGTTCAGAATCCCATGGAACAAAACCTGAAAACCAAGGATTAATCATAAAACAAGGAAAGGAAGAGTTATGGTCCTTTCCTCTCCCCCACAAATCCATTATCATTCCTTTACTCATAGGGGTATTCTACTTTAAAAGTTTTACTGGAGTAAAACTCAATATTGAGTTGGAACACAATAACAAGAAACACATTTGGACTTAAATACTAGTTTAGCTTCACTGATAACACTGCTAATAGTCAGGGACAATGAATGCTGTGCTTTGGATCTGATCATTCGGCTCTGCTAGTTCTGGAAGTGGTTCGTCTAGTTATTTTGGTACTTAACAATAATCAGTTCCTTACAGATAGCATATCATTTATGTTGTTATACCTTAAACTAATACACTGTTATATGTCCATTATACCTCAGTGAAACTGGAAAAATAAAATAAAATTATAAACGTTTAAAATTAATAATAATCAGTTCTTGCTTTCTAATAATCATATGGCATTTCTCTGCAGGCCCAGAAACCTTGTACCATCCACACAATGGTGAGCAACCTGGGAAGAGGTCACTTCAACACTTTCTATCTCCAAAGGTCTGGCCCATCTTTAAATGTAGTACAAGCCCCCAAATATATTTTGAAAAAATGAATCACAGTTATTAGGTCATGAGATATAGACAACGACTGCAGAAAAGGTATTAACTTATGATAAGGCCTTTCATCTTTCACCTAATGTTTAATAGCTCCTGAGCATTTACTAAGTTCTTTTCATTTCCCAGTGACAGTGCATGTGGGCACATACCTGATGAGGCCTTATCTCATTTCCCTGAAAAATACCTTCTGCTCACTTTTCTCATTTTGGAGAATTTTACAGGTTAAATAATCAGGTCAACCCAAAACATAAGCATTTATATGGCATGAATCTGCCAAGAAAATATAGTATTTTTATTAATATAGCATAATGTAACTTAGCCATTCTTCATTTTTCAGTCAGCTTGCAAAGAATCACATTGCTAATTACAGCAATGGTCCATCAAGAGGGATGCCTGCCTTTGAAGAAGCCTGGGTTTATCTGCTAATTCAAATCATCTGAGCAAATCTACCACTGGCACAAATGCAGGGAGCCAATTTTTAAAAAACTAGTGTTTAGGGGCTTCCCTGGTGGCACAGTGGTTAAGACTCCACCTGCCAATGCAGGGGACACGGGTTCAAGCCCCGGCCCAGGAAGATCCCACATGCCGTGGAGCAACTAAGCCCATGCGCCTCAACTACTGAGCCTGCACTCTGGAGCCCGCAAGCCACAACTACTGAGCCCGTGCACCCAGAGCCCGTGCTCTGCGAGCCCAGTCTCTGAAACAAGAGAAGCCACCGCAATGAGAAGCCCATGCACCGCAACAAAGAGTAGCCCCGGCTCACCGCAACCAGAGAAAGCCCGCGCACAGCAACAAAGACCCAGCGCAGCCAAAAATAAAAAAATAATAAATAAATAAATTTGTTTAAAAAAAAAAACGTGTTGAAATCATCTGTGTAGGTAGCTCAATCCATACACATTCCACTCTTTCAATTATAAGTCTCCAAAAGAAAAGCCAGCACTCCTAAGTGCAGGAAATCACATTTTACTTCCCTGCAGCTGCTGCACAGCTGAGGAAAATGCAAAAACAGAGGAAATGTGCTTGGAGAGCTTATTAACAAAGAGTGGAAATCCCCTTCCTCCAGATCTCCCAATTAGCACTGCTAAGGATGTATAAGCTCTCAGGTTCAAATTTCCCTTCATGGAAGGCCTAACCACCCAGAATCAATTGGGAGCTGCTGTCTGCACTAATGGCTGGGGTAGATGCACACTGGAGCATTCCAGATTGCCACTTTAGCTATAGTTTTCACTACATAATGGAATAACATGTACAGGATTTTTTTTTAACTCCAGAACAAATATTAATAGCCCTTTTGCAAAGCAAAAACAATGTGGTTCAGTAGGAAATCTCTCTCCAGCTCTGATCTAAATTTCACCTCTCACACATTTCATAAATGGAAACAGAAATATGTTACCATGTGCAAATGACATGACAATTTTCAGTCTTTTTAAAATACTACTTGACTAAAGAAATGGACTTTCACTTTCTATGGTTACATTTCTAAACTGCTTTCATCTTTTATGAGTATGGGGAAAAATATTAGAGGAAGATGTTGCCTCTGCATGAAATTCACTAAGGATGCAGTATTTTATAATCTCCCTCTTCATAACTTCTATTCTGAAAGTATATAAGCATTTATTTAACATGTCAGTTTTTTTGTTTTTTTTTGTTTTTTTATAAATTTATTTATTTATTTTTGGCTGTGTTGGGTCTTCGTTTCTGTGCGAGGGCTTTCTCTAGTTGCGGCGAGCGGGGGACACTCTTCATCACAGTGCGCGGGCCTCTCACTGTCGTGGCCTTCTCCTGTTGTGGAGCACAGGCTCCAGACGCGCAGGCTCAGTAGCTGTGGCGCACGGGCTTAGTTGCTCCGTGGCATGTGGGATCTTCCCAGACCAGGGCTCGAACCCGTTCCCCTGCATTAGCAGGCAGATTCTCAACCACTGTGCCACCAGGGAAGCCCCAACATGTCAGTTTTTAAAAAAAGATTTTTACAATGGAAATTTCAAAATATACAAAAGTAGACAGAATAATATAATAATAAATCTCAATGAATCCATAAACTACCTTCATCAACTCATGGCCAATCTTGTTTCATATGTAGCCCCACCTACTCCATCCCCCATTTCCCAGTTATTTTTGAAGCATATCTCACCCATCACATCATTTCATCCATAAATATTTCAGTGTGTAGCTCTCAAATATTTATGGTTTTGGGGGTTTTTTTTGGCTGCACCACACGGCTTGTGGGATCTTAGTTCCCTGATCAGGGATTGAACCCTGGCCCTCGGCAGTGAAAGAGCCAAGTCCTAACCACTGGACTGCCAGGGAATTCCCTAAAATACAGAGTTTTAAAACACAACTCGGGACTTCCCTGGTGGCACAGTGGTTAAGAATCTACCTGCCAATGCAGGTGACATGGGCTCGATCCCTGGTCCGGGAAGATCCCACATGCCGTGGAGCAACCAAGCCCATGAGCCACAACTACTGAGCCTGCGATCCAGAGCTCATGAGCCACAGCTACTGAGCCCACATGCCATAACTACTGAAGCCTGTGCATTCTAGGGCCCGCGTGCCGCAACTTCTGAGCCCGAGTGCTGCAACTACTGAAGCCCGTGCGCCTAGAGCCTGTGCTCCACAATAAGAGAAGCCACCGTGATGAGAAGCCCACCCCACGCACCGCAACGAAGAGTAGCCCCCCCTCGCCACAACTAGAGAAAACCCGCGCGCAGCAACAAAGACCCAACACGGCCAAAAAAACCCACCACAACTCACTAGCATTATTACACCTAAAAAAACCCAACAATTTCTTTTCTTTTTTTAAAAATTTATTTTTGGTTGTGCCAGGTCTTAGATGCAGCAGGCGGGCTCCTTAGTTGCAGCCAGCAGGCTCCTTAGTTGCAACATGAGAACTCTTAGTTGTAGCATGCATGTGGGATCTAGTTCCTGACCAGGGATCGAACCCACGTCCCCTGCAATGGAAGGCAGATCCTTAACCACTGCGCCACCAGGGAAGTCCCAACAATAATTCCTTAACATCTCCAACAACTGATGTTCAGATTTCTTTGATTGTTCAGATGAGGAATTAATGGCCCAATACAGTCCATACACTGCAAATGACTGATGAATCATAAATTGCTTTTGATCTATAGGTCTTTTCCCTCTCCCTCTCCCTCTCTCTGGCTCTCTTTCTCTCTGCTTGCTATTGATTTATTGGGAAAAACTAGGTTGTTTATCTTATAGTTTCCTAGCTTGGATTTGATGATTGTATCTTTGAGGTATAATATTGGATATGTCCCATATATTTCCTGTAAATTAGTAGTTGGCTTTAGATGGTGATCAGATTCAAGTTTGATATTTTCATGTACCAAATTCTTAACTCTTCTATTTCCTATTTCTTGAAACCCTGAGGGAAAAGAACCACTTGCTAAGCTTCAGCCTATAGCTAACAAGTAGTGCTGGATAATAAGGAGGTGTCATGGGCTCTGCTTGAGACCTACCAACTTATACTCTGTAATGACCTAAATGGGAATAGAATCCAAAAAAGAGTGGATATACGTATATGTATAACTGATTCACTTTGCTGTACAGCAGAAACTAACACATTGTAAATCAACTATACTCCAATAAAAATTAATTTAAAAAAAGATATTAAGGAAAGGCAGTGAGGTAGTCTAAACAGCTTCATACTATCAAAACGTCAGCAATGATTTGATGTCCCTTTCCTCCTTTCCAGACTGACACTGTGCTAGATACAGATTCTGCACTTTCAGTCACCTAAATCACAGCCTCCTCTTCTACCCTGCACTGTCTTCAGGGCTCTGCCCTCATCTCCGCCCCCATTAGGAAAAGATGACCTTATCTGACTTTTCTTAACACGTAACTAGGTTGCCTGGCAACAGTCAGAACAAGAGTCATGAGGCAACTTTCCCATGGTTACTATAAAGATGATGTTAAATGAGTTAATAGTTGTAAGGTACTTATAGTAGTGACTAGCATATAATAAGCCTTATATAAATGTTTGCTTTAGAAAAAAAAGCATTAAAACAAATTAAGAAGCAGAATTAATATTTGAAAAGATCTCTTAGACTTCTTCAAGAATACAAGTATACTCCCTTCTACCTTGTACTTTGGAGGAATAGTGTGTTTTTTCATACAAGTAAACATTCCAGATAACTAAGGCATGTTCCTTTAGACATCTAATGTTATTTCATTTTAATCTTTTAAAGTGAAGATAATCCAAAATGGAAGCTGTTGTTAGAAATGCATTGCATACTTTATCAAATGAGGAACACTAAACGATATCTTACTAAATTTCTTAGGGACCCAGTATTTCATTATGAACAAAGGGAAGTTTAATGAACAGAACTCAGATTTTGGAGACAGACAGACTTGGGTTCTAATCTTAGCTCTGCTACTAACCAATTTGGCTCGACAAAGCCACTTAACCTCTCTGAGGCCTAGCAAAAAAGAGATTCTGCCTTCCTTGTAGGATTAACAAAAGGATCAGAAATAACAAAGACCCTAGCACACTGCCTGACATATAGCAAGCATTTAGTAAGTGGCAACTATTATTCATTAATTGAACAAATTGAGCATTTTATGCCAAGCACTGTTCTAAATTATAGGAATACTGCAGGGAACAAAATTTCCTACTCTCATGGAGCTTCTATTCTAATATGGAGAAAAGATACTAAAAGCATATAAAATATACAGTATGTCAGACAGTGGTAAGTGCTATGGAGAAAAATAAATCAGGGACAGAAAACGGAGAATGCTTGGGTGAGGGTATACATGCAATTTTAAATAGGGTGGTCAGGAAGAACCATTCTAAGAAGGCAATATTTAAGAAAAGAGCTGAAGCAGGTAGATGAATAATCACACAGATATCTGGAGGAAAGGAAATAGCTAGTGCAAAGGTCCTGAGGCATAAGCATATCTGGTAGGACCAAGAAACACCAAGGAGTCCAGTATGGCTGAACGCAGTACGATCCAAGAGGCTAACAGGGGTAGGATTGTGAAAGGCCTTACAGGTCACTGTAAAGATTCTGTGTTTCAGCCTGAGATGGAAAGCTACTGGAGAGTTTTAAGCAAGGGAGTGACGTGATCTGACATGGACTGAAAAGGATCACTCTGGCTGATAACAGGGTGCTGGGAAACAGGGAGAACAGTTAGAAGGCTACTGCAGTTGTCTTGTCTAGCAATTATGGTGCCTTGGATCACAAAGTGGTAGTAGTAAAGGTGATGAGAAGTGGTCAGATATATCCTGAAGTAAATCAATAGGATTTTCTGGTAGATTGGTGGTGGGGTATGAAGGAAAGAGGGGAGTCAAGGTTGACTGCCATTTTTGATATCTGAATAACCAGAAGAAGAAAGTTCTATTTACTGAGATAAGAAAGAATGCAAGAGGGGCATCTGTATAAAGATCAGGAGTCTGGTGCTGTAGAAAATGGAGGAGGCCTTTGTCATTATTCTCAACATCTCAGCAGCTGCTCTTTCACATTGGTAGTTTTCTCTTCCCTCAGAAGTAAGCTGTCAGCCTTCAGTACCCATGTGCTATCGTTTCTAATCTTCTATCTTATTTAGACTATTCTAGTCTCTAGGAAGAACAAATGAAAAGGCAATAAAAATTGATACCTTTAGTCAACAGTGAAAGAAAACTGAATCAGAAATCTGAGGAAGCATTTTCTAAGCAAAAAAAAAAAAAAAAAAATTCACTTACAAAATGGTTACTTAGAACTCAAAATACTTTTTCCCATAAGTACAAATTTATAAAAAATGACTTGGTTTCCGTGCCAAACTATATCATGGGGCTACAATATAACAATAATAGTAGTAGCCTTGGACTTTCCTGGTGGTGCAGTGGTTAAGAATCCACCTGCTGATGCAGAGGACATGGGTTCGATCCCTGGTCCGGGAAGATCCCACATGCCGCAGAGCAGCTAAGCCTATGCGCCACAACTACCAAGCCTGCACTCTAGAGTCCGTGAGCCAGAACTACTGAGCCCACATGCTGCAACTACTGAAGCCCACGCGCCTAGAGCCCGAGCTCCAAAACAAGAGAAGCCACTGCAATGAGAAGCCCGCACACCACAACGAAGAGAAGCCCCCGCTCACCGCAACTAGAGAAAGCCCGCGCACAGCAACGAAGACTCAATGCAGACAAAAATAAATAAATAAATTTATTTTAAAAAATAATAGGGCTTCCCTGGTAGCGCAGTGGTTGGGAATCCGCCTGCCAATGCAGGGGACGTGGGTTCGTGCCCCGGTCCAGGAAGATCCCACATGCCGCGGAACAGCTGGGCCCGTGAGCCATAGCCGCTTAACCTGCGTGTCCGGAGCCTGTGCTCCGCAACGGGAGAGGCCACAACAGTAAGAGGCCCGCGTACTGCAAAAAAAAAATAATAATAATAAAATAATAATAATAATAGTAGTAGCCTGTATCTGAGGGAGAAAAGATCACAGGGTGTAAAAAAGACCAGGCTTTCTTGCCCTTGGCCTAAGAAAAAAATAAGTTTCTCCTCGCACACTCCTCCCCTGTTCAAACTTCCTCAATTAAAGGTGCTTCTGTCCCTCTGCCTCCAGCACTGTAATCTACATGAGACCTCCCACTCGAGCATCCTCCCCAGAGCTGCCCCCCCATAAATGTTCTCCATGTCACTCACCCAAATCTAAAACAGCAGCAACCAACCACACCCACACACAATTCTTCTTCCCTTGTAAAACAGAACACATCCAGCTATCAGGAGGAAATGCACTGCTTCAAGGTAATTCTCATAAAAATGATTGGATCCCAAGTGGCAGAATTTCAGCAAGTGCTATCTTAGAGCAAATGAAGGACGAAGAAATGGAAATGTTTGATGTTAAGAAGGCCACTGCAAGGAGTCAGCCTGCTTCTCTTTTCACATTTTTATCCTTCCTGGGCTTCTGAAATCACTGATTTTTCTAGAAGTTTCAAATTTTTGGCCACAATTCTTGCACCAATACACTTGGATGATCCAGAGATCACATGCCTGTTTTCTAGTTTTTAATTGTGGAGCTGAAGAAGAGGAAGTGGGGAAGAGCATTAGTGATTAATTATGTACTGGGTAAAATGTTCCCAAGTTGAGGACCATTTATCCATTAATGGGCTTTTTATAAACAGACTTCAAAACACATGGTTTTAAAACTATACTTTGCAAATCGTTAAATTTCTCAGTTTTTTTTAACTACCAAATCTCCGAAGTTTGCCATTTACCACTCAACATTATTTTTTTTAAATCTGGGGGAAAACCTCATATGCATCTTAGAGATAACCAAGTCTTCAAACCCACAGAAGATGAGAGTGGAAGGTTCTGAAGATTGTGATGAAGAGCTCAGCTGGTTCACGTCTTTCATGGTTTGCAGCTGCAACTCTCAAATTAAAAAAAACAAAACAAAAAACCTACATTAGATCAGTTTTTATACTGACATTTCATTTGGGTCACATGTGCTGTCTTAAATCTGTAGTTAAGAGAAACACCAGAAGGCCTCCCTTTTGTCAATTAACTGAAGAGATATTATCAAGCAGAACAAATGGTTTGATTTAAACTTAACCCTAAAAACTCAATTAAATGTACTACAGGCAATTTGCCTTCCTCCAATTTCTTTTCTAGAAAACAGAATCCCAAGTCATTAAAGTTTTATTTAAGAAGTTCTAAATCACAGGATTATGGGGGACTGCTATCATGATTAAAGTTTCATTAAAAGTTACCCAAAAAAAGAGCTCCACTGAAAGTTCAAAATGAGAGGACCATGGTGGGCAACTATTTCTTTCTTTTCAGTTGTCTATTTCAACAGAAAATTTTTTATAATTAATAAATATTATTTTTATTTTCCATTTTGGAAAGTGAAAGAAGATGATGAAATAAGAATAAGAACTAAAAGAGGATAAAAGAAACTAAATACAAGATATGCTGAGTAGTAAGATTGCTTTGCTTTGTTTTTGTTTTGTTTTAACTTCCTTTGTTAATATGTTTGTATAATAAAATTGAGGAAAATAAATTTTACTTAAACTTTTCAAATAGAAAGAAAAAGGAAACTACATCTAAAGCAGAGTATTTCTAGAGCAGTGGTTCTTCAACTCTGGTGTGAGGACCCCTGGGCATCTTTAAGACCTTTTCAAGGGATGTGTAAGGTTAAAAACTATTTATATAATAATACTAAGATATTATCTGCCTTTTTCATGCTCATTTGCTCACAAGTGTGCAGTGGAGATTTGGTATAATATCAGAGAAGAATAACAACAATTATCTGAAAATGCCAATAAAATACTTTCACCCTTTTAGACTACCTATCTCTGAGCCCCCATTTTCTTCATATGCTTCCACCAAAATAACAAACCACAACAGACTGAATACAGAAGCCGATATAAAAATTCAGCTGTCTTCTATTGAGCCAGATAATTAAAAAGATTTACAAATATGTAAGACAATGCCTCTCTTCTCACATACTGCTTTTGTTTAGATGACAGAATTATTATTGAGAAAAGATATTACTTATGTTCACACGTAATAGTTTTTATATTGTTATTTTAAATTAAAAATATTTTTAGGGCTTCCCTGGGGGCACAGTGGTTAAGAATCCACCTGCCAATGCAGGGGACACGGGTTCGAGCCCTGGTCTGGGAGGATCCCACATGCCGCGGAGCAATTAAGCTTGTGCGCCACAACTACTGAGGCTGTGCTCTAGAGCCCGCAAGCCACAACTACTGAGCCCATGCACCACAACTACTGAAGCCTACGCGCCTGGAGCCCGTGCTCTGCAGCGGGAGGAGCCACCACAATGAGAAGCCTGCGCACCACACTGAAGAGTAGCCACTGCTCACAGCAACTAGAGAAAGCCCGTGCGCAGCAACGAAGACCCAACGCAACCAAAAAATTAATTAATTAATTAATTTTTTAAAATATATTTTTTTCAAGTTTCTCAGTTTTAATTTCTAATTCAGTAATTATCAAACAGTACAATCCCACATGAACAAAAGCTCTCAGGAGTCCTTAATTTTAAGAATGTAAAAGGGTCTTGGGACCAAAAGGTTTGAGAATTGCTGTTCTAAAGGATTTCCTACTCTGTAAGAAAAATATCACTCTACAAAGGAGTATTTCTTAAGATAAGAGATACAAAGAAAGTTGCTTAAAAATGAATTTACAATTTATAGGACAAATGATTAAGCTCAGATTTGCTTTACAATTATCTGAGTGGCAAGGGAGGAACGGTGGGAGTATAAATGAAATAAGAGTGGCCGTGAGTTAATAATCATTGAGCTAGGATTTTGTTATTCTAGTCTCTCTACTTTTGCATATGTTTCAAATTTTCCCTAACAAGAAGATTAAATAAAGACAAATTCATACCTGAACAGCTGAATGTGGGAAAAAAAGGCTGTAATTTAATGTTATTGTTAGAATGAAGGAAAATGAGAGGAAAAAAAATCTTACTGATATTAAACTAACACTGTCCCCATAACTCCAAATTCACCTTTTCTATCTTCATTGATGTCAATGAGTTTCATGTAGTTGAATCAGTAGTACACAGATATTATTTGGAGTTCTGCTTCACTCACTTAAAATTTACATATACAGCTCCCCTCTTTATCTACTATAACTAACTTGACAAACAAAAATTACACAGATATCTTTCAGTTTAAGAAAGATAAAGAAGCTCATCAAATCCTTTAACCTGACTGACCTGGCTACAACCTAGAATAATCTTTTACATGTTACACTATTGCCATCTGCTGGTTGTGATGTCTAAGCACAGTAAATTAAGGTTTTAAAACAGAAAAACTAACAATTTACCTATGACTATGGTTTTCACCCAAAATTATCCTGTAGAAAAGAAGCTGTCATACACACATTAGGGTTCTTCAAAATCTCACATTAGAAGCAGTGGTTCTGACCCCACTGCACTTTAAAATCATCTGGGAGTTTTTGAAAGCCCTGATGCCTGGGCCCCGAACCAGAGCAATTAAATCAGAATCTCTATTTTGCGAAAATGAAAGGCAAGCCAGACTGAGACAAAATATTTGCAAAAGATATATCTGACACAGGACTTGTACCTAGAGTCACTCTTACAACTCAATAATAAGAAAACAACCAAATTTTTTAAATGGGCGAAAGATCTAAACACCACCTCACCAAAGAAGATATATGGACAGCAATTCAGTACATGAAAAGATGCTCAACATTGTTAGTTATCAGGAAAATGTACATTAAGACCACAATGAGATACCACTTCACATCCATTAGAATGGCTATAAGTGAAGAGACTGACCTTAATGTTAAGTGCTGGCCAGGATGTGGAGCAACTATAACCCCCTCACACTGCTGGTAGAAATGTAAAATGGGACAACCACTTTGGAAAACAGTTTGGCAGCTTCTTAAAAAGCCACACACATACCTACCATAAGACCCGGCCATTCCGCTCCTAGATGTGTATCCAACAGAAAGAAAAGTTGTAGTGGGTTAAATAGTGTCCCCTCTAAAATTCATGTCTACCTGGAATGTGACCTTATCCAGAAGGGGATCTTCACAAATGTTATTAGTTAAGATGAGGTCATACTGGGATAGAGTGGGCCCTAAATCAAATGGCTGATGTCCTTATAAGAAGAGATGACACATAGAGGAGGAGGAGTGGAGTGATGCAGTTAAAAGCCAAGAAACACCAAGCACTGCCAGAAGCTGGGAGTTTCTGAAGCTAGGAAAAGGGAAGAATCTCCTCAGAGTCATCAGGAGACCAGTCCTGCCAACACCCTGATTTCAGACTTCTAGCCTCCAGAACTGTGAGAGAATAAATGTCTGTCATTTTAAGCCACCCAGGCTGAAGTACTTTGTTACAGCAACCCTAGGAAACAAATACAAAAGCACAAAGTACAAAGACTTGTACAAAATGTTATTAGCTTTATTTGTAATAGCCCCAAACTGGAAATAACCCAAACATCCATTAACAGGTGAATAAATATACAACTGTGATATAGCCACACAATGGAATACTACTCAGCAATAAAAATGAATGAATGAGACACAAAACATAAGTGAATTCTGAAAATAATTATGAATTAAAGAAGTCAGACAAAGCAGGAACTAACACACCATTGTTAAGCAATTATACTCCAATAAAGATGTAAAAAAAAAAAAGAAGTCAGACAAAAAAAGACTTATATGATTCCCATGGTGTTTATCTGAGGTGACAAGAGTGAGTGGTATGTGGGTACAAGAGGGAGTCATTATAAAGTGGCAGGAAACTTTTGACGTTGATAGATATATTCATTATCTTGACAGCACTGACAGTTCCACAGGTGTATACACGTGTCAAAACTCATCAATCTGAGGGGAAGATGGCAGAGAAAAGCACACCAGGAATCAATCTCCCTAGACAGACTAGACAACAGTGCACTGACAGAATCTGTCTGATCTTGTAACAATTTGCAACTCTGAAGTCTGTTGAAGGTTTGCAACTTCCAGGGGAAGCCTTAAATGATGAACAGTGGTTAATTTAATCAGTTTTAGCTCTTAGAACAGCAATAGCTACCCACCTCTCATCCCAAACCACATGGCAGGCAGCTGTACACATGTTCCTGAAGCAGTCTGCTCACAGCTTATGGGAGCCAGGGTGGTCAAAAAGGACCCTGTCCTCCAAATATTGGGGATTTGTGCTCTGATTGCAGACTGCTGCTTCTGATCACAGAGATGCAAACAAAGAGGTATAATCATCAAGAAAAAGAAAATTTGAATATACCTATAACTAGTAAGGAGAGGGAATCAGTAATTTAAAAATCTCCCAACACAAAGAAGTCCTGGACCTGATGGTTCACAGGTGAATTCTACTAAACGTTTAAAGAAGAACAAATACCAATCCTCCTTAAACTTTTCCAAAAAATTAAAGAGGAGGGAACACTTATCAACTCATTCTTCGAGGCCAGCATTAACTTGATACTAAAGTGTCTTTAAACTACAAGAAAGGAAAACTATAAATACTGATGTAAAAATCTTCAGCGAAATACTAGCAAGCAAAATTCAGCAGCATATTAAAAGGACTATTCACCATGACCAAGTGGGCTTTATCCCTGGAATTCAAGGATGTTCAATATATGAAAATTGATCAATATAATACACCACATAAACACAACAAAGGAAAACAACACATGATAATCCAAATAATGCAGAAAAAGCATTTAACAACATTTGACACTCTTTCATTAAAAAAGCAAACAAAAAAACAAACAAAAAATACTAGACAAACTAGGAATAGAAGGAAACTAAGTCAACATAAAAGCCATATATAAAAACCAACAGCCAACATCATACTCAATGGTGAAAGACTGAAAGCTTTTCCTCAGGACTAGATCAGGACCAAGGCAAGGATGCCCCCTTGTACCACTTCTACTTAACACAGTACTGGAAGTTCTAGCCAGAGCAGTTAAGCAAGGGAAAAATAAATAATAACAAAAGGCATCCAAATTGGAAAAGAAGTAAAACTGTCTTTGTTTGCAGATGATATGATCTTATATAGAGAAAACCATACAAGTACACACACACACACACACACACACAAACTGTCAGAAGTAATAAATCAATTTAGCAAAGTAGCAGGATATAAAGTCAACACACAAAAATCAGTTGCATTTCTATAGACTAATAATGAACAATCTGAAAAGAAAATTACAGAAGCAATTCTATTTATAATAGCATCAAAAAGAATACCTAGGAATAAACTTAACCAAGGAGGTGAAAAACCTGTACAATGAAAGCTACAAAACACTGCTGAAAGGAAATAAATGGAAATAAATCCCATGTTCACAAATCAGAAGACTCAATACTGTTAAAATGTCAACATTACCCAAAGCAATCTACAGAATCAATACAATCGCTATCAAAATCCCAATGACTTTTTTTGTGTGTGTGTGGCAGAAATAGAAAAACCCATCCAAAAATTCAAATGGAATCTCAAGGGACCCTGAATAGCCAAAACAATCTTGGAAAATCAAAACTGGAGGAGCCATGCTCATTCAAAACTTAGTATCAAGCTACAGTAATTAAAACAGTGTGGTATTGGCATAAAAATAGACATATAGACCAATGGAACAGAAATAAATCCAGACCCTCTTATATATGTTAAAAATGACTTTTAACAAGAGTGCCAAGACCATTCAATTGGGAAACGGCAGTCTTTTCAACAAATGGTGCTGAGAAAACTGGATATCTACTCACAAAAAAATGAAGTTTGACCCTTACCTCATACCATATACAAAAATTAACTCAAAATGGAGACAGGACCTAAATGTAAGATCTAAAACAATTAAACTCTAAGAGACAAAAACAGAACAAAAGCATCACAACATTGGATTTGGCAATGATTTTCTTAGATATGATGCCAAAGGCATAGGAAACAAAAGAAAAAATAAACAAATTGGACTTCATGATAATTTTTAAAATTTTGTGCATCAAAAGACACTATTTTTTTGTTTGTTTTGTTTTTTGTTTTTTGTTTTTGTGGTACGCGGGCCTCTCACTGTTGTGGCCTCTCCCATTGCGGAGCACAGGCTCCATGGCTCACGGGCCCAGCCGCTCCGCAGCATGTGGGATCTTCCCGGACCGGGGCACGAACCCGTGTCCCCTGCATTGGCAGGCGGACTCTCAACCACTGCACCACCAGGGAAGCCCAAAAGACACTATTAACAGAATAAAAAGTCAACCCACAGCATGGGAGAAAATATTTGCAAATCATAAATAGGGAAAAATAGTTGAAATATAGAGAAAACTCAACAACAAAAACCTAAAACTCAACAACAAAAACCCCAAGCCCCATTCAGAAATGGGCAAAGGACTTGAATGGACATTTCTCCAAAGAAGACAGCCAAATGGCCAATAGCACACGAAAAGATGCTCAACATCACTAATCATTAGAGAAATGCAAATCAAAACTACAATGAGACACCACCTCACACCCATTAGGATAGCTACTACCAAAAAGAAAAGGAAAACAACTAGTGTTAGCAAGGATGTGGAGAAATTGGAACCCTTGCCCACTACTGGTGTGAATGTAAAATAATACAGCCACTGTGGAACACAGTATGGAGGTTCCTCAAAATATTAAAAATAAATGTAGCATATGACTCAGCAATTCCACTTCTCAGTATATATCCAAAAGAATTGCAAGCAGGGTCTCAAAGACCCATGTTCGTAACAGCATTATTCACAATAGCTAAAATGGGGAAGCAACCCAAACGTCCACTGATGGAGAATGGATACACAAAATGTGGTATAAGCATACTATGGAATATTATTCAGTCTTAAAAAGGAAGGGAATTCTGTAATATGCTACAACATGGATGACCCTGGAGGACCTTACGCTAAATGAAATAAGTCAGTCAAAAAGACAAATACTGTATGATTCCACTTACATGAGGTACTTGTAGTCAAAACCATAATGACAGAAAGTACAATGGTGGTTGTCAGAGGATGGGAGAATGAGGAGTTATTATATAATAGAGTTTCAGTTTTACAAGATGAAAAGAGTTATGGGGATGGATGGTGGTGACGGCTGCACAATAATGTGAATGTATTTAATACTACTGAACTGTACACTTAAACCCAAAATCTCTAGGGGGTGGAGTCTGAGCATCAGTAATTTTTAAACATCCCCTGAACTATTATAACAAGCAGATGAGGTTGAGAACCATTTCATTAAAGGGTGCCATCTCATTTATTTTGTTTTGAACAAAAGCGTACTACTTGGTAAAAACATATAAGCCTGAAACAATTTTGATAATGCTCTTTTTAGATGCTTATGGAGGTGAGCCGAAATCATACATTTTTCTTAAGTAGACAAACTCAACATGGATTAGTAGTTACTCCTTGGTTTATACCTCACATTCCCAAATTATAAACAAGCTTTTAAAAGTAATATTGATAGAAGTTCCAGCTGTTTGTTCCCACTACAAAATAACTTAAAATGCTGAACACAATATAGTTTTGTTTTTTTTTTAAAGAAGATGTTGGGAGTAGGAGTTTATTAATTAATTTATTTATTTTTGCTGTGTTGGGCTTTCTCTAGTTGTGGCAAGCGGGGGCCATTCTTCATTGCGGTGCGGGGGCCTCTCACTATCGCGGCCTCTCTTGTTGCAGAGCACAGGCTCCAGACACGCAGGCCCAGTAGTTGTGGCTCACAGGCCTATTTGCTCCGCGGCATGTGGGATCTTCCCAGACCAGGGCTCGAACCCATGTCCCCTGCATTAGCAGGCAGATTCTCAACCACTGCGCCACCAGGGAAGCCCACAATATAGTTTTAATACATATTTGCAATGAATGGTGTTATAGACTGAACTGTGGCCTCCTCAGAATTTGTATGTTGAAGTCCTAACCCTTAGTACCTCTCAATGTGACTGTATTTGAAGACAAGGCCTTTAAAGAGGTGATTAAGGTAAAATGAGATTATAAGGATGGGCCCTAATCCAATCTGACTGGTGTTCTCATGTGAAAAAGAAATTTGGACACACAAAGAGACACCTGCAGATGCCTGAGCACACGGGAAGTCTTTGTGAGGACAAACCAAGAGGGGGGCCATCTGCAAGTCAAGGAGAGAAAAAAAACCTCAGGAGAAACCAAACCTGCCTATACTTTGATTCTTGGAACTGTGCAAAAATAAATTTCTGTTGTTTAAACCACTCCGTCTGTGGTGTTTTGTTATGGCTGCCCTAGCAAATTAACACACATAGTAAGCAGAAAAAAAACACAAGATGAAAAATTTGGGGCAAATGACACCCTGGAGCTGAACTTTACCCTGGGGCACATGCCACACCCTGAGAGCCCTACCCTGGATCTGGACAGGGCCCGGAATGGCTTGTCCTCTGAAATCTTAGCCTCAAATTTTTAGTCACCTGCTCTCTGACCTCAGCCTTCCAGTTTTCATTCCCTTATTGTCACTGTACCTTCTCCTTTATTCCACAGTGAGACTACGAGCCCCTGAGCCCTCCCAGACAAGTGCTCTCTGGCCTTATTTCCTTCCCTATCTAGTTTGGGCCCCATGGTGATTGTGTCAACTATTCTATCTGAACTACCTTCCTCTGCTCCCTATTACATTGCCATATCTAAGCAACAAAACCCAAAATCTGAACCAATGCTACATTTTGTCTTCACTACTCCTCTGGGTGAGCCATGCTCTGTTGGAAAAATATTAAACCATGTATTTATGGAGAGTGATGCCTACAAACTTCAATGATTCAAGTCTCAGCACCCCACTCCCTGCCACATCCTTCTGCTTGAGTTAGCATCTCTGCCATTCCTCTCAAGCACCATCCCAAGCCTTGTTCACTCTCTCTAATCCTCCACTGATGCCCATCCCTCACCCTGCATCCCACTGAACATAGCACATGTCATTAGCCTCAGCCTTCTTGCCTCCCATCTATATATCTGTATCCACACCCATCTTCTTTCTTTTCTAGTCTCAGAGAGGTTTCTTTCATTTCTAACCTCCCCATCTGTGCTTTTTGGCAACCCCTCCTACTTTTGAATCTTGCTCATCGGTAACGCATTCTCTCTACTACTTGTCCTGCTTATTCAACATTTTTATCTTTACTGACAACCCTTTTTTCATCTTATGAACATGCACATCTCTCCCATCTCCCTAAACCGTCCCTTGACCTCTACCAAACTCTAGCCACCACTATCCCATTGCCTTCTTCCTGTTTTCATCTAAACTTCTCAAAAGAAGAGTTTAACCTCAATGCGTGTTCACTCAGTTGCTATAACCTGGCTGGCTTTGACCCTCGGTGTACTATTGACACTGCTCTTCCTAAGATCATCAATGACTCCTTACTTAGTTCTTTTTTTTTTTTTAAGATTTATTTTTTATTTATTTATTTTATTTATTTCTGGCTGAGTCACATCTTATTTGCAGCACACAGGATCTTCCTCAAGGCATGAGGGATCTTCCGTTGCGGCGTGTGCGTGGGCTGCTCTCTAGTTGTGGCATGCGGGTTTTCTCTCTCTGGTTGTGGCACGCAGGCTCCAGGGCCGCATGGTCTCTGTAGTTGTGGCGTGCGAGTTCCAGAGCGTGTGGGCTCTGTAGTTTGCGGCATGCAGGCTCTCTAGTTGAGGCATGCGAGCTCAGTTGCCCCACAGCATGTGGGATCTTAATTCCCTGATCAGGGATCGAATCTGCATCCCCTGCATTGTAAGGCAGATTCTTTACCACTGGACCACCAGGGAAGTCCCCTTACTTAGTTCTGAAGTGGTATCTGCTCATTCTCTCAAAGCATGCTATAGGACTGAGGGGAAAGGACAGACCCTTTCCTAGTCCCCACTGCGCCTTCAAAGTTGCTACTTCTCCACCTCAACTGAGGCTTATGCTGTTCATATATACCAGGGGTCAGCAAATGGTTTTCTGTAAAGGGCCAGATGATAAATAGTTTAGGTTTCGCGGGCCCATGGTCTCTTTTGTACCTACCCAACTCTGTGGGGCAAAAGAAGCCACAGACAAGACAGGCATACATGTTTGGTTCAGTTCCAGACCACCACAATAAAGCAAATATCACAATAAAGCGAGTCATACAAATTTTTTGGTTTCCCAGTGCATGTAAAAAGTTATGTTTGTGGAATCTAAAAAAATGGTACAAATGAACTTATTTACAAAACAGAAATAGAGTTACAGATGTAGAGAACAATCATATGGTTACCAGGGGGCAAGGGAGAGAGGGATAAATTGGGAGATTGGAATTGACACATACACACTACTATATATAAAATAGATAACTAATAAGGACCTACTATATAGCACAGCGAACTCTACTCAATACTCTGTAATGGGACTTCCCTGGCAGTCTAGTAGTTAAGACTCCACGCTCCACTGCAGGGGGCATGGGTTCGATCCCTGGTCGGGAAACTAAGATCCCGCATGCTGCACAGTGTGGTCAAAAAGAAAAAAACAAAACAAAACAAAAAACAATACTCTGTGATGACCTATATGGGAAAAGAATCTAAAAAAGAGTGGATATATGTATAACTGATTCACTTTGCTGTACAGCAGAAAGTAACACAACATTGTACATCAACTATACTCCAATAAAAATTGTTTTAAAAGTTATGTTTACATTATACTGTAGTCTATTAAGTGTGCAATAGCATTATATCTTTAAAAAATGTACATACCTTAGTTAAAAAATCCTAACCATCATCTAAGCCTTCAGTGAGTCATCATCTTTTTGCAATAGTAACATCGAAGACCACTGATCATGAATGACCATAACAAATACAATAATAATGAAAAAGTTTGAAATACTGCATGAGTTACCAAAATGTGTCAGAGACACAAAGTGAGCAAATGCTGTTGGAAAAATGGTGGCAACAGACTTACTCAACGCATTGCTGCCACAACCTTCAATTTCTTAAAAAACGCAATAAAGCAAAGTGCAATAAAACGAGGTATGCCCGAATATAAATGAGTGACTGTAGCTGTGTTCCAATAAAACTTTATTTACAAAAACAATTGGTAGAGGGACTTCCCTGGTGGTCCAGCAGGTAAGACTCCACGCTCCCAATGCAGGGGGCCTGGGTTCTATCCCTGGTCAGTGAACTAGATCCTGCATGCACAACCGCAACTAAGAGCCCATATGCCACAACTAAGAAGTCCGCATGCTGCAACTAAAAGATCCCGCATGTTGCAACAAAGATCCCACGTGCCGCAGCTAAGACCCGGCGCAGTCAAAATAAATCAATAAATAAATATTAAAAAAAAAAAAGTGGAAGGGTGGACTTGGTCTGTGGGCCATAGTTTGCTGACTCCTCTCTGCTATCACCTTGTGTTGTCCCAGACATCTGTACGTTTATTAAGAATTTGGCACCGGACTCACAGACTTCATCACCAGCCCGGCAGTTGGTAAGCATTCCATAATATGGTTGCAGTTATTATTTTTAAAAATTATCATATGGACACTCTAATTAGCTCTGTGGATGACCACCTAGCAATTTAGGCTCTCAGTTTCTTCATCTGCTTAACTCTCATACCCTGGATTTTGTCACCACTCCAGAGCCCTCCGTCTCTCAAATCGAATCGCTAATAGACACTAATCACTCTCACTCCCTTTATGCTTGCTCTCCAACCTCACTGAGATTCCGGTCCACTTTTATCTCCCTCGTCTCCTAATCTGTGAGCTCCTACTCATCTTTACTTCCTTCTACCAACCTTGATCTCATGGTCCGTTAATTAAGCCACCCTCTCACCTACACCCTCAACTCCTGTCTTCCCTTTTCCCTCGATGGTACCACCCTAGCAAAATCTTATCCCATCCCATCCAGCTGCCTTCTCTCTATCTAGATGGCCCAGAACTGCTGAAAATGGCTCACAGATCAATGCCCTTACAAGTGTAGTTGTTGGGACTTCAGCACCACCCAGCAATACTCTCCTCAGTTCTCCCACAAATAATCCAAACTTCCAAGGCTTAAAATTGTCCTTAAGCTCTCTCAGACTATCAAAAATTCTCTCACTTTCAAATGACCAATTTGAAAATTCTCCGGCTCTTCAGAGAAAAACTCTTTGCTGTATCTACACATTTAATTTATCCACTATTCTTAATTTGTTTCCTCTAGTCCCAAAAAGAGTTGGTTCTACTTCAATCTACCAGAAATGCTCTGGATCCATCTCTGCCCCTTCTGCTTCACCAATATTACCAAAGCTAAACCCTGAACCAATCCAGCCATATGCCTTCTTTCACTGCCTGTTAACCACGGATATGGTTCTCAGCCTGAGCCTCCCCATCTTCAAATTGGTGATATCCTTTCAAGATTGTTGAGTGCTGTGAGTGTAATAGGCCTAGAAGTGCCTGACATAGGGTAATCATTCCATAAATGGTCGCTATGTTATTATTATGTTAAATCAACAGCTTAAAGGTGAGAGGCAGATGACAAAAAAATGGGATACAGAATCGGGGAGCTGCAGCGAGGAAAGGGGAGAACACCTGGAAAGAGAAAAGGAGACAATTTCCCTTGTCATAAAATGTCCCAATCCTTCTGTGAATATATTCAGTTGCTTTGTGAATTATGGTAATTAAATGTATGACTACTCTTTGCTATTCTCACCAGTCTGAAGCCTGAAACTCCTCCTGCAGTATAACATTCTCCGAGGGGAAGGTTTGCTCTGGGTTCTAAATCTTTGTCAGCAGAGAAAACTAACAAATCTTCCTTCCATTAGTCTAGAATTACAGTCAGAAGGAATCATTAAGAAGAAATTATGGCAATGTTTAGCCATTAAGAGTCTTAAACAAAAGTATCCAACTAGTGATTCCACGACTGGGGCAGGAGCAATTCAAGGTGAAAACCTGGGACATCTTGTGCCAGAAAGCACAGAAATGCTCAAAAACTGATTGGGGGGGGGGCGGGTTTGCTAGGAGGATGTCAAAGACACACAGGAGCTGGCTTGGCAGGGGTTCCCACAGGCCAAATTTGGGACAATTTGAGCATCAAAAAGAATAATGACGGTAATGGAGTCTAACACAGTTCATCTTAAAAAAAAAAAAAAAAAAAAAAGAACTAGAAAATCATCACTTTGCACCATTCCGAAGGCAGAGCTCATCTCTGTCATGTGAAAAACACTGGGTGAAGAGTTAATGGGTGACAGGATATCTGCGTAGTCTTGAAGTATTACTCCACAGATTACTTAATTTTTAATTACAAAAATTACAAAGGGAAATTATAAAGGAAAAAAATGCACCTTTACAGTGGAGACATCTGGCAGTCACCCTCTTAATCAAGTGATGAAACTTAGCATCAGCAACAGAGAGCAACCTGATATCATGTGACTGCTGTGATGCAGTAAGAAGCACACAGCATTGCCTGTATAACATACCCCAAAAGCTTTTACACTGAATTAATGAAGAGAAAGCCATCAGACAATTAGTCCATGGTCTTGCTACTCAAAAGTGGTCCAAAGACCAGAATCCCATCACCTGGGAGCTTGTTCGAAATATAGAATCTCAGACCCCACTCTGGACAAGTGAGTCATAATTTGCATTTTAAACAGATCCTCAAGTGACTCTGAGGTACAAAGTTTGAGAAGCCCTGAACAAGACAAACCACCCAGACTTTTCAAAAAAAAAATCAATGTCGTAAAAACAAAAAAAGGCGGGGTTGCGGGGGAGGCGCTGCTCTGGATTTAGAGAGATATAATAACAACCAAAAGCAATGAGTGAATCTTGATTCAATCCTGGGTCAGAAGAAAAACGTTATAAAATACATTTTGGGGGAACAACTGGGAAATTTTGAATATGCAGTTTTTATTAAATGACACTGAATTAATGTGAAGGGTCTTAAATGTGATAGTAGCATTTAATTACATAGAATGTTCTTATTCTTAGATACAGGGAGTTCCCTGGTGGTCCAGTGGTTAGGACTCCAGGCTTTCACTGCTGTGGCCCAGGTTCAATCCCTGGTCGGGGAACTGAGATCTCGCAAGGTGGGTGGCACAGCCAAAAACAAACAAAAAAAGAAGATACATGTTGAGATATTTAAGGTAACATGTCTACCAATTCACTTTTAAATGGTTCATAAAAACACACATAGAGACAGAAAGCATATGTGGAATAATAACTGGTTACTCTGACAAAGAGTATGTAGGTGTCCATTGTGCTATTTTTTAACTTTTTCTTCTGGTTGAAAATTTTATTAAATAAAAAGTTGCAGGATGGGAAGAATGTTCAATTAGCCCACAAAAGAAATGTAAAGTCTTTGGTAGCAAACAGCATGATTTACACAACCCTGAATCTATCTTAGCACCTGCTTCCAAAGATAAACATTAAGTGTTCAGCAGATATTGGATGAGAGAAAGGAAATTTGTTGAAATCATTTTAGCTGGCAGAAATTCCTAAGGCATTAAGAGCTGCTACAGCCAGTCAGCTGTCAAGTACATATAGAACTACAAATTGAATTTTCATTCAATGAGAGGCAGCAGAGTATAAAGGCAAAAGTTTTGGGGTCAGTCTGACCTTGATTTTATTAGTGGAGCGTCCTAGGGTATATTTAACCTCCCGAAGTCTCAATCACTCTATCCGTAATACAGGAATAAAATAGTATCTCATAGGGTAGTGTAAGGGTTAAATAAGATATGAGATAATGAATATAAAGCTCTTAGGATCATTTAATAAATGTTAACTATAATTTTACCAATAAAGTCAGCTAAAAGGTATTCCATAAAGTGAAGATAATGTTTTCATGGACCAGATTCTGACTTTATTCTGAGAATTAAAAGTCTTCCTAGTAGGGGTATTTTCTGATAACTTTAAGTCAACGTGAGAAGGCAGAACAATTTTTACTTCTCGTTTTTATTTGGTATCTTGAAGAAAAAGCATTCAGTGAGATGATAGGCAGCCTTTCCCCAAGGATAACCTTTCCCCAAGGTAAAAGCATGTTACTTCAACTTAATCTTAGTAAACCAGCATAAAGTACTGAAGATTAGCAAAATAAAGCTATTAAGAATGACTTCAAGAATCAAATTCGATAAAAAGAAGACTTGGAAATAATTTTGTCAAGTTACCTTAAACTCTCTTGACTAGAAAACTTGTGTGAAACCATAATGCTTTCATGGGAGTTTACTGAACAGTTTTCTGGAAGCACCTAGACAAAGAATAAGCATCTATCTTTTTGGCTTAAGTGCACTTGTGCGCAGATGAAATAGGATTGACTTCAATAGATGGATGACAGTCTAACCCAATTATTCTATGAAAGTCGAAAGCAATCTCTCCTAAAGGTTGGCAACTACGGCCAGTGTGCCAAATCCAGCCCACAACTTATTTTCATGAATACAGTTTTACTGTATTCATTTATGTATTTTCTGTGGCTGTTTTCACTACAACAGCAGAGTAGAAAAGCTGCAACAAGACGTTATGTCCCACAAAGTCTAAAATACTTATTATCTGGTCTTTTACAGAAAAAAATTGTCGACCCCTGCTCAAGGCAAGCAATCCAGGAATCAACAAGACCTGTTCCAGACTCACCTGAGGTGTCGTCTTTTTGTATTGGTCACCTCCATCTATCACATCCCTCATGATTTTTTCCTTGAGAAATTCATACTCTTCTGAACTCAGGTGAATAGACTCTACAGTTTTTCCACAGCCCAAACACTGACCACTGTAATTACAATTAAATGTGTTAAATAATGTCCTGGAAAAGAACTTTTTCTACAATGAATAATTCTAGGACATGAGGAAATTGAAAGGTAGTTTTAAAAAAGAACATTATAACCTTTGCGATCATCATACACATCTCACTTTTTGTAATCCAGACAATGTAACAAAATAGTGTGCCAGAAAACCCAAAACAGTAGATGGCTGGCACCCAGACAAACTTTTTAAAGTCATTCCTAAAACACAACTGGGTCCCAAATCTCTAGGGAAAAACATTTCTGAGGCGTCACACCAGGCTCACAGCACCTACTGAAAGAAACATTTTGAGCACTACAAATTCTCCAAATGCAAAACCGTGACTTTTTTCTTGGCTATCCTAACTAACTTAATTATCCTGTTTCTAAGGCATTCTTAATTTTTTTTTAAATAAGTAACAACAACCTACTGAAGCTGAATCGAACAAATTAAAAATAAAACATTGGCCTTTACCTTTGCTGGACTGTGGTGAACTGTCCTTTCCATTGTTCTCCAGGAATACTACAAAAAAGATTGCAAAACCAAATCACCAGAGGGTCAAATCCCTACTGAACAGAAAGATATTCATTGTATTTAGAAAATCCATAGGAAAGAGCTCTGAGAAGTTCAGGATACTTCCCTAGAATGGTTCCATTAGAAGAGTGGTTGCTTACACTGTGATGGGGCTAAGTAACTGATGGTACTCTACTCTGGATCTCCTTCCCTTTGCTTCTCTTGTCATCTGACCCTCATCTTTAACTCGAAATCTGTCTTCACAGGACCTGCCCAGAAAGCAGCCCAGACCTCTAAATCAAAACTCAACTCTAGGGACTTACCTGGCAGTCCAGAGGTTAAGACTCTGCCCTCCCAATGCAGGGGGCACGGGTCGTGATCCCGCATGACGCACTGCCCAGACAAAAAAAAAAAATTTTACTCTTTCTCCATAAAGCTGCCAGAGATTGTTCTTGGCCCAGAGTAATTTCTTCTCTTACACTATCATTTTATACACCACTCTGAGATAACTGTCTACTATTGTATTCCCAATTAGGTCATGAATGCCATTATAATAGATCTTACATCACAGAACATGCACAGTGCTAAGCCTAAAATTGGAGGCATTCAAAACTACTTATTGGTTTATTTGCTCAATCAACTTATCCTTTATTCTTTCCTCGTACAGAAAATACCATCCATTCCTACTGATTCTACTGCCTTCTCTCCTTTCCCAGTTCTTAATTCAAGATCTCATCATCCCTCATTCAAACCTACAGTTGCCTCCAAACAGATCTCCCTGTTTCAAATCTTAATTCCTCTCTAATCATATTTTCTCACTGTTTTGGCAGTTACTTTTTAAAAACTACTCCAAGACCAGCACTCTTGATAACATTAAAATCCAAAATCCAGGTTTCCCTGGTGGCGCAGTGGTTGGGAGTCCACCTGCCGATGCGGGGTACACGGGTTCGTGCCCCGGTCTGGGAAGTTCCCACGTGCCGCGGAGCGGCTGGGCCCGTGAGCCATGGCCGCGGAGCCTGTGCTCTGCAGCGATGAGGGGCCCGCGTACAGCAAAAAAAAAAAAAATCCAAAATCCTTCCCATTCCAAGATTTTCACAACCTAGCTCCTCTGTGGATATTCAATAAATGTGTTAAGAAAGATAATTAAGCATGATTGCTACTTCAAAGCTCTGTAAAGATAATATATAGTAGAAAAGCAAGAGAAAAATAGAGACAAAAGGAATGAATCTGTAGGAAAGAGCCTGAGGCCAATTAGTGGTAAAGAAATAAGAGAACAAAAGACTGAAGCAATAAATCAGCATGCACACAGCCAGTAACATGAATAAAAGCAAAGGGAAAGCAAAGGACAGCCTTGGAGAGAACACTCAAATGACGGTATGATCAAAAACAGGAAGGATGAAGATTTTCTTCTTTAACACATATCAGGTTTGAGCAGGATTCCTCTCTCCCCTCTAACTATTCAAGCTGGTGAAATGCATAGATTAAACAGAATATATATGTACACATCATACCAGTCACTAGGTTTCAGAAGAACTTCTGAAAATACTAATATGACCCAAAGACAGCTCCAGTTTTCTTGCTATGAACTCCAGCCACAAGTGCTATTTGAAAATATTCACATCATACTAGACACCTCAGAAAACAAAATAAATGATCCTTCTAAAAGGAAAAAAAATACATAAAAACAAGTGTTCTATAATTTCCCTTTTATGTGATGAGTAGAGATTAGCACAACTTATTTATGCTGCTACTTTCTTAAAGAGAAAGAAAACTTTGTCTAAAGGGGAAACAATCTTTCTAAGAGACAGAAGAAAGTATAATCTGACTAGAGTAATTCTCAGCAACTAATAAAAAAAAAGAGGAGGCTAGTTTTAGGTAACGGTATTAAAATAAAAATATACATATAAACAAAAATCAAAATTACCTTTCAAACCATGTTTTTATACTGTGTGCAAGTGACTCCCCAGGATATAGCTGATTATTTCTTAGATACAAAAGAATGTCTTGCAGTTTGTTTGAATACTGATCACCTTTCATGTCTTTTCCAAAATCAAAGAAGGCTTTTAATGTTTCCAACATAGGAACAATATCATGACCTAACAACTCCTGATACAAATTCCAAGCTACATTTACATCTTGATGAAAGAGGGCTCCCTGGATACAGTCATTATAGTTCTTTTTTGAAGGAATCATGACTTTTTTGATGTCCTCTAACAGCAGCAAGGCCTCTCTCCATCTGTCTGTATGGATTAATCCCCGGATGAGAAGAGTGTACGCTCCAGATTCTAAACGCTTGTATCTGGCTTTCATGATTTCATAGACATCAATAATTTCTGATGTCTGCTTATGAAAAACGCAGAGATACAAATACTTGACCAGCAAATCATAGCCTACAATACCATTGTTTTTGGCAGCTACCCAGGCCAGCCCAGATTTGGCCACATCGACAGAGCTATGGCATTTAACCATCTGTGAAATGATCCAATTTTCAAAGTTAGCCTTTTCTTTGAAATCTTCCTTCAGTTTATCCCACTCCTCTGAATTCAAAGGTTTTGTCGGGAGTTGAAAAATGTTCTTCACAGGTGGCAAGACGTGCTCTTTACTCGGAGGATTCATCTGTGATCTCTTCTTAGCCGCTCCAGCTGCAAACATGTGAGGAGAATCAGCAGAAACTTGCTTACTACTGCCCTCATCTTTTTTCCTGACATATCTGGCTTTGGCAGTCAGCAGATTCATTGCTTTGGTATTCTGTGGAGACACCGTTTTAAGAGAAAACCACTTCTCTTGGTTCCTGATGCCATAACAGTCTTTGAGAAAGAGAGAGAGAGAAGAGTGACCTGGGCCTAGCCCAAGGTATGGGCTGCTCTTCCAAAGTTTAGGAAAGCTTCGAATACCAGTGAAATAGAAAGTCATTATGCAGTTAAATCAGCACCAGATTGTGAGAGAGATGTTCAAAAAACCCCAACTTCTACAGCATAATTAAGGGATTTGGGGGGTAGGGGGCGGAGATTCGAAGCGCAACTTTCTAAAAGATGATTTTCAGCTTCTCACAGACAAATCAAATGCTTTTGGGGCTAGCAGCAACGAAGCTTGGTTGAGTTCTCTCCATTAAACAAGGATATGGGGACATCCAACCTTGGTCGCAAGTTCCAGGACGAGGGGACAGAGAAGGAATCCTCTGGTGCCTGTTATAGTCCAGTCCGCGAACCTGAGGAAAATGCACAAAGAAGACCGGCCAGTTGACTCACGTGGATCACAACTGTCCTTGAAAAGGGGCCGGATCCCACGGGAGCCAGGCTGCAGAAGGGGCGAAAAGTCGGAAGCCCCCTACCCCAGACCCACCGGCAGCCAGGACAGAGGCGAAAGCCCGAGTCTAGGGGCCCTGGCCGCCAAACTCTTCAAGTAAGGAAATGGGGGTGGGGAAGGGGCAGAGAGCCGAGCCGAGCCAGCGATACAAGTAAGGAAGGGAGGTCCACGAGGGCACCACCTACTGTGTACGGATCTACCACAAACGAAGTTCACTTGATTCAACCACTCACCGCAGCACTCACGTACCATGCAACCATAAACGCGGCGGAAACTACCCCGCCCACAACGCACTGCGACGGCGCGGCCGCGGAGGCCTGGCTGATCCCTAAGCAGGCCTTCCGCCCGGCCTGGCGGCAAGAAAAAGGCGACTCTGAATCTTTTACTGGCAGGAGGGGGCACAAGCGGCTGCTGAAGGTGCCTACTACATTCAGAGAGACTTTAGGGCTTCCAGATATCCTCCATGAACAATGAAAAGAAACTGTGAAATTAGAAAGCTCGTCCCTCGAACCGGAAGAGCCAAAGGACTTCCGGGATCACGTGGCGCACAAGTGCCAAAGGGCCAAGATGAAATAAAAGGGCGGGCTCCCTTCTGCGCCTTTAAAATACGGCGTGGTGAAGCTGGAAAGCTGCCTTAAGGAGGCTCCCTCTCCGTTTCTTTCACGTCTGCTCTCCCTGCTGTTAGCGTGATCGCCGTATTCTCCGCAGTGGTTACGGTGATCGATTTGGCCGGGTTAGTAGACTTCCGCCCGCGTCCAAGATGGCGATTAAGCGGCCTTCATAACCTTTACGGGGCTGGGCAGTGTTGACGCCGGAGCTGTCAGGGGGTGGAGCGGTTAGTAAACAGCAAATGCGGGAACTGCTGGGCCGGAGTTAGCCATGGACTGGAAAGAAATTCTTCGCCGGCGGATAGCGACGCCCAACACCGGTCCAAACAGTGAGTTTGGGAGGGGCCGGCCGCAGAGAGAGCCAGGCCCTAAACTCCGGGAGGTGGGGGGAGGATGGATGGGGAGGAGCAGCACCTGGGAGCCGTGCCTTTCGCTTCGGTAAAACCTCTCCTGACAAAGGAGGCTGACTGGGATGTGTTTTAGGGATCCAGAGAGGGTTTTTTGTGTGTGTGTTGGTTTTTTTTTGCGTTACGCGGGCCTCTCACCGTCGCGGCCTCTCCCGTTGCGGAGCACAGGCCCCGGACGCGCAGGTTCAGCGGCCATGGCTCACGGGCCCAGCCGCTCCGCGGCACGTGGGATCTTCCTGGACCGGGGCACGAACCCGTGTCCCCTGCATCGGCAGGCGGACTCTCAACCACTGCGCCACCAGGGAAGCCCTCCAGAGAGGTTTGACCCACACTTCCCTGGGAAGGGATTTGCGGGAATGAAAAGCTACCTTAGCCACGCACTTGCATGGTCCTGACCTAGACTTGTGAGGGATAATTGAGAGTCCTGGCGCCATCAACCCTTTGATCCTACCAGAACCTATAATCCATTACCCCTACCGCCTTTTTATTGTTACATTGTTCACTTCCCTCCTTATCCATTTTAGACTTAATAATCCATTTTTCCTTATATCTTTCCCTCTACGGCACGTTTGTTAATCAACCTGGTTAAAACTATCTTTACTATTTCACAACTGCATCCAGGACAGCTGAAAGTGGTTAGAGAAAAACGGAACCTTGGTGAATTTCCTCACTTTTAATTCATGTCCACTAACCTAAAGTAGGTGTTTCAGTCATTCATTTACACTTCTTCCGCGTTTCCCTAGACATTCACTCTCCTACACTCTAAGGCAGTTCCTCTCATCTCCCAAACCTCCAATCCTCCAGTATGTCCTATCTACTCCTTACCTTTAGCTGATGAACTAGTATATATACTTGAGAAAGTAGAAGCAATCAGAGAAGAATCACACCTGTTCCCATTTACCATTTCTGCCAGCGCCCCCCCACTCCCCACCCACTGTAGGCAACCGTGCACTCTGCCTTCACTGTTAAAAGGTGAACTGGCCAACAGTCCCTGTACTCCAACGCTGGATCACGTTTCTTTCTTTTATTCACTGACTTCACTCTGGCCTTATCCCCTCCTTTATGCACCATCAAATTTTCTTTCCCTACTGGTTCATTTTCATCAGCTCTGACAAACATGTTGTAATATCCCCCATCATTTAAAAAAAAATCATTTGATCTCACAGCCCCCTCCAGCTTTTGCTACATTTCTCTGCACCCCTTATAGGAAAACTTCTAGGAAAATTTACCTGTACTTGTGCTTTCTCCTCCCCTTCACTCCTAAACCCACTCCATCGCATGTCTGTTATCTGGATAACCTAGGCTGTAGCAGTAAACAGAAATCCTTGTCCTTGTAGAACTTACACTTTAGTGTTGGCAGAGATGATAAAATAGTAAGTAAATCATATAGGTTGTACTTCTGTTGAAGGCTATTTCTTCCATCAGTGTGCTAGATCCCATTTTTGCCTCCTCAAGGATGTACTCCTACAGTCATCCTGTCTCCTGCATCATGAGATTTTCTTTCTCATTCACTCCCATCAGCATATGAACATGGTGTTATTTCTCCCACCTTAGAGAAACTTTCTTAACTTCCACCTGTAGCTATGCCTCGTTATAGCAACACTTGTTAAAAGAGTTGTTGGTTGAATCTGTCGTTGTCTCTGATTCCTGCTTGTCATGATCGTCAGTGATCCCCACGTTGTTCCAGTGCTCAGTTGTCCTTATTTTACTTGACCAGCCAGCAGCCCCTGCCAGGAACATAGTAGGTCACTCACTCCTCCTACACATACTTTCTTCTCTTGGTTTCTGGGAGACACACTCTCTTAGTTTTCCTTCTACCTCACCAGTCATCCCTTCTCAGTCTTTACTTTTTCTTCCTCTTCTTCCCAAGAACTTAACATTGGAGGGCCCAAGGCTGAGGCCTTGGTCAGTGTCTATTCTCTGTCTACACTCACCTTCTTACGATTTTAAATAATGTCTATTTGCTAATGTCTCCTAAATGTATACCTCTACCCTGGACCTCATCCCAAATTCCAGGTTCATATATCTATCAATAATTGTCTACCTGACATGGCCACTTGGATCTAATATCTTAATCTTGTCTGAAATTGAACTCCCACTCTCCTTCCTAACTTGCTCACTCATAGTTTTCCCCATCTTAGTTGCCGGCAATCGCATCTACTCAGGTCAAAACCTTTGGAGACATCTTTGACTGCTCTCTTTCTCCAATACCCACATCCAGTGTGTCAGCAAATCCTGGGACTAAAAAGAAAATATATCCAGAATAAATTTACCCCTAGCCACCTCCATTGCAGCCACCCTGGCCCACGCCACCGCCATCTGTCACCTGGATTACTGCATTAGCCTCTTAATTCCTTCTGGTGGCTCTCTCCCTCATCAGAATGAAAGCCAAGGTCTTTCCAGAGGCCTGGTGGCCTGCCTCCCCCATTATCTGTTGTCCCTCATCTCCTGCTATTCCCTCTGGCTCATTCTGCTGCAACTGCACTGGCCGCCTCCCTCTTCCCTGCACACACCAGGGACACTCCCATTTTCGTGCGTTGGCACTGGCTGTTTCTTCTTCCTGGAATGCAGTTCCTCCTGGATATCTGGATAGGCAGCTTCCTCACCTTCATTTTTTTTGAGGGGGGGTCAATTTTATCTCAGTGAGAGAGTCAGTATCCCTGACACTGTTGAAAGCTGCATGTGTGTATGCACTCATCCACTCACACATATACTTGTGTATCCCTAGAATAGTTGAATGATGTAATGAAAGTGACTCTTGGGATTTGGGCTCAGGTGATTGGATGATAGTGGTACCACTTATTGAGATGGAAATATGGAATTAGAAGAAGAGTAGTAAGGTGAGGGATAGGGAAAGTCATTCTAGGTATGTTGGAGCATGAGGATGAAAATATTTTGTTTTGAATGCGTGAGTTTAGTGCAATGTCTGGGTTAGTGACATAGGTTTGGGGCTTAGAGGTTAAACTATGAAAGTTGAAATGATAGAGGAAGAGGATTAAGAAAAAAGAAGAGGGGACTTCCCTGGTGGCGCAGTGGTTAAGAATCTGCCTGCCAATGTGGGGGACACGGGTTCGAGCCCTGGTCCGGGAAGATCCCACATGCCGCGGAGCAACTAAGCCTGTGCTCCACAGCTACGGAGCCTGTGCTCTAGAGCCCACGAGCCACAACTACTGAGCCCACGTGCCACAACTACTGAAGCCCACGCGCCTAGAGCCCATGCTCCGCAACAAGAGAAGCCACCGCAATGAGAAGCCCGCGCACCACAACGAAGAGTAGCCCCCGCTCGCTGCAACTAGAGAAGGCCCGCGTGCAGCAACGAAGACCCAACACGGCCAAAAATAAATAAATTTATTTTTAAAAAAATAATAATAAATAAAATAAAAAAGTGCATGTATGTATATATATAACTGATTCACATTGCTATACAGCAGAAACTAACACAACATTGTAAATCAACTGTACTCCAATAAAAATTGGAATAAATAAAGACAGACAATAAGTAGATCAGTTAAATAAAAAAAGAAAAAAGAAGAAATAGCCATAAAATAGGAGAATCAACAGAGTGTGGTCTCATTAAAGCCACAAAAAGTTGAGAATCATTGACAGTATCAAATTTAACAGAGAAATCAAGGACAGGTGTGTCCATTAAACTAAACAATTAGGTCACATGCTGCCTTGGCAGTTTTCGTAGAGTGGCAGGATTGCATAAAGAGATAGTGAGAGGTAAGAAAGTAGAGATCGCCAACACAGGCCTTTCATTTGAGAAAGTGGATGAGGAAGAAGGAATTATGTGTGGCAACAGGTAGAAAGGAAGGAGTTTTGCGGAGGAGATGGGAGAATGAGGGGTCAGCCTTGGGTGAGAGAAGAGCTACGTCTTCCCCTGAAACTGGCAGGAAGAAAGTAAGATGCAGATTTGATACCTTCCTGTCCTCCCACTCCACTTAGATGTTTGTGGGTATCCATGCCCAGTAGACTCAGTTGTTGGTGAACTGGGTGGGATTCTCATCTGTTGAGGGTGAACACAGGGGGCTTGAGGAATGTAGTGAAAGTCTGGAGCAGTCAGTCACCAAGAGGACATCAAGCGCAAATAAAATGTGTATTGGTGGTTTGGGGAGGCTGAGTTATTAGTAACCGTGAAATAAATTTGTGGGACCAAATATTTGCAAAATTTGGCAGTTTTCTCTAGCACCATTGAGCATTAGTAAACAGATTATAAAATTGGTCCAAGGTTAAAAATTAACAAGGCAGATATGGCAGAAATGCAGGCAGGAGTTTCGGGGAACAACTATATGCATGTTGAGAAGGAAGTGAGACCAGGAAGAGGAAAAACTTTTGCGAAAACAGATCACAGAATTGAAGATCTCAATGAGGCTGAAGTGCAGTGAGGTTTTGGTAACCATAAGCTTGTTTTCTATGTCTGAGTCTCTTTCTGTTTTGTAAATAAGTTCATTTGTATCTTTTTTTCCATATTCCGCATATAAGCTATATCGTATGATATTTATCTGACTTCACTTAGTTTGATAATCTCTAGGTCCATCCATATTGCTGCAAATGGCATTATTTCATTCTTATGATGGATTAATATTCCATTGTATATATATATACCACATTTTCTTTATCAATTCATCTGTCGATGGACGTCTAGATTGCTTCCATGTCTTGCCTATTGTTAATAGTGCTCCAGTAGTGAACATTGGGGTGCATGTATCTTTTCAAATTATAGTTTTCTCCATATATATGCCCAGGAGTGGGATTATAGGATCATATGGTAACTCTATTTTTAGTTTTTTAAGGAACCTCAATACTGTTCTCCATAGTGGCTGTATCAATTTACATTCCCACCAACAGTGCAAGAGGGTTCCCTTTTCTCCACATCCTCTCCAGCATTTCTTATTTGTAGCCTTTTTGATGATGGCTATTCTGACTGGAATGAGGTGATACCTCATTTTAGTTTTGATTTGCATTTCTCTAATAATTAGCAATATTGAGCATCTTTTCATGTGCCTGTTGGCCATCTGGATGTCTTCTTTGGAGAAATGTCTATTTAGATCTTCTGCCCATTTTTTGATTGGAATGTTTGTTTTGTTGGGTTTTGGGGGGTTTTTTTTTTGGTATTGAGTTGTATGAGCTGTTTGTATATTTTGGAAATTAATCCCTTGCTGGTCTCATTGTTTGCAAATATTTTCTCCCATTGTGTAGGTTGTCTTTTCGTTTTGTTTATGGTTTCCTTTGCTGTGCAAAAGCTTTTAAGTTTAATTAGGTCCCTTTTGTTTTTACTTCCATTACTCTAGGAGATGAATCCAAAAAGATATTGCTGCAATTTATGTCAGAGTATTCTATGTTTTCTTCTAGTAGTTTTATAGTATGTGGTCTTACATTTAGGTCTTTAATCCATTTTGAGTTTATTTATTTATTTATTTATTTTTTGTGGTACGCGGGCCTCTCACTGTTGTGGCCTCTCCCGTTGCGGAGCACAGGTTCTGGACGTGCAGGCTCAGCGGCCACGGCTCACGGGCCCAGCCGCTCCACGGCATGTGGGATCTTCCTGGACCGGGGCACGAACCCGTGTCCCCTGCATTGGCAGGCGGACTCTCAGCCACTGCGCCACCAGGGAAGCCCTTGAGTTTATTTTTGAATATGGTGTTAGAGAATGTTCTAATTTCATTCTTTTACATGTAGCTGTCCAGGTTTCCCAGCACCACTCATGGAAGAGACTGTCTTTTCTCCATTGTATATTCTTGCTTCCTTTGTTGTAGATTTATTGACCCTAGGTGCATGGGTTTATTTCTGGGCTTGCTATCCTGTTCCATTGATCTGTATGCCTGTTTTTGTGCCAGTGCAGTGAGGTTTTGAATAACAACCAGAAGGAGAGAAAATTTTTGAGAGTATATTAGAGTTTAAGATTTCAGAACAGGAACAGGTAAGATCTGTGGTCTTGCTGAGTGAACAGAGTACAGTAGAGGTGAAAGCCTTCAGAGTTGAGGGGGTACCTTCACCCACATAAATGTTTATTCTTCCTTAATGATTGCAGGTGAAGAAAGCTGTGCACCAGTCTCATGGTTCATGGTGGAGGAATGGCTAAATGAGATGGCCATCTGCCAGCAGCAAGCAGGTTGGGTAATAGCACCCTGAGGTGTGAGCTTCAGATAGGTAGAGGAACAGTGACTATGACGCTGAAACTCCATGAGGTCAAGGGCTGTGCCTAGTTTCTCGCTGCTCTAGCCCCAGTGTCTAGTGCAGTGTTCTGTTTGGAGTAGGTGCTCAGTGAGAACTTTTGATTGAATGAATTAGAGCATGTCAGGTCTATAAGAGAGGCAATGACTTGAGAAAGAGACAAGTATAGTGATAAAAATAAGTGGAGGGAGCATCTGAGAACTGGTTGAAGATGTAGAGGAGGCTGTTTCAGTTGAAGATAGTGATTCTTGGTATTTCAAGAAAGTTAATATAGATGCTTAGTGTCTAAGTACAATTGTGAAGGCCTTTTTTGTACTGTAATTAGACCATGGTGTATAGATGTCTTGAAAAAAATATTGTTTGATTTTAAAAGTGCTTTCCCCTCCTTAACGTGTTTTGTTACCAGAAAAAAAAAGTGAACAAGAATTAAAAGATGAAGAAATGGATTTATTTACCAAGTATTACTCAGAATGGAAAGGAGGTAGAAAAAACACAAATGAATTCTATAAGACCATTCCCCGGTTTTATTATAGGGTAAGTGGTATCTAAGCAAATGTCTTGCAGAGTTTGTAAATGAAATGTAATTTTTCAAGTGGGATTAAAAATCTTACATTTTATAAATAAACAAATGGATTATATTTTAAATTTTGTATATTTATTGTTTCATTCCAGTTGACCTTATTATTTTTGACCTGATTAAATCTTGGTTTTTCATATAAGTAGGTATAAGAACACAAAGTTGTTATTTGCCACTTTTTTTGAACTGTAGGCTTTTTCCTTCCTCCTAATTTTTATTATGGATGTTAGTAGTAGGTATTCTTTTGGATTATGTTGCCTGGCTTTCTATAAGACTTAGATTTACTTGGCTGATCACAATTTTTAACTTTGTCTTTTACTCATAAGGTGTAAAATGTTTTGCTCAAGGCTAAACTGAAAAATAGATTGAGAGTGGAAAACTTTAAGAGTTATACTTAATTATATGTTTCCTTGTGCCAAAACAGTAAAGAAGGCTTTGAGAAGGGTTATAGATAAAACAGTAAGACTTTAAGAAAGATATTTACAGCTGAAATTGAAGGCTACTGAAAAGAATAAGTCCTATTTAGTATTATGGGAAATGTAACTGCTATAGAAAAGTTAACTTTGGAATTTTAGCTGAATATCTCTTAAACCTGTTACCTCCTAAACTCAATTAATTACAACATTATTTGCAAAGAAAGTAAATATTTTGTTTTGCTTGCATCAAGGAGTGAGGTAGATTATCCAGATACTTTTAACTTATTTCTTCAAGTACAAACTTTTTTGTACTTGTGTACATGTGAACCATTTTATTGGAAACTTTTTTGTAATACTATATGTCTCCCAGCCTTTTAAGAATTATATGATTAATCCACGTTTGTCATGGAAAAGAGAAAAAACAGGTAAAGTTGATATTTTCCCATAATAACATTGCCCAGAGATGTAAATAAACATTTTTACATGAATCCTTCTACATATTTCTATATGTGTGTGTGTGTGTGTGTGTGTGTTTAACAAAAATGGGGTCACATCATACATACTGCTGTTGCTTTTTTGCATTTCACACTTTGTTAATAAGAGGCAGTTAGACAACTGAGAATTTTTTATAGTCTGGGGGAATGGGAAGGGGACTGCCATTTATTGAGTGTCTACATACTTCAGAGCATTTTATATTCATTATTTCATGTAATCAGGATTGTGAAAGCGTTATCTTACTAACCCAGGAACTGCCCTCAGGTGCTGACATTACTCCATTCCCAGGACTCAACTTTCCTGTATTTCTAGTACCAACCGTCCCCTTGTGTTTTCTGAGGGAATCCCCTTTTCCCCCATTTCCGTCTCTTCTCTGACCTCCTCCAGATCCCTGATGGTTTCTGGTCTGCAGATGTGGATTTGTGGGATGTCCTTTCCCTTGTTTCTTCTTCCTCTACTTCCACTCCACTGCTTTAGAGAAACCACCTGTCATCTTTGGTCACCACTTCTCTCCTTAGCTGGTTAGCTGGTTGACTAGCAACTGGAGCACAATCCCAGTCTCAGCCCCAGCCTCACCTCCTAATGCATATTCCTTCTCCATCCCTTTTGATGGGAGGGATGGCATCTTAGTTCTTAGAAATAAAAAGTGAAAACCATAGCCCCCAATTTGGACTGTGGGTTACTTAGCTACATGTAATGGGGCAAAGTTACAGAAAAATAAGAAGAAATCCTCAAAGCAAATTGTTTGAAGTTGTTAGAATGAGTCATTTTAAAGCCCTGCTTAGGGAAATCACCACAGGAGGACGAACGTCTGCTTTGGAGGCCAACTAGTAGACATTGGCTTAATTATCTCTAAGAAGTAAGGTGACCCAGTCTCAGAAAGCATACTTGGCTAAAACTGTCGCTCTTCAGCCAATCCTAATTTAGTTCTATATTAGTCTAAGGTTACAATGGGAACAGTGCTCTACAAATATAAAATGAAACTTGAGCTATATTGAGAAAATAGAAAAAGTGGTGGTCATAAAGTAAAATAAGAGCATGACATTCTGATACATTTAGTTCGGGGATGGTTATCCTACGTTGAACATCTGTCATAGTACTTTACTCCTAGCAGTCACTAGGAAATAGCATTAAAGTTTACTTAATTGGGAGAGGTACCTAACTACCCAGTAATGGAAATGAGGTGGAGAAGAGAAAATACACTAAATCCCTGATGTCAGAAGACCCGGATTCAAATTTTGTTACTTTAGTTGCACAACTTTGGGCAAGTCATTAACATTAGGTGTGAAATTGAGGGGACAGAGGAGTACATGGAACCAAACCAAACAGCTCATAAGAAATTAAAACAGACTTGGACTCTGAAGATTTAAATCTTTAGTCTGGGACTGGCTAACTGCATATGTGTTCTTGATAAAGTCATCCATCTCTTGATTTCCTCACCTCTAAATTGAGTATGATGAAATGCATCTCACAGGGCTAGTAGGATTAAATTAGAACCTGTGTATTGATGCCTGATATATTGTGGGCACATACTAAATGTTGTGTTTAGTTTTTAAGTAAACCTGTATGGATCTAAGTAAAGAAACTTGGGCTAGATGGTTAGCCTTTTCCAGGCAGAACTGGCCTCACTGATCACTGAATTCTCTGTGGATCTCTTTTTATTAAATGAACTTTTTAAATAAATGATGACTTGAAATTAAGCAAGATTGAGATTCAAAAAGTAATTTTGAGACAGTAGCATACATAGTTTTTTATGAGGCCAAATACATTTTACATAACCCAAGTCTAGAATTTAAGTGTAGAAATTAACTCTACAGTGTATTTTTAGCTGCCAGCTGAAGATGAGGTCTTACTACAGAAATTAAGAGAAGAATCCAGAGCCGTCTTTCTGCAAAGGAAAAGCAGGGAACTGTTAGATAATGAAGAATTACAGGTAAGAATGGAATAAAAGGTTGCTTTGGAGGTTCGCCATTTCTTATTTGTACTACATGTGTCATGTGGGATCTCGGGGTGCCTAAATGGAGCCAGTAGTGCAGAGTGACTGAAAGCACAGGCTCTGTAGCGATGGTTCCCACCAGAATCAGGTGCAAAGCTTGTGTGTCCCAAGGATAGTTTTGTATTGTTTTTTAAAGTCCATAGGTGATTTTAATGTGTGGCCAAAGTTGAGAACCACTACTGTAGGGAGTAATATTAAGAAGACTATCATCTCCTATTATCCTTTTGATTACTGATAACATGATAAAAATAGCTAGCATTGGACTTCCCTGGTGATCCGGTAGTTAAGACTCCACGCTTCCAATGCAGAGGGTGTGGGTTCGATCCCTGGGCAGGGAAGTTCTGCATGCCATGTGGCACGGCAAAAAAAAAAAAAAAAAAAAAAAATAGCTAGCATTTATTGAGTGTTTACTAAGTTCTAAAATTTTCATATACCGTTCCTCTTTAATCTGTGTAACTATATGATGTAGACACTGTTATCCTTACTTTACAGATGAGAATTGAAACAGAAACTTTAAGTCTACTGTCCAAGATCACAGAGCAGGGCTGGGATTTAAACCTTTGCATTTTGACCCTACAGTAGTCTATCACTTTAATGGAAATAACACATTTAACTATGTTTTTAAATTTTGTTCTGTTGATTATAACATCTTAATTTCTGCAATTCTCCTAAGAACTTATGGTTTTTGCTGGACAAGCACCAGACACCACCCATGATTGGAGAGGAAGCAATGATTAATTATGAAAATTTTTTAAAGGTTGGTGAAAAAGCTGGACCAAAGTGCAAGTAAGAATAATATGATTAACAAAGGAGTATGTTATGTTAAGCATTTAAAATGCCTCAAGTAAATGTTAATGAAAATTTAAGTCAATAATATGATAATTTGAGTCAGCTTTTCATTAAACTAATAAAGTTTAATAAAATTATTTACAGTCAAGAAAATTACATTGGTATAAAGTTATTAAAAGAAATAATATAGCTTATTTACAGCATTATAGGTCCTCATTCTTAAGACAGTAGAATTAAAGATGTATGGCTTAATATTTTAAGTTTTGAACTATAGTTCTCACTTTGATTTTCTTCCCACCACTTTGATTTTTAATTGTTTGAATTTATGCTGTTGTCTGCTAAATCATACAGAAGTCATTTTTATATTATATTGGCAGATGATTTAATCTTTATTTCCTTTCCTTAGGCAATTTTTCGCAGCAAAAGTCTTTGCTAAACTCCTTCATACAGATTCTTATGGAAGAATTTCCATCATGCAGTTCTTTAATTATGTCATGAGAAAAGGTGATTTCATTTTCATTGTACTTGAACTCCTTCTATCTGGGAATCAAGTAGGTTTCCAGTCAGTGCTTTTATAGTATCCCTTCCATGTCAAACAACTCTTAGTAAATTTGAATAACAGAATTCTTGTCTTTTGACCAAGATTTGTTTTCCTATTATTATGATTCTCTCCTGGAACTTACTAGAGCTGAAAGTTTCTATCATACATTTGGGTTCATTATTATAAAAAACAAACAAAACAAAAGCCTCATGTATCTTGAAGATACTAGCTAACTAGGTATATCAAAAGCTGAACCAAGAGTTTTTTTTTTTTTTTTTTTTTTTTTTTTTTTTTTTTTGCTGTACGCGGGCCTCTCACTGCTGTGGCCTCTCCCGTTGCGGAGCACAGGCTCCGGACACACAGGCTCCGCGGCCATGGCTCGCGGGCCCAGCCGCTTCGCGGCATGTGGGATCTTCCGGGATCGGGGCACGAACCCGTGTCCCCTGCATCGGCAGGCGGACTCTCAACCACTGCGCCACCAGGGAAGCCCTGAACCAAGAGTTTTAATGGATGGTTATTTGAAATACTTTAATTCACTGGTAATTTTATTTCGCCAATATATTACAGGTTGAGTTGCCTGAGAGGATAGTTTCAAACTCACAACTGTAGCTTCATCTCAAGGAGTATTTATTAAACAAGTTGGAATTGTTATGATTCCTATAAGTTCCATAATGACCTGTCAAGTCCTGTGTGTACCAGCTTTAATATTTGGTTGTGGTAATTAACCTCAGTAGAATAAAAGCTGCTTCACTAAAGGCACAATATCAGAACTCCTGTTTTGGTGGAACACCAGTATTCTCAAGGGCATCAACTTTATTGTCACTTTAGGCATGGTAGCATTGTTAATATCTGCAGTTAATTCTATGGTATATTTATTTTGTTTCAAACAATTTTTGGATTAATGAGATAAGTAATATATGTGAGAAAAATATGTTTATAGAGTCATTAAATTAGCTTGTCTCTCTAATCTATCTCCTTTTATGCATATATATATACTAACAGATAGATCTTAATAATTATATTTCATTTTCTTGTTTATTGTCAGTTTGGCTTCATCAAACAAGAATAGGCCTCAGTTTATATGATGTTGCTGGACAAGGGTATCTTCGGGAATCTGTAAGTATTAACCTACTTTAATAAACGCTAGACACCAGAATGCTCTAGACACCAAAATGCTAAACAGTAGTTATCACTGGGTGTTGAGATTACAGATAATTCTTATTTTGTTTTGTTTCTCTGCTTTGTTTGTTTTTACAAATAACGTGTTACTAAAGAACTTTTTAAGTGTATATTGGTCACAAAAATTCCTTTCTAAATTCTTTTTCTCCAACCTTTAAAGAAAAAAAAAGCCTTTTAAAGGAGAAGAAAAGAATGTAATGTTTTAACTGGATTAAAAATCATTGAAGAAACAGTGAAAAACTTTTGGTTATTCATGAGTGTTATCAGTGTATGACTGTTTTAAAATGTAAGGGCCAGTAGTTTTTCCTTTTTTTGGAAATATAAGAAAAATAATGTGACTATAGTCCCACCTTCAGGTTTGGGTTGTAAGGTCAGTTACCAAGAGGCTATTTATTTCCCATTAGGCACTAATGTGGTTATCAACAGGTTATCAACAGAGAATTATATTATAGCCTCATGATCCAAATCACTATTCTTGTAAGTGTGGGTATCTCAATTATATGGGGACTTCCCTGGTGGTCCAGTGGTTAAGACTCAGAGCTTCCAAGGCAGGGGGCCCAGGTTCGATCCCTGGTCGGGGAACTAAGGTCCCACATGCTGCGCAGCGTGGCAAGCAAGCAAGCAAATAAATAAATAAGTAAATCAATCAGTCAATCTATCTTCTTTTCAGCTCAGGCTTTTTTTCTCAAATATATACAAAGGGGGAAGGGAGTTATGCATAAATATGAACCAGGTTATTAATCACTTAAATAAATATTCAGATATAAAATTTAAAGAGATGTAAATTCCCTGTTACAGTTTATGTTTCCTATTATAATTTGTTGCACTCGTGTTTTATCCAGATTTCTATAGATAGAATCTGTTAGCTCATACTGGATACTTACACTTAAAAACCTTTCTAGGGCCACAGTATAATTCTTGTCCTTTAAGGTTCAGATCAGCTTGACAGTAAAAGGTTCTTGCTTCTATCCATCTGTCTTTAGCAAGGAAGATGTATTAAACACTGGTTGATACTTACTCGGGTCAGATATTGGAGTACTTCTATAGCTCTGAGAATTCTTGTCAGCCATTAGATGGTTTACAAAACAAACTTTTCTTGCCTCTTCCCATGAATGGAAACAAAAATTGCAAGAGGAATGGGAGGAAGAGAGAGAAAAGCAACAGTATATCTCTGTAGTTGTGTTTAAAAGGGAGTAATGTTCCCTTCTCTCAATGAAAGAAAACATTTCTCTGAAAGAAAAGAAATGACTCTCCTAACCTTGGCACTTTGCCTTTTGAAACCAGATTTTGTTTCTCCCTTATTTAAAAGACAGTAATTTCCAGAGCCAACATCTGTAATTTGAGTAGTATAGGCAAACTCTCATCCACTTACTAAATCTTATTAAATAAGCAATCACCAAACACTTACTTGTGCCAGGTACATTGCTAAGCCTTATTCTTTTTTTTTTTTTTTTTTTTTTTGCGGTACGCGGGCCTCTCACTGCTGTGGCCTTTCCCGTTGCGGAGCACAGGCTCCGGACGCGCAGGCTCAGCGGCCATGGCTCACGGGCCCAGCCTCTCCGCGGCACGTGGGATCCTCCCAGACCGGGGCACGAACCCGCGTCCCCTGCATCGGCAGGCGGACTCTCAACCACTGCGCCACCAGGGAAGCCCTAAGCCTTATTCTTAAGGTGCTTTTTTCCTAGCAGAGTGGGGAGGCAGACACTAAATTATGAGCAACATGATTTCAAAGAGTGACAAGTTCTAAGGAGAAAAATAGGGTACTAAAAGTGTATGACTGGGGTTGGGGAACTATTTTAGATAAGATGTAAGAGCTGCCTCTGAGATAGTGATTGAGTTTTAGCCATGAAGGATGAGAAAGAAGCCAGCCTTATGAAAATGTAATACAGAGGGAACAGCAAGTTCAGTGTCCCCAAGGCACAGTTAAACCTGACCTGTTCTAGGAGCAGAAGAAAGCCAGTGTAGCTGGAGCATATGGGCGAGGGTTAGAGTGACAGGAGGTGAAGTTGGAGAAGTAGGCAGGGCCACATATTGGGTTGTTAGACCATGATAAAGAGTTTGGATTTTATATTGAGACTAATGGGAAGCCATCAGAATTTTTAAGCTGAATCTGTCAGGATATGGTTTACCTTTTATTTTATTTATTTATTTTTTGGCCATGTGGCTTGTGGGATCTCAGTTCCCCGACCAGGGATTGAACCCTGGCCACGGCAGTGAAATTCCAGGCTCCTAACCACTAGACCACCAGTGAACTCCCTGGTTTACATTTTAAAAAATTACTGGATGTGTGGAGAATGAATTGTAAGGAGCCTAGAGTCAAAGAAGGAATAATTAGGAAATTACTGTGGTTGTCCAGGTGAGAGATGATAGTGGCCCAGACCAGGGTGATGTCTGTAGAAGCCAGTAATAGATTAATTCAGTATATATTTTGGACACACACACCCTAACAATGACAAAAATTTGCTGCTGGATTAGATTTTGGGGGTAAGGGGTGGGGGCCTTGGTGAAGAAAAGGCAGGAACCAAGTTTAACTTTTTTACTTTGAATAAATGGTGGAATAGGGGAATATGGGTGAGGACCAGGGTTGGGGATAGTAAGAGTCCAGTTTTGGACACACCATGTTTGAGATGCCATCTGTCCTACAACTTAAATTATAAAGTGTCTCAAATGAACTAGAAACATTATACTTTACAATGGATAAAGCAAAAGTAATGAAATGATTAAAATAAATATAAGAAACCATGAGAGGCTTTTAAATATATAATCTTGGAATAGGGAAAGCCTTTCTAAGTATGACAAAGCTCAGAAGTCTAAAAAACAATAAGTTCAGCTAAATTTTTAAAAATCTGAGAGCAAAGACCATCATAAACAAAGTTAAAAGAAAACAACAAGCCAAGAAAAATATCTGAAACTCAGTCACAAATGAATTTATTTCATCATTCATATAGTTTTAAAACTGAATAATTTTTAGGACTGAAATTATATTCCAGTATCTCATGAAGAAACAAGATCAGACATTTAACCCTTTAAAGTTTTATTTTGTTTTGTTCTTTCAGGATTTAGAAAACTACATATTGGAACTTATCCCTACTTTGCCACAATTAGATGGGCTGGAAAAATCTTTTTACTCCTTTTATGTTTGTACAGCAGTTAGGAAGTTCTTCTTCTTTTTAGACCCTCTAAGAACAGGTAAAAGAAAATCTTATCTAACTTAGATATTATGAGATTATCATTACTTCTAAATTTCAATAACTAGAGAAAAGTCTTTAAAATGTTATTTATTTTCCTAACATGTTATTGCCATTAATATATAAATCTTTTGACATGTAGATCTTTTGATTTACTTGTGCCAACCATAATCAGCTGTGTGACAGTGGGAATATCACCTAACATTTTACAATGTTTTCATCTCTAAAATGAAGTATATTCTTTCCAGTTCTAAGAAGCCAGGTATTCTGATATAATTTGCTATTCCTGATAGGTAATATACTGGAGCATTCTTCTTTTTGACCAAAAATATGAATTGGGAGATAGGAGGACCATTTAGCCATGATCTGTTTTTCTCATTTTCAAGTTAACTATCCTATATGAGGATCAGATTTGTAAATTTTGCCTCATTAACAGTACATTTATCAACTATTCTAACCTGCTAGGCTTAAATACATGTGTCTGGGACAGAGGCCCAAATCAAAGCCCGATACTCCTTCTGTCCTTGAAAATGCAGCTGTGAGTCCATCACAGAGTGGGGTAGCTGTCAGTTTTTTTAAACGCCTCCATTATAGGCACACACACACATCTTTTTCCTTGGAAATTTATGCAATAATAATAGCCAACAGTTTTGACTGTTTATTATGTACTAAGTACTGTGCTAAGCATTTTACATAGATTCTTTCATTTTCTTATCATAACTCCATTAGGAAGGTATTATTACCCATATTTTATGTGTGAAGCAACTAAGACTTAGATGGATTGCATGTCTAGAAGTGGCATTTAAATCCCATCTCTCTTAACCATGCCTCTATATTGCTTTCTATTCCAGAACCTGCAAAGGAAAACTGGAAAGTCTCCTTATTTGACTACTGACAGTATCATATCCATAACCACAAAAAAATTAACACAACTTTTTTTGGAATCTGGTATCAATGTAATTTTGGAATTTCTCAATTGGATGTATATAGTTGGGGGTATATAGGTAGACATACCTCTATGAGATTTTATTAAATATTCCCTGCAGATTTCCCTTTTCACAGAAATGCATAGTAAGGACTTTGGAGCATGAGAGCTAGGAAGTTTAAAATATCAATTGTGCAATTGCTCTTCTAAAATAATACCTTTATAAAATTGAGTTGCTCTTGTTTTTAAAATTAAGTAATTGTGTTTATGTTCTTTAAAGGGAAGATAAAAATTCAAGATATTTTAGCATGCAGCTTCCTAGATGATTTATTGGAGGTAAATATGTTTTTAAACTACTTAATTATATCACTTCACAGTTGCTATCTTCTAATTATGTCTCTATGCTCATATAGTTAAGGGATGAGGAACTGTCCAAGGAGAGTCAAGAAACAAATTGGTTTTCTGCCCCTTCTGCCCTACGGGTGTATGGTATGTTCTTATAATAATGCTATAATTTGAATTATCCGTTCCTCAGTTAATGTTTCATTAACTGGTGTTCAAAGGACAGTTTTATACATAGCCTAATTTACCTTAAGATCAAAGTATTCTAATTTCCTTACGAGCTTATATTCTAGATTATTAAATTTTACTTGTTTAAATACCAGCGTTTTATATTTTTGTGACTCTTATTTAAGTTAGTACATTTCTAACACTTCAGCATAAAGAATGTAGTTTGATTTTTTTATTGTTGACTCAGGAACATTATTATGAATATCACCTGTGATCTTGCATTGTGATAACATGCTACTCTCAGGGTCCACAGAGGGGTGTGTTTTAGGGCCTAGTTTGCTTTTTTTCTTGAATTTCATTCGTCTGTTACATTGTCCTTTTGGGTGGTCTTGTGACTCATTTTGGCAACCTTGACCTCTGCTTTCAAGTGCCAGCATTTCAGTGCTTTATGTTGGTTGACCCCTACCTCCATCTAATTTAGAATCCTAGGAAAGTTATAAAAGGTTGCAAACTGAAAACAAATAATGATGTTAAGTGAAATAGCATAAAGGCATGACCTTTATGATGAGTTTTCTTTGACTGGTTCTGGCTTAACAGTTGTTCTGATAGAGATTGCAGGGATAGCAGATGTCTACCATGACTGTAACATAATTAGTTTAAAAATCAAAATATTAACCAATAAAAATAACTTTTTGTTAGTGTTTATTCTTTTGTCTTTTAGTTAGAATTTTATTTTGGTCATAAGTGTCTTTTTATCATCTTTCTCCCCAAGGCCAATATTTGAATCTTGATAAGGATCACAATGGCATGCTCAGTAAAGAAGAACTCTCCCGCTATGGAACAGCAACCATGACCAATGTCTTCTTAGACCGTGTTTTCCAGGAGTGTCTCACTTATGATGGAGAAATGGTAGTAGTTTAAATCTCTAAGTTTTAAAAATTTAGGCTCCCACAATTTCCAAAAGCCTTTTTTTTTTAAATTGAAATATAGTTGACTTACAATGTTATATTAGTTTCATGTATACAACATAGTGATTCACTGTCTTTATAGATTATATACCAAAGTTATTGTAAAATATTGACTATATTCCCTATGCAGAGATTTCATTATTTTTTATGGCTGAGTAGTATGCCATTGTATATGTATACCATATCATCTTTATCCATTCATCTGTCGATGGACACTCATTTTGCTTCCATATCTTGGCTAATGTAAATAATGCTGCTGTGAACATCGGGGTGCATGTATGTTTTCAAATTAGTGTTTCCATTTTCTTCAGATAAATATCCAGGAATGGAATTTCTGGATCATATAGTAGTTATATTTTTAATTTTTTGAGGAACCTCCATAATGTTTTCCATAGTGGCTGCACCAGTTTGCATTCCCACCAACAGTGCATGAGGGTTCCCTTTTCTGTATATTCTTGTCAACACTTGTTAGTTATCTTTTTAATGGTAGCCATTCTCACAGGTGTGAGGTAATATCTCATTGTGGTTTTGATTTGCATTTCCCTGGTGATTAGTGATGTTGAGCATCTTTTCATCTGCCTGTTGGCCATCTGATGTCTTCTTCAGAAGAATGACTTTTGGGCTTCCCTGGTGGCTCAGTGGTTAAGAATCGGCCTGCCAATGCAGGGGACATGGGTTCGAGCCCTGGCCCGGGAAGATCCCACATGCCGTGGAGCAACTAAGCCCGTGCGCCACAACTGCTGAGCCTGTGCTCTAGCACCCTCGAGCCACAACTAGTGAGCCCACATGCCACAACTACTGAAGCCCGTGTGCCTAGAGCCCGTGCTCCGCAACAAGAGAAGCCACTGCAATGAGAAGCCCGCGCACTGCAACGAAGAGTAGCCCCCGCTCGCTGCAACTAGAGAAAAGCAATGAAGCAGCAACAAAGACCCAAAGCAGCCAGAAACAATAAATAAATAAAATAAAATAAATAAATTTATAAAAAAAAGAAGAATGACTCTTCAGGTCCTCTGTCCATTTTCTTAATCACGAAAGCCTTTTTCTTGATACGATACAGCATTATTTTCATATCAGTGTATAACAGTATCTTAAGAAGTATGAACTGATCAAATTATTGGAGATTCAGAGCCTTTGATCTTAAGGTAAATTTGCTTAAAAACATTACTTCCCTCATGGACTCAGGGCAAACAAAATTTTAATATTTTTGTTCATTTCATTGTCGGTGCACCTATTGTAGAGAAGTGTGGACTAGTAAAAAAAACTGAAAAACAGGTAAATCCTATTGACTGTTTTCATATAGATGGTTCATTCATTAAATTACCAGGTCAGATATAGTACCACAGATGCCATGATTTAAATCTAAGAATCAGGTAGTATTACTCTAAGTGGCTACCTTAGCAGCTAAAGATTTACTAATATACACCTGTCCTTTTATCACAACAATGCAAAATACTTGAGAAGAAAATTCTAAATAGCATTTTTAAATCACCATTCTTGCTATTAAAAGTATGTGTTAAGGATCTGATAACTTTTCCAAACCAATGATGCTTAAGAAATGGTCATACTGTCAGAAGAGAATCAGGGTTTTAGGTTTTATCATTTAGCTTTAATAGCAGTTTTCTAAATAACACCATTGTTAGCCAACTGCAAAGGGAAAGAGGAAAAGGTGCAGAAACTCTGCTTCATGACTCCCACAGCTGCCTGCAGTTAACAGTGAGGAGCTTGGAGTATGCTAATAACCTGGTGAATAAAGAAAATCAGAAGCTACAGTTAGGCGTGGAGTTTAACTATGATGAGGCTGCATCTCTAGCTCTTTATACTACGATTTATGCAGAAAAGAATTCTTAATCTTAGCCTAAGAAAATCCTTTCCAAGATTACAAACTTTTCCAAGTGAGAATCTCCCAAGTACTTTACTTTTTTTAAACATGCAGAAAAAGTAATCTGTGACTATCCCTTTTTCGTAGAGAAAGCTTTCTGTTCTGTTCATGTCTTTTCAGCCTTCATTTGTACTCTCTTGCCCCCTTTTCGGATGAGAACAGTGTCAGATCACTGTAGGATATCTGGCACTCTTTTTTTTTAAATAAATTTGTTTATTTTTGGCTGTGTTGGGACTTTGTTGCTGTGTGCGGGCTTTCTCTGGTTGCGGTGAGCGGGGGCTACTCTTCGTTGTGGTGCATGGGCTTCTCATTGTGATAGCTTCTCGTTGCGGAGCACGGGCTCTAGGCGCGTGGGCCTCAGCAGTTGTGGCTTGCGGGCTAGTTGCTCCGCAGCATGTGGGATCTTACCAGACCAGGGCTCGAACCCGTGTCCCCTGCATTGGCAGGTGGATTCTTAGCCACTGCGCCACCAGGGAAGCCACTCTAGCACTCTTAAGATGACTTTTTGGAAATCATCTGAATTAAAGTTTAAAACTATTTCAGAATGACCACACCGAAATGAAAATACAAATTTAGTGGCAACATGCAAAGGTTAGTCACTGTCCTGTCCATTTCAAAAGCCTATGAATGAAAATTATGGTTTAACACAGCAAATCTCTTATAAGAAAATGAGCTGTGCCCCCTCAAACTGTCCTGTACAGATAAACTGCTATGTAGAATTCCTAGAAACCAACATTAAGTATATATTAAGTATGGATTTCTTGTTTCATATTAAAAAAAATTGCCATCTTTGATTACAAACATCTTCAAATCATCAGTCACTTGAAAAGTTAATTACAAATAAGGCCTCTAACGAATGTCATTTTCTTTTCTATAGGACTATAAGACCTACCTGGATTTTGTTCTTGCATTAGAAAACCGAAAAGAACCTGCAGCTCTGCAATATATTTTCAAATTGCTTGACATTGAGAACAAAGGATATCTGAATGTCTTTTCCCTTAATTATTTCTTTAGGGTAAGCCTCATTTGTGTAAATGTGTCTTTGTTATACAATTTGGTTTAAATTACCTACCCAATGACAATTTTATCTAACTTGGGATGTTTAAATTTAACAAAAGCGTTTACCTAACAGATTTCAGAAGGAAATCAAGTCAGGTTTTAGGGTTTTTTTTTTCTATTTTTAAAAACATAAATGGGCTAAATCAATACTGATTTGATTAGTCATAGAATACTAAAAAGTGTGTAAATATACGTCAGAGGTTATTAGCCAGTGGAGATACAAACATACCTGAGAAATTATATGCTCTTGGTGATTAAAAACTAGTATGTAAAATCCTACAGAAACTTTAGAAACTTTATACAGTACAGAAAAGGTAACTCCTTTCCACAGGAGTTCTGCACATCTGGTACCTATAGATTCTTTTAATTGCTATGCTGTAAAAAATATAAATTTAAAAATTGGCTAGAATTGTGGGCTGCATTTCAGTGTGAAACAGATTTGCTGAAATACTTATTCTGTGCCGTAGGTGGTCTCAGAGAATAGCATGATGAGCTCTGAAGTGGAATTTGATTGTATTTTACCTGATAAGCATTCAGCTGCAGCAGGTGTAAACGTAGGAATGTCTTCCCTTGTAAGATAAATCCTAACACACCATTGTAAAGCAATTATACTCCAATAAAGATGCTAAAAAAAGAAAAAAAAAAGATAAATCATTCCTCAGTTTGAATGGTGACTTTTCTACTTGATGGAAAGGTTTTGTACAGTAGTGTTCCATTCCACTGCCACATTTCTATAGCTGGTTTTCAGAAGACCATCTGATTTTTATATGGTTAAGATTGATAGTAAGAAGAAATTTTTTTAAACAATAAAAATGACATTTTCACATCTTTGTCATAAGAAGTTTTCCCCCAGAGGCTTTTTCTTTTCCACTTAAAAAATTTTTAATACTTTTAAAATAACTTTATCTGATTTCTGAGTTTCAGAGTATATATTTCATAATTTCATGTTAAATTCCCTGAAAAGCTTTCTATTTTCTAGGTAGTAATGACTGCAGATTATTATAAGGATAAATTACAATCCCAGTATTAGGATGCATTTTTTAAAAATTGAATGCTACGTGGGCTTATATCAGTGGCTCATCTGAGAATATAATACCACCCATCATAGGGATGCCCCCCACTTTAGGCAGACCTATTAAATGAAAATTCAGTTTTAGGAAAACAAAGTAAATATATCTTTTGGAAGCTAAATACTCAATCCCTTTTCATAAAGATTTTTTATAGTATCCTCTACTCTTTGAATATTAAATTTTATTTATTAAATACATTGAAAATATTTCATACCTTTATTTTATCAAAGTTTATTTAGGCTTCGTTGTATGGGCTAAGGTACAAAGTTACTGGTGCTGAGCCCTGCAGTCCTGGACTGTTCTTAGAGCCTTTGTACATCAGTATCCCAGTGATAAAAGCTGGGCCCAGATGGTGCACTCTAGATCATTCCATCCAGTCTCCTGCTCTAGTAGCTTCGAGTGTACTCAGATACTCATCTGCTGCAAAGAGATGCCCTGTGCACATTCTGATATCAGTGGCACTACAGAGTAGGTACTTGGAACATATTATTTTCCAAGAATTTTAAGCTTCACATTTTCCAGTGAATGACTCCCACCTAAAACATTTGTTAGTTCAACTGGATCACAGTAGTTTCTCAGTCAGTATTTTTCTGTTAAAGTTCATAAAAGAGAAGAGTTTGAGGGAGTTTTACCTCCATTTTTTCTGTCAAGTAGAAGAGAAAGTGTAGGGTGGGAGGGGAGGTGGTGGATTGGGTGCCTTAAAGAATGGTGAAGGTATGAACAGCGTTCCTGGAAAATGGGAGAAGCAGGTCATAACAGAATTGCTAGGCCTGTTAAAGGCCCATCTGGGGTTGGAGAACATTCCTATGCAATAGTAATCTGTACTCTTGTATACTTTCTTTATGAAGTTCTCCATAGCTAAGGTGTAGGTCTAGAAAAGTTGATGGTTACACTGATCCAGTGTTTAGGTTTTGCTCAACAGATGTGAAGCAAGGTCAAGGAATTTGAGAATATTGGCAAGAGTGGTTAAAACGATGAGGGCTGTGGTCTGATAGGATAGCAAATGGAACTGGAAAGGGACCATGGGACAGGACAGGGAATGTTGCGTATTTTGTTTTTTATTTAAAGATTTATTTCTACTAAATACAGGCCATACAAGAACTAATGAAAATCCATGGACAGGATCCTGTTTCATTTCAAGACGTCAAGGTTACTTTTTTTCTTTAATTTACGTAACACCACACAATCATTTGCATTAAATGAAGTTTTTACCTGAAAGCAACTTATGAAGTACTGAACCAAATCAAGTATTTGCTGTTATTTGTTCTGAATTAATATTTAAGTCATTAGAAACTGAGAACATACTTGGACTAATGATTTGTGCAGTATAAGATTTTAGCATTGTCAGTCTCATGTTCTCATTGGAAGCATTCATTCATTTTGATCGAAAACTAAGAGAATCAGTATAGCCTATATCCTTTGGTAGTCTGTTCCACTGTAAACTGAATTTGGGGGAGCTATTTAGGTTCAGGCACATTTTTAGTCTGCTACTTCAAAGGGCTTGCTTGCCTTGGTATTTAAGGAGACATCAATCTTACAGTATGAAAACTACCACTATTTGAAATACATGCTGCTACTTAGCATTTTAGTAATCAGACTTTTACCAGCTATGAAACACTTTGAGTATCCAGTATTGGTTCAGGTGAAGTAATGTAATAAAATAACCCATCCAGTTTTAACCAAGTATAATGAGATAAAGGGCTATTTTGGTTTAATATAGGTGAGACAAATTTGAAACTATGCAACTGGCAACTTAAGAACTAGTAATTTTAAACTGCCACCAACCTGGAAAGGGAAGTTTCACATACACACAAGATTAAACGTTCATGCATTTCGTTTACCTGAATTGTTCTAACCTTTAAAAATGCAATTTGCCTCTTTAAATGCTATTAAATACTTTGAGTGATTTTACTACAAACAGATTAGAAAACATGTACTAATTCCCTGTAAGTAATCTTATAGTACACTTCATAATATAGAAGAGGTTCTTCCATATATTCCAGTCATTTTTAGCACAATTTAGTGTCACTGTGGATGACTAGTTCTTTAATACCGAGCTCCCCCCACCCATTCCAGGTCCAGAGTAAAAGGCTGACATCATTATTGGAAATGAAGCTTTGTCACTGTCTTGGCTCTAAAGCATTTAAGTTTTTACTTTGAGCCAAGTTTGCACTTAAATCAAGGCCTTGCTTTACCACCAGTTAGAAGACAACAGAAAAATATAAGTAGTTAGTTAACATATATTCAAAGAACACTACATTAGTTTCGCTGCTAATTAGCTATGCAGCTTAAACTCTGAGCTTCAATTTCTCTATAAGACACATACAGGCATACCTTGTTTCATTGCATTTCTTATAAATTGAAGGTTTGTGGCAACCCTAGTCAGGCAAGTCTATCGGTGCCATCTTCCCAACAGCATTTGCTCACTTGGTGTCTCTGTGTCACATTTTGGTAATTCTCACAATATTCTATTATTATTATTATTATTACATTTGTTATATGGTGATCTGTGATCTTTGGTGTTACTAATGCAAAAAGATTACAACTCGTTGAAGGCTCAGATGGTGGTTAGCATTTTTTTAGCAATAAAGTATTTTTTAATTAAGGTATGTATATTTTATTAGACATAATGCTATTGCACACTTAACAGACTACAGTATAGTGTAAATATAACTTTTATATGCAATGGGAAACCAAAAATTTCACATGACTAGCTTTATTGCAATATTCACTTTATGGCAGTGGTCTGGAACTGAACTCACAATATCTCCAAGGGTATGCCTGTACCTAAGGAATCTTCCAATAAAATTTTGTGCGTATAGAGAAGAGGTGGATGGCCTGTTAAATGAAAAAGAAAAAACTGGAACAAAAAATTTTACGTAAGCTCAAGTGCCAGCCCTGAATTTTAGATCACTGTATGATAGAAATTAAGTGAATCAGATATCAGATTTCATTGTATTTTTTTCCTCTCTTGCAGGATGAAATCTTTGACATGGTAAAACCAAAGGATCCTTTGAAAATCTCTCTTCAGGATTTAATCAACAGTAATCAAGGAGACACAGTCACCACCATTCTAATTGATCTGAATGGCTTCTGGACTTACGAGAATAGAGAAGCCCTTGTTGCAAATGATAATGAAAACTCTGCAGACCTTGATGATACATGATCTCTCAAAGACTAGACTGTATTCATTAAAATAAGCTTGAATGCTGCATGTAAAACCTTTGAAGCAGAATCCTTAGAAATGGTCTAAATAAAACACTTCATATGTCTATAGAACACAGCAAATGTTCTGGCTACTGGAATTTTGGTTGTAGTGGTCTGGAAGAAATGGGACCAAATTAGGAGTCAGTAAATTCTGGTTTCACTTAGCTCAAATATGGCAAGTGTGATCTGGTGAAGGTAGGAGTCCACTTTAAATCTGTATAATCTTTAGAAATAAAGGAAGTTTTAATGGAATAGTTCTGACATTAGTCACTAAGAATTTGAATACTTGAAAGATAGTTTAAATTATATCATTTAACCTTGAATATTCTAAAGTATTATGTATATCAAAGATTATAGACTTCCCCATTCATCAGAGTAGGGCCATTTCATTTCTGGGAAGTATTTGGACATGATGTTTATTTTAATAGAATGTTTCAATAAAAAGTATTCAAGTTAGTATTTTACTTTAATTAAAATCATTGTTATAAAAAAATTTGTCTACCTTTATTAACCAGCACCAGGTTACATTTTACAAAACTTAACTCCATTTTGTTAAGGATTTTTGTTAGAGAATTTGTTAACTAAGTGTAAAGATTCTCAATTATACTAATTTTTAAGAGATGAAAGAATAGAAGAGGGTAGAATATCATGAACTATGATTCAGAAGGAATAGTAACTATTAAAAGGGTTGAAAAGGAAGAAAAAGTGAAAGAGGCTTAAAAATAAGACAAAACCATTTAATGCATTTATGGGAAATTTTATAGTTTGCATAAATAAAAAGTATAAAAATTTAAGGCACAGTGAATAACTATATAAACATTACAAACTGGCCACTGTTGGACAAGTAGAAAAAGTAAAATTCAAGAAATGTAAAACCTTCATTAATCATTATCTTCCTTCTACTACAATCAGAAAAGTTTCTGAGTCAACTCTTTTAGATCTAGTGCCTCTAGGGAGAGAAGATTCAGATCACCTTTAGATATGCTTGCCTTTACAGGATAACCAAATAAATATTTGAGCTTGAATATCTTCTCAAATGAAGATAAAAAATTATAGGGAACACATCAGATTAGCATTCTTTAGAGCTACTGGTAAACTATAATTTATGACATTACATAATCTGACAATCCTTTAAGCACTAAATTATATAGTTTATACCCATGACCAAAAAGATCACCATCACATGCCATGAACCACCATACCATGAATCCATGTAACTGAGGATTCCTAATGAAGAATTATCTTTCCTAAATCCTTCAAATTTCAGTTGAAGAACTTAGTGGGCAGATGTTCATGTTCATTGCTAACAGACTTCCATAATAAGCCCACTGTAGCTCTGTTGTTTCTTTGAAGCTATATAGATACAGTTAAGATTGAAAGCTTAATGCTATTTAGAAGGCTATTAACAACCATTAATCCTAAAAACTCTTTAAGTTTGTGAATAGGTTTTTAAGAGCAGCATATCTGAAATACTCTACATATTTCTCCTTATCCACATTTAGTTATAAATCTAAGTCATACAGATATAAGATTCTGAACACATAGGAGTATTTTCAAAATTAGTTTCATATTATACTTTTGTAAGGTCTGCTAATGGCACAGTGGGTACAGAGATGGCCAACTGGGTCAAGCAAACCATCCACTGCTGCTGCTTCAAAGTGGTGAATGACAGGTAACTTCATTATGCTACCATTGCACATTGTACAATATTTAACAGTGAGCCCTGGAGGGTTAAGTCTTCATCTGTCCCCCAGTCTTGACCCATAGGAGGCATTCAGGGCTGAAAGAGTGACATAAACAGGATGCCATGTGGGTAATCACTAGGTATTACCATTTGAATACAAATACATTAATAACTTCATCCCATAACTAGTGTTTTTAACATTATGTCCAAAGTTATTTAAGTTTGAATAACTACTGAAAGAGAAAGTAAGATTAACCATTAAAAAATGGAAACCCATCTTAAGATTTGGTGGTGTTATAAACTCAATCACCTTCCCATGAAATAAAGTTAATTCTCAAGGAAAGAAAATTCAAAATGCTTTCATCTTGCTCCTTTTATTACACATTCAGTGAACCGTCCTTAGTATGAAATGAATGGTTAGATATATAAATGTAGGACATAACATGAGAAGATCTAGGGGAAAAATCCTCATTTTAATCTGAGACTACGAATATCAGCTCCAGTTAGCCTTATTCAGCAATTTACGTTTTTTTTTTTCTTACACAAATAACAGACAAGCTTGCTAAGTTAACTCTTCTTAATTGGTGGTTAGGGTTCTAGAATGTCCTTAACTTTTTTTAAAAGATCATTTTAAAACCAAAGCACTAATCTGACATAGGAAAAGCATAGTACAAATATCCAAATTTCAGATCTGGCTTTTGCTAGATAGAGCCTAAGAATAAAGAAACATTCTCCCCTTTCCAGATAACTTAATAATTTAAAATATAAATAACTATTAAGTCCCATGAATAGAGAGTGTGAAAGTTCCTGGTATAAAAACTACCTTAGAAGTTTGATGGTCATTTCATTCTACGGAGGGACAGAGACTGGATTTTGTTTGCTCTCCATAATTACTTCACAATCTCCCTCCATTTCAAAATTGAGATTCACAAATGAACTGGATACAAGTGATTCTGGTTGATCTGACTGAACAATGGAATCAGCCTGCAGCTTATTTTGCTGGTATTGTCTTTCTGCTTCTTCAGACATCCTGTTCTCTTCTTCTTCTTCTTCTTCCTAAAAGGAGGAAATATCAAGAATAGTTGAAATATAAATGTCCAAAAGGAATAGTATTTTTCTCCCACTTTCATCTGCTTATGCCTTTTTTTTAACCAAAACATTAGTGTCATGTCCAATTCAGTTTCATCCAATTAAGACAAGACATACTTCCCCTTCCCCTGTTTCCAAATTGAAATGAAAACTATTGTATGAAGTATATGTAGTGAAGCTATTTTTTTTTTTTTTTTTTTTTTTTTTTTTTTTTTTTTTTTTTTGCGGTACGCGGGCCCCTCACCTCTGCGGCCTCTCCCGCTGCGGAGCACAGGCTCCGGATGCGCAGGCCCAGAGACCATGGCCCACGGGCCCAGCCGCTCCGCGGCATGTGGGATCCCCCCGTACCAGGGCACGAACCCGCGTCCCTTGCATCGGCAGGCGGACGCTCAACCACTGCGCCACCCGGGAAGCCCGTGAAGCTATTTTTAAAACACAGTATAGCACTGCTTAGCTTAGATGAGACCTGAATTAACTTTGACATGGGCTGGATCTCTTCAGGTTAATTCTAATCTAAATAAAACATTAGCTAATACTGTATCACTACAGTTACAGGGTGTCAGCCTATTCAGTGGAATAGGGTGGTCTATTCACTTAAGTGATACAGCATCGTTAGTGTTCCCATAAGCACCTAGTAGACAGATAAGGCAGTCCCTGCCCTCAAGAAGTTTACAATCTAGGAAGGAAGTTAAGACATTTAAGAAGAGTATTAAAACAGAAAGGAATAACCACTATAGAGATTTAGAGAGTAAATAACTTCTAGTTCCAGAACTACTAAATTGATGGAGAAAATGGTGGCATTTGCATTGGTCCCTGTAGTATGGTGAGTCAGTACAGAGTGAGTAACCTGTCAGGATGATTAATCTAGAGATTTTCTGAGAGTGAAGGAGAAAGACCATTTAGGAGACTATCACAATAGTCCAGATGAGGTAATGAGGCTCTAAACAAGACTAGTAGAGTTAAAAACACTCATTTGTTCATAAAACATTTTTATTATTATTTTTTTTTTTGCGGTACGCAGGCCTCTCACTGTTGTGGCCTCCCATTGCGGAGCACAGGCTCCGGACGCGCAGGCTCAGCGGCCATGGCTCACGGGCCCAGCCGCTCCGTGGCATGTGGGATCTTCCCGGACCGGGGCACGAACCCGTGTCCCCTGCATCGGCAGGCGGACTCTCAACCACTGCGCCACCAGGGAAGCCCCATAAAACATTTTTGAAACCACATAACAAATACAGTCAGCTGAGCTGAGCTTTCTAGATTCATGCCTCTACATTGTAGCTTTACCCGAATTGCCCTCCTTGTTTGCTTGAAGGAGTAATGAAAGATTCTAATATTTATTTCAAGCTCACCAATATACACTCCATGCTGCCCTAAGCATTTTACATATTAACTCATTTAATCCTTAGAGCAACCCTGAGCATGGATGCTGCAATTTTCCTCCTTACAAAGACGAGGAAACTGCAGCTTATATAGGTTAAGTATCTTGCCCAAGGTTACAAAGTTGGAAGTGGCAGAGCACTTGGTTCTCGAGCCCACACTCTTAAATGCTAAAGCTTTCTCACTCTTTAAAGCTAAACTCATTTCACCCTCACCCTAAGACCTCACGACATCTGCACACAAAATCGCCTCATATCTTTGTGCCTTAACAACTGGCACTTACACATCTCTAGTATTGGTCATTTCCTGTGCATCAAACCCATTCCACTTCTCCCACATCCAGTCTATGTGTCCTAAGTACAGAGACCAGGTCTTGTTTCCTCATCTTAAATGTGGAATAATTCAAAGAGAAGTGTGTGAAGATTAAATTAAATAACATATCTAAGGCACCTCTCACAGCAACTAGCACATGAAATCTAGCTTAATTGTGCATATAGATTGTAGGGGAATTTCAGTATTAAAAAATTCTAAAATGTATGCTAATTTGATAAAGAAATTAATGGCTCGAGAATGAAATGCCTAGTATAAGGGAGCTATCTTTGGGGCAGCTAGAGGATACATGTCTTCATTATGCAACCCATGAAGTCCACAGCAAACCAAACTGAATCAAAAAAATGTAAAAAGGAGACAAACCTCCTTCTTCATCCGGTAATACTCATCAATGGCATACTGGTATTTTGGGGTGCTGATGCCCAAAACAGATGCAATCTTCTCTCCGAGAAAGTCACACACTAAAAATACAAAAGTTAAACGGCTTACATAATTCCATAAACATTTCTTGAGCCCTTTCTATGCGCAAAGCACTGTACGAATACAAAAGTTACAGTCCCTGCCCTCGGGGAGATAATGAACATTTAGCACATCTCCTTTGTGTATCTTCCTTGATTTCCCCAAGAAGCACTAGTGGCTCCTTCTGGGCTCCCAATAACACTGCTAATACCTCTTACTATAACACTTATCACCAGGTGTTATAATTATCTGTTAGATGTCTATTTCTTCAAGAAAAATGTACACTCTCAGAGGGCTGGGATATCACTGGGCTGGGAGAAAGGAATGGATTATACTATAGCACTCACTGAGTTCCTGCCACATGCCAGGCATTATAAAAGGTTAGACTCAAAGAAGTTGAAGAACTGGCCCAAGCGGACAAAGCAGATCCAAAATTCAATCCAGGTCTGAATGTAAAGCTCATGTTCTTTTCATTATACTAGACTATCTAGCATATATTGAGTGCTCAGTAAATGTTTGTTGAATGAATTACTATTCACATTTAGATCTAATGAAAGGCATAACGTGATAGAAGCTATGGGGGAGTTAAAATGGGAAGCAGAGGAAAGCTTTATGATTTAAAACGCATATTTAAAGTTAGCATGATTAAGTCATAAGTTGATAATTCATTTCCTTCAAATATGACTTAGTTATATCTCAACTTAAGAAATGAAATATTAATCAAATAAAACATAAATGAATTATAACTACAGGCTTTAGAATAAGCAGTTAGAATGAGAACAATATCAGGGAATCAAATGGCAAAATAGCAAAATAACTGCTAACAGGAAAGTTTCAAGAACATGAAAATTGTATCTAAATTAATATAGCTATTTTTTAGTCCTTTTTTTAAAGCATATCCAGAAGCTAAAAAATGTTTTAAGATGAAGTACAAGTTAGATTAATATCTTCCAATGTGAGCTAGCTAGTTAGCTAGCTGCTGAGAAGGGAGTGACTAACTCCCAACTGTTTCTCCTTCAATTTTGAAACACCCTATTTAGCAAAGCTCCTGTTCTGGGAGCATATTATAGTGGTTATACAATATTCAAATAAAAAAGTAATACCTGAGAGGGTTGATGTGGCAGCACGAAGCATGTAAAACCATAAGTAGGGGCCCCAGGTAAGTTTTGTCTGCAACAAGAGGTGAGGTTAGCAACATTCATACCTAAATTCATTCTATATATTTAGGCCAGAAAGAAGTAGTCAAATACTTGGTGGGCACTTAGAATATTCTATAGATGACACTATAAACAGAGTACAATCCAATAAAAAAATTAAAAGCTTTGTAGAGAGAATGTCACAAAGACATTTTACATACACCCATACAACTATCACCACCTTAAGTCCACAGAATAACCAAAAAAAGCAGCAGCCACTGAAATGGAGTTGGTTAAGTCATAACCTTATTTATTTATGAGTTATCCAGAGCCTTCCTTTCTCCTGTCTTGTTGCTTTTTTGTCTTCATTGTTCAAAAGCAGATCAGAGAGTGTGTACAGTCAATGGAAAGGGATCTAAGAAATCATACAATACAACACACGTATGATTTAGTGGGGAAATTAAGGTTCAGAGAAATTAAACAGATTAAGGGCATATTAAATGAACTTTTTTTTTTTTTTTTTTTTTTTGCTTGCGTTACACGGGCCTCTCACTGTTGTGGCCTCTCCTGTTGCGGAGCACAGGCTCCAGACGCGCACGCTCAGCGGCCATGGCTCACAGGCCCAGCCGCTCTGCGGCACGTAGGATCTTCCCGGACCGGGGCACGAACCCGTGTCCCCTGAATTGGCAGGCGGACTCTCAACCACTGCACCACCAGGGAAGCCCCCTAAATGAACTTTTTTTTTTTTTTTTTTTTTTTTGCGGTACGCGGGCCTCTCACTGTTGTGGCCTCTCCCGTTGCGGAGCACAGGCTCTGGATGCGCAGGCTCAGCGGCCATGGCTCACGGGCCCAGCCGCTCCGCGGCATATGGGATCCTCCCAGACCGGGGCACAAACCCGTATCCCCTGCATCAGCAGGCGGACTCTCAACCACTGCGCCACCAGGGAGGCCCTAAATGAACTTTTAATGGTGGGAAAATAAGTAACCAGTAAGTGGCAAGATGAGGTTTTTTTGTTGCTGTTCCTTCAAGGATTAAAAAGGGACTAGAGCATATAACCCAAGAAAAGTTTAGTATCTATTTGGTAGGCTAGGACCACTGGCAGAATGCAATCTACACTACACACCTGCATAGTTAACCCTGGTAATTCCATAGAATACTTTTGTGAAGCTTGCCACATAGATGACAGTTTGCCCCTGTGGATGAAATCAGTAATAGGAGCAGGATTCATCATACCAATATTTTTGTTTATGAAAAGAAAACATAGTATAGAGCCTACAATCAATCAAACACATTAATAATTATTTGAATATTGGTTCCAGGGAGAGAAGGAAAAGATAAACCTGTCCATAATCTTCTTAGATAAGATATGCTGATGATTATAAGGGCGTTAAAAAAGCATATACAAGAATATCTGTAAGACTGAAAACTGCAGACGCTGGAAATGACACTTTTTTTTCTCTATTGGTAAAATGGAAGTATCTCCTTTTCCGCCGTCTAAAGCTAACGAAGTTGCCAATTTCAGTGTTATTTCCTTTCTTGCTGGTTAAGGAAAATTTTTCACCTCAGGGTTCTCAAAGTCATTTTGAGTGGCCACTGTCTGTCTTATCAACTTCTTATGCAAATTAATTTAAAAATAAAGTTCTATATTTTAAATGTTTTTTTAAAAAGGAATATCTGTAAGAGTGGGCAGATGGGCTAAAGCAGAGAGGAGTAAACATGTAACATAGTCTTTCAATGAAAAGTAGGTATATCAATTCCTGTGATAACATTTCTGAAAAGACACACAAGTAAGGTAGCTCCTTAGTCTCTCTTTACACAAGAATGGATGTCCAAGCAAACAAATACAGTCAAGAAAACACTGCATATTTCTGACTCCCTGATAAAAATCTGCTATATCTTCTACATTCAGTGCAGGAGGCATCTCTTAGGTGGGGATAAGGGTTAGTTTAGGGGCTCTGTTTAAGATGCTCTGACTTTAGTGTTTACTTTTTTTTTTTTTAACAGCAAATGGGACAGTACAGAAACATAGGGAATGGAAGCAATTTCTATAACACATATTAAGTGATAAGGCCAAGAAACTACTTAGAAAAGGATTCAGCATGCTTTTGGAGAAAAGCATGCATTTCTCAGTGGACCAATTCTCCTGGGGTTGTTTCTAGAGAGAACAATTGCTAATATCCAGGCTGCGACTACCAAAGAGTCAAACCTGCTCCAGAGCTGAGACACTGGATAAGGATTCCTGAATACCATCTATCATTATCACACAGAGTTATACAGAATGAATGGATAGGGCCCTTTGTGCAGACACTGACCCAGAGTCTATACTGGAACCCTGCCACCACTGCCAGCATCACTACTGCCACCACCATCCCAGTAACAGAAGAACTGGGACAAGATCTTGAGTCTTTAAGACTTCAAATTTATGAGTGCAAACTCAAGTAGATTCATCTCTTTCTTCAAAAATTTAATTATCTATTTCTTCCTGCATAATTTTCCATCTCTTCCTTAATAAAGAACTATTAAGATTTGCTATCTTTTGTTTTGAAACAACTTATTTTTAAATTATAAAAGTAATGCTCATTTATTGTAAAACACTTACAAAATGGAAAAAGTATAAAGAAAATTTGAGTCACCCATTTTTCCACTGTCCACAGATAATTATCATTAACATCTTAGTATATTTTTCCCAGTCTTTTCCTAAGCATATATGTGTTTTACAACATTGCTATACTTTTTCTATCCTGCTGTTTTTCCCATTTACTATATTGAAAATATTAAGCATATTTCCCAAATGCTTAAGTTCCTAAGGGTGGAATAACTAGGTCAAAAATATAATCATTTGGAAAGCTCTCCCTTCACAATGCAAAACTTCACACCAGAAAATTTACCAATAAATATTCAGCAGTAATGTATGAGATTGTCCATTCCCTTGTACCCTTATTACAGTATATTGTTCTTTTCCTTTTTAAAAATTTGATAGGCAAAAATGAGCCCAGATAATTTTGAGTTCTGACTATATTAAGAAAGGCATCAGTCCATTTATATAGGTAACAGTTATGTGCATAATCAAAGTTTTTAATATGTATAGTTAGATACACACATATACACGTATTTAAGGAACCCTAAGCGAAACTAAATCAATGGTTAAAGGAATTACTGGAAATATGTTTACTCTTAATGCTCATCTAAGGTAAAATCTAAGGAAAACAATTATAAGATTGTAAAAAGATCTAGGTCTCCATTTCTTACTTTCTATCAAGTATCATATGCCAGGAGTATTATTCTTTTATTTATTTATTTATTTATTTATTTTTGACTGCATTGGGTCTTCGTTGCTGCGCGCAGGCTTTCTCTAGTTGCGGCAAGCGGGGGCTACTCTTCATTGCGGTGGCTTCTCTTGTTGTGGAGCATGGGCTCTAGGCGCACGGGCTTCAGTAGTTGTGGCTCATGGGCTCAGTAGTTCTGGCTCGCGGGCTCTAGAGCACAGGCTCAGTAGTTGTGGGTGCATGGGCTTAGTTGCTCCATTGCATGTGGGATCTTCCTGGACCAGGGCTCGAACCCGCGTCCCCTGCATTGGCAGGAGGATTCTTAACCACTGCGCCACCAGGGAAGTCCCAGGAATATTATTCTTAAATCTTTATTTTATTTTATTTTTATTTTTATTTTTTTTTTTGCGGTACGTGGGCCTCTCACTGTTGTGGCCTCTCCTGTTGCGGAGCACAGGCTCTGGACACGCAGGCCCAGCGGCCATGGCTCACGGGCCCAGCCGCTCCGTGGCATGTGGGATCCTCCCAGACCGGGGCACGAACCCGTGTCCCCTGCATCGGCAGGCCGACTCCCAACCACTGCGCCACCAGGGAAGCCCTTAAATCTTTATTTTAGATATCAGGGTTTTTCTTTAATTGGGTCTGTACTACATATCTACTATGTAAATATACAACAATACCTTTTCCAAATTCCTTTGTCCTATCAGATTTACGACGCATTAGAAGCCAATAGAAATTGGAAAGTCTGCTTTGCACATTAAGTGATGCTAGGTCTGTCTTTAATTATAAACAGCTGCTAGGATGATTATTATTTTAAAAAAAAGACAAGTGTTGCTGAGTATGTAAAGAAATTAGGACCCTTGGACGCTGTTGGTGGGAATGTAAAATGGTGCAGCCGTTATGGAAAACAGTAGGGCGGTTCCTCAAAAAATAAAAAATACAAACACCAAATGATCCAGCAATTCCATTTCTGGGTATTTATCCAAAAGAACTGAAATCAGAATCTCGAAGAGGTATTTCCACTCTCTTGTTAGTGGCAGCATTATTTACAGCAGCCAAGATATGGAAACAACCTAAGTGTCCCCATTAAAGAGGAAAAACACTATCTGCAAGTTTGCTTTACGACCAGAAGTCTACATTAAACTACAGCATTTAAAAAAATGATGACTAACATTAACACGTGCATGCATAAGTAATAAACCAAACGAAGATATCTATAGTTCAGGCAGCAATTAAAAATATCCAAAAAACGAATTGTATCTCTTTTAGCAAAAGATTTAAGTAATTGTTATTTTTTGGTCTTGGTTAACTTAGCCAACATAGATAGTCCTATTTGCTAACTATAAATTCTTCATGAACGGTACCAGATTTTTTTCTGAAAATTTTATGTAGAAGTCAAGTATAATGTCAGCTCTCAGCTTCCAACCAAGTTTATAACATAAGCTTCCTACTGGCAGTATTTACACACACACACATATATATGGTATTAGTACATAATAGCAGCTCCTCGTTGCCTAAAAAATTCACTATACTCTAGGAAACACAATTACCACCAAGGAAAATATAACTTTAAAACTTCAAAATGGATATTTCAGGAATGAAGCCAAACAAGTTAATTTCATAAACTTTCAAATGATTCTTGAATAAGAAATGTAGGGAAAATTGTTAAATTAGTCATGGGTTTTCAAATTCCAATAGAGTTCTAAAATTACCTTTTGAGTGAGATTCCTTGTGCTACCTACTGTATTTGCTTTGTTATCTAATACTACCTTACATGTATATTAGATATACATGTATATAGTTCTTAGTCATTTTTCAATGAGTCTTCATATGTACTATCTTTTTAATCTTCAAAAACAATTCTTAATGTAGATGAGACAAGATTATCTTTTTTTATAGTCATGAAACCTGAAGTGCAGTGGGATTAAGTCTTCGTCACAGGGAGGTGACTACTCCAGGACTAAGCCAGGACTGAAACCAGCTCTGACTATGCATGCTGCCTCCCACTGAAGGAAACAGACAGGTTTCTTATCACCCAGGTTTCTTGTCTTAGTTTAGGCCTAAAAATTCAAATAAATTCAAATGACAACATACTATATACAAGGTAATTAACTATTTTAAGAGTGGATATGGACTTACACCACAACAGCAGGAGGAACTCTGTGGACCCACTACCCAGTGAAACTGGTGAAAATTATTTAAAATAAACATTTAAACCCTCTGGAAATGGTCCTAAGGATATACTACAAATGAAAAAACATCTATTCAAGAAAATAAATAAAAATTTGACAAGAAAATGAGAGTATGAAGTAAATGAACCAAGACCACTGGCCTTCCCAGCAAAGTGAAGTGGAAATTCACTGCCAGACTGGTACAGATAAGAACACAGGGCTCCTTCTACCCCCAGCTTCCACTGGAGCCCGTGTGCCACAACTAGAGAGAAGCCCACACACCGCAACAAAGAGCCTGTGCGCCACAATGAAAGATCCTCAGCCAAAAATAAATAAATAAATAAATATTTTTAAAAAACAAACAAAAACAGGCAAGGGATCTGAATAGGCATTTCTCTAAAGATGATATACAAATGGCCAATAAACAAATGAAAAGATGCTCAATATCACTGGCCACCAGGGAAATGCAAATTAAAACCATAATGAGATGCCACTTCACACCCACAAGGACAACTAGAATAAAAAAGATAGTAACAAGTGTTGATAAGGATGTAGAGAAATCAGAACCCTCATTCAATGCTGGCAGTAATTTTAAATGGTGCAACCACTTTGGAAAACAATTCGGTGGTTCTTCAAATGACTGAATACAGGATTTCCCTGCTATCCAAAAATAGAGCATTCCTATGAAACCTTTCATAATGCAAAATTGTGTAAAGCAAATAAGTGATTACCTTAGGACACATCTTACTAAACAGCTGAACAAAATAAATCGAAACCAAGCACAAATGCTCACAGATACAGTTGAAAGCTATGGCGGCTTGATGCTGTGATGATGAGTGTAGTTCCCCAGGGAAGGAGCTTCAAGGTGCCTCTCTCACTGTTCAGGGTGCCCACCACCTCTACAAGGGCTCACTGCAAAACAAATTCTGGACGCTATTTTTGCTTTTTACCTTTTTTCATAAAAGTGAAAATCCTCTTCGGCTTTCTTTCAGTTAGCGAAAAGAGGTACTAATGTAGGTTTTTCATAAAAGCGAAGTGGGGTAAAGCAAACTTTCAAAAAGCAGGGGATACCTGTATAGAGTTATCATATGACCCAGCAATTCCACTCATAGGTACATACCTAAGAGAAATGAAAACATATGTCCACACAAATACTTGTACACAAATGTTCATAGCTGAATTATTCATAATAGCCAAAAGGTAGAAACAACCAAATGTCTCTGACCTGACAAACATGGTATATCAAAAAAAGGAATGAAGTTCTGACACATGCTATAACATGGATAAACCTTGAAAACGTTACACTAAGTGAAAGAAGCCAGTCACAGAAGATCACATATCATACGAGTTCGTTCATATGAAATGTCCATAATAGGGAAATCAATAGACAGAAAATAGATTAGTGGTCATCAGGGGTTGGGGAGATGAAGGGTAGGGAGTGATAACTAAAGGGTACTGGGTTTCTTTTTGAGGTGATGTAAACGTACTAAAAATTGACCATGGTAATGGTTGCGTCTATCAGTGAATATATTAAAAACCACTGCTGCAAATTTTAAATTGATGAATGTATGCTACGTGGACTGCATCTCAGTAAAGCTTTTTAAAGAGTAAACCTTTAGGAGAGTAGTAAGGATGCATTTTTTTCTATGCAATGTCTTTATTACCGATTCCTATGTAAATAGAGGACTATTTTTGAGACAAAGACTTTTTAAACCATACATATATACACAAATTTATACAGACAAATAAAAACCCCTTCAAAGTAATTTAAAAGAAAGACATTTATTTCAACACTTCTTCCACTGCATGAAACACTTCTACAATATTCTGCATGCATTTGGAATTGCCTTCAGAGTATACTGCACAGTCCTTTGAATATTGTCTATAGCAGAGAATCTAGATCTGATTTTTTTAATAACTAGAATTTATTTAGAACCAAATCTGATGAAAACTTAGTAATAACATTTTTAAGCCAAATCTAAATTAATAATTCTCTATTCTACTACTTTGCTTTATTTTCTTCATAGCACTTTCCATAGTCTGATAATTATAGTATGTACTTGCTTATTGCCTTTCTGCCCACTAGCATATAAGAGCAGAAATTTATACTGCCCATTGTTGTATCACCAGCACCTAGAAAGTCCATAAATATTTGATCAACTGAACTCTCAAAATGACTACTTAGAAAGGCAACACTTCTTTTAAAAAAATGTACAGCTAGTCTTATAATTTTACAGTTACATCTTTTTGTTTTGTTTTGTTCTTGTTTTTTAATTTCTTTTTGGCTGTGTTGGGTCTTTGCTGCTGTGCGTGGGCTTTCTCTAGTTGCGGCGAGCGGCAGCTACACTTCGCTGTGGTGCACGGGCTTCTCATTGCAGTGGCTTCTCTTGCTGCAGAGAACGGGCTCTAGGCACGTGGGCTTCAGTAGTTGTGGCACGCGGGCTTCAGTAGTTGTGGTGCACATGCTTAGTTGCTCCGCGGCATGTGGGATCTTCCTGGACCAGGGATCGAACCCATGTCCCCTGCATTGGCAGGCGGATTCTTAACCACTGCGCCACCTGGAAAGTCCCCAGTCACATCATTTATAACTTAGAAATTCTTAAATTTAGCTGGTGAGAAACGTAAAGTTAAGAACTGTACACTCCTATCTTCTAATCAAAACTTGAGGCAATATAAAAAAGAACTGACAACTTCTAAGCTTTAAATGGAAACCATCATGGTGGTACAGTCTTTAATACAAAGGGACTGGAATTCAAGTACACAGTTTAGTGAAAAAAATCTTAAAGAAACCAATCCACACTGACTAAAGAACTCTGACACTCAAAAATAAACTATTCAGGCTACTGAAATACAGAAAATACTTCCATCCATATTGTGTAAAAATACTGTTTTCTACCAAAATCATAATGCATAATTTTATAATCAGAGTACAGTTTATTTAAACCTCAAAGGTCCCTTCTATTCAATGTTTAAGGGAAAGAGGGACTTCCCTGGTGGTCCAGTGGTTAAGAATCCGCCTTCCAATGCAGGGTACATGGGTTACATCCCTGGTTGGGGAGCTAAGATGCCATGTGCTGCAGGGCAACTAAGCCCTCACATTGCAACTAGAGAGAAGCCAGCATTCCACAAGGAAGATCCCGTGCAACTAAGACTCGACGCAGCCAAAAATATAAATAAATAAATAAATAAATATTTTTAAAAAAATGTTTAAAGGAAACAAATCAGTCAAAACAAAACCTACTGACAAAAGGAACATCAGTATCAAACCTACCGGATCAACAGTAGGCAAAACATCTTTTTTCTCCAGGCCATCCACTTCATCTTCATCTGTGCTGTATTCTTCCATTGTTTCACCACTAACAAAGTGGATGACTCTCCTTGGGACTTTCTTCTTTTTTCCTATGACTCCCAGTTCTACATTTTCAAAGCCTCTTTCATTACTCATCTAATGTCAATAATAAATTAAGAAAAGAAGAGTTTCAAGTGAGATTAATTTTCTTTCATATAACAAAAAAAATTTTTCAGTTGCGTTATTTTAGGGAATAAAGAAATATAAGCCAATCCTTAAACAGTTTTTAAACAATAAAACAGATTGTACACAGAAAAGCATATCAACAGCATAAATGAAGAGTTTAATGAATAGTAAAGCAAACCTCTGCATACTCACTGCCGAGGTTAAAAAACAGAACTTAACCAATTAAACTTTTTAAGTCAAAAGCTAAGAAATCAAGCAACACACTTCAAGTCATAGCAATTCCAATGTTGTATAATATGTGAAGACATGCTGGACATCAATAATTTTAAAGAACAATGCTAATTACGAAGGGATTAATGTGTTGATATATCAAAGGAAAATCATATAGATGCATGTACATATGTTAGATGCGTAACATAAAATGTTTTATTAGGTAACCCTGCTAAGTCTTTGAATTTGAGCTTAGCTACATGTGGGCAAACCAAAACCAGTTCAGCTTAATTCTGAACCTCTCCTTTTCCAAAATGGGAGTCCCAAAGTAAGATGCCTTTTAGGTCCAAGCAGGTACCAAAAATGAGTAAATACTGCTATAGATTAAAAGTAGACCTTTGAAGAAAAGCATGCCACAACCAAAGACACTAAAATTCAAAAAAATTTAAAGCACTGTGCAGGCCAAATAAAACTCATTTGTAAACCAAATCTGGAAAGCAGGCCATCAGTATTCTATATCTGAACTTCTACATTTCTCAGTCACTAATATATAGATGACAACACAGTTTTCCTGCTAGTAAAAAGATTTAACAAATTTTAAAACTATAATAGTCTATGTAATTCTAAATACATCCAAATTTCATTCCAAGGGAAATACTAATTTTACCTCACACATATAGCCAATTTTCCAAACTCACTGTAAATGCATTTTGAGGGAGAGGATGAAGAGCTTTTCCTTGTCTTTTTGCCTCAAGTTTAAATTCCTAAGAAAGCCTTTGTTGTATCTTCTTACTAGAAGATTTCAAAAAGCACAGTGCAAATAACTGTAAAGAAAAATCTGGCAAGTGATTACCCTTGGGGTTAGGTACAAATATGGGGGAGGAGGTACATGAAAGGAGTGTTTAAAGGGGCTTTTTATTCTTTTTTTTTTTTTTTTTTTCGGTACGCGGGCCTCTCACTGTTGTGGCCTCTCCCGTTGTGGAGCACAGGCTCCGGACGCGCAGGCTCAGCGGCCATGGCTCACGGGCCCAGCCACTCCGTGGCATGTGGGATCTTCCCAGACCGGGGCAGGAACCCGTGTCCCCTGCATTGGCAGGCGGACTCTCAACCACTGCGCCACCTATTCCTTTTGTATTTTGTTGTTGTTTTCCTTTCATGATGAGAATATGCTCTGGTACAATTTTAAAACTAAACCAAAGCAAAATGATACAGGACTACAAGACTGCCATGATTAGAGTCCATATCAGTGGGATAGTCCAGAGTTCAAAAATTTCATCCTCTATAAGGATTCTTACACTTGTAGATATGACCACACATAATTTAAACCCATGATTGTTGTTCAACCCTAGAAAAGTTCTTTGAACTGCTTTTGCAGAGATGGAATTATACTGATAAAAATAGTGGACTAGAATTGCCCAGTTATGCAAGTATATGTAACTTTATTTTTATGCATTGTTTCCTCTTAATCCTCTAAGGTTTTTCTTAGGAAACAGATATGGCTGTTCTCTGTCCTTCACTTCCCAAAGGTAAGTTTAGTCATTAGCCAGGATTTGAATCCAGGTATATCCAACCCAAAGAACACACACATTGTTCCATGACACACATGGACATCACTGACAGCAACTATAACTGCTGTAGAGCAAATTGAGACCATGAAAACCTTGACAGCATGGGCTACCTATGGATTAACCAGAAAAAACAAAAACCACAACTCTCCCTAGCCTGTCCTGAGGTTTCAAACATATCCCAGCCCTTAATAAAGGAACACCAGCCCACTCACTGTGTCCATAAATAAGATGAACAACAAATGGTCCACCCAGGCCATCTTTCTTCCATCACCAGTCCCTAAGCATAGCAAGCCGTTCCTACCCAATCTCATTTTCCCCCTTCATATGAGATTTGGTTTATGGTTGTCCTGACACCAACGTCTCCTTTTGGACCATGACTTTATAGGCAAGAAAAAGTCAGAGGAGCTGGGTTAGATCTCCAGTTATCATACTAACTGGATGGATCTGATGTGAAAGCAACAGTCCCAGTCAATGAACAGAGTTGAGTCCTTTCACAGTACATCACCCTGCCTTATTCCACCCCCACTCCACCCCCATCAGAGCAAGCAGCTTCTCATTCTCCCTCTACCAATCTCTCACTGGCTTAACTTGTCTTTTCTAAGACACAGGCAAAGGAGAAGGGGTGTCTCTCACTGGCTTCACTACTTTGTCTTCCTTAGACAACTTTAATAAATAAAAACATTCTGGCTGGGTCATAATAACAGGAATAAACTTATCTACTAACTCCATTAACTGACTCTTGGCTATATTTTTTCCAAAAGGTAAAAAAAAAAAAATCTACAAAGGTGAAAGCTGAAAGGTGATTCATATTTTTCATTCTAATACCAAAGTTAGTCAAGTATAAACAGACCTTTGAGTAATATTCTCTATACATAATATGTAAATGGTATTTTATTTGTTCTAATCATCACATTTCATATAAAGATTTTTATTAAAGAGACTTTTATTTAAGAGCTCTCTTTTAAAATTTTAATATTAATTTTTGATACAATAAAACCCAAGTTTTACATTTATCATCTTAAGCAGGACTGAGTAATTTTTCCCATAAAGGACAGATAGTAAATATTTTACGCTTTGAGGGCCATGTAATCTCTGTCACAACTACTGAACTCTGCAAAAGCAGCCATGGACAATACATGATGAATGGGCTATGTTCCAATAAAGTTTTATACAAATCAGTGGCTGGTGGGATCTGGCCCATAGGCTCTAGTTTGTCAACCCCTCATCTTAAAGAACCAGATTGTCAAGTAAAAAAATCTGTGAAAGAATCTATGTCATATGATCCCAAACTCTACTTGGCAAAGAGGCGACTGTGGGGTTAGTTAAGGGAGGTATTGATGGGTAAAACCAACCAGAAAATAATTTGATTCAAAATTTCCAACAATTATAAATGAAAGTTATTCTCTGAATCTGCAAACATTTCAGTTTTACAAATAAACAGTCAACCTGCAGGTCAGAAAATTTTCACTGTCAATCATACAAACTCTACTTCAACAAACTCCAAAGATCTGAAAAGACAATTTCCTAACACCAGGAAATTATGAGATGCAATGTCAATTAACATTTCATTACATTTTATGGTTAACAGTACTGTAAATCTGCTTATCTTGTTCCTTGGGGCCTGTTTTTTTTTTTTTTTTTTTTTGTCTCTGCTTTACAACAAAGTGAATCAGTCATACATATACATCTGTTCTCACATCCCCTCCCTCCTGCGTCTCCCTCCCTCCCACCCTCCCCATTCCACCCCTCCAGGCGGCCACAAAGCACCGAGCCGATCCCCCCGCGCCACGCGGCCATCCCCCACCATCCATCCACCATCCATCCACCCCACGCCCGGCAGTGTATACACGTCCATGCCTCTCCCCCGCCCCGTCACAGCCTCCCCCCTCCCCATATCCCCAAGCCCACCCCCAGTAGGTCTGTGTCTCTATTCCTGTTTTACCCCTAAGTTCTTCATGACATTTTTTTTTCTTAAATTCCATATATATGTGTTAGCATACGGTATTTGTCTTTCTCTTTCTGACTTACTTCACTCTGTATGACAGACTCTAGGTCTATCCACCTCATTACAAATACCTCAGTTTCATTTCTTTTTATGGCTGAGTAATATTCCATTGTATATATGTGCCACATCTTCTTTATCCATTCATCCAATGATGGACACTTGGGTTGTTGCAATTTTCTTTTCACATACTCCCATAGCACCCAGAACTTTATAAAAACATGCATGACATTCGGAATTTACTCTGTGTCACCTTCCCCAAATAGGTGATCGGCAAAATGGGAGTAGGCAGAGTGTGTATCCTTCTCTGCACTATCCTTTAGCCTACAGCTCCTGGCACATTGTAAGTGCTTGGTAGCAGGGGTGCTAAATAAATAAATGAACAAGTAGTACTGAAATTTTAACTCCTTTAATAATAGTGAAGCTGAGATTCTGGTCAAAAGTCTAGTCAGATAAGCTGCTGAATGTCCTGGTTTGAGGCCTAATTCTAAGCACAGACCCAAGCTTCTAACTCTTCCTCCCTTCCCTACATGACACTTGGGATTTCTCAGTTCTGACAAACCGATGAAGGAGTACAGGATGGCAGCCTCTCCTGCCACCCAAGTCTCCACTTCATTGGCCTCTCCCCTCTTACTGTGGTCAAGTAGGCATAGATTTGCAGTTCCCGGAAATGTCTCTGCTTCAGGAATGTGAATGAGAGAGCACAAAGGGAAAGTTAGAAAACTGTTTGTATAGTATGAACCCATTTGTGTTTAACAGGAAAGATTATATAGGCATAGGCAATCCCAGAAAGAATACACCAGAAACTTAACAGTTACTTTTGGGGAATGTGAATGTGAGAAACGGGTGATGGGAGTATTCCTATGACTTTTTACTTTTTGCTCTATGGTCTTCTTTACGTTTTATTTATTTTATTATTTTTTAACCAAGAGTGTGAAAATAACATATTAGCACTAAGCCACAATAAAGAGTCTCTCTTCAAACAACATTTATCTGGTAAATCAGTACAAAGTAAACCACTTCGCTATTAGAAAGATTGAAAGCTGAAGTAGTGATGAAAACAATTATAGTAACAGAAGGAAAAATCAAATGGAAAATACATCAAACGCTGTGGACTAAAAAGGTTCAGTTCAAGTACACCTGTCAACAACAGGTCTCGACTCAACTGAACATAATAAGTGGGCTTCCTAATCAATTAGCGTTTTCCCTGAATTCCTTCTTGCAGGTTACCTTCCCCCTTCTTAAGTAGGAGAAAAAACAATTCGATATAAAGACTAGCCTGAGAAAAAAGCTTTTGTTAATGCAAACTACCTCTTATAATATTAGAACTATACTCACATTCGGGCACCATTCTCTAGGAATCTGTAGTTTGGGGGAAATGTCTTACTAACATTCAGGTAGTTCGTCTCAAAAATGAAGCCACTGAAAAGCTTTGTTCTCACTGAGGGTGGGAAGATTTCTACACAGAAGCAACTCAGGTTTTTAACATCAAAACTGTATACTCCTGAGCCGGTTTCAGGTAAAGCCATTTCTTCATTAGTTTTACTTGGCCAAAGATCCTACACTACTACTTCAGATTACCAAATCCCAAACAAAACAAACCTCTAAACCTTACCTAATGCTCTACACTTACGCTGTCCAATAGAGTAACCACATGGGGCTAATGCTCACTTGAAATGGGGCCAGTTCAAGCTGAGATGTGCTGAAATACACAAAGGATTTCAAAGACTAGTACCACAGAAAGACTGTGAAATATCTCAGTGATAACTTTCATATTAATTGCATGTTAAAATGTTTTTTGACAAAATTGGGTTAAATAAAATAGAATATTAAAATTAATTTCACCGGTTTCTTTTTAGTTTTTTAATGTGGCTACGAGAAAATGTACAATTTAAAATGCGGCTGGCATTATATGTCTATTGGACAGCGCAGCTCTGAGCCTTAGCTACCTCCCTGGTGAAATGGGGATAACTCACACCTCATGCAGAAGTTATAAGGATTAAGTGGGGGGGGGGGGGAAGCCTGTAAACGCATAGCACCCAGTTACTATTTGCTAACCAAAGGGCAGATGCCAAGTCAGGCACTCCCACAAGGAGACACTGAGAAGTGATCGCAGCCAGCGTCACCTGGCTTCCAGCTACTCCAAGGACAGCCTTTCGGGGACACGCCTTCCTTCTCGCGCTCGCAGACCCGAAGCTGCAACCTCACCCCTCGAAATCCGAGGCCGCCCCGGAGTCTGCGGCGCTGTCAGAGGAGGCGATGCCCAGCGGCGCTCCGACTGCGGTTCGTCCGCCCCTTCCCTCAAGCCGACGCTCGGAGCCGGGGACACCGCGAAGAGGAGCCCCGGGACGCACCTCCGGCGGGCGGCCTGCTCGAAGGAAGGCCGGGCAGGCCAAAAGGGCAGGCGGCAGGCGAGGCAGACAGGAAGCTGGGCTCTCCCGGCCTCAGCCTCGGCGGCCGCTCCTACCTGCTGTGCCGATTCCCTGAACGGAGCGGCGGCCGCAGCTCCCGAGGCAGCCCCTGCTTCTCCTCCTTCCTCACGGCTCACTGGCTTCCGGTCCATCGTTGTCGCCACCACAGGACTGCTGGCGCTGGCGAGATACAAAGTAATGGCCGATAAGCCCGCTTCCATTCTCCGCCTCCCCGCCCAGGCGCGGACCGAACCCGCTGTCAGGAAGTGGGACTCACCGGCAGCGCCCGACTAGCGCCGAGCCCGGCCAAGCCACTGCTGGAGGGACGGGCGGGCGAGGCGAGGCGGAGCGGGGCGGGGCGGACCTGGGGGTGGGGCAGGCCCGATGGGCGGGGCCTCTGGCGCTCCCGCCCACCCGGCTCAGCTCCCGGGGCTCGGCTGAGCACCGTCTGGACGGCACAACTCCCGACTCCTGTGGGGCGGGACGGGACGGGACGGGGCGGGGCCTTCTGCAGTACAGTTTCCGGCCCGGCCCGCGTCCCGAGCTCGCAGACTGGCACCACCAGTGACGTCATGCCTCGTACCTGTACCGGGAAGCTGGCTTCTGGACCTTGGCTCAGCTGCTCACCAGCTGCATCCTGGGCAGTCACCTCCCAGACTTTGGTTTCTGCACTGTGAAATGAGAACGGCTGCGTAGTGTGCTTCAAAGCCTTGTGACGAGATGTGGTTGCTGAAAATATATTTTTTAATGAACGGCTCATGCTACTTATTCCGTTTCTCATGTGGATGACAGTCTAGTCAAAATACCCTTGAAATAAGAGCCTCAAAGGAGAATTTTGCTTTTACACCTGTCTGAAGTACTTAAGTATATGTACCTGTAGAAAAAGTTAAGGGAGACCTGAAGGAGAGCAGAGGGCTAGCAAACTTCCATTTTAACAAATGTGAGGAATAATTTATTATCTGTTTAGGGTGTGTGTGTGTGTGTGTGTGTAAGAGGGAACATTTCAGACTTTTCAGATTTTTCCCAGTGTTCAACCAAATAAAAAAGTCATGATTGCAATGATTATTGCATTACTCTAGTTGGAACATTTCCATGTAAATGGTCTTTAATTGTAGTTTTAGTATGAGCGTTTTCAGGCAATTTTCACTAGTTGTAGAGGTCAAAAATAAAACACATTCTTTTGGCCGTGGAGGAGGGTCTTCATTCGATACCCTAGATTCCATTTTCATGCCAGGCAAATTCATAAATGCTCCCCAGAGTTATAGCCCAGCATATCTTCTATTCAGCGTGGCAACAGCAGGCCCAACACCCATACAACCTTAATTCTTCCTTTCTCTCCTGTGCAAAAGTTCTTTTTCCTTACTCTCTGCTTAGTATTTTTGTACACTTTCTATCCTGCATATGACTAAACCTAAAAACCAAACTGAAAACCTTAAAAATAAAAGTTGATTATTTGAAAGCCATCTATATTTTTTTAATTGGATGGAAATTCATAATGTATATTCTGGTAATAAAATCAAACTAGCTTGTTGCCAAGGTTCACAAGTGCTGTCTAGTGACATTAGCATGGGGTTGAGACAATCCAAAACAGCAAAAGCTGCATAAGTTGAAAAGAAAAATAAAGAACCAATTGTTAAAGCCTTCATGAATTGGCTTTCATAAACAAGACAGTTCTACATTACATGTATTCAAAAATCCCTTTCCTTTTACTGTCAAGAAGGGTAGTCAACAGCTTTTATCATTAAAAATTAGTGGAATGTTTATAAATGCATGACTTTATTTTGCAAAAATGGCAATTAAATATCAAATTACAATTTTCACTGCTGAGGCAGAACTTATTTTCATGATTTACAAGTACATTTCTTAGTTTACTGAAAATTCAAAATGCAAGTCACATTCCAGCATGAACCAGAAGTATTTCCTAAGAAGAGTTATTTTTTAACACAAATATGCAATTGAAGAGCAGTCTTTTGCAAACAAACAACTCATAGCAACAGAAAAGCATAGAAATTCTAATGGTTTTATTTTGGGCATTGATATTTTTGTCATTATTTCCAGACTGTCGTAGATCAACTAAAAGTGGACAATAAAGCAACATGCCAAATCTTTCTCTCTTTCACTTTGTAGTATAAGTTGTACTGTATTACTATGACAAAAAATAAATTCAGGTATTACTATAATTTACTTGAAAACATAACTGTTACCTAAATTTAGTTATCTAATGATGCATATAGAGCTAAAAAGGTAAATTTAGATCTACCTATTTCTGTGAATGGCTGGGACAACAAAGCTGAATAAAATTCAATAACGAGGAGAGTCCATCAAATAAAAAACAAGACTTTCATATATATTTTAGTAGAGAATATTTTAAGGTTAACCCACTCCTCAAATAGGGGGATATAGTTTCATAATCAATCATGCGTAAGGAAAAATGTTTTTAAAAAAGGTGTTAAAAATAAAAATGCACTTTAGGTTGATTTAAAGCAATGGCCACTCCTGATTTGGTCAATTTGGCTAATAAGCTGTCTAAAACAAACACAGAGAGAAATGCAAGACCACTAAAATCGTGAATTTGCAGCTGCAGCATCTGACCACTGCCACTCAGCAGCTACCTCAACAGAAAGACCAAAATTCTCTTCAGGGTTCCTCCTAAGCCCAGGTCCCTGCCACTATCATAAGTGGCCTGGCCAATGGAAGAATTGCCCAAAGTTAAAAAGAAGTCCCTATTCACAGCCCAAAGCCACTCACTCTGACCGTTTTCATGAACTGAGAAATTTGAGAAGCACCTCCCTTTTGTAGACACATGGTGTTCCAAGAAAAGTGTTGGGATCTTCCCGGTACTTCCACTAACACCATTGGGAGAACTGGACCTTTTTTTTTAATAGGATCTGAGGCTATTACCACTCTTGTGGACACAGGAACAACTTTGTCTGTCTTGAACCCCACCAGCCTCAAGGTGCTCTTCCTCAAAGTACTGAAATTGTCCAAATGGTGTGAGTTCCCAACACGGTTATGAAGGTAAGCAAGTTGGCCCCCTTGCCTTTTTTTTTTTTTTGGCTGCTTTGGGTCTGTGCAGTTTTTCTCTAGTTGTGGCGCATGGGGGCTACATTGCGGTGGCTCCTCTTGTTGCGGAGCACAGGCTTCGGTAGCTGTGGCTCGCGGGCTCTAGAGCGCGGTTCAGTAGTTGTGGTGCACGGGCTTAGCTGCTCCGTGGCATGTGGGATCTTCCTGGACCAGGGCTCGAACCCGTGTCCTCTGCATTGGCAGGCGGATTCTTAACCACTGTGCCACCAGGGAAGTACCCCCCCACACACACACCTTGCCTTTTGAGATAGGTTCTTTGCAGGGAACTCATCAGTTCCTTCTTGTTCCTTCTGTCCCAGTACTCCTTTTGGGCCAAGATCTCCTGGAAAAATTACAGGCTAATATTTCCTTTTCCCAAAAAGGAGAAATACACTTGCAATTGACTCCTCAAGGTCTACTTCCAGCTCTAGTCCTGATAGTGAGATTCCCCTCCTTGCTTCTGTCTTGTTAATTCCCAATCACAAGGATTTATTAGATTCTGTTTCTTCTACCTTATGGTCTACCTCTTCAAATGACATAGAACACATTCATTAGGTGCTATCAATTAGGATCCAGGTAGATCCTAATAAACCTTTGCCTCACCTCAACAGGTCTCAGGCCTGAGGCCCTAGAATGAATTCGTCCCACTGTCAAGGCACACTTCCAGAAGGGCCCCATAATCCCATGCACCAGTCCCTGTAGCACACCAATCCTTCCCATGGGCAAATCTCATGGCCAAGGTTGGTATTTTGTTCAAAATCTCTAATCTGTAAACAATAGAGTCATATCACGTTACCCCATAGTCCCCAACCCTCACACCAACCTGTTTAATCCCTCTGAGCACACAGTTCTTTACAGTCATAGATTTATGTAGTGCTTTCTTCAACATTCCTGTCCATCCAGATAGCCAATACCTGCTTGTCTTTACTTGGGAAGGACATCAATATACTTGGACCACTATGCCTCAGGGTTACACAGAAAACCCTACTTACTCTTCACAGATATTGAGACAAGACTTGGCCAATGTGAATTTTGCCCACGGCTCTACTTTACTTCAATATGTTGATAACGTTTTGTTATGTTCCCCTGCCTCAAGGACAGCCTATACCTCCTCACTCAGCTAGCACACAAAGGCATAAGGTCTCAAGGAAAAAGCTCCAATCTGTTCAAACCCAGGTAAGATACTTGGGTCATTTGCTAACCCCTCAAGGGCTAACACTGGATCCTACATGTGTCCAGGGCATATCTCAGTTTCCCGCTTCATGCCACCAAGTGCCAGTGAAATGCTTTTTTTTGGGCTAACAGGCTATTGCAGGGTTGGGTTCCTAATTTCTTCTTGTATGAACAACTCATTTTTCCCTTCTAAAGGACAGAGGCCTGATCCTCTTGTTTGGAATAATGAGGCTGAATCAGTTTTTCAAACTTAGACACTTGGTTGGCCACAGCCCCGGCTTCAGGACGCCCTAATTATTCTCTTCACTTTCTATTCATTCATGAAGTTAGCAGGAAACACCCTTAGAGTGCTCATTTAGCCCATGGGGGCAAACAGAGACCTACTGGGTTTTAGAGCCAGTTGGACCCTCTAGATCGAGATCTTCCACCTTGCCTCCAAGCAATAGCAGCCACTGCTGCCCTTCTGCAGGCTACAGAAGAGACAGTTATGGGGTCTCCCTTACAGGTGTTTGTCCCTCACTCTATTGAGGCACGCTTGAAGTCACATCACACACACTTATCTGCTAGCTGACTGATGTCCTATGAAATCTTGCTTTCCTCTCCAAATGTCACTTTGTCTCATTGTAACTCCCTAAATCCTGCTACCCTCTTACCGTCAGCAACAGATAAAATCTCACATGATTACATAACCACAACTCATCTTTTGACTAGTCCGTATCCAGATTACAAGAAGCACCTTTAGACAACCTTGACATTTCTTGGTTTATCTATGAAATACTGCTGGACAACTGAAATCTGGATATGCTATCACTACTCCCTTCACTATAACAGAATCCAATGCTCTGCCCCTCAGTTTCTTCAACCCAACAAGCTGAACCATACACACTATTTGCACCTGCACTTTGCCCTCTGGCAAATGTGCTAACATTTACACTGATAGAAGGTATGTCTTTGGAGTAGCTCAGGATTTTGGAATGCTTTGGAAACAGAGAGGTTTCTTGAGTTCAGGGGGAAATGAAATTGAAAACGGCCCCTTTGTTAAGGCTTTGCTGGATGCAATCTTGCTGCACAACAATTGGCAATAAGTTGCAGGGCATTCCAAAGACAACACTGAGGAAGGAAAGGGAAACTGACTGGCCGACAGAGTTGCTAAGGCCGCAGCATTACAAGATTCAGGCTTCATAAAGAAACCTCCTCCCATTGGTCACTCTATTCACACCAAGTTAACTATATACTACTTGGAAGGACACCCAACATTTAAAAGATATTATCAACTCAAAATGGATTAAAGGCCTAAACGTAAGACCAGACACTATAAAACTCTTAGAGGAAAAAGAAGGAAAAACACTCTGACATAAATCACAGCAAGATCTTTTTTGACGCACTCCTTAGAGTAATGAAAATAAAAACAAAAATAAACAAATGGGACCTACTTAAACTTTTGCACAGCAAAGGAAACCATAAACAAGATGAAAAGACAACCCTCAGAATGGGAGAAAATATTTGCAAACAAAGCAACTGACTAAGGATTAATCTCCAAAATATAGGAACAGCTCATTCAGCTCAAAATTAAAAAAACAAACAACCCAATCAAAGAATGGGCAGAAGACCTAAATAGACATTTCTCCAAAAATGGGCTGAAGAACTAAATAGACATACAGATGGCCAAGAGGCACATGAAAAGATGCTCTACATCATTAACTAGTAGCGAAATGCAAATCAAAACTACAATGAGGTATCATCTCACACCAGTCAGAATGGCCATCACTAAAAAATCTACAAACAATAAATGCCAGAGAGGGTGTGGAGAAAAGGGAACCCTCTTGCACTGTTGGTGGGAATGTAAACTGATATAGCCACTATGGAGAACAGTACGGAGATTCCTTAAAAAACTAAAAATAGAACTACCATATGACCCAGCAGTCTCACTACTGGGTGTATACCCTGAGAAAACCATAATTCAAAAAGACACATGTACCCCAATGTTCATTGCAGCACTATTTACAATAGCCAGGACATGGAAGCAACCTAAATGTCCATCAACAGAAGAATGGATAAAGAAGATATGGTACACATATACAATGGAATATTACTTAGCCATAAAAAGGAACGAAATTGGGTCATTTATAGAGATGTGGATGGACCTAGAGTCTGTCATACAGAGTGAAGTCAGTCAGAAAGAAAAAAACAAATATCGTGTATTAACGCATATATGTGCAATCTAGAAAAATGGTACAGATGAACCTATTTGCAGGGCAGGAATAGAGACGCAGACACAGACAACAAATGTGTGGGCCTGGGGTGGGCGTAAGGGCGGTGGGATGAATTGGGAGATTAGGATTGACATATACACACTACCATGTGTAAAATCATTAGCTAGTAAGAACATGCGGTACAGCACAGGGAGCTCAGCTTGGTGCTCTGTGATGACCTAGATTGGTGGGATGGGGTGGAGTGGGAGGGAGGTCTACGAGGGAGGGGATATATGTATACATGTAGCTGATTCACTTCGTTGTACAGCAGAAACACAACATTGTAAGGCAACTATACTCCAATTAAAAAAAAAAGATATTATCAGAGATGGGCAAGTGAATGCTACAGCTAAGGAACAGCAGAGGTGGGTTTCTGAAGGATGCATATTTGACCAGCATCCTGGGCTTTGGTATGGGCCAAACAGCTACCCTGCTCTTTCTGGTGTCACTCAACAAACCATCTTAAAATTAATACATGAAATGACTGATTAAAGAACTGATAAAATGATAGCCTGGGGAAAACAATACTTTTGGAAACCTCCCATAGTAGCGACTGAAATATGTCAAAGGTATGAGATCATCTGAAATATGACCCAGGAAAACCTATTCATATTCTCAAAGCCACTTTCCTTTATCTCTTGGTTCCTTTGTTATCTGGCAACGGGATTTTATCTAGCTGTCTCTCTCTCAAAGATACAAATATGTTCTTGTGACGGTTTGTATGTATTCCCATTGAGTGGAAGCCTTTCCTTGCAGATGAGCAACCACCCTTGCAGTGGCCAAAATATTGTTGTAAAGGATTAGTCCTACCTGGGGAATTCCCTTGGAATTACATAATGATAAAAGTAGCCATTTCACTGGACAAATTCTAAATGCTGTTTGTGAAATCTGGCCTATACTACAACATTTCTACTGCACCCATCATCCTCAGTCCTCTGGTCTAGTGTAAAGAACCAATAGCATAATCAAAACACAATTGGCAAAACTCTCTGAGGCTGTCAGTCTTCCTTGGTCTAAATTACTACCCATAGTTTTATTAAATTTAAGATCTACACCCTTTGGAAAATACAAGTTGTCACTATTTGAAATAATTACTGGAACACTTAGGATTCTTGACTCAGGGCTATACGAGCCCCTTCTAGTCAAGGGAGATCTTTTACATTATTGCCAAAGTCTCATTGAGACTAAAGAAAAATGAGCACCTGGTTGAAAAACCTTTACACAGTAAAGCGCTCCTGGGATATGAAGACCTAGAACACCACAATTTACAACCGGGGGACTATGTTTATTGGAAAAGACATCTTTTAAAGGATTCCTTGCAGCCCAGGTGGAAGGGACCCTATCAGGTACTCTTAACCAACCTCTGTGCCAATAAAGGCATTGATTCTTAGATTCAGGTTTCTCATTTAAAAAAGGCTTCCCCACCTGAATGGGCCTCTGAAACAGTTGGAGACCTAAAGCTGAAACTGACCCAAAAGTGAAGCAAATGACACCTGATATAGACAACTCTCCCAAGACTCCATGATCACCATTAATGAAATCTCTCTTCTTACCTTTGTTCTAATTGCCATTATCACAGAGTTGCTATGTCTCCGTCGATATGTAATAATTGATGATATATCAACTTGCCACTCTCCTTCTTATACTCCTTATAGACACATGCTCAAGGAGTGAAAACTTTCATGCACGGGTGTGTGCTTGGAATGAAAGTTTAAAAGAAATGACCCAGGTCCTTTGGTCCCTTAAGTTTGACTATGAAGGACTGGAGAATTGAACTTCTGAGACTCCTCCTTTTGGTTTCAGGTTTATTAATGTTCTTAGCCCTACTACATACAGTGGGCATCCTCCTTTGGCAGTAATTCCATGAAAACATATATCTTGCCAGAACTCTCCTGGGAAGAAGCCTCTGGCTCCAATTCTTGGCCACTCAACTAATCTATTCAGCTTAGGATTCTTTCTTTAACCAAGGCCATGAGCCACACTTTCTCCTCTTTTTATTAAAATGGCTGATTTTACTTGGATAGTTCTTTCATTAGACTTCTGTTATTATTCTTTCTTAAAATCCACCCAGAACCCTTATGCCTGGAAGAGTAATGCCCTAGTTTGCATTTCCCAAAGTCTAGCCACTGGAGGAAATCTAAGATTGTTGGCTATGCCATTGGCACCCCAAATCATTTACCAAACACTGGGATCCCCTTGCTTTAGCTATCTCCAAGCTTACTAATATCCCTCCACCATGTCCTGTTCAGAATTCATCTATTCTCCCAGCATACCATGTTTGCCTACTTGAATTCACAGCTCCTTTTTCCTGTTTGGTCAATAGAATCAGACAAAACCTCCAATAGTTCTTAGGAACAATTTGTTCCAACAGTACCCTGAGGTTACCCAGAAACATTGGCTCTCATCTTTACCTTGCTGTGCAACAGAATATGTCCTCATGATGACCCCCCACATATTCCAACAAGGAAGGCTTCTAGGCTGCTCAAATATAACTGACCCATGGTTTAATTTCACCTTGACAACTCCTTTCTTTGTGCCCCATCTGCTATATCTTTGTGGTTGGAAGATGACCTGCCTCAACACCCCTAGCCCCAGGTTCTCAATGTCCCCTAGGATTTTTAATGACCCCTTTGACTGTGTTAAATTCTCCAGAAATTATCAAACAGCACACATGCTCTACTTCCTTCCTCTGCTGAGAAATCTCTTCTTAGGGATTTCAGAAATATCTAATTATATTCCCCAAGTGGAGGATTGGAACCCTTGACAAATTGGTTCAAAATCTCTCTGCCACCATAGCAGACATAGCTAATGCCACAGTCATAGCATTAAGTGACCAAGTTAACTCCCTAAACTCACTTACTCATGTTATATTAGATAACTGATTTGTCTTAGACTACCTTCTGGCAGAACATGGAGGTATCTGTGCCATCTTAAATGTCACCTGCTGTACTTGGATAAATACTTCTGGTATAGTAGAAACTCAAACTGAGGTCCTACAAAAGAAACCCGCTTGGCTTCATGCTGATACCCTTAACACTCCCCTAATATTTGTTCAGCTGTTTAACCTCAAACATTGGATCTTGGTTCAGAACTGTTCTGCAAACTGGGTAATTGCTCTTAATAGCTGTTAGCTTCTTTATGTTGATAAAGTCCTTGCTTAAATTGATTACTTCTATACTTAACCGTTCTTCTGCTTGGTTAAGGCTCACACAGACCACTATGCTTGAGGCAGCACAATATCATGATGCCGCCAATGATTTTCCTGATCCACTTATTGACTCTTACACCCAACCCCCACTCTGAGGAACATGATGAATCCAGAACAGGCAACCAAGCCACTCCAGCTATGTGGGACTAAAAGTTGCCCTGGTGATATTTTCTCCAGGAAAAATCATGAGCAAAAGGGGGAAATGTGAAAGGAACAATGGCATAAATGACTGAGACGTGCCCCGAGGAGCTCCAGGTTCACTGCCCACGCTGAACTTTTGCTGAACTCTCTAAAATAAAATTGTTGATATTGGCTGAGTTGCCAAAAGGAAAAAACAATCCTGAGAACTGTACCTTTTCTGGACTGAGGAAACCATACCTTTCCCTAGTAACAGATGAGATGCGCTTGATAACCCAATTGTGTATATAGAGCAAATTTACCCTCCAATCCAAATTCTTGGTAAACTATAAGAAGGAAACTGTAAAAAATCAAAGGCCACACATCAACTGAAGGGCTTCACGCTCCCTATATTTCCTATCAAATGGATTGTCAAGAAACAGGTGGGTATTTCTTGTACCACTTCTGTCAGAAATAAAATTCTGAACCACTGGGTTTCCCTGGTGGCACAGTGGTTGAGAGTCCGCCTGCCGATGCAGGGGACACGGGTTCGTGCCCCGGTCCGGGAGGATCCCACATGCCGCGGAGCGGCTGGACCCGTGAGCCATGGCCGCTGAGCCTGCGCATCCAGAGCCTGTGCTCCGCAACGGGAGAGGCCACAGCAGTGAGAGGCCCGCGTACCGCAAAAAAAAAAAAAATTCTGAACCACTTAATTGATTCCCAAAGTCAGAAACTTTGGGAATTTCTGGTCCATGAATATATCCAGTAACAACCCTTACCTCTTTTAGGTTACCTCTTTAATTTCCCTCATTCTATTTTAAAATCAAAAAAGCAAACAAGCAAGATACATAAATTATGCAGATATGCAGACATTACACAGGACTTTTCCCTGGAAGGTCACAAAACTTTTGCGTGTGTTGTTTAAGAAAAATAGACCACAATCACAGGATATTACTCACTTCTGCTTCCCATGAGAAGTCTTTATGTCAGAGGAGTCAGGCCCCACGTAGGGGGTTTTCTTAGTGTCAGACTCATTTAAATTATCCCTCCTACAAACAGGTACTGCTGTGCGATTTCTTGATTGTTTTTCCATTTATGATCCAACTGGTACAAGAAATGCATTGTTTTAGGCTAATGAGAGAAACTTTTAAGCCAAATGAAGCTAAAAGATCTATATGCACTTCAAATAATGATTTTGAATGAAGAGAAAGAAAAGTAATGAGAGTTGCAAACAGTAGCATAGGCATGCCAACCTCAACAGCGTGTATGCACCACATTAATACTACCAAAGGAAATGTGCCATAATTTACCAGCTTCCTTTAATAAAAACATCCAAAAATTACCTTGTACTCAATACGCCCATATTACAGACAAGAGGTCAGTAGAGAAGGATAGGGACTAGAGGCTTGGGTTAGCAATTACTCAACAATGAGCACAACTAAACTGTTATCTACCCCTAATTGCAAAGTGTTGGGAAAAGACTCATAGCAAAATTTCACATCACATCAACAACAAGCCACAGACTATACAGGTGATCTAGAAGTAAAATTTAAAAATACCTCAAAATTTGAGATATAAATTCATCATTCCTGTAACTCATGGCTCAGAAGCAAAAAAGGCATTAGGTTTAACTGTAATGCAATAGCTTAATGTTCAGAGCATGGTAACTGGAGATTAGAGCAGAATTTTGAAGATGACTACGTTTCTAATCCAGTGAATGCCAGCAATGAACAGAAACAGATTTGAGTTGTGATGATGGCTTCCTAGTTTTGAATATGCACCTTACTTAGCTTTATTAAAATTATTGCCAGGTTTTAAGGAAGACCAAAACTTATTTACATTTAGTTGTTATTTAGCCATGGTTCTCCCTGGCTCATTCAAATTCTGTGGTTGCTATTATTTTTTATTATAGTAAAATACTTGCTTTTACTGCATACACAATCAACAAGCTGAAATTCCTTCACATTTATTTTAAACACTTCGTTCCATTTTTTGCTCAAATTTTTGTTTATATGTACTAAAGCTACCTGTAAAAGAAAATCATTCAATTTTATTTTATATTATGGTTTACTTTTCAGAACCTCTACATTCACTGACATAAGGTATTAATATTATAGTAATTTTTCCAACATTAATATGCATGATGAAACTTTAGTTCTAGTAAATTTCCTGGTCTTATTGCCTTCTCTATATCAGTATTTTTGATAACAATACATTTCTTTTTAGCTATGTGCGTTATATGTCTATTCAAGGTTAGTACAATATTACTGCATATCAGAACTTAGGACTTCTCACATTATGACACACTGTATTTATTTGAACAATATAATGGTTTATGTAACACACTTCAAAGTTGCTTTTACTACATGATGAAAAGTAATTAATTTTTTCCAAAAAATTCCTCCATAAAGTTGCAATGCATTGTGTATACACCTTATATTTTACATGCTAGCAAATATACTTTCAGAACACTGACATCCATCAGATTAAATTATTAATTTGCCTTTTCTAGGTATTGTAGTTTTCTGATAATTAAGTTCTGTTTGGTTTCGTTTTAAAATTACATAAGCATTGTAAATGTAAGAAATTATATCTAATTTTATGTTTGTACATATTTAAGTAACATTATAATAAAATCTAAGAAGAATCCAATGTTTTATGATATTAGATCTAGCTAGTGCTCTAAGCTGGAAATAGAACATATATCAAAAAGCTAAGGAACCAATTTTAACAACAGTGAAAAATAAAAGGACATTTGTTCAAATTATTAAAGAATTTAATTCTGGTATATAGTACTTATGCTTTCAAAAAATGAGTACTTTGATAGAAAATGTGAGAACTGAAAGATAGCTTTTGTAACTAAAAAGATGCCAGGTTGAGGAATTAATGGAATCAGAATTTCAGAGAACATCCCCAATTTCCTCATTTTATAGAAGAGGCAAGAGAAATAGAAGCTGAACTACATGTTCTGGACCTTTAGTTGTCTTTTGCCACTGTTATTTTTGCTTCTGAAAAATATAATTTGCATCACACCCAAAAATACTAACAACAATGCCCAAAGCCATACAGTTTGGCCAAGTGTCTCATTTCCTTTTTTGGTCAAAATGAAAAAGTGGTACCCTGATGATAGAAATCACAAAAATGCATGCCCAGAAAAGGTGGTATGCATCAGTTTAATAAGAAATTAATTTGGAGAACAATATTTTCTCTATTGTCAAATTTCTGTAGCTGGACCTTGTGATGACATTTCTGCAGAAAGCAAGATACGTAATTTTTACAGGGTATACAAATGTTCTATAGGGATATTAAAGTTTTTGGCTGGTGAAAATGATTTGGTGGGATAAAAAATCTTTGCCCAAATAAACAAGAAAATCGGCTGCATTCTCTATGTAATTATTTTCTGAAGATACTTTGGATTTTAAGACCCTTTTAAAACACTTGAGTTATAAAAAATTAATACTATAAAAACTAGCTATTTCTTTCACTCTCTTCTACTTCTACAAATCAATTCTTTGCTGAAGATCAGTTCATCCTAGTTCAAAATCAGTTCACCCTAGTTCAAAATACAGTTATACCATATCTATTATCTTCATGATGTCAATAATGAGTAGGTATAATAATTATTCTAGTATCTTAAATTAATTCCATAACTTACTGAAAAGCCATTGTCCTAAATGAACTGTGCAGCAATCCAAAGTAACCAACAACCAAGTCAATCTTGTCATTGTCTGATTATTTTTAATATATAATAGTGACAGCCTAATATTTGCAGTTATATTCCCATTAGGAGGTCTATACATTAGCTATTATCATCAAAGTATATCAATTTCTTCAAGCAGATTTTTGGTATGTAAGAAACATAACAAAATTGGCTCTTCAAGATAATCAAATATTGCCATTAAGTCTTCAAAAATATGAGGTAAAAAAAATGCAAGTTATATACAAAACATTAAATTGTGAACTGTAACCAAATTCACAATTTCAATTTAAATGGCAGACCTAAGATTTTCTATGGCAAAATTATCTTGATTATTCCAAGTTAAACAAAAATTCCTAACACTAATGGTTAGGTTACTCTATCATATGTCCCAATAAAGGTACACTTATGAGAATAGTTTTAAATATTAGCTCCTCTGTCTGCCTTTTAACATGATACACTGATAATTTTAAGCCATAAAGAAAGTTAACAACCCCTTAACTTGTAATGACTTTGAAGTTTATTTTACAGCACTTTTATTGAGACATCATGTAACTACTGACCAGGACTGTTTACAAATGCAATGCTTGGCCTTTGAGACAATTAAAAATTTTAAGTATCAATACTAAAATTTTACATCATGATTTGTTTAACTTAAGAAGTGTTATGACGGCTGAAAACTAACAGAAGAAAATCTAAAGCAAAAATATAATGATTTCCACAAAAACCATATATTCCTCCCTTATATGAAAGGGAGGGAGGGAAAAAGGAAGGAAAAAGAAAAGGAGGGGGAAAAAAGATGAGGAGAGAAAGAAAAGGGGCAAGACAGACAAGAAAAATACTTTTATTTCCCGTTTGCAAAAAGGAGGGAAACTCTGAGGTCTCAGCAAACAATGTAATCAACTGAGTCAGTTTAAATTAAGGCATCTTCTTTACATGTTATTGAATCCCATCATGCCTTTCATATTGCCAGCAGCACCCTGTTGAAACTGCCTCATCATTGACTGAAGTCCTGCCATACCACCTAGAGTGCGAGTAGAATAAAATCAGATAATTATTAAACACAACTTGAAACATTTGTTACTTTTGCCTAATAAGTACTTGAACTTCTAAAAAAATATACTGGGTTCTGACTGCATCAGCCTTAAAGTACATAAAACTTTGTATTATAACCAGTATCCTCATCTATAAAAGAGAATGAATAATTTACCTCATCACATTATGAGAAATACATACTACATGAAGAGATCTCAGAACAGTACCTGTCACACAGTAGGGAATCAGTAAATCTAAACAAAAATTTTTTTCCTGGGAAGTCTGAGTCTTGTAAATAGTAATAATTTGGGGCAGGGATTGGAGGTAGTTATTTCATAGGACTTAAAGTAAGAAAACAATTCACCATTATTGAACATCTGCTCTATGTCCACAACTGTACTAAATGCTTTCCCATCTATTAGCTCATTTAATCATCATAATTTCCTGACGAGCTATTGCCTGTGATTTTACAGAAGGGGAATGTGAGGTTCAGAAAGTTTACGGAACTTTTTACAGGTTACATGGTAAAAGTGGAACTGGGTTTTCAAAATCGTTATATAATTCCAAAGTCTCATCAATGAAACTATCCAGATTCTAAACTAAGGCAAAAGGTCACCAGAACAAGCATTAACAAAAGATGATTAAGTAGCTTGCTCAAAAAATCACAAACAGCAGCAGAGGAGTGAATAAAACCTCAGCTTATACAGCACTGTTACAACCATTCAACTTAGAAGTTAGATGGCCCTTTTACTTAAATCATACATTGTTTGAACAGATTTTCATATCACAACAAAAGGCATATTAAAACTCAACCCTTATAAACTAAACCAAGTATTAGCAACTGGCAACAACTTTGTATTTACCCATGTGATGAAGAACTCTAGGATCCATCATTTTGGCCATTTGTTGATTCAATTTTGCCATCTGTGACTGGCTCACATTCTTAGACATGTCACCACCTGAAGAAAGAAAGGTTTTGAGTCAGTATAGACTGTAATATAATCAGGGTATCATAGAAATTGAGTAAATATAAAGAAAAAAACCTATAATCTTATCACTCTAACACAATTATTTCTATTTGTACATATTCCCTTCTACTCTTTATCCCAATTACATACATATTTTTGAGAAAGAACAAGTGAAACTCAATATTAAGGGACTTTTTTAAAAAAATTATTTTCTTTATTTATTTTTGGCTGTGTCGGGTCTTCGTTGCTGCGCTCAGGCTTTCTCTAGTTGCAGCGAGCGGGAGCTACTCTTCGTTGCAGTGCATGGGCCTCTCACTGCAGTGGCTTCTCTTGTTGCGGAGCACGGGCTCTAGGAGCATGGGCACAGTAGTTGTGGCTCGCGGACTCTAGAGTGCAGGCTCAGTAGTTGTGGCCCACGGGCTTAGGTGCTCTGCGGCATGTGGGATCTTCCCGGACCAGGGCTCGAACTTGTGTCCCCTGCATTGGCAAGCGGATTCTTAACCACTGCACCACCAGGGAAGCCCTAAGGAACTTTCTTAAGGGCTACAATTTTTGTTAACATTTTTACTTATACCTGTGAATGAGCCACTATAAGCAAAAACATATCCAGTGGTTATTAATAGTAAGCTATAACAATTGTTTAATAGTGACATGGTAGAATGCTGAACAAAAAACTTTATAGATATGGGTTAATTGGGAAAGAGAGTGGATTACTGATAAATGGATATGAAAGAATGAGTCTGAGAGAACCTGAAGACGTGTATATCTAAGAAGCTATTATAAATAACAAAAAGCTTCAGAGAATAGAAAGAATAATGCAACTCCATTTATTAATGAATTTCTACACACTCAGTCAAAACTCCACAGTAAAAAGGCAGCCAATGAAAGAGATGCACCCTGGGGCAGAAGCGATAAGAGCATCCTTTAGAGAATAACTGCTGCACTCTTAAGAGACAGAAAGCCAAAAACATCACTGATGCAATAGCAATGAATAAGTAGAGCTGCTTCAGCAAAACTACTTATTTCAAAGGAACATTAACTCTGGTACTTCTCAGGAACATTTGTGAAAATGCAAATCAAAGATGACCCTGATTCTCTGATCAAAGCTGGCTAATATGAATAAATTAAATGAATTAAGAACTATAAGAAGATGTGTTTTTATAAAAGATGATAAAACCTGTAAAAAATGTTTCATAATTAACAAATTTGTGTAAGATGTGAATTCTACGACCACTGGTGATTTGTTGTAAGAGTTTTTGTCCCTGAGGACTTAAAACTTTGAAAAATTATTAAGACTTTGGTGTGACAAGGACGTGTACCATATCCACTGCCCACTTCATCTTGGTTGTGCCTTTATTGAGCAGTTAATGCTTAGACAAGATCTGACCAACAGATCTGCAGTAGTTCTATCAAGAACAGTCAGGGTCATTTGGGAAAGATGTTAAACTGACTTAATGTGTTTATAAATCACTATCTGAAATAGTATGTGATGTTAGGAATTATAACCAATTTTAAACTTGTTTGTCTAACTTTTCTCCCTTGTCACAAAAAAGAAAATAGGATATAGCAGGCAAGGAAAATAAGCAAACTGTCAAAGACAAAACGTGATAAAAACTTATGTAAGGGCTTCCCTGGTAGTGCAGTGGTTGAGAGGCCGCCTGCCAATGCAGGGGACACGGGTTCGTGCCCCGGTCCAGGAAGATCCCACATGCCGTGGAGCGGCTGGGCCCGTGAGCCATGGCTGCTGAGCCTGTGCGTCCAGAGCCTGTGCTCCGCAACGGGAGAGGCCACAACAGTGAGAGGCCCGCGTACAGCAAAAAAAAAAACAAAACAAAACAACAACAACAACAACAAAAAAAACTTATGTAAGTACCCATCTTTTTTAGAAAGCTATTCAGTGGTATTATTCATCTTTGGAGTTTGCCTAATCAATATTTCTTAAATAATAAATTCACCTTAATAGTGCTTATGATATAGAAAAAAACTTTAAAGAGAGGGCTAGGACAGTTGATTTTAACCCTTTGGAAAAACTAACTTACCTTTTTACCTTAGAAAATACACAGCAAAATAAATTCTAGGTGGGATAAAGAGTAAGACCTAAAAAAAAAAAAACAACAAGTAGAAGAAAATATAGGTGCCTATTGTGGTATCAACATGGGGAAGGCTTTTATGAGTATAAAAGAAACCAAACCAAAAGGCCTGGCTGCATTAAAAATGAAAACTTCAGGGACTTCCCTGGTGGTCCAGTGGTTAAGAATCCGCCTTCCAAGGCAGGGGATGTGGGTTTGATCCCTGGTCAGGGAACTAAGATCCCACATGCTGCGGGGCAACTAAGCCTGCATGCTGCAACTACTGAGCCTGCGTGCTCTGGAGTCCACGCGCCACAACAAAGAGCCTGCGTGCTGCAATGAAAGACCCCGCATGCTTCAACGAAGATCCCGCATACCGCAACTAAGACCTGATGCAGCCAAATAAATAAATTAGTTAATTAATTTAAAAAAATAAAAATGAAAGGCAAATGATATTTTGGGAAAAATATTTGCAGATATAGTCCAAGAATTTTAAAGAGTTATTACAAAGCAATAAGGAAAAAAATAAAACAAATGGACAAGTAACCTAAGTAAGAGGGGATTCACCAAGAAAATTCAAACCAATAAATGTACGAAGAAATGTTAAACGTGAGTAATTGAAAAAATATATTGAAAAATATTTGGCCATTAAATTGGAAATACTGAATTATTACAAAACTTATTCTGCATCTACTATATTTCTGATCAAAACAGACAAAATCCCTGGCCTCAGGGAAGACTGCACAGAAACTGATACAGGAACTGATACTGATACGAAATCAGCCTAAACATCCAACAAAGACACATTGTGCTAAACAAAGATACATGCATAACTGGAATAGTACTCAGTGGTTAAAAGTTATATTCTGAAGAATATTTGACAATATGGAAAAAAAGTCATGATGTTTGAAAAGAAAAAACACTAGTTATATCAAATGTTATTTGCAGTAAGACCCATGGGATTCTCTGGGGAGTAAAGGTAATGGGTGTTTTAAAGTTTTTTCTTATATTTCCTTATATTCTCTAAATTTTCTTTAATATATACTATAACGTCACAAAAATAAAGTCATTAAGTGTGATTTTTAAAAATATTAGCATTTATTACCTTCAATCTGAAAACAGATAAAAATCATAGATTGCATTATAAATCCTGGAAGTACTTGAACATAACATGAAATTCAGCAGTGTATTTTCTAATACTGGCAGTACTCCCTGGCTTTAATTTTTAGTTTCTCAACCTCTTTCCTTCCTTTCAGTGTGTCAACTAATGATGAGTTTGTTATTTTTCTTACCTTTGAAAAGTCCTTTGATACCTCCCATCTTTTTTACCATCTGTGCAAATTTGGTATATTGTGTCAAAAGTTCTTGTACATCTCTCGTTGACACACCTGATCCTCTTGCTACTCTTTGGATTCTTCCTGGTTGCTTACTGAAAACCTTGGCACCATCAGTACTGTCCAGTTCTGTAGGCAAGGGTCAATAACTTTCACGTACACTCAATTAACATTCATTGTCAAAGCAGTTACATGCAAATATCTTACACACAGAAAATAAATACAGTGGTCAAATCACCAACCAGATTTAACAAATGTTGTTATCATCTGCTATGTCTTCATCTGGTTTTTAAAAATTAAACATGGAATATATTCAAAAGAATATTTATAATATCCATAAGCTATAAAAACAATCAAACAAATACACATCAACTCACCCTTCAGTTTAAGTAAAATAGAACATTGTGAAAATTTTTCTTTGAAAAAATTTTCTATGTCCACCCTTTCTATATCTCATATCCAACTGCTCCTCAGAGTATATGCCAGAGGTATAAGGTATATTTCAAAAAGGAACAAAAGTGCTCACCTTAGCTCTAAATAACTATTATCCTTTAAATCATAAATTTAGGCATATAAGCAAGTAGAAGTAGGTAGGTTCTATCTATAATCAACAGAATAATTGTATATTTCCTATATAATCAAGTAATTACTACTAGTACTTTAATGCTTTCTGTAACGTAAAGAATGAGTTAATTCCTTCCAGTGTTTTGATGATGCTTAGAATACGAGGTACATTTCTTATGGCATTAGTTGCATACAATCTCAGGAATAAAATTTCTATTATGTTTGCATTCTCTCCACAATATCCCCTGATAAGTGATCACCTAACTTTGATTTAATAACCCCAGGAGAGATGACCCACTATCAAAAATAAGTCAATCTATGCCATTCTAATACCTGTAATTATGGAAAATCTTTTCACATATTAAAATGAAATATGTTTGCCTGACATTCCTTCCTATTTTGCATAGATGTCTCCTTGCCAGGCACAAAGAATAAGGCTTTCAAATTATTTGAGAGCCATGATGTCTCCTGTGAATTTTCTCCAGGTGACAAATATCCAACTCTTTTGACTGTTCCTCTTATAACATGGTTTAGCACCCCATTTACCATGCTGATTTCCTAACTACATTTTCTAATTTGTCTATGCCCTCTAAGCATATAGTCCAGAGGTGAACTGAAATCCAGGGGAAGACTAATTACTCATGTAATACAAATAAAGATCAAATTATCTCATAATAAACTTATAGTCTGTTAAAACCTCTAAATCCATTTCATAAATGCAGCTTTTAAGCCACATCTTCATGATAAAATATTTAGAAAATGTGTATCATATTCCTTCCAAGAGCTCAAATGGAGTGAGAGAAAGAAGACAGCGAATAACAGCACATCCTGGCAAGCAATAGGACAGAGTTAAGCAAAAAGCAGAAGGGGACGTAATTCAAAGAAGAAAGGAAGTCAGGAAAGGCTCCATGCTGGAGGTTTCTCTTTAACTGTGTAGTCCTGAAGGACAAGTATAAGTAAAGAAGAGAAAAGAGCAAGGGAAATTCTAGGAAGCAGAACATGGATTCTTAGAATAAATGAAAGTAGTTTTGTGTAGAAGGAACAACGCATGGATAAGAGCTGAGAGATTTAAGAGGTTATAAGAGTAAGTAAGGACAAAATTATAACAGAACTTGTACACCAGGCTTAGGAGTTGGGAATTCATCCGAAGACAACATAGAACCACTGAAAGATTTCGATCCCAGAATTGTTATGTTTAGAAAGATTATTCTTGTGGCAGTGAGGAAGGCAGATTAAAAGAGTGAAAAAAGAGAAAGGGAAATGTCAGGAGGCTACTGTAGCAATCCAGGTAAGGAATGATGAGTGTACGAACTAATTCAGGGGATATAGAGACAAAGAGGAGAGAGGAGATATGAGAAATATTTAGGAAGTATAACTCACTAAGTCTAAGGTGATGTTAAAGTTTCTATATTGTACTTGAAGTGATGAAATACTGATACGAATGGACTGTGATAAGTTAAATATGTATATATATTGTAATACCTAGAGCAACCACTAAGAAAACTACTCAAAGAAACATACTAAAAAACATACAGACACATTAAAATAGAATAATAAATAATGTTCAAACAATCAAAAGAAAACAATCTTTTCTAGGAAGATAGAAAAGAGAAAACAGAAGAACAAAAATCAGAGTGAACAAACAGAGCAAAAGATAAAATGGCAGAACTAAATCCTAATATATAAATAAAATATCAGTTAAAAGATTATCAGAATTATTAAAAAAGAAAAAACATAACATGTTGTTAATATAAAACTCACTTCAAATATAATGATACAGGTAGGTTAAAGGTAAAAGGATAGAAAAAGATATATAATACAAACAACTAATTCAAAGAAAGCTGGAGTGGTTGCATTAATATCAGATAAAGTGGAGCAGGACAAAGGAGAGCATTACATACATAATGATAAAAGGGTCAGGTCAGTTCACTAAGAAGACAGAACAATCCTAAATGTGTATGCACCCAACAAAAGAGCTTCAAAATACACGAAGCAAAACTGACACAACTGAAAGGAGAAAAGTTAGGCATCTCAATACCTCTATATCTATAATCAATAAAACGACTAGACAGTAAATCTAAGTTGATCCCAGTTTCTAGCTTGGGTGACTGAATAGATAGATGGAAATGTCACTCACCAAAGCAGAAGCACTACATTTTGGAACTGATGTACCTCAGAAAACTCTCAAACATGTAATAGAGATGTCTGTCCACCATTCAGTGAGCACCTAGACAGGAAGTGATCCAGAGTATCGACTCTCAAGCCAGAAGCCCAGCCTCTCCATTCCCTAGCTAGTGACCTTTGGCAGATTACTCAACTTCCCTGTATCCTAATCTGTAACAGCTAGATTGGATTTTGACCCCAGAATTCTCCCTTAAGAGTTGTTGGGGGTTAAAATATGTAAAGTGCTCAGGACAGTACCTAGGGCAGAATAAACACTCTAGATACGGCTGCAGTTATTAATTCTACATGCAAATTATTCTTTTTTTTTTTTTGAGGTACGCGGGCCTCTCACTGTTGTGGCCTCTCCCGTTGTGGAGCACAGGCTCCGGACGCGCAGGCTCAGCGGCCGTGGCTCACAGGTCCAGCCGCTCCGCGGCATGTGGGATCCTCCCGGACCGGGGCACGAACCCATGTCCCCTGCATCAGCAGGTGGACTCTCAACCACTGCGCCACCAGGGAAGCCCTGCACAACTTTTAATAGTGTTGAAGATACAGAGATGAGAGAGAAACATTATTTGGGTTACTATGAAGGCCTAGAGATCAGGAAAGACGTAGAGACTACAAAAAATAATCAGGTAGTAGACAAAGCATAGATGTGGATTAATTATTCAAAACTGAGCAGAATGATAAGAAACACTAGCTGAGGACAGAACCCTGTAGCATATATTCATTTAAGAGGTTGGGTGAGGATGAGACCAGTGAAAGAGACTAAGTGAACAAGAAAGGTATGTGTAGTTCCCTGGTGGCCTAGTGGTTAGGATTCTGGGCTTTCACTGCCGTGGCCCCGGTTCAATCCCTGATCCGGGAACTGAGATCCTGCAAGCCACACAGCACAGCCAAAAACACAAACAAACAAACCAAAACAAAACAAAAAAAGCAAACAAAAAAAAGAAACCAACAAAGGTAAGGGTAAAATGGAGAGATGGTATAATGGAAACCAAGAAAAAAAGGTGATTAACAACCAATGTTGTAAAGGTCAAGAAAAAAAACTGAAGAGTATCCATTAGAGTAGACCAGTAGAAGGTTATTAAAAATCTTTGTATGATCTATTTCACAGTAATGGTGGGGAGAGAAGTCAGATTTCAGTAGTTTGGGAACATAAACCATTCTTTTAAGAAGCTTGACTGAAAAGAGAGACAGAGTAAAAGCATGTGGGAGAAGTAAAGCCTAGAAAATGTGAAACTGTGAACTTAAAGAATGTTTATATACTGATGGGCGAAAAAAGTCAGTTGGTAAGGAGAGACTGCAGATATAGGAGAGGATTTTACTGATGGAGAGAGGTCTTTGAAAAAGCTTTAAGAATGGTTTGTGGCTGTCACAATCTCATAGGTAAATCGGTCAAAGGCTGAAAGAATTCAATGCCAAAAGCCTGTATTTCTTTGTAAATAAGAACAGAGATCAAGAGTAGAAGGCCTACAAAAGAGTGATAAATGTTTGGCATGCCTGCTGGGTTCAATCAGAAAGGGTGCTAAAAAAACTGAGAAAAAGATAAAGAGGTCATGGGTCTAGAAATATTCATGGGCTGAGGACCTGAAAGTACAGGAGAGAGGGATAATGTAGGATTAGAGACAGAGCAGTGTACTTGAGAAGACCAAAACCTTGAGAGTTACAGAGCAAAGTAAGCTGGTAAACACTGCATAAACTATCTCTCTCTTACAGATTCCCAATTCATGTTAGCATACTAGAGCTCTGAGGAGACATACAATAAATAAACTTAATAGTTTTTTTTTAACTCAGCATTCCTCCAAATTTATTTGACTACAGAACTCCCCTTTTAAGTTATTTCTATCAACACCATAAAGAACTTGTGTTCTCTCCATAGAACTCATTTGGAGAAGCACTATACTAGACATTTCTCTCAATGAGGAGGTCAACCCAGTAATCACAACCCTTTGAGCAAGAGCTTTCAAGCAGCTAGAAATCTCCCTAACAATAATCTTTCAGTCTAAATTTTCCCCATCTTGTCCACAAGAACATAGTTAAACTCTCAACTTGCTGATATTCAGAACATTGCCCTCCAAGTCAAATAATCTACCACCTTACCTTGATCATTCATACTATCCATTATTGTCATTAATTTCTTTAGCCTTGCCATTGACTCTTGTTCATTCCCTTTGCTCATAAAATCTGTTCCGAAACCAGGGATCATCCCCTAAAAGATATATTAAACATAAAATCAATAACGGCTTGAGATTAATTGTTCAGAATGTTCACATTTAACTAATGGCTTTAATGTTGATACTAAGTTTTAAGATTATCTATTTTTACCCAAATATTAAAATAATTAAAGCAAGTGTATCTGTTCTTAGAAATTTTAACAAAAACAACAGAGGTTAGAAAAAAACTTTTTAGTATAACTAACCAAGATCTGACTGAAGGGGCCCATTTTCATGATATTTTGAAATTGTTCATACATGTCTCGCAACGTAAACTGACCTGAAATACAATATAAATGATGCAGATATATTAGAGAATGAACATTTCCAGTCAATAAAACTAATATTTTCCTTAATCATGGGCTCATCTTGAAGCACACTTATAAAATATCCAATCAATAAATATTCACTGAGCAGTTAATACACACAAGATCACAGGATGAATACAGTGGAGACAGATAGATCCTATCCTAGAGAAGCTCATATTCTATCAGAGAAAATGGACATAAATACAGGAAATGTGAAAACAAAGGAGACAAACTATACCTACTAGGATAACTGAAATTAAAAAGTCTGACAACACCAAAAGTTAAAGAGAATGTAGAACAAGCAGAACTCTCATATACTGCTGATGAGAATTGTAAAATGGGCAAAAGCACTTTAGAAGATTATTTGGAGTTTCTTACACAGTTTAGCTGTCCATGAACTGGAAAATGGATAGACTCTGGATGAAATACTACTCTCAGCAATAAAAGAACAGGCTATGGGCTTCCCTGGTGGCACACTGGTTAAGAATCCACCTGCCAATGCAGGGGACACGGGTTCAAGCCCTGGTCCAGGAAGATCCCACATGCCGCGGAGCAACTGAGCCCAAGCACCACAACTACTGAGCCTGCGCTCTAGAGCCTGCGAGCCACAACTACTGAGCCCACGGGCCGCAACTACTGAAGCCCATGCACGTAGAGCCTGTGCTCTGCAACAAGAGAAGCCAGCGCAATGAGAAGCCCACGCACTGTAACGAAGAGTAGCCCCCCTCATCACAACTAGAGAAAGCCCATGTGTAGTAACAAAGACCCAATGCAGCCAAAAGTAAATAAAATAAATAAATTTAAAAAAAAAAGAACAGGCTACAGGTGAGTACAACCACCTGGATGAATATCAAAAATATTATGCTGAGTCACAGAAACCATGTGGGAAAAAAAGATACGCTCTAGGATTCCTATAATATGAAGCATTTACTGGGAAGGGGAATAAGCAAACTTTCTAGAGTAATAGAAATGTTCTATTTCCTGATGGAGTGTAGATTATTGTGCATTTGTCAAAGTTGACTGAATGATATTCTTAGAATCTGAGCATTTCATTATTATGTAAATTCAATTAAGGAGAAAAACAGAAAGAACAAGACAAAGGAGAAAGATTATTTTCTATTTTTGTCCTAAGATATAAACAAAAATGGTGTTTGGTTTTAGGCATTCTGAATTTGAAGTAGCAGTACAATATCTTAAAAAAAATGTTATAGCCGGCAGCTAGAAATGCAGAATAAAACAGTGGTAGAGAAGGTTAATGCTCAAATACATATTATACAGAAATGACAATTGAAGCTATGATAAATATAAGAAATCCACTGTCATGGAACCCAAGTGAAGAGTCTGAAAATATAAAAGGCAGATAAAACTGTTAAATATTGGGAGCCAAGAGGAAAGAGAAAGGTCACTACATTTGAAAATTAGGAGGCCCTTGGTTATTAACAGAAATGAGTAGAAAGTTAGAAGCAGAAGCAAAATGCAGAGATATAAAGAGAGATCTAGGAGTCAGAAAGCAGACTGACTAGGAGTATATTACCCAGTTTAGTGTGGTAGTAGCAGGGGGAAAGAATCAGGCAATAAAGGATAGATTCATTCATTCAACAAATATTTACTAAAGACTAAGTGCCAGAAATTGTACTAGGTACTGTGAACATAAAAGAGGAAGAACACAGCTATGAAACCTACCTTCACTTTCCAGCAGGGAAGACAGACATCAAATCATTGTGATGACTCATACAGCAATTACAGGATCCAATGGAAACATACAGTAGGGGGTTCTAACTTAGTCTAAGGATAAGGTAGAATGTCCCTGAAGCACATTTAAGGAAAGACTTGAAGTATTAGTAGGAGTTAGCTGGTTTGGCTGGGATAAAGAATGCCCTTCTTCTGTCGAAGTAGGAAGAAGAGAGGATAACTAACAGGCAGAGGGACCAGCAAGGGCAAAGGCAGAGACAGCAGCGTACATGTGAGAAACTGACAGAAATTCAGCAGTGACCAGCACACGGAATGCTAAAAACAATAGTGTCAAAACATGACTCGGAAGATGTGGGTTAGATAGTGGAGTCATTCAAAAATACTCTAAGGGAAATGGGAAGCTACTGAAAGATTTTAAGAAAGGTAATAGGATCAAATCTGCAATTCTGAAAGATCATTTCGGCTGAAGTATAAAAAACTGATCCAAGGGGAAGAGTCCAAAAAACTGGAATATCTGTTAAAAGACTTAGAATGAACAATCTAGATAAGAGATGAACTTGCATAGATGCTGGGAAGTGGGGGATGGAATGGAGATAATTAGGAGGTAGAATCACTAGGACTAATGACTGATCGGAAAAGGACTGGGCAGAGTGAGGAAGAGATGAGTTGAGGACAACATCCAAGTTTCTGACTTTGGCAACAAGACAAATGATGTTAAATTCATGGATGATAACATTGGGGTGGGAGGTTAGGATGGGAAGACAAAGATAAACTGAACTAAATGTCTAAGGAAGATCTAAGCATCTAAACATACAGATATGAGTCTGAAGCTCCAGAGAAAGAAGATAGCCTAGAATGATCCCTGGAAAACATCAACATTTGAGAAGTAAAGGCATAGGCACCTGACAAGATGAATGAGAAGGAGCAAAGAGGCAGGATAGTATGTGGCCATGGAAATTAAGAATAATACCATTTTGAGAAAAACAGAAATGGTCAATAATATGTGAAATGCTTCTGACATGCTGGACATTTTACATATATCAGCTAATTTAATCTTCACAACTCTATGAAGAAGATACTTAGTATTATCTACTTTTTACACATAAGAAAATTGAGGTTAAGTAATTTGAACATGATTTTTTTCGATTTAATTAATTAATTAATTCGGCTTCACCCCGCAGCATGTGGAACTTCCCAGACCAGGGATTGAACTCACACCTCCTGCAGTGGCAGCATGGAGTCTTAACCACTGGACCACCAGGGTAGTCCAAGGTTAAGTAATTTGAAAAAGTCACGTTAGATTAAAAAACTTGAGCTCTTAATCACGTTTCAACAGGAGTTGTCTTCAATGTGGAGTAAAGAAAACGTGTGGGTATTTAATCTCATTCTTTTAAATTTCTTTTTATATGTTTTATTACATATAAATGTAAAATTTATAAGTAAACAAACAAATCAGAAGAGAGTACTCTAACGTACTTTTAACCTGTTTTACTCCAAGGAACCCAATCAAAGCTTCAATTTTAATCTTAATGCAATTTGATTACAAGAAAGAAAATAAAAACACTCCTTTCTACAGTTGCTTAGAAGCCTGAGATTTAAAATGATTTGTATATAAACCTAAAACAGTAAACATTTGAAGAACTGGCTTTAATGGATGTATCATTTCAAACAAATTATAGCTTTATCAAAAGAAATCCAGGTAAGTCATCTGAGATCAAATGTTTTTTGCTACTCATATACCATGTTTCAACTTCTCTATAAGTGCTTCATTGTCATCCAACTTCAACTCGTTGACTTTATCTATCAGTCCTTCAATGTCACCCATACCTATAAGACCCAAAAAAGTAAAATTAATAACTAATAGTGTATCTGTTTTACATTATTCAAAATGCATGCACATACATAATAAGCCTGTGAGATAGGCACTTCACAGGTGAAAAACTGAAGCTGGAGAGGTTAAGTGACAAAGCAGGAACTGCAGCCCAGGGTTTAATTCCAAATTCCATGCTCTTGAACACCTGGAGACATTATGAAAGTTTTGCTGCCATTATCACTGCTATTACTACAACCACATGCTTCTGTATTGAGCTCTAAAACTTTTCCAAGGAACTTTGCATCTAATAGCGCATTCTACCACTCTAACTACAGGAAGCAGATAACCACCATCCTTAGTTTGCAGGTAAAGAAGATAAATCATAGAAGAAAATTATTTTCCTGAGCTAGTTAGTGAGAGGGCAGAATTAAAATTCTAATCTGTCCTAAAAATTCATACTACTTCTTGAAGATTTTTCTATATCCCCACCACTGTACACACCAAGAAGTTTGCTGATGAAAGGCTGTGTTTTGAAAGGTTCAAAGTCATCTATATGTTCCCCTGTACCAATGAAAATAATTGGACTTTTTGTGGCAGCAACTCTGCAAAGAAAAAGAAAACACAAAATAACCTCAAAAAGGAAAACAAATTTCTAGAAGATTTTAAAGGTAATTAGACAAAGGTACACAGCTCAAATTTCTTTTCACTAGCTAAAGGAGAACTATATCAGAGGTACTCCAAAATTCTGTTTCTATTTAAACTTCTTTTACAGACCATATTAGGTCCTCCATTGGAATATATTTTAAATGATTGATAAGAAAGCCATAAATACACACACACACACACACTAAGCCCAAGACACAGGACAATAACATCAATGATACTTACGCACTGAGTGCACCACCTCCTTTTGCATGACCATCAAGTTTTGTCACTATTACTGAGGCTACATCTACTTTATCTTTAAAAGCCTTAGCCTGGGCTTCACAAGCCTGCCCAATGGAGGCATCCATCACATAAACAATGTTATCGGGTTGCTAGAAAATTTAAATAGAAAAGATATATATTTTTACTGACCTTAAGCAAATTTCATCATTAGAAGCTATAAAAAATATCTATTATAATTATTCAATCAATCAGCGTTTACTGAGGGAGTACTATGTATTGGGCACCATTTATGTCCTCAGTCAAAGAGATGAATAAGAAAATCCTTATCCTTGTGGGACCTACATTCTAGTCACTGGAGACAGATAAAAAAATAGGCAAATAAACATTTCAGATGTACAGCAATTAAAATGGAACAGAGAAAATCAGTTTTGAGGTGTGGGAGGTTTCTTTTTGTAGGGTGGTCAGGGAAGACCTGTCTGGAGGTAACATTTGAGCTGAGGCCTGAATAAAGAGGAGAAAGTTAAGCAACGATCTAGAGGAATCACACTCTAGACAAATGGAATAGCAACAGTAAATCAGAGAAAAAAAGTAGAAGAGTGTGCACTGAAACCAAAATAAATAAAGGACAGATGAGGATATTTCCCTTAGCTCTGCTCACCTAGGTCAAAATAATGGAACAGCTAAACAAAACAAAACAACGTATTAGTATTAATCATTAACCACAGAATTACTGCCAACACCTCAATGGCAAAACATGGGTTCATAATATGTGCTATAGATTACCTATAAACCACTTCTTCCAAGTTATTTCCATCACAATTTTAAAGAGACACTAAATGATGATTAATATTTTTAAATGCTTCATTTTAAAAATCTTTCAAAATTCACCTAAAGCAAATGTTTTTAATTTAATTTAAATAATTTACAGAAAGGAAATTCAACAGCTATTAAAGGCTAATTCTCATTTTTTTTGCTTGTTACTTTTTCGTATACATACTAATAAGATGATTAAGTGAGAAAGGAAATATTTCAATACTCATGAAAATTTCATATTAATGTAAAGAAGATTAAGTCCTTATCATACAGATAAAGGAGCCCAAAATAAAAATAAATTACTTGGAATCTGTCTTACAGGCAAAAAATAATTTATATGGTTCATAAACTCAATCAGGGTTTATAATTAATTTAACCAAAGCCTTAATAATGTTGTTAAATTAAGCTACTTACTATAGCATTAGCAACTTGAAGCATTTCTTCAAACAAAGAGTCTTCTTGTTTATGGCGGCCACTTGTATCAACAATAATAATTTCAAAATTTTCATTTTTGAATTTCTCCACTCCTTCAGAGGCAATGATGACAGGATCCATTTCTGTATAGCTATTTAACATGGAAAAATGACTTAGCAGCAAAACTTCCAAATACGAAAAATCTGGAAATTGTTAGTGCACCCTTAATCTACTCTGAAAAAGTCATAATAATCACAATTTCAATTTAGAAGTATAAAATCTAGTAAGTATTAAATATAACCCACTTCTAGAGCAGCATGAAGCAGTAATCAGTTTTCCAATTACAAAATCCTGTATGATTCTTTTTTAAATAAATAAATTTATTTATCTATCTATTTATTTATTTATTTATTATTGGCTGCTTTGGGTCTTGGTTGCTGTGCGCAGGCTTTCTCTAGTTGCAGTGAGCGGGTGCTACTCTTCGTTTCGGTGCACGGGCTTCTCATTGTGGTGGCTTCTCTTGTTGTTGAGCACGGGCTCTAGGCATGCAGGCTTCAGTAGTTGTGGCGCACGGGCTTAGTTGCTCCGTGACATGTGGGATCTTCCCGGACCAGGGCTCGAAACCATGTCCCCTGCATTGGCAGGCGGATTCTTAAACACTGCGCCACCAGGGAAGCCCGAAATCCTGTATGATTCTGCTGCGTATCTTTTCTGAATGAGCTATGAATCCCTCAATTTTTTTTACATTTTCCTTAATAACTGAACTTGTATTACATAGTGTTTTAAACATGCTTTTCCACTTAACACGCTTAAGCAATTTTTTAAACATCTTTATTGGAGTATAATTGCTTTACAATGTTGTGTTAGTTTCTGCTGTATAGCAAAGTGAATCAGCTATACGTATACATATATCCCCATATCCCCTCCCTCTTGTGTCTCCCTCCCACCCTCCCTATCCCACCAATCTAGGTGGTCACAAAACACGGAGCTGATCTCCCTGTGCTATGCAGCTGCTTCCCACTAGCTATCTATTTTACATTTGGTACTGTATATATGTCAATGCCACTCTCTCACTTCGTCCCAGCTTACCCTTCCCCCACCCCATGTCCTCAAGTCCATTTTCTACATCTGCGTCTTTATTTCTGTCCTGCCCCTAGGTTCTTCAGAACCTTTTTTTTCTTTTTAGATTCCATGTAGCTGTGTTAGCATATGGTATTTGTTTTTCTCTTTCTGAGTTACCTCACTCTGTATGACACTCTAGGTCCATTCACCTCACTACAAATAACTCAATTTCGTTTCTTTTTAAGGCTGAGTAACATTCCATTGTATGTATGTGCCACATCTTCTTTATCCATTCATCTGTCGATGGAAACTTAGCTTGCTTCCATGTCCTGGCTACTGTAAACAGTGCTACAATGAACAGGGGTACATGTGTCTTTTTGAATTATGGTTTTCTCAGGGTATATGCCCAGTAGTGGGATTGCTGGGTGGTATGGTAGTTCTACTTTTAGATTTTTTAAGGAACCTCCATACTGTTCTCCATAGTGGCTGTATCAATTTACATTCCCACCAAGAGTGCAGGAGGGTTCCCTTTTCTCCACACCCTCTCCAGCATTGACTGTTTGTAGATTTTTTGATGATGGCCATTCTGACCAGTGTGAGGTGATACCTCATTGTAGTTTTGATTTGTATTTCTCTAATGATTAGAAATGTTGAGCATCCTTTCATATGTTTGTTGGCAATCTGTATATCTTCTTTGGAGAATGTATTTTTAGGTCTTCTGCCCATTTTTTGATTGGATTGTTTGTTCTTTTGATATTGAGCTCCATGAGCTGTTTGTATGTTTTGGAGATTAATCCTTTATCCATTACTTCGTTTGCAAGTATCTTCTCCCATTCTGAGGGTTGTCTTTTCACCTCCTTTATGGTGTCCTTTGCTGTGAAAAGCTTTTAGGTTTCATTAGGTCCCATTTGTTTGTTTTTGTTTTTATTTCCATTTCTGTAGGAGGTGGGTCAAATAGGATCTTGCTGTGATTTATGTCATGGAGTGCTATGCCTATGTTTTCCTCTAAGAGTTTGATAGTGTCTGGGCTTACATTTAGGTCTTTAATACATTCTGAGTTTATTTTTGTGTATAGTGTTAGGAAGTGTTCTAATTTCATTCTTTTACGTGTAGCTGTCCAGTTTTCCCAGCACCACTTATTGAAGAGGCTGTCTTTTCTCCATTGTATATTCTTGCCTCCTTTATCATAGATAAAGTGACCATATGTGCGTGGGTTTAACTCTGGGCTTTCTATCCTGTTCCACTGATCTATATTTCTGTTTTTTCTGCCAGTACCATACTGTCTTGATTACTGTAGCTTTGCAGTACAGTGTGAACTCAGGGAGCCTGATTCCTCCAGCTCCGTTTCTCTTTCTCAAAATTGCTTTCGCTATTCAGGGTCTTTTGTGTTTCCATAGAAATTGTGAAATTTTTCCTTCTAGTTCTGTGACAAATGCCATTGGTAGTTTGAAAGGAATTACACTGAATCTGTAGATTGCTTTGGGTACTATAGTCATTTTCACAATGTTGGTTCTTCCAATCCAAGAACATGGTATATCTCTGCATCTGTCTGTATTGTCTTTAATTTCTTTCATCAGTGCCTTACAGTTTTCTGTATACAGGTCTTTTGTCTCCTTAGGTAGGTTTATTCCTAGGTATTTTATTCTTTTTGTTGCAATGGTAAATGGGAGTGTTTCCTTAATTTCTCTTTCAGATTTTTCATCATTAGTGTATAGGAATGCAAGAGATTTCTGTGCATTAATTTTGTGTCCTACTACTTTACCAAATTCATTGATTAGCTCTAGCAGTTTTCTGGTAGCATTTTTAGGATTCTCTATGTATAGTATCATGTCATTTGCAAACAGTGAGAGTTTTACTTCTTTTCCAATTTGGATTCCTTTTATTTCTTTTTCTCCTGATTGCCGTGGCTAAAACTTCCAAAACTATGTTGAATAATAGTGGTGAGAGTGGGCAACCTTGTCTTGTTCCTGATCTTAGAGGAAATGGTTTCAGTTTTTCATCATTGAGAATAATGTTGGCTGTGGGTTTGTCATATATGGCCTTTATTATGTTGAGGTAGGTTCCCTCTATGCCTATTTCCTGGGGAGTTTTTATCATAAATGGGTGTTGAATTTTGTCGAAAGCTTTTTCTGCATCTATTGAGATGATCATATGGTTTTTATCCTTCAATTTGTTAATATGGTGTATCACATTGATTGATTTGTATATATTGAAGAATCCTTGCATTCCTGGATTAAACCCCACTTGATCATGGTGTATGATCCTTTTAATGTGTTGTTGGATTCTGTTTGCTAGTATTTTGTTGAGGATTTTTGCATCTATGTTCATCAGTGATACCGGCCTGTAGTTTTCTTTTTTTGTGACACCTTTGTCTGCTTTTGGTATCAGGGTGATGGTGGCCTCAAAGAATGAGTTTAGGATTGTTCCTCCCTCTGCTATATTTTGGAAGAGTTTGAGAAGGATAGGTGTTAGCTCTTCTCTAAATGTTTGATAGAATTTGCCTGTGAAGCCATCTGATCCTGGACTTTTGTTTGTTGGAAGATTTTTTTTTAATATATTTATTTATTTTTGGCTGCATGCGGGCTTTCTCTCATTGCAGTGAGCAGGGGCTACTCTTTGTTGCGGTGCGTGGTCTTCTCATTGCAGCGGCTTCTCTCGTGGTGCAGCACAGGCTCTAGGCACGTAGGCTTCAGTAGTTGCAGCACGTGGGCTCAGTAGTTGTGGCTCACAAGCTCTAGAGTGCAGGCTCAGTAATTGTGGAGCACAGGTTTAGTTGCTCTGCATCACGTGGGATCTTCCTGGACCAGGGCTTGAACCCATGTCCCCTGCACTGGCAGGCAGATTTTTAACCACTGCGCCACCTGGGAAGTTCCTTTGTTGCAAGATTTTTAAATCACAGTTTCAATTTCAGTGCTTGTGATTGGTCTGTTTACATTTTCTATTTCTTCCTGGTTCAGTTTTGGAAGGTTGTACTTTTCTTTTTTTTTTTTTTTTTTTTTTGCGGTACGCGGGCCTCTCACTGTTGTGACCTCTCCCGTTGCGGAGCACAGGCTCCAGACGTGCAGGCTCAGCGGCCGTGGCTCACGGGCCCAGCCGCTCCGCAGCATGTGGGATCCTCCCGGACCGGGGCACGAACCCGTGTCCCCTGCATCGGCAGGCGGACTCTCAACCACTGCGCCACCAGGGAAGCCCGGGAAGGTTGTACTTTTCTAAGAATTTGTCCATTTCTTCCAGGTTGTCCATTTTATTGGCATATAGTTCCTTGTAGTAATCTCTCATGAGCCTTTGTATTTCTGCAGTATCAGTTGTTACTTCTCCTTTTTCATTTCTAATTCTGGTGACTTGAGTCTTCTCCCTTTTCTTCTGCATGAGTCTGGCTAATGGTTTATCAATTTTGTTTATGTTCTCAAAGAACCACTTTTAGTTTTATTGATCTTTGCTATCGTTTCCTTCATTTCTTTTTCATTTATTTCTAATCTGATCTTTATGATTTCTTTCCTTCTGCTAACTTTGGTTTTTTGTTGTTGCTCTTCTTCTTTCTCTAATTGCTTTATGTGTAAGGTTAGGTTGTTTATTTGAGATGTTTCTTGTTTCTTGAGGTAGGATTGTATTGCTATAAACTTCCCTCTTAGAACTGCTTTTGCTGCATTCCACAGGCTTTGGGTCGTCCTGTTTTCATTGTCATTTATTTCTAGGTAGTTTTTTATTTCCTCTTTGATTTCTTCAGTGATCTCTTGGTTATTTAGTAGCGTATTGTTTAGCCTCCATGTGTTTGTATTTTTTACAGTTTTTTTCCTGTGATTGATATCTAGTCTCATAGTGTTGTGGTGGGAAAAGATACTTAGATGATTTCAATTTTCTTAAATTTACCAAGGCTTGATTTGGTAAATGCCCTACTGTTGGCCATTTAAGGTTTTCCAACTTCTTGGTCTTAAAAATATAGCCAAAATGAATAGGATGTAACGTTGTTTCTTTGAAATTGTTATGACATACTCCTACAAGTTGAAATTGGATCAAACAGTCTGATCATTTAGGCTTTTGGTTTTTGAAAGGAAAATGTCCGTCACAAAAGTTTAATTTCATTCCTATTTTACTACATTTTCACAATCCTCAAAACTCTATTTAATTTGGGACTTCCCTGGTGGTCCACTGGCTAAGACTCTGAGCTCCCAACACAGGGCGCCTGGGTTCGATCCCTGGTCGAGGAACTGGATCGCACATGCATGCCATAACTAAGAGTTCACATGCCACAACTAAGAAGTCTACATGCCGCAACTAAGAGGCCAGCATGCCAAAACTAAGAGTCCACATGCCGCAACTAAAAGATCCTGCACACCACAACGAAGATCCTGTGTGCCACAACTAAGACCCAGCACAGCCAAAAAAAAAAAAAACAATAAATAAATATTGAAAACAAAAAAGCCAAAACTCTATTCAACTTGAAAATCAAGAAACGAGATCTCATTTTAATTTGCCTTTTTTTGATTACTGGCAACTTTTGATACAGTTCAATACTGTCAAATGAAAAGACATATAATGTTAACAAAAAGTTTCCCCCTAAATTAACAACAAAAATCAAGTAGAACTACACTTAATAAGAATACATGTGAGCCTTAAATGAAGAAAATTATACTTAAGGACAAAATTTTTGAACAAAAAAGACATAGCAGGTTCCTGAATGGAACTATACACGTATAGTAAAGATGTCAGTTCTCCCCTAAATTAATTGGTTTCACAGTAGTTCTAATCACAATTTTAGGGAGATTTTTCTTTCTAGAACTTGATTTAAAAAATCTAAAATTTACCCAGGAAAATAAGCAGGTGAAAGAAGCAATAAATGTTGAAAAAGAAAACAAAAATTAGCATTACCAGCTATTTTAAAATATGATTAAGAAGGACTTCCCTGGTGGCACAGTGGTTGAGAATCCACCTGCCAATGCAGGGGACATGGGTTCTTTCCTTGATCCGGGAAGATCCCACATGCCACAGAGCAACTAAGCCCATGTGCCACAACTACTTAGCCTGCGCTCTAGAGCCCACGAACCACATCTACTGAAGCCCATGTGCCAAGAGCCCATGCTCTGCAACAAGAGAAGCCACCGCAATGAAAAGCCCGCGCACCGCAATGAAAAGCCCTCACACCACAACGAAGAGTAGCCCCCAATCGCCTCAACTAGAGAAAGTCCGTGCGCAGCAACAAAGACCCAATGCATGCCAAAAAAAAAAAAAAAAAAAAAAGATAAAGACACTATTAAAATAAAACTTACAAATGTGGAAAGAAATATTATCAAAGATGTTCATAAGAAGGGCATTGATTAATTACACACATGCATACAATGGAATACAATGATGTCATAAAAAAGAATGATCTTAAACAGTATATTGCCCAGAATTATTAAGATCCCATTTTTTAAGTAAACATTTTAATGAAGTATAACATATATGTGGAAAAGCTGTACAATTATAAACTTGGTGAATTTTCACAAAGCAAACACACCCAGATCAAGAAAACAACATAATTAGCACCTCACTCCTTCCCAAGAGTAATAACTACCTTGTCATAAGATCCCATTTTTAATCAACTGTATAGTGGTACGTTTACATACAATAAAATGCACTATTTTAATTGTTCATTTTAACGAGCTTTGACAAATTTACACAACCCATATAACCACTACCAAAGCAATCAAGGTACAAAGCATATAAGCATCCATTTCAGTTAAAAATTATCTATGTATGTCTGTGTATTTGTTTATATAGACACTGAAAAAAGCACAGATGGACATGCTACAAGCTGATAACTGGGAAGTGAAACTGCTAGTGCTTTCACTTCTTTAAAATTTTTAATTAAAATAGTGTTTTTTTAAAAAAAGAACAAATTATACTATAACAAACATATCTACCACCCCTCCCAATAAATACTAATATGTAAATTTAATATTGGAGATACAGTTCAAGTCCTCCCCCTAGCCCCATTTATTTCATCTCTCCTGGAGGAAACAATGACTGCTAATACTTTACTCCATATACATAGTATGTTTTTTAAGTTTACATAAGCAAAGGAGAGATTATTTAATAAACGGTACTGAGAATACTGGTTAAAAATCAATGCTCTGGCTTTGCTTGATAGTTCAAGTAATTATCAGCTAAATTATATCATTTGCAAATTGTGAACCCTAAAGGTAGAGCTGTTTATTATCCCTTGATTTTTAAATCTATGTAAGAAAAAGTTCTTATCCTAAAAATAAAATTCCTAACATTATTCTTTAATCTACTTGCTAGAAATTATCATAAAAAAATAACTAAAAGGGCTTCCCTGGTGGCGCAGTGGTTGAGAGTCCACCTGCCAATGCAGGGCACACGGGTTCGTGCACCAGTCCGGGAAGAACCCACATGCTGCGGAGTGGCTAGGCCCGTGAGCCGTGGCCCCTGAGCCTGCGTGTCCGGAGCCTGTGCTCCGCAACGGGAGAGGCCACAACAGTGAGAGGCCTATGTACCGCAAAAAAATAAAAAATAACTAAAAGAGGGAATTCCTTGGTAGCCCAGTGGTTAGGACTCCATGCTTTCACTGCCAAGGGCCCAGGTTCAATCCCTGGTCAGAGAAGTAGTAAGATCCCACAAGCCATGTGGCATGGCCAAAACCAAAACAAAACAAAAAAAAACACACTAAAAGAAAAAGAATTTAAATAAAGAACATACCATAGCTAAAGTTCACCAGTTTTTTTGGCCAGCCAAAAAGTAGAAAATAAAGACCAACAAAATGATATCATTCATTTAATTACCTCAAATTTTAGCTTCTTTAAGCTTTCTATATTAATAATCTTTTTACATTGATATTAATAACTTTAAGAGAAATGCTATTCCCTCAAATAGGTCCTTCTAAATTCAATCTCAACTTGATTCTTTTAATTAGTCATTTTAACATATACAAACCACCTAATTGAACAGTAATGTAGCAAATGAAGGATAGCAATGATCAGAATCTCTGAGATAACTAAAGATCATAAAGCATTTTAGGATGATCAAAAACAAACTTTCAAAGATGATGTACTAAAGAAATAGACAATATGGAATTCACCAGTGTGTTGAATGGAGGAATGCTTCAGATAGGTCTTAAACAACTGGAATAGAAGCAGAAGGATGCTGGAAAGCATGCAAGGCAGGATGATAAGTACAGGCAGAATGATAAACTAAACAACATCTGCTCTGATCTATCAGGCTGGGTCAGAAGAGTCATGTTGCAATAATAAAAGATAACAGTGTATTAATTATACCTCTAGTTTGTTCCAGAAAGGATTTAAGCTTATAAGTATATATTAAAATGTGACCAGATAGCATTAAATAAAGTCAGACAGATAAGGTGAGACACATGAGTACAAAAATAAAAACTGGAACCCACCTTCCATAGAATGGAATTCTTGCTTTGGTTGCATTCTGTTTTAGTTGGTCAAAAGCCCCTATGAAATAGAGTTAATGAGTCCTCAAACTTGAAAATACAAATTTCAGAAAACAATTTTCAAATTTCAACACAATACCTGCTCTGAATGTGTCTGCACATATCAAACAGGTCTTCCAACCTTTTCTCTGGTAGTAATATGCTAACTGGGAAAGGAAGATTTTAAAAATCAATAAATACAAATTTATTATACATGTAATTGTTTCTGTTTACACTTGTTATTTACTTAAGGAGTAAAATAAAATTGCTCATATTCTCCTAAAAGTAATATTATTAAATTCTGAATACAGAAAATTTCCTAAAGAGTTTAAATTCTAAGTGCCATACTGTCACATTCGAAGGATATAAAATGATGAAGCAACAAATGACCATAGTAAAAAATGTTATTAACGTTAATTAAAAACAAACAATAACATAACCCTCTAAGAAATAATCCTTTCCTCTTTTTTTCTTTCTAAACTATACAAAGTTGAGGCTTGTGAAGTAAAATCTGGTAACAAAGTTGAGGTACCCAATTATGGAGGAAGGGGTGGTATAATGAATTTAAAATTAGCAAATAGATATGCAAAATGAAGATTCATACATATTACACTGGGTGAGACATTGTGAAAAGGGAGTTTTGAGCCATAGGAGATAAGGTAAACTTTCCACGTTCACTTCTCCAAAAATCATATCCTCATCTCCTTAAAGGACAGGAACAGTCTTTTTGGTAAAAGAAACAGCATAGTTATATAGAAGTCTAGCATTCTTGCAAAAAGCTTTCACGAGAAAGACTATGGGATTCTTTGCTCTTATCCTACAAAGAGCTATTACAAAAACATAATAGATACATCAAGCAACACAAAATTGTAAAGGAACAAAACTACAAATCCTGACTTTAACATAAAACTTGATTTATACAAACATATTTTCTCCATGACTTTGTTTTTTTAATTAAGTATAATTTACCTTTGAACATGTTGTTGTTTTACCACTCCCTTGCAATCCAACAAACATGATCACATTCTGTTTTCCTTTAGTGGGTGTCCATGCCTTAACTCCAGGGTCTACAAGCTACAAACCAAAAACAAAAATAAAATCAGGTTAACATACACTTACATTCAAAACCCCTCTCCCTACAACTTGAAAAAATAACTTATAGACACTTCAATATAAGTGGCAACCATAATCCTACCATTCTAATACAACTCTATTTCCCTTTGTACATACGTAGTGAAATTTAAGAATTTAAAATAGTACACTGTGAAGTCATAAGCAAGCCTATACTCCCAAACCAATTCAGAGGTAAGGATCTCAAAATATTTTTTAGAACAAGCTGGAGTGTGAATGTGAGACCAAGTTTGAGCCAAAGGAGCAATCTACAACAGCACTGCAGAAATATAATATAAAATATATGTGCAGGCCACATATGAATTTTTAGATTTCTAGTAGTGACATTAAAAAAAGTAAAAACAAGTGATATTAATATTGTATTTAACTCAATATATCTAAAATATTATAATTCAACATGTAGTTTATATTTAAAAATTAATAAGATATTTTATATTCCCTTTTGCCATGCTAGGTCTTAAAACTTGACATGTATCTCCTACTTACAGCACATCTCAATTTGGACTAGCCACATTACAAGTGCTCAATAACCACATGTGGCTAGTGGCTACCATATTGGGACACTACCTATCTTCATGTTCAATTTGACAAATGTTTATATATGAACAAAATTACAAATTACACGTGAAAGACTTTCCAGGTCAGTCAAATATTAAATTCTCCAATGCCAAAGATGTACTGTTCTACAAAGTTATTATATTTAAAGTGCTAGTAAAAAATAATCACTAATTTTATAATGACACTCAGTGGAAAGTTAAGGCATTGATACATATATGGACAGTCCCCAAATTAACAAGCGTGAGGCATTTTTAAAGTTCATTTAAAAAAATAATTCAGTTCCAAGTCAGTTGTTCGGAGCTTGAAACCTGCATCTCCATATGATAATAAAACCATAATAGTAGTTAATGTCCTAGGACCAGATGACATAGACCATATTTACAACTATGTGTAAATAAAGTTTTAATAGAACACAGACATGCCCATTCATTTACTGCTTTTGTGCTATAACACCAGACCTGAGTAGTCGCAACAGAGACCATATGACCCACAAAGCCAAAATTATTTGTTCTTAAGAGAAATTTGCTGAGCCCATGCTAGATGATACCATAAAGGTTACATAATCCATATTATATGTGAATTTCAAGGAAAGCTATGTGGTAGAAAAGGGAGGAAAAGAAAACACATTTTGTGATCTCCCTCCCAGGCACAGGGCTGAAATGAACAAAATCTATCTTAAACATAAATCCACTGCCCTTCCTCCTAGATCCTTTCAGAACACGAATGCTGCCCCATATTCACCTCCATTCTCTATATCCCATGGCAGAATCACTCAGCTCTCTATGAACCTACTATTTGCAACCTATACGTTTTATTGAATAATGATTTTTTAAAATAAATATATCTTCTCTTCCTCCTGCATCCTAGAACAGCAGTACTGAAGTTTCATACTCTATACTACATTAAAATCTGTTATTCTATCTTGAACTTTGAATCGATCTTATCCTGGTGCATGCTTTTGTAACATCATACATTAGTCAGTTAGAGAATATTGGTTCACTCAGGCAGCTCTTCCACTGTTGACACATTTCACTATACAACATCAAAACATTTTATTTATTAATATCAATACTGATCTCACCAGAAAAGTTAAATATTGTGACACTCATGGTGGAGATTCAAGCTTCTAGTTTTCACCTGAAAGCTGGAATTTCATCACGGGCTGTAATACTGTTAGTTATTTGCCTTAAAGTGACAAGCTCACTTTATTTACTTTGGAGAAAATATCTGCCAAAGGCCCAAGTGTAAATAACCACAGATTATGTCTGTTGTTCATTCATGTAAAAATGGCGTTCTATGAAAGAAGTGGCTGGCTCAGCTTGCAATCAAACAATTACACATTTGCTTTCCTCAAGACAACCATCAAATTTCAGTACACAGCAACAGGGCTTTCTGCATACTTCCCATTTCATCACACAAAATCTTATAAACACATGTGTATTCAAGGGTCAAGATTTAATACTACTAATAATCTCTACTGCTCCATCAAAGACATTCTTAAATGAAACTGGCTTTTTTTTTTTTTTTTTCCACTGCAAGTGTGTGGGAGGAAAGAGTTCAATGACTACTAGTATAGTTTGGTACCACTACCTTGATTCATGCTAGGGAGTTTTACCCAGTGGTTTTACCCACCATTGTTTTTGCAGTAAAGAAGGCTGAAAAAATGCAAATAATGTCTTAGTGTTATTATGAAAACAGTTTTGGCCTTGCTTTGTATACCACTGCCCTAGACCATGAGCTTCTGAGTATTAGGCCCAGTCTTTTTCATCTTTTTATCAGCAGTATCTGGCATACTGCCTGGAATAAAGTAGGTACTCCGTAAAGCCATCTTAACAAAGCACTTGATGCTCCAGAATTGCCGAAAGATTCCAACCCCTAAAAATAAAAATGTTCACTCACCCTGTGCTGACCTCAGGTGTTAGATGAAAAACAATCTGGAAATATTGTGAGGAGTTTGGAGATCAGACCTGGGTCTACCACTAACTGTCTTACTTTTCTCAACTGCAAACTGAGAAGGAAAACTGGATAAATTTCCTGACCTCTTTTAGGTTCTGAATTTTTTTTTTAATAAATATATTTTTTAATTTTTGGACACACTGGGTCTTCGTTGCTGCGTGCGGGCTTTCTCTAGTTGAGGCGACCAGGGGCTAATCTTCCCTGGGGTGCGCAGGCTTCTCATTGCAGTGGCTTCTTTCATTGCAGAGCAGGCCTCTAGGCACACGGGCTTCAGTAGTTGTGGCACGTGGGCTCAGTAGTTATGGCTCGTGGGCTCTAAAGCACAGGCTCAGTAGTTGTGGCTCATGGGCTTAGGTGCCCCGCGGCAGGTGGGATCTTCCCAGACCAGGGCTCAAACCCGTGTCCCTGCATTGGCAGGCGGATTCTCAACCACTGCGCCACCAGGGCAAGTCCCTGAATTTCTCTCTAAATTAATTAGTCTACAGGACTAACCTGAAATGACACAACCATCCGAGGTACTAGACTTTTTCAAAGTACCAATCAGCTCTGCTAGAACCAAAGGAGTAAGTGAAACTATTCACACAATATAGGGAAAAATACTCGAGACCACTAGCAGATACCTGGTGCTCTTAAAAATTTTTTTTTAGTTCCTTTCTTTTTTTCCCCTACGGCTGGACTCAAACATATTTTCTAAAGCTCTAAGACTCTCATCATAATTTTCACAACAGCAGCAGCGATATCAATTCTAAGGTGGAACAGGGCAATAGTCTATATTTACAACTTGCAAAATAAAACTTCACTAATTCAAAATTGCTTAAAATCTAGGCAAGAATAGGGATATCTGATCTTTTCAAAGGGAATTTTTTTTTTTTTTTTTTTTTTTTTTGCGGTACGCGGGCCTCTCACTGTTGTGGCCTCTCCTGTTGCAGAGCACAGGCTCCGGACGCACAGGCTCGGCGGCCATGGCTCACGGGCCCAGCCGCTCCGCGGCATGTGGGATCTTCCCAGACCAGGGCACGAACCCGTGTCCCCTGCATCGGCAGGCGGACTCTCAACCACTGCGCCACCAGGGAAGCCCTCAAAGGGAATTTCTGACACAATGAAAGTGTAGAAAAGAACTCTTGCCAAGAGTGACTTTCTGTACAAAAGCAGGACACTCAATAGGCAAAACTTTATATTAAAAGAGGATAAACTCAGAGAGGCTCTTCCATCAATTAATATATAGTGAAGTTTTACTTTTTGTAACTTGGCTTTGGCATTTTTTTGCAGGAATAATACTGGCCTTCATATCTATACTCAGAATTTTGTATTCAGGAAAGCCTATGATAAAAATAAGCCACTTCAGAAAAGTTAATAATCCTTCAATTAATATTTTTAATACAGATAAATATTCTATAAAAACACAAAAAAGGATTCTGAAATAGTATTACTGTTTGCAGTGCTAATGTAGTGAGTCTACAGAAAATCACAGCACAAGCTAGATATACTTTTACCTTCACAAGTTCTTTAAATACTGCGTGCTGAATCATTTTTCTTTTGTTAAGACCAGATGCCATCTCTTCAAGATCAATTGCAGACCTTCATGATGATGGTTTTTGAGGGTAGAAGGGGGAAAAGTCAGTTAAGACGCTCTAAAAGAAAAAATTAGCTTTTGCCCCAAAGAATGTAAGAATATTCAATCATTCATATTAATAGTCTTCTAATTAACATGCATACAATTACTACAGAGTCATAAGTCCATACCATAAAGAATTTACCATGAAATATTAGATGCAAACTTTTGTTAATTTTTCAAGGCTTTCTTTTGAAAGTCCAAATATTAATTTGTCCTCATATTACTGTAAAGTATTCATTTTATTTTTCTGGCAGCATACAGAATTTATACATGTTTACACCTAGCAGAAAATAAGACTACTTCCTGTAGTCTAAATGCTTAAATGCTAGTAGTTCTCTATTTAGTACCCAGTCTGACAATATGAAAAGGAGGGATGGCCTGAGCACGACAAGGGCTAGGATTCAGGCAGCTAATTGAGGTGCCCTCAATTATTCTATGTGCCCTGTCCCAGTCAGTGCCCCTCCTAATTAACACAATAACTGAGACCACACACGTTACTCCTTTATTCAAATATGGACAGAGAAACCAAAAGGGGACAAAAAAGAATACAATTCTCCAATAATGAAGGAGGCTGATTAATGTCATCTTTAGTCTGAAGAGGATTAAAATGGCAGCACTTTTCTATGATGAATCTAAATTGTTAACAGGCTTTTCTATTAAAATACTATACAGTATACGATTGAATCCATTCAGATAAAGGAGTAGTAGAATGGAAAGAAATCCATAATTAAATGAAAGCCACATGTAGTTTATTCTTTGAACCATCATAATGGAAATGTACTGTAAACAAAGTCTTCCAACATATGAGTTCTGTTATTTCCCAGTGCTGTATAGCAAAAACATTTCAAAATATGGCAGACTTTTCTAGTTAGCTTCTCATCCCAGTAAACTATATTTAGTTTTGCCTGTTTTTTACTTGATTAATTTAACTTACTTTACATTTTCTCTTAGTTGCTTCACTAGTTTAATATTAACATCTGCTTCCAATAATGCTGTACATACTTCTTTTAGCATAGCATTTAACACCTGCAAATAAATAAATAAAAACTTAAAACGCCCATTGTATCATTTCAACCATACAAAAACAATGATTGACCAGTCATCATATACTACCATAACTTAATATTAATAAAAACAATACTATACCATTGGGGGGCGGAAAGGTTCTCAGTTAGTCTTCAAGAGAGAATCTCATTAAATGTCTAGTCATTTTGTCAAAATAAGACATTTCAGGGAATTCCCTGATGGTCCAGTGGTTAGGACTCTGAGCTTCCACTGCAGGGGGCAGGGGTTCAATTCTTGGTAGGGGAACTAAGATCCCGCAAGCCATGCAGCATGGCCAAAAAAAAAGACATTCCATTTCGTTTTATTCAACCAGGTATTAACCGTCACAATTTTATCCCTATGTTAAAAGTAATAATAGTAAAGACAATATACAAGCCAAAACGTTACTACACAATACATGTTGCCACTGAAGTTTTCTATGTCATTGAATTCCTGTTGCTGATATGCAGCAATGTATATTCACAACATCTGCTTAACTGGACTATCATGGAGGAAAATGTGACAAAAGAAAATGACTCAGTCTGACCTAGCAGCCTTACTACTTCCACTCAGAGCAGAGGAACAAAGTTGAAAAGGAAACTATCCCCCATTAATAACTCAATATCATCATATATTTGTTGAGGTGCAAGGCACTGTGGTTAAATGGTCACAAGCTATAAAATCTCTAAAAAAGATGAGCCCTTAGCTGCTCATGGAAATCAGTGTTTACAGATTAGAATGTAAGCTCCATGAGAACAGGAATTTTAGTCTACATTGTTTACTGCTATAGCCCTGGTGCCAGCAAAAATGTTTGCCAAAATGTAGGCCCTCAATTACTTCTTGAATGAATTCTCATCATCAACTTCGGTCATATGTCATATAGCGGCTTATCAGATTTCTCTATCCCTCATTAAAGGGATTGATAAAAATGGAACTGATCTCTCATTAGAGGGATTTCTCCTTGTTAATTCCCTAGTAGCACAGTACCAAGAACAGAGAAACAACTGCCAATTCAAGCAACATCTGTTATTTTACTTCCCACCAACCACTTCTCCCTGGTTTCTTTTTTTTTTTTTTCCCTACCATAAACACAAACAGCATAAGGGTTATGCAACAGGGAAAATTGTTTGGAAAGCTGTTGTTTTATTTGTTCAGAATTTCAAAGGCTAAACAATGGTTTAAATTACGATTTATTACTTAATAATAATTATTAGAAAAAGCCTTGGAATTAGGAAAATTAGAAAAACAAGAATTAGAAAAAAGATTCTAATCCTGGTTCTTCCAATAAATAAACATGTGAAACTGACTTTCCGTTGCTGTTAAATGAGAGGCTGGACTAGCTGAGCTCAAAGATGGTCCCCAAATTATTTAATTCCATTAGCTTATTGAAGTGTTGATATCAAATTCTATCTTCGAATTTTTTTAAACCTCCAAGTTAGAAAGTACTTTTTATCTATTATTTCATTTGATCCTTAAAATCATCTTGAAAGGTAAATGCTATTTTCTCATTTTATACATTAAGAAATCTGAAGCTGACTTGCTCAAAACTCTACCATTTGTTTAGTGGGATGCTAAACAAGTTCTTCTAAAACCAACTTCAGTACTTTCCCATTGGTACCACAAAATATAGAGTTTACTATAATCTTCTTTTTTCAGTTGACAAACCATTAAGATACAATGTGTGGAGAAAAAAATGGGAGAAAGAAATACCTTAAACTTAAAATAATAAAACCTGGAGGAAAAGTATTTCAGATACCATATAAGGAGTCAGCTTACAAAATTTCCAAAATAACTGAATGAGGATTACAGAGGGAATGAATCAAAGTAGTCAAGATGGAAATACTAGCCTTTTATAAGAATGCTAAATAAAAGTCAAGGAGAAAAGGTCAGATACATGCATGCCTAGCCAAGAAGCAGGATATTAAAGTTTTAGGCCTATGTCAAGAGAGAAAGCAAAAGTATATTTCCAGGTCTAAGCCATTTTCAAAATATAAAAGGTATATCATTATTACATGTAAGTTAAGGTGGTTTTTGTTTTGTTTCTTGGGGGGTAATTCATTACTGAAAGTTGAAATTAAGACAGTTGATTTCTCAATAAAAAATGCTATCTAGTGTATCCATTTCTGGGTTTTATCTACTGGTATTTACATAGAGATTACTAATCATCCATCTCCAATGCTAGTGATGATGTACAATCACATGTATTTTACATATTTTACATACCTCTTCATTGATAATGGTGGCATTGCTCAATGAGCGTAATGCTGATGTTATTTTTCTTCCAAGGTCTGCTAGTACCATCCTGAAGACTTTAAGGTGTGATTACAAGGAACTCTAGGAAGGAAAAAAATTAAAACATCTATAAACAATCAACACCAGTTCCCATAACTGAAGACTTCTAAAGAAGAATAAGTTCAAATTAAAGTACTCTAGTGTTTAGATACTGTAACTTCAACTTCTGTAGCCTCAACCTGCATCTTCAATACTGTCAGGTCCAGAAGCTGAAGCTACCACTTGGTTATGATGCCTTATATTTGAATACCTAACTGGAATATTCTGTATGAATCAGCAAATTTAACATGTCAGATAATATGCTTTGAAGAAATGATGACATCTCAAATTAAATGTATTCATTTTGGACATACTTGTAAATATGAATAACTGACTGATGTGTTACGTACATTTTTAAATGAAAAAAAGGGTGAGAAAGACAAAGAAAGAAAAAGGTGAAATCTCCACCCAGGAATATTGTCTAATTAAAGGACAACTATTTTGAGTTATGCCCTAAGTGAAAAAAAAAAGTTTTAAAATTAGTAAATCACTTAACTTTTCATGAACATTGCATTATCTCATTTCATTCTTCTAAAAACTAAGGAAGGAGGTGTATTATTAAAAGGCTGTTCTTGATTCCCCAACTCTAAAACAAGATAACCTCTAAGGCCCCTTCCAGCTCTAAAATGTTACGGTTTTATAAAATAGGTAGATGTACCTATTACACGTAAGTCAGGATGCAAGGACTCATGGGTGGTAAGCAAGCAAATATGACTGGTAATTCCTGCCCTCAAGTTGCTTACCTACTAGCTAGCAAGACAAGGCACATGAATAAGCAGCAAAATAAAGTGAATCTAGGAATTCCTCTGCCTGACTGCCTTCTAACTGGGACATAGGCTTTCTTCTGCCTTCAGACTCAAATTGAAACATCAGCTCTTCCTGGGTCTCAAGCCTGCCAGACTGCTGACTAGAAATACACCATCAGCTTAGCTCTCCTGGGTCTCCAGCTTGCCAAGTCACCCTGTGGATCTTAGGACTCATCAGCCTCCATGATCATGTGAGCCAATTCCTTATAACACATCTCTTTTTAAGTGTGTGTCTGTGTGTGTCTGTGTGTGTGTACACACACATATCCTATTGGTTCTGTTTCTGTGGAGAACCTTGACTAACACCAGAAAAGTAGTAGTTCAAACTAGCAATAAAATTTTATGGTCAACTGCCAATGATTATTTCTGTAAAAATTCAAAGGAAAAAAAATAAGCTCAAGTAGACAGAACAGGCCTTATTGAGAAGGCTGAACATGAATTTGATCCTGAAATAGGGTAGTAGTTGGATAGGTGGAGAAAAGGACAAAAGGGAGTTTGAAGAAGGTGAAATGGCATAAGCAGAAATGGAGACATGGAAGAGCCTCGGACATATTCATATCTTATGTATACATTTTACTTATAGATTATTGAGTACTATTTTGAAGACAGTAAATAAAACATTCTCATCAGGACAGAGGGCTACATAGTTAGAAGGAAATACAGGTTGTAAAGGGCTCTGAAAACCAGGTTAAGAAATATAAGCAATGCTGGCAGAAAAGTTCAGTGTTCAAAACAGCTGTTTTGGTAACTCTTCCAAACTAATTGGTCTAATTTAGTCAACCAAGATTACCTAGACTAGATCCTATCTATAGAGTAAACAGAAGATTAAAAATAACAGAAACAGGAGGACAAAAGAGCTGACTCATTCAACATAGAGAAAGTGGAAAGATGAGGGGAGTCAAAAGAAGCAGGAAGGGAAAAGGCACTCAAGGACCTATCACTGGCAAAGAGATATTCCAGGTTGAGCTCTACATTAAACACTACACTTCCATTCAGGTAAAATTTGGTAAATTATAACCTAAAAACTTACTACCAATACCTGATGGAACTGAAAAAATGTACTTACCATAATTTTCTGTTTTTTACGATTATATGGTTATGTAAGCTGGAAGAGCAATCACTTCGTAGAAAAAATCCAGAACTTTTAACTTCTTATCCCATACTCATTATACCAAATTATTATTGCATAAGTAAATATTCTTCAGGTAAGAGATAAGATTCAGTTATCTGATAGATGTTTCAGTTTATCTCCTCTACCATTGCATTACCAGAAGTAATATAATCCTAATTATGACACCACAATTAGCTTTTTTAGAGATCATGTCATAAACAGATCATCCTCCATTTTATTTATTTTCTCATCCTCCATTTTAAAAAGCTACACTAGTTAACTCTTATCTTCCCATGTTGACTGGCTCTTTTAAATTAAAAATTAAAAAAATTCTGTGAAGTTTTCCAATACAGTTGTCCTACTTATTGGTAGCATATTTTAAAATATATTTGCCTGATTACAAAAACCTACACTTGAGTAGGGGAATAATATCTAATAATACCTTTTATTAATACAGTGTTTCCTCTGTAATTTCCAAGGATGTGTTTCTGAAAACTCTGGTATTAAAATTCCGTTCAGGGCTTCCCTGGTGGCGCAGTGGTTGAGAGTCCGCCTGCCGATGCAGGGGATACGGGTTTGTGCCCCGGTCCAGGAAGATCCCACATGCCGTGGAGTGGCTGGGCCCGTGAGCCATGGCCTCTGAGCCTGTGCGTCCGGAGCCTGTGCTCCGCAACGGGAGAGGCCACAACAGTGAGAGGCCCGCGTATCGCAAAAAAAAAAAAAAAAAAATTCCGTTCAAAACCTCAACGACTTTCCATTTCACGCAGAGGTAAAGTCCTCAGAATGGACTATAAGGCACTCACCCTCCCCTGAGGATTCTGTTACTTGCTGCTGTTGCTACACATTTCCACCTCAGGGCCTTAGTACCAGCTGGCATGCTCATACTCTGGTTAACTATATGGCTCCCTCCCTCATCTCTGTCGGACTGCTGTTGTCCAGATGCAACTTCTCAATGAGGCCTTCCCTCATCACTTGTTTAAAACTGCAGCCTCGGGCTTCCCTGGTGGCGCAGTGGTTGAGAGTCTGACTGCCGATGCAGGGGATACGGGTTCGTGCCCTAATCCCGGAAGATCCCACATGCCGCGGAGCGGCTGGGCCCGTGAGCCATGGCCGCTGAGCCTGCGCGTCCGGAGCCTGTGCTCCACAACGGGAGAGGCCAAGGCAGTGAGAGGCCCGCGTACCACAAAAAAAAAAAACAAAAACTGCAGCCTCCCTTCTCTTCATTTTCTCTCATTGTTTTCTTACCAACTAACATGATTTACTTACAGCTAACCCCTGAACAAAGGGAGGTTAGTGGCACCGACCCCTTCCACAGAAAATCCACGCACTGCTATCTGTGCCTCAAAAACAAAGAAACGGACTCACCCAAAGGCAGGAAGCTGAAACAGTTTGGATAGAATTGACTCAAATCCTAGTTCTTATGATTCCACATATTGTGATCTCTAATTGAACACAAACTTATCCCCACACTTAATTTAAAAGTCTGTAAAATGAAAATACACGTACTATATTGAAAAAAATCTGCACATAAGTCTACCCACGTAGTTCAAACCCTTGTCGTCAAGGGTCAACTGTATATTATTTGCAGTCTAGCTCCCTCAACTGAAACGTAAGTTGCATGAGGGCAGGGATTTTTGCCTCTTTTGCTCTCTTCTGTGGCTCAATGCTTTATTTATCTTCAGCCTATGTAGTAAGCCTTTAGTAAAAATGAACCTTATGGATGAATGATGTATTTAAGACCTTAGGGAAAAAGCAAGACTAGGGAACCAAAGTCATGAAAGGCCTTACAAGTATCTCTCAAAAGACCACTAAAATAAACCAATGAAGATAACATGACAAATCAAAAAAAAATCAATGACCTAGATAATTGATATTGTACAATTAGTATTCATTTGCCTTATTTATTATAACTTTTCAGAATTTCCAACAAGATTCTTAAAAATTAACTTCGCCTTGTTCTAATATGCTAATATATAATATACTAATATACTAAAATACAATATACTAATATACTAAATACAAAATATCTTTTTTAATGTTAATAGCTAACTCTATATCTCAAATTGGAATAATTTACTGTTTAAGCACCCTCACTCAAAATTCTCTCTGCTAACTGAAAAGATTTATAGAAGTAATTATGTGTATACCTGTACTAGAGTTTCACAAAAGAAGAATCTCTACTTAGATGGGGCTGTTGGAAAGGTAAGGGATTACTATATAGTACTTCATATAGTTTAACATCTATTATCTCATTCCACCCTCACAACAATTTTACAATATAAGCAGGTGAAGGAATGGAACAGCCATTCCCTACAAAAAAAGCATAATGACTTCCTACAGTGCCTTGAATACAGAGCCTTAGGTCCTAGGGTATGAATGATGGATGCTTTAGACCATACAGTTGAATACACCTGCTGGTGAACTCCTGGGATGAATTTTGCTGCTATACTACAAGAAAGGAAATCATATTTTGAAAGCAAAGATGCACATTCCTCTTCATGCAAGAGTAATAATTGCAATGTCCAGAAAGAACTGATAAGTACCACTGCAATCAGGACATGCAAGGACTGATCTTGGCCCATCACATGTTCTTCTAACAGGAGTCTGGCTAACAGTTGGATTGTGAGGTGATGGAAACGGTCTCAAGTTTGGGGTGCCCTAAATAAGGCAAGCACAGGGCCAAGTATCATACTTACCTGCTGCAGTGTGAAGTACTGGAAAGAGCATGGGCTTTGGAGTCTGACAGACTTGGATTCAAATCCCAGCTCTGTTACATACTGGCTGGGTTACTTTGGGCAAGTTACTTAATCTCCCTGAGCCTCACTTTCCTCACCTGCAAAATGGAGATAATACCATTATCAAGGTAGTTACCCTGAAAGGTTGTTGTGAGGATTAAATGAGACAATATGTATAAAACTGCCTGCAAGTACACAGTATATTAACTATTATTTTCCTTCCTTTCTTGAATGATATCAATTGGCTCTCCTTATAACTTTAACTGAAGTGTGAGTAAACTGGAAATTTTCTGAACTCTACTAAAGTGACTGTCCCACTACCCAGGAATCACTCCCCCAAAATATTTAACATTTAGTGTGAACGTGTACCTGGTAATTATTCAATAGAAGCTGGAGTGTCCAAACAGCCACTTTTTTCTACATAAGCAATTAAAAATAATCCTGCCAAAACCTTGCCCGATCTGAGATTATACAAACAGATCCTAACAATTAGAGATTCCAAATCTTATTATAATGAAAATGCCTATTAAAAAGTTCTTCTAAGCCCTAGTCAATGACTAACTTATTGGATCAATATTACACTAAAGAACTAAATATACAAATATACTATTATTAGTAAATGTCTTTAGAAAAATGACTTCTATATTATACACTTTTCTATAAACTAGTCAATAGCCCAAACCAATACTTGCTTTCCTGACTAAAAAAATATATATATATATATGTGTGTGTGTGTGTGTGTGTGTGTATATATATATATTCTTTTTAATTCTGCATAGCATATGTATTCATAGTCTAGAACCACAGAAAAGTAAACTATTTAACAAGTGGACTATTGGTATTTTATTTGGTAAAATGATTATATCTGAATAACTAATATAACATTAATGACTTTAAATTTAGGAATATTTTTTCATTCTGAATATACTTAGTCCTCAAAAGAAATAATTCACTTTTATGCTTTGTGATTACAAGAGGATACATGTTTGTTATAAAAATTCAAACATTACAGAAACTTTAAAGGTAGAAATATAATTCCCCTAACCCTACCCCCTCTTTTGTCCCCTGATAACCACCAATAATACTTTGGAATACATTCCTATAGATTTTATTTTTTATGCATATAATTTAGGCAAATTTTCATAAGAATTATGGTTTGGGGGAATGAAGAGGAAAGAAGAAATGAGGGAAAATCTTTTGTAAATATGCTTGCTAATGCTAAAAATATGCTTATATGCAAAAGCCAGATTACAAAACTGCATATATTGTATTTTGTATAAACTAATATCCAAAAAATGGCATTAGCCACGAAGGAAATGTAAATCAAAGGCACAATCAGACACCACTTGACCCACACTGAAATAGCTATAATAACAACTGTTGGTGAGAACATGGAGAAATCAGACCCTCATACACTGCTGGTGAGAATGTAAAATGGTACAGCCCTTTGGAAGTCTGGCAGTTCCTCAAAATTTTAAATGCAGAGTTACTATATGACCCAGCAATTCCACTCCTAGGTACATATGAGAAAAAGGAAGACACACATTCACAACTGTACTTGAATGGTCATTAGCAATATTATTCATACTAGCCAAAAAGTGAAAAAAAAGCCAAATATCCCTCAACTGATGAGTGGACAAATAAAATGTGGTATACCCACCAAATGGAATATTATTTGATAATAAAAAGAGATGAAGTACTGACACATGCTGCAACATGGGTGAATCTTGAAAGCGTTATGCTAAATGAAAGAAACCAGTGACAAAAGAATATACATGATTCTACTTATATGAAATGTCCAGAAGAGAAAAATCCGGAAAGAAAGAAAGTGGATTAATAGTTGCTTAGGGCCTGGGAAACGGGGGAAAATGAGTGAGGGCTTCCCTGGTGGCGCAGTGGTTGAGAGTCCGCCTGCCGATGCAGGGGACACGGGTTCGTGTCCCAGTCCGGGAAGATCCCACATGCCGCGGAGCGGCTGGGCCCGTGAGCCATGGCCGCTGAGCCTGTGCGTCCGGAGCCTGTGCTCCGCAACGGGAGAGGCCACAACAGTGAGAGGCCCGTGTACCGCAAAAAAAAAAAAAAAAAAAAAAAAAAAAATGAGGAGTGAGTGTTAGTGGGTATGGGGTTTCTTCATGGAGTGATGAAAATGTTCTAAAATTGATGGTGGTGATGGTTGTACGCTCTGCAAATACACTAAAGACCACTGAATTGTACCCTTTAGGTGTGCTGTATGGTATGTTAATTTTATTTCAGTAAAACTTTTAGAAAATAATAATATTTGTCATCTCTGGATGGTGAATAACTAGTAATTTTTATTTTCTAATTTATATCTTTTTGCAATTTTCAAGTTTTTGGTAATGACTAAGAGTATTATTTTTTGTTAAGGGGAAAATTAATTATTTTTCAAAATGCTCTGTGAGAATTAGAATGATATTATACTAGAGGTTGAGACAGAGTTGTGACTTTTATTCATTTTAGTCACTCATTAAACACCTACTATGTGCTCCAGGAATTGTACCAGCATGAGAAAAGTTCTAACTCCAAATCAATAAATTACATCAAGTTAACAAAGACAAGACTCCTCTGTTAATTTCAGAAGATAAATTATGCATCATACCACCACTGACTTCCCTGCCTTATTTTGCACCAAAGCAGTATCAGGAAATATTCTCTTTATTAAAATGATTCTGTTTTTGAATTTAAAACTCATTTTAATATTAAAAGGTATACCAAAAATTCAATAAGCAACAATGCATAATAACTCAAAAACACTGGGAATCAATTCCTTAAGATATTTTTTGGCTCTCAAGTCATTCATAAAAAGAATCTTTATGTAAACTGTTACCAAGAGGAAAATTAAAACAAAATCAAAAGAATTCCTTGGAAATAGTTTGCCTTGAAGTTGAAAAGAACACAGACTGAAAATATGGATGAGGAGGGATGAGGCATATGCTCAAGCGATGGGTAATTTCAGTGACATTCAGCTAACACCTGTCAGCTAAAAATTAAATACTCAATCAGAATCTCTAGGGATGGTAACATCACAAGATTATGGGGGAAGTGGCCTCATCTAAATTCATGATTAGAAGAGCAAAACAAGCCATCTACATTTTGAAACACTTCACTGGCTATACTGATGTGCAGCCAGGGTCAATAATCACTGCATGAAGCAACACTCCTCAAGAGAAACAAGAGAATGAAAAACCTGTTCTATAATTTAAAAATTAGAGACAATGTAGCAAATGCATTGAAGGGAGAGCAAGGAGACTACATACACTAAGCATACTCCAAAAGTCTATTCAAGAGATGTGGGCTTGAAGAACATGAGGGGAAGGGGCTCAAGCCAAGGGCTAACCATAAAGCAGAATTTATAGGACCTAATGACCAAATGGTTATGGAGAATGAAGGAGAAACAGAGGCAAAAATGACTCTAAGGCCTCTAGTTTGACTAACCAGGTGGCTAGTGATGCCATTAACCAATGAATGGAAGGCAAAAAGAGAAGCTGGTTTGAAAGTTAAAGAGTTAATAGAGAAAAGATTCAAGGGGCTTTAAAGGTTATTTGTAATGTTCTTCTACTAGGTTGGATATTGAGTGTTCATTTTATTATCCTTTTAAAAACTGAACAAACAAATATCACAAAATTCAACGAAAACATGGGGCTAAAACTCAAAGATACACTAGGAATCCCTGCTTTTATGCACTTTTGTGCGTAGGATGTATGTCATTTAAAAAGGGAAAAAAGGGAAGGTGGAGAGAGTGAGTTTGGTTTTAGACCTATTGAATATGCAGAAGCTAAAGAACTATTTCATGAAACAGAGGCTAGAGAAAAAGATGTGGAAATGGTTGGCATACAAGGATAATACCATGGAAGTAGATGAGAGCTCTCAAGGAGAGCATTTGGGTTAGAGCCATGGTGAAGGGCCAACCAAAAGGAGAGAGTCAACTAAGACTGAGAATAATCAAAAGGATAGAAGCTTTTACTAATTCCCTTTCCCTCTCCGAAGGCATTCAGAAGCAAATCAATTGAAAACAAAAGCTACCACTTAATGGGTATTTTACTGTATTCCAGTGGCAGGTCCAGAATTTCTAGACAGGTAGAGTTACAGGAGTAATCTCTTTGAAGGAGGGCTTGAAGATGTTTTTGCACAGTACTTCATATTCGGTTGGAAAATACTAATTGATCAGATCAAAAAATCAAAGGAAAGAGGTTTGAGGGAAATATTTCCCCTCCCCTTTGGCACCACCACTGCTGTATTCTAGGCACTGTACCAAACACCTTACCTAATCTTTCATCCTCATACTAAGCTTATTAGGTAGATGAGGAAACTGAGGCTAGATCAGAATAACAACTTGCTCAGGGTCACAAATCTCCAAAGTAGCACATCTGTGTTCCCATAGCTCTTATGGCTCTTTATGCCTTACTAGAATTTCTCATTACTCATCTTGGTGTAATGTATATTTATGTGCCTCTCTCTCACCGTACTGTTAGCTCTTCAATGCCAGTGTTCATGTCATTAATTTCTGTATCACTATAGCTAAGTATGAGTAAATATTTTGTTGAATGAAGCATATGAAAGAACTAGGTGATAAGAGTATCCAGAACGCCAATAGGCGAAAGAGCTTCAAGAAATGGTTAGCAGCACCAAATGCTACGGAAAGAGCCATCAGTATACCTTAAGTCGTCAATGGCACTGAACTGGTATCCCTTATTCATTTTTGAAAGCCTACTATAGGCGGAACAATGTGTTAATTAGGCACAAGTTAACATGGAAAAGTAAAATCTGGTACAAGTCAAAAGATTTTCGGAGAAGTAGCCACATCTAAATCCTTGATCACGACAGCAAAACAAAGTCAAGCCTGCAATTGCTTACGTTTAATTTGGTTCGGGTAAATCTGAAGACAATTTTAAAAGGGTCACAGCGCATCTTTTAATAAAACTTCTGATGGGAGACACGAGATGGAAAAGGGCCAGCGCACCTCCGTCTCGGTAACGACAGCCGGTGGCCAAGGACGCCGACTAGGAAGTCTAGTCCCCAGTGTCTAGCCCCCTAAGCAGGGTTAGGGCTGCCCCTAGCTGCTAGTCGGTAGTGTTGAGCGGGAAAAAGCAGACACTTACCGCAAAAGGCACCGCTACAGCCGTGACCCAAACGGGCCGGGGATTCCTTCGCGAAGCCCCACGCCGTGGGAGGAAAACAACGAAAGCGGGGATCAGACAGACAGGTGCTACCCCACATAAACTAGGGTCCCAGCGCCCAGCACCGCGACGCCAACTCCCACCAGCTGGAAGACCGATGACTGCCACCGAACCTTCCGCCCAATGTGGTAACGTCACTATTCGGCGTAGTCCAGCCTTTCATGAAGAGGATACACTTCCGCTTCCGGGTCACCCGCCGCGTTCCTTCAGTGCGTTTACCGAAAGGGTTTATTGAGATGTTTCTTTGCTTTGGCTTTTGACATTCGTTTTCTATCGCTCAATAACTGCGGCATTAAAGTTAGTATTAAGATAGGAAGCTCTCTAGGGATGCGATCTCAGGAAAGAAGTCCAAACTCCAGGCGCCACCTTAAGAAAAAATGACTTGGCTGAGCATCACCAGCTAAGGGAGACGGGGGTGTAGGGATGTCTGCGTGTAGGAATTCCCGGGAGCAAGTGAGAACTCCAAAGAGGGGGCGGGGCTTAGAACTTTAGCAACCAAGGGAGGCGGGTTCCACCCCGGGTCGAATCAGGTGTCTGGACCCGCCTCTGCCTACGCCTACGCGTGCGCAGTGCGAACCTTCCCCCTGCTCTGCTTTTTCCTCCAACATGGAATTCCGCTCAGCTCGGCAAGCAGTACTGCAGCTACTCCGTACGGTGGCTCCAGCAGACCTCCCAGCTCTGCTCCAGTGGATGAGAACTACCCGTAAGCGATCAGAGCCAGAGTCAGACGGTTGGGGCAAGAATATGCTGTGGGCGCTGACCTTGGGGACTTAGGGTGAGGCCAGAAGCCTTCCACGGGGTAGCTGTGCTGGGTCTCTGCTCTGCTACGGAGCGGGTTGAAGGGGGGCACATCGCAAACTTTTGTCAGTTTAGTATTGGGTGCAGGAGGACCTGGCTCTGGGTTTGTGATTCCGCTACAGACTTCAGACAAGCGGCTACAGCCGCCTTGTGTCTAACCTCTTTTCTGAAGGGAAAAAAGGGGGGGGGGGGGATGGGTTAGCCCTCCTCCCCGTTACTCCCACTAATTTGGGACGACCAGTAGGATACTACCTGAAAAAGCCCTTTGCAAGAGAAGTTTCAGGCTGTAGATCTGGAAGTTTTTACCCTGTAGGCAAAATCACATGTAGCTAGTGCATTTATTTTCTCGATTGTAAAACGGGCCATCAATTTAATAGCAGGTGTTCCGGGGTGGGGAGAGGGAGAAAAGGGGGAAGGGAGGACAGGACTTTAATTTTCAATGATAGTAATACTAAAAAAGCACAAGTTAGAATCGAGGAAATGTGGTAATTAGGTCGAGTTATTGAAGAACGGGATAGATCTGTTTTGGCAAAGTGAAGCCTGGTGAAAGCACAAGAGAATAGGATATTCCTTGTTGGAGAACTATTCCAAACCATGCTCTGCTTCTGTACCCCTAAACGTTGATTTCCATGTTTATTTTCATCTAGACTCATGACTTGAAATATTCCTGTTTGCTGATGACTCCCAATTTTAGACTTCCATCCGTGAGGTTCTTCCTAGAACTTTCTCTCTTTGTGATGTTAGAGTCAATCAATCGTTTGGGTATTATCATTATTGTTATTACTACTACTACTACTACTACTACTACTACTACTACACATTTTGGAGGATCATTTTAGATAAGATGCCAAACTAAAATTAACGTGGACATCTGGTAGTGAGATTTAGCCTGGAAAGTAGAGAAAGCCAAAGAGCTAGCTTCATATTTATACACGCAGACGAGACTCAAGGTAGGAATTTACGAGATTTATTTATTTATTTTTTTTTTGCGGTGCGCGGGCCTCTCACCGTTGTGGCCTCTCCCGTTGCGGAGCACAGGCTCCGGACGCGCAGGCTCAGCGGCCATGGCTCACGGGCCTAGCCGCTCCTCGGCATGTGGCATCCTCCCGGACGGGGGCACGAACCCGTGTCCCCTGCAGGCGGACTCTCAACCACTGTGCCACCAGGGAAGCCCCTACGAGATATTTTAATCCAAAAGCCCTGGGTGCCTACAAAAATGCCATCTATTGCCTGGTTCTGGCAATTGCATAATTACTAAAACATCCTTGCCCTCAAGATTTCAGTTTTGTGGAGCCATTTGTAATCTAAATCTCCAGTTTTAGAGGCATCAGTTGAGACTCCATTTTCCAAACTCATTGAAAGCATGTTTTGTATGATGATTTTGTAAACAAGAAGACCCAATACCATTGGCTAAAGAAGATGTTTTTACTTTTTCTAACACCACGTTCTGTGCCTTTCTCCAGCCGATCCTGTAGTAGAGAAGCTCAAGCAATTTGTTAAACAATTTAGAACACAAACTGAGTTTCTGAAGAATGTTTATTACATGAATATTTTAAGAAATGAAAGTGTCACTTAGCTTAAAATGAAGGAGTATGTTTTAATATGAATCTTTAATAGTAGTGTAATTTATTGGTATACGTTTTTTATGTGGTAATATATACATAATACAAGATTTACCATTTTAACCATTTTTAAGTGTACATTAAGTACAATACATTTACTTTGTGCAACCGTCATCACCATCTGCCTCCAGAACATTCTCATCTTCCCAAACTGACACTTATAGTGTACTATTTTATGAAATACAGCACAAAAGATTCTTCCAATCAACAATTTTTCATTTTCCTAATTAACTTCCTTCTTCCAGGAAAAAAATTATCACATAATGTCTTACTTGTATGACATTTGCTTAGACCTTTGATAATTATAACTCTGCTTGAATTTTTATACCATTTAATGGAATAGCAAGAGACAATAATAGGCATGATTTTGGTTTTGAGTTTCACAGAGTTTACTGAAACTGAAAAAAATCTACATATTGCTAACAGGTAAAAATCACAATAATTTTAAATACACAAAAGGAAGAATAATATTCTTGATCTCTGAAGGAATAGTGGGATTATCATACCAAGACCTGAGGTCATTTGGGATCAGGCTGATAGAACCAGAAGCTTGGACCAGGACAGAGGCAAGCACATGTCAAAGTATGATATAAACTGAAGATATAGAAAAAATAAAGATAGAGCCTGTATTTACCTTGGTACAGCTTAGGCCAAAGTCTAGGAAACAAATGAGCACCAGTAAAGAAGGATGAAAAAAGTCTGAGGGACAAAGCACACAAAGACAACTCCCCCCTCAAATAAATAAATAAAAGGAGTAAAAAATACAGCAGGACTTCAGCTCATTGATTCTAATCTTGTGGCAGAGCATCTGTTCTTTTGTACTTCTTGTATATGTATATAGTGGACTCTTGATCTAGCTTTCAAAGTATAGGAGAGTGACTGCAATCCATTAAGTGAAGGGAGCTGAGAGCCAAACTGTATGTGAGGTCCCCAATAGGCATATTAAAAATTACATTTTGTTAACAACTATCTGTTAACAAACACCATTCTGAAGCCTCTGAATTTTTCCTGAGTATGCAAATACAAATGAGGATGTCAAACCAACAACTCATAAGAATTTCTATTAAGAATCAAGTTATAGGGCTTCCCTGGTGGTGCAGTGGTTGAGAATCTGCCTGCCAATGCAGGGGACACGGGTTCGAGCCCTGGTCTGGGAAGATCCCACATGCCGCGGAGCAACTGGGCCCGTGAACCACAACTACTGAGCCTGCGCGTCTGGAGCCTGTGCTCCGCAACAAGAGAGGCTGCCATAGTGAGAGGCCCACGCACCGCGATGAAGAGTGGCCCCTGCTTGCTGCAGCTAGAGAAAGCCCTCGCACAGAAACGAAGACCCAACACAGCCATAAATAAATAAATAAATTTAAATTTTAAAAAAAGTCTATGTAAATCTGCTTTAAAAAAAAGTTATAAAGGATAGAAAATTAAGGTGTGTATAAGAAAATTAATAAAATAATCAAGAAAATATTTAAATGCTTAAAGAAGTTAATAGTAGGTGACTAGAAGCTTTTAGAAACTTTTCTGTTTCCTGTATTTTAAATACATCTTCATTGAGCAGAATTGAACCTGTTGCTGAACAGCAGCTACAGAGTTGTTAGAGGTTCTTTGAAATTCCGACAAATCTAAAAAGCGAAGCCTGGGGTCTACTTACGTTTGTCGAACAGCATACTACTGCAGTTCTATATTATATTGCTATTACCACTGAGGAAGTGGCCACATAACTTACAGATTTTCCAATCTTTGTTTCCCGTTTGATCCTTCGGTTTCTCAATTTCTTATCTCCTCTTGCCTTCCTGTGGGTAAATGGAACAGTTTTAGAATTCTGTTCTTGTTTATAGTGTTTCTGAGTATATCTCTTTGTATAGTTTTCTTTGTGGTTACTCTATTACAGTATACATATGTAACATCACCATCTACTGGTCTCAATGTTTTAACACTAGAAAGAAGTATTGAAATCTTACTTTCATGTAGGTCCCTTTACCCTCCCCCACTTAAAAAATATGATTGTTTTATGTATTTCCTCTATATACATTGAGCACTATTACAGATGGTTTTATAAATTTTGATTTAACCATCAAATATGGTTTAAGAAACTAATGAAGAGAAAGATAGTGTAATGAATTTACTCTGTTTTTACCCATTCTGTTGTTCTTTCCTTTCTGAAGTTCCAAGCCTTCTGCTATTTCCTTTCTGTTGGAGAGTTTCCTCTACCAGTTCTTTAAGGGTAGGTCTGTTGGCAACAAATTCTTAGTTTTTCTGCATCTGAGGTTTTCTTTACTTCTCCATTCCTGAAGGATAATTTCATCAGATATAAAATTTACAGTTTGTGGTCCTTTTTTTCTAGCATTTGAAAAATTTTGTAATCTTCTGGTTCCCATGGTTTTTTGTTAAACAAAAAACAGTTTTGGTTTGCTTTTTGATTTTTGTTTCTTTTGTTTTGGGGTTTTTTTTTGTTTTGTTTTTTGGGGTTTTTTTTGTTTTGGTGGTTTTTGGGGGGTGTTTTTTGGCTGTGTTGGGTCTTTGTTGCTGCGCATGGGCTTTCTCTAGTTGCATTGAGCGGGGGCTACTCTTTGTTGTGGTGCGTGGACTTCTCATTGCAGTGGCTTCTCTTGTTGTGGAGCACAGGCTGTAGGGCGCGTGGGCTTCAGTAGTTGTGGCACGCGGGCTCTAGAGCGCAGGCTCGGTAGTTTTGGCGCATGGGTTTAGTTGCTCCACAGCATGTGACATCTTCCTGGGCCAGGGATTGAACCCGTGTCCCCTGCATTGGCAGGCAGATTGTTAACCACTGTGCCACCAGGGAAGTCTGCTCCCATGGTTTCAGATGAAAAATTCACTGCTTGAATTGGTGTTTCCCTACAGGGAGTGAATCATTTCTCTTTGGTTGCTTTTAAGATTTGTTCTTTGTCTCTTTTGTTTTTAGAAGTTTATGGTATGTTTTTTTTTTTTTTTTTTTTTTTTTTGTGGTACGCAGGCCTCTCACTGCTGTGGCCTCTCCCGCTGCGGAGCACAGGCTCCGGACGCGCAGGCCCAGCGGCCATGGCTCACGGGCCCAGCTGCTCCGCGGCACATGGGTTCCTCCCAGACCGGGGCACGAACCCGTATCCCCTGCATCGGCAGGCAGACTCTCAACCACTGCGCCACCAGGGAGGCCCTATGGTATGTTCTTATGTGGATTTCTTTGGGTCTATCATATTTGGAGTTTGCTTGGCTTCTTATATCTGTAGGTTTATGTCTTTAACCAAATTTGGGGAGTTTTTAGCTATATTTCTTCAAATACTTTTCAGCCCCACACTTTTTCCCCTACTTCTGGAGCTCCGATACTAATGTTAGATCTTTGTTATTCCACAGATCCTTAAGGCTCTGTTCAGTTATTTTTTTTCTGTCTATTTTATCCCTGTTGTTCAGATGGAATAAATTTTATAGATCTGTCAACTCAAGTTTACTGATTCTATCCTCTGTCATCTCTACTACTGAACCCATTCAGCAAGTGTTTTTGTGTTGTTGTTTGTTTGTTTGTTTGTTTAGTTTTATAGTTTCTATTTCTTTTTCTATGACTTCTACTTCTTTGCTGAGATTTTCTATTTTTTTCACTTGGTACAGGATAATTCTTAACTGCTTATTGAAGCATTTTTATTATGGAGTTTGCTTTAAAAGCCTTGTCTGATCATCCAAATTCTGATTAATTTACATGTTAGCATCAAGATTGCCAGATTCACATTATGACTTCCTGTTCTTGGTATAAATGATTTTCCATTGTATCCTGGATATTCTGATTGTATGCTAGGGTAATTTTGATTTTATCCTGGATATTTTAGATATTATGCTGACTTGATCCTATTCAAATCTATCTTAGTAGGCAGTTACCCTGCTTAAGTTTAACCTATTGGTTCTGGCCTGCTTTTGTGGGCTGTAGCTCTGATAACAATTTAGTTTTCAGTGCCCTTGCAGTGCTATTCAGGTCTGCTTCATTCCTTGAAACTGCTGGGGCTCCTGCTCAATCTATGCTGGTGTTGCCTACATGGAGAAGGACAGTTTCTTGGATCACCCTATGTCACTGAGCTTACCTTCCACCAGTGGGAGTAGGGGACAAGCAGTACAGGGCCTGGTTTGCTCTTGGCCACTGGGCAGAAGGCTGGGAGACCTCAGGCCTGGGTCTCTATCCTGCTGGGTAGAGGGCCTGAGGACAGCAGCCTCCCCTGTCATTACCAGATAGCCTGCCACTGCCCCAGGTGTGGACTAGGGATTAGGGCTCCCCAGTACGTCTCTGTTGTTCTTCCCCTTTACAGTCGTTGGTGAGAGAGAGCAGGCTTTTCTTAGTTTTTGTTCTGTTCTTTTTTTTCAATCTGGCTGTTGGTAGTTCTGGGATGCAGGCCTCTCCAGGGCCCCGTCCAGGCTACATGGAAGATAAAAGGAAAACTCAGGAGGGAATTCACTGCGGTGACCCTCCTTCCTTAAATCCTCAGGTCACTAGACAGTTTACCTTTTTTCTAGCTTTCAGAGTCCTTTCTGGTTGCCTGTTGATTTATTTCCAGGGTATTTAATTGTATTTAGAGGGGAGGAGCAGGGGAAAAAGAGGGAAGTAGCCATCTTGTCTAGGACCAGAAGTCCCCTCAGTAAATTTTTAAAATTTAATAAGAACTTCAGAGTAATATAAGATATGAATGAATAATAGGAAATATATAACCCAATGTTTAATTATGTATTGTAAGTCATTAGAGGTAAGGATATGGGTGAGTTAAGGCCAGAGTTTGAACGTAAGACTTCATGGAGACGAAGTAACTTGAGCAGGGCCTTATTGCAAAAGGCAGGGTCATAGAGTTGAAAGGAACAGTATGAACAGGAAGGAGTATGGAAAACACTTGAGGAGATTTGCACATCTTGAGCAGAAATTATGTTAGAGAGTAATGAGAATAGAAAATAGGATGGTTAGACTCTGATGATATAGAGGGCCTTGGAAGTCTAGAGTGACACTTCATATGTTGAAAAGTGAAAAGCTATCCCAAAATTGTAAGGAGAAGGAGTGACACAAAGTGAAGTTGAAGCAAGATTAGTTTAAAATCGGTGTGCAGGATATCTTATATTGGGGGGAAACTGATAATTCAGGAGCTAATTGTGAGTTTGTCCTGGTATTCTAAATGTGAGGTGGTGCCTGTGCCTATGAGGTATTTGAAGCGGTAATAAAGAGGAAGTGGATTCAAAAGAGAAAGTGATAGGACTTGATACCTGACTATATGTAAAAAGTGGGGTTTGATTCATAGACTGTCAGCTTTGGTGACTTCTCTGTCCCCATGTATTTAATTAAATATAAGTAGGAAATTGTTAAAGAATGAATTTTGTTCTTTAGTGAAGCTCTTCTTTCTCCACTCCCTTCCCACCTACATATGTAATTTGAGAAAAACCTTACTGTCCTTAGGCAACTGATTAACACCTTTCTTTAACTTTTTCCAAGCAACGTACTGTTAACACACATTCTGAAATAGCTATTATACATGTTAAAAGATGTTCAGCCTCACTTGTAATTAAAGAAATGCAAATTAAAACAACAAAGTTTGTTTTTATGGTACTATTCAATGCTATAAGGCTTTAATGAAACACATATTCTTATTCTTTTCTGATAGATTAAATTGGTATAATCTTTCAGGAAAGAAATTTGACAATATGTAGCAAAAGCCTTTAAAATGTTTAAATACTTCTACTTCTAAGAATTTATAGTAAGGAAATAAATACAAAGAGATGATGTATGCCAAAATGTTAGTTGCAGTGTTCCCAATTTTTCACAGTTATAATTGTATCTAAATGTATAGTAGTAGAACTGAACGGTTAAGTAGTATACATATGGTGGAATATTACACAGCCTTTTAAAATAATGTTTTAAGGAATTTAATTTTAATAACAAATACTTATGATGATAGAATGTTAAATGAATTCCAGTTTTACACACTGCAGTAATATCCTATCATATCATGCGTGTTCCACCTGTTTTATAGCCATTATTAGGGCAAAAATATCTTGCCCTTCTTTTCAGAAGTTATTTGCCAACCACTACAGATAATGAAACTAATTTTAGCCTCTTGAGCTAAAGATTTCCACAGTGCCTTACATACAGTGCTCAACAAATATTAACTATTATTATGAAAGATCTTTTGAGAATTTTCTTCCTAGAAAAGTATACATATTTATGTATACAACCAAGCATGCAACTTTAGGCCTTTTATGGACCACATAAAGCCCATATGTGGATCCTGCTAACTAGGACCATGGTGAAGAATCACTGCTGTAACTGAAGGAATCTCTTTTTACCCTTGAATGTAGTTGAATCAGAGTTTGTTGTCCAGGATAAGAGGTGTCAGTTCTCATTTTCACCTGGTATCCTTGGGAATGAGTCTTCACTTAATACTGCCTTTTTAAAATGACTGAGTAGGGCTTCCCTGGTGGCGCAGTGGTTGAGAGTCCGCCTGCCAATGCAGGGGACACGGGTTCGTGCCCCGGTCCGGGAAGATCCCACATGCCGTGGAGCCGCTGGGCCCATGAGCCATGGCCACTGAGCCTGCGCATCCGGAGCCTGTGCTCCGCAACGGGAGAGGCCACAACAGTGAGAGGCCCGCGTACCGCAAAAAAAAAAAAATATTAAAAAAAATAATAAAATGACTGAGTAATTTAACACACAATTTCATAATATCTCTCATCTTGCCTGGTGATGCTTACATTAATTGGGGGATTGACTCCCAAATAAACATATTTAACTAGGGAGACAGCGGGAAATCTATTGTGATGGTTCAGAATTTGCAGCCCTTCCCATCTTTCATTTCTCCAGCTCCCTCGATCTTCACATATGACTGTTTAGATGGTTCACCACCACCACCCCTTCCAAGTCTATTAATAACCCAGTAGCAGTAGCAATCAGAGCCCTAGACACTACAAAGTGATAGAAGAGGAAAATAAGCTAAGGTAGTCATGGATTAGAGAACTAAATTGCCAAATCGAGTTCAGTTCCAGGGCCACATTTAAAGGGGCTGTTGAACAAGTCCAGAAGATGGCAACCAGATGGCAGTGGATATGGTTCCCACAATATATGAGGAACCGTGGTCAGAGCTAGGGAGAAGAGAAGGCTAAGGCAGTGATAGGGGAGCTCTTACTAGCCAGCTGCCTTCTGAGCTCCCTTAGAGAGACTGTATGGTATAGTAACTAAGAGTTCAGAGTTAGACCTACATTCAAATTCCAACTCTATCACTTTCTGGCCAGTATGACCTGAGACAAGTAACTTAAATTCTGACCTCACATTCTTCTTTTGTTATAAAATAGAAGTGATAATAGTACCACATATAGGATTCTGAGGATTAAATGACTGAAAAGCACTGCACAAAGTTTAGCATGCCTTAAAAGTGCTCATTCAATAAATGCCGTATAGCAATAGCATTAAAGATGATGATTCCTCTCGAGCTGAAATTAGAAAAATGAGCTGTTATGGAAAGGCAGATTCTGGCTCAGCACATGGAAGAAATGCTCTTCCCAAATGTGTTCAGGTGAAGACTGAAAAACAATCATATGTCAGAGATGCATGGATGGATTCTGCCATTTGGTAATAGTTCGTAATTAAGTTCCCTTTCCACTGTAAGACTCTTATAAGGTCGACCCACATGAAAACTATGTTTTCCTAACATGGTTGTTTATGTTACAGAATTAAATCTGAAGAAGTTGGGCTATGAAATATCTTACTTTGGTATAATGAGATTTTTATTGGCTTCTTCAATTATACCATTTACAAATTGAGAGAACTTGCTAAGAATCAATGGTGTGAGTGATATTATTAGAATTAAGTGCAAGTCATAGAGGCTTCTAGACAGTTTTCCATCTACAGAGAAGCTAAGCAGATGTTAGGTATTAATTAACACCTTGAGAAAATTTAATTAGATTTTAAGAATACAATTTTTAAAAGGCCAGTTTTTTTAAAAATGCATCACAGGTGCTATTTAAGTTCCACCTAAAACAATTTGGAATGAATCTTCATAGTATTTTCATTTCTCTATAATTTATATTTTGCATCCTTCTAGAAAAAATTTGAAGCAACAATTTAGATCATTATACTAGATAGATGAGGAAAGAAAAAAGAGCTAAAAGGCCTTTCTGCATTAGTTCAGAGAGCCAAATAATATATCAGTATCTTCATATTAACTACTATTGCTCAAAAGGAAGTTATACAGAGAAAGAACCTCTGTACGTAGGGAAACAGTGGAAAAAGTGAAAAAGAAGAGTAGCTTTATTTAGAAGCAAAAAACCTAGGTTTGTTTCTTGTGCTGCTGTTGGCCTGCTTTGTAACTTTTCACAGTTCATTTAACCTTAAAAGACTCAGTTACCTCCTCTGTAAATCAGAGAATGTAATCTTGCTTTGTCTTCCTTACATGGATGTTATAATACTTAAATGACCTAGTTTCTATGTGAAAGAACTTTGCAAACTAGAAAATATTATCCAAATTTTAATTGTTATTTGTGACATGAAAATTGCATTCTGACCCAACACAAGAATTATTATGTTTAAGAAGGAAATCATGAACTTGTTTAAAAACAACCAAAGATTTGGGGGGCAAGATGTGGAGATGGATGATATTTTCTTCAGAATCTCCTTGTTTTCCTTCTATAGCTGTTTTAAAACAGTAAGAAAAACACAACCCCTTCGAGGTCCTTTTACTCTAGCAAGAATTCAATATAAGTCTTTTAAGAAAAAGGTAAAATGTTTTCATTAGTAGTCCTTTCCAGTCTATATTTGGCATTCAGGCTGTAGCTAACAGTATTTTACTTCCAGATAAGTCACATTCTAGTTAAAATTATATGAGCTGCTTAGAAATCATACTTTTGTAGAGCCAATTTAAAAAAATTTATAAACACACAGATAAGTTGAAAAAGCAGAACAATGAACACCACCTTTATACCCTCACCTAGATTCACTGTCAGTCTCTTACCTTCTCCATCTTTATTGCTACATACATCGGCATGCACGCACACTTCCCTTTTTGCCAGATTATCCAAAGGTAGGCCACAGCCATCAGAAATGTGCTGTTTTAATGATCATTTTATCTGCTGTTCAAATGCAGTGGAGCAACATGATTCTTATAAAGTTTATTCTATAGTTGGTGCCATCTGTTAGTGCTTGTTATCCAAAGTCTTGAGTACGTTTTATTGGAGGCAGAGATGCTCAGATTAAAGTTATATTCTTAGTAATCCCTGTGTGATGCCTCCTAAACTTGTAAGATCTATATGGTCACAAAAGGGATATTTGACTACTTACTGGTAAGTTTAAGACCCTAAAAACTAATGGCAGTACTTTCCTTAAGTAAAAATAAAGTAGTAAAAGTACTACATATTTTTTAAATGCCTTTGTTGTTCTGTAACAGGCTGAAATAGTCAAGTTTTATATTTTCAAGCAGTTTGGAAAAAGGAAAACCTCAGTGTTTTCAATGGAACATTTGTTAAAATTTAAATATTTCATTGGTTAGAAAGTTTATTTATTGTTATAAATTGATGCTATCTGATGGAAAATATCCACTCATTGTAATCACTTAGTCTCGGTATGAGTACAACCATAAAAGCTGTATCTGGTTTTTTCTGTTTTTTTTTTTTTTTTTTGCAGGAGATTTTGATGAATTCATTCAAGACAATAATGACATTATGTTGAAAAACATAGCAGAAGACCTTCGGAATTGCTTACCTCTAGAATCCATGCTTTCCTCAGAACATCTAGCCCTCCAAAAAGTAAATATGTTTAGTTAATTTACTCTTAGTGCTACTTGAGGACTCTCCTATTCTCCCCTGACCCCATTAGCCTTTCCAGTCTAATCAGTCCTGAATTCTGCTTTTTCGTTTGGTGCTTCAATCATGTCACCAATTCTTTTGAGTCTGTAACCTTCTGGCTCCCTAGTACCATTCATTCAACAGATATTTTTTGAGGGTGTCCTGTTTGCCAAGCACTCAACCCCCCACCCCCACCCCCAAAATCAAGGCACGACATTAATCTGTCCCTGCCTACATCATTGTCCTGGTTTTCTTTTCCCTGTTCCATTTCCGTGGCTTTTATCAAGGGTGAAGTTCACCCCTTTGTCTCCTTCTCCTACTTTTGCGTTACACAATTTTTGCTTCTTTTATTCCTTTATTCCTAGAATTCTCACTTTTCTTCTCCAGACAACCCCCTCATTCAGGTACCTTCAAAGCCCAACTCTTATGGGATACATATGCTATGAATACTGTTTCCTAAAGCAAAACTAAGAATAATAATTTCTTCTTCCCCCACTAATCTGAAAGTAACAGCACTTCATGTGGTTTTTCAGCATGTAAATTCCTGAGCAGAGGTGCTAAATCCTGTACATTTTTAGTAGTTCTGTGCTCATTGTGAGCACTCAGTAAATCTTAGTAAACATCCAGTCATTTACAGGAGGAAAATAGTGGGTCGTATAAAAACTAAGAGCAATATTTGTAATACAGTTTGGATGTTATTAATAAAACAATCTTAGCAGTCTCATGATATAACACAATATATAAAGAGAGAAAAATGTATTCATTGCATGTTAATGGTGGACCCACAATCCCCCATCCCAACAAACTGTTTTTCTCTTCCTTTGTTTCCTTCTGGTCCTTGTATATGTTCATACATTTTATATACTTATATATGTGTATGTGTGTGTATAGATGTAGATATAATTTGTAGATTTCCAAGCAGATAGGTTGATTCTTTATTTAGTGTTAAAGTAGAAGGAATCAGACGTATTTTTCTCTGTAGCTGCTTGCTATTATATCATGTACCACCAGTATTAATAAAGTGCTATTATTTGTAAGCATGGAGTTTTACTAACATTGTTATTATTTGAAAACTTTGCTTCTGGGCAAAGATTACTTGCTAAGTATTTTGATGGGTAAGTCGCTGACATGTAGGACTCAGAAGACCTGATATTAGTTTCAGTTCTTCCCGCTCTTAACTAACTAGTGTCATTTCTTGGGAGAACTCTCTCTGGGTATCAGTTTCTTTATTTGTAAAATATACTACTTAGGATGGACAAGATGGTCTCAAAATACTCCTTTCAATTAAAATTTTAATCTATTTCTCATAGCCATGTTTTGCATCATGACATGTCAAATAACAAGTTGCTAGTGTCTGAAAAATAAAACAAAAGCAGAGCAGAGTTGCTGACTTCCATAATCAAAACTTGTCTTCCTGGGCCTTGTCGTTGCTCTCAGAATTTTAGCATATGAACCACTGATGTTTTGCCTTATTTAGCAATAAAAAGAGACTTCTTTGTACTTTGTTTCTTTTGATGTTTTTCTTCTCTCCACCAGATACAGCAGCAGCCAGAACCCACAGTTCACGTTGATGCATTCCTTTATGATGAAGACTTTATTGATTCATTATGTGAGGAAGGAAAAATGAGCAGATACTACTGTATGGTGTGCGGCTCACACCAGACGGCACCTTTAGGTGGGCACTCAAGCCTGCGAACCTGATGACTTCATGTGTACTTTTCCTTACATGTCATGAGTATGCAGATTTTATTTTTAATATCTTTAATTTTTATTTTTTTATTTATTTTTGGCTGCATTGGGTCTTCGTTGCTGCACATGGGCTTTCTCTAGTTGCGTCGAGCGGGAGCTACTCTACACTGCAGTGTGCGGGCTTCTCATTGTGGTGGCTTCTCTTGTTGCGGAGCACGGGCTCTAGGTGCGCGGGCTTCAGTAGTTGTGGCACACGGGCTCAGTAGTTGTGGCTCCCGGGCTTATTTGCTCTGCAGCATGTGGGATCTTCCTGGACCAGGACTCGAACCCATGTCCCCTGCATTGGCAGGCAGATTCTTAACCACTGCGCCACCAGGGAAGTCCCAAGTATGCAGATTCTTGCCTAAGCATTCACTGTTTTTTGAAAGCAAAAGGACAACCTGCAGCCTAGCCATTACCAGTTATTGCAGTCAGGGAAACTAAATAGAAACATCGTCCAGGGAAGCTAGGCCACTTCTTGTCTCTCCCAGGGGGATATTTCTGCTTTTCACTGAGCATGTTTAATTGGAGGTGACTTTTCAGGTCCAGCAACTAATCAGAAGTGAATGAATACAGGGAAACTGACTCATACTTTATATACTCAAAAGAGATTCACATTTAACCATAGTGCTGATTTATTTACAATGAGAAATATAACTGCCAAGGGGGCTGAAAACGTTCTCCCCATAGAAACATCTACTTGAGAAGTCAGATAGTAATCAGATATTGTTGGATGGGCATGGATTCAGAGGACGGAGATAGAGAATCTTGACAGTCTATTCAGACCATGATTTAACATCATGGAGCATCTTTGGTCTATAACCCAGAACAACTCTAGTGACAGTCTCCTGCATCTCTTTCCCTCAGATGCAGCACCTGTGTTTCAAATGGGAAACTAGACTGACTCCATGCTGCTAAGATGTTAACTCTTCTGTTAATATATTTTTTGTTCAAACTGGATATTATTGGCTAGGCTATTAATTAAACATGCTATTTCAGTCTCCCTGCTCACTTAGATTTAGAGGTGTTGCTTAGAGTGGGTAAGTAATATTGTGCTCATATTACTGATCTTAGATAATATTATTCTCGAAAATTAACTACTACCAAATTTGTAGTATGTTGCTAATACAAATATATTGTACCTGTATTGTAGTTGGGGATTAAACTCCCCTGGTTTACTGATTTAAGATTCTATTTTTAGATAGTACTTATTTCCATTTGAAGTATTTGAAATTCACAGAATAGAAAAGGACTTAGACAAGAACAGTAGAGGAAGGGACTTCCCTGGTGGCGCAGTGGTCAAGAATCCGCCTGCCAACGCAGGGAACACGGGTTTGATCCCTGGTCCGAAAAGATCCCACATGCCATGGAGCAGCTAAGCCCGTGTGCCACAACTGCTGAGCCCGTGTGCCACAACTATTGAAGCCCGTGCGCCTAGAGCCCATGCTCCGCAACAAGAGAAGCCACCACAGTGAGAAGCCTGTGCACCACCACAAAGAGTAGCCCCTGCTCGACGCAACTAGAGAAAGCCCACACACAGCAACAAAGACCGAACGCAGCCAAAAGAAAAAGAACAATAGAGGGAAAACTAAAAAGTGAATTATAAATAACACCATATCAGATCTGACATACAGAAATTTACAGAAGGGCTATGTTTGACACAGAAAAATTTGGAGGTTAGGATGTATTTTCACATAAAAATCAGATTGTAAATAGTGTCTGGACACCCAGACCAGCCCAGATAACTATAATGACTCTGAAAAAGCTATCACTGTGTGGGCCTCTTATCCCCTATATGAAAGGGGCTTGTCCAGCTACAAGACACGAACGATGACTCTGGAGCCCAGGGCAGGAGCACTAACGTGGCAAAGAGGATCGTGAGGATGAGAGGAGATAAGGACTATGGTGGTCAACCCCCCTCCACCCCATCACCTCCAGTGTTACTTCTGAGGCCTAGTCATCCTTTATTTTCTTCCAAGGGATTAGCCTGCCTGCTTCCATTTTCTTTGCCACCAGTCATTAGTTATGATCAAAGTTTTTCCCCTTCCTGACCATTATATCATGTAGCATACAGTAGAGAAAGTCTTTGGGTTACCTCCATATCAGAAAAAGCAGACTCGGGCTCTCCCAGGTATTTCATTACAGAAATAATGGAGTGAGAAGGTGGTCTAGGAGACTAGAAATTGTAGCAATTAAACTAAGGGAAATAACAGTTTAGGAGTGTTTTAACCTCCTTCCATACCACCCCTCTCCTGCACTCCAGAACACACTTTAGGTTGGTCAGGGCTGCCACATTGTTCCACTCCAGAGATGGTCATTCATTGGGTAGTTTACAGTCTATGCAGCAAGAGGTGGAAGCCCTGTGGTTGGCTCTGGGATAGGGTGAGAAAGCCAGATGGTATGGGAGTTAGGAAGCAGTTGCTGGGAACAGCAGTTCAGAGGGAGAAGAGGAAGGGGAAAACCCAGGACACCCTAAGCAGCAGCAAGAAGGAAATGAGGAGCATGGGGGTAGGGACAGGCAGCTGAGTAGCGGTTTTCTCGAGGCCTTTGATGACGATGATGATGAGGAGGAGGAGGAGGAGGAGGAGTGATGATGATTTTGGCCATGCTGCGCGGCTTGTAGGATCTTAGTTCCCTGACCAGGGATGGAACCCGTGCCCCCTGCAGTGGAACCACTGGACCGCCAGGGAGTTCCCTCTAGAGGCCTTTTAAATGTCAGAGACTTCATATTTGTTCTTGTCTAATACAGCTCAGAGTGAATGAACACAAAATTATCACATTAATTTTTTCTAAATAACCTCTGAATGGCTTTCATTGATTAAGAAAAGCATGAAATACACTTTACAGGTGAAAGAATTAGAAATACAGAATGGAATTGTTAATCCCCAAGCAGAATTTAATGTTTACTCTGTTCTAATTCTCCAGGGTTTATTTCTCATTCCTTCTCTCTCATGGAATTGAAGTTCATTTATCATCATGTACTCCCTGATCTATCGGGAAAGGTCTTGGTTGACGTTGGCTCCAGGCTTGGCACCGTCCTTTACGGGGTAAAGTCCAGCTTGTAGACATACTCAACATTTGGAAATACTTTCTTCTCCTACTAGCATCAGTTTTGCCTGCCACCATCCAAGGTGACAGCTTGGCTTTATTTATTAGAGTAACAGAATAATATTGTTAAAATAGTGTATCAAATTTGGACTTTCAAAGGCCAGCTCTCTGATTTCCTTTACTAGTTTGACTTTGTGACACAAGTGAAGGAATATCAGCAAAACAGCAACAGGTGACCCTCATAACACTTTGCTATTCTGTCACTCACTTACTGCCCTTCTAACTCCATTTTCTGTACTGTACTAAAATAGTATAGTATACTGAGTTTTGATAAGAGCTCTTATAAAACTGACAAATTTACTTGACCTGGGAAATTGCTTATGGCTATGAGCAAGTCCCTGAACACCTCTGTGCCTCAGGTTCCTGACCTGTAAGTGAGCAAACTAAATGATATCCAGGACACATCATGCTCTAGTTTTCTGTGATCCAAAGTTCGAATGTAGACTTTTGTGTCTTCAATGTGGCTTTTTTTAAAAAATTCAAATCATGAGCATTTTTAATATTCTTAAATGGTTTTATCAAAAAACTGCAATGTGGTTTCTGGTTGTCATTAGCAGATGTGTTAAAACATGTGGCCAACAGCAGTAGATGTTCATGCCAGAAACAGGCCCTATCAGTTGCCAGCATCACTGCCTGCCCTAAACAGAAACAGTTAACTCTTTCATGCTTCATTTATTTTTCAGTATTGACTTTTATTCTACCATTAGGAAAAATAGCCATAATAGAAAGTACAGTTTATCAGATGGCTTTGTTTGGAGAACATTAGAGAGTATGCTTGTTTACCATATTTTGTCCATTCCTGTTAATTTTTTTATTTGTTAGAAAAGTATATAGCTGAAATAATTGTGGCTATGCAGGTATTTGGCAGCATTAATGAATTTAAACATATTGTCATTTTCCTCTATAGTACGTCACTGATTCAGTCAACAGAAATTTTTTGAATACTTACATATGCTCTATTGAACATATTCTAAAAATCCATGATGAGCTATGAATATAAATTTAGTTTACACGTGTTAGTTGATGTATAATGGTCTTCAGAATATGATTTGACCTCTCCTTCCAGATTATTTTTTGTTATTACAACCAAAAATAGATACATAATAATATATAGTCGGTTCTTGATGATCCTTGTTAACTAATGGCCAGTTATCTTTGGTGGATTGCCAGACACCAGGCTGACTTCTCAAAGCCAAACAGGACACACCTCCAGCCACCCTCCTCTTGTGTCAGACTGTGCATGAGTTTCCATTATATTTCCCACAGGTTAATGCCTTTCTTGCTTTCCCCTGATGTAACTTCCCAAGAAATTACAGAAGTAGGGTATTAAACAAATAATCTATATGTGATCACTTTCCTCATTTCCAACTTTGTTGAATGCACAGTTTTATCAGGAAAAGTAAGAAATCAATCTTTAAAAATATGATTACTTTTAAATAACGGAAATTAATAAACTATAATCAAGGTCTCGATGAGTAAGAGTCTAAGTTCTTAAAAGTTGTTTTACATAAATTATAAAATGTTATTTGTCTCTCCTTTTTATCTTTATTTTTACTTTATTGAATTCTATTTTTAAAAGTTTGATTTTTAGGGACTTCCCTGGTGGTCCAGTGGTTAAGACTTTGCCTTCCGTTGCATGGGGTGCGGGTTCGATCCCTGGTTGGGGAGCTAAGATCCCACATGCCTCGCGGCCAAAAACCAAAACATAAAACAGAAGCAATATTAAAGACTTAAAAAAAAAAAAAAGTTTGACTTTTAAAATTTCAAGTAGAAATAAACCCACAACTAAAAGCTAATTCTTTTGCATCATAATGTATCTTCATATTTTAGGGTTATCTTTACAGTTCAGCATCACAACTATATGGAGTAGAATTGAATGGAGACTTTTGCCAGTTGCAGGAAATGGTCATAAAAAAGTACCAGTTCACTGACAGAATAAAGGTACCCTTTTAAATGTTTATTCTGTTATCCACCGTATAGCATAGTTTAGCCAAATTTCTTCTGCATTGGATTTGGAAACTCTTTTTGAATCTATTCTTGATTGCTGTTGTGTAGAAACAGATTGAGTTAACTTAATATTTTAAAACACTGATAATAAAGACGAATTATTATCAATATGTTCCACTCACATTTTTCTCTTCCTCCCAAATTTTATTAGAAAGTAGAATTTTTTCTTAATTTTCTTCACATCAACTATAGTTTTGGTAGCACTAATTTTGAATCTCTTGATGTTGGTCAGAAGTGTATTTAATTAAACTCTGAATGTTGAAAGTAAGCAAAAAGGTTAAGTAATGCTCACAGTTTTTATCTTTTTATAAGCTTTCAATAGGAATTGTGGGTGCCACAGAATAGCGGTTCATGGGAAAATGATGTCCTGGGTTGGGCTACGACAGAAATTTTCTGTTTCTTATATGTAAGGGGAAAAATAACAAAAAAGGGGAAAGGAAGTTTTTTGGTTGATGCAGTAATCCTTGTCATTTCACTAGCGATCCTACACTTCTAATGGCAATGCACAGAAGTATTGTGTACCTAAGGATCTGTGGTATTCAGTGCAATCAAACATTGAAAGACATATCTTAGTAAGATTAAAGATCTAGCTTTCCCCTTTCTTATAGAAGGAAAACTTTTCATTCTCTTCCTCCTTCCATCCTTCCTTTTTTTTCTCTTTCTCTCTCTCATCTTGGAAATTGAGAGGCAAGTGATCAAAGAGAATTCATTGTCCAATAATAAGTTCATGGATTTTTCTCACTATCCCATATTTAATGAACAAAAACACACTGCTCTTACATAATAAGAATCACATAACTAACAGGAATATTGATTTAATTAGAAATAGAGATTTAAACATTCTGGATATTATTTATTTGTAAGGCTAAGTTCTTTTTTGAAAGGAAATCATACGATATAAAAAACTTTTTCTCTTCTTTTTAAAATAAAAGTTATTTGCTTTGCTCTTGAGCAAATAAATGTTTCCTCTTATTATCTTGCCTGTGGTCTACAAGACTTGTTGATTATAGTCGAAGTTAATTTTTTGAGGTATATAGTTTTTTCAATAAATTGTTTTGTTTGCTTTCTTGGATAGATAATATATTCAAGTGAATTTTAGATGAAGAGTTGGACAAGGCCAGTTAACATATTTGTATTAACATTTTACAATTTACAAATTAGTTTTTAAATTTTATATGGTCCCTTTTGATTCTGTGAATCAGGACATATATTACTCCATTTTATTTATGAAGACACTGACTACCCAAATGTACAAATCCAGTTGATGATGGAGCCAGAATAACTAGTGATATAATGGAAAACGCTCTGAACTGGGAGTGAAAAGAGTGTAATTATAACTATATAAATGATTCCATCTAAAACAAAATTTTTACAAGTTTATTAGGTATTGAGTATCTTCCATAGGTAGTAGTATTAAATATACTGTTCTCCCATTTTAAGAAGTGTGAATCTCCCATATTGCCTCACAAAATCATTGAATCAATAGCTATTTCTTACGTGATTACATGATATGGTGTCTTTGTTCTCTTACGTGAACTCATTCTTTTTTAGGTGCATCATGCAGACATCTGTACACAAGGTTCACTTCTGCAAAATGCTGATGTTATTATAATGAATAATGTCTTTGAATATTTTCTTAATGAGGCAGAACAGGCCAGGTACGTTATTTATTCAAGCAAGAAATCTGTTGTTAAAATGTGTCTAACAAAGTATGAAAAGGGATTGGTAGAAGTGTTTTCATATTAAACTTTTTTAAATTAATTAATTAATTTATTTTTTGCCACACTGTGAGGCTTGTGGGACCTCAGTTCCCCAACCAGGGATCAAACCGGGGGCCCTAGCAGTGATATTAAACTTCTCAGAAATGACCTCAACTGTCAGGAGTTTATATTAATAAGGAAATGTGTTATGTCTAAATGAAAATAAAAATAAACTTTGGTTGTCTAACCTTGTAAATATTACATCTAATTTTGAGTAGTTATAAAATGGTTTCATGACCGAAGCATTTGCTTCGCAGTCTGGGATGCAAGAAGTTATCAATTCCCAGTGGGTTTTTATACTTATTCTTTTCTGCCTCAGTCTTCTTTTCTTTGAAAAAACATGTCCTATGCTCTCCTATCACAAAATTATGGGAATTAACTGGTGCCTATAAATGACTATAAAACAAGATGTAGGGCTTCCCTGGTGGCGCAGTGGTTAAGAATCCACCTGCCGATGCAAGGGACGCGGGTTCGAGCCCTGGTCCAGGAAGATCCCACATGCCGCAGAGCAGCTAAGCCCGTGTGCCACAACTACTGAGCCTGTGCTCTACAGCCCGCGAGCCACAACTACTGAGCCCATCTGCCACAACTACTAAAGCCTACGCACCTAGAGCCCATGCTCAACAAGAGAAGCCACCACAAAGAGAAGCCCATGTACCGCAATGAAGAGGAGTAGCCCCCGCTCGCCATAAATGTTCTTAATGTGGTAATAGTAGGTTCCTGGAGTTTATTCCACTATTCAAGCAATAGAAAAATTAACAAATCTCTGATCACTTTTTAAAAAAATTTTTGGCTGCTCTGCACAGCTTGTGGGATCTTAGTTCCTCGACCAGGGATTGTACCCACGCCCTGGGCAGTAAGTGTGGAGTCCTAACCACTGGACCACCAGGGAATTCCCTGTGATCGCTTTTCTGACTTCTCATCAGGACATACGTATACTCTAGATGCAGGAAACCTCCTTTCCATATCTATGAAAGGGCATTACACACGTTTGGATTAGTGCATCAGTGAGGTTTCCACTGCAAGAAATAAAAAGACATAATTATAGACCGTAAACAGTTAATATGGAGTAGAATCCTGAATGAGTAACCCTCTTTATCCTGCCACCCCTTTACCGTCTATATTTTCTCTCTCTCACACACACATACACACACATATCTATTACTTGTAGGTTAAGGTTAGTACAAAATTAACAGTGTAAATAGTTTAAAAAGAAACTAGTTCAACAGAAAGCTAATCATATTCTCAAAGCTCAGCCAGAATGGGTGATGATTTTTTGGTCACAGGCTAAAGGCCAGAAACACAGCATGAACAAGTTGTTTTAATCATAGTGCACTCTTTAAGCTTAATTTCCAGTGGACAAAGTATGTATAGCTTTTTACCTTTTTAAGTTCAGGACCAGTAGTCAAAACATTACATAATTGTTGGAGAATGAAATATACTAGGTTTATGCTGTATAAGAAGTTAAAAGACAAAAACACCTTAAACTCTTCACAGATTCATATAGGAAGATTTTGAATGCTGAAGAATGATGAATGCTACCTGTTAACTTGATACTGGAAAGTATTTTCATGTTTGGGTTGTTTTAAAAACTGTCTTGGGGGACTTTCCTGGTGGTCTGGTGAAAAACCCGCACGCCACAACTAGAGAGAAGCCCGCATGCCGCAACTAAGACCAGACACAGCCAAAAATAATAAATAAATAAAAAATCTCAAAAAAAAAACTATCTTGGAAAATTAACTCACAAACTCTGCATGACTCACCAAATACGTACTGACCATGTGTTAGTTAGTTCAGTCATTTCTCCAAGTTAATCAAATGCAGTGAATTCTAAATATAGATAGATTATAGCCTCTCATGGTTAATTACCTTCATCATGAATGACACTACATGGGAGAAAGTTTAGAAGATACAGTAAAGCATTCTGATATTGGAATCATTCTGACAAAATTGATCATTTACCTATATAATTCTGTATTGTAGCAAGTAGAGTAATTCTTAGTTTAAAAGGTGCCTCTGTATTTTTTCAGTAGGTGAAACATATACAACTACTACAATGACAGCTTCTCAGAAACAGCAAGTGCTATTTTGAGAGCCATGCCCAACCGTGCCAGTATACTCAGCTTCTTCAGTCTTACTAAATAGACTTGTAAAATATATAATTTCTAAGGAACTACATCAAGACAACAAACAGCTCTAGCCCAAGCACAGTGATATTTATTATCAAACACTGCTTCTTGGTTTTATATCTAGCCTGAGAAAAAGAACATTTGTATCGTTTTGCCTAGTAAGCTCCAGAATATACTAAACCCAATAACCATTGCTGTAACTAAAATAAGTGCAAGTGATACTGCTGCCCACCTGCCCCACTACAAGGGGTGCACATCCCTGCATTGTTTGACCCTTGCTCCCCAATAGCAGGGTGTACTGTCAAGACTCGTGCACAGTGTAGAAATCCCATTCATGTCTGCTCTACAGGTTAATCAGAACTGATCAGACACTGCCCTCTGACACATATATATGCACATGGCGTGCCATCGTGCTTCAAATCTAGTTGATCTCATTAAGCTTCTCAGGTGCCATAGTGTCCAGAATTCTTTCCATTGAATATTTCTGACAGCCAAATAAAGTATGATTTCACTCTTGATATTATTTTAAAAGATCTAATCTATATGTTATACTCTTATTTTAGTCTTTGCTTGTTTTCTGGCTTCTCTGGCCTTTCTCCATGAGTCTTTCCCACTCACCCGCCTCAGCCGGGTTCCATTCTGCAGAAAGTTTGACAGTTCATAAAGAATTGAAGAGGCTTTAACGCTGATCCAGCTTTGATTTCTGTATCAGTTCTGAAAACTTCCTTTTGGCCTTACTCACAATCCCTTGTATTAACCCTAATCCCCATCTTGTTAAATCTCTCTCAGTATTGTAACTTCACAGTTTTGCCAACATCCCTTCAGGAACTGAATTTACCAATTTCTAGTATCTTGCTGCGGTCCTGTTTTCTGCTGGCAAACATTTTTACCCATCTGGATTTCTACATGTCGCCTGGGCTATATTTTTTTTTGTCATCCTCATTTTGAAAAAATATCCAGTGTCTGGTAAAGCATAACATATAAGTTTTGAATGTGTTATAGAGCCTGGGAATATATCAGCCATAATGTAAGGAAGCAAGGATCCTTATTAGTGACAGTGCCAAGTCTTGAAGATTCTCTCTCAGGCCTTCAGGTATGTAAGCCTCTTTCCCAGCATTTTTATTGTCAAAACTTTTCTTCTGCTTTTTTCTGATAGCTGTTAAAATATTCTAGAAATGTTCTGTCTGAATGTAGTGACAATGATAGAAAGAATAGCAAAACCTTATGGCTTAAGAACTGATTTGTGGTTTGTTCACTGGCATCAAGAGCTCTGAAAGTGTACAGATTCCTTTGCTTCTCCACCCAGTTTCTCCAGCTGTGGGGTTACAGTTTTATTTAGGTTAACAAATGCTATTAAATATTTGTAAGAGACTTAGAAGACCCACATCATAACTTTTTCCTGAGAACAAAAGAAACAGAGCTGTTCAGGTTTCTAGAATCAGTAAGTGGACTGGAGGCCCACATCCTGAACACAGTTGAGCTAGGTCAAGTTTGGAATCTTGCACAAACTGCTTCTATGTTCCTCAGATTCTCCGTACAAAATAAGGCTGATACTTAATAATAAGATTCAGCCCAATAAATTGACCCTTTTATAAAGGTTAATTAATGTTTGTAAAGCTCTTTGAGATCCCTAGATGAAAGATACTGTGGCATTTCTTAGTACAGAGTCGTATTATCATTTTCTTTAATACCTCTTTCCTCGCATATAAGCACTGCCAAATTTAAGTATATATTTCTTCCTTTAAAAAACTAAACAATCATCAATAATACCTTCTTTAAAAATTTTTGTCAATCATCTAAATTACAAAAGTAATTCATGTTTGTCATAACAAGGGAAATAATCCAGAGATATATAAAGGAACGATGTTGATCTCCCCAGTTTCCCCCCACCTAATTCCCTCCCCATGAGATCCCTACCCCGTGAGTGGTATAATTCTACCATACTTTTCCATACTCATAAAAACATACCTTTTAAAATATGTGCTCTCCAGTTTATAATGTCTATATGTATTGAAATAATTCAGTGATTTTCACTTACCAAAGTAAAATATTTTTGAAAGAGTCCTTACATGTGAATTCTTAAATAACATTATTGCTTTCCTATTTAATGAAACTTCTTTAAACAAATATATCCATTGGTGGCTCCAGAATTTCTGTATCCTGGAGACCCAAGTTTGCAATGTGAAGGGAAGGGCCTGATAAAGGTTATGGAGGGAGATTACCCCCTCTCGTGCAACCTCTTAGCACCATCACTGTGTGTATATGAACCGTTTCTCTGTGTACTCCCATTGTTGTTTTAATCTTTTATTGTTTAAGCTAGTTTAATTATTAAACTATTTACATTAAAATAATTATACTATATGTTCTTTATTCTTTCAAATTCCAAAATCAAGGTAAATTACTTAAGTCCCTGAATCCACAAACCTACCATTTAGTACGACAGAGAATTATGTGGCACCATGTAGAACTTAGTCCCTCTCATTGTAATAAAAATCTTTTGTGTTCAATTACTTAGTCATGATTTCTCGAAATTCAAGAGAATAGGTTCATTCTGCAATTTTCGTATTTGTTTATGACCTTTTTTTTTCCAGATTAATATACAGTTATCTCCCTGGGTTGAAGAGGTACCACTGAAATATGATGTGTACCCAGAAAAGGATATTGACAGGGAAGCTCTTGAACAAATACATTTATACAAGATTCTCTAACACCACAAGAGTCCTACCTCAGTGTAAAATAATTACAAAATAATTTAAAACAAGCAGAACCCCAGTATCCTAACACACATTTTTTCTGTATATTCCTTTCTAGTCTTTGTACATATGCTTACATATCTGTAAATAGTTGTATGTGTATATATACAACTTTGCGTGATAATTTTATTAAAATATTTGCATGAAAAAATTTTGGTTTTCCCCTGGTTTCTTTTATTTTGTTAAACATATAAACGTGGGGCTTCCCTGGTGGTGCAGTGGTTGAGAGTCCGCCTGCCGATGCAGGGGACACAGGTTCGTGCCCCGGTCCGGGAGAATCCCACATGCCGTGGAGCGGCTGGGCCTGTGAGCCATGGCTGCTGAGCCTGCGTGTCCGGAGCCTGTGCTCCGCAACGGGAGAGGCCACAACAGTGAGAGGCCCGCGTACCACACACACAAATATATATATATATATATATATATATATATATATATATATATAAATGTGTACTTTTTTTTTTGAATTTTTATTTATTTATTTGGTTGCACCGGGTCTTAGTTGTGGCTCGCCAGCAGCTCCTTAGTTGTGACATGCGAACTCTTAGTTGCAGCATGCATGTGGGATCTAGTTCCCTGAACAGGGATTGAACCTGGGGCCCCTGCATTGGGAGTGCGGAGTCTTAACCACTGGACCACCAAGGAAGTCCCAACATCTGTCCTTCTTTAGTCACTAACTCCATATACCAAGTCCAGATATGGCCCCCCAAAAAACTAGAAGTAGCTCCTATTATGAAGGAGGGGTGGAGGGGAAGGTGGGTTACATTGTACCCCATTTATTAGATCTCTATTCTGTAAGATCCTTGTACACAGCTTTATCTGAGGAGGCTAGCACAAGGACTAAAATAAAAAATAATTGCAGTTGGAGGAAAAAGCAAAACTAGAAAGGTAGCTTCTAAAATATAAATAGAGGTTATATCTAGGTGGAACAATTACTGGTAATTTATTATTTTTTTCTTTTCTGTACTTTTCTGAATTTTCCTTTTTTTCTGTAATGACCTTCTTTTGAAATCAGGAGAAGCAAAACTTTTTTTTTCCAAGAATACAGTGAGACATCAAAACTTGAACACTTAACTAGTTCCAGTAATTTCATATTTAGCATATTGAAATTACTTTTTTAAAGTAAACTAACCCACATTTTGGAATTGCAGAACCTTTTGGAGATCTATCTTTTGAAAGGGATTTATCTAATACACTTTTTGTCATCACTTGTGTATGAAAAAGTATTTGCAATGGCAGTCAATTCTAACTTTTAAAAGAAAATTATTGGTCAGGCAAACAAAATGCTAAAAATAAAAAGACAGAAGTTTGGAACTTCACCGTTACTGTTAATAAGTTTAATATTTAGGATCTGGTGTAATATTGAATATCAGAATAAATGCTGGAATTCCAATAATTTCTTGTTCATACAGGAGTTACTTATTCCTGCTAAGCCATTAAACATTCTTACCATGCTAGTCACCAAAAAAAAAGTCACTATAAATTTCTGGAATTCCCTGGGTGTCCAGTAGTTAGGACTCCATGCTGTCACTGCCTAGGGCCCAGCAGATCCCTGGTCGGGGAGCTAAGATCCCACAAGCTGTGAGGCGTGGCCAAAAATAGTAATAATAATAAAACTGAAAAACCCCCAAAACGTCTGGCATCTCTGAGTAACAATTGATGGATGTTTCCAGGACACTGTGCAGATTTTCTGAGATTTTTAGAAAGATTTATAGAAAAGGAGAAATTTTAATTTAAAGTATTTTAAAATAGGTTGTAGCTGTTATTTATATGATTGTTTTATATATAATTAAACATTTATTGGTTTATTGTAATAACTTATGTTTAGGCACTTAGATTTCAAACACAACAAAGAGTACTAACTATAGCAAATAGAGCATTACATAAGATACAAATAGTAATCATCCATAAAAAATGAGTTTATTAGTAATATGACACATAAGCATAACACTTAATGGAATTTCACTTTATGCTGTGCCTATTCTTGAGAAACTATAGTTGCCAGACTCTGAATCTCAGTTGCCCTAGTGTTGATTTGACTGCTTCTCAGAAGTATGAACCTCTAAAGCAAAATCTGCTGCTATGGCCCTGAGTGAATACCAGAACACCCATTCCAGAAGGCCCTGACAGGACAGAAAGAGAGAGAGTACTAGCAACACTCTGGATCATGAGGGGGGAAGTCTATTTGTAAACCTAGTTTCAAATCGTTCAGCCCCTCATCTGTAAAATAAAAATAAGTATTCAGCCATCATTAGTGGAATGTAGTCAAGAGTACAGATTATTGGTGGTTTCCATAGATATGTGATTAAAGTTACAGAAAAAATGGATGATTATTTAAATATTGTCACTGCTATGATTTTAGATGTTAAACTATGGATCTGTAGTTGAAAGAATAGAAAAAAAGGTATAAACAGTCTAACATATTGGAAAATATTCTGTGTGACATGTATATGCTTAACACTTTTTTTTTTTTTTTTTTTTTTTTTTTTTGCGGTACACGGGCTTCTCGCTGTTGTGGCCTCTCCCGTTGCGGAGCACAGGCTCCGGATGTGCAGGCTCAGTGGCCATGGCTCACGGGCCTAGCCGCTCTGCGGCATGTGGGATCTTCCCGGACCGGGGCACGAACCCATGTCCCCTGCATCGGCAGGCAGACTCTCAACCACTGCGCCACCAGGGAAGCCCCATCACGTTGTTTTTTGTCAACAACTATGATCATCATCTGGTTGTTAAATTGTCTAAAACTTATTGATTTTCTCAAATTTCTGCTTTCTTTGGGAAGATGAGGAAAAGAAAAATATGCCCAAGATAAACTCCTAGGAATAAATTCAACATGGATTAATGAAAATGTAATTCTGTAGACTAAGAAGAAAAAAAATGTATGAAAAACCTCACCTAAATCTAATGGAAGGAAAATATCACAAGCTAAGGAATCAATTCTTAACTAGGCTCTGTTAAGACACTTCCATACTGACCTAAATCAAGACAGGCTCCCAGACCAGGAAGGTAATATATATTTAAATCCTGAGCCCTCAAGGAACATTTTCAGGAAAAAAAAAACACTAAAATTTATTAACACATATTTTAGGCACAGTGTGTTACCTGTGCACAGTGTGTTATTGATCCTGTCAACAACCCAGTGAAGTAAGAGCTATTAACAGGTGAGTAACAGATGAGTAAACTGAGTTTTAGTGAAGGTAAGAAACTTTCCAAAGTTGTTCATCTAGTAGATGGCAGAGCCAAGATTCAACCCTATTTTCTATCTGAACTCCAAAGCCTATGCTCTTTTGTTATGCTGCCTCTATATTTTACATTTCATGGCCTAATATTAATGATAAAATCTACAGATTCTAATGGAGAGAAGCCTCTTCATTTTGCCTTTGGATTCCTCATCAACGTGCTTGAGTAATTGTCAAACGTACGAGGTACAGCCGTGATGTATAAATCTGTTGGGCCTTCAACCCAAGAGGAAAAATGACAACTAGATCATAGTTCAAAATTTGTGGCTTTTGAATAAAGAGAAGCATAACATGGCTTTAATATTTTTATTGGTGTTGCTTGATACTATGAATATAACATCCTAGATGGTAATTATTAATGTGATTCTATTTTCACATTGAAAGTTACCTACATAGAAAGTAGGTTCTGTCTCTTCCTTTTTTTCCCCCATTTACTAATTTGTACGTACATAATAAAATAACACTTGAGCTTTTCAAAATCAACTGGAAACATGGAAAATATGCCAGGATTTTGGCTTACAGGCAGAAAGGGCAACTAGTAGAGAGAGACTATACATGATTTCCTTAAAACAATGACTCAGTTTTTGGACTCCAGCTTTGTTTATTTTTCCTTGCCAAACAGACATCATTATTTAGGTCAAACTGTAAGGTGCAAATAACAAGAGCCATTCTTTCTGTTGGAAGATGAAGGATAGACTTTTAGAGTTAGAGGAAACTAGTCTAACTCCATTTTCTTAGAGAAAGAAAAATTATATTTGGAGCTTCTATGCAAAGTGGGAAAAAGCAACTTCCTTAAAATATATCTGTGTTCTGGCAACATGAGACCCACAATTTATGGGATAAAATGAAACTTGAAAAGTACTTTAGGTTGTTGTTGAGACATTGGAAACTTTCTATATTGCTGGTAGGAATAAAAAATGGTGTAGCTGCTTTGCAAAAGTTTTGCTAGTTCCTTAAAATGTTAAACAGAGTTACCATATGACCTGTAATTCCCCTCCTAGATACATATCCAAGAGAAAGGGAAATATACAGCCAACATAAAAACTTGTACTATGAACAAATATTCACAGAACATTATTTATGATAGCCAAAAAGTAGGGTAGGAGCAACAAATACCCACCAACTGATGAATAGAACTAAGTTATTCAGAATAAAAAGAAATGAAATATTCATCCATGCTACAACATGGATGAATCTTTAAAACATATGCTAAGTGAAAGACGTCAGTCACGAAAGATCACATGTTATATGATTCTATTTTTTTTAAACCACAGCATTTCTTTTTTTTTAATATTTTATTTATTTATTTATTTATTTTATTCATTTGGTTGCGCCGGGTCTTTGTTTTAGCAGGCGTGCTCCTGAGTTGCAGCATGCGAACTCTTGGTTGCAGCATGCATGTGGGATCTAATTTCCTGACCAGGGATCGAACCTGGGCCCCTGGCTTTGGGAGCACAGAGTCTTAACCACTGCACCACCAGGGAAGTCCCTGTATGATTTCCTTTATGTGAAGTGTCCAGAACAGGCAAATCTATAGGGACAGAAAGTACATTAGTGGTTGTTTATGACTGAGAGTGGGACAGAGGGAGGATGGGAAATGCCTACTAACACGTACGAGGTTTCTTTTAGGGGTAATAAAAATAGTCTAGAATTAGATCGTGGTGATAGTTGCACAACTCTGCTAAGATCTGTTTAATTATACACTTTAAATGGTTGAAACCATATATTGTATGGTATGTGAATTACGTCTCAATAAAACTGTTTTTTTAAAAAACAAGGAAATGAGGTAGGAAAAAAAAGTACCTTAGGTTGTAAATAATCTGTGGCTTTATCCTGTAACAGTTGGGTAATTATTTAGCACAGCAGTAGGTTGATATTATTAAATTATAAAGTGAGAGAACTACCTGTACTTAGTTTAACAAGTACATGCTTGATTTTCAGAAGGCAAATAATTGTATTAAAAATTGTCTTAATCTCAGTAGGCTCATTAGGAGGAATGAAATAATTTTAGTACTGTCACCTACTGTTTCATATACATGTGGACAGAAAGTTATAAGTCTGAAAACACTGTAAACCAGTGGTCTTCTATTCCTCCTCTCATGTAAGTCCATGAGGTCCCTGGATGGATATCCAGAATTTTCATAGCTTTCATACATTTTTTAGCACTAAAGATAACTCTTACATTTATAATTGTAGACCTGAAACAAGATTTTTTGAACATGTCTGGCTGACCAAGTTCTAAAAGAGAGCAAATTTTCCAAAAACCGATGAGCAGCAGGCCTAAAAGCAGTGGAATATGCTGTCCTTTTTTCTCTGTATTTTATAAGAGTTTGCTGGGAAACTGATCATAGGTACTGGGACTGGTAGATGCATGCATACTCAAAACTGAAGGATCAGAGTGACTTGTGTGAGAAAGAGGTGGCACTGATAAAATATATCTTTGATTACGGCAAAAGGACTACAATTTTTGCAGGTAAAACAATTTGTAGAAACCAATTTGTAGGGCTCTATTAAGATACACATTTAGAATTTCTAACTAGTTCTTCTATGTACTACATCTGATGTTAATATTGGTATCAAACCATACAGTTTTATTGAGGTACAATCAACATACAATAAGTTGCAATAAGTTTAGTAACTATACCATGACATAAGCATACACCTTTGAAACCATTACCACAATCAAGATGATAGACATTTCCATCTCTTCTAGAGATTTCTCTCTGTCATCCATCCCTCTCTTGACCCCTGCCCCAGGCAAACACTGATCTGATTTCTGTCATGATAGATCAGTTTGCTTTATATCAATGGAATCATACTGCATACACTTTCTTGGTCAAACTTATCTCATTCAGCATAAGGATTTTAATATCCATCCATGTTGTTGTATGTGTCAATAGTTTGTTCCTTTTTATTGATGAATAGTGTTCCATGGTATGGATACACTACCATTTTCTACCCATTCACCATTTCATGGACTTCAGGTTGTTTCCAGTTTGTGCAATTACAAATAAAGCTGCTATAAACATTTGTGTATAAGTTTTTGTGCAATTATATGCTTTCATTTCTCTTGGGTAAAAACCTAGGACTGGAATGTCTGGGTCATACGAGAGATACAAGTTTAAAGTTTTAAGTAACTGACAAACCACTTTCCAAAGTAGATGTATCATTTTGTATTGCAAACAGCAGTGTATGAAAGTTCCAGTTCTTCTACCAACACTTACTATAGCCAGTCTTTCATTTTAAGCATTCCAGTGGGTATATAGAAGTATCTCATTTTGCTTTTAATTTTCATTTCCCTAATGATTAATGATGTTGAGCATCTTTTCACATGCTTATTTGCCATCTGTATATTTTTGGGGAAGAGATGTCTCTTCAAATATTTTTCCCATTTTAAAACTGGGTTGTCTTATTAATGAGTTGTAAGAGTTTTTAAATATATTCTGAATACAAATTCTTTATAGGATATGTTGGGGGTTTTTTTGCGGTACACGAGTCTCTCCCTGTTGTGGCCTCTCCCGCTGCGGAGCACAGGCTCCGGACGCGCAGACCCAGCGGCCATGGCTCACGGGCCCAGCCGCTCCACGGCATGTGGGATCCTCCCAGACCGGGACACAAACCAGCGTCCCCTGCATCGGCAGGCGGACTCTCAACCACTGCACCACCAGGGAAGCCCCTATAGGATATGTTTTGCAAATAATTCTCCCAGTCTATGGCTTGACTTTTCATTTTCTCAGTGGTGTCTTTTAAAGAACAAAAGTTTTTAATGATGTCTACTTTATCAATTTTTTCTTTATAGCTTGTGTTTTTTGTGGTCCTTCTTATATAAGAAATCTTTGTCTAACCCAGTCACTAAGATTTTCTCCTATTTTTTTCGGAGAAGTTTTACACTTTTAGCTCATACATGTATATGTGGTATAAGGTAAAGAACTAGTTTTTTTTTTTTTCCTGCATATGGATATTCAATTATTCAACACCATTTTTGAGAAGATTATTCCTTCTTCCACTGGATTGCTTTGAAAACTCTGTCAAAAGTCATTTAGCCATATAATGTGTGTCTATCTCTGGACTCTATTCTGTTCTATTAGTCTATTCTTCCATTTTTATACCAATACCACACTATCTTGATTACTATAGCTTTATAATAAGTCTTGATATAAGGCATTGTAAAACTTCCAACTTTGTTTTTCTTTCAAAATTGTTTTGGCTATTTTAGGTCCTTTACATTTCCATACAAATTTCAGAATCCACTTGTAAATTTCCACAGAAAAGCATGCTGGGATTTTCATTGTGATTGCATTGACTCTAGAGATCAATTCGGAGAGGATAAACACCTTAACAATACTGAATCTTCTCACCTATGAAGAAGGTATATCTTTCCATTTACTTAGGTCTCCTTTAATTTCCCTCAGCAATATTTTATAGTTTTCAGAGTACAGATTTTGTAATCCTTTTGTTAAATTTATTCCTGAGCATTTCATATTTTTAATATTTTCAATTAATGGTATTTAAAATTTTTTCAATTTCTGATTGTTGCTAGTATATAGAAATACAGTTGATTTTTGTATATTGACCTGTATTCTGCAATCTTGCCAAATTCATTTATTAGTTCTAATAGGTTTCTTGTTGATTTCTTTAGAAAAACAATTTTATTTCTTTTCTTCCAATCTATACACTTTTATTTCTTTTATTTGCCTTATTGCAGTAGCTATGATTTTCAGTAAAATGTTGAACCTAAGTGGTAAGAACAAATCTCTTTGTCTTGTTTCCAGTCTTGAGGGAAAAGCATTGTCTTTCACCTTGAAGTATGATATTAGCTATAGGTTTTCTGTGCATGTCTTTTATTAGTTAAATAAAGTTCCTCTCTATTCCTAGTTTGCTGAGAATTTTAGCATGCGTGGATATTGAATTTTGTCAAATTATTTTTCTGCATTTATTGAGACAATTACATGATTCTTCTTTTTAAGTCTGTAAAAATTGTGAACTTCATTGTTTGATTTTCAACTGTTAAACTAATTTCATATCCCTGGGATAAACCTTATTCGCTCATGATGTTTTACCATTTTTATAAATTATTGGGTTTGATTTGCTAGTTTTTTTGTTTTTTTTTTCTTGAGGTACGCGGGCCCTCACTGTTGTGGCCTCTTCCGTTGCGGCCTCTTCCATTGCGGAGCACAGACTCCGGACACGCAGGCTCAGCGGCCATGGCTCACGGGCCTAGCCACCCCGCAGCATGTGGGATCTTCCTGGACCAGGGCACGAACCTGTGTCCCCTGCATTGGCAGGCAGACTCTCAACCACTGCGCCACCAGGGAAGCCCCTGCTAGCATTTTTGAATCCATGTTCACAAGGGATATTGGTGTGTAGATTGTAGTTGTTGTTTCCTTGAAATGTCTTTGTCTGATCTGGTTGTTAGGCTAAAGCTTGCCTCTGACAATTTCTACCTTCAAATTGTGTGTTTAGACCATTTACATTTACTATAACTATTGACAGGATTGAATTTAAATTTACCACTTTTCTTGTTGTTTTCTATTTGTCTCATCTGTTCTTTGCTTTTTCCCTTGTCCTACCTTCTCTTGGATTAATTAGAATACTGTCAATGATTTTATTTATCTTTATCTGCTTATTAGCAATCTATCTTTGGGTTTTTTAGTGCTCTAGAGTTCACAGTATACATCTTTAACTCATCACAGGCTACCTTATATAATATCATAGTGATTCCTGGGACTTCCCTGGTGGTCCAGGGTTAAGACTGCATCCTCAATGCAGTGGGCACGGGTTCGATCCCTGGTTGGGGAACTAAGATCCGGCATTCCACATGGCGTGGCCAAAAAAAAAGTATACCAATTCCTGTATAGTATAAAGATTGTATAACCATATACTTCCTTTCGTCCCCGCCCAGCCTTTGTGCTATATATTAACCATATATATTCCCTTTGTCATATATAACCATATACTTTCCTCTGTCCCCGCCCAGCCTTTGTGCTATTGCTGTCATATATATTTAGTTCCATGTAGGTCACATGATACGTTGTTGTTGTTGTTGCTTTAATCAGACGATCATTTCAAAAATATTTTAAAAGAAAAAGACTTTTATATTTACCCACACATTTACCATTTCTAGAGCTCTTCAATTCTTTGTGTAGATCCACATTTCCAACTGGTTATAATTTTCCTTGTGCCTAAAGAACTACCTTTTCCATTTTAACTGGTCTGCTGACGATGAATTCTCTAAGCTTTTACATATCTGAAAATGTCTTTATTTTGACCATTTTTGAAAGATTTTTGTTGGATTCAGAATTCTACATTGACAGTTCTGTCTTTCAGTACTTTAAAGATGTTGCTTTATGTACTCTGGCTTGCACTGCTTCTGTCATTCTTACCTTTGTTTCTCTGTAATTGTATCTTGTTTCTCTGGCTGCTTTTAATATTCTCTTTGCGTTACTGGTCCTCAGCAATTTCATTTTGATGAGCATTGGTGTGTTATATTTTATGTTCCTTTGACTTGGGATTTATTGAGCTTCTTGGATCTGTGAGCTTATACTTTTCACCAAATTTGGGGAAATTTTGGTCATTATTATGTCAAATATTTATTTCCTCCATCTTTCTCCTCCCCTTTAGAGACTCTAACTACATATATGCTGGGCTGCATGACATCCCTCAGTTCAATGATGCTTTACTCTTTTTTTCCCCCAGTCTTTTATCTTTCTGCACTTGATTTTGAATAATTTCTATTGCTATGTCTTCATAGCAATAGTTTACTAAACCTTGGACTTCCCTGGTGGTCCAGGGGGTAAGAATCTGTGCTCCCAATGCAGGGGGCCCGGGTATGATCTCTGGTCAGGGAACTAGATTCCACATGCTTGCCACAACTGAGAGCCTGCATGCTGCAACTAAAGAGCCTGCATGCCGCGACTAAAGAGCCTGCATGTCGCAACTAAAGATCCCGCATGCCGCAACTAAATATGACGCAACAAAGATTCCACATGTCGCAATTAAGACCCGGCACAGCCTAAACAAATAAATCAATATTAAAAAATACATATAGTTTACCAATCTTTTCTTCAGCAGTGTTCAGTCTGCTGTTAGTCCCATCCAGAGTGTTGTTCATTTTAGACATTGCTGTTGTTTATCTCTAGAAGTTTGATTTAGGTCTTTTTTATATTTTACATACCTCTTCTTATCATGCTTGTACTTCCCTCTACCTTTTTGAAGATATGGAGTATACTCATAATAGATGTTTTAAAATCCCTAACTAATTTAACTAATTCTATCATCTGTGTCATTTCTGGGACTGTTTCTATTGACTGATTTTTTTTCCTCATTACAGATTGTATTTTCCTGCTTTTTTTGAATACTTTCTAATTTTTGACTAGATGCCATTGTGCTGGAGTTTTTTGTGGAATACGAAGGAATGCAAAGGAATGTAAAGGAATTTTACATATTTGGGGGTTTTGTTCTGGGATGCAGCTACATTACTTGAAAACAATTTGATCCTTTCGAAGCTTACTTTTAAGCTTTGTTGGGCAGGTCCAGAACAGCCTTTAATATAGGGCTTATTTGGCCCAACTACTGAGGCAATAACCTTCTGAAGACTTTATTCAATGCACTACATGTTAGGAGGTCTTTCCACTCTATCTGATTGGAACACAAATTACTCCTGGCCTGTGTGACTCCAAGTTGTGTCCCGTTTCTTCTTTTCCAGTGATTCTTTCTCCAGCCATGGTAGTTTTCTCACATGCATGTACTGACCAGTACTCAGCTGAAGATCCAAGATCTTCTTCTGTGCAGCTCTTTCCTCTGGTTTTTACCATCAAAATCTGATGCCTTCACCTCCCAGATCTTCAAATTCTGTTTCCTCAACTCAAAGGGGTAGCTGATCTCTGTTTGGGTTCCTTCTCCTTATGCTGCAGGCTGCAAAATCTCCTGCAGCTAGGGGCAATCATAGGACTCAGCTTGTTTATTTCCTTCCTGAGAAATCACTGTCCTGCACTGCCTGCTATCTGTTACCTGAAAACTATTGCTTCACACATTTTGTTCAGTTTTAAAATTTTTTTAGGTGGGAGACTAGTTCTGGTCCCTGTTATGCCATCCATACTGATGACAGAAGTGATAGCATAAGTTTTTTATTTCCTAATATTTTCTTAATTAAATAAACAATCCACATTAAAAATTTTCTGAATCATTTCACAAGATGGAGGAAGCTAAAAAAAGTGGGAAGCAGAAAAAGAAAAAAAAAAAAGCCTAAAACGAACAACTGAGAAATGAGAAAAACAATCATGACACTTTGCCAAAATATAGTACCAGCTAATAGTTAAGCAACTTACGTAACACCTCAAAGGCTTTTAGAAAACACATCAAAAACTCTTTTAGTCCTTTATTATATCTTGATTTTACAGCTTCAAGTATTAAACACATTCTAGGTCTAGCAGCGTGTTTTTTGTTTGTTTGTTTGTTTTTGTTTTTGCAGTACACGGGCTTCTCACTGTTGTGGCCTCTCCCGTTGTGGAGCGCAGGCTCCGGAAGCGCAGGCTCAGCGGCCATGGCTCACGGGCCCTGCCGCTCCGCGGCATGTGGGATCTTCCCGGACCGGGGCAGGAACCCGTGTGCCCTATATCGGCAGGCGGACTCTCAACCACTGCACCACCAGGGAAGCCCTAGCAGCGTTTTAAAAACCCACCGTACAACTGCAATTTTGCTCATAAGTAAAATTTGACAAATTAGCTTAATTATGGAAGGCATTGAGCATAAAACTTAATTTTCAAGTAGTCACTTGTTACTATAATGAAGCCAAAACCAAGTAGAATTGTTTTCCAGCACAAGTCACAGAATGACAGAGCAGAGACAGCAACTCAGAAGAAATTATTTTAAAAGAAAAATTTCAAAATGAAATAATAAATACATCTTTCCCTGTGAGATTTTTAAAAATCACCTCAGATGAGTTAGCTCACATTTTCCAAACAGAAAAATAATCACCTCTAGGTTGACAAAAAGCATGGAAAGCTTCAAACACAGTATTCATATGGGGTGGTGCAACCGAAGAGGGACTATCATACAGTGACCTCTCCAGTAGGCATTCCTGGATCGTAATCACCTAAAAGCTGTATGGTCAACATTCCTGACAAATGGATGAAACGAGCCCACAAGGCTACTGATAAAAGTAGAAATGCTACTATATAAGGGTGTCAATGGGCCAGGGATGTGGTTATTATCCTCCACTAACTGCCCAGGAATAAAGCATCTGCTCCTTTTTGAGGCTCCTAATGATCCCCACCTCTTGGATTTCACACCTTTGTGTAATTTCTTCCCGTTGTGGGTGGACTGGACCTAGTGTCTTGTTTCTAATGAATAGAATATGACAAAAGTGATGTCCTATCTGAGATTACATTACAATACATTATGACTTCCATCTTCCTCTCTTTCTTGATCTCTTACTTACTCATTCTGATGAAGGAGACTGCCATGCTGTGAACTGCCCAATGGATAGATCTAGGTGTCAAAGAACAGAGGGCAGCCCCCAGTCAACATCCAGTGAGGAACTGAGGCCATCAGTGCAACACCCTGAGAGGAACTAACTCCTCCCAACATCCTCCCAAGTGAAATAGAAGTGGATCCAGGTCTAGTCAAGCATTAAGAAGACTGTAACAACAGCCAACACCTTGACTACAAGCCTTGCCAGAGATCAAGAGTCAGAAGACCCAACTAAGCCATACCCAGCTTCCTAACCCATAAACTCTGTGAGGTATACTTAAAACAGGTATTATAAATATACTCCATACCTTCAAAAAGGTAGAGGAAAGTACAAGCATGATAAGAGGTATGTAAAATATAAAAAGACCCAAATCAAACTTCTAGAGGTAAACAACAACAACAACATCTAAAATGAACAACACTCTGGATGCATTTAACAGCAGACCAGACACTGCTGAAGAAAAGCTCAGTAAACTTGAAGATACAGCAATTGAAATTATTCAAAATGAAATGAATCTGTGAGATAAATGTTTATTGCTTCAAGCCACTAAGTGGTAATTTGTTGTGCAGCAATAGATGAAACTAATACAGATTCCACTTGATAAATGTTAACTTACCCTTAGCTCAAATCTCACTCAAAGAAGAAATTAATATTCATCTGAGATTTATTCCTTACCCAGTTAAGGTAGTTATTGCCCAGAAAAATCTTAGAAACTTGCCTAGAGATTGTGTCATGACCTCACTTCTGAGTTTAGAAATTAATCTTAAAGAACTGTAGTTTCCAGTCACACTTTTCCATTAAAAAATCATGAGGCTTTTGGACTTCCCTGGTGGTCCAGCAGGTAAGACTCCATGCTCCCAATTCAGGGTGCCCAGGTTCGATCCCTGGTCAGGGAACTAGATCCCTCATGCATGCCGCAACTAAGAGTCCTCATGCCGCAACTAAGAAGTCCGCATGCTGCAACAAAGAGCCCACGAGGTGCAACGAAGACCCAGCGTAACAAAATAAATTAAAAATAAATAAATATTTTTAAAAATCATGAGGTTTTATTTTTACAAGCCATAAGTATCTAATTAGCTCTCCACTATTCTGAAAAATAGTATACTCCTAACTCTGTAGTAACTATCTTCAATTCTGGAAATAAGTACTCTGCAGTAGAAATTATCAGAGCTGTGGATTTTAATAGACCTATGTAGTTAATTAAACCATTCTGTGAAAGCTCAACTGGAGAACAGACAATTCATCTGACAGTTTTCATAAATAGCTAATTTAAGAAATTATTCTCAGGCTTCCCTGGTGGCACAGTGGTTAAGAATCCAGCTGCTAATGCAGGGGACATGGGTTCGAGCCCTGGTCTGGGAATATCCCACATGCTGTGGAGCAACTAAGCCCGCGTGCCACAACTACTGAAGCCTGCGTGCCTAGAGCCCGTGCTCTGCAACAAGAGAAGCCACTGCAATGAGAAGCCTGCGCACCGCAACAAAGAGTAGCCCCCGCTCGCCACAACTAGAGAAAGCCCACGCACAGCAACAAAGGCCCAACGCAGCCAAAAAAAAAAAAATATATATATATATATATATATAAGAAATTATTCTCAAGCTGGTGGGTACATAGATGTTACATTAGTCATTATTTTAAAAATCTTTATGTTTTGTATGCTCTTTGGTGTATATATTTCATAATAAAAACGAGTTTTAAAAAATCTGCCTTTGGGCTTCCCTGGTGGCGCAGTGGTTGAGAGTCCGCCTACCGATGCAGGGGACACGGTTTTGTGCCCCAGTCCGGGAGGATCCCACATGCCACGGAGCGGCTGGGCCCGTGAGCCATGGCTGCTGAGCCTGTGTGTCCGGAGCCTGTGCTCCGCAACGGGAGAGGCCACAACAGTGAGAGGCCCGTGTAATGCAAAAAAAAAAAAAAAAAAAATCTGCCTTTTCTGATATTAAAGACTTTGGCTAAAAGTTCAAGTTTAAAGGGTACACATGGTAGTCATCTGGAAAAAGATAGGGCTTTCTAAGCTTCCATTACGTTTAACATATTTTAATTAATTCTCCTAAAATTATGTAAGTTATCAAGTTACCAAAGATCAGTTACTCAGGTGCCCCAGAGTTAATTGATTCTTTAATTTGGGATGATAAAGGGTGAAAAACAAAAGTTAAATAGAAGCCCACAAAATCAGAAAAAGAGAAATTACTGCTGCAGTTACCTCCTTTTTCATCCCCTATAGGCTTAAACACCTGCCCACATGGACTGGTGCTCTGCCCTTTCTCAAATGTTCAGTCAGAACCCCAAAGGCTAACTTTGACCCTGGTATTATGAACCCCTCTATGCCTTTATTAGTCACCTGCATTTTAACTATTACTACTAATATCCAACTACATCATTCATTGAGAACCAGTAATGTGTGCTACCACTTTATTTTTTTTCGTGCTACCACTTTAAGGTTTGGAATTAGATTAAACATGCAACTCTGTTGAAAAATCTGGTTTGTTTTATAACTGGATGCCTTTAGAACTTTTGTTTATAGTACTTTTATAAATTAAGGCCATTTTTTATTCTTTTAAAATTATGTCTATTTTTCATTCATTCAGCAAATATTTGTAAGCCTTTTACTGCAGATCTGGAACTGTTCAAGATAGGAATGCAGCAGTGAACAAGACAGACAAGCTCACAGTCTTTATATTCTACTTGGGGGAGGGGTGGGAGTGGTGAGTGCTAGACAAGCAAAATAAATCACTAGTTGAAATTTTGCTTCACATAATATTTTTCAATAATATATGACCTATTGTTATTCCAGGATTACTATATATACATATATATATTACTATGTACTTATTAATACAGGTTTGTAATAAAGCCACAATATACTTTGTCCCCTTTCCTAAGTGTGTCTTAGGTTAAACCACACACATATGACACCTATATATCATACAATCAACATCTTAAATAATAGTTTTGAAATTTCTCAATGATAGGTTGCACTGCACTAAAAATTAATATATATATACACTTAATGCCATACTCATTAAAACAGGAAGGGATTAACCCTCATCATGCATATACTCAAATCAAGTTAATGCCACTTGGTTTTCTTTTTCTCTTTTTTTTAATAAAAATTACATAGTTTACAATTAAATACAAAAAAAAATCCCTAACTTTGCATAGACCTGATCTTTCAGTTCATGAATATTTAATGAAAATGACAAAATAATGAATAATGAATTTGTTATCTTTGAAGGGGAGAAGATTCAGGTAAGAAAGACCCATACTGTCCACTTGTAGTAGACTGCTTAGTATTGCACAGAAGGCATTAAGCACAAGCAAACTGGAGATGAAAAGAACCACCCCAAACTTTTCTCCTCTTTGATCTACATATTGTAGCTCACGTGACAAGGGTGTGATACCACCTTAAACACAAACTTACCCTTCCCTGCCCAAACACCAAGCTGGCAGGGTAGAATGGATAGAGCATTGTGTCTCTTTCCTGGTATGACATACCAAGAAGGAAAATCTCTGTTATATAATTTCTGCATCTTCAAAACAAATCAAGTTTTCAAAGAAGAGATATTGTCACCCCTAGAAAAGTTTTACCCATCAGCATAGGAAATCCTCACATGTTGTCGGTAGGAGTGTCATAAAAGCCTTAAAATGTTTAAATACGTAACTAAGCAGTTCAATTTCTAGGAACTTAAGAAAATAACCTGATATTTACAAAATGATTTACCTATGGTAGTTAACAACAGTGTTGTTTATGTTTAAAAACTGGAAACAAACTAAATGTCTAATAGCAGGGATTAAGTATAGACCATCCATATTCTGGAATTGACAATCAGATATAGAAGAATATTTCAGGATGTAAGTAAATATTCACAATATATTGTTAGGTTAAAAAATGTTACAGAGTGTTGCATAGATAAGATCCCCGTTGTATGTGTGTGTGTTGATGGCTGTATGTAAATGAAATGTCAAAATGTGTATGCCAAAATGTTAAAAGTGATTATCTCAGGGGTGGGTATTTTTTTCTTACTTTCTGCTTTTCTGTGTTTTTCAAACTTTTAAGAATGAAAAGCTGGTATTCTTTATGTCATCAAAGAAAAGAATAGTAATTTTTTTCAAACGAGGTTCTACTTTGCTAAAATCCCACCATTCTCATTTGGAATTGTTCTCTCCTGTCATCACTTTCTGAGTGTCTATTTATTGTCTGTACCTTTTTAATATCATCTGTCAATGTCAGATATTTATCATAGTTTCAAAGTTATAGGATTATGAGTTCTAATTTATCTCACCGTATCTCTCTATTTAACAAGTGTTTGCTAAATTAAATTGAATACACTTATAAGGATAACTCTGTGACAGAGTTGCAAGCTGGAACTGTGCCTAATGGGGACTTTGAAGTGGGTTATGAATTAATATTATGCCAAATGCTAGTAGCAAAGCCACAGGCATGATATATTTGTTTGCAAAACAATATTATGAAGATGCAATGCTGCAGGCCAGGAAGAGATAGAAAATGTTCCAGAAAGGAGTGTGGACACTGGGAAGCCAACTGAATATGAAAGCGTTGGGGCCCTACTCAAGTACAAGAAGAAATGTACTTGCGATGAGAGTCAAAGAAGCCTTTCCTGCCCTGTTTACACCCCTCCCTCAGAAGACATCTTAAGAGACCGGGAAGCCTTTATTTCTTTCTTTTTTGCTCCTTCCTCCCTCCCTCCCCTCCCCTCCTTTCCTCCCTCCCTCCCTCCCTCCCTTCCTTCCTTTTTTTATCTTTTGTTAGTTATTTACTTTCTTAGGCAACTCTATAGTGAGAAATTTTTTTCTTTCCCTCTAGCCCAAAGGTTTTAAGGTCTCAAGCATGTGAGTGAGCGCTTGCTCTCTGGGAGAGTACAGCTCCAGGAAATCAAGACCAAGCACAACCCACATGCACCTGAGGGGTGATGGAGCTGGGTTCCCTACTCTTGGGAAATTAATATTAAAACACTCCTCTACAAGTGGAATTACTAAAAAGATAGGACGATCTGTGGTTTAGGGGAGAACAAGAGTAGTGAGAGTTACAGGTACGCATAACAGAGGGCTGTGTGATGGTCCACAGCCCCAGCAGAGACATTTGGGGCACGATCAACAGACAACTTTCATCAAAAAGCAGACAGCTACAACTTTAGGGAGCCAATGCATTGGCAGTGATAAGAGCAGCTACTTCCATTAAGGGAACATAGAAACTGAAAGCTGCAAATTACACTTTTTCTATTCAGTGCTTTGATTTCCAGCAAGTCACGTGTTTATCAGATTTCTTTTTATTTAAAAACTGGGTAAATACTTCTTTCCTACCTTACAAGTGCCTCCTGAAATACAGTCAACACGAAGCTGTGTTTCAGCTACTTTTGTTTTTTAAGAATAATCCCAAATCAGCATTTTTCATCAACCACATTGGACCAGATTGAGAGAGAGAGACTAACGTGTTCCAGTTGCTTTGTTCCCCTTTATGACCAAGCAGGAAGTTTCAGAGCAAACCTCCACCTCTCAGGAAGTGTACGTCAAACTGAGTATTGACATCCTGTTTAATATAGTCTTAAATTTTTCCCTCAATTCTAGATACTCACTATTTGAATTAAAATGTTTGCGTAATCTGTCCTGAAGTTATGTTTCCTTTGACTTTCAAAAGACTATGTATATCTGTCCTAATCATAAATGGAATATCTCTATGACTAATAATGATAAAAGTTAAAGTTTTTCTTAGTATTAACCGCCTATAGTTATAACTCTATTTATAGCCCTATTCCCTACCCCTTATCCATTTGATCTCTCAAGTAGGTCCTTATTGACCACATTCTGAGTCATTAGTTATGCAGCTTCTACACTAAAAACAAGCAAATAAAACCTTCAATGGAGCATCCTGGGGCTTCCCTCCAGGACATACAATGTAATATTGGAGTGAGAGAGGTAACAGGACAGTGATTCTGGATCTTCTAGAAACTGGCTGTATGACTTTGGCTGAGTCCCTTAACTTTTCTGGCTTCAGTTTTCTCACCTGAAAATATGAGGGATGGGTTAAATCTTTTGTACATCCTGTGAGATTGCACTATGGGGAAGTGGAAATCTTTATCTCAGAAACTGTAAAGTCATACTTCTTAAATTTAAAAAAAATTGATAAACCATAATGGAAAAGAATTTTAAAAAACAATGTACATATATGTATCACTGACTCACTTTGCTGCACAGCAGTAATTAACACAACATTGTAAATCAACTATACTTCTATTTAAAAAAATTTGAAAACACATATTCTAAGTGTAAGCCTCAGGATAAATATGGTTTTATCTTCCTAGATGTATTTATTAGGATTCGTTATGATTGCAAGTAATAGAAATCCAAATGGATCTTTTTTAGATAGGAAGATGAATTTATTATAAAGGCATAGAAGGCTCTTGCAAACCAAAGGACAGGAATTCAGCTGCACATAAGGAGCCAGAAATGTCCAAAGGACTCTCCCTCTCCTGTGTCTCCTGCTTTTTGTACGTCTACTTCATACCACCTTTTCTCTGTAGACCAGGTTCTTCTGCTACCCTTGACTACACAATGGAAAACAGGACACTCTGGAAAGCTCTTGAATTCACAAGGTATAGGCACATGAAGAGAGACAGCTCCCAGTCCAAATGCCATTTTTTCAGGAAAAGGCTTTAATTCCCTCATTAGGATAGATGCCCAACCCTGGACTAATCAACCGCCATCTAGGTTTGGGACCACTTAGACTGAACATAACAGCTTTCACCACAATCCTGAGCAGGGGGAGGAGGGAAATTTCTAGAAAGGGGATATAAGTAGAAAATTCAAAAGATGCTCACATACTAAAATACTACTTTACACAATAGAATTTTTATTTTGAAATAATTATAGATTCACGGGAAGTTGAAAAATCAGTACAGAGAGTTTCCACCCAGTTTCCCCCAATGGTAGCATCTTACATAACTGTAGTATAATATCAAAACCAGGAAACTGATTGCACATTGGTGCAATCCACAGACTTCACCACTCAGACTCAGATGTCACCACTTTTACATGCATTCATTTGTATGTGTGTATAAAAAAATCTACGAGATTTTATCACATCTTTGTAGATTTGTATAACTACCACCATAATCAAGATTCAGAACTATTCCCTCACCACAGAGATCCTGTGCATAAAAGCACAGTTCAATGAATTTTCATGAAGTAAATGGACTCATGTAATCCAATTCAAGAAACAAAATCACCATCACCTCAGAAGACCTCATTATACTCCTTTTGAGTTACTACCATCCCTTAAGAGTGAATCACATATCATGTACTCTTTTGTATCTGGTTTTTTTTGCTGAACATTATGTTTGTGGCGTTCATCTATGTTTTGTGCTACTATAGTTCACTCATTCTTCCATGAAGCTACATTTATTTTTTACAATTTTCTTAGGATATATGATGTACAATAAACTGTACATTTAAGTGTATAATTTGATGAGTTTTGACATATGTACATACCTGTGGCAATACCACAATCAAGATAATGAACATATGTATTCTGGCAAAAGAGTCCATGATTTTTTTTTTTTTTTTTTTTTTGTGGTACGCGGGGCTCTCACTGTCGTGGCTTCTCCCGTTGCGGAGCACAGGCTCCGGACGTGCAGGCCCAGCGGCCATGGCTCACGGGCCGAGCCGCTCTGCAGCATGTGGGATCTTCCTGGACCGGGGCACGAACCCGTGTCCCCTGCATCGGCAGGCAGACTCTCAACCACTGCGCCACCAGGGAAGCCCTTCCATGAATTTTTAAAGCTAAAAATGGGACTTGAAAAAGATGAACATCTTAGGGCTACACTGGTTTCCAGATCTTTTGTGGAAAGTTTAACTGAAGTTACAATTCAACTTTACAGTTATAGCTCACGTAAACATGTCCTTCAGTACTTTTTGGAAAGACAACAATTTAATAGACTACAATCATGGGCTTCCTTAATTAAAATTCAGTGCTTAGAACTAGAGGAATATTGGCCCTACCTATTCTTGCTTGATCAGGCCACACCACATTTTCAAATAAACATTGATAAAACAAAGTTTTCCACAGGAGTCCAACCAAGATAATTGGATTTAGAACTATATCCTATTAAGCTGCTGAAGAAATGGTTTTGTTTGGGGGAGAGGGGGTCAATATATCGTCAAGTATCTGAAGGAGAGTTATGTGGCAGATATTAAACTTAATATTTGTGACTTCAGAAGACAAAGCCTGGGTCAATGCACAAAATGTAGGCAAAGTTTAGCTCAATATAAGAACTTTCTAGCCATTAGGATGTGGGCCACTTTGGGGGGTGTGGTAGGCCCTCAAAGATGTTCGTATGTTAATCCCTGGAACCCCTGCATATGTTGCCATACATGGCAGAAGAGACTTTGCAGATATGATTAATTTAAGGAGATTATTCTGGATTATCCAGATAAGCCTGGTGTGATCACAATGGTCCTTAAACGATGAAAGAGGGAGGCAGAAAAATCAAAGAAGATGTGATGATGGAAACAGAGGGCCAGAGACAAAGGAAGATGTGAAGATGCTATGTTTCTGGCTTTGAAGATGGAGGAAGGGGCCATGAGCCAAAGAATGCAGGTAGCCTCCAGACATGGGAAAAGGCAAGGAAGTAGGTTCTACCCTAGAGCCTCTGGAGGGAACTCAGCCCTGCCAGCACTTTGATTTTGGCCCAGTGAAACTCATTTTGGACTTCTGACCTCCAGAACCATAGGACTGTATCTTTGTGTTGTTTAAACCACTAAATTCATGGTAATTTGTTACAGTGACAAGAGGAAACTAACGCAGGGGGTAATGAGTTTCCATCATCACAGGTACAGCAGTAGAGCTGGATTTTTTTTGTTCTGGGGAGTTGAGATTTGTGGAAAGGACTGAACTAGAATGATCTATAAAGTCTTTTCCATCTGGATTGAGCTCTCTTTTTTCATTTTTTGAATATTTTCCCACGACTTAAACTATAACCTCTCCATGAGTAACACCAAAATTCATAGCTCTAGTCCTAATTTCTCTTGATTTCTAACCCCACATATCTCATTTGCTGACATTTTCATTTGGATATCCTGAAATCCCTTTAAATCCAATATGCCTCCAGAAGGAAAAGATGCAGGGATTGAGAGTTTAGAATGCAGAGAGGTAAATGTGGTCTTTCCTTGAAGGAGGAACAATAAAGCTAACTTGTCTTCCATAAATGAACAAAATTGAGCAGAATCCACGATGAAGAATTCTGATGGCAAAATTTCCAGTGCTTTTATGCAGCAAACTATATAGAGGCTTTTTAACCTCAAAGGGAATAAAGTTAAAGATTGTTTCCCCTTAAGTTATACTTCTTTAAAAATTATTAAAATATTATGCCCTTAACAAAAAAAATAGACTAAATAATATCTGAACCTGATATGCATGTCTCTAGCCATCTCTCTCAAGGCTGAGCCTGGTGAAATGGTGATAATTGATAAGCATGAGTTAAAACTGCAGCGAGCCATATACTATAGTGGTTTAGAGCATAGGCTCTGAGGTCTGCCTGAAATAGAGTCACAGCTCTAATATTTACTGGGTGAGTAACCTTGGACAAGCTGATTAACTTTCTTTGCCTCAGTTTCCTCTATAAAATGCAGATAAATAGATTACTTCATAAGATTGTTATAAAAATTACAAGAGATAATACAAATAAAATGCTTAGAACACTGATGGCACCTACCAAGTGCCCAATAAATATCAGATTTTTTAAAAAGGAAGACAACTCTGGAAAGCTCTTGACATCAATCCAAAGGGAGATTCTAGTTTCCTGGAGGCATTCGTTTGCATACAGGATTTAATACAAGGATACATTGGCTTTTTCCCACGGCAGCCTGACTCAACTTGGTCCCTAATTGCTGCCCTGGTAAGGCATCATTTTTGGTCTCCTAATTTCCTGGCTCATTTTGCTACTGACTTGATGTCAACATTCTCCCTGACATCCCAGTGATTAATGCTGAGCATACCACAACTCCTTTCTGGTTCCTACCCAACCTGCTCTACTTTGGTAATGTGACTCACCTGTTCTTTAGGGCTTTCAGGAATGCACCACTCCAGTAGTTCTGTACTGCCTTCACCTTTCATCCATTCTAATAGCTGCAACATTCCAGCTCTGGCTTCAACTCCAAAAGAACCTTTGATGGTTTTGACAAGTTGTTATTAAAAAAGAGTTGAGGACTTCCCTGGTGGTGCAGTGGTTAAGAATTCGCCTGCCAATGCAGGGTACTGGGGTTCGATCCCTGGTCTGGGAAGATCCCACATGCCACGGAGCAACTAAGCCCATGCGCCACAACTACTGAGCCTGTGCTCTAGAGCCCATGAGCCACAAATACTGAGCCCACGTGCCATAGCTACTGAAGCCCGTGCGCCTAGAGCCCATGCTCCGCAAAGAGAGAAGCCACCGCAATGAGAAGCCTGTGCACCGCAAGGAATAAAGAGTAGCTCCCGCTCGCTGCAACTAGAGAAAGCCCGTGCGCAGCAACAAAGACCCAACGCAGCCAAAAATAAATTAATTAATTATTTTTTAAAAAAAGAATCCCTTTATTTAAAAAAAAAGAGTTGAAATTGAGTGAGGAAAGGGCTTTGAATATGTGTTTGTGTGTCTCTATGTCTTATTGAATAAGATATCCAACATATGTCATTAGTCATTAAGTAGGTCATACTTTAGGACTATTATTTTAATAGATATGATAGAAAAAATTGGCTAGGTTATAGACTAATCTATATTCTTTTATCCAAATCAGAGAATATGCTAGCCAGTAAGCCCACACAACCATAAAACAGGCACCACCATCCACTTGGTGGCACCTGAATTGTAAATGTCATGGCTCACAGAAAATAACAAATTTTCATAAGGTTGGCCTTACCAAAATTAAAGTTATAGAACATGATGACAAAAAACCATTTTAAAGTGGTGTGCAGTGACCAATACAATGATGTAGAGAAAAGGAAAAGTGTCAATGTTGATTATAAAGATAAAAAATAGAAATAAGTGGTTCTGGGAAAAAATGGCTACAGTGTAAGTTGGGTACAAAACACAAATTTGTTGAAAAATTAATATTTATGTAGCACTTTACAATATACTTTTTATATACTCTACCTCATTTCTTTCTTGTAATGGTATTATAACATTGATGCTATTCTTATTCTTATTTTAAAGATGACGAAATTAAGGGGGGGAGAAGTTAGGTGATTTGCCCAAGTCGGCAATTTAAAAAGAGGCAGAACCGGGACTCAATTACGTTTGCCCTGATTCCAAGTTCTTGACTTTTCCCGTTATTATCACGCTGCCTTACTAGTACATGAACTACATTTACATGTGTTGAAGAACTTAACTATCTAAATAATCTTTTAAAATCTCCATACTTAGGAATCTTCAAGAAGAGAATACATTTTCTATGATTTTGTCTGTAGGCAGGCTTTTTAGGCATAATCATCTTGAGGTTCGTTTCTGCTTTTTAATTTTTGATGAGTATCAGCCTACTTCTCACTAAAGTTTATGACTTATGATATCCACCCCACATGTACATATTAAAGGAGGTAGCCCGAGCATCTGCTCTGAAAAGGTATCGTTCAATCAAAGGCAGTGTTGTGTAGGTGACCAGCGGTGGGTAATTGTCTCACTAGGTCATAACCGTCGGACCAGGCCACGATTCATAACCTCACGAGAGGCTGGATTTGTAAACGTGCTCAGGTCCGTTCTGCTTGCCGCCACCCGTTTCCCCATCCCTGTAGCGACCCAGCGACCCAGCCTCTCTTGCTCAATCGCGACCTGCCCCACCTTCTGAAGCTCTGCTGGGGGAAAGAGCAGAGTTAAGCTTCTGTCGTCCCGAGTGTTTTGCTTTTGGCGGGAGACGCTCCAAATGCTGTCCGCAGAAATCCTGTCCTGAAAGGTACACGGTGGTCTGAAGAGGTCTGCAGGTCTCCTGGGGCTCACAGCCACACTCCAGGGCCGGGCCCCACGCCGGAGGGCTCGCCCTGCGGGAGCTGGAACAACACAGCCCCGCAAACTGCCACGGGGTTATTCGGGGTGGAGCGCTGGCCTCTGTAGCCGAGCGGCGGCTGCGGAGGAGCCGCGAGATGCGCGAGTCCCGCGGCTCAAGAGGAGCGGCCGACTCCAAGGAGGGCAGGGAGGATGGGAAGGCCCACGGAGGGGCGACGGACCCCGGGGAGGATGCGAGGACCGCGACCAGGGCGACCCGGACGCGAGGGGTGAGCGCGGGCCCGGCGGGAAGGGCGGCCGCGCCGCCCAGCCGGGGTGAGTGGTAAAATTCCCGGGTTAACGCTGGGCAGAAAACAAAACTGATCTGCTGCAAACTACCAAGAAATGCCTTTATTCCACAAGACCATCAGAGGACTCTTCTAGACTGTGTTTCTAATTATAAAAGTCCTTAATGGTAGCTGGGGTCTTAACACTGCGTGTCTCCAAACCTATTGGTGAAGACAGCGCTCATCTCTAGAGTTGACTCCTCTTCCTAACAATCCCTGGTGGTATTTTTGTTTGTTTGTTTGTTTAAATTCAGCCCCTGGTCCACTTCTTTTTTCCACACACCTGGTCTTTTTTTATAGGCCCCTAAGACGCTGTGGTGTAGAGTGTAGTCAACCTACAAAATACAATCAACAAAAAATGTCTTATTGAATTAAAATCTACTTATTAAATGGCCCACAGTGTAGTCATCTTATTAACAATATGATGTTATATATAATAGGTTTAAAAGAGAATGTAGGCTGTAGCTATTACAATCCTGTTTATAAACGAGAAAAACAAATGTTACTAAAAGGCCTGGTGATATCCAGCTGCAAAAGAATAAAGTTGGGCTTTTAACTTACACCATATACAAAAATTAATTCAAAATGGATCAAAGCCCTAAATGTAAGAGCTAAAACTATAAAACTCTAAGAAGAAAATATAGGGGGAAATCTTTACGACATTGGATTTGGTAGGGTTGTCTTGGATGTGACAACAAGAACAGAAGCAGCAGAAGGAAAAAAATAGATAAATTGGACTTTATCAAAATTAAAACCTTTCGCACATCAAAGGACACTTGTCAAGAGAGTGAAAAGACACCCCACAGAATTAAAGCAAACATTTGCAAATCATATATCTGATAAGGGATTAATATCCCAAATATATGAGCTCAATAACAACAACAAAAAAAAAACACAACCCAATTTAAAAATGGTCAAAGGACTTGTGTCAACATTTCTTTAAAGAAGATATATAACGGCCAATAATCACATGAAAGATGTTAGTCATTAGGGAAACACGAACCACAATTACAATAAGATACTACTTATAATACTTCACACCCATTGGGATGTCTATCATTTTTAAAAGAAGGAAATAAATGTTGGTGAGGATGTGGAGAAATTGGAACTCTCATGCATTGCTGGTGGGAATGTAAAATGGTGCATACTGGGAAACAATATGGCAGTTCCTCAAAAAATTAAACAGAATCATCATAAGATCCAGCAATTCCAATTCTGGGTATATACCTAAAAGAATTGAAAACAGGAACTCAGACAGATACTTGTACATCAATTTTCACAGCAGTATTATTCACAATAGCCAAAAGGTAGAAACAATCCAAATGCCCCTCAACAGATGAATAAACAAATGTCATATATACATACAATGGAATATTATTCAGCCTTAAAAAGGAATGAAATTCTAATACATGGTACAACATGGATGAACCTTGAAAACATCATGCTAAGTGAAATAAGCCAGACATTTTTTCTTTTGTTTCAATTTGATTAACTGAACAATCCTCCCCATATTAAATAGCCACTTTTTTCATATTCTAAATTCTTTTGTTTTAAAATGTATTTCTCTAATTACTATTCAGTTTAATTAATCTGTCTATTCATAAGCCATTGCCACAATGTGAAATTATTATTGTTTTATAATATATTATAATATCTTTTTTTTTTCAGAATTGTCTTAGCTTTTAGGATAGATTTGAGATGGTCCCCGTTAAGGAATAAATTTCATCTTGTTTACTTCAGCTTGTGAAAATATTTTTGAATCTTAATTCTGAGATACTGTTTTGCTATCTCTCTTTTTTGTATGATCATAATATTTGATAACCATGCCTATAGATCTTAATCCAATATAAAATTTTCAACAGAAAAGGGCTAGAACTAGAGGCCTATAGCATTGTCCTAGGCCTTATTACTCTAAGTATGGCCTATGGACCAACCCCACTTAATATTGTTTGGGAACTTGTTATAAATTCTGAATCTCAGGCCCTAACCCAGACTTACTAATTCAAAATCTGCACTTTAACAAGATTCCCCAAGTGATTTGTACACACGTTAAAGTTTGAGAGCAGTGTACAATAGAGATTTCCCTGTAGGATAGAAATTCACAACCTTCACTGCACATTAAATTCACCTGGGGGAGCTTTTAAAAGATACTGAAGGTTGGACTGTACCCCTAGAGATTGATTTAATTGGTCTAGGGTTGGGACCCTTGGCACTGGTATTTTTAAAAACCCCTAATTGCAGCCAGAGATGAGAAACAGTGCTCTAGAATTATAGCTTGCCATTGTTAGGGTCCTGGTTACTTAAAAACCAGGAAGAATGCCTTTATCATCTGATGCGGTGTCATTAGGGAAAAAAACTGTGATCCAAAAGCATTATCCATGTACTTGTATCCCCAGAACTTAGTTGTCATGCCTACCTGGCTTGGCTTTTCCCCTCACCATTTCTTTGGTTTCCTTGATAAATGACTCTTGCTTCCAAAGAGGTAACCACCTCTTTACCTTTCTGTTCTTACACCCAGTAAAGGTTTCTGACTTGTCTGCCATTTCTACTAAGCAGCCATAGATTGATTCCTGTCTGTGTTCCTGTACTACTGCCTTAAATATTCCTGTTCATGAACCTGATATAATTTGATCCCTGCCTACTAGTTCCAGGTTTGATTTGAGAGATTTTATTTCCTTGTACAGTTAAAATTCCATAGTCATGAATGGCTCTCATAGCGGTCAGCTCCTCTTACTGTTCACCCATGGTGATTAGCGAAGGCAGGCTATAGAATTCCCCTGATACACCAAGACAGTAACTTCAGCAAAAGAGGAAAGGGGATTCATTTTGAATGACATTCTGAGAGAATACATTTTGGCTTCTAATAATCACTATGTACTTCCATGTTGCAGGCTATCAGAATCAAGCTTTACGTTGCATAATTATTGAAATATATACTATTGAAAATTTGAAAAGTAACCAGTCTACAGTTTTCCAGAAACCTGCTCACCGCTATCCCTTATTAAAACACTATTTCTCAGAGATTACTAACACTGACACTGAAATCAATGGCCAAATTTTTCCAGCATCTAAATGTGTAATTCTCAGGAGTCCTGGAGTCTTGAACTCTGTTGGAATGGCTAATTCTTATTATTTCTTCACATATTGTGAGCTTCTAGTCTGCCTTTAGGTTTGTTCACTTAACATACATGAATGAAGCACCACATTGTGCTGAACTTGGACAGACTTGAATAATCAAGGAGTTTACTTTCCATCTGGAGGTGGCGATATGTATGTCCCCAACCAATACACACTCTTGTGTGAATGAAGTAGATTGGATGGGGTAGATGAAATTCTGTGTGTAGCTGGCCTTAAAGTTCTGAATTTCTGATACTGATATTATAGATTTGCAGATTTTTAAAGCTTGTCCTAGGGGTGTGGATAATGCTCAGAGTTTTATCTTGGTAGTATTTTGATTTTTTTCCAGCTTGAAAATATTTCTTTTTGCTTAGAAGATGGAAGCAATATAGTAATCAAGTAGCTCAACTCTCTTTTTTTCAGCTACTAAAATCATATCATTTCCCTCAAGCAGTAGGCCTCTTTCTTCTTTGAAGTGTTTCTTTCCACAAACTCCTGAAGAGAATCTGCAGGTGAAAGATAAAGAAAGAATATTTATTATCAAGACAGAAATTTAACATCTTCAGTATCTTGGACATACAGTTAGAATGCTAAAGGGAGACTTGGCTCAACAAATATTTATCAACAAGTCAGTCGTAACATATTTTATGATCTGCCTCAAAATCTGCCTTTTCCAACTTCAGAATAGTCGTAGGGGAGAGAGCTAATTATGATGCCTGAATAGCTAATATTTACTCCATGCCAGGTGCCTATTTTATTTGATCCTCAGAACAACCCTCTGAGGAAGGCACTAACTTCCATTATTGATCAGGAAACAGGCACAGGATCAGGAAGTAAACACTGACACACATTGCTTAGTCACAGCTATTAAAGTGCCAGAGTTAGAATTCAAACCCCAGCCTGCCAGACTTCAGGGCATAAGTGAGGAACCACCATACAAACTGCTCTCTTATATGCTGTTGTTCTTTGCTACACTCGTGGGTAAAGCCTACCTTCCTGCCTGCCTTCAAGCTGTCAGGGGGATATCGAAGACTCAGATCTGAAATGATGCTTGGAAGCTGCTGACTAAGCAATTTCATCTCTTGTGAATTCCATCCTTATTGTGTGTCTGTGGTGGTGGTTTTTGGTTTTTGGTTTTGTTTTGTTTTAATAAAACACTTTGATTTCCTTCAGGGAAATATGAAAAAAAGAAGGGTGGGGGATGGTCCTTTCCTAGGTCCTCTGCTCTATTCTTTGAGGAGAGCTTCATGGGCTCAATAGTGCCCAGAGGGCCTATTGAATATAGGCTTTCTTTTCTGTCTTTGGCATCCCTGCACATATCTGAAACAGACAAAAATATGGACATATACCCTCCCCCAAATACTTTATCTATATTATGTTTTCAGATTTTGAACTCAACACCTGATTATAGCCCATATATCAGAATTGTGTACAAAGAATAACTGAGAAAGAGTAAGAATATGTTTTTCTGCAATAACTTAAAGGTTGAGTCATCTCATCTTTTCTAATAAAAGAGATTAAAAACACATGTATATCTTTACTTCACTGAAACTGACAGTAAATCACCTTACCACTTCAGTATTGGCTCAGCTACTGATTATGGGCAGCTTTAATAGAATGTTGAGATTATACTACTGTTTTCCTGTAAGTTACTGGGGTTTTTTTGTTTTTTTTTTTTTGCGGTACGCGGGCCTCTCACTGTTGTGGCCTCTCCCGTTGCGGAGCACAGGCTCCGGACGCGCAGGATCAGCGGCCATGGCTCACGAGCTTAGCCGCTCCGCGGCATGTGGGATTTTCCCGGTCCGGGGCACGAACACGTGTCCCCTGCATTGGCAGGCGGACTCTCAACCACTGCACCACCAGGGAAGGCCCAAAGTTACTGGTTTTTAACTGCTAGAAGGAAAAAAACAGTTGAATAAATATAATACATTCACAGCAATATGAAATTCAGCCTATAACTTTCCAACACCAATAAAAGGTAATTATTTAAGTATTTCTTAGCTGTTTAGAACTTTCGTTATCTGTAACTGCATTTAGTATTTACACTTTGACTATTTTGAATACTGCTTGGAATCAACTGTCTAAATACTCCAGCTTCTTTGAAAAATTGTGAACTAGGTGAAGTTTTTCTCCATGAATCCTTTATCTCCTTTTCTGTGGCATCTTTCCGCGTTCTCCATTCTTCCAGGGACTGCTCCCCAAACTGCCTACTGTCTCCACTGCAGATTCACTAGCCCGGCAGCTGTCCCTTTCTTTCCCTTTCTGCACTGAGCTCCTGTTTCCTGCAAGCCTTACTCGGGTTGGTAACTGATAAACTGATTCAAACTAACACATCAGTGGCTGACAGCTGACTTGGGAATCTAGGGAAGAGGTTTGAGAAAGGCCTCTCCCTATGGCTTTCAAATCCCACCTGGGAAACAGATTAACTAGCTTATCTCCAAGAGTGGTCTTGTTCCTAACCAAATTAATTGACAAGTACTTCCATTTGGAAAGGATGTATTGTTTAAATATAAAATAGTTCTTTATTATGGGGCTATTGCTTAGCTTTAGTTGTGTCTTCCCTGTGGGAATTTTTTTTTTTTTAACATCCAGATTTGAAGTAAGAATTAGGAAACTGATGCCAAAATCACATAGTAGAAACTCATCTTTTTCCTGGCCTTGTTACTAGTAGATATCCTATATGCATTCTTATATTAATCTTTTATAAAATAGGAATAAAATGTGGTCATATTTATAGGAATGTAATGGCAATTAATAATTATTCATTACATTATAAATATAAAATAAATAATAATTATGAGATTAAAATCATAATCTTGTGGTTTTCTACAATATTACCATTTATAAAAGTACACAGGTTTAAATATAGCATTATAAATTTCTAATTTAAAATGTGTATAATATGTTAATTCATATCAATATTAAATCAGGGTGGATAAAACTTTGGAAGTGTTAGACACTCAAAATGAATTTTCTATAGAATTTAACTTTTGTGTGTGTGAAATTTTTCCCTACTTAACAAGTCAATAAAATAAGAAAACGATTGGCACTTTACATTAGCGCTAATTATAGGTTTTAAATCAATAATGCTGATTGATATAAACTGAGTTATAATTTTAAATTTCATACATAGTGTATATATCAGTTGTAGACCTCATGAATCTGGTTTTAAACTATAGTACCTAATTTGGGTTTCTCCCTGAGGGAGAAATTGGGGAAAAAATTGACATAGTTTGAAAGCAGAGTTGTTTTCAGTAATTACTTTGGAGGGTTCCTGTATATGTTTACCATCATCCAGATAGTTCAGTTAACTTTCAACACTTTTGTAGACAATTTGAATCATATGTATTTCTTTCAGTTAAATAAAAATTTTTTTGTATTTTCGTATGAGCATGATTAAATATTGTGCGTCATTTTAACATTATATTTGCTCATTTATTTTGCTCGTATGAATGGTGAATCATAACTTTATGACTCATCAGTAATATAGACTTAAATGTGAAGACAGTGATGTTGCTTTTTCATTATTGCATCAAATTGTAAAAATTAAAGTGGATCTATATTTTCAGAATGGAATAAATCAGAGATAAAACTCAGAGGTAATTTGTGAACTCTGCTTATTCTTTCTGATCCAATTTAAGTAGATTTTTCTGTTTGCCTGTGAATTCTTCAGACATGTGCTGTACAATAATCATTCAGTTATTTAACATGGATTTATTAGGTATCTTTTATAGGCATAGCACTAGGCTAAATGATATTTGAGTATAACGATCCTATTTTCTAAACCAAAAAAATAGGACACATGCTCTGGCAAATATATCTTTGGTGACTGTGCTTCTGAATCATAGAAATGAGGACTATCCTGGACAATCTAAAACACAATGTTGCCAAATACAAGTTACTTGAAAAAAATAAAGACACCATATAAGGCAATAATAAAAAGTGATTTATTGACTATCATATGTCAGGCACTTTATATACAGTGTAGTAGTATACCTAACTGTTAGCGCAACCCTGAATGATAGGTGCTATTATTTCCATTTTATACTCATAGAAGCTGAGGGTTGGGGGTGGGAGTGAGGTGGTTATGTAATTCGTCTAACATCAAATGGCTGGTCAGTGCCGCAGCTGAGTCTCAAAGTCAGAGCTGGTCTAACATAGCCTATGATGTCCTAGAACCTCTTAGTATACTGATGTTCGTGGTTAAGAAATGATGGGGAAAGGAATCAGGAGTCAGACAGATCTGGGTTGACTATTAGCTATATGGCCTCTACCACTTAGTAGCTGTCTGACTGAGCAAGTCAAATTAACTTCTCTGAGCCTTAATTTTCTCATGAGTAAAATGGGTTTAATAATACCTATATCGAGGGTATTATGAAGATTAAATGAGATAATACATATATAGCACTTAACACAGTGCCTGCACATAGTAAGCATTCAATAAATGTCATGTTACTTTTATTATTATTTCATAGTAACAGTTCAAAGGAGAGGGTGACATTGATATGTGCTAGTAAAAATGTTATTGCTGGTGAAAAGTTTTATAACATAAACCTTCTGATCTCATGTAATTCTGTATTAATCAGATTTAATAATTAAACTAATAAAATTATTTCTGGAAAGTGATTTCATTTTTTAGGATTCTGCTTTTCAAAATCTTTATTTATTACTTTAGTGCGGTGGTAAATCTAGATGAAACATTAACAGAATAGAATTAATAAGTATTTATTGAGCATCTATGTGCCAGACACTGTTTAGGAGCTGAGACTCTAATGGTGAACAAATGGTGCCCTCATGGAGTATACAGTCTAGTGGGAGAAGCAGAAGGATCAAATAATCACTCAAATAAATGTAAAGCTGTCCTTGTGGTAAGGGCTATGAAGAGACACACATGGTGCTCTGAGAAATTATAGAAAACAGATTTAATTTAGTTAAGGAAGTCATGCTAGGCTTCCATGAGGAAGAGACAGATGAGCTCTGAAGGATGAGTACAAGTAACTAGCAAAAAACAGTGGGAAAAATATTCCCAGCAGAGAAAGCAGCACCAGGAAAGATCAGGAGTACCAGGGAATGAAAGAAGGTGAGTTTGGCAAAGAAGGGCACCTGAGCAGTGATTGAATAGGAACCTGGAGTAGGTGAGGGACCAGAATGACCAGGATTTCGAAGGCTGTGCTAAGGAGTGTGGGCTTTAAGGACAATGGGAAGACACTGAAGGTTGTAGAGTTGAAAGTGACATGATTAGGTCTTATTTAAAAAGAAAAAAATCTGTAGCATGGAGAGCTGCTAGAGAGAAGGAAGAATAACTACAGGTAGAGTAAGAGGGCATGGAACTATTTTAGGCCAGAGATGATTGGTTTGCATTTGGACGGTGATCATGGTGATAAGTAGGAAAATTAAATTTGATTTGAGTGATATTTAAAAGAAAAGAAGTATTTTTATGGATTGGATTATGGGAATTAAGGGACAATGAAGTGGTTTTACCATGAAATATTGGCATGCTTTAGAGATAAAGTAATTTGGGAGCTAATTGTGTTAACCACCACTGCAGCAATAAATCAAAACAAAAACCCTCCTAAAATGTAGCTGAACATTAAGTTCTATTAACAAAGATAAAATATTTTACCCAGAAGTCATTGACCATAAAAAGCATTAGTAAAAATCTAAATTATTTCTTTTTTTTGGTGGTAGCTGTGATGTGGCACATTTACATGTCTTCTTACAAAATTTGAAATGGTATTTTAGATGTACTTTCAAATTTGTGCATGTAGATTGTGGTTGCCCTGTTGCTAATGATGCGTTAGTCTTGATTGTCTTTTATCCCAGCATGGTAAAAGCCTTTGCAGATATTAAAATTCACAACCCCTCTGACAAACAGTTAATAGGTAATTAAATTCTGTGTTCTACCCACTTGATATATGAATCAGTTCCTGGTTAATAAGCTCTCTTACATATTTAAAGTGAAATTTAAAAATTTAAATAACAATAACGGCACAAGCCAAAGAGAAATACAAAGGAGTTTAAAATAACCATGAATGCTCCTAAATTCAAAAATAGAGCTCCTTTAGAAATATGTGAAACCTTATGCTTGCACTAGTTCAAGGTGGACCTAAGATATTGAAAATTAATTCATTCTTCAAGAAATATTTGTAGAGGCCCACTGTGCATCAGACATGTGCTAGAGGGGGTAATACAGGGATGCATAAGATATAGCAGCACTGGCCCCTCTCCTTGAAGAACTAGCTGTCTAATGAGGGAAACCATCAGGGAGGCAAATAATTATATTGGGTTGGCCAAAAAGTTCTTTCGGGGGTTAACATAAGCTCTTACAGTGACAAGTGCTATAACAGGGGTATTTACAAAAGTGCTATTCTACTAATGCACAAGGATAATGTCATGTGAAAAGACAAAATACCTTCCTATAATTAATAATAATCACTCCAAAGACTGTTAATAACACCAATTTCTCTAAAGCACAAAGCTACATTTTTGTACTATGGAATAATGAGGGGCCTCACAAAATTAGTGAATCAGCTAGTTCTGTGACAAGCATCTGATTTTAACCTCTTATTTGATAGATTTGTTAACCCACCACCAGAAGTTTGGTGAATAGAGTTAATGGAAGAGACTAAATCTCTTGGCTTCCATTGGGGTTCTTTCCATCCCACCTTTAACATGAATCTATTTCAACCTTGTTCATAATTCAAGAAAGGAAAAACTATTTCAAATTCTCTATAAATTCGTACAATAGAGATGCAAAAATACAGTCCAGATTTTTCATAGCATTCATTCATTTGTATTCCTTCCTTCAGGATACATTAAATAAGGGACTACAGTATGTCAGGTCTTGTTTTAGAGGAGGAAGGCAGGGTCCCTGCCCACTCCTATCCCAGGATGACTGGCATATAAACAAATGGATACAATGTGTCATAGGAGGCCTGTAGGGGAGTAAGGGCCACAGGAGTATTATGGATGTTTGGGGGTGGAGGTACAGCAAGTGCTTCCTTGAGAAGATAGTGCTTAGTCTAATACATTTTCTTAATCTGTACTTGCAAAACAAGGGCTTGGGCTATGCAAGTATATCTGACTTGTACAAAATTTGGACGCAATAGTAGTTTTTATTCGGGCCAATTAAAGTTATGTAAGAACTTTCCTAGGTCCTGATTATTTTGGAAATTTTAGGCCTACTTATTGCAATTTATGTTTTCTCTGACTGTTGAGACATACTAATGAGCTTTTGTTCTTGAACAGACTGGTTGCAACAGCTTTGGAATGTGTTTGTAAAATTAAAAGGCAAACAAAAGTACTACAGTTCAAAATTTGCTTTTTATTAGACCTGCTACTTTGCTTCAGGCTTTAAACTGTACACAGATAATGCAAAAAACAGATAAGTGCAAGTTGCAGAGAACCTTCTGTGCTGATTGCCTCTTGGGAATCTTAACACTTGAATATACTTCCCAAGGTCCAAGCATACAGTAGGAGTAGACACCAGAAGATACAGGAGCCTAGGGCCTCCCTGGTGGCGCAGTGGTTGAGAGTCCGCCTGCCGATGCAGGGGATACGGGTTCGTGCCCCGGTCTGGGAGGATCCCATATGCCGCGGAGCGGCTGGGCCCGTGAGCCATGGCCGCTGAGCCTGCGCATCCGGAGCCTGTGCTCCGCAACGGGAGAGGCCACAACAGTGAGAGGCCCGCGTACCGCAAAAAAAAAAAAAAAAAAAAAAAAAAAAAAAAAAAAAAAAAAAAAGATACAGGAGCCTACGTAGTTGAGAAACCCCATTATTATGAAGAACAGAGTTACAGCTAAATTACAGCAAAATTTTAGGCTGTCCTTGAGGACATGCATAGAAAGTTATGCTACTAATAGATGATTTGTAAGCCTGAAACCATTCAAAAGACAGAGAAGCAATATTCAGGCTAAAACAAAACCTCCTACTTTGTTAGAATAGAAAGAATATGCTTTTTGTTGGGAAGCTAAATCCTGGGAGAGTCAGAGACTAAATAAATACTCCACAGAGAGCAAGTCCCAAAGAATCTTACTTTTAAAGTGAGTAACATTGAGCTACCATGGGACCCAAGGGCCTTCCTAGAAAAGTAAAGTTTTGCTGTTGCGGTAACATAGAGGCATCAGAGCAGGTGTTCTTAGTGAGTTAGATCAGGAGGCCTACAGGAACTCTGAGGAAGAACAGAAACAGCATAAGAATAGAGGTGAAATGTGTGAGTGCAGCTGTAACTTTGAGGGGAGGACACTAGGACAATTTATAGAGAGGGCTGGGTCCAGATCATGTTAAACTGGGTGCCTGCCCAACATTTTTTTTTTTTTTTTTGCCCAGCATTTTTTAAAAGGTAAAATCAAGTTAAAATGAACATGAAACCCTAAAAGTAGAAAAGAGATCTCTCAGGTTGCAGAGATAAGGCATGAGTAGTCCCTCTCTTGGTGAGAGGGCAAATAAAAACATTGACCACTTTGACTTTGCTGCTATGTAGAAAGGGTCGTCTGTCTATCTCAGCGTGTTTGTTTTTAAGTCCCATTTTTCACTGGAAAAAGCATCCTAGGTGAGTCCAGTAAGCGTCTGGTATACCACAGACTCTAGAAGTTCATTTTCTTAGCTTCCACTTGTGGGCTGTGTAACATCTTAAACTTTTTATTTTGAAATTATGGTAGAGTCACAGGAAGTTGTTTAAAAAAATGCCAGAGAGATTCCATGTACCTTCACCCTCAGTTCCCTTATATTTTCCAAATGTTACTGCTACTATATAGGAAAATTTTCTTGTAACCAAATATCTCTCTGAACCTCTCTTGTTAGTAGTAATAGTCTTTTAGTTGACACTTCGTCTTCTGGACAATTCGATCATCTACACATAGTGATAAATTTCTCTCTCTTTTTTTAAGACTTATACCTCTTATTTATTTTTCTTGTCTTATTTATTAGCTAGCTTCCTGAACAGATATGAAGAATAACAACAATAGTGGGGATTTTTTATTGTTCTTGATTTTGGTGGAAATGTAACTAAAGTTTTAATGTTAAGTTTGAAATTTGTTGTATAAAGCATAAGCCTTATTGTGTCTTCATTTACACTTTTGTTTGTTTACAAACCAGGAACAGACATTGAATTTGATCAAGTTCTCTTTTGTTCTCTCTCAAAACACTCTTAGATTTTACTCTTTTGATCCATTAATGTGGTGAAATTAATTTATTGATCTCCTAATGTTGAACAATCTATTCTTTCTCACAATAAGCCCTTATGTTTAGTGTGTGTTACTCTGTTAATATACTACTGAATTTGTTTGCAAATATTTTATTTGGGATTTTTTTGCATCAGTTTTCATAAATGGTGTTAATCTGTGGTTTTCTTTGTGTGTGTGTGCTATGTGCCTCAGATTTTGTTCTCAGGTTATGCTAACTTTATAAAATGAATAATAATAAAGCTTTCCATAGCATTCTATTTTCCATAATAGATTAGATATTATTGATTATAATGTATGTATGCCTCAAAGTTTTGATTGAATTTGCGTAGAAACATTTATGAGCCTGGAATCTACCTCTACACTTTATAGATGAGGAAACTTCATTTCCCAAGGCTTTAGGTGCCAAATGGAAATTTAAAACCCCAGTCTTACCAAGGCATTTGCTTTCTGCAACAGCCTATTGCTTCTCTAGTATAATTAATTATCCTTAACTATTATAGGGATATCTGGCAAATAAGGGATTCTTCTCATCTGATAGAGCAGAATTTACCAAAAGCTTCAATAATCTGATGTGGACGGGAAATGAAACTTCTGTATTTGTGAATTTCCCATATATGATCACCCAGTGGTTAGCTGTCCCTCCCATCCCACACTCCACCACAGCTTCACTTTTAGCCTATGGGGGAGGACCAGTCAGGCTTATACTCTCTCTTGAAAATATTCTTTCTGGTTATGAGACTCTCTGCTGCTACTGAAAGCCACTAGAAACTGGTTGAAGTCCATTCTTTAAGCTAATGCCTTCTCTCTCCTCAGGCCTACAAGGGGATATGATAGAGTAGTATCCCTATGGCTCCAGCCTCCTTGTTCTTTTAGACTCCACAAAACTTACAAATGAAGCTTTGAAACATAGTTAAATTTCTCTAAAGCCTGTTGAGAAAATAATATTTTCTCTGTATTTGCTGGCCTCAAGCTCAGTCAATGGAAACAATGACTCTCCTTTGTTGTACAGAGCAACTTTTGGTCTTTTCTTGCCTTGCTCAGAGAGACCAGTAGCAAAATTAAAGCACTTTAATGGCTGTTTTTTGTCCCTGTTCCACCTAACAAAATTTACTCTGTTTATTAACACCTAATATAAAAATCTTTTAAAATGTAAAAAGGGTATTACCAAAGAAAAATCTAAATGGCCAATAAACATATAAAAAGATAACCTCATTAGCAATCAGGAAAATGCAAATTTAAGCTACAGTGAGGTATTACCACATACTCACCAGAATGGCTAAAAAGAGAGACAATACTAAGTATTAGTGAGGATATGCAGTTACTAGAACTTATATAATGCTGCTGGTGAGAGTGCCAATTTGTATGACCACTTTGGGAGAGTTTGACTGTCTATTAAAGCTAAAAATATGCATATCCTATGACCCAACAATTTCACTCTTGTCTATACATTCACATGTCCAAGAGACATGCACAAGAATATTCATAGGCAAAAACTGCAAACTAATGTTCATCAACAGAAGAATGGATAAATTATGGTGAATGCATATGCTAGAATGCCACATAGTAATGAAAATGAATAAACTACAGCTATGTGTAACAACATAGATGAATCTCATAAACATTGGAGTACAGGCTATATTCTCTTTCTTTACCTGGGTAGTACGTGTGTGTGTGTGTGTGTGTGTGTGTGTGTGTGATAATTCACTGAGCTGTGTATTTATTTTGTGCGTTGTTCCATGTAATTCACAATAGAAAGGATTTTTTTTTAAATGTGTGTGTATATATAGTATATACTCGCTCAGATTCTTGAATAATATGTTGAATATAATTTTATCTTAATGATTTAGAGGCACTAAATTGTTGGTATTACTGGGCTGGAATACACTTGATTTATGTGGAACTTTTTGTCCTACCATTAAATGACTCCAAATCCATGCTTCTTAAATTCTTGTATCTGGTTCTGAGTGTGTATCTTGAGTCAGAAGCGGTCTGAGTCACCTTCTGAGTGGTAGAAATGAAATCTGACTTTTATACTAGCTTGTAGTTATCTCTACTTTCCAATGAAATACATGATACAATACATATGAATTTGTATCTTCTTGTTTGTATTAGAAAGCTCTTAAAAATGTGAAAGGACAGGGAGATTAGCTCGGTGCTTTGTGACCACCTAGAGGGGTGGGATAAGGAGGGTGGGAGGGAGATGCAAGAGGGAAGACATATGGGAACATATGTATATGTATAACTGATTCACTTTGTTATAAAGCAGAAACTAACACACCATTGTAAAGCAATTATACTCCAATAAAGATGTAAAAAAAAAAAAGATACTCTTATGGATGTAGAAATACAATTCTTTTAAAGCCAGGATAAGGTCACTTCTCATCAATCAAGAAAGGGCTTTTCAGGAGTGGTCAGAATGTTTAAATGTTGTAGACAAACTGAGAGGCATGAGGACTGTAAACAACCTTTCGAAGGAAAATGAGGTAGCAGACGGTTAGAAGAGTGCTGTGGAATATGGGGTATGGTGTGGAGCGAGAAAAAGGAATGGAAATAGGGACAAGTAGAGTCATTTTTCAAGACGAGACCTGTGTATTTAATGTAGTTGGATGGATCCAATGGAAGAGACAATAATTAAACCAGGTTTCAAAGGAGACTTGCGATAAAAGTTATAAAATCAACAACTTCGGTGGAAGGGTTAATCTTGGGAAAGTAAATTCGTCTTTACTTGTGTAGATGGGTGGCAGGGGAGAAGACAGAGGTGTTGTCAGCTAACAGATGTAAACACCAAGAATGCAGGGATCTTCTTCTGTCTTCTTCCCTGATGTAGCCCAAGTCTCCAGAACAGTATCTAACATATAAAAAGGCACTCAGAAGTATTTGTTGAATATATAGACTTTGATGGCTAATCAATCTGAATTCGAATCCCAGCTCTTCCTTCCACTTTCACACTATGGGGTCTTGGATGATTTCTTTACCCTGCTATACCTCAGCTTTATTATCTCTAAGACAAGAATAATAATATAGAATGTAGTTCTCCTATACATATTTGTAACATAGACCTTTAATCTGAGCCATTATGACTTTCTTTTTTTTGAATTTTATTTTATTTATTTTTTATACAGCAGGTTCTTATTAGTTATCTATTTTATACATATTAGTGTATATATGCATTATGAGTTTCTTATATTATACTTAAATATTAAGCTCAGTGCTTGGCAAAGTGCTTTATACCTAGCAGTTGCTCTCTAAATGATTTTTAATTGAATTTTTATACTTAATTATAAGGAATAAACTTGCTTTATTATAGATCATAATATCTTCAGATATTTTTCAGAAGTTTTCTAGCTGCGGGGCCTTAATTTTGTTGAGATAACATAAAATACATATTTTATTGTTGTAAAATTATAAAAATAACTTTTTCTAAAAGTTGGTTATACAAATTAATTAGTTTTTACATAGCTCATTCTTCAGCTCTTAAATCCCAAATACTTAGCAATACATTCTGGCGTTTTCTCTAACTTCATGAACAATTAGGAAGGCAGCTATAGTGGACCAGGGCGAAAAGGTAGCTTTTTATGATAGAAGGAGAAATGTAGGTGTATGCGTAGCATACAGAGGGGAAGGCATTGTCAACTTTCCTGCTAGAAAGTTCTAAAACATAAATAACTTCTGTGAAGTAAGATTAATTGTATCTAAATTAATAGTGGAAAAAAATTAGTGTTCTCAAGGTGCCTACTAGGTTTAAAACTTGACTGCCCACTTCTTTTTTTTTTTTTTTTTTTTTTTGCGGTACGCGGGCCTCTCACCATTGTGGCCTCTCCCGTTGCGGAGCACAGGCTCCGGACGCACAGGCTCAGCGGCCATGGCTCACGGGCCCAGCCGCTCCGCGGCATGTGGGATCCTCCCGGACCGGGGCACGAACCCATGTCCCCTGCATCGGCAGGCGGACTCTCAACCACTGCGCCACCAGGGAAGCCCGACTGCCCACTTCTTATGCTAACTTCTACATTTGTTGCCGTAGGGATTGCCCAAGACTCTTGTTTACAGCCTTAAATGAGTATAATTGCTATTGTTATAGACATCAGAAAAATCCTGACTTATGACTAAGAGATAACCATCATATGACAACTCTAAGTGCATTTACAATTTTAACTCCTTGGAAACAGATAAAGGCAAAGTAGTATTATATTCTTTATTGTTTCTCAGAAGTCAGCATCCCAAATCTCTCACAACTATTTCTTGATTAGTCATAACTAAAAATATTTTATGATTAATTTATCACATGATTTCTGCCCTACTGAAACTTACATTTTGGAGACTATGACACAAACATGTAGGACATACTCACATAAGTAAAACTGCTCCAGCAAGAATTTAAACCACTATCAAGATGACATATAGTGGTAAAGTTTATATTACTTAGTAACACCAAAAAGGAGGAATAAGATGGTAGCTCTGAGGAAATCAAAGTGAAGGAAAAAAGGTTTTTTAAGGATAAGGTGGGCTTGAATTTGTTAGTAGGCAAAAAAAAAAAAAAAAAAAGGAGCAACTGAAATGGGGAGATACAAGAGAAAGAAGTCACGGAATAAGAACCTAGAGGTTGGGACTTCCCTGGTGGTGCAGTGGTTGAGAGTCCGCCTGCCAATGCAAGGGACACGGGTTCGTGCCCCAGTCCGATCCCACATGCTGTGGAGCAGCTGGGCCCGTCAGCCATGGCCGCTGAGCCTGCGCATCCGGAGCCTGTGCTCCGCAACGGGAGAGGCCACAACAGTGAGAGGCCCACACACTGCAAAAAAAAAAAAAAAAAAAAGAACCTAGAGGTTGAAAGAAATATGATCAAAGGCACAGCTGTAGCCTTGGAAAGGGGAAGACAATAGGGAAAGAAAAGAAGGTGGGGTGAAAAGAAAATCTGGGTTGAGAACAGAAGTTGTTCTCAATCTGAATGGCCCAGATTTTGTAAATAAATTAGGAGTCAAGGTGTGACTAAGAAAGGAAGATCAGGTGAGAGGCTTGAGAAAAATGAAAAGAGGTTTAGAAAAACTGTTGTAGGGTGTTCAATAGATTGTCAACGTGAGATGACTTTAAAGGAGGTTAGCGTGTCTGTGAGGCCCTAAGATGTGTCTGTGAGGCCCTAAGATTAGAGAGCACGTTTTGTAGTACCTTCCAGTGATCAATCAGGAAGAGGCAACAGAAAGCAAATGCTGGGGGTTACTCATGGTGGGAATAGGAGTGCTGGTGAGTGTCTAGAGCATCCTGCTACTTGAGCTGAGCACTTGAGTAGAGGAAAGAATATCAAGAGGTTTATTTATTTAGCAAGTATTAACTATTTACTGTATACCCGTCAACTTTAGTAGCTTTTAAAATCATATTTCTGGAAACAGTTCCCTAATCTATAGCCTCAATCCTGATTTCTCTTTTGATTTCAGAGCCCAGTCTTCCAACTGCTTTGCTATTCCATATCCAAAATCCAATGCTTCATCTTCCTCCCAAACCTATTTCTATACCCGATTACCCCAATTTTGTTAATGTTATTACCTTTCCAGTCTCCTAGATCTGAAATTTTTGAGTCATCACTGACTTTTCCTCTCCTTTCTTTAATGTGTCATCAAGTTCTGTCACTAAATACGTCCACTGAAATATTTCCCCTGGCTTTAATTCAGCCTGGCAATAATTCAGGCTGTTGTCATTCCATACTCGTCCTTTTCCTGTGTCTTCTCAATTGTTTCCCTGCCTCCAGGTTCTACCCAATACAGTCAGTCTTACATACCACACCCAGTTTAATCTTTATAAAATGTCAGTTTGATGACTCATTCCTCATCTCAAAATATCTTCAAGAAGCTGTGGTAGAGTCCCCAAGGAAACAAGAAGACCCTAGAAGAGCTCATATTCCAGTGAGAAAAGGGGCAGTTAATGTAGTCAGGAGGAGATATTGGTTTAGAACAGGATTCCCTGAGGAGTGACAGGAGACGAGAAAGGATGGAAGAAAGCTGGGAAACACCAGGGTTTAGGGGAATAGGCTGAGGAGGAAGAGGTGATGCCAAAGAGACTTGGGGCAGTTCAGAGGGGTAGGAGGAAAACCAGGGGAGAGTGTGTCACAAAGGCCAAGGTAGGAGAGGATGTCAAGGAGCAGAATGAATAAGGTGTACTCTTCCTTCGTTTGAGTCTATTGGATTTGGCAATTAGGGATTCAAGAATCAAAAGCAGCTTTAGGGGAGGATGGGGAGGCTACAGAGGGTTAAGAAATAAAAAAGTAGAAACAAGGAGCATAGGTTTCCTTTTTTAAATGTTGGTTGAGAAGAGAAATAGTGCTGAAGATAAAGAAAGATGTACTTAATCCCCCTCCACCCCCATGAAAGAAACTTGCACTAGATTACAGCCTAAGGGCAGAGATCTCAATGGTGAAGGAAAGCCTGATATTGGATAGAAGGAAGATTGATGGAGCAAGATCCCTTTGGAGGTCTGAGGAGATAGAAACTAATGAGGGAAAAAAGTCTTTGTTTATAATCATCCTCTTACTGTATACATGCTAATTCTGCCTCTGTATATGTTATGGTTGTATATGGTTAAGGTGAAGATGCATTATGAAATGACTAGATGAATTTTTTGCAATTTGGAGGAGTAGCAGTTGGATGAATCATGACAGAAAACTCTAGAAATAGGAGTTGCTCATAACCTCAGCTTGAAAAATCTAAATCTTTCATTAAAGTTCAAAGATATCATTCGTTATGATTTTCATTGCTATGAAAATCAGTTGAGAATTAAGAATATTTTCATGCTGGATGTATTCGTTTTCTATTGCTACTTTAACAAATTACCAGAAACTTAGTGGTAGGTCAGAAGTCCAACACAGGTCTCACTGGGCAAAAATAAAGGTGTAGCCAGGTTCATGTTCCTCTCTGGAGGCTTCTAGGAGAGAATCCGTTCCCTTGCCTCTTCCAGCTTCTAGAGACCACCACATTCTCTGGTGTGTGGCCCCCTTTCTCCATTCCAAACCAGCAACATCATATCCCTCTAACCTTTATTCAGTCCTCCTATCTATTTCTGACCACACCCAGAAAAGGTTCTCTACATTTGAGCACTCAGGTGATTAGACTGGGCCCACCTGAGTAATCCAGGCAGCTTGCCCCATCTCGGGGTCCTTAACCTTAATCACATCTGAAAGTTTCTTTTGCCGTGTATGATAACTATTCACAGGCTCTGGGGATTAGGCTGTGGACATCTTTGGGGGCTATTATTCTGCCTACCACACCGGAACTGAGAGTGAGGTCTTTATTTTAAGAGGGAAGTTTGAAATGGTAAAAAGAGAGGTGTTTAGTATTGGGGAATTTGGTTTTTGTACTTGAAATAGGCAAGATGCTTGTTCTGGTAGGTAAACTAGTTCCTAGACGCCAGGTATGTGGTTTCTAGATGCTAAAAAGTTACTGAGAAAGAGTTTACTGGTAGCTAAAAAAGCTTTTTCAGCTGAAAAAGATAAATTTCAATTGTGTCAAGACACAGTGCCAAGATACACCCAAAGATGGGTTTTTTTTTTTTTTTTTTTTGCATTACACGGGCTTCTCACTGCTGTGGCCTCTCCCGTTGCGGAGCACAGGCTGTGGACGCGCAGGCCCAGCAGCCATGGCTCACGGGCCTAGCCGCTCCGCGGCATGTGGGATCTTCCCAGACCGGGGCATGAACCCGTGTCCCCTGCATTGGCAGGCGGACTCTCAACCACTGCGCCACCAGGGAAGCCCAAGATGGGTGTTTTGACCTAAACATTTAGACTAGCGAAAATAGGATAGTAGCATGACTCCTGGGTTCTAGGTATGATGATGGCAACAGAGGTAAAGGAAGAAAACCCTAAATATTTTATCTTATCGTGCCTGTAGCATTAGCACGTGTTTCACCAGGAACTCTTAGATTAGAATTTAGCGGTAATATGTTCAGAACTGGTTTCTGAATTTTAACTGTCTTAATTCTGTCTCTTCATCCGTAATTGCCAGGTAGTCCATGTATGCATTACAATATGGGGCTAGTTATCAGTGTCACGCTTGCAGTATACCATGAATACCATGCTTCAACCACTTGAGCTAACTGGTAAAAAAAGACATGGTCCTAATTATAAATATTATAAATTTAAAATTATAAATAATATTTATTTAAATACTATAAGAAAATAAGAAAAAGGAAAGAACTTAGTACTTTTCCATAATAGGTTTTGAGTGCCTACTGTGTTCCAGGCATGGTAGTAAATCTTTTTTAAAGGATTTAAAAAATTATATAGTAATATTTAAAATAATATCTGATAATAGGTTATAGCCTGAACACTAAAGAAAAAGAGGAACAAAGTAATATATTCCAGTATTTTGTACTCAGTATTAACAGAAATTAGTAAATGAGATGGTAAATATTAGTGCAACTTTTATCTGGTAGCTATTTTACCAGATAAACTAAAACTTAAAAATTAGTTTTGCAGTTGATAAAAATAAGAAAAAGAGCCCTGTACTTCAAATTTTAAAACCTTCTACTTGTTCCTTATATGTCTTATTTTAAAAAATAATAATAAATCTATTTGGCTGAATATAGTATGACTTGTTCTGTAAATTGGTATATAGCTAATAATTAACATAAACAGTCTAGAGGGAGTTTCTTGGAAATGTGTAATCTAAATTCTATTTCTAGGTTAAGATGAAAGCAGTCACCCATATGACTCTGTTTCTTTTACTATAACCAAATTAAGTTTGTATTTTATATATCCATCTAACAGTTCATCCATCCAACACATTTGTATTGAACTCCTGTCATGGGAAAAGCACTATACTAGGCCCTGTAAAATATTTAACAGACATTTTTACTTTTTATTTGCAGTTCTAAACTTATTTCCAATTGTTGCATTGAGGACTTTATTACATCAGCTGTCTGTCCTGACCTGCCGCTTTAGCATCTAATCTCTGTATCTTAAAAATTTTTATTCATCTTTCTACGAAGTGAAAAGTCTTCCTTTGATTCCTGTCCCCTAGCAACTCTTTCTCCAGAGTCAACCAATGTGTTATTTTCCAATATATCTTTCCAGGTCCATTTTATGTATCAAGCAAATATGTATATACATTAAGCCCCCCATACATATTTTAATGAACTTTTTTTAACTTTCTCATTCTTTCTTATGTCTGCATACCATTCCATTGTATGAACATATCATAATTTTGTTTAATCATGGACATTTCCATTAATTTTAACATTATGCTATTCCTAACAAAGCCAAACTAAAGTTTTTGTGGGGTTTTTTTGTTTTTTTTTTAAATTTATTTTTGGCTGCGTTGGGTCTTCGTTGCGGCACGCAGGCTACTCTTCGTTTCTGTGCGCAGGCTTCTCATTGTGGGTGGCTTCTCTTGTTGCAGAGCACCAGCTCTAGGCGCGTGGGCTTCAGTAGTAGTGGCTCGCAGGCTCTAGAGCGCAGGTTCAGTAGTTGTGGCGCATGGGCTTAGTTGCTCCGCGGCATGTGGGATCTTCCCGGACCAGGGCTCGAATCCGTGTCCCCTGCACTGGCAGGAGGGTTCTTAACCACTGCACCACCAGGGAAGTCCCTAAAGAGGCTTATATTCAAATATACTTGTGGGATATCTTCCTAGAGATGGAACTTTTATGTACATTTGTAATTTTGGATAAATATCACCAATTTGCCCTTTATAGAGGTTGTGCCTGTTTCTCCAGACTTACCAACATATGATGGTGATCTTTGCAAATCTGAAGGATGAAAAATGTCATCTCAGTGTAGTTTTAATTTGCTTTTCTCTTATTATGAGTGAGGTTGAGAATTTTTTATGTTTTAAAAGCCATTTATATTTCTTTTTCTGTGTCTCTTAGATTATTGTGATTTATTAGTAGATGACAGGGAAATAGGAAATTATATATTAGGGAAATTATCCCTTTGTCAGTGAGTTGCAAATAATTATTTTCCTAGTTTGATATTCATCTTCCAACTTTATGGTAGCTTTTGTCATGCAGAAATTTTTAATTTTTATTTTATAGAATTATCTTTATGGATTCTGGGCTTTGTGTTATGGTACTTAGGCTTTCCCCACTCTGAGATAATTTTTTAAATTCTCCATGGTTTCCTCTAACAAACATTCTTGATCATTACAAGTTCTAAACTGTTTAGTGCATTGGCTCAAGTTCTCTGTTTCAATTTATATCTGAGCTAGATTAGCAAATCAGTCCCATGGAAATATACAGTAGTACAATAGTAAGGAGCTTGGACTCCAGAGTTGATAATTTTGGCTTTCCTGCTTCTGGGCTGTATGACCTTGGGCAAACTATTTAATTAACCTCTCTGAGCCTCAATGGCTTCATCTGTAAAATGGAAGTGATAAATAGTACTTTGTTGTAAGAATTGCATGAGATGATTCATTTAAAGCCCTTAGCACAATGCTTGACAAGCTGGAAGCATTCATTAAATGTAAACTATTACTGTGATAATGATGATGGCCATAGACATTCTTTCACCCCCTCCTACTATCCCATAATTCATGACTTTAATCACAAATGGTTGAATAAAAAATGAATTCCAAATTTGCCAACATTACTACTTCAGCATTAACAATCCAATCTCCTCTAAGCATAGTAGTTCTCAGCCTTGGCAGTACATTAGAATCATCTGAGTAGATTTTTAAACCCCAGATGCCTGGGTCCCTACCCCAGAAATTGTTTTAATTAGTCTAGGGTATGACCCAAGCATCAGTATCTTTCAAAAACCCCTCTGGTGATTTCAATGGGCAGCTAAGGTCTAGCACCACTATCCTAATACTAGGCCAATGGTTTCAGATAGTCATTGCTTCTAAATAACAATATATAAAAATCTTTTATAGGCAAAATGCCATGAATTAGAAAGACATTAAAAAGGGATCATAGAAGAGTTGAGACAGGTGTCAGGTAAAAATACTAAGGAAAGGAGTTACAAAGTTGAAGATATTCCTTGTACATATTTATAAGACATCTTTCTCAGCTATACTCTAAATGCTTGTTTCACTGCTACTTAGAGGTAAGGGACATGAAGTGTTTATATTTGTTAGATGTGTTAACTGAAGCATGGAGATAGGATTTGTCAGCTCTTCAGTTGGACAAATCTAAGATTCATATTACTCCTATTGTTTTTCTGGATAATTCTCAAAAACTATTATTTCTGATCATGAGTAATATATCTTATCCCCATATACATTTTAGCAGTTCAGGAGGGATTTGTAATAGTATTTTAGCTCATTTACAGATACAGTGCAAGTAGGGTGTGCAAGTAGGGTATACAAGAAAATTAGATATTATCAAATCTACAGAAAGAGCAGTGTGGTCTAAAGAGACTAGACAAGGAGTCAGGAGGCCTAGATTTCAGTTCCTGAGCTTCCATTTCCTCAGCTGCAAAATGAGAGAATTAAGAGTTACCAAAGGTTTCTTTCAGTTCTAAGTAATTACTGTCTCACCAAACCACCTAAGTAAAGCCTTTCTTAATCAGTCAGTAGAAAACAGGAAAAGTATACTAGCTCAAACTTTTACAAATATATATATTTCATAGTCTTGTTTTATCTTTACCTATCCAAGGCAGTATACCTTCTCAAATATTAAACTAGGTCTTGATGATATTAGATTGACATATGCCCTAACTAGTATATTTACATTTTACATTTAAGTGGGGACTACTGGTGTCTTCACCCAGAGAGGTGACAGAGGGTGGAGGGTTGCATCTTGAGACGGGGGAGGATATGCAGGAACATGAGCTTTATGTTGCCCTTCAAATCATGCCCTGTGGATAACTTCATTTAGGACCGACCCTGGGTCCCCCTTTTATTGTACATTTTCTTTTAATCTTTTCTACTTCTCTTTTTGCATTATATTACTCATGATCATTAGGACTCATACAATCCTTGTATTGTTTATTTGTCTTTACATCATCTCTTACCTACAAGAGTGTACATTTTTTGAGGCCAGGATACATTTATATTGTATCCCTTACATGAGCTAGTACAGTGTCCTGGCACATAAATGGAGGACAAATGTTTAACTGAATTAAATTATTAAAAATTTAAATTAATTTGTTTCTCTTTTTTTCTTTGTGATACCCTAACTTTCATAGTTTCCTTTACAATATTTCCAATTTTTTTTTTACACAAAGTCTTATTTTATGACAGTATCCTTTACTTTCTGAATACAGCAATGAGCTTTTCACTCTCAAAAGTCTAGAAGTAGTAGTAAAGCAAGGAGGTGATCATGATACCAAAATATGAAATAAATAATATATTAGGTAAGTTTTTAGTAGTAAACATGTAGGATAACTTTAAGAGAAGTGTTACTTTGAGGTAGCTTAGGTATGCTATCAATTTGATCAAACATTATAAACATATAAAAACTAAACCTTTTAATATATTATTTATAATTTACTAAACACATTCTGAAATAACTATGTATAACATTGATTAAATATCATAAATTAAAATAAATCCTATGTATGGAACTCAGAGAACCGAGTTATGATGGTATTGAAATTTGAGTATGGTAGTAGGGAAATTGAGATGATAGTATTTTGAAGTAGAATAAAATTTCCATTTTAGGTTAGCATGAAAAAAAGAATCCAGTTGTTAAAAAGTTTGTATTTAATAAAAGTAAAATCAACATTACTATTTTTGATGGTGATTTTAACAAGATTATTTTAGCAGCTTAGCAAATAGTGAGATCTAAGAAAGATAAATACTATATAATCAGATAAAATTTCATCTATTTTTAGCTTAAGAGTTAAGGTGGGATTTTGAATTGTGAGAGTGATGCTTCAATATCAGTTGAAAATTATCCATCCTCCTTGTCCCCATTTTTTGTAGGCTCTAAGTTTTTCACCTGGGAAATTACTTTCTGTGAAGGGAATTCTATATTGTCACTCAGTGTACTAGTTGGAGGCCAGTTTAAAACACCAAATCTTTGCATGCATAATTTTCTGAAGAGCTTATCCAGGCTAAGGAATATACTTGCTACTCAGAGCATTTCCAAGCCTCTTTGACTTCTGTATCTGTACACTAAGGTGCATTAATTTTATTAATGATTTTTGAATCACAAAATTTTATTTTGCTAGCCACCATAGAAGTATCTTAAAAGAAGTTTAAAAATAATAACTCTTGAGATTTGGATAGATTCCTTACATTTTCTGCTCCAGTGTACATATGTACTTAATTTGAAGATACAAAGATGATCCCACATTGTTTTTACAACTGAGATCATTTCATAGTATTAGTAATTAGTTACATCCTTTGTTGAAGGACTTCTTCAAACTTATTGTCTTTTAGACCCATTCTTACAGGTTAATCTGCAAATATGCAAATGTCAAAGGCAGTAGCAAAAATGACCATTTAATACAAAGCTGGCAAACATTTGGAGTTATGTGTAGTTTCGAATATTTTTTACTTCAAAAGTCACATGTATTATATGCATTAAAATTAGTTCAACAAATGGAAATCATAGATATGGGAAAGTTGTTTCAGGGGAAATTTCACTAGTAAATTCATAATCTTTAAAATTCTGAGTGATTGAATTAAATACTGATCCCTTGCATAATATATTCAGCGGCGTATTCTAAATATTACTTTTTAAAGGTGTGGTTTTTAGTTTTAAATATGAGCGGGTCCTATAGGCATGATGACATTTTCTGACGTATACTTTCTTGTTCTTTTCCTCTGCTAAGACTTTGACTGAATTGTCCTAAGTATTAAAGAGCACGGTGTCAAGAAAGGTATTTTCAAGATGAATGTTTATACAAGCAAAGTATTTTTTTAGACAGGTGAATTCTAATTCTGAAGAAGAAAATTTCAAAATACTGTTCACTTCTTATTCCTCATCTCTCTTCCCATCCTTAAAATACAAGTTAAATCTTAATTGGAATCCTTTTCCCATTGTGGAACCAAGCGCTGGTGTCAGACTTGAAGAGGAAGGCTTTACTTTGTTAGCTATTTGTTTGAAACCCCAGCTCTCTCCCCAGATCTTTGGGCTGATAATCGCAAACATGGAGGATGCTTCTGATTCTTCACAAGGGGTTGCTCCATTAATTAATAATGTAGCTCTCCCAGGCTCTCCGCCGTCTCTTCCTGTATCAGTGACAGGCTGTAAAAGTCATCGAGTAGCCAATAAAAAGGTAGAAGCGAGAAGTGAAAAGCTCCTCCCAACAGCTCTTCCTCCTTCTGAGCCGAAAGTAGATCAGAAACTTCCCAGGAGCTCCGAGAGGCGGGGAAGTGGCGGTGGGACGCGATCCCCCGCGAGGAGCCAGGCCGTGGCAGCGGGAGAAGCGGCGGCTGGCGGCGCGGCGGGGCCGGCGAGAAGCGACCCCCCGGGGGGACAGAGCCTCCCCTCGCCGCCTTTCTAGTTGAGAAGGTGGAGAAGTGGCAGCCGGCGTGCTCGCAGGTGAGGGGCTTGGTGTGGTCGCTCGGGAGCCGGCCGGCGCCGGCAGAGAAGTGTAGGCGAGCGGGGGAACAAAGCGGAGCCGCGCCGGGGTCCGCCCGCAGCGAGCTCCTTCGCGGCGTCGGGCCGGCCGGCTGCGCGCCGAGCACGTTGTGAGCCCCGCGGCGGCGGCGGGCAGGGAGCGGGCGCTGGGGGGAGGGGGCGGCCACTGCTCACGCACCGCCTGCCCGCGGCTGGGCGTTCGGCCCCATTGTGAGCCGGCAGCCGGGCGTTCGGAGGTGGGGCGGCTCCGCTGGCTCAATACCCCGACCGCGACAGGAGCGACCTCGGCTCGGGTGGCAGCCGCAGCGCGTCAGTCACACAAAAGGCAGTCGAGCTTCGCCCGGCGTGCGGACCGGCCCATGCCGCCGCCGCCGAGCGCTCCCCACCTTACCGGCTTTCCTTTCCCTCCAATTTTGATAGGGAAGCGGGGCCGGCGCGGGCGGCCGAGGGTCCGGGTGAGCCCGCGGGCGGACACGAGATGCCGCTGCTACACCGAAAGCCGTTTGTGAGACAGAAGCCGCCCGCGGACTTGCGGCCCGACGAGGAAGTTTTCCACTGTAAAGTCACCAACGAGATCTTCCGCCACTACGAGTAAGGGCCGGGCCGGGCGCGGGGGGTGCGAGGGAGTGTGGGGACTCCCTCCCCAGCGTCCTTTTGTCTCTCTCCTTTTCCAAGACCCGGGTTTCTGGCGGGGCGACTGGAAAGTGACGGGTGGCCGCGGGCCCGCGTTTCTCTGGCCCCCGAGTCCGACACGGTGACTTCGCGGGGCCCCCGAGAGGCCCGACCGGCCGAGGCACGCGTGGGGAGAGCCGGCCGGGGCAGAGGAGGCTGGGGTCCCTGGCCGGCCGCGGGGACAGCTTCTAGTCGCGGCAGCCGCCCGGCCGCCGAGCGGCGGAAACTCCCCGCCTCGCCCCTCCCCGCCTCGGCCACACGCGCGCTCCGGGGCCAGTTCCGGGATCCCCGCCCGGCGGCCGAGGGGATCCCCGCTCGGGTCAGCGGCATGGAGCCGCGGCCCCCCGGTCCGGGGAGGGAATCCCTGCCCCCGGGGGCAGGAAACGGGCTGGGCGTCGTTTCCTCGGTCGGGAGTGGAGCCTGACGTTGGAGCTGCCCAGGGTAGGGGCGGGGGTGGGGTGGGAGCGGAGTTGAGACTCCGGGGAGGGTGCTCCCCGGCAAGCCCGGGACGCTAGAGCCTCCGCCGGCCGCCTCTGGTCCGGTGCGGCTAGGCCTCGGAGTGTGCGAAGCGAGCCGTGCGCTCTGTCACCGCCTCTTCTCGGTGACTAACTCCCGGCCCCGGGGAACTCGGCGTCTCCGCCCCCGGGAGACCGGGTGAGGAAGAAGTCGGGACTGGGCGGGGGAAAAGGAGGGGGAGAGAGCAGGGCCCTGGGCGCCCCCTCGTTTTCGCTTTTGCGTAGCCGGGAGCGCGGCGGTGGGAGTTGGGGGAGGGGGCTAAGACAAGTTCAACTCCAACCCCAGCCAGCCTTCTCTTTATCCCCCTGCGCATGGGGCCGCCTGACATGTGCCACTCGCTTTTGTTTTGACAAGAATCCGGAGCTGCTGCCTGTGTAGTTTCAACCCCTCAATTTTTAGTCCCTTGCCTGGTTTATCCCAAGAGATCCCCTTGTCCCGTGACACCAAATAACGGGCCGTTTTAGAGCTCTGTGTTTAAACAGGCTCTCCAAGTGAGAACCTGAATTGATCAGTCGCTGAAACAGCCTGATCCTCCCTTTTTCTTATGCTTTATCCTCTCCACTCAGAAGGAGTCCCTTTGTGGCTTAGAAACCAAGTGTTATAGCAACCAAATAAATTGTGTGTAGGAGGCACCTTTTCTGAGTGGGGGCTTGCTGGAGGGAGGGCGTTAAGCAAACTCAGCACCTGTCTGAGAAATGACTAGTGAAGTTAGAAAGGACAGTTCCTTTGAGCTTTTATTTTAAGCAAGCCTTCTTTTTTCTTCGGCTCCACAGGAGTTACACGTAAACATGTCATATCCAGAGAAGTTTTTCAGCAGACAGTACTTTTAAATAGGAGTGCACATCTTACTCTGCTCCTGTACAGACTTGTTTTGTTACTCAAATAGAGTTCAGTCTTGTAACTACTTAAGTGAATTTGGATTAAGTAACTTGACAAGGATGATGTCTTATTTTTAAAGAAGATTTAGGTTAAAATCCTTGGTAATTCTGAATTTTTTCAAGAAGTTGCATGTAAAAGCGCCAACAAGATAGGAAATGGGCTTAAATTTAAACTTTTCTTCTCTTATGTAAGCAGTCTTATCTTTTTGAGACACTCTTCTCACTTTAGAAGGGAGCATAAATATGGCCCCTAGCCTCTGAATTTGAACACTTTTCAGATACTTAGGTTCTTGATGATAAAGGAAGAGATTTTTGGTATTCCAAACCTACTTTCCATTAATGTTAAGGAACTGTGTCCCCTGTAGTCTTATGACACTAAAATTAAAATGTTTTAATTTTGTCCTTTGTAGTCTTATGACATTAAAATTAAAATGTTTTGTTTTCTCTTTGCTCTGTGCTGAAGCGTTTGGGTTTTTGGAAATTACAAGCAGTTTAGGAGAGGTGATGGTTTGGGAGCAAAGATATTTAATCATTTACCCTGACCAAAGCAGAACTACTGATGTTCTTAGCTATTAACGTTTATGACTTTGAATTGGCACAAAACTGGAAGAAGACTGCCATTTAATTGTGTTAAAATTTGGATTACTTTCTCTTAGATGATTACAAAGAGATCTTTCTAAAAATGCATTCATGGTGGATGGTATATGGTGGTCTGCAGATTATGGTAATCTGACCCTTGCCACAAGTCTGGAGAAACTGTGAAGGAAATATTTGTTTTCACTAATTCGTTAAATCACAAATTGGTTTATGTGAATTTGTTTGAAGATTATCTTTTAAGTACATTATTTTGAATATTTTTCTTTTGTATTTGTCTGAAGATCACTCTGCTCACCTATTTGCTCAGGTTTTTGATTTCTTGAATATAACTTTCTCTAATCAGTCTCAAAGAGTTTTACTACACTTCCGCATCTTTTTCACTTCCCAGCATAATGCAAAGTAACTGCCTCTAACTCTGGTTAGTATAGGTTGCCAGTGACCTTTTAATTGCTAAATAGTGTTTTGTGTGTCTTACCTGATATTATAGCCTAACACTTCCTCCTTTGTCCTTCTAGCAGCAACGGTCACCCTTCATTTTATCTAGTGTAACATCTGCAGTTATTGCACGGTAATGCAGTGTATTTGTTGCATCACATTTTCTCTTTTCCAAGACCCTGAATTCTTTGAGACAGGGACTATGACAAAGATGGTTACTTGGTGATTATACAGTTCAAACTCCTTTATTTATTTATTTTTTATTTATTTATTTTTTTTGCGGTACGTGGGCCTCTCACTGTTGTGGCCTCTCCCATTGCGGAGCACAGGCTCTGGATGTGCAGGCTCAGCGGCCATGGCTCACGGGCCCAGCTGCTCCGTGGCATGTGGGATCTTCCCGGACCGGGGCACGAACCCATGTCCCCTGCATCGGCAGGTGGACTCTCAACCACTGCGCCACCAGGGAAACCCTGTTTGTTTTTTTTAACTATATGCTCTTTAATTGCTAGCTCTTGTTTGACCTGCTTTCCATAAATAAAGAAGACTCATTAAAAATAGCGCATTAACTGTAGGTGAATGCATAAGCTAAAGTGCAAAAGAATGAAACTGGGCTACTGTCTTACACCATACACAAAAATTAACTCCAAATGGATTAAAGACTTGAACATAAGACCTGAAACCATAAAACTCCTAGAAGAAAACATAGGTGGTAAGCTCCTTGACATACGTCTTGGCAATGATTTTTTTTTTTTGAATTCAACACCAAAAGCAATAAAAGCAAAAATAAGCTAGTGGGTGGGACTACATCAAACTAAAAAGTTTCTTCACAGCAAAGGAAACCATTAACAAAATGAAAAGGCAACCTACAAAATGGAAGAAAATATTTGTAAATCTTATATCTGACAAGGGACTAATATTCAAAATATATAAAGAGCTCATATAACTCAATAGCAAAAAAACCAAAACAACTTGATTTAAAAATGGACAGAAGATCTGAACAGATGTTTTTCCAGAGAAGATATTCAGAGAGCCAACAGGTGCTCTACATCATTAATCATCAAGGAAAGGCAAATCAAAGCCATAATGAGCTATCACTTCACACATGTTAGAATGGCTGTTATCAAAAAGACTAGAAATAAGAAGTATTGGGGCTTCCCTAGTGGCACAGTGGTTGAGAGTCCGCCTGCCGATGCAGGGGACACAGGTTCGTGCCCCGGTCCGAGAAGATCCCACATGCCACGGAGCGGCTGGGCCCGTGAGCCATGGCCGCTGAGCCTGCATGTCCGGAGGCTGTGCTCTGCAACGGGAGAGACCACAATAGTGAGAGGCCCATGTACCACAAAAAACAAACAAACAAAAAAAAACAAGTATTGGGGAGGATGTGGAGAAAAACAAACCCTCATGCACTATTGATAAGAATATAAATTGGTGCAGCCATTATGGGAAATAGTATGGGGGTTCCTCAAAAAATTACAAACAGAACTGCCATATTGATACAGCAATTCCATTTCTGGGTATTTATCCAAAGAAAATGAAAACACTAATTCGAAAAGATATATGCACCCCCATGTTCATTGCAGCATTATTTATAATAGCCAAGATATGGAAACAACCTAAGTGTCCATTGATGGATAAATGGGTGAAGAAGATGTGGTACATATACACAATGGAGTATTATTCAGTCTTAAAAAAGAATGAAATCTTGCCATTTACAGCAATACCTATGGACCTCAAGGGCATTATGCTAAGTGAAATGTTGGACAGAGGAAAGCAAATACCGTATGATCTCACTTATATATGGAACCTAGGGAAAAAATATAAGAAAAACGAAGCTCGTAGATAAAGAGAAAATAAAGTGCATAGTTTAATCTTTTAAAGGAGATAAAAATTTATTCTGTAATTTAGTTAGCAGAAAAAAATTTTGTTAAAAAAAATTTTTTTTTGGTCTGTGGATTGTTCAAATAAGGAGCAGTCAAGTCTGAACACCAGAAATTCTAGATTTGTGGGCTAAGAAAATGATTTGTATTACCTAGTGACTTTAATCTCCTTAATAAAATGACTTCTTTTTTTAGGCATTTAGACTCTTGGAATTGGAATGTATTTCCCATCTGTGATTGAATCACACTTTTCATATACAATGTGAGGAGTCTCTTCTACAACATCACTGACAGACCAGCTTATGTTTCAACCTGGCTGTCCACTGAAAAGTGTTTGACTAATTTATAAAGCATCCTGTTTTCATTGTTCATCAACTCCTCACTTGTTAATTCAGTGCTTTCAACTGTCCTCTTTTTACAGATGAGGAGGTTGGGATTGAGGAAATAAGAGGAAGTCCAAGATCAGTTCAAAAACTACCTATCTAGCAATTGGTGACACTAGAGTTCTCACTCACATACCTAAGACTCTAGAGTTTGTGTTCATATTTACCATCACATAGTGCTTATTATAGAGAATTCTTCCTAATATTTGTTAAAGTTTGCATAAGTATGCACCAAAAACATAGGGGCATTGCTTGGAATTCAAGCTGGCTGCCTAGATCTTTGTGTAGGTACCATTATCCACAGTCTGCTCAGACATTTGACTTTTTTACTACACTCCCAAGTGATTAAATTCTAGATACTATATGTAAAAACCAGAATGCCATTAATTTATAGTAGGGAAAAGTGCCCTTCACATAGACCAGTCCCCAAACTGATAATCAGCTATGTATGAAATCTAGTTATTATCAGAAGGCCCTTTCGTGAGAATAGGGTTTTCAAGGAGAGTAGGATAATCTTAATAGCTAGCGTCTTCAAATTAGATGTTCAGCTCCTCTTTAGGAATAAGTCTGCCACATGGCCCAGGTATTTGGGTCTATGAGTCCTTTTTCTGTGGATGGTATAACAGATTCCTAAATACTTTTTTTTTTTTTGCATTTTAACCTTTTATCTGCTTAGCAGGCTACCATGTTTCTTTTCTGCAGACAGAATATATCAGTTATTTATAACACGCCACTCTAAAACTTAGTGGCTCAGACAGCCATCCATTTTGTTTGCCCACTATTCTTTGGGTTGCCATTGTGGTTTCTGCTCGTCTCTCTGTGCTCTCTCATTTAGGTGAAGTCAGATGAAGTCAGGCTTGGCTGAGGCTAGATGGAGTAAGAGGTGGCCTCAGTCATATGTCAGGGACCTCAGCTAGGATGGCTTTTCTTTGTGTGTGTGTGTTCTCCAGCTTTATTCGGGTGTAATTGACAAATAGAATTGTAAGATATTTAAAGTGTACTATGTGATAATTTAATATACTGGGATGGCATTTCTCACCATGTGATCTTTCATCCTCAGAAAGCTAACTTGGGCTTCTTCTTCCTGAGACCTTGGGCTCAGGGTTCCAGGAGGGTGAGAGTAGACACCTCTCAATGTCATTTCTGTATTTTGTTGGTCAAAGCCAATCTCAGGTCCAGCCCAGATTCAAGGGTTGGTGAAATAGGCTCTACCTCTTGTGAGAAGAGTGTGAAAGTCATTTCTAAGGAGCCTGCACATCTTCAACCCTCTTTCAAATAGTCTACCACTATGCAGCTGATAAGATTTTATACTTGGGTCATCCAGATTGGATTTTGGATGTTTGCTGATAATCCTTCTACAATTAATCCCTTTTCCTACCCTCCTTCCCAATGCCAAACTTTCTCTTCAAAGATTCTCAGGTCTTATATGTGTTCTTCTGACATTGTTGCTCTACCATACAGGTTATTCTTCTGTGTATTCTTCTAAGATCTCTCTGCGAATAGGGTACCTAAACAGTAAGAATTGATATGTTTATTGAGTGCACATATAGTATGTTGGGCGTACTGTATTATTTAATTTTCATATTAACTGTTTATGGAACACATTGTCCCCATTTTACAGAAGGGGAACCAGGTTCAGTGAAGTTTGTATAAATTACCTAAGTCATATTGTACAAGTGACAAAGCTGAGATTCAGATACTTTCCTTTCTTCTTCCCATTCACATGTGTACTTTCTCTTTTTAGATACACGTAAAAGTAAATGTGGACTGCCAATGAGAATATATTTGCTTATTCTTGACACTGTACTTTGGAAAGTCTTTGGAGATGCTGAGATAATTTGTCCCCCTCTAGTGAGAAGTGAATGTATGTCTATAACACAGTGGCATAAATCACATATGTTCTGAGGAGCCAGTGTAATGGAAACATAGAAAATGGAACTGATAACTGCTGAGGAATTGAGGAAGCCCTCAGATAGGAGATAACAACTGAGTTGGGTCCTGGAAGATGGAGCTATAATGTTTCACCTTTGTTGATTTCTACTTAAGTCTTCATTGTCTAGATTTTAAAAATCTGTATTGCTATTCCTCACCTTAATGTCATCTGCAGATTTTAGGAGCCTGCCTTGTATGTCACTATCTAAGTTTGTCTGAGGCAGCACTAAGTAAAGTGAAAAGTAATAGTAAAGTGTTTTTTTAAACTAAGCTTTGTAATTGAACTTTCCCCCTCACCATTTATGAATAAATGTAATAAATGTAATTTTCATCTAGCAGTTATTTCTTCCTATAAGGCATGTATAGTCTGCCATGCCCATGATCACCTAATCTCCTGCTCTTGTAACCCCTTCAGTGAAGGAAATTGTTAGAACAACCCATGCTGTCTTGTAGCAATTACTACTTTTCTAAGCTTATAAACCATACTTTCCTTCTCTTGCATACCATATGCTGTTTTAGTCAAGAATTGTGTTAGTTTTTAACCTATGGCTGCATTTCTCAGTTACTAATTATTTTGTAGACAGAGGAGTTTGCTTATGTCCCTTAGATCTTTTCTGCAGTATTGGGCTGTATCTTTCTTACCTTGCTTTACATCTAGTTAATACATTTTGGGCCACTAAGTAAATAGAGTATGCTTTGCATTTATCTTTTCTGAATTGTATTTGGTTTCTGGTTTTTATGTCACTTCATTCTTAATCTTATTCTCTTAGGTTTTTAGTTTTCCAAATACTCAGCAAGTCAACAGTATGTTGCCCTTTGTTCCTTAATTTGTTGACTTTATTTTAGAAGTGTGTTCTTACCAGTACTTGACCTGGTAACTCAGAAGCAATTTTTCCTTCAGAAATAATGGCAAAGGGCAGAGGTCATCAAACTTTTTCTTAAAGGGCCAGATAGTCAATATTTTAGGCTTTTCAGGCCATTAGATGTCTGTTGCACCGACCCAACTCTACAAATGTAGTGAGGAGGCAGTCATAGGCAATACCTAAAGATGTGGGTGTGGCTGTGTTCCAATAAAACTCGAAAAACAGGTGGAAGTCTGGATTTGACCTCCAGGCCAGTAGTACGCCCATCTCTAGTAAAGAGGATTGTTGAAGGAATGTAGCAATAAATTGGAGACATAATAACCTGTATTAGTCTAAACTGATGTAAAATAGTACTTTGTGTTTTATGAAGTTTTACTCACAATAATAAAAATGTGCTGCTTGTAAAATTTTCGTTATTTATATTCTTATAATATTGAAATTGAAGAGGCGCTGTAACCTATCCCCTGGAGTTCAGCATTATTAACAAAATCCTACACATTTGAATGTGTATCGTGAATGGGTGAAGAGCAGAATATAGAAGTGGAAGTAAGTGAAGGTATATAATGTTAGAGATGGTGCCGTGATGAATAGGGAGTGATGAATAGGGAGAAGTAGCCTTGGGCTTTATTTCCCTTGCTTTAAAATGGCCACTGTGAAAGAAAATTCCAATAAAAATTAATTTAAAAAAATGGCCGCTGTGGTAGTGTGTCCTGCCTCCCTCCTCCTGAGGGTGGATCTTTGTGCACAGCAGGACTATAATGTAAGACCTTTTTAGGGTAGATAGACACAAAGGAAACAAATAGAACAAACACTTCGCAGGAGGCTCTGGGAACCTGGGTGAAGAAGGGTAGCTGTACTGTCGCTGGTTACTCTCTGTCCACATGTTTAGTGGAGGTTTGTGGCACTTGTGCCATTCTTCTCCTTGGTATTTTGAACAATGGTAACAAATCTAAATAGTGTTTATTGCAGCTCAGTCTAAAGTCTGTCGCCCTGCCATGGCACCAAATACCCCAGGCTATCAAATACCCACCTGCTATGGCTAGAGCTGTGCTGTCCAATGCAGGAGCCATTGGTTATTAAGAACTTGAAAGGTGACTAGTCAGAATTAAGATGCGCAGTAAATGTAAAATACATGCTGGATTTTGAAGACTTGGTACCAAAAAAAAAAAAAGTAAACTATTTCAATATTGATTACATATTGAACTATTTTGGAATATATTGGGTTAAATAAAATATATTAATTTCATTAGTATGTCTTTAAAAATTTTTTAATGTGGCCAGTAGAAAATTTTAAATTATATGTGTAGCTAGCATTCTACTTTTGATAGCACTAGCTTAGAGACTAGTTAATGTATAACATATCTAGATTTGAAATATATTTTTCTTACAGTTGACCATGGATAGGGAGGGCTGATGGTAAAGTTATACACAGATTTTTGACTGTGTGGAGATCAGCACCCCTATCCTCCCCTACCCCCATAGTTCAAGGTCACCTGTAGTACTAGATAAATAGTTTAAATTATTAGAATATCTCACACACATTATATATGTGGCTTGGGAATCTGTGTTTGTTTCTAAAGGAAAAAGTTTAAAACTTTTATAAAGCTTTCTAAGTGAACTGCAGTTTTAGGCAGTAAAAATTAAATAAGACCTCTTTCAAGATCCATCCATTCATTCATTTTATTCTGCCCTGTTGATAACCCTCTATTGGGTATGTCTGTTGCCTCTCACTTAGCTATTTATCTCACATAGATTTTATTATAAGAATCAGATTATATTCATTTTTTTCCCTCTGGCATTTTTTTCCTTCAACTCCACTTTTCCTTTTCATCCTAACTCTTCATGCCAGTTCCTCCCAAAGATGTTCTAGCATTTCTTGATCTTTTGTGCCTGCCTCTCCTTCCCTTCCTCTGAATTCCCGAAGGATATCTGCCTCTATTTTGTAAAGATAATCACTTTTTACTTTGTATTTTAATGATATACACCCATTATCCCCATTACTAAACGGTACATACTTCAAAAGGATTTCCTTTGTACTGAATTAGTCATGTAAGTTGGCATATGTATATTATCTCTTTAGATCTCATTTATGTTAAGGTATGATTAGTTTCTCTTTACTTCCATAGATTTCATTTTTTGTTGTTCTCGTAGAATCTACAGACAAATATGCAAATGAAACTATCTTAATGGAATTACTCCAAATCTTCTTTGGAGATCAGACTACAGGGGTAACCTGTACAGATATACTAACAAGGAAATAAACATGTAACAGTTTTAATAATTTTTAGAATGATGAGAAGGAAAGGGGTATTTCAGGAAGGAGAAAAAGTTAGAGAATAGTGAATTATGTTGGTTACATATAACTGTTGAAAAGTAGACTGAAATATAGAGGCGGGCAAAATATTTACCCATATCTTAACCACTTAGAGGCAACTACTGTTAATCTTTTTGCATATGTCTAACCTTTTCTGTTTAAAAAATATTTTTATTATAAAAACAATATGAATACATGCTCAGTATAAAAATTCAAACAATATGGAACTATTTAGAATAACAAATTTTCCTCTTCCTTCCTTCCCAGTCCGTCCCTTTCTCCATAGGGAACATCTGTTTATGGTATTTGTATAAATACGAACATTTGCACGTTTTTGCTATTATTATAATTAATGCATATGGAATTATGTCATTCAGTGATTTTGAGTTTTTTTCTCTTTAATATACCTTAGAAATCTTTCCATATAGTAGATCTCTCGCATTTTAAAAATGACTGAATAGAGTTTTTGAAAAGAAATTAGTGCTTATAGTAAGAAATCCCAACAGTGCAGAAAAGCACTGGGTAGAATGGTCCCTAGGTCCCATCCCCATTCTGTAGCTGTTACCTTGATTTTTGTATAACATTCCAGGAATGTTTTATGCTTCCTTAAGTTATCTTTCTCTACTTTCCTTCCTTCCTTCCTTCTTTCCTTCCTTCTACCCTTTCTTTTTCTTCCTTTCTCTTTTTTAATTTTAACACAGGTGGGACCGTATTATATATATTGTTTGGATAAGCTTTTACTTTGAAAAAATACAGGAGGGAAGCAGACTGGAAAGTTGTTTTCCCTGTTTACGTTATTTAAGAACTCTCCTTCTGTTTCATGACTGATTTTTCATTATATGAAGTACTATAATTTATTTAACTTTTCTCTTATTGTTTGATGCTTAGATTTCCCAGTTTTTCACTATTATGTTAAAGCCTTTCAAAATTCATAGTTAAGTGCTTGAATTGACAATGTTTTGACTGCTTTGGAACAAAAAGCTTAAAAATTAGAAGGAAAAAAGAAAGGTTGAGTTAATTTTGTTTCACTTCAGTTTCAAAACTGATAGAAATCAAAGTCCAATTTTGGCTGAATGTACCTGTAAATTGCAAAATATAAATGTCTAGTTTAAATATACTTTTTCTTATGTTTGTAATATTAATGTGTAAGTTGACCAGTTACTAAACTTTTGTTTGAGTTCTATGAGTCTATGTAAAATTTTGCAATAAAGGAACAATCCTTTATCAGCTTTTAATGTAAAATTTGTGAAATGATAGGTAATGGATTTTTGTTTTTGTTTTTTAATCAGTGACTTTTTTGAACGAACCATTCTGTGCAACAGTCTGGTGTGGAGTTGTGCTGTGACGGGTAGACCTGGACTGACCTATCAGGAAGCACTTGAGTCAGAAAAAAAAGCAAGAGAGAATCTTCAGAGTTTTCCAGAACCACTAATTATTCCAGTTTTATACTTGACCAACCTTACCCATCGTTCACGCTTACATGAAATTTGTGATGATATTTTTGCGTATGTCAAGGATCGATATTTTGTTGAAGAAACTGTGGAAGTCATTAGGAACAATGGTGCAAGGTAAAGTACTTTTAATTTTTTCTTTTCTTATACATACATTCACATTGATCAAATTCAAAGTACACACAGGGATGAACTGAGGAAAAGCTTACCTTTTACTATTTTCCACCTACCATGTTACCCTCCCCCAAGATAGCCCTTGTGTTAACAGTTTCTTGTGTATTTTTCCAAAGCTAATTTTTATATAAGACCACCAAAAATATGTACATATGCGTGTGCACGCACACACACACACAATCAATCTCCTGCTACTTTCAACGCGAAAGGTAACATACTGTAGTTTATACCTTTTTTCACTCAAAATATCTTGAAGATTAGTCCATTACTTTATAAACCACCTTCCTTCTCTTTTTTTATTTACTATATGTTCTATTATATCCAAGTTTCACCTCTATTTAAGAGTAAAAAACCTTAAAGATATCTACTGTGTTCTCATTATGTTACCTATTAGTGTAAATATGCCTGTATTTCTTGCTGGGTTTTAGTAGTTCTTTGATAAGATGAAGACTGAATTTTATATACTCTATTAAGTTCTCTTCTCTCTTACCCAGGTCTTCAAGAAAAAAGTGGGTTTTTCATATTGCAAAGTTAAATTGAGTTTATCTATGGCACTAAATTAAAAAGTATCATTGCTGGGCTTCCCTGGTGGCGCAGTGGTTGAGAGTCCGCCTGCCGATGCAGGGGACGCGGGTTCGTGCCCCGGTGCGGGAAGATCCCACATGCCACGGAGCAGCTGGGCCCATGAGCCATGGCCGCTGAGCCTGCGCGTCCGGAGCCTGTGCTCCACGACGGGAGAGGCCACAACAGTTGAGAGGCCCGCGTACCGCAAAAAAAAAAAAAAAAAAAAAAAAAAGTATCATTGCTTTCCTGAAATCTTAAGCATTTATGATTGGCTAGTCACTGATATTTATTACAGTAATCCTTATTTGCATTAAAACTTTTTTTTTTTTTTTTTTTGCAGTACGCGGGCCTCTCACTGCTGTGGCCTCTCCCATTGCGGAGCACAGGCTCCGGACGCGCAGGCTCAGCGGCCATGGCTCACGGGCCCAGCCGCTCCGCGGCATGTGGGATCTTCCCAGACTGGGGCATGAACCCGTGTCCCCCGCATCGGCAGGCGGACTCTCAACCACTGCGCCACCAGGGAAGCCCTGCATTAAAACTTTTTATAGCCTCCTGACTTTTGAGGCAGTGACTATTTTGGGATGCTTTTTCCCCTTTGTTAACCTGAATGAAAATTTTTTTCTTTTTGAATTTTATTTTTTTAATATTTATTTATTTATATATTTATTTGGCTGCATTGGGTCTTAGTTGCAGCATGTGGGATCTTTCGTTGTGGTGCATGGGCTCTTCTTTGTGGCACGTGGGCTCAGTAGTTGTGGCACACAGGCTTAGTTGCCCCGCAGCATGTGGGATCCTAGTTCCCAGACCAGGGATCAAACCCACGTCCCCTGCATTGGAAGGCTGATTCTTAACCACTGGACCACCAGGGAAGTCCCTCTTTTTGAATTTTAAACTTTAGCAGTCAAAACTTACTATATATGTTCTTAATTATATGTCAGTAATTATGTTCTTTATTATCTTATTTTGGAGAATCATCATGAGTTTTTATATAATTTCAGAATAATGTCTTTAATATAATCCATTTTAGTTATTAAATGCTACTCTGCATGAATCTTAAAAATCCAGGAGGTGTTTATATTAAGATCTGAATTTGCTTGGATTTGATTTTGGTGAAGAATTGAAGAAGTTCCTTTTTTAACTGTAGAAGCAACAAATGATAAAAATTGAAGGATTTTTCATTTGTCTCATGACTTTTGGGAAAAAAGATCTTTATTTTCAAGAGGAAAGATTGATATGTCACCAGTAATCCCACCAAGAACATACCAATCTATATCACCAAAAGGTATAATAGGGCCTGTTTGGGGACCAGGACAATTTTTTTTTCTCCTTATAGTCATTATTTTATTTGACTTATGCCAAAAGTGTTTTCTAACTTAAAAATCATTGGGATACGTTAACCTTTAACATTAGGTTAAGTATTGCTTACGTCTAGAAATACAGTTGTTCAGTGTTTTTTGTATAGCTTTTTTTGGTTGTACCTTAAAAATGGGCTTCAGATAGTTGTAGCTTTAATGACAGTAGTAAACTAGGGTACATTGTAGAAATGGGAAATCTGAGAGTCACAATTTTATTGATTATTCATTAGAAACATACTCCTTCAGACTTCCCTGGTGGCACAGAGGTTAAGAACCCTCCTACCAATGCAGGGGACACAGGTTGGATCCCTGGTCTGGGAAGATCCAACATGCCGTGGAGCAACTAAGCCCATGTGCCACAACTACTGAGCCTGCACTCTAGAGCTGGTGAGCCACAACTACTGAGCCCTCGTGCCACAACTACTGAAGCCCATGCACTTAGAGCCTGTGCTCCGCAACAAGGGAAGCCACTGCACTGAGAAGTCCACGCACTGCAACGAAGAATAGCCCTCGCTTGCTGTAACTAGAGAAAACCCGCGTGCAGCAATGAAGACCCAATGCAGCCAAAAATAAAATTAATTAATTAATTGTTTTTTAAAAAAGAATCCTATAGTGGATTCAATGTGAACCTCAAAAAGAAAAAAAGAAAACACACTTCTTCTGGCTTACTGGCCATTCTTAATCTTTGTGCGGGAAAGGAGAAATCTTGGATGACTCATTGACTTTTTTGCCTTCAGCAGCTGGGTAGATGGTAAGATGCAGAGGCCTCAGGAAGTAATACTATCAGAGTCTAGCCATCTTTGCTCTCATCTCAGACCCAGATATTTCTGACTGCTCTGATTTTGCCTTTCACGGACATATTGCTTAGGTGATTCATGAGTGTCACTTAGAGGCTAGACACTAGTTACTGGGGATATAACAAGGATTAAGATGTCCTTAAAGAGTTCAGTGAAAGGAGAGACAAACATGTCAACTTGCCGGGTATTAAAATAAATGTATGAATGAGGTAATTCAGGAGCATCCAGGTCCAGAGTGCCATAGAGGCTAGGCCTGGGTTTCCTACACTCACACTAACACTGGTTATTTTAGTCTTTTCATCTTTGCCAAATCTGATGATATCTCAATGTTTATTTGCTTTTCAGATCCTTTGCTCATTTTCCTTTTGGCTTTTTTGTCATCAGTAGATTTATGAAAGATCTTTGTTAAATACTAGGCATATTAAACTCTTTGTCACTTTGTTACAAATATTTTTGTTTCATTTTTTGCTTTTTCTTAAATGTGCGGTAAATGTAAAAAGGACTTTGGGGCTTCCCTGGTGGCTCAGTGGTTGAGAGTCCGCCTGCCAATGCAGGGGACATGGGTTTGTGTCCCGGTCCAGGAGGATCCCACATGCCGCGGAGCGGCTGGGCCCGTGAGCCATGGTCGCTGGGCCTGCGTGTCCAGAGCCTGTGCTCCACAACGGGAGAGGCCACAACAGTGAGAGGCCCGCGTACCACACAAAAAAAAAGGACTTAAAAATATGTATAAAGAATAATGATAGAACTAAGGAATAATGAATAAAACTTCAATAAATACACATTCAACACTTGATTTTAATAGAATACCTTTATCTTTGATGTTTGTTTATAGTTTGAGAAAAGTTTTCTCGTTTTATGGGAAGCAGAATTGTGTGATAGTGAAGGGTTTAGGCTTTGGAGTCAGACTGACCTTGTTGGACAATGACATCCTTTCAGGTTATTGTGAGACTAAAATGAGAGTGTGTGTGTGGGGTGCACATTTTTGAATTGCTATATAAGTAGAATATAGTGGCATTTTACTAGGGGAATAATGCTCCTGTTGGCCCAAGAGGGTTATATGGAAGTTAGTATTTTTCTTCTATTATTGGCTAGGTTTTCTATTATTTTATATTATAATTAAGCTTCAAGCCTGACTTGAGATTTCTTCAACTTTCGATACTAGTTCCTGCATACACCTTTATCCTTTCACCTTTTTAACTTAAATTTCAGTTAAAATAACTTAAATATATAAACTTGACTAGATTTCCTTTGGTTGGAATTGTACCTCTCCCATCTACGTACTACTTGTGTAACTTTTGGGGAAGTTATTTAACATCACTTATCTCTTCTTTGTGTATGTAGTAGAATTATTGTGAAGATTGACTGAGATGCTGTATGTGATGTTCCATGCACACAGCAAGTATTCAATAAATGACAAGTAAAAAGAGTCCATCTTTTTCCATTTTGATTTTTTTGGTGCTCTGTCATGCTTGTAAACTCTTATTCTATTACACTGATATGAGGAGAGGACTTGGCATGATGTTTTTCATTTGGAAAGTGCTCTAGACCCCAAGGAACATGTGTCCCTTTTGGCTTCACATCTGCTTGTGTAACTTTGGGATTGAGTTCAGTTTTGAGGTGATGATGCTAGTGATAAGGTTCTGGCGTCCTCAGGGGGTCAACTAGGGCAAATCCAGCTTCGGTGATGAGAGAAGCTCCAGGTTGAGTTTCCTCAGTATCCCTGTTGACTTTTATCTGCAGGCTCCTGTGGCTTCTGTATCTGACTGTGGCTTGAGGCTTATCCTTACAGGGCTTATTTAGAGAATTCAGTGGATTTCTCCCAGTGGCTGAGAAATAGCAGGCACTTACTATCTTCATGGGATCCATAGGATCCACAGTATGAGATGACTGTGCTCCTACTCCCACTTTCCACTCTTTGAAAGTTAGAATGTGACGTTAGAAGAATTTGCTTCCACAGGACATACATCTCCCTCTGCTTTTTAAGTTAAATGTGCTTTATTGAGATATGATTCACACACTGTAAAATTTGCCCATTTAAAGTGTACAACTCAGTGGGTTTTAGTTATGTGATGATTTCCACTAATTCCAGAATATTTTCATGACCCCAATAAGTCCTGTACCAATTAGCAGGCCCTCCCCACTGCACTCTCCCCTCAGCCCCTGGCAACTGCTAATCTGTTTTCTGTCTCTGTGGGTTTGCCTATTCTGGACATTTCATATATGTGGAGTCATAAAGTATGTACCTTTCTGTGTTTGGTTTCTTGCACTTAACTATAATGTTTTCAAGGTTCATCTGAGTTGTAGCATGTGTCAGTATTTTATTTCTTTTTATTGATAAACACATTCTACTGTATGGATCTATCACATTTTGTTTATCCATTTGTCAGTTAATAGATATTTGAGCTTCCACTTTTGGACAATTATAAATAATGCTGTTACAAACATTTCTGTACAAGTTTTTGTGTGAACATATGTTTACAGTTCTCTTGGGTATATACCTAGAAGTAGAATTGCTAAGTCATTTGGTAACTCTATGTTTAGCATTTGAGGAATCTCCAAACTTTTCCAAAGCAGTTGCATCATTTTACATTCCTACTAGCAATGTATGAGAGTTCCAGTTTGTCCACATCCTCATCAAGCCATATGTATGGACAATTTATTATTGTCCGTCTTTTTTATTTTGCCATCCTAGTGGGTGTGAAGTGGTATCTCATTGTAGTTTTGATTTGCATTTCCCTAGTGACTAATAATGTTGAGCATCATTTTATGTACTTATTGATCATTTGTGTATCTTCTTTGGAAAAATGTCTTCTCTGGTCCTTTGCCCATCTTTAAATTGGGTTATTTATCTTTTTATTACCGAGTTGTAAGAGTTCTTTGTGATTTGGGGTATAAGTCCCTTAGCAGATATATGATTTGCAGATATTTGCTCCCATTCTGTGAGTTGTCTTTTCACATTCTTTTTTTTTTTTTTTTTTTGCGGTACGCAGGCCTCTCACTGTTGTGGCCTCTCCCGTTGCGGAGCACAGGCTCCGGACGCGCAGGCTCAGCAGCCATGGCTCACGGGCCTAGCCGCTCCGCGGCATGCGGGATCTTCCCGGACCGGGGCACGAACCCATGTCCCCTGCATCGGCAGGCGGACTCTCAACCACTGCACCACCAGGGAAGCCCTCACATTCTTTATGGTACCATTTGCAGCACCATTTCCCTTTGCTTTTAACTTTTGTGCCACTTGTCAATAACATATACCTTTTGTTTCTATCTGTGTTGGCAGAACTTAGCAGTGGTCCTAAAGACTTCTTCATCCATTAGAATTACTGGATTAGATTTACTGGAAAGAATACGCTATGTTACAGAGAAGTGGATGGGTGCATTCTTAGGCTGAATTATTTCAGTATGGGTACTCTGGATCTTCTCACTTCAGTATTCTTATTGTCTCATTTACCTTTAGATATCCCTCCCTCTCTTCCTTTTGCACCTTACTCGTATAGATTAGGTGCTTCCCTCCCCACCAAGACTTTCTGTTTTGAAATTGGCAATCTGCAGGCAGATTCTTCTAGAAGATCCTTTGTCATTGCTATGGCAGATGAAGTAAAGAGAACAGCAGACTACTTGACTGAACCACACCAGTTTAGTTCTTTACATGCCCCATCCTGATTACCACCAGCTTGCCTGCCAATCATGCTGCCATTTGTTTTCTGCTGCTTCCTTGGAGCCTATGGGAAAAGTGAGAGGATGGCTGGTCTTGTGAAGAAAACACTAAACTGGTAGTCAGGTCTGTTAATTCTTAAATAACTACTAGATGCTTTGAATATACATTATATCAGCAGATATGAGACAAGGACTTACAGTTTCTATTTACAGATGAGGAAACAGAGATCCAAAGAAGTTGTGTTTTTTTTGATAGTTGTTTACCATGTATTTAATGATACCTGTTACTTATTGATACTTGCACTGTTCCAGACACTGGAGATACAGCAGTGAACAAGGCAAAGTCATGGAGCGTCCATTCTAATCTTACAAGTAGTAAACTGTAGGATTTAAATTCAGATAGGGCTGACTTACAAAATTATTTCTTTCTCAGTATCACTGTGTCCTTGATTTTGGATTCTGCCATTTGTGATTAGCTGTATGGTTCTGTGCAAGTAATTTAAACTCTTAAGTGTTAGTCTTTTTTCATGTGTTAAATGGACCCCCCGCCTTACAGGGTTGCCTCACAGGGTAAAATGACATAATGAATGTGAATTTTTAAAAGCTGTATTATATAATATTGCCTTTTAAAAAATATTTATTTATTTGGTTGCGCCGGGTCTTAGTTGCTGCAGGCAGGCTCCTTAGTTGTGGCATGCGAACTCCTAGTTGCGGCATGCGAACTCCTATTTGCAGCATGGGTGTGGGATCTAATTCCCTCCCCAGGGATCGAACCCGGGCCCCCTGCATTGGGAGCACGGAGTCCCATCCACTGCGCCACCAGGGAAGTCCCAATATTACCTTTTGATGTAGGTGTCTTGTTAGTATTTGAATCTGTTTATTGGTGGTCATGCAGTTTTGTTTTGTTTTTGTTTGTTTGTTGGGATATGCCAGTAGTGATGTGAGGCTACAGTAGCTGCCTGGGACACTGTAACTTGGAATCAAATTTCTCTGTTGCAACTCTGAGCAGAAACCCCATAGTTAACAATATCAGTGTCTTAGAAAGACATAGTTGTTTGTTTTTGAAGACAATCATCCCTCATTTGTATGTGATATTCTAAAAATGCTACACAAGTAGTTTTCAAGACATCCAAGTTTCAAGTAACTTTATCTTTTTTTTTTTTTGACAAGCCTGGTAACCATTGTTTAATAAAGGATTAGGAGGATGGTGAATTAGAACTCAAATAATTGCATGATAAACTCATCTTCTCTCCCCAGCCCTAGAACTGGTGAATTGAATCAGGAAAAAGGAGGTAGAAATCACGCAACAAAAAACATTTTGGACTGTTGAGTCATCGTTCAGTGTAAAGAAAGGACTAGAGTTTGAAAGGATTTTTAAAAATGAGTCAGAATATAATTGTATATTTGGTAATTTTTTTTAGTTAAAAGTAGGCTTTGGGCAACTTGTTTTCAGACATTTTATAAGCACAGTCAAGATGTTCTGGGAGCTGAAAGATTCATAGGAAATGTGAAGCAGCAGGTGAGAAGGTACTTCTAAAAGTATTGGGTTGGCCAAAAAGTTCATTCGGGTTTTCCTGTAAGATGTTACGAGCTTTTTGGCCAACCCAAGCAAGAAGTGGCACCTTATAGCAAAGGAGGAGATAGAGTAAACATTAACTGCAAACTATACTGGCCTGGCTCAGTATATAATTTGGTAACGTTAGAAAACGTTGCAGAATAAAAATATGCTAGCATTTATTGAACTTTTTCTGTATGCTAGGCAGTGTGCTAGATGCTTTCATTTTAATTCTCATGATATTGATGGGTGACCCAGAATTTTTGAAAAGGTTATTTGTTTGTTGGTATTTACCTGAAAGAGTTGAAAACTATGTCCACACAAAACCTGCACATGAATGTTTATAGCAGCTTTATTAATAATTGCCAAAAGTTGGAAGCACCAAGATATCCTTTAGTAGATGAATGAATAAATAAACAGCAGTACATCCAGACAATGGAATATTATTCAGTGCTAAAAAGAAATGAGCCTTCAAGCATGAAAAGACATGGACGAGCCTTAAATGCATATTACTAAGTGAAAAAAGCCAATCTGAAAAGGATATGTATGGTATGATTTCTACTATATGGCTTTCTAGAAAAGGCAAAACTATGGAGACAATGAAAAGATCGGTGGTTGCCAGGGGTTGAATGGGGTAGAGGGGAGATGAACAGGTTGAGCACAGAGGATGTGTAAAATACCCGGTGGTACTATGATGGGTACATTTGTCCAAACCCATAGAATGTACAGCACCAATGGTGAAACTTAATGTAAACTATGGACTTCAGGTGATAATGATGTGTTAACATAGGTGCATTGATTGTTAACAAGTGTTACTTCTCTGGTGTGGGATATTGATAGAGGGGTTATGCATGTGGCAGGGGCAGGGAGTATATGGGAGATCTCTGTCTTCCTCTCAATTTTGCAGTGAATCTAAAGCTGCTCTAAAAAACCAAAGTCTTTAAATTAAAAAAAAATTATATGCTCTGCTTATCAAGGCTGAAGTTTATAATTTTTTTAATATCTGCTTTTTTTTTCCTATAAAACTTTATATACAGGAGAGGAAAGTAAAAGGTAAAGGCCTGGAGTGCATTTCCCAAATGCTCCTTTCAGAGATAACCACAGTCAAAAAATTAGTGCATAGTTCTCTTTTTTTCTATACTACACTTAATTAAAAAAAAAAGTAGCTCTTTCACTTAGTAATGATTTGGATGTCTTCTTACATTAGAAAACCACATGCACCATTTTTAATTGGTTTTGCATAAACTCGCTAAACTGTGTGTTCCTAAAAAGCTTACTTGGAATATTGCCTTTTTCTGAGGATGGAGAAAGTTATTCCTTTTGTTAGCCTTGTATGAATTTGCTCTTTGAAAATAATGAACTGCGTTTTCTTCCACATAATCTCTGACCTATGACTTAATGACAGACCTTTTCTCCAGTGTAGGTTAAATCAATACAATAGCAGAATTGGATTTGCACCGGAGTTTCACTGATAGCTAGATTTTCCCACATATTATCCCCATACTATTTAGATTTAACAGTTAGAAATGCTATCTAGTTAAGAAGCATAAGATACTACAGTTCAGTATTGGTTTTAGAACTGCCTTGTAAAATGAAGATTATGAAATTCTTTTTAATCTTACAAACTGATATCAATTTTGGCATCAAATAGAGACCAGCCACCTGGAGCTCTTATCTATTCAGATATCAAGGTATATTCCCTGTGGCTTTCTATGTTGCATTGGTGGAATGCTTCAAGCACTTTAGTCTAATGAATAAAAGAAAATTAGCATAAAAACCTAAAATATAGAGAGTAGGTACTTATTATATATTAGAATTGGAAATGAGAAAATGGACTTTTTAATCTTTGAGCTCTTTTTTGTATTGCTAACCTAAATGATATTAGTGAATCATAATTAATTAAAATGCATTAATGTTGAGGACAAAGGGAAATACTAAATATATTGAGGAGATAAGATGAACATAAAAGGTGTAAGTGAGGAACAGTACAGTTATTTTGATTTAAACATACATGCTTGGATATCAGTGAGTGGATCCAGGTGGGATTAATCCAAGGAGAAGTTTTTGGAAAAGGGTTATTTGACTAGAAATTTGAAGACAGAGAAAAATATAAATTAGTAGAAGGGATTGAGGAGGAAGGCTTCTTATTTAGGTGCAGATATAATATATAACTTTTAACAACATATATTAATTAAGTTTATTATAGTTCTTTCAAATAGAAGGCTTTCTACTGGTCAGCTTATACTACTGCCCTTTTAAGGTCAAAATTCCTTGTTCTTAGCCTAGGAGAGTCCTAAGGAACATCCTCAAATTGTTGTTTTAGTCTTTAGTTCCTGATGACCCTAGTATGCTGATGATATAATTATTAATAGAAAAAAAAGGCTATTTGGGACAGCTGTTCTTTCTTTGGAATTCCTAGTTAGAGTCTTCTTTAGATATATATTGTTGTGTGTATCAGAGACCCAGACTTACAGCCTGACTGACTGCTGGATTGTTGTTGCAAGTTGAACAGTTAAAATTTAGAATCCTTATTTACTTGTATAATAATATAAATTGGAGGCCATCCTGGGAAACCCTTTTTATATCCTAAAAATCCCTATTAAGTAGCCACAAAAATAAATGAAAATGAATTTGTTTTTCTGAACGTGTTTAATTCAAATAACATATAAAGCTTCTGTTGTAAATATTTCTGTATGAATTCAACTGTTCTATTCTTAACAAAATAGTTCAGTGAAGTTTAGACTGATCTCATACAAATGTATTCATTTTCTTCAGTGTTCTCAGGACCTTCAAATTTGCATTGGCCATTAAGAGGATCTGCCTAATGCCTCTCAAAAGTCTTTGAATGGTAAATGTTGGAGGAGGGTGGTTGGTTTCTGTGGCAACCTTTATTGATCCTCTGCACTAATACCAAGTGCAAAGGGTCAGCTGAGTCTCTACCAGGACTTAAGGTCTTTATTGTGGATGTCTTACTGTAGTAAGAAAAGTGATAAAAATGGGGGATGGCAGGACTTCCCTGGTGGCGCAGTGGTTGAGAGTCCGCCTGCCAGTGCAGGGGACACGGGTTCATGCCCCAGTCCAGGAAGATCCCACATGCCGTGGAGCGGCTGGGCCCATGAGCCATGGCCCCTGAGCCTGCATGTCCAGAGCCTGTGCTCCGCAACGGGAGAGACCACAATAGTGAGAGGCCCGCCTACCGCAAAAAAAAAAAAAAAAAAAAAAAAAAAAAAAAAAATGGGGGATGGCAAGTAAATTGAGGTTCACTTCTTTTCTATTATAAAAGGAAAACAATGTTTACTTCAATTTGTGTCTCATTGAATTGGTTAGCAGCAGGATGGTGAAGTAGACTAGTAGTAGTCCTGAAGTTCTTAGTTCACTATGGCAGGAGAATATTAGAGACAAATCTCACAAAAGAGAGAAGACTATGTATAGCTACTTCTGTCCTGAAATCCCTGTTAGGAATAAAAGGGAAGTCCATTTCTACGTGGTTATTACACAGGTTCAGGTCTGGGAAGTTAGAAGTCTTCTGAATAAAATCTCTCTCCTACATCATCTTCTACCTCCTTTATGGTCTGTTCCATTCGGCCAATATAAGATCACAGTGGTTCTGAATAACCATTTTTAAAATGGGGTTATCTGAGGCAGAAATAGAGACACGGATGCAGAGAACAAACCTATGGACACCAAGGGGGGAAAGCGGCGGGGGGTGGGGGGTGGGATGAATTGGGAGATTGGGATTGACATGTGTACACTAAAATGCATAAAATGGATAACTAATAAGAACCTGCTGTATAGAAAAATAAATAAAATTCAAATAAATAAATAAATAAAATGGGGTTATCTGCCTTTCTTAGACAAATTCAGAGATTGTCCAAAGATAAAAGAGAACTAAGAGAAATGACATAAGCTAAAATAATTTTCAATGAAAGGAAAAGGAGAGATAAAAGTACAAAAAAAGTCTGCTCATCACTAAAGGCCAGGCAAAATCCTTTGTTTAACTTAAAAACATACCCCAAGAGAATAATTCCAAGTAGAGGTTGGCACACTTTTTAAAAAATAAAGGGCCAGATAGAAAATATTATAAACTTCGATGTCCATATGGTCTCTGTCACAGCGAGCCAACTCTGCTGTTATAGTGCAAAAGCAGCCATAGACAATAAATGAATGAGCATGGTTGTATTCTAGTAATTCTTTATTTATAAACACTGAAATTTGAATTCCATGTTATTTTCACATGTCACAAAATATTCTTATTTTTATTTTAAGCCATTTAAAAATGTAAAAGCCATTCTTAGCTCGTAGACCATACAAAACAGGCAGTGAGTTGAATCTGCCCCATTGGCCATAGTGTGCTAACTCCTGGTAGAGAGGAAAGATTACTGCTGAAATAAGTGTTAAAGAATAAAGTCCCCAGAGATACCCTTTGAATCTAGAACCTCAGAGTATAGCATGTAGATGTGGCTTGGTATGGTGGAAAAAGCCTTTGGAGCCAAACTGAGTTACTAGTTCTGGGAATCTTCTTTACTAATCTGTAAAGCAAGTAATATCTACATTCATATAGTGGTTGTATTAGTTAGCTTTTGCTGCATAACAGACCACCCCCAAAACTTAGTGGCCTAAATCAATAGTCTCATGATTCCATAGTGGGCTGGAATGTTCTTATTGTCTGGGGCTGTATTGTCTAGGTCGCTTACTCTAGCCTTACTGACATGTCTGAGGCCTCAGACGGGTGGGTATTTTCATGTGGCCTCTTATCCTTCAGGAGGCCAATCCAAACTTGTTCCCAGGGTAGGAATAGAGTTCCCAGCAGCAAGAGAAGGCAAAGCTCCTATGTGCAAGCTCATATCAAGCCTCAGCTTGCTCGATGTTTGCTAGTGTTCCATTGACCAAAGCAAGTCACATGAGCAAATCCAGAGTTAATGTGTGGGCAGGGGGATCAAGGAGGCCCGTGACTCAGTGGGGGCCATAACTGCAACAGTCTGGCACAGTGGTTAATATTTTTCAGGAGCCCAGCATAGTGCCTGACACATAAAGCACTCAGTAAATGTTAGATCCTTCTGTACTTGTCAGGGGCAAGTGAAAAGCCTGCCAGCTGTGATGACTCATCTTTTTTTTGTAGCCAGTCCCTAATTTTCTTACATCACAGTCACTGTTCTTCAGAGTTCACTATATGTCATTTTAGGGAGATGATGACAATACCAGTAAACTTTTGAGAGCTTATTATATGCCAGGCACTGTTCTAAGCTTTTTACTTATACTATCTTATTTAATTTCCACAACAGCCATATGTGATAGGTACTCATTTGCTTATTTTACAGTTGAGTTCATACACAGAGCTTAATTAACTAAAACTTGCCCAAGGTCACAAGTGATGAAGTTATCAAGCACAGGCAGTGCTTCTGTGTGGGCGGAATGAGTGTGAAAGACATACTAAAAGATAGCCCTTAAGCAGGATTGAAAGATTATAAATTGAATGTACTTATTGATTACTCACTATTTACTTTTCACTTTATTTGCACATTTTATAATTTCTGTCAAAGTGTGAAGCAACATAGGCTTGTATATAATGTGGTTAGATTAAGCTTTTGATCATTCACTCTGAGTGATCCATATTGTTGAGTGTCTGAAAATCAGCATCATTTTATGATCATTGATTCAAAGGGAAAAAAGCTCCTTCATTTAAACAGGTTCTCCTGCTATTTATATTTTTAACCACTGTGCTTATCAGAGGGTGCCTTAATTATTTTACTTCTGCATTCTGAGCTGATTAAGCTTTCTTCTTTTCAAATATTTTGCTTGCAGGTGAAAGAATGCTATCTAGTGGCAACAAAAGGTGACTGCAAGCATGGGGAAAAATAGAAGTTTTTTAATGTATTTTTTTCATAGGATTTTTAAAGTATTTTTATTTATTTATTTGGCTGCATCGGGTCTCAGTTGCGGCATGCAAGATCTTTGTTGGGGCGATCGGGTTTCTCTCTAGTTATGGCGCGGGGGCTCCAGAGCACATGGGCTCAGTAGTTGTGGCATGCGGGCTTAGTTGCCCCATGGCATGTTCCCCGACCAGGGATAGAACTGCGTCCCCTGCTTTGGAAGGTGTGTTCTTGACCACTGGACCACCAGGGGAGTCCCAGAATTTTTATTTATTTATTGTTTTTCTATCTTTTGGCACAATTTCCAGGGATGAAAAATGCAATTACTTATGACTTTTTCTTTCTTTTTTTTTTTTTTTTTTTTTTTTTTTTTGCGGTACGCGGGCCTCTCACTGCCGTGGCCTCTCCCCTTGCGGAGCACAGGCTCCGGATGCGCAGGCTCAGCGGCCATGGCTCACCGGCCCAGCCGCTCCGTGGCATGTGGGATCTTCCCGGACCGGGGCAAGAACCCCTGTCCCCTGCATCGGCAGGCGGACTCCCAACCACTGCACCACCAGGGAAGCCCCTTATGACTTTTTCTTAGAGGTGGTAGGGAATATTCTGATTTAGTACTTAAAAGTATACACAAAGCCAAAGTTTTTGTGATTCATTCAATAAACATTGTGTGCTCAGTGCTATTGTAGATATTGGGAAGGGGGTAGTGAATAAGACAAGGACTAGGGACTTATATTCAAGTGCAAGAGAGAAAAACACAAATCAGGATAATTTCAGATACTGATTATTGCTGTAAAGAAAATAAATCTTGATGGGATAGTTTTGAGTCATTTTTTGTTTTAGCCAATTAAATTCAGTATCTTCTCTGAAAAACCACTGTGTTAGATGCAAGCAGATAATCAAATATGAGAAAAGCATTAGTACTTATTGTTCTCAAGCATTATGTAGTCCGTTGGTAGTAGGAATAGAATTTGTAGGGCAAAGATAAGTAAAATACATATGAATGACTAATGAAGGACTAAATAAGATAAATACATTAGGAGGACATAGAGGGGACGGGAATTGGAGGAAGGGTAGTCAAAAGGTCCAAACTTCCAGTTATAAGTAAGTACTAGGGATGTAATGTACAACATGATGACTATAGTTAACACTGCTACATGATATATAGGAAAGTTGTTGAGATTAAATCCTAAGAATTTTCATCACAAGGAGAATTTTTTTTTCTTTTCTTTTTTTTTAACTATATGAGTTCCTGGATGTTAGCTGAACCTATTGTGGTAATCATTTCACAGTATGTATAAATCAAACCATCATGCTGTATGCCTTAAGCTTATACAGTGATATATGTCAATTATTTCTCAATAAAGCTGCAAAAAAAGGGCATAGGGTAAGTCTTACTTGTGGCTAGTGAATATATCACTAACATTGAAATAGAATGAATAAAAGGTACTGTAATGCTAAATTAATTTAGTGCTCCATTAATAATTTGCTGTGATTGGCCATTAGAATGGGCTGATGTTTACCGTTTGTCTTTATAAAGATGTTTTTGTATCTTTCTTTATCTACTTATAGTCAGTCAGTCAGTCAGTCAGCATGTTGATTTCATTGTTGTCATATTAAGAATGCTTATTGACCATAAGGATAATAGAAAATATTTGGGTTATTTTGTTTGAGCTTCCAGCTCAAAAAATTTGAGAATGCAGGAAGTAATAAGTATAATTTTGTCATCTTAATTTGTTAGTTATATAATAATTTCTTTGCAAATTCTTGTAGTTATTTTTTGTGCACTGTATTTTTTTAATAAATGTATTTATTTAATTTATTTACTTTTGGCCGTGTTGGGTCTTCGTTGCTGTGCGCGGGCTTTCTCTAGCTGCAGTGGCTTCTCTTGTTGTGGAGCACGGGCTCTAGGCGCGTGGGCTTCAGTAGTTGTGGCTCGCGGGCTCTAGAGCACAAGCTCAGTAGTTGCGGCGCATGGGTTTAGTTGCTCCACGGCATGTGGGCTCTTCCCGGACCAGGGCTTAAACCGGTGTCCCCTGCATTGGCAGGCGGATTCTTAACCACTGCACCACCAGGGAAGCCCTATGCACTGTATTTTGATGTACAGAAATCATCTGACTTTATTTGATTTGTTTATCTCACGTTGTAAGAGAGAACACCAATATATTGAACTTCTTTCCATGAAAAATAGGGATTTTAATATGAATTGTTATGGGGTTCCCTGGTGGTGCAGTGGTTGGGAGTCCCCCTGCCGATGCAGGGGATGCGGGTTCGTGCCCCGGTGTGGGAGGATCCCACATGCTATTATGTTTATAGTTGAAATGGAAACAAATTATAGAAAAGGACTCCCTTTATGGAGTTTTTGCATTACAAAGAATTCTCTGGCTAGTCTTCTGATAAGTATAGCGGGACCCATCTATACTTCAATAAGTTCTAACAAGTAGACCTACTTCAGTTAGCCATTTTCGTATATATTGTTTTAAGAAAAGGAATAAATGTTTTACTTTTAAGTTAAAGGATAATTTAAATTAAATAACTTACATTCAGATAGGCCTTTATCCTAAGTAGTCTAAATTAATAAGGCTTAAAGTATATTACTTTCTTATGATATAGTTTATCCTTTTTATTGTATAGCTCTGACTCTGACTTTTGATACATAGTCGTGTAACCCATCACACATTTTTACTACCTTCCTTTGTGCGCTTTTTTTTTTTTTTCACTGCACTGCGTGGCTTGCAGGGTCTTAATTCCCCAACCAGGGATCAAACCCATAATCCCTCCAGTGGCCTTTGTGCCTCTTTGTAGTCACCCCTTACCCTCACCTTCTAGACTCTAGCAACCACTGACCTGTTTACTGTCCTTATAATTTTGCCCCTTCCAGAATATGAATATAAGTGGAATTTTGGGTCTATTTCTGGACTCCCTTCTATTGAGCTGTATGGCTATCCTGCCAAAACTACAATGTCATTATTTACTGTAGCTTTTTAGTGATACCTATACATTACTTTCGTCTTTTATTGATTTTTCCCCCTGTGATGTGAAATGTATGCTCTTAATTGGAGTTAATATTTTCTTAATGTTTATCATTAGCATTTTTAAACTAAACTTTCTATTTTGAGATAACTGTAGAATCACATAGAGTTGTAAAATAATACAGAATTTCCCCCAGTGGTACAGTATCACAACCAGGATATTGACATTAATATAATCATGGTACAGAATATTTCTGTCACTGCAGGGATCCCTCACATTGCTCTTTTATGCCACACCCACAAATCATAGGTTGTTAAATTTATTTTTCTACTTCAGACTTTGTTTTCTGAAACAAATATGACTTGAAAAATCTGTATTGCCAGTGACACAGTAACTTTCAGGTTTGAAAATCTTATTCAGCATTTTTGGCTGAGTTTAAGAATGCAGTACTCTGACTCAAAATAAATTTAACATAAATCAGGTTATAAACTGATTACTGTTTAATAAAAATACCTAGTATACCTAATAGATTGCTTATATTGCTTTTCCTCAGCTGGAATTTGACTTGGGTGCCTATAATAGGAAAAATTTTAGGTACATTAACAAAATAGAAATTTCTCTCTCATGTAAAACTAAGTACTTAAGTTGTAGTGTTAGGGCAGGTCTACAAAGTTGTCAGGAACCCAGGCTTTTTCCTATTTTCTGCTCTGTCATCCCAAGGTTGTGACCATTGTTTTCCTTGTTCAGGATGGCAGCAAGATAGAGGAAAGGCAAGAAGCCTGCTTTTCTTCCTTTCCTATCCATCCTTCACACTGAGGCCAAGTTAAGTGTTCTAAAATACTATTATCATTTTGAAACAGAAGTCACTTGCTGCTAAGTCTGTGGTGGCTTTTCATTATATTTCATGTTTTTGTTTTCTCTGGTCTGTGTGTGTTTGTCTTGCCTCCTCATGAGGGTATCATCTCTGTTGGCATCAGTATGTCAGATCAACATAAAGCTGAGACCACAAACACTTTGAATATCTATTAATTTGAATACACTAATTGGAATTTTAAAGTATTTTGGTGAGGCTTTCATTTGGTTGATACCTTAACCAAACTAACTCATGTGGCTTTAAGATGATAATTTTGAATACTGAAGAGTTTAAACAGTATACTGATAATATCCAGATGTTTGAAACTTTAGAGATATGTAGGATTTAACCCATATATCTTATACCTAGAATTTTCTCTCCAAAGATTTTTATTTGTATTATATATATCTTTTAATAACAGATTTAGTTTTTAGCAAGAATCTAATGATTCTAGTTGTCTTATGATATTTAGGCTTATAATAGGTCAAATGCCAACTGGAGAAATAATAAGGTGTGGTTCTCTGGTCCATAAAGAGTCTCAGAACAGTTCAAAATGAAACATTCTTTGAGCTGCTCTGATCAGTTTGTCTAAAAAGTGAGAGGTTACAAACAAAGCAACTTTTTCTGACTGCTTCTTCCCCACTGACAAGTAATCAACATAATTCAGTCTTTTTGTTTGAAGTAGGCAGACTTGTTGAGTGGTCTAGCTTCCTCCACTTAAAATGAGGTATCACTTAACCTCCTTAACTTGAATTTTTTTTAACTCTAAACTTGAAATTAAGCAGGTTTACTCTGTTTCTACCTATAAAGTTGAAGTAATTATTCAAGCATAGCATTTTAAAAATAAATGTTCTTGGCACCTGTATTACAAGAAAATAAAAGGTTAATGAGGCAGCACAGGTGAGCAGATGTGAAGCATGCCACAGATTCAGCGTATTCTATTTTTAGAGACCCAAACAGAGAGGGGCAGTCTTTTTATGTCAAGTAGGTCTCCCCAGGTTTCTATTCTTCTTTCCTTTTGCTGTTAATTATTTATCTTCTACCCAAACACCTTGTAAATATTCTGCATATATTTCCATTCTAGAATTTGCTTTTGTTTTAATGAATTTGTATTTTGAGATATAAATTGAACTATAACTATTGTTAAATGACTATTAAAACAGAAACAACGTTTGTGGGGAGATATATATACCATTCCAGAATATTCTCATAAAAGGTTATTTCCATGTTTAGCTGGTCACTCTTAGGAATTTATGGCTAACTTCTGCTCTAGCCTCATTCTGTGCTTGCTGCTGTTCCACAGACGTGCTTTCACTCTGAAACATGTTTAAATTTGAAATGTGTTTTGGAGAGGCTCCAAAAGTGGCTCTTGACTACCTGGACTTAAAGCTCTGAAATACCCTTGAGTCAATATAGTGTTGTGTTACCCCTCAACTCCAGTAGTAGAGTGGAAGATTAGAAAATACATGGGCTTCAGAGCCAAATAGTTAAAGTTTTGGCTGTACTGTTACTGGTTGTGTGACCATAAACAAATGCTTTAACTTCTCTGGCCCTGAATTTCATCTACTGAAAAACGTGTACCTTGCAGAGTTGATATGAGGAGAGAAATATGTGAAAGTGATATACTTATCTGGCACACAGGAACGCTAATAATAATAAGGACCTTTCTTTGATTGTCAGCCTCCACTCTGTCCTCAAAGAATGGAGCATAACATTAATTTAGAGTTTCTGTACTCTCCAGGACCCACTAGCTGGGTCTTGATTCGTGATTCTTTAACCTTTTTTTACACCCCCCAATCTTCTTTGGATTCCCTAGGACCAAGAAATTGTAGCAAGTGGATTTGAAAGACATAGATGAAGTCTCTTTGGAAATCTGTTAGAACGTGTTGACCTGACATTTTGCAGTTAACTGAAGTTTAGCTAAGCACCAGTGAGAGGCCTAGCCTTGATTAGATTAGCAAGAATTGACCTGTGGTTTGGGTGTGGTACAAAGTTAATAGTAGCATTGAAAATAACTAGGATAATTTATATATAAAACATTTACTACATTATAGACAATGTCTCTAAGCTGTACTGGTTTCCTTCTCCCTTATTCCTCTATCAGAGAATTGTATTTCTGTTAATTTTCTGTTAGTTTTAAAATGAATTAGTTCTTAAATTATTGTAGCTCTGTGGGCCCTACTGGGATCATAGACTATTCCCTTCAATGGACTGTCAGACCATTTTAGGCACCACACCAACCGTTCCTGTGCCCAGCGTAGACCCGTTTACTTTTTCTCTAATGACAACCACTACTGCCACTTAAGGACACTCACCTGGACTCTGCCAAGTGAAAACTATCTCTTTTTCTAAGTTGAAGAAGCTTGTCACAGGTTCACTGAAAAGCTTCCTTTATCACCTCCTGGAACCCTGAGCCATATGATCCCTGGATGTCATACCTAGGCCCTTCAAAAGTGGGTCCAATTGATTCCTTCCTTATTTTCGTGCAGTTCATGTCACTAAATTACAGAACCTTTTAACCATTAGACTACATAATTGCCTGATATAATTTCCTATAGTTGTTCCTCTTTAGAAACACTGGGTTATTTCTATCAGCCAGAGGCAAAAGTTAGCCTGCAGTTCTTTTGACACCATTTCCATTTGCTACCAATGTAGGCTTGGTAATTGGGCCTTCTTCAGATTTACTCTTAGGACAAAAAAAATTTTTTTTTAATTGTGGTAAATAAACATGAACTTTACCATTGTAGTCATTTTTAAGTGTATAATTAAGTGGCAGTAAGTACATTCACAGTATTGTGTAACCATCACTACTATTTCAAGAACTTTTTCATCATCCCAAACAGAAACTCTGTACCCATTAAGCAATAACTCCCCATTTCTCCCTCCTTCCTGCCCCTGGTAACCTTTATTCTACTTTACGTCTCCATGTATTTGCCTATTCTAGATACTTCATGTAAGTGGATTCATACAATATTTGTTTTTTTGTGTGTTTGGCTTATTTCACTGAGCATAATGTTTTCAAGGTTCATCTGTGTTGTAACATGTATCAGAATTTCATCCCTTTTTATGGTTGAATACTATTCCATTGTATGTGTATATACCACATTTGTTAGTCTATTCATTTGTTGATAGATACTTGAGTTGTTTCTGCGTTTTGGCTATTGTGAATAATGTCATTATGAACATCGGTGTACAGGTGTCTGTTGAGTTCCTATTTTCAGTTCTTTTGGGTATATACATAGAAGGGGAATTGCTGAGTCATATGATAATTGTGTGTTTAATTTTTTTAGGAACTGCCATATTGTTTTCCACAGCAGCTGCACCATTTTACATCCCCACCAGTAATGCATGAGGGTTCCAATATCTCTATATCCTCCCCAACACTCTTTATTTTCCATATATATATATATATATTTTTTTTTTTTTGTGGGCCTCTCACTGTTGTGGCCTCTCCCGTTGTGGAGCACAGGCTCCGGATGTGCAGGCTCAGCGGCCATGGCTCATGGGCCCAGCCACTCCACGGCATGTGGGATACTCCCGGACTGGGGCACGAACCCGTGTCCCCTGCATCAGCAGGCGGACTCTCAACCACTGCGCCACCAGGGAAGCCCCATATTTTTTAATAATAGCCATCTTAGTGGGTATGAAATGGTATTTCATTGCAGTTTTGATTTTGCATTCCCTTTATGATTTAATGATGCTGAGCATTTTTTTCATGTGCTTATTGTCATTTGTATCCTTTTTGGAGAAGTGTCTATTTAGGTTCTTTGCCCATTTTTGAATTGGATTTTTTTCTCTTTTTTTTTGAGTTTTAAGAGTTCTTTATATTTGTTGCCATATCTTTGTCTGGTTTGTATATCAGGGTAATGTTGGCCTTATGAGTTAAGAACTGTTCTCTCCTTTTCAATCTTTTGGAAGATTTTAAGAAAAATTGGTATTAATTCTTTAGAAGTTTGGTAGAACTCACCAATGAAGCCATCTGGTCCTGGGCTTTTCTTTGTTGGGATATTTTTGATTACTGATTCAACCCTCTTAATAGTTACAGATCCATTTAGATTTTCTATTTCTTCTTGAGTCAATTTGTGTGTTTCTAAGAATTTGTCCATTTCATCTAGGTTATCCAGTTTGTCAGCTTTTCTCTCTTTTCTCAACTCTTTTTTTAGGAGCAAATTATTCAGGAGTCATATATGATACTTTTTTATTAATTAATTAATTTATTTTTGGCTGCATTGGGTTTTTGTTGCTGCACGCAGGCTTACTCTAGTTGCAGCGAGCGGGGGCTTCTCTTTGTTGCGGTGTGCGGGCTTCTCATTGCGTTGGCTTCTCTTTGTTGCAGAGCATGGGCTCTAGAGCGCAGGCTCAGCAGTTGTGGCACACAGGCTTTGTTGCTCTGCAACATGTGGGACCTTCCTGGACCAGGGCTCGAACCCGTGTCCCCTGCATTGGCAGGCAGATTCTTAACCACTGCGTCACCAGGGAAGTCCCCATATATGATACTTTTAATTGGATGTTTATAAGTCTCAGAGTGAGAGGAAGTGAGTTGAGGGGGGAAGATAAGATGCTTTGAGAGTTTTAGATTCACCCACATAGTCTACATTTTGTTGATTCTTAAACCTCAGGGTGCTGTGGAACCAGTTAGTTTCTTCTATTTGTGTATGGTGCAAAGTTCCTAGCAGGAAATCCATGGTCCTGATTTTCTCTGTGCCTAATAGCAATATTAGACTTTGTTGGGGATACTAAAGATGTTCTCCTAAAGGAGAATATAAGCAAGCATATGCTAAAATGTACACTAATGAAAATAAGTGCAATTACCTTGTAAAAATCCACCAGCTTTCCAAAATGAATCAGCTCTAAATATACTGTTTGTCTTTTTGGAATTGTATGATTCTGTTTTGGCTGTAAATGCAAAAATGTATTTTGAAAACATGTAGGCAAAAGGGCAAACTACTTGTAACCCCTCGTCTACTTTCTGTCTCTATGGATTTCCCTATTCTGGATATTTCATATAAATGGAATCTTTTTTTCTTTTTTAATTTTTAAAAATTTATTGATTGATCGATTTTTGGCTGCGTTGGGTCTTCGTCGCTGCGTACCAGCTTTCTCTAGTTGTGGTGAGCGGGGGGCTACTCTTCATCCCAGTGCATGGGCTTCTTTTTTTTTTTTAACATCTTTATTGGAGTATAATTGCTTTACAATGGTGTGTTAGTTTCTGCTTTATAACAAAGTGAATCAGTTATACATATACATATGTTCCCATATCTCTTCCCTCTTGCGTCTCCCTCCCTCCCACCCTCCCTATCCCACCCCTCTAGGTGGTCACAAACCACTGAACTGATCTCCCTGTGCTATGCAGCTGCTTCCCACTAGCTATCTATTTTACGTTTGGTAGTGTATATATGTCCATGCCACTCTCTCACTTTGTCACAGCATGGGCTTCTTATTGCTGTGGCTTCTCTTGTTGCGGAGCATGGGCTCTAGGCGCGTGGGCTTCAGTAGTTGCAGCATGCAGGCTCAGTAGTTGTGGCTCACGGGCTCTAGAGCTCAGGCTCGGTAGTTGTGGCACAGGGGCTTAGTTGCTCCACGGCATGTGGGATCTTCCTGGACCAGGGATCAAACCTATGTCCCCTGCATTGGCTGGCGGATTCTTAACCACTGCACCACCAGGGAAGTCCCTGGAGTCATATATTATATGGCCTTTTCCGTCTGGTTTCTTTAATTTACCATAATGTTTTAAAGGTTCATCCATACTATAGAGTGCATCAGTATTTCATTCCTGTTTTTTTGCTGAATAATGTTCCATTGTATGGCTATAGCAAATCTAAATTACTTATCAATTGAAAATTGGCACAGTAAAAATGAGATTGAGAAATATTTCGGTTGTGGTGAGTGAGTCTGAAATTGCAGCCTATAAAATCCAGATACAGCAGGCAGAGGTAAGGGAAGCCAAAATAGGGTAGAGTTAATGAATAGGAAGCTTTCCAGAGATCAGAAATCACAATATAAGTTACAAAGAGAATAAAAAAGTTTATGATCAGGAGAATTTCAGAATTTAAAATATTGAATGCTTTGAAAAACTCTTGTAAGACCTAATCTGTATAATGAGATATTATGCCAGTACTTGATTTTCTAAACAGTAACTTTAGTGATGAATATACTTGCTAAGAATTGTGATAAATTGACTTTTAAAATAGTCTTGTATTGTGTTAAATTGTAGCTAACCTTTACTTAAATTGGATGTTACAGATTTTCTCTTTTATTAAATTGGTTATAGTAATCAGCTATAGTTTCTACAAAATTGCTTTTCATTTGTTTAAAATAGATTGCTCTGAAATGTTTGATTATAAAATATCAAATGATTTGCAGTTTTAAATGTATCATTTTCTTTCAGGTTACAGTGTAGGATTTTGGAAGTCCTCCCTCCATCACACCAAAATGGTTTTGCTAATGGACATGTCAGCAATATAGATGGAGAAACTATTGTCATCAGTGATAGTGATGATTCAGAAACACAAAACAGTTCTTTTCAAAATGGGTAAGTGATTTTTAATAATTTTTAAAATGTATGAATTCCCTTGCTGTCCATGCTTTCACTGCTAAAGGCCCGGGTTCAACCCCTGGTCGGGGAACTGAGATCCCACAAGCCATGTGGCACAGCCTAAATAAATAAGTATGTATGTATGAATGTATGTATGTATTTATTTAAGTAAGTATGTATGTATGTCAGATTGGGTACTGATATCCCATTGAAATAATTTTTTCTCTTCCTTTCTAGTCATACACTGGTATACTATGCATCTAAACAATATGGTTCAACAACACCTTAGAATTTGCAAAAACTGAAACTTACCTAGTTAATTCTAGTCAGCTGCTCAAGAACAATTGAAGCTCACTTCATTCAGTTATACATTCCACTTTTGTTTACCTGGGAAAATTCATTCTGTCCTTTATTATTCACTTTATGGTGCATATAGTAAAGAAACTGTAAGTTTCTGAGATTTAGTCAGTTGACAGCTTTGGTCAGCTGAGTGCTCTTGGAGAAAAATCATATAAATCCATATAGATTGGCACTGTCTGCAGTGTGTGTACTGTATTTATATCACTTTGACTGTATCTTACTTTCATTACCCAGTTGCCCAATGCTTCTCTTTATCATCCTTTCATATCATTTTCTTCTCTATAACCCCCACTTATATCCCCTTTACATATAGGATTGCATTCACAGAGGCAGCTTTTCCAGAATCTAACCACTCCTCTCTACTGCCACCACTACCCTCTTAGTCTGTACTGCCAACATTTTTCTCACTTAGTTTTATTGCATTAGCTTTCTAACTGGTATCCCTGTTTGCACTCTGTTCCCCTTATCCCCGCCAGAATGATCCTTCTGAAGTGTAAATTAAATCATTATCACCCGATTATTCAGAATCCTCCAGTGTCTTTTTTCTTTTTTTTTTTAAATTAATTAATTTATTTTTGGTTGTGTTGGGTCTTCGTTGCTGTGTGAGGGCTTTCTCTAGTTGCAGCGAGCGGGGACCGCTCTTCGTTGCGGTGTGCGGACTCCTCATTGTGGTGGCCGCTCTAGTTGCGGAGCATGGGCTGTAGCCGCGCAAGCCTCAGTAGTCACAGCACTTGAGCTCAGTAGTTGTGGCGTGCAGGCTCTGTAGTTGTGGCACACGGGCTTAGTTGCTCTGAGGCATGTGAGATCTTCCCGAACTAGGGATCAGACCCATGTCCCCTGCATTGGCAGGTGGATTCCCAACCACTGTGCCACCAGGGAAGTCCCTCCTCTGGTGTCTTTACTCAAAGTAAAATTGAAAGCCCTTAAGGATAACCCGTAATCTGGCCCTGCTGCTGCCTCTGAACCTTCCTCTTTTTCTCTCTGTTTATTCTGCTTCTTGTGCAAACCATGCATGCTTCCCCCTCAGGACCTTTATACACTCTTTTCTCTCTTCCTTTAAAAACTCATTTCCCCAAGAGTTTTTTCATGGGTTGCTCCCTCATTTTTTTCAGATCTCTGCTTAAATGTCAACTTCTTGGAAGGCCTACCTGGTCCATTTATCAGGGATCATCACCCTATATGAAATAGAGACCTTTCACTCTGCACTCTTTTCCCTTCATAGCACTTACCACCTACCCTGTTGTCTATTTTGTTTGTCTCCCCACTGTATTTCTGTTTTGTTCACCAGTGAATCCTTATTCTTTAGTATTTGGCACATTGTAGGCTCTTAACTATTTAGTGAATGGATGGATGAATGAATGAATATACCCTCAAAAGAGAAGAAAAAATGAGAAATTGGTAGGGGTGGGAATTAAATGTGTAGCCTCTTTGCTAGTTCTTGAAACAGGGTAAACTACATTATCTCCACCTTTGCTCTTGGATTACATAGCTAAAAAAGGTTTAAAAGTAAATCCAAGAGCTGTTTATAAATTTATCTAACCTAAATTGGATAGTCTGCTTATTCATCTGGAGTTAATTTCTTCTCCCAAGGAAAATTTATTGAATAAGTAAAGTACCTACCTAACATAAAATAGTGCTTTGTGCTATTTTGGCTAATAAAATAGTGAGGCATATCAGTAACTTATAAAATCATAATTAAAATTAAAATGCATTAGATTCTGTTATCGTATATCCTTAGAAACTAGATTTCATATAAAATATCATGTTTCCAAACAAGTTTTTTAAATTTTTTATTTATTTTTGGCTGCGTTGGGTCTCTGTTGCTGCATGCGGGCTTCCTCTAGTTGCAGGGCTACTCCTTGTTGCAGTGAGTGGGCTTCTCATTATAGTGGCTTCTCTTGTTGCAGAGCATGGGCTCTAGGCACGTGGGCTTCAGTAATTGCAGCGCGTGGGCTCAGTAGTTGCAGTGCATGGGCTCCAGGACGCAGGCTCAGTAGTTGTGGCACACGGGCTTAGTTGCTCTGCGGCATGTGGGATCTTCCTGGACTAGGGATCGAACCCGTGTCCCCTGCATTGGCAGGCGGATTCTTAACCACTGCGCCACCAGGGAAGTCCCCCAAACAAATTATTAACTTATTTTGTGTCTTTGCTCTTTTTAGGAAGAAGAAAGATACAATTGATCCCTTATTATTCAAGTACAAGGTACAACCCACTAAAAAAGAATTGCATGAGTGTGCTATTGTTAAAGCAACACAAATCAGGTAAAATTCCATATCTTCTGTATGGTAGTTTAAAGTAGAATAATTATGTTCAGTTAAGGAGATTTGATGTGGAACAAATGGGTAGTAGCGAGTGATTGCTTCCGTTTTTAAAATACATGTATATTTATATGCTCATAGACTGATAATGTGATTCCTAATGAACCATGAGCCCTTTGTCTAGTTTAGTAACTAACTCCAAATAGTCTTCACATCTAAAAAATTAAGAAGGATTCTATTTATGAAGCACTTCTCATGAGAGAACTCAGTTTTCAAAGCTGAGAAACCTGGTGCTTAGAAATACGTCACATTTGTAATATTATGTTCATTAGACACAAACATCTGATCAGTCTCTGCCCATTTCTAAGGAAGTTAAATAATAAAAAATGAGTATGTTTAAAAATTCCTGTTTGTGACCTAATCAAAAGATAGAGGTAGTCATGAAACAACCTAAATGTCCTCTGACAGATGAATGGATAAAGCAGATGTGGTATATATATATACAATGGAATACTGCTCAGCCATATAAAAGAATGAAACAATGCCATTTGCAGCAACATGGATGGACCTAGAAATTATCATACTAAGTGAATTGTCAGACAGAGAAAGACAAATATCATGTGATATCTCTTATATGTGGAATCTAAAATATGACACAAATGAACTTGTCTACAAAACAAAAAGACTCAGACATAGAGAACAGACTTGTGGTTGCAAAGGGGGAGGGGGATGGGGGAGGGATGGATTGGGAGTTTGGGATAAGTAGATGCTTTGCATTCTATACATCTATTATGTATAGAATGGATAAACAACAAGGTCCTACTGTATAGCACAGGGAACTATATTCAATATCCTGTGGTAAACCATAATGGAAAAGAATATGAAAAAGAATATATATATATGTATAACCAAATCACTTTGCTGTACAGCAGAAATTAATACAATGTTGTAAATCAACTATACTTCAATAAAATTTAAAAAATAAAAAAATAAAAAGAGAAAGAGAGGTACTGAATGGTTAATATTTAAAAGAACTGGCTCTAGGTTACATTGATATATTTTAGGAAAATCCCTGTTGTTGCCTGTTGAGGTTAGTCTCTTAGTCACCTGAAAGTAAGTAGTTGACATCATCAGCCAACTATCAACTTGCCACCTAGGAATCAGTCTTGCATTTTGTTTTATGTAAAATAATTTTACTTATTCTCTCATCCCTCTTGCCCCCCCACCACCCATATACTCATGAGTCCAAAGAAAAGTGATAACAATATTATAAATATTGAGTGGATCCTGAGTCAGGTATATTACTTTATATAAACTGTATGGGTCTGTGCAGTTTTTTGTTTGTTTTGGGGGCCTATCATTAATGTCAGATCTCTGGAGCATTCTCCACTTTACTGTATATTGAAAAATAGCATTTCCAAGATAATGCTCATGAATTATTCAAACTTTTAAATTTATTCAGTTTATGGGCTAATGAATAGCATAGTTGAGACAACCAATGTTTTGCTTATTCATTGTTGAGCTTTTTCATTTTTTTTTTTTTGGTTTTAGTTCAAGATATGTTTTTTATGTAATGTAATTCCCTATTTAATATTTTTCACTTTTCTATTTACTTTTTGACTTATACTGTAAATATAATTCTGCTAGATCTTGGTTACAGTTGTATTAACTCATTTTCTTCTTAATTGGTGATGCAAAGAATTTTAAGGTGGAAAGTTATACTTGATAATAGAAGACTTAAATGACTTGCAGCTCTTTGTTAGCACCAAAAGATAATACTGTTCCAAAGATGCAAAACTCCTCAACAAAATACTAGCAAACAGAATCCAACAGCACATTAAAAGGATCATACACCATGATCAAGTGGGGTTTATCCCAGGAATGCAAGGATTCTTCAGTATATGCAAATCAATCAATGTGATACACCATATTAACAAATCGAAGGAGAAAAACCATATGATCATCTCAATAGATGCAGAGAAAGCTTTCAACAAAATTCAACACCCATTTATGAAAAAAAACCCTCCAGAAAGTAGGCATAGAGGGAACTTACCACAACGTAATAAAGGCCATATATGACAAACCCACCGGCAACATCGTCCTCAATGGTGAAAAACTGAAACCATTTCCACTAAGATCAGGAACAAGACAAGGTTGCCTGCTCTCACCACTATTATTCAACACAGTTTTGGAAGATTTAGCCACAGCAGTCAGAGAAGAAAAACAAATAAAAGGAATCCAAATCAGAAAAGAAGAAGTAAAGCCATCACTGTTCACAGATGACATGATACTATACATAGAGAATCCTAAAGATGCTACCAGAAAACTACTAGAGCTAATCAATGAATTTGGTAAAGTAGCAGGATACAAAATTCATGCACAGAAATCTCTTGTATTCCTACACACTAATGATGAAAAATCTGAAAATGAAATTAAGAAAGCACTCCCATTTACCATTGCAACAAAAAGAATAAAATACCTAGATATAAACCTACCTAAGGAGACAAAAGACCTGTACGCTGAAAATTATAAGGCACTGATGAAAGAAATTAAAGATGATACAAATAGATGGAGAGATAGACCATGTTCTAGGATTGGAAGAATCAACATTGTGAAAATGACTATACTACCCAAAGCAATCTACAGATTCAATGCAATCCCTATCAAACTACCAATGGCATTTTTCACAGAACTAGAACAAAAAATTTCACAATTTGTATGGAAACACAAAAGACCCTGAATAGCCAAAGCAATCTTGAGAAAGAAAAACGGAGCTGGAGGAATCAGGCTCCTGGACTTCAGACTATACTACAAAGCTACAGTAATCAAGACAGTATGGTACTGGCACAAAAACAGAAATATAGATCAATGGAACAGGATAGAAAACCCAGAGATAAACCCATGCACATATGGTCACCTTATCTTTGATAAAGGAGGCAAGGATATACAATGGAGAAAAGACAGCCTCTTCAATAAGTGGTGTTGGGAAAACTGGACAGCTACATGGAAAAGAATGAAATTAGAACACTCCCTAACACCATACACAAAAATAAACTCAAAATGGATTAAGTACCTAATGTAAGGCCAGACACTATCAAACCCTTGGAGGAAAACATAGGCAGAACACTCTATGACATAAATCACAGCAAGACCCTTTTTGACCCACCTCCTAGAAAAACGGAAGTAAAACCAAAAATAAACAAATGGGACCTAATGAAACTTAAAAGCTTTTGCACAGCAAAGGAAACCATAAACAAGACGAAAAGACAAGCCTCAGAATGGGAGAAAATATTTTCAAATGAAGCAACTGACAAAGGATTAATCTCCAAAATTTACAAGCAGCTCATGCAGCTCAATATCAAAAAAACAAACAACCCAATCCAAAAATGGGCAGAAGACCTAAATAGACATTTCTCCAAAGAAGATATACAGACTGCCAACAAACACATGAAAGGATGCTCAACATCATTAATCATTAGAGAAATGCAAGTCAAAACTACAATGTGATATCATCTCACACCAGTCAGAATGGCCATCATCAAAAAATCTACAAATAATAAATGCTGGAGAGGGTATGGAGAAAAGGAAACCCTCTTGCACTGTTGGTAGGAATGTAAATTGATACAGCCACTATGGAGAACAGTATGGAGGTTCCTTAAAAAACTAAAAATAGAACCACCATACAACCCAGCAATCCCACTACTGGGCATATACCCTGAGAAAACCATAATTCAAAAAGAGTCAGGTACCACAATGCTCACTGCAGTTGTATTTACAATAGCCAGGACATGGAAGCAACCTAAGTGTCCGTCGACAGATGAATGGATAAAGAAGATGTGGCACATATATACTGTGCAATATTACTCAGCCATAAAAAGAAATGAAATTGAGTTATTTGTAGCGAGGTGGATGGACCTAGAGTCTGTCATACAGAGTGAAGTAAGTCAGAAAGAGAAAAACAAACACCGTATGCTAACACATACATATGGAATCTAAAAGAAAAAAAATGGTCATGAAGAACCTAGGGACAAGACGGGAATAAAGACGCAGACCTACTAGAGAATGGACTTGAGGACACGGTGAGGGGGAAGAGTAAGCTGGGACAAAGTGAGAGAGTGGTAGTGTATATATGGACATATATACACTACCAAATGTAAAATGGGTAGCTAGTGGGAAGCAGTCGCATAGCACAGGGAGATCAGCTTGGTGCTTTGTGACCAGCTAGAAGGGTGAGGTAGGGAGGGTGGGAGGGAGGGAGACACAAGAGGGAAGAGATATGGGGATATATGTATATATATAACTGATTCACTTTGTTATAAAGCAGAAACTAACACACCATTGTAAAGCAATTATACTCCAATAAAAACGTTAAAAAAAAAAAAGAGGTAGAGGGGAACCTTCAGAGACAGATCAACCCATCATAATATGCAGACCTTATTTGGATCTTGATTCAAATATACTAACTGCAAATGAAGCAAAACAACTAAATCTGAACATTGAAAGGACATTTGATGATATTAAGGAATTATTGTTACTAATTGATAATATTTTACAAAATGCTTTGGTGGTTATGTTTTTTAAAGAGCTACTGTCTTTTAAAGATACATACTGAAAAACTTACAGATGAAATAATATGTCTGGAATATGCTTCACATAATACAGAAAAGAGGAAGTATTTGAGTTGTTGATGCAAAAAAAAAATGATAATACTGTTCCTATAATAAAGAGATGTTAATATTCCTGTAAGGAAGACTTGATATGATAGAGTAGCTCTGACAAGGAGAACTTTCTGCAGTGATAGAAAGGTTATATGTGTGCTGTCCAGTATGGTGGAAATGTGGCTAGTAATAGTGAGGAACTGAAGTTTTAATTTTAATTTCATTTATTAAAAAACAACAACAACAACAGGGACTTTCCCTGGTGGCCCAGCGGTTAAAACTTCACCTTCCAATGCAGGGGGTGCGGGTTCAATCCCTGGTCCAGGAGCTAAGATCCCACAAGCCTCTTGTCCAAAAAACCAAAAATATAAAACAGAAGCAATATAGTAACAAATTCAGTAAAGACTTTAAAAACGGTCCACATCAAAAAAGTCTTAAAAAAATATGTATGGCTAATACGTGCCAGGTAGGACAATACATTTCTTGAGGACTAGTATATTTAGTCAATAGTCAAAACATAATTACCTTCTCAGATACTGTATGGTGCTGGGATCCTTTTTCAGATCCTTTTATTTGTATAGTCCTTCCTGTAGTTTAGGAAAAGAATATATATTTGGGGGAGGGCTACTACTTAAAAACTCCTATTTGTTTGTTTACTCATAGAAGCTTTTAACTTGGTTTTTTCTTGAAAGGAATACTTTAAATTCAGTTGAAACATTTGCTTTCTTTCCAGAACCTTTCCAGAAATACTTGTGTGTTATTTTTTTGTTCTGCTCTGTGTGTGGTGGTGGTGCTGTTTTTTAATTTGGGAGCAAGGGAAAATGAAAAATAGTGTATTTTTAGAATCATAATAACTCTAACTCTCTTTAATTTTAATCCCATGAATTTGTTGGCTGCCATATGATGTTTAAATACAGAATATTTTAGAATTTGATAAAAACCCATGTTCAGTTCTATTCACAATATCCTTTTGAATGTTGATTTACATAGTATTATGTGATAATATCTGGTAGTCTACAAATTTTGATTATGTTAAGAATTTTAATGGTGATACTTGTAGGAATGATCATCTAATTTTATAAAATTTGGTTTACTCTGTGGTATATTTTCCTTGAGGTTTATTTGATTTCTAAGTGGTTCCTAAGCAACAAATGCACATGCTGGTTTTTTTTTTTTTTTTTTAAAGGTCAAAGTGCTATGGCAGGGGGTGGGGGAAGGAAAGGTTTTTTTAAAAATTTATTTATTTATTTATTTATTTTTGTCTGTGTTGGGTCTTTGTTTCTGCGCAAGGGCTTTCTCTAGTTGTGGCGAGCGGGGGCCACTCTTCATCGCGGTGCACGGGCCTCTCACTGTCGCGGCCTCTTGTTGCGGAGCACAGGCTGCAGACGCGCAGGCTTAGTAGTTGTGGCTTACGAGCCCAGTTGCTCCGCGGCATGTGGGATCTTCCCAGACCAGGGCTCGAACCCGTGTCCCCTGCATTGGCAGGCAGATTCTCAACCACTGCGCCACCAGGGAAGCCCCATATGCTGTTTTTGTAATGGACTTTTATGGTAGATCCACTCAGGCTGATTTTATAACATTCTACATAAATACTTCTATATGAAGTTTCTCGTAACTTCTACATAACTACTATTGGAAAATGAAATTTCTTCTTTTCCTAGACTTGAAATTGAGGTTATGCATTCAAAAGAGATGATGGAGTTCAGATTGAATTCTTTTATACTAACACTTTCTTCTTTCTCCCCCTTTTCCCCTTGTAGCCGGAGAAAACACCTATTTTCTCGTGATAAACTAAAGCTTTTTCTGAAGCAACACTGTGAACCACAAGATGGAATCATTAAAATTAAGGTAATCAGAACAGTGATATTATTTGTTGGAAAGAAGGGGAAAAAAGAGAAAAATGAGCGGTGTTATAAAGTTGTAACATTGCAGAAATGTTACTCCAAATTTGGTTGAATATAGCTCTCTTTTTATCTGGAGCCAGTTTTAGTAATTTTCATTGGATTAAATACTGTTTTTTGCAATTGCTAGAATTGCTAAGTGGGTCAGGTACTTCCACTTTTCTCCGTGTATAAAAACGATCAAGCGGGGCTTCCCTGGTGGCGCAGTGGTTGAGAGTCCGCCTGCCGATGCAGGGGACACGGGTTCGTGCCCCGGTCTGGGAAGATCCCACATGCCGCGGAGAGGCTGGGCCCGTGAGCCATGGCCGCTGAGCCTGTGCGTCCAGAGCCTGTGCTCCGCAACAGGAGAGGCCACAACAGTGAGAGGCCCACGTACCGGGAAAAAAAAAAAAAAAAAAAAAAAGATCAACCAAGACAGATGAGAATAGAGGGAAAACTTGGAGAAAGAAAAGTTATGGGGAGAATTCCCTGGTGGTCCAGTGGTTAGGACTCCACCTTTCCACTGCACGGAGCGTGGATTCAATCCCTGGTTGGGGAACTAAGATCCCGCAAGCCACGTGGCTAAAAAAAGAAAAAGTTATGCTTGCAGGGCAACTAGTGCTTTCTAATAGTGTAGTACTGGCTCACAAAAACAGATTCAAAGAACAGTGCTAAAATAGATCCTACTAGATAGGAGAACAATATATATATAATAAAAAGAATCTCAGAGACCAATACTAAGCAGATAGATTATATTTTATTCATAACCATTCAGAAGGAAAAAATCAAGTTTAGAAACCTCACATTGTATACTAAATAAAAAGTTAAATGGTGAAACTAAAACTGATTTTTTTAAAATGAGAAATATTTAACTCATACTGGGAGAGAGACACTAAGTAAAAAAGCAAAAGAATGGGTTAGAGAGATGTATGCATGTGTCAAAAATCAGCTACTGTATGCTTAAGATTTGTGCATTTCATCATATGTAAATGTTATATCAAAAGAAAAGATATGAAGTAAAAGAATAGATGAATTTACTCTATGTGAAAAGTAGCATTTCAAATCTAGAGACCAAGATAGATTATTTAATAAATAGAACTGGGACCCTTGGTTAACTATTTGAAAAAATAAAGTTGGGTCTAACTCCAAAAAAAAACAGGACATGAGATAACTCTTAATGTTATTTATGCTGAAGTACTTAGAAGGAGCAGTAGAAAAGAAGTACCAAAGATGAGACTGATTTGACAACACAAACTTATGTAGGTTTAAAAATGTCATGAATATATTTCAAGGGCAAATGCTGGAGGAAAAATACTTTCAGTGAATACAGTGAGGAGCTCAAATCAATTATAAAACATAAGCACCCCATTAGAACAATAGACAGACATGATCAAACTTCACAGTGGATGAAGTATTAAAACTTGAAAACACATAAGATAGAATCATCTGAAAGATAATTTTTAAAATATTTGTCTTTGATAAGAGAACATAATTTAAGCATTCTGTCTATATAGTATTGAACAGGTAGCCATGTAGAATGATGCTTGCAAAAAGTTGATTTAGATACTTGTGATAAGTGGCTAGAACAGTGCCTGACACTTGATAGGCAGTCAGTGAATATGTGAATAGTTGCATATGTGTATCATAAATAGCCAGTTGGCTAATTCACCTAACTTTCTAAGATCTCTTACACATCAGTGAACAAAAAAAACCTAATTAGTGAAAAAATGTCAAAGGACATCAGCAGTTATTCACCAACGAAAACAAAGTCAGTAAACATGAAAAGAAATTCAACTTTACTTAATAAATATTGAAAGTTAAGGTGACAGTAAACATTTTTCTCTTAGAGTATAATGAAAGATGGTTAGTGGATATTCTAGTGTACTTGCACACACGCACACACACCCTCAAAACAACAAAGTCTGGGGACTTCCCTGGTGGTCCAGTGGTAAAGAATCCATCTTCCAATGCAGGGGACGCGGGTGCTATCCCTGGTCGGGGAACTAAGATCCCACATACCGCAGGGCAACTTAAGCCCGTGTGCCACAACTACTGAGCCTGTGTGCTCTGGAGTCCGCGAGCCACAACTAGAGAGCCTGTGCACCACAATGAAAGATTCTGCATGCCACAACTAAGACCCGATGCAGCCAAATAAATAAATAAATAAGTAAATAACAACAACAAAGTTTGATACCCTGTGTGTGAGTGTATACTGTTGTTACGAGTACCTGCAAGAACACAAAGATGTGGTATTTTTGTTTATTGTGTGTGTTGTGTGTGTGAATGAGGACACCTTGGCAATTAATATATTAAAACCTATTTTGACCTCTTTTGGGTATGTATTTGAGAAGAAACCACCCATTCATACTTAAAGGGCAGTTCTCTACATTCACAGGTTATTTAAGTGGGATAGTAGATAGCCATCTTAATGGAATTTACTTTAATGTAAAATCTTAATGGACTCTAGATTTACTCTGCTGGCCAGAACTGATTGACTTTTAGGTGTTAAAAGCTATGTTCTACCAAAAGTAAAAATATTATATAGAAAATTGAATTCCAAGTAGAAGCATTCCAATTTTGTTAATAACTTAAAATTTTGTATCATCACATTTTCTGTATTTCTGTAAATGGCATTTTTTTTTTTTTTTGGAGAGAAAGAAAGAGTGATGATCTTGGCCGTTAGACCAGAAGTAATCTTCAGAATTGCTTAATCAAAAATAAGAAGTTTAGGGACTTCCCTGGTTGTTCAGTGGTTAAGAATCCACCTTCCACTTCCCTAGTGGTGCAGTGGTTAAGAATCCGCCTGCCAATTCAGGGGACATGGGTTTGAGCCCTGGTCCGGGAAGATCCTACATGCCACGGAGCAACTAAGCCTGTGCACCACAACTACTGAAGCCCACGCGCCTAGAGCCCTGCTCTGCAGCAAGAGAGGCAACCGCAATAAGAAACCCACGCACCGCAACAAAGAGTAGCCCCCACTTGCCGCAACTAGAGAAAGCCCGCGTGCAGCAACGAAGACCCAATGCAGCAAAAAATAAATTTATTTATTTGTTTGTTTGTTTGTTTGTTTATTTATTAAAAAAAAAAGAATCTGCCTTCCAATGCAGGGGACGCAGGTTCGATCCCTGGTCAGGGAACTAAGATCCCACATGCCGCAGGGCAACTAAGCCTGCACACTCTAGAGCCCACACGCCACAACTAGGGAGCCCGCGCTCTGGAGCCTGCGCACCCCAACTAAAGATCCTGCATGCCACACCGAAGATCCCGCGTGCCACACCTAAGACCTGATGCAGCCAATTAAATAAATAAACGTTTTTAAAAAAGAAGAAGTTTAGAGTTGGACATGGATGAAAGGTGAACAAGTTCCAAATATGAAGTAATAGGAGAAAAACTCTTGATTTTAGCAAATTATCCTAGAACCACACCACTCATGGTAAAGATGAGGTTGACTTCTCCAAACTTAAATTTTGAGTTGAAACTTTGTAGGAATTGATCAATATTTCTGCTTTTATCCAGACCAACTTTAAAATTTGATACATAAAGTATCTAAGTTATCACTCCAAACTGGGGGGGAAACCTAAATGTTCAGCAGTTAGAAATGGCTAAGAATGTATTGGTTTAATACAGTGGATTTTTAAATATTAAATATATGGATTATTTACACAGAAAATATCATACAAAATTAGTCAAAAACAAACAAAAATGATTATTGTATAAATGTAATTTTGAGATAGTTTTAGAATTCAGGAAACTGTTGAAGCATTCTTGAGTACTTTATGGTGAAGCAATCCTTTGAATTGTTGTTTTCTTTATGGTAAATCTGATTAATTATATAGTTTTTTAAAGGATCAAGAAATAAAATATATGTTACTGCAAAATACACATAAAATTCTAATGGTTTTGACCTGGTCTTTAACAGTAATCATATGACATGTTAGACCTTATCTATATATGGTTTACTAATGTGTTATTATTATACCCTGTGTCTTTTTTTAATGAAGGCATCATCTCTTTCAACATATAAAATAGCAGAACAAGATTTTTCTTATTTTTTCCCTGATGATCCACCCACATTTATCTTCAGTCTGGCTAACAGAAGAAGAGGGAGACCTCCCAAACGAGTATCTGTTAGTCAGGTAAGTAGAGAATAGATAAAAACTACATTGTAGTTCTTAATAAAACTAACTAAAATTAAGAGTGGGATTTGGCTCCCTTCACCTCTGTAGCCTGTAAGAAGGAACACATTCCTTCACACACAAAAAAGGTGGGTACTGTATGTTAATAACTGCTTAGCAGTGAGGCTTGTAGAAGTTTCAAGTGTGAATTAGACATGATTCTCATGCCACAGGGATTTTATACTGAAGTGGAAGCAAGCCTATAAGCAATCACTAAAATGTAAAGCAGAATGAAATACAGGGAATAAATTATGGAATTGAAATGTAAAGATCATTTAAAAGATATGAGATAATGATATCACAATTAAGCAGGCTAGAGACCTTAATCTCCCAAGAAATAAAGTAAAAATAAACTTTTGACATGTTTAATATTGGCTACAAAAATGTCTCTGACATGTCTTTTCTCTGTCTCTTTCTTATTTGACATCAACACCATCTAGTTTACAAAGTACCCTGGAAGATTTTTGTTTGTTTGTTTTTCTAATGCATATTTTTAAGGCTCCTCTTATATATTACTGGTTGTTTTTCCTGGGAGGTTTTTGTACTAATTTGTAGAACTATAGGATTAACTCATATTCTGTATGTTACTATGATTAGAGTTAATAAATGTTCAGTTATACTTTAGAATTAAACCTTAGTATAAAGTCTAATTGAATTTTTTGTTTTTTATTTTTACTGTAAGAACAAAGCAGACCATCAGTTTACAACTTCAGTGGTTCTACAACTTTAGTTTTCTGGGTTTTTGTTTTTGGTTTGTTTTTTTTTTTAGGAGGACAGCATTGCTAATAAACAGACTGTTGCAGGTTATAGGAACAGAGCTACTAAAGAAAGAGACAAACTTTTGAAACAAGAAATGAAGTCACTGGGTGAGTTTTGATGTAAAGGATATACCAAAGATCTTGGCAAACAAAACAGGCTTAATAAATGTTAGTTCTCCAATTCCTTCACCTTCATTTGTTGTCTGCCTTCTTAACACCTTTTTTCTCCCCAAAAACTGTTAGTTATAGGAAAGAATATTTCTCTGTGCCCAGGCAGGGGGTGTTTCTAAAATGGCATATTTCTGTTTTTGTTTTTCTTAAGCATAGTTTTTTCCCTCAGATTATAATTAATTTCTTTACTAAATGAGACCTCTGTTTATCTCTTAAAACAGTATTTCAGGGTATAACATATGCCCTGTTAAACTGACCTAATGCTAGATTAAGCACAACTTGGCAGTTTCTAGGGCTTTCAAACTGTTTTGGGCCATTTTTGTTTGACTTCTACAGCCTTATAAAACATTGCTTCCCAAATGTGACTGTACACAGGAATCACTTACAAATCTTACTAAAATGAAGATTCTAAATTAGTAGGCCTGGGTGGGAGAAGAGATTCAGCATTTGCAACAAGGTGATACCTTGCTGCTGGTCTTAGGACCACACTTTGAATAGCAGGGCTTTCAGAGGCAGGTATATATGTTTGTCCCACGCAGTAGTTTGTCTTAAACACAGCCAACTTGCTCTTCCCATTTTAATCACTTGCTGACTCCCTCCAGGAATTTACAACCCCTGGGAGTCTCTCTAGATCTCATTTAACCTTAAGATAGTTCAGGGATTCTTTTGTTACATTAAAAAAATGTGTTATTTTCTGTCTGTGTACCTTTCTAAGTTTGACCTTCTCCACAGCTTTTGAAAAGGCTAAACTAAAAAGAGAAAAAGCAGATGCCCTAGAGGCAAAGAAAAAAGAAAAGGAAGATAAAGAGAAAAAGAAGGAAGAATTGAAGAAAATTGTTGAAGAAGAGAGACTGAAGAAGAAAGAAGAAAAAGAGAGGCTTAAAATAGAAAGAGAAAAGGTATACTCAAGTATATTAGTTAAGCCCTCCACAGATAGTTAATAGTACTTTATATATTTAAATTCATGGTTAATTTTTCAAATGCTTTTATCACTTTCATTAACATTTATAGTTGTGCATAGAGCACTGATAAACAGTACTTGTTTATCTCTCTTTTGCTGTGGAAGATTTAATGAATGATTTAAGGTTCAACATATATGCACGCCTTTACACCTCAAAGCCTCTTCTAAAGTACAATTCTAAAGTTGATTTTCTTCATTATTTAGACTTCCATATTTAGGGAAGACAATATATGTAAAAGTTTCAAAAGTAAAATACATCGTTAGAAAAGTACAGTAAAATGCATGATTAATAAGAATTAGTGCAGTGTTCTTATTCTCCTTAAAGAATAAGGTATCTGTGATAATAGGTATTTCAGCAAATCTTTGATTATAATCTTCAGCGGTGGATATTCCTTAGAGAATTCTATAGCTGGTTTCTTCTAAAGTCAGTCATTGTCATTGGTTTCCTGGGATATTCACAAGTAGCCTAGGTGTTACACATTGTGCTCATTTAAATTGCATGTGTTTTCTTGAATTATTTCATATAGCCCCTTGGGTGGGAGTAGGGAGTGTCTGATACATGTTTACTCCAGAAAAATGTAGAAAACAAGGAAAAAAAAAACACTTGTAATCTAAATGGTAACATTTAGAGATAGCATTAATACTTTGATTAATTTATTTCTAGTCTTCATTCTGGGCCTTAAAGAATAAGATCCAGTATTTATAATTTTGTATATATATTTTTTGTTTAACATTATAAACATCATCATGGTATTAAATAAACTAAATAAGTAAGGTGGAATTTTTAGTGACTGCATATAATCGTTAATCAAATAGATATAGGTAAACGTTTAAAAATTTTTGCTCATAAATAATGATACTTTGTTCAAATTTATGAACAAAAGTCTTTCCTCTTTTTGGATTGTGTCTCTGGATAAATTTGTAGAACTGAAATAATAGGTCAAGGGTAAGAACATTTAAAAAACTTTCGGTACGTGGTGGACATAGGTATTTGTTTGCCAGATGTACTTATGTATATTCACTTAGCAACAGTGAATGAAAATACCCATCTCATTACATCCTGCAAGAATTATTTGGGGGGAGGGGGAGCTTATTTCAGCAGACCGCTGGAAGCACAGTTAATAAGTTCTGTAGGGCCTCCCTGGTGGCGCAGTGGTTGAGAGTCCGCCTGCCGATGCAGGGGATACGGGTTCGTGCCCCGGTCTGGGAGGATCCCATATGCCGCGGAGTGGCTGGGCCCGTGAGCCATGGCTGCTGAGCCTGCGCGTCCGGAGCCTGTGCTCCGCAACGGGAGAGGCCACAGCGGTGAGAGGCCCGCGTACCACAAAAAAAAAAAAAAAAAAAAAAAAAAAAAAAAAAAAAAAAAATAAGTTCTGTAACTAGTTGTTTCATGTTAAATTTGATAAGTGTATATCTGTTTACTTTCAGTGATACTAAATTTCAAAGAAAGAATATTAACATATATTAAACATATATATTATTACATACATTAACATATATTTATTGGAAATAATTATAATAAAATATTTTGTTTACATTTTGCTTTATTAGAGACTTTTTAGGGTCAGTATTTATCTTGCAGTTTCAAATACCAGAAACAAGAAGTAAGGGTTTCAAAAGACCAAGTGAGCGAAAAGTTCACCAATTGTATACTGTCCCCTCTGTGTGTCTCTAGGCAGTTAGTCAGGTTTAAATGAATCTTGAAAACATGTATTACAAATATAAGGGGAGGTTTTATTTTAGGTACTCTAATAACTTCTTACCTCTTTAGTTAAGATCTAATTGATTTAAAGTAGAGGGAGAGCTGCTATAGACAGGGTTGGATTGAATTAATATTTATCCAGGAGCTGCTATGTGTTGAACATTTTTCGTCTTTGTAGCAGTTCTATCAGGCAGGCATTGTTTTCATCAGTGGTTTTAACACTTCAGTGTGCATCAGAATCACCAGAAGTGCTTATTAAAACATCAGTTGCTGGGTCCCAACCCCAGAGTTCATGGTTCAATAGGTCTAGGTAGGGCTCAAGTAATTGTATTTCTTACTAGTTCTGAGGTGATGCTGATGCTGCCTTATAAATTTCTTATAAGACTTTTTGTTAACCTTTTATTTTAGGAAAGAGAGAAATTGCGTGAAGAAAAGAAAAAGTATATGGAATACTTAAAACAGTGGAGTAAACCTAGAGAAGATATGGAATGTGATGATCTTAAGGTATGAGCATGTTCTATGATGTTTCACACACCTGTGTAACAGAGGAAATAGCCAGTTAAGCAAATGCTTATATTTAGAGTCCAAAGTAACATTGTTAGTATTTTATCACAAGCTTTGATAATGATTCTTATTCTGTGGAAATAGTTGGTCATCTGTGCTATCCTTGGTAGTCCAGTAACCACCGGGGCCAGGCATACATTTAGTTTGATTGCTAGACAAAGATTCTGCTCATCTCTAGAAATAACCAAAGTATCCAAACCAAACTCGTTCATCTCAGTTTATAAGGAACCATTTCTAAGTCAGTAGATGATGGATTAATTCTGTTCCATATCCCAAGGAAAACACTGCATTGAAGATCATATTGCCATGGCTAGTGCCTTGACCTCAGAATCTAGGTTAGGAGTCCTTCTTAACTAGGAAAGGTAGTCAGAAGTATGGTTCAGCCTAAAGTTATGTTCTTAGTTTGATGAAGGAAAAAGTCCCTAGAGACCGTGATTTAGTAAAGCTGGAATAAAGCCACAGCATCTATAATTTTTAAAGTTCCAAAGGGGATTATGATAAACATCCAGTGTTGAGAACCACATGAAATAATTCTTTACATGAAATTATTCTTTTAGGTAATGAGTATATCATATCTATCTTTTACAATTTCCTGTACTTGGTTCAAATAGTTATATAAATTGTTTAATCTTGCAGGAACTTCCAGAACCAACTCCAGTGAAAACTAGACTACCTCCTGAAATCTTTGGTGATGCTCTGATGGTTTTGGAGTTCCTTAATGCATTTGGGGAGCTTTTTGATCTTCAAGATGAGTTTCCTGAGGGAGTTACCCTAGGCAAGTGCTATTGCTGTGTTGTAGTTCATGCTAAAATTAGTGGCTTAAAGGAACAAGTTATTCTCTCTCAAAGTTCTGTGGAGTCACTGGACCCAGCTGTCCAGTCCTTTCTTGGGAGTCCTTCATGTGATTACAGTCAGACAGTGGCTGGGACTGGAGTCATCTGAAGGCTCACCTGGCTAGATGTTCAAGATGGCTTCTTCACACACGTGCCTGATGCCTCGGTGCTCCTCCACATGGCGTCCCACTCCATCAGAGTAGCCTGCACTACTTATGTGGCAGCTGAGTGCTCCAAGAGTCTGGAAGCAGAAACTGCCAGTTTTCTTAAAGGCCAGGCCTGGAACTAGCAAGCCTTACTTCTGCCATATTCCATTAGTTAGGCATGCTGGGATTCAAGGAGGCAAAGGAATAGACTCTACTTCTTGAGGGTGGCATGGTATGTAAGTGCAGGGATGGGAGAAATTGACAGCCGTATTTGGAGACAAGTTATTGCCTAACTTTAATTTATGATTCTGTTTTGCCCCTGCACTTACATACTATTACTTTTTATTTACATCATTTATAAGAGCTAAATTAGTATGAGAGGGCTTTGGATCCCATTTTAGATTTTTAGCTGACCAATAGCAAAATAATTTTCTTAAGATCCAAATAAAGATTCTCAAAGACAGAATTATAATGCCACTCTTATTTTATTAAGAGTAAATTCTTCAGGAGGGCTTTCACATTCCCTCAGTTTTTCTTTATGAGCTAGGTGAAGCATGAATCATTGTGCCTTACAGATCAAGAAGGTCTAAACAATGCTGGTTTAGGTAAGAAGTTTAGGTTAGATGAATTAGATAAGAAACATTTATGACTTGAACACAATTTTAGGATTACACCTAATGCTGATGATTACCTCTTATGTGCACTATTTGGTAAACAGTAATGTCCCACATAGCTCTTCAGAACAGTGGGACAACAATAACAAATCTTTGGCATTGTTATTCAAAGTAGAGTAAAATTATAATTTTTAATATATGCCTTAATTTGCGTCTCAAATTTAAACTTAGATGAAATACTGTATCGATCTACTGAGACTAATTTGGCTTTCTTTGAATGCAGTGATTTTGGCTTATGATTTTATTGTATTTTATTGTAATCATTATAAATTATTTTTGATTTTGGCTTGAATAATACTTGGCTCTACTTTGATAAATGGGCAGTTAAGAAAATAGTTACACAGGCTATTGTTGATTAAAATGTTTATTATTCCAATGGAGTTGTTTTTTCAGTACATGACCAGAACTTTAAATTCATTTTAAACATTTTATTCACAGAAGTGTTAGAGGAAGCTCTTGTAGGAAATGACAGTGAAGGCCCACTATGTGAATTGCTTTTTTTCTTCCTGACTGCCATCTTCCAGGCGATAGCTGAAGAAGAAGAGGAAGTAGCCAAAGAGCAAATAACTGATGCTGACACCAAAGGTCAGAATTCAGTGTTACTGCTTGCTGATAGTAGCTTTGTAGTGAAACTAATTTTTGATTAGTTAATTTTTAACTTTACTTGGCTTTTACAGTTATAAAATTACTTGATTTTTGAGTCATATACTAGCAACACATATCAGTTGTCTTAGAACAACTTTGTTTTAATGTATCCTGTTTCTGATGGCCTTAAAAATGCTGCAGCCCCCATCCCACCAATCTGTCTTGCTTTTTACTCCTTTAGATTTCTCCTGCTATTTAGGAGCATTACAGATTTAATTGACTAGTTTCTGTAATTCCAAGAAATTCTACTAAATAGCCCTAATTTTTTCCCCACCTAAGGAATTACTTCAATTGTTGTTATTAATACTTTAAATTGAAAATATTACCACTGATTTCATTTCCTATCTGACAATTTTTAGACCAGAGTTAAGTAAAATTTAGTTTTTAAATTTCACTAATTGGTTTGAACTAGAAATTTTGCTCTTTAAATTCTATACAGTTAAGTATCTAGAGTCAGCGTGTGGTACATATTAATGTAGGAATAATTCTTGGGGAAACCCTTTTTTATTTTTAATACAGAGTAGAGTATGTTCACTGTTTTATTTAGGATTTACCTCAATCAGGAATTGTTAAGCATTTATATTTAAAGGTTGATTCGACTTCCTGAATAATGCTCTCTGTGAATTTTGCCACATATGAGATGGGACTATTAAACAATACTTTAGTGTATTCCATAAAAATTTACAATAAGAGATAACTATTTGGAGATATCTTGATAGCAGAATCTTGGTAGAAAAAAAATGGGACATTCCTCCATTCAGATAGCATGGTTGGCCACAGATAATTTGAGCTAATTTCCTTTATGCCTGGTCGATGAAGCAATAGGATAATTATGAGTATGTAGCCAATGTCAGCTGCCTTTTGATTTTACAGGCTGAGTTCAAGCAAAATATATTCTCTAGCTTGAGTGCTAATCACCATAGGTCCCTTATCAAGGCCATTTTAGCAATGTGGTCCTCATTGTCACCTCAGATGATTTAGTCAATTAAATGAAACTCTACTAAAGGGAAGACAGAAGGGTACATCCATTTATAAAACATCTAAAGATTTTCTAATGACAAGTATGAGCACTAAAGATGGATTATCTAAGAGAGACAGTGTAACATATATTCATTCTTTTAGCCTTTAGGTTTTCTTAATGACCAGTAACATCACAGTGTTATTGACCAAATTCTGACCTTAATACAAGACATAAAGCTTTTTTTAATTCAGGATTTGAAGCGGGTGAATTTTGTAGTTTTGGAAATCCTGATGACAGACAGTGGAGTCAAAAGGAAATTGTATTGGAAAATCAGCTAAAATAAAGGAAACATATATGTAACTGTTGACGTTTATATTGCCATTATATTTTCTATTCATGATTTGTTTGATCTGCAAGTTTTATAGCTCTACTCCTATGCAGAACTGTCTATAAATATAAAGTCTACCTCTGAATAAGTATTGACCATTAAATAAAGGTTTTAATGCTCCTTTTGAAACTATTTAAATGTTAGGGAGGGAGAGAAAAAAATACTCCAGGAATTTCACCCTTCTCTCACTTGCATATTATTATTGGCCACATTTTAAATGGTTATTTCAGTTTCATTAAGGGCCCTAGGCTGTTCCCCCGGATATTTTTCATATGTTCTCCCATCTCAGTAACAAAAAAGCTCTTCCATAGTCTTCCTGAAAGCAACTGAATAATCAAATGGGATTGAATATTCTTTTACTTCCTCTTTAGCAGGTCTTATTATGTAAGGTGTTTCTTGCTATTTTTAGAAATTGGGAAATTGGGCAGAAGGTAAAAGCATGAATTTATCTTAGTGATGAAAAAACTGAGATTCAGTGAGGTTATTTACTGAAGATCACAAAGATAGTAAGTGACCACAAACCTAGTAAGACACTATATATATATGCGTTGTTTCATTTAATCCTCATACCACCCTTGTGAGGAAGATGTAATTATTTTCTGCCTTTTACATATAAAGAAACATAGTCTTAAGGAGTTTAACTTGCCCAAAGACTTTGGCTAATAAGAAAGTGACAGGATAAAAACTCAGGCACTCTGGCCTAGAGCCTCATAATGACTGTTATATTACCTTATTATTTGGCAAAGAAGTAATTATCTGTTTTCAGGAACATCTAATTTCTTTGGTCTTTGGTCTCCCTGTTTTTATATCAAATCTTGGAAATTTTGACCAGCAATTTTTTAACTCTTCTATTAAAAATATCAATTCCTCTCGTTAGTCTTACATCATGAACTTAAATGCCTTTCAAAGTACAGGAAACAGAGCATTCTCCTTATATAGAATAGTTTTGTGTATTTGCTGAGATGTTATTGTTTAGTGTTGAAATTGGGTGTACCTAATTCTAGATTATGATGGTGATAAATGTATCTGTTTCACATAGTCAAGCCATATACATACAGTTCAGCAATATTCTCTTGGTATGATGTACCTGAGTGACTGTCTCGGCAAATCCTAGAATGATATTTACAGTTTCTTGAGAGTGCAATTTGGTAGATAACTGAGTTAAAGAATACATATTTTAACATGTTAAACACAACTAAAAGTAAGCTGTCATTTTGTTGGTTGTCCATTTCCTAAGGCCTTTGTTCTAGGAAAATTATAACTTAGTATAGATAAAATAGGTTGAATTGCTGCAAAGGAAGAGAACCAGTACACTTATACAGCTCTGTAACTAGGACTGTTGTTAATTTTAGACTGCCTGTATTAATTTTAAGTTTGTTTGGCTTTATATGTAAAATGAAAATTGAAAAAGTTTTAGGTCTAGTATTTCCCTAGTGAGGAAGAATATAATGTCTGTCATTTTGACTAGATTCATGGCCTGGTAGGAATAACTTATGCATGTATGTAACATGTAGTCAGATAACTTCTCCTGTGTGGTAGTGTTTATGCTTTAAATGCCATGAAATTTTCAATGACTGTAATCAGACATAATCCCAGAGCCGCCTTTTTCCTTCAGTAAAGGACAGCACTTCTGTTCTCTAAGGTTCATTTTTTCAGCTTGTGAACTTTGGGGAGGGAATCATATAGTAGAAAGTTAAGGAACCACAGAACCAGGTTAGCCCAGTGATTTTCCAACTAATCCATGGAGCTCTACAAATTGTACAGGGATTCCTCTGTGCTACTGCAGCAGAGTTGGAAAAATGAATGGGCAGGATTGTCATCTCTATTCCCTACTTTAACAAGGGCATCTTTTATCTCTTTTATATTGTACTTCCAAGAAATACTTGAAGAATTTGAAAACTGCTGATCTAGACTTACCCCTGTAAGAAAAATGAAGCCAAATAAGTGACTGGTCTAAAGCCTACATAACTAGGAACTAGGGATTGGCAGAGTTAAGACTAGAATATACATTATCTGACTCTTAGTCTGAAGCTGTGTCTGCTTTACTTTGGTATAACAGAAGGGCTTTTTATCAGCTTAAAGTTTTTTCATAGGTGACACTTTAATTTTATTATCTATGTAAGGAATAATTATATATTCTAATGGTTTAAATACATTTGTGCCAGTAGATTTGCTCTTTAGTCCTATTTGTAGGCTAAGTTTTCAAAGCTAAAGGAATTTACTTAGAAAATACAGGGATGTCTTCCTGTTGTTTCATGGATCGGTGAGTTTTCAAAATAAAAACAAGCAATTTAAATGAAGAGGATAAATCTCTGGTTAAGTGACAGCAGTACTGTCTTTAAGTTCTTTTAGCTCTTTTTCTGTGCTGGTTTTGTGATGATTACAACTTATACTTTGTTATGATTCAATCTTAAAATATTTATATAAGATTTGGGTATCTTCAAATAGATTCTGATTTTCAAAGTAGACTTTTCTAAAGTTATGTTGAGCAAGGAGATTTGTTTTTCATTCTAAAGTGTATTTTACCTTTTTTTTTTGGAATGTGTATGTGCACCTTGTTGGTAACTTGGAAATTGTCTTCTCTCTGTTAAGTAAGGGAAAAATTAGTGTGTAGTGCATGTCTTAGGATTTATAGTTTTAGTTGGATACTAGGCAGAATGTGAAGGATGCTTGTTGTACCTAGCGTTGATTCTTTTGAGGTTCCTGAATGTTAAGCTGTTTGCTGTTTCTTTCATCATTTTAAAAAGGCATTATTCCCAAATATTCAAGATTTGATTTGCACTAGAATAAAGTATTTATTTCCTTAAAGATTTAACGGAGGCTTTGGATGAAGATGCAGACCCCACAAAATCTGCACTGTCTGCAGTTGCATCTTTGGCAGCTGCATGGCCGCAGTTGCACCAGGGTATGTGTAGGTTTTATTTTTTTTGTTTGCTTTTTTATTTTTATAAAGGTATATTTTACATTGCTGAGGACTTATTGTTTATATTCTAAATGACTATATCATTTTTAACAATTATAGGCTGCAGTTTGAAAAGCTTGGATCTTGATAGCTGCACACTTTCTGAAATCCTCAGACTACACATCTTAGCTTCAGGTGCTGATGTAACATCAGCAAATGCAAAGTACAGGTATCAAAAACGAGGAGGATTTGATGCTACAGATGATGCCTGTATGGAGCTTCGTTTGAGCAACCCCAGTCTAGTGAAGAAACTGTCAAGCACTTCAGTGTATGATTTGACACCAGGTAAACTTCACAAGTTAGAATTTGTATAACCTGCCTACTTCCCACCCTCTTATCCTCTTACGCCCAGAAAACTTGGTAGCTGATGAGAAAATTTTAGGTGATATTCAGTTTTAAAAGAGAAGGAGAGTGATTTCCCTGGTGACGCAGTGGTTAAGAATCCACCTGCCAATGCAGGGGACATGGGTTCGAGCCCTGATCCGAGAAGATCCCACGTGCTGCAGAGCAACAAAGCCTGTGCGCCACAACTACTGAGCCCGCGTGCCACAACTACTGAAGCCTGCGCACCTAGAGCCCGTACTCCACAACAAGAGAAGCCACCCCAATGAGAAGCCCACGCACCACAACAAAGAGTAGCTCCCGCTCGCCGCAACTAGAGAAAGCCCACGCACAGCAACAAAGACCCAACACAGCCAAAAATAAATAGATAAATTTATTTTTAAAAAAAGAGGTGAGGGCTTCCCTGGTGGCGCAGTGGTTGAGAGTCCGCCTGCTGATGCAGGGGACACGGGTTCGTGCCCCAGTCCGGGAGGATCCCACATGCCGCGGAGCGGCTGGGCCCGTGAGCCATGGCTGTGGGGCCTGCACGTCCGGAGCCTGTGCTCTGCAATGGGAGAGGCCACAAAAGTGAGAGGCCCATGTGCCACAAAAGTGAGAGGCACGCCTACCGCAAAAAAAAAAAAAAAAAAAAAAAGAGGAGAGAAAGCAGTCTTTAAAAAAAAATTGTTGGAATACAGTGATGTAAATTAACTACTGTTGTTATTCATATTAGCTTTAATTATTTATGATTTTTTCTTTTTCTATTTGGATTTTCTATTACTTTAAAAATTTATGGGGACTTCCCTGGCAGTCCAGTGGTTAGGGCTCCGCTCTTCCACTGCGGGGGTCGTGGGTTCAATCCCTGGTTGGGGACGAGGATCCCACATGCTGCATGGTGAGGCCAAAAAAAAAAAACCAAACAAATTGTGGTTAGTTTATTACATCTACTAAGTTTAGAAGGATAAGTGAGAAGTAGCTAGCTTTCACTTTTACTTATTAGTATATCAGAAATTTAAGCTGTAGCTGCAAAATTCTAATATTCACTTGAGTGTTTGTGCCTCAATTTTACATATGAGGCACAATATGTAAAAATAAGATGAAGTTATTTTTCCCTTCCTTTTCTAAATAAAAAATTATAATGTACAAATATATAGAATTGAATTTAATATGCTTAATTAAGAGAACATATAATAAGAGTACCTAATTCCTAAGATTCATATAGTTAAAAAATTTTTTTTATTGAGATATAGTTGATCTAACATTCATATAATTTTTATAATTTATAGTAGTGTTTTTGTGCAGTCTTTTCAGAGTAGCAATTTGTGTATTGCCTTTTTTTAAAATTCATGTGGTTATAACTTAGTTTTGATTTGAACGTCATACATGAGCCTGAAAATTAAAACTTGAAAATTAATTCTTTGCAATTAGAAAATTTTTCATGTCTATTTAATTAGTATATAAGGTAGTAATTAGTATTTGAAATGCCTTGTCTATCACATAACTGTTAATTGGATTCAAAGTTGCTTTTTTTCCATACATGCCACTGGCATGTTTGATCTTAAGAAACTTTTCCCTGGTCTTTATTAAACATTTTCACATTGAGCCACAAATTAAAATTTTTCTTGTCATTGATAATCCAGAAGTTATTTACCAATTTTTGACAGGAGAAAAAATGAAGATACTTCATGCTCTCTGTGGGAAACTACTGACCCTAGTTTCTACTAGGGATTTCATTGAAGATTATGTTGACATATTACGGCAGGCAAAGCAGGAGTTTCGGGAGTTAAAAGCAGAACAACATCGAAAAGAGAGGGAAGAAGCAGCTGCTAGGTAAGAAATAATTATAGTCAGTTGTGCTAATGAAAGCTGTTTATTTCTTTGCATCTGAAACCATGTTGGGCTGCAGTGTGGCACTGGCTCACACTGAGAGGTTATGAATAGATTAACTGCTTTATGGTTTTGTGATAACATTTGGAGCATTTTCTATAATTTTATGATTAAAGACAAGATACTAAAAGTTAAAAGTATCAGATAGACTATAATATTTTATTTTAACTTTCAGAATTCGTAAAAGGAAAGAAGAAAAACTTAAGGAGCAAGAACAAAAAATGAAGGAGAAACAAGAAAAACTAAAGGAAGATGAGCAAAGAAATTCAGTTGCAGATATATCTGTTGGGTATGGTTTGAATTACACTGCTTATCTGGATCACATAAAGAATAAAAATCAGTACCTTAAACTCTAAAATGCTTTCAAGATTTATAGAAAACATATAATAGTGTCAGCAAGCCTATGAAATTTACATAGACAGTCCTCAGATATACATGTGTTATGTTTAAAAAGAAAAAAAAAGCACTTCCAGGGAATCTAGAACTCATTTTCTCATAGAATTAATGTTATAAATTATAATTCCCAGAAAACTTTCAATAGGCTATTGTTAACCAGTTTCTAGCATTACTAGTAGGATCTCTCCACTCCACCATCATCATCACAGTTGTACACTGTGTTTACAGAGCTCCTTCAAGCCTTTTGAGGAATAGAGATGAGATTGGAACTTTTGGTAGAAGGTGTAAGGAGAGCATGTCAGCACCTTAAATAATTTAATGACTGCCTAAGCATTTCATTGCATTTCAGCATATTAGGGATGAAGATTGGCTGTGAAGACAAGTCAGAATTTTTCCCATACTGTAGATGGCAAATCATATTCAAATTTAGCAGAAATAACCATTTTTAAATAAAATCTGCCAAGGAAGTTCTAAAAATCTCAGTATTCCAAATTTAGTTTATTGACTTTTGATTATACTTTCATGTAAAAATACCTATTACATCTTAAGATCATAGGTCACAAACTTGCATCAGTTGTATTTTATATGGCCATCAGTAATACTTTAAGGAATTTATTTGGATACCTTAAGAAAGTTAATAGATATGACACCTAAAGTACAAGCAACCAAAGAAAAAATAGATAGACTTCACCAAATTTGAAAACTTTTGTGCTTCAAAGAACACTATCAAGAAAGTAAAAATAGCAACCCAGAGAATGGGAGAAAATTTTTGCAAATCATATATCTGATGATGGTCTGACGTCCAGAATATATAAAGAGCTCATACAACTCGACAGTAAAAAGACAGCCCAATTTTAAAAATGGGCAAAGGATTTTAATGGACATTTCTCCAAAGAAGATATACATGAAGCACATAAAAAGATGCTCAACATCATTAGTCATTAGGGAAACGTATATCAAAACCACAATGAGATACTACTTCACGCTTACTAGGATGGCTGTAATTCAACTGAGGGACAGTAACATATGTTGGTGAGAATATGAAAGAATTAGAACTCTCATACATTGCTCACAGGGATGTGTAAAATGGTGTGGCTGCTTTGGATAAGTTTGGCAGTTCATCAAACAATTTAAACCATATGTTACCATGTGACCAGCAGTTCCACTCCTAGGTATATACCCAAGAGAATTAAGAACATACATTCACTTAAAAATGTATACACAAAAGTTCATAGCAGTGTTATTCTTAATAGCCAAAAAATGGTAACAACCCAAATGTCTATCAGTTGATGAATAGATAAACAAAATGATATATTCTTTCTGTGGTATATCCATATAGCAGAATGTTATTCAGCAATAAAAGGAATTCTGATACATGCTACAACATGGATGAACACATTATGCTAAGTGAAAGAAGCTAGTCACAAAAGGCCATGTATTATATGATTCCATTTATAGGAAAAGTCCAGAATAGGCAAATCCATAGCAGAAAGTAGATGAGTGGTTACCAGGGGCATTGGGGGAAGAGGAAATGAAAATGGCTATGTGGTTTTTCTTTTGGGATGGTGAAAATGTTCTGGAATTAGATAGAGGCAATGATAATATAACCTTGTTAATATTACTAAAAACCACTGAACTGTACACTTTAAAATGGTGATTTTTATGGTACGTGAATTATATCTCATTTTTTTTACATTTTGTAAACTTTTTCCAATTATATTGAGATGTAATTGACATAAAATATTGTATTCATTTAAGGTGTACAAAACAATGATTTGATAAATGCATATATTGTGAAATGATTACCATAATTTCATTAATATTCATCACCTCACATAGTTACAGATTTTTTTTCCTTGTGATATCTCAAATTATTAAAAAGGGAAAATAGGCATGTTACAGATCCCACCACTTCATATTTTTTGTACTCATCTAGCCTCACTCGTTTACATTATCTCTCTGGTTCCTGAATACATTTGAGTTTACAAAACTGTCTTTGAATGTAGAACATAAATGGTAGAATTAACTCAGGTTTCATACAACTTTAGTTTTGATTTGGACAATATAGTGGATTAGATAAAATATATTGTGTTCATTCTTCCTACTTATTATATCTGAAGTTTGTCTGCTTCTCTCCTCCACTGTTTGTCTATTTATCTCCTTTATACTCTGAGCCACCGTCACCTCCCAGCCAGCTACCTGGACTATTACAATGACCTCTTTACTGGTCTCCCCTCATCTACTTTCTCTCTCAGATGATTTTCCACATAGCAGCGAAAGTGCCTTCTAATCATGTCATTTCCCTTTCCTAAACTCGTCCACTTTTTTCCCATTACTTTTTTTTTCCCATTGCTTTTTGAATGATGCCTTACAAGGCCCAGTATGACCTAGCCCTGCTTTTTCTCATTCATATCTTGAATTACTTCTTTTTTGTTTACACCTTCTCAAAATTATAAGCTCCTTCCTTTTCCCTTGAGCTCAGTGCCTTAGGATGTTATCCCCTTTGCTAGAAATGAAGATTTCTTCTTACCTGCCCCCTTACCCCTCCACAGTCTCCATAGTCTCGCCGTTTAAATGTCACTTCTTTAAGCAAGCCTCTCTTGATCCCTGAGACTAGATTTGGTTCTCCTGGAAACGCTTCCATAGCATTTTGAACTTCTCCTTTTTTAGTATTTATTACATATTTTAATTTTACAATGATTTATATAATTATCTGTTTTCTCTGCAAGACTGTAAACTCTGTGTTATCTCGTTCACTACTTCCTAAGCATAATGCCTGGCACTTCATACACAGGCAATAAATATTTCATGAATGGAATTATATATTCATTAATGAATATAATTTTTGTTTTCATCCTTAAGGGAAGAAGAAAGGGAAGATTTTGATACTAGCACTGAGAGCAAAGAAATAGAGCAAAAGGAACAAGATCAAGACACAGTTACTGAGGATGAAGATGACCCAGGATCACATAAAAGAAGTAGAAGGGGTAATACAGAATTTCTTAAGGGCATTCTTGCTTGTTTTTAATTGATAAGGCATTTTATTAATTCACTATTCTGAAATATATATTAGATTGCTTCCGTTTGAGATTCCAAGGTGTGTTTGTTGAGTTTTCATATTTACTACTTTATATTGACCAAATAGAAATTTTTATTCTATAACATACTCATTCGACATGCATTGAATGCCTCTTAGTTGCTAGAGGTACAAGAGATCAGTAATGCTTGTAATTGGTGTCATATTGATGGGAATGGATATCTCTGCTGCCTTAAAATAATTTCATAAATTGCTGAATCAAAGGAAATACATTTTTTTGAAAGCTTGGTACAAATTACTTCTGAGGATCTCTAACCGTCTTCATTTGATAAATATTAAAGGAGATCCTTAAGTTTATTCTGTGCCTCTAATTTGGCTGGTATCTTTTTTTTTTTGCTTTATTTTCTAAATGGTTATTGTAAGTAGACAGAAAATCTCTTGTATAATGGAGGCTGTACTGTCTGATTACAATGCAATTGATTTAGAAATCCAAAGCAAATAAACCTCATATTATTAGAGTTTAAAACAAACTTCCAAGTAATGGGTCAAAGGAGAAACCCTAATGGAAATTAGAAAATATTTAAAACCAATTAATACTGCATATTAACACTTGTTGGATACAGTCCCTCCACTTAAAGGAAAATTTATATAGCTTTAATACAAATTAGGAAAGAAGAAAGGCAAATTGAGCTAGGCATTCATTTAAGAAGTCAGAGGTAGAAACTGGAATAATCTCCCCAAATATAAGGAAACAGTAGATATGAGTAGAAATTAATAGAAGATAAAACTGCAGTAGAGAAGAACAACAAAGCCAAAAGTTTGTTCTTTGAAAAAGACACAAACTGGATAAACCTTTGTTGAAATTGATTTGGGGGGGGTCACAATAAAAAATTAGGACTAGAAATGGAAGCAACATAACTACAGATGGAGCAGAAATTTAAAGATAAGGGGATAACATAACAATTTTATAGCAGTAAATTTGAAAATAGAGGCCAAAAAGGAGCAAAATCCTAGAAAAGTGCAAATTATAAAAATGGATTAAAGAAAAAATTAAAAATGTGAATCATCCTAAACCATTAAAGATCTTGAATTCGTATTAAAAGCCTTCCTATAAGGAAAACATCAGTCCTAGGCAACTTTATGGTGAATTCTGCCAAATTTTAAAGAAACAGATAATTCCAATCTTACACAAACTCTTTCAGGCAAAAGAAGTAGAAGAAACACTCCCCAACTATTTAAGCAATATGACAATGACTGAAACAAGAGAAGAGTCTAATTCTTCAACACAGCATAAAAGTCTAGGCAGGTCACCAGGAATCCAGGCTCCTTCTGTCTTGTTGGTACTGTCATCCTTAGGGTTTTGCTGCCATCCTCATGTTCCAAAATGATTTATCACCTTGTCTCCATTCTACCTAGTTGAAAGAGGGAAAGAAGAAAAAGAGGCATAACCCAGAGGTTACATATAATGCTTCTGCTCCCATGTCTTTGACCAGTAGTTTCTAATGTAGCCATGTTTACTAGGGAAAGAGGGTCTGGGAAATGTTGTCCTTCTTTTGGATTGCTAGGTGCCTAATAATTAAGGGTTCTGTTACCTTAAAGCAAAGGTTAGTAAGCTATAGCCCATTGGCCAAATCTGCCCTGCCCCCTGTTTTAATATTACCCATGAGCTAAAAAGAGTTTTTACAGTTTTAAATAGTTGAAAAAATTTTATGAAGAATGATATTTTATGACATGAAAATTACATGAAATTCAGACTCAGTGACCATAAATAAAGTTTTATTGAATATAGCCATGCTCATTCATTTACATATTGTCTATGGCTGCTTTCATGCTACAGTGGCAGAGTTGAGTAGCTGTGACAAAAACCATATGACCCACACAGCCTAAAATATTTACTAGCTAGCCCTTTACAAAAGTAGTTTGCTAACTCCTGCCTTAGAGGAAGGACTGAATGTATGTTGCAAAATAACTAACAGACTGTGCCCACACTCTCCACTATGGAGATGGAGGATTTTTGTGTGTCCCTTTATATTTAAGTGTGTCAGTTTCTTATTAATATAGTATATTAGTCTATTCATGCTGCCATAACAAAATATTACAGACTGGGTGGCTTAAACAACAAATTTATTTCATCAAAGTTCTGGAGGCTGGAAGTACGATCAAGGTGCCAGCAGGGTTGATTTCTGGTGAGGCCTCTCTCAGCTGGTGATAGCACCTTCTCACTGTGTCCTCACATGACCTTTCCTCTGTGCCCACAAGTGGAGAGGGAGCTCTGGTCTCTTCCTTAAAGACACCAGTCCTGTCGGATTAGGGCCCTGCCCTTATGATCTCATTTAACCTTAATCACCTCGTTAAAGGTCCTGTCTCCAAATTCAGTCACATTGGGGTTTAGAACTTCAGCCTATGAATTGGGGGTATGGGGGGTGGCGCATACAGTTTAGTCTAAAACGTATAGTAACTTGGGGTAGCTTGTATCATATTTTTCTAATGAAAATTTAAAGTATGATGATGGTGATCAAAGGTTGTTTCGATTATAGGGAAAAAGGGACAAAATGGATTTAAAGAATGTACAAGGCAAGAAGAGGTCAACTGTGTAACAAGAGAGCCTCTTACTGCTGATGAGGAAGAAGCTTTAAAACAGGAACACCAACGAAAAGAGAAAGAGCTCTTAGAAAAAATCCAAAGTGCCATAGCATGTACCAATATCTTTCCCTTGGGCCGCGACCGCATGTATAGGCGGTATTGGATTTTCCCTTCTATTCCTGGATTGTTTATTGAAGAGGATTATTCTGGTCTCACTGAAGACATGCTGTTGCCTAGACCTTCATCATGTCAGGATAATGTACAGCCTCAAGATCCTCAGGTATCCACTAAAACTGGGGATTCTTTGATGTCTGAATCTACCTCCAGCGTTGACCAAGGTCCGTGTGATGATTCTATGCAGCTGCCAAAACCAGTGCATAAGCCAAATCGGTGGTGCTTTTACAGTTCTTGTGAACAGCTGGACCAGCTTATTGAAGCTCTTAATTCTAGAGGACATAGAGAAAGTGCCTTAAAAGAAACTTTGTTGCAAGAGAAACGCAGAATATGTGCACAGCTAGCCCGTTTTTCTGAAGAGAAGTTTCATTTTTCAGGTAAATTTTCAATGGAACCTATTTCCTTTATTTTTCTTTTCCAATAATCTCTGGCTCAGGATTAAACATTTTTCAAACTATTAGAGCTGTGTTTAAAACAACTTCTCTTTCATTTGGACTATGCTCTCAGTTCCTAAGTTAGGGAAAGTTTGCCAGTTAGAGAAATAAGGTTTTCTAGATTCCACTGGCTTCCATTTGGATTATGAGAAACACAGCTGACAATGTGAGAAGTTATGTACTCTTCCTGATCTCATTCCTTGATCAGTAGATTGAATACCTGAGGCACTAAGGTTACCAGCGGTTTTTGAGATCTAATAGTGAGTGAGTTCGCTCACTAAAGGTTTTGGCTGAGGGTCCAGGGAAAGGTTCCATTAGTGATCACGCCTTTGAAGATGGGCTGCAAGGACAGATCAGGTAGCAATATTTCTTATTTGATGGCTGGTCTATTGATGACAGATAAGAGAAAGCAGTAAGGCATTTTTAGGTGTAAATGAAATTCTCTAGATAGAGAACTCTTAAATTTAGGGTCATATTATTACCATGACTACTTTAATTCTCTTCAGGATTAAAAACTGTTGATCACAATTCTTTAACAGCTTTAAAGCTGAGATTTTAATTCATAACACTGTACAATTCACCCATTTAAAGTGTACAATTCAGTGGTTTTTTTGTATATTCTTAGATATGTGCAATCATCACACAGTCAATTTTAGAACATTTTCATCATCTCAGAAAGAAATCCCATACCCTTTAGCTGCCACCCCCGTAGACCTAAGCAACCACAAATCTATTTTCTGTCACTGTAAATTTCCTTGTTTGAATATTTTATATGACTGGTATCATATAGTATATGGTCTTTTGTGATTGACTTCTTTCACTTAGCATAATGTTTTCAAGGTTCATTTAAGTTGTACTTCATTCCTTTTTATGGCCAATTAATGTTCATTGTATACTACATTTTACTTTTCCATATGTTAGTTGATGGACATTTCTGTTGTTTCCACCTCTTGGCTATTACGGATAATGCTGCTATAAACATTTGTGTACAAATTTTTGCTGACACATGTTTTCATTTCTCTTGGGTATATACCTAAGAGTGAAATTACTGGATTGTATGGTAATTCTGTTTAATCATTTGAGGAACTTCCAGACTGTTTCCTAAAGTGGCTCACCATTTTATATTGAGGGTTAAAATTTCTCCATGTCCCTGTCAACACTTGTTATTATCTGACTTTTTGATTCTAGCCATTCTAGAGGTGTGAAGTGGTATCTCATTGTGGTTTTGATGTGTATTTCCCAAATGACTAATGATCTTGAGCATCTTCACATGGTCTTATTGGCCATTTGTATATCTTCCTTAAAGAAAAGTGTGTTCAGGGGAATTCCCTGGTGGTCCAGTGGTTAGGACTCAGAACTTTCGCTGTTGTGGGCCCCTGGTTGGCAAACTAAGATCCCGCGAGCCTCGTGACACAGCCAAAAAAAAAAGAAAGAAAGAAAAGCGTGTTCAGATCCTTTGCTCTTTTTTTTTTTTTTTTTTTTTTTTTTTTTGCGGTACACGGGCCTCTCACTGTTGTGGCCTCTCCTGTTGCGGAGCACAGGCTCCGGACGTGCAGGCTCAGCGGCCATGGCTCACGGGCCCAGCCGCTCCACGGCATGTGGGATCCTCCCGGACTGGGGCACGATCCCCTGTCCCCTGCGTCGGCAGGCGGACTCTTAACCACTGCGCCACCAGGGAAGCCCCCCTTTGCTCATTTTTAAATTGTATTATTTGTCTTTTTATTGAGTTGTAAGAGTTCTTTACATATTCTAGATACAAATCACTTATCAGATAAATGGTGTGCAAACATTTTCTATTTTTTTTTCCCCCCCGCACTTGAGGATTTACTGAGTGTTTTTATATCCATTGTCTCACAATCATACAGTCAGATGGGTAATTATATTTTTTAATGAGAAAATAATAATAAAGATATTTGATAACTATTTCAGACAAACCTCAAACTGATAGCAAACCTACATATAGTCGGGGAAGATCTTCCAATGCATATGATCCATCTCAGATATCTGCAGAAAGGCAGCTTGAGTTGAGACTGAGAGATTTTCTTTTGGATATTGAAGACAGAATTTACCAAGGAACATTAGGAGCAATCAAGGTTTGTCCCTGTTCCCATTTTAAATTTGCCTAATTACCAGAATTTTGACCATATTTGTTAATTTATTTGATATAGTCAAGGCATGTGTGTTCTGAATAAATACCAGCAAGTGATATATTTTTTATGAAAACTAACTTTATTCCGCGTATCAAATTGTTTATATATAGATAGAAATCTTTCTTAAATATGTTATATGACTATCTGCTTTCTTAAACAGAATTTAATGAACATAATTGACCTTTTTTAATATTAACTTTTGGTGTTTAAAAAGTATCTGTTTTATTGCATTTTCATCCGAGATGTTGAAATGTGTAAGGATATTTTCTTCTTCCTTGACTAGCTCCTGCCTCCTCTGCTGAGTCTGGTTTGTTTATTGGTTTCTTTGTTACCTTTTTAAAATCTGTAAGTAATTCATGCTTGGTATGTGTATTCTGTTCATTCCTTTGCTATCATCTGTCACTTTTTTGCTACTGTCAGGTGACCAATCTTAGAATTGTTTATGATTTCACAATATAGAGAGTAAGGTATTAAAGCTTCCATCTATGAATGATATGAATTCCATTTTGGCCACTTAGTAACCTTATTTTTAGATCCCTTTTGATTCACAATCTTTTCTAGAATATTCATGACTTTTTCATATGTACATTGAACCTCATACTTCTTAGGAACAGTATATGTTATTTTTCAGGGCTAGTAAATTTGGGTTTTGTTACAGGTTACAGACCGAAACATCTGGAGATCAGCATTAGAAAGTGGACGGTATGAGCTGTTAAATGAGGAAAACAAGGAAAATGGTATAATTAAAACTGTGAATGAAGATGTAGAGGAGATGGAAATTGATGAGCAAGCAAAGGTCATAGTAAAAGACAGGTACAGAAAGGATTTTCTAAAGTAATCATCACTTTTCCTTGCCATTTTATACTTTTTTTTTTAAGTAAAGGTTTCTTTTTCTTCAAAAAATTGTTTTAAAATCTTATTGTGAGGACCTTAATATTTGTAACCACTGAAGTGATGATTTTGCTAAACCACAGGTTCTCTGTCACTCCACTTAGTACTAAAGCAGCTGAAAGACAACTTGTTAGGATAATGATATTGATAGTTACTCAAGTTTTTAAAAACTCTTTGAACTTAAGGTTTTATTAATTTCAGAAAGTAGCTTTACACTATCCATTTTTCTTTTCTGTAGGAAAACTTAGTATACTGTAATAGACCAAAATATTATTTGAGCCATTAATCAGAACCTATTTATCTATAGACAGATACTTTTACTTTTTCAGAGTTATTTTGGATAGTATCTGCCCTTAAGGATAAGTTTTATTGTCTAGAAGCAAATGGTGGAGAGACGTTAAGCTAACAATTATAGAACAGGATCAGAGTTCTGGTAGTAGTAAATACCCAATGCAAATGTAACACATAGGAGGGCTTCTTATCTTCGTAGAATATGGAAAACAGCAAAGGAAGTGCAAGAGGAAGTGACTGTGAACCTGAGACCTAAAGGTGGAAAGGAAATGAGACTGAGAGGGAAGACATTATACCAAAGGCTTTGAGTGAATGAGCTTGTACTTTTTTTTTTTAACATCTTTATTGGAGTATAATTGCTTTACAGTGGTGTGTTTCTGCTTTATAGCAAAGTGAATCAGCTATACATTTACATACATCCCCGTATCTCCTCCCTCTTGCGTCTCTCTCCCACCCTCCCTATCCCACCCCGCTAGGTGGTCATGAAGCACTGAGCTGATCTCCCTGTGCTATGCGGCTGCTCCCCACTAGCTATCTGTTTTACATTTGGTAATATATATAAGTCCATGCCACTCTCTCACTTTGTCCCAGCTTACCCTTCCCCCTCCCCATGTCCTCAAGTCCATTCTAATGATCGTTTTAGCTGCAGCATGGACATTTATTGCAAAGGGAGTAAGATTGGAGGCGAAGGAACTGGTTAGTTAGGAGGCAGCTATAAGTAAAAGTTGAAGCATGAGAAACAGAGATAAGCTGCCTGAGATACTTATCCCTTAAGGTCCTCTCTGAAACCTTTCCCCTAAGCTTTGTCTCATCCACCTTCCCTCCTCTCGATATTTGCCCTTGTAACGTCCTTAAATGACTTGATAGTTAGTTTAGCTCTTGATTCATGTTTTTATCTCCCTTGCCTATTAGCTTATGAGAACTCCTAGAGATTGAGGGAAACTATTTCTTACACAGGTATAAGTAAGCATTTGGATGAATAAGTGGATTCAAGTTTCACCTAATAGTGTTTTTAAGTACTATAAAACTCTTCAATTTTTTTTGTGTGAATATGATCTTTATAGCACAACATAGAAAAGTATGAAGTAATCTGAAAATTAATGATAAATGGAAAAAGAAAATACAACCATGGGTTAAAATATTAGATATATACTTTGATGGGAAATTTTTATGACAAATATAAATATAATTTTATTCTTATATTCTGTTTCCAAGATTTCTTCAACATATAAGACCTTGAAGGTAATCATAGTTTGAAATATATATATGTACTTTTGAAAATCAGCAGAAAGACCTATGATTTAGGAAAGAAAGCTGAAAGATAATTTGTATTAGTAAATGCCTTACCCGAAATTTAAAAATTCTCTGAGGGCTTCCCTGGTGGCGCAGTGGTTGAGAGTCCGCCTGCCAATGCAGGGGACACGGGTTCATGCCCTGGAGCGGCTGGGCCCGTGAGCTGTGGCTGCTGGGCCTGCGCACTCCGCAACGGGAGAGGCCACAGCGGTGAGAGGCCCGCAAAAAAAAAAAAAAAAAAAAAAATTCTCTGAAAGATGGAACTGGCTTGCTTTGTACAGTACTCTCTACTTATTCAAGTTTGCTTCAGAGAAAGAATTATTAGCCCAGCCTTATCAATCATATTCTGAGTTACTGGGAGGAGAGAGAATACTGTGAGTCACTGTACCTGCACCCCTGCGTGTGAAATCCTTGTTATATGTGGCTGTAGATATGACAAATTTAAACTGGGAGTATTTTTCAAGTATTCCTTAATTGCCTATTCTTTATTTTATGGATTCGATTGAAGACTTGCTCTTAACAAAACTTTATGTGTGGTGCTATGGGGAATAAGATAATCCCTGTCCTCACTGTTCAATGTTTTAATTGTAGACTTCTGGGCATAAAAACAGAATCTCCAAGTACTGTCTCAACTAATGCAAGTACACCACAGTCAGTGAGCAACGTGGTTCATTATCTTGCAATGGCACTCTTTCAAATAGAGCAGGGCATTGAGCGGCGTTTTCTCAAAGCTCCACTTGGTAAGTATCTGTTTTTAATTCAAAATATTAGTTATATTTTAAATGCTTTTGAATTGCCCTTTAATTGATAGAACTTTATTGGCTGACATAATAAAATTGATTGACTAATTTGAAAATTTTAAGATTGCATTTTCATTTTAAAATATGAATTATTTCAGGTGAGATTTATTTTTTTAATAATACTTAAATACTTAAAAAAATTTTTTTCTAGGTATTCATTCATTTTAATGAATGCCTATTTAACTATTTCTGTCAATCTCTTCTTTTATGAACTTTTCTTCTGAAGAAAGATTACCAAATCCTGTGACTAGCCAGACCCTGAATAATCAAAGACTATACATAAATTTGTTGTTGTTATTTAAAACAGAACCTCAAAGAAGCTACTTAAATGTCCCCCATTAGGGGTATGGTTTAATAATGTGGTCACTCACCCGAGCACTGTGTACGAAGTACCAAATCAGAAATACCAGGTGTTAAAGGGTACACAGATGAGGAAATGCTCTATAATTTTATGGTTAGGATGACAGAAATAATTCTATCAGGAATGTGTTTCAGCAATTGTGAAATTAATATGCTTTTAGGGACTAATCTAGGAACATACTCATTATGTCTTTAGGAAAATATATGTGTCAAGTTCCAAATCAATTTTCATGTCATAACTGCCTCTACTTCCCTGTGGTCTTTCTGAAAAATGGAATTAATTTATAATTCATCATATTGAGATAGTTTGTATCTCAGTAGTGGGGTACTAGAAGAAACAATTTTTTTAAACCATATCTTTTTGGTCTCATATTGAGAGAGCAACTTGAGGAGACGAAAATCCTTTAAAAATGATTTGAATGTTACTTTGTTGAGTAGTAAGAGCAAAGCTTTCATAAATAGATGGTACTATCAGAGCAATTTTGGAACGTCAATATATTTGTAAAATGTTATTTTTAAATTGAAGGATTTGTGGCTAGTATCTCATTGTTCTAATAAACCTATCCATATTTTAATATTTTTTATAAATTGATAATTCCACCATGAGCTTAATAACTCACTTTTCACATCAAAAGTAGCACTTGTAAGAAATAAAATACATGTGATCATAAAGATATTCAAGTTTGTATTTGTTGTATCACTGCTATTTTGTCTTCAGTATTTCTTAATATTTTCTGTGTTCAAATCAAATTACGTGTACAAGGGATCTCTGTATTGTTTCTTACAAACACATGTGAATTTACAATTACTTCAATTAGAAGTTATTTGTAAGTCATAGAGCTCTTATAAATGTAAGATGTTATTACTACTCATTAATTCTGTGATTCCTAAAGGGGTGAGGGATAAAATACAATTCTGCTGATTTTTCCACTTCCGAAATTGCCATCAATTAAAGTTATTTATACGTTTGGGGGGATCACATTAATTATTTAGTGTGTTTGTATTTTCTTCAGTACATTTTATTAAATATTTACACAAAGGGAAAAAGTTAACACTGAGAGATGTTGCAACTTACAGCTCATAGGTTATGTAAGAGCAGAGAACTATAGTGTTCCTTATGCTTGATGGTATACAGCAGCATTAGAACATTCATTTCATCCTGAGACATAGAAACAATTTTAATTTGGGATCTTAAAAAAATAAATGAAATAAGCCAAGTTCAACTTACCTTACTTACTTTGTAAATGTTGGTCAGAGTCAGATGTTGATCATTTGTAATATGGATATTACCATCTACCATTGCTGCCTCAAAGTTAATAGAAGAACTGGTGTCTGTAACTCTTTATGTTTAAGCCTTTGAACAGTCTGTTTTGAATGAGACCGCAGGAAATAGAGGTACCTCTAGAGTTTTAAGATAGCCTAAATATTTGGAGCAAGGTAATCAAGAATATCCTTAATCCGGAAGAGAAAATGGGGTTCCACTTCATGAATGTTTGAGATAGAATATTTATTAAAATCCTCCATTCTCTTGCTAATTTTTCAACATAACAAATTAACTATAGTAGGAATTTTCCCAGTTTAGCTTCAAAAATTATTTCAGTTTCTTGAGGAAGCAAGTAAGAAATAAAATTTCTACTTATGTTCCACCTTCTCTAGTATGTCCCTCTTATGCTAGTGATCAATCGCATTGATAAAACTAGGTTTTTTAGCTTGGGGAACATAATCATATTTCAGTTAATGATTTTAGGTAACATGTGAGAATTGTTTAAGTTGATAATTTAATCATTTATAAAGTCATCCATATGGTTAAACCCTTAAGCTATAGGGAAAAAAATTGTCAAACTAACTTTATCAATTTGAAATTAGGTAACACAGAAATTAATAAAGATCAAAAGGGAGATAGGAAAAAAAAGACAAGAAAGAGAGGAAGATCAATCTAGTGTGACAGATGGTAAATTTTTAACTTTTTAAAGAATTCTGTATTTTTAAAGAACTATGATTTTACTTTCTTTACTGCTGAATACTGGTTTACATATTTAGCTTTTGAAGGAGAAACCTTGGATTTGGTTTTTTAGAAGAGAATGGCATTGGGGGTAATATCATCTTCCTAACATTTTTCTTTCTACATTTCATACCTCAGCTAATCAAACTCTTTTAAGCTGGTATATAAAAAATTGACATAATTGATCCTTAGTATACATAGTTATTAGTTAAAAGAATTAACAGCTATGGAATGTATATTTACTTATTCTACATATAGTATTTATTCACAGCATTTTTTTTTCCTTTACTAGCATAGGGAGAATTAAGGAGTAGGAGATGTTATTGTTTTATCTCCTAGAGAAGCTTACATGGCATGGTGACATGGATTAATGTATAGTGGCAGTTAACAGTATAAAATCTCCCAGTGTGATATTTGGTTATATGAATCTACCATTATTTTATATTAGTAAAATACTTTTTAAATTTTATTTATTTATTTATGGCTGCATTGGGTCTTCATTGCCACACGCAGGCTTTCTCTAGTTGCGGCGAGCGTGGGCTACTCTTCGTTGCAGTGCGCAGGCTTCTCATTGCAGTAGCTTCTCTTGTTGTGGAGCACGTGCTCTAGGTGCGTGGGCTTCAGTAGTTGTGCCTCACAGGCTCTAGAGCACAGGCTCAGTAGTTGTGGCACAGGGCTTAGTTGCTCCGCGGCATGTGGGATCTTCCCAGACCAGGGATCAAACCAGTGTCCCCTGCATTGGCAGGCAGATTCTGAACCACTGTGTCACCAGGGAAGTCCCTAGTAAAATACTTTTAATTAGCAATATCTTGAGGAATTTATCTGTGCTAGCATAATGGAAAATAAAACAAGACATTTCTTCCCTTGAGAGCTGTATAATCTGGAGAAGCAAGGTTTAAGATGAAAAAACAATTAACAGAAAAATGGAATCAATTTTATATACTGTTTTTTATCCTTATTTAAGTACTTATATGAAAATAGAAAAATATGAACATCCATTTGTACCTTATATTTAGAATATTTAAAATGGATAGGAGTAGGTGGGATAAAAATTGGTCCTTGAACTACCACTGGTTTAATTTTCTTAAAGCACCTCTTTGATCAAAACCCATAGTGTTTCACCAGCCTTTGAGTTAAGAACCATTCAAACTGACTTTCTAGGTTCCAAAAGTTCTTCATAATTTTTTTTCCATTGTTCCACATTGGCCTCTGCAACCTTATTTCTTGCCATTACCAATAAGAATGCTCTCTGATTTATACAGAAAGATTTCTTCAAGATCTTTGAACTAGCAATTCTTGTTGCCTTCTTCCTTGGAGGTCCCACTCAGGCCAGAGCTTTTCATGAAGACTTATATTAGAAAATCAAGATAAATAGAAAGCTCAAAACGAGAAGGTGGAAATAAATCAAGTGGACTGTATTATTGCATTTATATCCCTTTTTGCTGATATTTCTCTTTAGCTTTGTCTAAAGAGTCATTTGACCCATCCACTTTTTTTCCCTCTCTCGTTGAGTTATAAATCTCAATTATCTTTAGAGGTCCAGATGCTTTTTCAAACATCTTGGTCATTTACTCATACTTTCAAATGTTTATTTCTTAAGATATATTAAACATAGTTGTTTTTCTTTACAAGTTTTGGGGTTTTTTTGTTTGTTTGTTTGTTTGTTTTGGCTGCGTCAGGTCTTAGCCGTGGCACGCAGGATCTTTGTTGAGGCGTGTAGGATCTTTCATTGTGTCACTCAGGCTTCCTTCTCATTGTGGCGTGCGAATTCTCTCTTGTTGAGGCGCATGGGCTTAGTTGCATGTGGGATCTTAGTTCCGCGACCAGGGATCATACCCGAGTCCCCTACATTGGAAGGCGGATTGTTTACCACTGGACCACCAGGGACGTCCCAAACATAGTTATTTTGTATTGTGTCTAATTCTGTGTCTCTTGTCTTTATGGGTCAGATTCTGCAGGCTCTTGCTTAAAATGTTTCCACATGTGCCTTGTGGGTTTTGACTATTAACTCTCATTCCTCAGAACTTAATCTATGGGAATTTCTTCAGAGACCATTTGCAAAGATTTGCCCTTGTTTCTGCCATTTACCTGAGGTCACTATGAATCCTGGACCACTTTAAAATCTTGGTTTGTGTTTTTTCAGGTTTTAAACCTGTTCAAGGCTTTGCTTGTAGTTACATAGTAGTAGACTTATTTCCCCTTTCCACCCAACACCAAGGTCCAGATGAGCATATTTACTTGCTACCTCTTTCTTTGTGGCAGGTGTGTCCACCCTGATGCTTTCAGGTGTAGCCTTTGGGGGTCCTAACTTTTAAGAGAGGACTCACCACATTGAGTGGGCCCTGGGTCTCATGTTCTGTCTCTCCCTCCCTGCCCAACAGTTAGACAGAAGTTCGAGATCCACTAGTGTTTAGCAGGTCTGTTGCTTTATGACTTCAACTCACTGTATATCTTCACCCTCCCAGCTATATTAAAATTTTCTTAAAGTCAGGGACCATAGAATAGACTTGTTTCATATCTTCTAAAGTACTGCATATTGGAGGAACAGTATGATGGAGGAATAATGATAACAACAATAGCATTTACTCCATGACAGACAGTTTACATGTCTTATATGTATTATCTCATTTAATCTTCCCAACAGCCCTCAGAGGCATAAACTAGCCACATACTACTGCTGAGGCACCTGAGGCACAGAGGAGTTAAGCAACTTGCCCAGGCTCACTTAGGGAAGCTAGTACTCAACCTCAAGACAGACTGACTCCATAGCCTACATTCTCTTAATTATTATGACATGGCACATGAGGTTTTATCTGAGGATAATAGTAGAAAATATGGTGTGATAGGACCAAACTGTGTGTGGAGTCATATATCTTGCAGAATTTTGACAAGATGTGATAGGACCTTTATAATTAAGTGTAATGTCTTAGGAAAACTAAGGTAGTTGCAGTATTGAAGATCGATCGAAGGTGGATATCACAAGCCAGTGTACAATGATAGGCAGGCGAGATTAATGGCATCCAATTAAATGACTTTTTTTTTTTGGTGGTGGTTTTTATTTTATTTTTGTTAACATCATTATTGGAGTATAATTGCTTTACAGTGGTTTGTTAGTTTCTGCTTTATAGCAAAGTGAATCAGCTATACATATACATGTATTCCCATATCTCCTCCCTCTTCTGTCTCCCTTCCACCCTCCCTATCCCACCCCTCTCGGTGGTCACAAAGCACCGAGCTGATCTCCCTGTGCTATGCGGCTGCTTCCCGCTAGCTAACTATTTTACATTTGGTAGTGTGTATATGTCCATGCCACTCTCTCACTTCGTCCCAGCTTACCCTTCCCCCTCCCCATGTCCTCAAGTCCATTCTCTATGTCTGCGTCTTTATTCCTGTCTTGCCCCTAGGTTATTCATAACCTTCTTTTTTTCTTTTTTAGATTCCATATATATGTGTTAGCATACGGTGTTTGTTTTTCTCTTTTTGACTTACTTCACTCTGTATGACAGACTCTAGGTCCATCCACCTCACTACAAAAAACTCAATATCATTTCTTTTTATGGCTGAGTAATTATTCCTTGCCTGTATGTGCCACATTGTCCTTATCCATTCATCTGTCAGTGGACACTTAGGTTGCTTCCATGTCCTGGCTATTGTAAATACAACTGCAATGAGCATTATGGTACCTGACTCTTTTTGAATTATGGTTTTCTCAGGGTATATGCCCAGTAGTGGGATTACTGGGTAATATGGTAGTTCTATTTTTAGTTTTTTAAGGAACCTCCATACTGTTCTCCATAGTGGCTGTATCAATTTACGTTCCCACCAACAGTGCAAGAGGGTTCCCTTTTCTCCACACCCTCTCCAGCATTTATTGTTTGTAGATTTTTTGATGATGGCCATTCTGACTGGTGTGAGGTGATACCTCATTGTAGTTTTGATTTGTATTTCTCTAATGATTAGTAATGTTGAGCATCCTTTCATGTGTTTGTTGGCAGTCTGTATATCTTCTTTGGAGAAATGTCTATTTAGGTCTTCTGCCCATTTTTGGATTGGGTTGTTTGTTTTTTTGATATTGAGCTACATGAGCTGCTTGTATATTTTGGAGATTAATCCTTTGTCAGTTGCTTCATTTGCAAATATTTTCTCCCATTCTGAGGGTTGTCTTTTCATCTTGTTTATGGTTTCCTTTGCTATGCAAAAGCTTTTAAGTTTCATTAGGTCCCATTTGTTTATTTTTGTTTTTATTTCCATTTCTCTAGAAGGTGGGTCAGAAAGGATCTTGCTGTGATTTATGTCATAGAGTGTTCTGCCTATGTTTTCCTCAAAGAGTTTTATAGTGGCTGGCCTTACATTTTGGTCTTTAATCCATTTTGAGTTTACGTTTGTGTATGGTGTTAGGGAGTGTTCTAATTTCATTGTTTTACATGTACCTGTCCAGTTTTCCCAACACCACTTATTGAAGAGGCTGTCTTTTCTCCATTGTATATTCTTGCTTCCTTTATCAAAAATAAGGTGACCATATCTGCGTGGGTTTATCTCTGGGCTTTCTATCCTGTTCCATTGATCTATATTTCTGGTTTTGTGCCAGTACCATACTGTCTTGATTACTGTAGCTTTGTAGTATAGTCTGAAGTCCGAGAGCCTGTCCTCCAGCTCCGTTTTTCTTTCTCAAGATTGCTTTGGCTATTCAGGATCTTCTGTGTTTCCATACAAATTGTGAAATTTTTTGTTCTAGTTCTGTGACAAATGCCACTGGTAGTTTGATAGGGACTGCATTGAATCTGTAGATTGCTTTGGGTAGTGTAGTCATTTTCACAATGTTGATTCTTCCAATCCAAGAACATGGTATATCTCTCCATCTGTTTGTATCATCTTTAATTTCTTTTATCAGTGTCTTATAGTTTCCTGAGTACAAGTCTTTCTCCTCCTTAGGTAGGTTTATTCCTAGGTTTTTTATTCTTTTTGTTACAATGGTAAATGGGAGAGTTTCCTTAATTTCTCTTTCAGATTTTTCATCATTAGTGTATAGGAATGCAAGGGATTTCTGTGTATTAATTTTGTATCCTTCTACTTTACCAACTGCATTGATTAGCTCTAGTAGTTTTCTGGTAGCATCTTTAGGATTCTCTATGTACAGTATCATGTCATCTGCAAACAGTGACCATTTTACTTCTCCTTTTCCGATTTGGATTCCTTTTATTTATTTTTCTTCTCTGACTGCTGTGGCTAATACTTCCAAAACTGTGTTGAATAATAGTGGTGAGAGTGGGCAACCGTGTCTTGTTCCTGATCTTAGTGGAAATGGTTTCGGTTTTTCACCATTGAGAACAATGTTGGCTGTGGGTTTGTCATATATGGCCTTTATTATGTTGAGGTAACTTCCCTCTATGCCTACTTTCTCGAGGGTTTTTATCATAAATGGGTGGTGAATTTTGTCAAAAGCTTTTTCTGCATCTATTGAGATGATCATATGGCTTTTCTCCTTCAATTTGTTAATATGGTATATCACATTGATTGTTTTGCATATATTGAAGAATCCTTGCATTCCTGGGATAAACCCCACTTGATCATGGTGTATGATCCTTTTAATGTGCTGTTGGATTCTGTTTGCTAGTATTTTGTTGAGGATTTTTGCATCTGTGTTCATCAGTGATATTGGCCTGTAGTTTTCTTTCTTGGTGACATCTTTGTCTGATTTTGGTATCAGGGTGATGGTGGTCTTGTAGAATGACTTTGGGAGGGTTCCTCCCTCTGCTATATTTTGGAAGAGTTTGAGAAGGATAGGTGTTAGCTCTTCTCTAAAGGTTTGATAGAATTCACCTGTGAAGCGGTACGCAGGCCTCTCACTGTTGTGGCCTCTCCCGCTGTGGAGCACAGGCTCCGGATGCACAGGCTCAGCAGCCATGGCTCATGGGCCCAGCCACTCCGCAGCATGTGGGATCTTCCTGGACCAGGGCATGAACCCACGTCCCCTGCATCGGCAGGCAGACTCTCAACCACTGTGCCACCAGGGAAGCCCTGGTCTGTTTATGTTTTTATTTCTTCCTGGTTCAGTCTCAGAAGGTTGTGTTTTTCTAAGAATTTGTGCATTTCTTCCAGGTTGTCCATTTTATTGGCATATAGTTGCTTGTAGTAATCCCTCATGATCCTTTGTATTTCTAAAGTATCAGTTGTTACTTCTCCTTTTTCATTTCTAATTCTATTTATTTGAGTCTTTCCCCTTTTTTTCTTGATGAGTCTGGCTAGTGTTTTATCAATTTTGTTTATCTTATCAAAGACCCAGCTTTTAGTTTTATTGATCTTCGCTCTCATTTCCTTCATTTTTTTTTCATTTATTTCTTATCTTTATGATTTCTTTCCTTCTGCTAACTGGGGTTTTTTTCTTCTTCTTTCTCTAATTGCTTTAGGTGTAAGGTTAGGTTGTTTATTTGATATGTTTCTTGTTTCTTGAGGTAGGCTTGTATTGCTGTAAACTTCCCTCTTAGAACTGCTTTTGCTGAATCCCATAGGTTTGGGGTCGTCGGGTTTTCATTGTCATTTGTTTCTAGGTATTTTTTGATTTCCTCTTTGATTTCTTCAGTGATATCTTGGTTATTTAATAGTGTATTGTTTCACCTCCATGTGTTTGTATTTTTTACAGATATTTTCCTGTAATTGATATCTAGTCTTATAGAGTTGTGGTCAGAAAACATACTTGATAACAGTTTCAATTTTCTTAAATTTACCAAGGCGGGATTTGTGACCCAAGATGTGATTTATCCTGGAGAATGTTCCATGAGCACTTGAAAAGAAAGTGTATTCTGTTGTTTTTGGCTGGAATGTCCTATAAATATCAATTAAGTCCATCTTGTTTAATGTGTCATTTAAAGCTTGTGTTTCCTTATTTATTTTCATTTTGGATGATCTGTCCATTGGTCAAAGTGGGGTGTTAAAGTCCCCCAGTATGATTGTGTTACTGTTGATATCCCCTTTTTATGGCTGTTAGCATTTGCCTTATGTATTGAGGTGCTCCTATGTTGGGTTCATAAATATTTACAATTGTTATATCTCCTTCTTGGATTGATCCCTTGATCATTATGTAGTGTCCTTCTTTGTCTCTTGTAATAGTCTTTATTTTAAAGTTTGTTTTGTCTGATATGAGAATTGCTACTCCAGCTTTCTTTTGATTTCCACTTGCATGGAATATCTTTTTCCATCCCCTCACTTGCAGTCTGTATGTGTCCCTAGGTCTGAAGTGGGTCTCTTGTAGACAACATATATGTGGGTCTTGTTTTTGTACCCATTCAGCCAGTCTGTGTCTTTTGGTTGGAGCATTTAATCCATTTACATTTAAAGTAATTATCGATATGTATGTGCCTATTACCATTTTATTAATTGTTTTGGGTTTGTTATTGTAGGTCTTTTCCTTTCCTGTGTTTCCTGCCTAGAGAAGTTCCTTTAGCATTTGTTGTAAAGCTGGTTTGGTGGTGCTGAATTCTCTTAGCTTTTGCTTGTCTGTAAAGGTTTTAATTTCTCTGTCGAATCTGAATGAGATCCTTACTGGGTAGAGTAATCTTGGTTGTAGGTTGTTCCCTTTCATCACTTTAAATATGCCCTGCCACTCCCTTCTGGCTTGCAGAGTTTCTGCTGAAAGATCAGCTCTTAACCTTATGGGGATTCCCTTGTATGTTATTTGTTGTTTTTCCCTTGCTGCTTTTAATGTTTTTTCTTTGTATTTAATTTTTGATAGTTTGATTAATATGTATCTTTGGTGTGTTTCTCCTTGGTTTTATCCTGTATGGGACTCTCTGTGCTTCCTGGACTTGATTGACTCTTTCCTTTCCCATATTAGGGAAGTTTTCAAGTTATAATCTCTTCAAATATTTTCTCAGTCCCTTTTTATTTCTCTTCTTCTTCTGGGACCCCTATAATTCGAATGTTGGTGTGTTTAATGTTGTCCCAGAGGTCTCTGAGACTGTCCTCAATTCTTTTCGTTCTTTTTTCTTTATTCTGCTCTGCACTAGTTATTTCCACTATTTTATCTTCCAGGTCACTTATCCATTCTTCTGCCTCAGTTATTCTGCTATTGATTCCTTCTACAGAATTTTAAATTTCATTTATTGCATTGTTCATCATTGTTTGTTTGCTCTTTAATTCTTCTAGGTCCTTGTTAAACGTTGTATTTTCTCCATTCTATTTCCAGGATTTTGGATCATCTTTACTATCATTACTCTAAATTTTTTTTTCAGGTAGACTGCCTATTTCCTCTTCATTTGTTTGGTCTGGTGAGTTTTTACCTTGCTTCTTCATCTGCTATGTGTTTCTCTGTCTTCTCATTTTGCTTAACTTACTGTGTTTGGGGTCTCCTTTTCACAGGCTGCAGGTTCGTAGTTCCTGTTGTTGTTGGTGTGTCCCCAGTAGCTAAGGTTGGTTCAGTGGGTTGTGTAGGCTTCCTGGTGGAGGGGACTAGTGCCTGTGTTCTGGTGAATGAGGCTGGATCTTGTCTTTCTGGTGGGCAGGACCATGTCCAGTGGTGTGTTTGGGGTGTCTGTGACCTTATTATGATTTTAGGCAGCCTCTGTGCTAATGGGTGGGGTTGTGTTCCTGTCTTGCTAGTTGTTTGGCATAGGGTGTCCAGCACTGTAGCTTGCTGGTTGTTGAGTGAAGCTGCATCTTAGCATTGAGATGGAGATCTCTGGGATATTTTTGCCGTTTGATATTACGTGGAGCTGGGAGGTCTCTTGTGGACCAATGTCCTGAAGTTGGTTCTCCCACCTCAGAGACACAGGCCTGACTCCTGGCCGGAGCACCAAGAGCCTGTCAGCCACAAGACTCAGAAGAAAAGGGAAAAAGAAAGAAAGAAAGAAAGAGAGAGAGAGAGAGGGAGGGAGGAAGGAAGGAAGGAAGAAAGAAAGAAAGAAAGAAGGAAAGAAAGAAAGGAAGAAAAAAGTAAAAATAAAATAAAATAAAGTTATTAAAATGAAAAATAATTATTAAAAATGAAAAAAAAATAAAAAGTAATTAAGAAAAGAGAGAGCAACCAAACCAAAAAACAAATCCACCAAGATAACAGTGCTAAAAACTATACTAAGAAAAAAAAAAAACACGGACAGACAGAGCCCTAGGAAAAATGGTAAAAGCAAAGCTGTACAGACAAAATCACACAACGAAGCATAGAAGCATACACATACACACTCACAAAAAGAGAAAAAGAAAAGGAAAAATATATATATATCGTAGCTCCTAAAGTCCACCTCTTCAATTTGGGATGATTCGTTGTGTATTCAGGTATTCCACAGATGCAGGGTACATAAAGTTGACTGTGGAGATTTAATCCGCTGCTCCTGAGGCTACTGGGAGAGATTTCCCTTTCTCTTCTTTGTTCGCACAGCTCCCGGGATTCAGCTTTGGATTGGGCCCCGCCTCTGCGTGTAGGTCGCCTGAGGACATCTGTTCTTCACTCAGACAGGACGGGGTTAAAGTAGCAGCTGATTCGGGGGGCTCTGGCTCACTCAGGCCAGGGGGAGGGAGGGGTATAGAATGCGGGGCGAGCCTGTGGCGGCAGAGGCCGGCGTGACGTTGCAACAGCCTGCGTTTTCCCGGGGAAGTTGTCCGTGGGTCACGGGACCCTGGCACTGGTGGGCTGCATGGGCTCCCGGGAGGGGAGGTGTGGATAGTGACCTGTGCTCGCACACAGGCTTCTTGGTGGCTACAGCAGCTGCCTTAGTGTCTCATGCCCGTCTCTCGGGTCCGCGCTGATAGCCGCGGCTTGCGCCTGTCTCTGGAGCTCGTTTAGGCGGTGCTCTGATTCCCCTCTCCTCAGCACTCCAAAACAATGGTCTCTTGTCTCTCTGGCAGCTCCAGACTTTTTCCCAGACTCCATCCCGGCTAGCTGTGGCTCACTAGCCCCCTTCAGGCTGTGTTCACGCAGCCAACCCCAGTCCTCTCCCTGGGATCCGATCGAAGCCCAAGCCTCAGCTCTCAGCCCCCGCCCGCCCTGGCGGGTGAGCAGACAAGCCTCTCTGGCTGGTGAGTGCTGGTCGGCACCGATCCTTTGTGCGGGAATCTCTCCGCTTTGCCCTCCGCACCCCTGTGGCTGCGCTCTCCTCCGAGGCTCCAAAGCTCCCCCTTCTGCCACCCGCGGTCTCTGCCCGCTTAGGGGCTTCCTAGTGTGTGGAAACCTTTCCTCCTTCACAGCTCCCTCCCACTGGTGCAGGTCCTGTCCCTATTCTTTTGTTTCTGTTTTTTCTTTTTTCTTTTGCCCTACCCAGGTATGTGGGGAGTTTCTTGCCTTTTGGGAGGTCTGAGGTCTTCTGCCAGCGTTCAGTAGGTGTTCTGTAGGAGTTGTTCCACATGTAGATGTATTTCTGATGTATTTGTGGGGAGGAAGGTGATCTCCACGTCTTGCTCTTCCGCCATCTTGAACATCTCCTAAATGACTCTTAATAGGTTCAAATGTTTCTGTATAAAAATTGGTGCTGAAAGTTCTTTTTAAGGGGGTATTAACATTTTTTTAATTTACCTTATTTTAAAAATAATATTTTCTGGGCTTCCCTGGTGGCGCAGTGGTTGAGAGTCCACCTGCTGATGCAGGGGACACGGGTTCATGCCCCGGTCCGGGAAGATCCCACATGCCGCGGAGCTGCTGGGCCTGTGAGCCATGGCCGCTGAGCCTGCGCGTCCGGAGCCCGTGCTCCGCAACGGGAGAGGCCACAACAGTGAGAGGCCCGTGTACCGCAAAATAATAATAATAATAATATTTTCTTAGGTATAGAAGACAATATAGTTGGCATTTAAACATAATTGATATTTTTAATAAGTTATATTGAGATATATTTCGCATATATAAAATTCACCCTTTTAAATTATACAGTTCAAATGTCATGAAGAACCTAGGGGTAAAACAGGAATAAAGACACAGACCTACTTGAGAATGGACTTGAGGATATGGGGAGGGGGAAGGGTAAGCTGTGACAAAGCGAGAGAGAGGCATGGACATATATACAGTACCAAACGTAAGGTAGATAGATAGTGGGAAGTGGCCGCATAGCACAGGGAGATCAGCTCGGTGCTTGGTGACTGCCTGGAGGGGTGGGATCGGGAGGGTGGGAGGGAGGGAGACGCAAGAGGGAAGGGATGTGGGAACAGATGTATATGTATGACTGATTCACTTTGTTATAAAGCAGAAACAAATAATAAAAAAAAATAAAAATAAAAGTAAATTATACAGTTCAGTGGTTTTTAGTATATTCACAGTTGTACAGCCATCCACCACTATCTAATTTCAGAACATTTTCATTATCCCCAAAAGAAACCTTAAATATGATTTATACTTAGAGAGCAGTCCATCTTTTATCTGAAATGAGGCAGTAACATTCTTGATTGAAATGAATAGTAGCTGACTTGTAATCATATATAGCGAGCTTTCTAAATTATGTCAAGATTTGATACAAAGAACTGGATTACTAGATTGAGAACACATTGCCTAAGTTATTTTTCTCTTTTAACTTTTGAAATCCCCCAGCATTTAGTTTATGGATTTAAGTAATTCCTTATGTCATAAATAAGATCTGGCTCAGCAAATTTTCTTTAGCACGAGGTTTTTGTTTTTAATATCAATGTGGTCTTTTTGTGAAGTATTAGCAGAGAAGAACTGTGAATTCCAACCTATTTACACTACCAAGAAAATAGTTCTAGGAGATATCTAGGGTTTGCTTAGGAAGTTTAATCACTTTCCCTTTTCGTTTAAGATGCCAGTGACAGTGGGCGTTCTTATAAAACAGTCCTGGACCGTTGGAGAGAGTCTCTCCTTTCTTCTGCGAGTCTATCCCAAGTCTTTCTTCATCTCTCCACCTTGGATCGTAGTGTAATATGGTCTAAGTCTATACTGAATGCCCGTTGCAAGATATGCCGAAAGAAGGGTGATGCTGAAAACATGGTACTTTGTGATGGCTGTGATCGGGGTCATCATACGTACTGTGTTCGACCAAAGCTCAAGGTATTTTTTTCTTCTTCTGCTCAGATTAGAATTGAGACACTGAGATTTTGAGTGACAGATGATTAATGATCATTTATGTGATTTATTAGACTGTGCCTGAAGGAGATTGGTTTTGTCCAGAGTGTCGGCCAAAGCAACGTTCTAGAAGACTCTCCTCTAGACAGAGACCATCCTTGGAAAGTGATTACGAGATGGAAGGTAGTATGGAAGGTGAGGATGAAGTTGATGATGATGATGAAGAGGGTCCAAGTGAGGAGGAAGAGTATGAGGTAGAACAAGATGAAGATGATTCTCAAGAAGAGGAAGACGTCAGGTAAGTCTTACCATGCAATAAAATGAGAGTTCGAGTCTTTAACTAGACAGTCTTTTGACTTTTCAAATGCAAATGGAATGGTTGGGGCCCATAATTTAAAAACAAAAAACTAGTGTGCAATATAGTGTCATAAAGTTCCCCTTGCTTTTTATGTTTTATAAACATATGAAATTATTCCCAAGGGAGTATAGTCGCTTTGTGAACTTAGCCAGATCATAAAATCAAGTGTAAGTTTAAGTTTGGTTAGGATGTCAATTCAGAGCCACACTGAGGTTGATATTACTTAATTTTTTGCTGAAAGCAGCAAATAAGCAGTCCAGAGGATATTCATGAGATAGAGATGAATGCAGCTCCTGATGCCTCTTTTGCTTTTCTCAAGGAGTTATACCCAAATATTGGTGATCTTGGCAGTCTACAGAGAGAGAGAGAGAGAAATGCCAGGAAGCACATTGTATTTGTATACTCCTACTGCATCAGCACCTAGAAACAACTTCTATACTACTGTATAGCCAAGTATTCTGCAGCTTAGCAAGCTGTGTCAGCCAGGCCTAATGAATGGCTTTGGTTATTCCTGCCATGGCAGCACTGGGGCAGTCTCCCTGTATTTGTCCCTAAGACCTCCCCTTGTTTTTAACATTTGAACTCCATTCTTGTGGAATCAAGAAAATGAATGGGAAGCAAGGGCAACCTAGAACCAACACAGTACAAAAAGGCCAAAGACTGAGGAGGATGAGTAGAGAGAGCCACCCCCTCTACTTTAAACAAGTTGTTCAATAGCTCCAACTAGCAGGAGCCATTTTCCCTGTAGCTTGTAATGGCAGTATTGTGTTAAGCATAAAGATGATAAAGAACTTGGAGAATTTTTGGAAATATTTTAAGTAAACTGGAAGTTCAGGTATGGGGGGAGATGGATATAAGGAGGCTTAATGGGGTTGTATCATCCTTGTCTACAACTTAAAGGCAATTAAAGGGTTGAATCTAGTTTTATATCTTACAGTAAGAATCAAAAGATAGCAAAGAGATTCCTGGCTTAGTGTTGAGGAACAGTAGGTTTAAGGCCTACTTTTGTGGGATCCATTGGCCAAAACTGTAGGTTACCTCAGTATCAATAGTAATGAAAAGTGACAGTCTCCTGTAGCATAAGGAGACAAAAGATTTGCATTTTAAGTTTTTCAACGTGATTAAGTCCATTTATTCGGTTCTCCTGAGGATTTTATTACAGTTTATCACAACCTAGGATTTGATTTTCATGATGATATCCTGGAGTTACCAAGAAATTTTTAAACATTGTCTTTGCATTACAAGGAAATATATGAAAGCACATTTTAGATTTCCATGAAGAGTTTGTTGATTCTAAGTTTAAAGAACTAAGTACAGGATAAGTCTCAGTAACACAAAAGTTATGTATGTAGAACTCATTGGCTGGATAGTAGAACAAGGGGGATAGAAGTAATCATATGTTCATCATTGCTCTGTACAATAATTGTTTTCTAACACTATTTATAGCCCACCAAAACGAGGAAGACCACAAGTTAGATTACCAATTAAAACAAGAGGGAGACTTAGCTCTTCTTTCTCAAGTCGTGGCCAACGACAAGATCCTGGAAGATATACTTCAAGGAGTCAGCAGAATACACCGAAAACAACTGTTTCTTCTAAAGCTACTGGTAGAAGCCTAAGAAAAATAAAATCTGCTCCTCCTACAGAAACTAAATCTTTAAGAATTGCCAGTCGTTCTACTCGCCAGAGTCATGGCCCACTGCAAGGAGATGTATTCGTGGAACTACTTAGTCCTCGTAGAAAACGCAGAGGCAGGAAAAGTGCTAATAATACACCAGAAAATAGTCCCAGCTTCCCTAACTTCAGAGTCATTGCCACAAAGTCAAGTGAGCAGTCAAGATCTCTAAGTGTTGCTTCAAAACTTTCTCTCCAAGATAGTGAATCCAAGAGAAGAGGCAGGAAAAGACAATCTACAGGTATGAAGAAGTCTAATTTAAGCTATTCTTACCTAAGAAAATTGAGTAATTTGGAAAGATTGAATGTTGAGATACTTTGTATCATTTTTGAAAGGCTGTCCACTATACAGGGTTATTAGGGAGCAACCTGACCTGAAGCATAATGTTCAAGGAAGGGGCAGGTATTTGGAATAAAGGTAAACTACAGTACGAGTATTTCTACTAGTGTAGTAGGGTAGTTGTAAGAAATTTGCAAACAGTGTTCTGTGTTTAATGGAGAGATTTGGCCAATACTTGAACAGCCTCAGTATACCACATTATAATACGTTTCATTCTCTTCCACCTTTGCTTCCTTCAAAACACATGTACTCATCATCACCTAGACAAGCTACGTTAGGTAATTTGATAAGGTTCCCACCTGACATACTGAATTTCGGGGCAGGGAGAGTTGGGAACAGTAATATTGTTAGGGAGTGATCACCAGCTGTCTTTTTGATTCTGATAATTGTTTTAATATTTATATATATATTATATAAATTGTTTATATATTATATATATTTATATTATATAAGTTGTTGGTAATATTTATCCATGTAATAATCTCTTTACCCATTTATCTCTAATCCTATCCTCTTTTTTCTTTAATGTCAGTAGTAGTAAAACTTCGATATTTCAAAAAATGAAGTTAAACATAAAAAATGCTACTACTGTTCTTTGAAGAATTTTAGATAGTTTGTATTGCATTATTCAAACCCATGACAGGATTAAGGAATTCACTGGTGGAAGAATGGAACATGATGCAGTTGCCAGGTCGTCAGGTTTGGCAGCGGGGTGGGGGTAGTATCAGGTAGCTTTGCACCAAGATCTAATTTAGCTTTTCCTATCCCCTTATGTGTTTTGCTCTTCTCCAATCCTGAACCCCAAGCTTTTTGGAAAATAGTACACGTGAAGCATTTTTGTTTTAAGAAAGAAAAAAAAAAAACTGCTGAAAAAAATGTCGTCGTTTTTAATTGATTTGTGAACTTACTAACCTGGTTCTAAGGACAAATAAAGGACAAATAAATGTGTGGATTAACATTTAAGCAGAGAATTTAAACACCTAGATCTATATATGAACTATACTACTCTTTTCTACTAATTCATTCACCTTAGATCTCATTATATACGTTACATTTTATGAGAAAGCATTTTGCTTTAAGAAAATTCTCCATATAAAATTAGATTTATAAGAAGAATCTTTTATTTCATCATTGAGAAATATTTTCTATTATGCAAGGTAATTTATAAAGAGGCCAAGTTTCTAAATCTAAAGAGGTTATTTTCATAAGGTTATATTTCAGGAAATACCAGAGGATTTCATTTTACTGTAGTTAAAAACATATTTTTAATAAAATGGAGTAACATCCCACAAACTTTGTGTTCTAGAATTTCCTTTTGTATTACACTCTTTTTACAATCTGTTCCCACTGAGTGTTTATTTCAATTGGAAATTTTTAAGGTCGAAAGGAAATAACGAATACTTGGTCCAGATTTACCTATCTCTCAGAATGTAAGTCAGTTTAACATCTCAGTGTGTAGAGTGTCGATTTTCTGTTTGAATTTAGTTTGTATTTATATGTCCTGATTAGCTTATGGTGACCAAATATTTTGTTTTGTCATCACCTAAAGTTAACATAATTATTTATTCAGAATCATCTCCAGTGACACTTAATCGAAGGAGTTCAGGTCGACAGGGAGGAGTTCATGAATTGTCCGCTTTTGAACAACTTGTTGTGGAATTGGTACGGCATGATGACAGCTGGCCTTTTTTGAAACTCGTTTCTAAAATCCAGGTAATACTACTAGACTTTATAAAATGTATTCATGTGTATTATCTGACTTAGTCTGCATGGCAACTTTAAGGTAGTCAAAATACTTGTTTAGTCACTGTCTACTTAAAAAACAAAACAAATCTTGGAACATTTGTTCCTATATTGAAAAAAATGGAGCTAGCATAATCTCCTCAGTCCCTTCTAGTCCTGTGACTGATTCTTTTTTTTTTTAATTTATTTATTTATCTTTGGCTGCGTTGGGTCTTCGTTGCTGCACGTGGGCTCTCTCTAGTTACGTCGAGCGGGGGCCACTCTTTGTTGTGGTGCACGGGCTTCTCATTGCGGTGACTTCTCTCATTGCGGAGCATGGGCTCTAGGCACGCTGGCTTCAGTAGTTGTGGCACACGGGCTCAGTGGTTGTGGCTCGCGAGCCCTAGAGCGCAGGCTCAGTAGCTGTGGCACACAGGCTTAGTTGCTCCATGGCATGTGGGATCTTCCCAGACCAGGGCTTGAACCCATGTCCCCTGCATTGGCAGGTGGATTCTTAACCACTGCACCACCAGGGACGCCCCTGTGACTGATTCTTATAAATGATGACAGTGTGTTGAAATAACCTCACTTTTTATTCTGTGTAATGAATATGAATAGAGTTGATTGAACTGAGTACCATTACTGGCATTTCTATTATGTAAAACAGTGTTTCTTAAACTTTAGCGTACACCACAATCAAAGGAGGGCTTGTTAAAACACAGCTGGCTGGGCCGCACCCCAGTCTGTTTCACTAGGTCTGGGATGATGTCCAGCCATTTGCATTACTGACAAGTCCCCAAATGATGCTGATGGTGCTGGTCCAGGGACAGCATTTTGAGAAACACTGATGTAAAAGATGGGTACTCTTGGATAACAGAGATAGCCTAACCTAACTAAGGGATTTGAGCTGTTATTTATATATAGGTATGGCAGAATATGATGTGCCATAGCAGAGGTAGGACAGTGTTAGTTATACTAGAAGTTTAATGGTCTTTCAGGAGTAGAGAAGAGAAGGAATTGATTTGAGCATTTCAGGGGGAAGGAATAGCAGGAATTAGAAAGTTTTTTTATGGAAGAACTATTTGATTTGGTCACTGAAGAAAGATGGAATTTCAACAGTGAGAAATGGAATGAGGACATTTTAGGAAGAGGGGACAACAAGTTAAGACCTTGAAATGAGAATATGGGAATGGTGGGTGGTTTGAATGGAGCAGAGGGTGTGTTAGAGGGGCTCAGACACAACTAGATTGTAAAGGGCCTCACTTGTCAGTATCAGGTGAAGGTTTCTGAATGAAAAAGTGACATCATCAAAATTCTACTTTGAGAATTCTAGAACCAGAATGTGAAAGATTAATTAACATTGAATAGCGTCTTATGAAAATTAACTCTCTGGGACTTCCCTGGTGGTCCAGTGGTTAAGAATCCACCTTCCAACACAGGGGACACAGGTTCCATCCCTGGACGGGGAACTAAGATCCCACATGCCACGGGGCAACTAAGCCCACGTGGGGCAACTAGAGAGAAGCCCACGCACTGCAACGAAAGATGCCACATGCCTCAACTAAGACTCAACGCTGCCAAAAATAAATAAATAAATATTTAACAACAACAAAAAAATTAACTCTCAGTTGGACTGTAACTTATTTTTCCTGAGTAGTTTTGTGCTGAATTAATTTTTGTTACGCTTTGTGACCGCTTGGAGGGGTGGGATGGGGAGGGTGGGAGGGAGGGAGATGCATGAGGGAGGGGATGTGGGAACAGATGTATATGTATGACAGATTCACTTTGTTATAAAGCAGAAACTAATAAAAAAAAAAAAAAAGAATTTCTTTCTAAAAAGTGAAACTTATTAATTCAAGTGAAGAATAAATGACTTGACCAAAGTCACCTTGTTAGTGAGCAAACTCAGTGACCCGCACCAAGTACTCCTGATTCATCATATATGCATCAATTACATTAGGGGAAGAAAAGGGAAATAGTTTAATAAAAAAAAAAAAAATTTTTGTTACATGTATTTTATTCTTTATTACAAATGCAGTCATGGTCATTACAGAAATTTCTTTATAAATACATTTATGTATCTATATATAGAGAGAGAGACAGAGAAAGGAAGAGAACACACAAGCAAACCCATAATCTGTTTTTTCACAATACATTGTTAACATTTTTTATAGTATCAATAAGCTTTTACAATATTACAATGACTGAAATGTATTATGTAATTTTAATGGAATAATAGTATTCAGAAGTTAATATTCAGTTGCTTTTAAGGGCAAAACTTGCATGTATTTGACTACTTATCTTCAATAAATTTTCTATAGGAGAGATAATATTTGAATTATTTTACAGGTCCCAGACTATTATGACATCATCAAAAAGCCCATTGCCTTAAATATAATTCGTGAAAAAGTGAACAAATGTGAATATAAACTAGCATGTGAGTAATTTATGTTTTTCTCTGATAATTATTTTCCTTTAAGGAGGTAAAGGCTGTTTTTCTTTTTATTTAAATGATGTATATTAACGAAATTGTGTAGATGGCATCCCAAGAAATCCCTAAAATGCTTATGTATGCATATATGGAAATGAAAGATGGATGGGGATTGAATGAGTTAAAGATATTTTATAGAATCTCATCTTAATAGATGTTCTTTTTAGTTATATAAAATACATCTAATTAAATAATTGTATAATTTCAATAAAACAGTTTTATAAAGTATTTATAAACATTTTAAGCTTCAGTTCTACCACCTTGTTTCAGAGTCTTCAATTTCTGAAGAAAAATGTGGACTTCTGTTTTCTTAATGACATTTCCAGATATGATACAAAGATTGTATTTATAATTTACTTTCTTTCATTCTAATCTCATTTGGTTTTTTCATTCTAGCTGAGTTTATCGATGATATTGAGTTAATGTTTTCGAACTGCTTTGAGTACAACCCTCGTAACACAAGTGAAGCAAAAGCTGGAACTAGGCTGCAAGCATTTTTTCATATTCAGGCTCAAAAACTTGGACTCAACGCCACACCTGGGAGTGTGGATCAAGTTAGCACGCCACCAGCTGCAAAAAAGTCACGAATCTGATTCTGTCTTTCTAAAGGATATATTTGAAGAAAACAAATTGTTCATGAAAATGGAACATTAAATCATTTTCTAAAGCAGACATATATGTATAAAGCAATAACAACTGATTGACCACATTGAAGTGTGGCCTGCACTATATTCTCAACTTTAATATTAAGCACTCAGGAGAATGTAGGAAAGATTTCCTTTGCTACAGTTTTGTTCAATATCTAATAAATTTGATGGATGTATTGGCTACAGTACTGGTTTACAGAGTTTTTTGTGCATTTTGAGATCATTCATGTGTCCCAGTATCTCAAAAAATACTTTTTCACCCATGATTTATTTTGTCGTTGACTTTTTTTTATAAGTGTGGTATTAAGGGAGATTTATCTACACAGGTAAATCTTCCATGACAGCACAGTTTAGAAAAAAGTGTATACATCTAAGAATTGTTTAATGAGCAGATTCTTTCAACACTATACATGAATGAATCCAGCTTTATTCCTTGAAGTGCTGTACCAGTGCTGGCTGGAGGTATTGACTCTGAGTTTATTAACTAGATATTTATTTAGCATTCAGAGTAATTTGTGAATTTGTTTTGTATTTATAAAATTTGTACCTGGAAAATGTTCTTTAATTTTTTAAACATTTTATTGTGTTTTTGTTTTATTTCTCTAACTTCCTTAATGATCAGTTAATAAAAGGTAACACCCTCCCTTTTCCCTGGCAATTCTTTCAGTTTTACAGAACTGTATTATAAGTTTCTATGTACAACTTAAGTGTACAAATAAAATGATACTTTTTTTCAAATATTCTTAATTTCTGGAATTTTTTACAAATCAGAATTGGACTTCTACATGTGATAAATAGACCATAGGAACCAATGTTTTATTGTACCTGAGTCTCTATAGCAGTGATTTGCATCTTTTTCTGCCCAAACCCTTGAGGAGTAAGATACCTCCCATCAGTAACAGTAACATTCTATGGCAGAGATTCTCATTTAAAAGAGAAAAGAAAGTTTGGAATACGCCCACAACCCTGAAAATTTTTTAAAACTAAAATAAATGCTATTTCCTAGGTATGGAAAACATAGGAGCCTCAGTTTTGGAGGAGTAGCTGTTCCTTTTTAGGATGCAGAAGGAAGTCAGGTATCCTCTGTAGGGCTTTTGGGGAGTCAGGAGACAGAACCTTCCCTCTATTTTCTCATCTAAAATCCTGAGGATTTTAACGAGGTTCATTTGGGGACTTCCCTGGTGGCGCAGTGATTAAGGATCCACCTGCCAATGCAGGGGACACGGGTTCGAGCCCTGGTCCGGGAAGATCCCACATGCCACGGAGCAACTAAGCCCATGTGCCACAACTACTGAGCCTGTGCTCTAGAGCCCGCGAGCCACAACTACTGAGCCCTCGTGCCACAACTACTGAAGCCTGCGTGCCTAGAGCCCGTGCTGTGCAACAAGAGAAGCCACCACAATGAGAAGCCCGTGCACTGCAACAAAGAGTAGCCCCCGCTCACCGCAACTAGAGAAAGCCTGTGTGCAGCAACGAAGACCCAACGCAGCCAAAAATAAATAAATAATTAACTAGGTTCATTTGTTTGGGAAGTTATCCTTCTTTGCTTTCATTTCTTTTTCATATACTCTGAGATGATCAATTCCCTGGCTTCTTTACATGAATATGTTCATATCTGTAACCGTTGGTAAATTTGTAATAATTTCATGTGCCAATAACCAAATTTCTTAGAAAGTTTTACTTAATAGCATTTAAGGGAATTCTCTAGTGGTCCAGTGGTTAGGACTCTGTGCTTCCACTGCAGGGGGCACAGGTTCGATACCTGGTCAGTGAACTAGGATCCCATAAGCCATAAGCCACAAGCCATGTGGCCAAAAAGAAAAAAAAAGCATTTAAATATTCAAAAGAGAATTCTAAAATATAATTACATTTTAATAGTAAGTTATCTGATTACTTAATATTCTTCACTCTTTAATAACAAGTAACATATTTGTTTTTCTTCTAAGACAAATGTAAAAAGGGGTCATTTCTGATCAACTGTTGAATTATTCAGTCTGAAAGTCAGTCTTAAAACATGCAGTTTATCTTATATGTTGCCTATGTTGCCTTTCTCAGACTCAGTTAAAATAGAACATTGCCTTTTTGCAGAGAAGGGGGGCACACAGCTTGCAGGATCTCAGTTCCCCGACCAGGGATTGAGCCTGGGCCATGGCAGTGAAAGCCCAGAATCCTAACCACTAGGCCACCAGGGAACTCCCAGGACATTGCCTTTTAACCTCCCAGCCAGACTGTCTTATATACAAAAAGCAGCATTTATTCCCGTACATATCTGCAGTAATTGAAATTTTACAGAGCAACAAGGTTAACACACAAGGACATATGGTAATGGCTGAGAATGTCACATTGCCATGATCAAGAAAGCAGTCAGCATTATTTGACTTCTGTTTTGCTTTTACATTTTTATTCAAGGAGAGAGGACGGCATAATGGAACAAGTAGACCAAAAACATGATTGAGAAAACTTAAGACAGTGAAGGAGACATTTCAGTCAGTTGGGTATCTCTTACTGAGTTCAGATGAATTATATTTCTAACAGCACTTGATTTGTAATTGCAAGAGAGTGCCAGAAGGGAAAGGAATTAACACATCCTGCTACATACCAAGCCCATTAATATAAAAGTTTTATCCTTTGTATCTAATAACTATGAGAAATGCTTTTTATGTTAAATAAGGCAAGGACTTCCCTGGTGGCGCAGTGGTTAAGAATCCGCCTGCCAATGCAGGGGACACTGGTCTGGAAAGATCCCACATGCCGCGGAGCAACTAAGTCTGTGCGCCACAACTACTGAGCCTATGCTCTAGAGCCTGTGAGCCACAACTACTGAGCCCTCATGCTACAACTACTGAAGCCCGTGGGCCTAGAGCCCATGCTCTGCAATGATAGAAGCCACCGCAATGAGAAGCACGCCAACCGCAACGAAGAGTAGCCCCCGCTTGCCTCAACTAGAGAAAAGCCCACGCTCAGCAACGAAGATCCAACGCAGCCAAAAACAAATTTATTTTTAAAATAATAATAATAAATAAATAAGGCAATTGGTTTTGTTATTATTGTTGTTATTCTCTCCATTTTTCAAATGAGGTTTAGACTCAGATGAATTTTGTTTTTCTAAGTACTTGCCCGAGATCACAGAGTAAATGATACCAGGCTGTCAACGTTCCATCTTTCTGGTACACTAGGGTGCCTCCAAGAAGATGAGAAATATGCAGATTTATCTTTGTGAACACTGTAAAAGGGTGGACAAAAGGGAAAATAGAGAATGTATATGTACGTTTATTCATGTCAGATAATAGTCTACATTGCATTTTTTGGAGCAATATTCATTGTAAACACATGATTCTTTTCCTTTTTTATTTGTAGTTCTCAGGATCTCTGTCCTAATGTTCTTTATTCATGTACTGAAGGGTGCATTTGTATTGTAAAAGCTGCAGTCTTCCGAACTTTGGATTTAGTTACCATGTATATTTGGCTACAGGGTCCTTATTAATATTTAAGCATATGCAGAAACATGTGAGAAGCAGAAATTTAATACCTATGCCAAGCTTTGAAGGTAGCAGTTCTTGCAATATCATTCAGTCTCTTATTTGTTTGCTATTTTTTTCCAGTGTTAGAATATTTTAAAATTTTAGACCTTTTCTTGAGAGGAAAGGAGGTATGGTGAGTTACACACGTGGGTAAGTTGTTTGATTTCAGAAAAATGGGCAGAATGCTTAGGTTAATTTCACTAACAAGAGGAAGATTGTACTTAAGCTACAAATTCCACATTAGCCTTTATACTCACCGTTGAAGAGAACTTGTAGTATTAAGTAAAGATATCAAAGCAAACCTGTAGAAAACATATGCAGGAACATCGGTGTATAAGTAATTTAATGGTATATAAATGACTGAGCAACACTTTATAATCTTTCCATTCATTCTTTTTCTCAGTTAAAGTTTTATCTTGGGAACCAGTAACTCTTACTATCAAAGAAATTTGAGGAAATACATTCAGAGCATTGATGGACAAATCTCTGTGTAAAATTTAAGGTTGTGATTTAAGCCTTTGATTTGGTCAATATTAGAGGTGTATTATTTTTTTCCCCAGTAAAATGAAAAATTTATTTCTTCTAGATATAAAATTAATTAATGGTCATTGCCCAAAAAATAGAAAACAATAAATATATAAGAAATAAATTTGATGTATAATTTTTCAGATTATTTTCTTCAGCAAAAATGGGATCGTAGTATACAAATCATATTTTAAGCAGTTTTTTTCACTTAGTGGAATACATTGTGATACTATATTCATCTGTGTGCTGTCTAGTATTCCACTGTGTCTAGGACTCACCTCATTTGGAACCGTTCTCTCAGATACCCCAATCCTGCATTTACTTAAACAGCTAGCCATTTTCATGTATATAACTGCTTCTGTAATCAGATCATTAAAAATGATCTAATGATCAGAAGAGTGAAAAACTAAAAATTGGATAATGGGGTGGTGTAGCATTTCTACAGCTAATAGACATTTAATCTTAAATATTTTCCTGCCTTGGCTTCTTGTGGTATTTCTTCTTTTGCCTGATCCCATGCACTTTTCACTGTCCAGTCCCCACAGTCCTCTAGGACAGGGCTTAGCAAACTTTCTACAAGATAGGAAATATTTAAGGCTTTGACAGCCATCTACCTGTGACATAACTATTCAACTCTGACATTGTAACACAAAAGTAGCCAGAGATGTACATAAATTAATGTGCCGCTGTATTACAGTAAAACTTTATTTGCAAAAGCAAGTGGTGGGCCAGATTTGGCCTGCAGGCTGTAGTTTGCTGATCCCTGATCTGGAATGAATAATAATACACAGAGATAATTTAAACAAAGGTGTTTGACAAATAGGAAGAACTCCTAATTGTTTTCACTGGTCCTTGCTCTGGCCACTCCTTAAAAGTCGAGATTGACCTGTACTCTCATCCTTGGTTGTCTTTTAATCTAGCTCTATATGTGTAGTCCCTGAGCAATCGCATACAGTCCCACAGTGAAACCTAGCAACTGCCCTATGCTGGTCCTCTGCTTCCACCCATGGAGGAGGAATTGGTGCAGGATTTGACATCCTGCTGTAAACAACTAGAAAACTAAAAATATATCAACAAACTTTTCATACATTGGATAATAGGAAGTGTAGGAGTGTTGCAGGAATGGGGACCCCTTTCAGGGCCCTAGAGTGGGCTCTTGTCTAACACTTGGAAATGAATTGTCCAAGGAGACACACGTGCTGACAAAGCAAGAGACTTTATTGGGAAACAGTGCCCCGGGGGGAAGAGCAGCAGGGTAAGGGAACCCAGGAGGATTGCTCTGCCATGTGGCTCACAGTCTCAGGTTTTATGGTAATGGAGTTAGTTTCCGGGTTGTCTCTGGCCAGTCACTCTGACTCAGGGTCCTTCCTGGTGGTGTGCATCGCTCAGCCAAGATGGATTCCAGCGAGAAGGATTCTGGGAGGTTGATAGCACATATAGACTGGAGTCCCCTCTCTCCTTTTGACCTTTCCCGAATTCTTCTGGTTGGTGGTCGCTTGTTAGTTCCACGTTCCTTACCAGGGCCTCCTGTTGTAAGATAACTCATGCAAGTGGTTAGTATCGTGCCTGGCCAGGGAGGGTGGTTTCTGTTAGTGGTTCCCCTAACAAGACTGTTATGTCTGCAAGATCTCCCTATTACTAGAGCAATCTTCCTAAATAACAACACTAAGCAACTCAATTTCTTATTTACAAATTTCCTTTCCCCATTACCTGCAGTGGGATTAGCTTGGCCTGCACAATCTGTCACCATTCTGTCAGCCTCATCTATCACTTCCCACCACACCATCTATGTACTGGTTCCTGTCAAACTGGACTCCATTGTCTCTCAGGTATTAGGACTCTTCTAAGCTCCATCCTTTTCACTTGCTGCAACTTCCACCTGAAATGTCTTTTGACTACCACTTCACCAGCAGGAAACAGATAGCCTAAAAACTTGTTCAAAACACCCAGAACAGAGATTCTGTTTGGATGATGAAAAGTTCTACAAATGGATAGTCGTGATGGTTGCATGATAGTATGACTTAATGCCACCGAATTGTATATTTAGAAATAGTTAAAATAGAAAGTTTTATGTTGTGTATATTTTACGACAATAAATTTTTTAAACACCCAGAAATGCTAACTAAAATACAGCAAAGCATCTGTTTAAATTCATAGCTGAGTTCACAAGAGAGTGGTTGAAAAAACATTCTGACAGTGACATGAGCTGAAGCTGTAGCTGTACTGGGGTGAATGGGCAGCAGCTCAAAGAGAGTTGATGGGCTAGGGGCTTGGGTTTTAAAACTTACATGCAGATAATCCCTGGGGCTCATTCAAATCAGAGTTGGACTGAAAATCCATATAAAGCCAAAACCCTCATAGGATTACACCTTTATTAAAAATGTGAACTGCAAAAAAATCTGCCAATATGTGGTCCAAAAACCTATAAGAAGAAAAGCCAACCTTAAAAAGTGATCTTTAGGGACTTCCCTGGTGGTCCAGTGGTTAAGACTCCATGCTTCCATTGCAGGGGACACAGGTTCCATCCCTGGTTAGGGAACTAAGATCCCACAGGCCGTGTGGCCAAAAAATTAAAAAAAAAATTTTTTAATGTAGAAAGTGATCTTTTAGGCAGACTTCCACTTCCGGGATGATAAAATTGGCATCCTTTCCCCCAATCCTCCCTCTCAGTAGAACTAAAAACCCTGGACATTATATATAAAGCAAACTTAAGACTGAAAGGTGGAGATGAAGGCAGACTGACTAGGGACCTTGGGATTTGAGGAAAAACACAGTGATGAGTTTCATGGCTTTCCTTTTTTTTTTTTTTTTAACACAAATGTTATTATGTTTTTTAGAATTTATTTATTTTTTTAAATTTATTTATTCATTTATTTATTTTTTGGCTGCATTGGGTCTTCATTGCTGCACACAGGCTTTCTCTAGTGGAGGTGAGTGGGGGCTACTCTTCGTTGCGGTGCACGGGCTTCTCATTGCAGTGGCTCCTCTTGTTGAGAACACAGGCTCTAGGTGCACAGGCTTCATTAGTTGTGGCACGCAGACTTCAGTGTTGTGGCTCGCGGACTCTAGAGCGCAGGCTCAGTACTTGTGGCACACGGGCTTAGTTGCTCCGCGGCATGTGGGATCTTCCCGGACCAGGGCTCGAACCCGTGTCCCCTGCATTGGCAGGTGGATTCTTAACCACTGCACCACCAGGGAAGTCCCCTGGGTTTCCTTTTTGACTCATGCATGTATCCAGACAGTGCGGAAGAAGCCAGCAATCAGAAATTCCAGATGGCATGAGCGAAAAAGCCAGCCTCAACCAAATCCTTCTCTAGCCAAAGAATCAGGAAAGAGCAGTCTAACAAAACAAAGCATGCAAACAATAACCACTCTATGCCAGCTGCAGAAGAAACTGGCCTTAACCCCAACCACACCAGCAAAGACAAAGTGGGGAGCCTAGACCTCCACCCTCAGAAGGATAAAATGAAGTGCCCAATACCGCCCACTGAGATGGTGTCGCAGAAGACCAAGTAGAGATCCTGGACATTCATCCCCACCAGCCAGTGATGAGGTATCCCTCTCTCCCCACACAGTGTCAGTGGAGACCAGGTGAGGGGGCAGACCTCGCCCGGCACTAATGAGGAGCACTCCCTTTCTGGTGTCAACACAAGCTGGGTGGAAAACTGACTTCTGCCTGCATCTGGCAGTCACAAGGTTCAGCCCCAGCTTCTCCTGTCAGTGGGGTCAGAGAAAGCCAGCTACTGACAAACGGTTTAAATAAGATCCAGAGTCTCATAATGCAAAAATGTCCATGATGCAATCAAAAATTATTCATACCAAGAGCCAGGAAGAGCTCAAACTGAAGGAGAAAAAAAAAAGGCAACACCAAGGTAACCTGTTAGAATTATTTGATGGAGATTTTAAAGCAGTCATGATAAAAATGCTTCATAAGCAATTATAAACACACTTGAAACAGATGAAAAAATAGAAAGTTTCAGTGTACTAGATTTCTACTGATATTGTAACAAATTACCACCAATTTAGCAGCTTAGACAATGCAAATTTAGTTCTAGAAGTCTGACAGGAGTCTCACGGGGCTAAAATAAAGTTTCCAGAGGGCTGCTTTCCTTTCTGGAGGCTCTGAAGGCTCTGTTTGCATGAGGTCACCCACATTCCTTGGCTCATGGCCCCCTTCCTCCGTCTTCAAAGCTACCAACATTACATTTCTCTGTGTCTTTCTTCATTGTCACATCTTCCTTGACCACTGCCAGCAAAGGTTCCCGGATTTTAAGGACCCGTGTAATTAGATTACACCCACCCAGACAATTTAGGATAATTCCCCCATTCAAAGTCCTTAGATTAATCACATTTTAAAGTCTCTTTTGCCATGTAAGTAACATATTCACAGGGATTCCAGGGATTAGGACATGGACATTTTTGGACAACTATTATCCAAAGTATACAAAGAACTCTTTAAAACAAAACAATAGGAAAATGAACAACCCAATTTAAAGATGTACTAAAGACCTTAAGACAACAAAGAAGATATATAGATGGTAGATGAGCATATAAAGAGATGCCCCACATCATATATCGGGGAAATGCATATTGAACAACGAGACACCACTATAGACCTATTAGAATGGCCACAATCTAGAGCAATGACAACACCAAATGCTGGGGAGGATATGGGGTAACAGGAACTCTCGTTCATTGCTGGTGGGAATGCAAAATGGTACAGCCACCTTGGAAGAAAGTTTGGCAGTTTCTTATAAAACATATCCAGCAACTACATTCCTTGTTATTTACCCAAAGAAATTGAAAACTTAAAACTTATGTCCACACAAAGACCTGTATACAAATGTTTATTAGCAGCTTTATTCATAATTGCAAAACCTGGATGCAACCAAGATGTCCTTCAGTAGGTGAATAGATAAATAAACCGTGGTACAAATAGACAAATGCTAAATATTCAATGCTAAGAAGAAATGAGCTATCAAAGCGTCAAAAGACACGGAAGAACCTTAAATGCATATTACTAAGTGAAAGAAGCCAATCTGAAAAAGTTACGTACTGTATGATTCCAACTATATGACATTCTGGAAAAAGCAAACCTACTGAGATAGTAAAAGGATCAGGGGTTGCCAGAGGTTAGGGAGAAGTGTGGGATGAATAGGTGGAGCACAGGAGGTTTAAGGGGCAGGGAAACTACTCTGTATGATATTATAATGGTGCATATATGTCATTATATATTTGTCCAAACCCATAGAATGTACACCAAGAATGAACCCTAATATAAATTATGGACTTTGGGTGATAATAATGTGTCAATGTGGGTTCATCAGTAGTAACAAATGCACAACTCTGGTGAGGTATGTTGATAATTTGGGAGGATATGCATGTATTGGGGATAGTGGGTATATGGGGAATCTGAATCTTCCACTCAATTTTGCTGTGAACGGGATTTTTAGGGCAGTGAAACTAATCTGTATGATACTATAATGGTGGCTACATGTCATTATAGATTTGTTAAAACCCATACAACATACAACACACAACACAAAGAGTGAATCCTAATGTAAACTATGAACTTCAGTTAATAATAAATAGCGTATCAATATTGACTTATCAATTATAACAAATATACCACACTAATGGAAGATAATACTAATACAGAAAACTGAGGTTAGGAAATATATGAGAACATTGTACTCCCTGCTCTATTTTTCTGTAAACCTAAAAGTGCTCAAATAGACGTAATTAATAATTGGCAAAATGGATTAAGAGACATGACCTAACTATATGCTGTCTATGAGAAACTCACTTCAAATTTAACTGTATAGGTAGCTTGAAAGTTAAAAGGGTGGGAAAAGGGGCTTCCCTGATGGTGAAGTGGTTGAGAGTCCGCCTGCCGATGCAGGGGACACGGGTTCGTGCCCCGGTCCAGGAAGATCCCACATGCCGTGGAGCGGTTGGGCCCGTGAGCCATGGCCGCTGAGCCTGCGCGTCTGGAGCCTGTGCTCCACAACGGGAGAGGCCACAACAGTAAGAGGCCCATGTACCGCAAAAAAAAATAATAATAATAAAAATAATCTAAGGTCTCACCTCAAGATCCTAGAAAAAGAAGCCCTTGGGGACTAGTCATACCTGAAGTGCCTAACAGAAACAAATGCAAAACTATTCTGGATGGACTATGACTCAATCCAGGCTGCAGAATATTGCCACAGATAAAGCCCCACTGAAAATGAACTCACAGTCCAAAACTACACAATATACATGAGTGTCCACTGAGAGGCAGTGTGGTGCATAGTGTAGGCTTTCAAGTCAGCTATATCAGGGTTCAAAACCCAGCTGTGTCCAGTCAATATAACTGCTCTGATCCTCAGTTTCCTCATCTGTAAGACGAAGATGACGCACTATGCTTCACAGTTCTTTTGTAAGAATTAAATGAGAAAAAAAGCACGCAAAAACTCCTCACATATATTATTCAACTTTTAATTTTTTTATTTAAACGAATTCCTCTTAGAATTTAGTCCCAGAAAAAAACTTTCTCCTTACAAACTTTATGCTTCTTCTTATTAGCTAATTAGAGCTATTTAACTCAAGGACTTTCCCTTTTGCCTTGACCACCAGGAAACTTAAGGCTAAACTTTATTGTTTTACCATCCCTGTGCCCTTTTGAAAATTAAAATGTAATATACTGATAGCTCAACCCTGTGTCTTTTAAGCAACTTTAAACTTTTTTTTTCTGGAAGAATTTTCAGTGTAAATAAACAAATGGATGGAACTACCCCTACAGTCATTTTCTCGTTGTTTCAGATTCTACCCTACTCCTGAACTTTATTCAACTATTCCATCTCTGTTATTCTTCTATGTTAATCCGAAGCTTGCAAATTTCCATTTGAAGGGTTAAAAAAGCAATATGATTCAGAATGATTCAGTCTGTAACATTGTGGTAGCAAAAGACTAACACTTTCAAAGTTCTTGGATGCTGATGCTAGTCTATGGATCAAATGTTGAGAAATATGCCAGTGACGTAAGCTCATCCATGAAGTATTTTTGCCTCTCTCAGGGCAAAATGGAAGCTGCAGAGACAGTCGAGTATTCAATGTTCTCTATCTCATTTTATAATGGTGCTTATTTATGGTTATTAAAAGTTGAGAACTGGTAGAAATGAGAATGTCTCCTAAGTTTCAAGTATCTATTCTTAACTGAAAGGACAGATAAACAGATACAACCAGAATGTACCTCTGAACACTTTTATGTCTGCTTCAAGGACTATCACTGAATTCTCTGCTTAGTTTACCATTAGAGTTAGTAATGAGTCGGTTAAGCCTTTCTGTAGAAAGAGTTGGGCCAATAAAGTGCCAGGCACATAGTGGATACTCAGTAAAATAGTATGGCTGTTAAATTTGCAGGAAAGAAAGCCAAGAGATGTGTGCTGGGTCGTATTACGACAGCATATTTAACTTCATCCTGAGATCTCCTGGATCTCAGTAAGGCTGGGCAGTCTCATTTTATTTCAGAGGAAGAAAACAAATTTTTTTTGCAAGCCATCTGCTTCTTTCCTGATACTCTTCTTCCATTTCAACTCGGATCTTTTTCTCTCTAAAGTCTAAACAATAACAGTGTCAGAGTCTGCAAAATACTGTATTTAACTTACCAAGTGCCCTAACAATGCCAGCTCTTAGGGCAAACAAAGATAAAGGGTCCACCAGTCCAGACCATTTCTTGACAATTTCTTGGAGGGAAATGAGCAAACTACAAATCAAAAGAACATCTGGAAATCCATCCTGTATAATATAAAGCAAGAGATCTGTAACTAAAGCAACTTATGAGTTGATGGACTCTCTCTGAACAACTTGGCTGCATCTGGTAAAATTAGAGAAAGTGTGTTGAGGGTTCACATGTGTTAGAAATCCCAGCAGATCAAAGACTCTGAGCTTGAACTCTTTCCTAGTAGATTCAAAAACATCTTCCACTCTCCCCACCCCAATCATAACAAGAGCTCTTTTTCTCTCTAAATGGGCATGTTTGAAGGTAGGAATTCCAGGGGCAGAATCTTGAAGAGCAAACTTTTGAGATGAAGGCTTTAGCAAAATTATCTTACGTAGAAAAATAATGCAATCATTACATTTTTAAAAATATTCTGAGCTACTGCCGAAAAAGGATAAATGGTCAAAAAGAGATCAAGCGTTTTAAAAATCTTTTAATAATTTCAAGTACTTCCTTTGGTTATTCCTATTTCATAGGGATTTTTCAAATTTGGGTCAAAAAGTATGTTTCTACACAGCCAAGACAAACTGTTCTCATTGGTTTGGAAAGGGGTTTCCAAGGACAAAGATTGTCAAAAGACCCAGCCAACCACACAAGCATTCTTCTTGAGCATTTTGGATAGCCCAATAAAAGCCTGTTCTCTGGGGCTCTTCTATGATGTTCCTTCAGAGTCACTAAATTAGAAGCCTAAATGCAAAAAACAAAACTTCAAAATTATTTGAAGAATATATAAGAAAATATTTTTATATCAAGATGGAAAAGGATTTTCTCTTTCTCTCTCTCTCTCTCTCTCCTGCCTAAATAATGACAAAGGAGGGCACTGGCTAAAAATATTGAGAATAAAGTTGGGGCTGAAATAGTTTCCAGAGGAAAAAAATATTCTTTGATACTGAATAAAACCCATCTGTGAAACTGGCAATCCCCACCTTGGGGAAAGCGTTCAATGGCTGCGACCTTATTTGGGGTAATCATACATGAGGACTATTAGGATAGATTTTGTGGCATAAAACAAAAAACAGTCCAGGCCAAGTAACAGCAACTTGAATAAGACAGAAATTTCTCTGTCAAATATGTATATAAAAAATAAATCAACAGAAACCTCAATTAAATAAAGTTGGGAGACCAAAAGGGGGAGCTCTCATGCCCTACGAGGTTAGCAGAGCCCCCAGAGGAAGAAGAAAGACTTTTCTTCCCCGGCAAGGACCCAACCAATGAAAAACCACAGACCCTTTGTTTACTATAGTCTGCCCACTTCCTTTCATATAAAATGCATTTCCAGAGAGTTCCCTGGTGGTCCAATAGTCAGGACTCTGAGCTTTTACTGCTGTGGCCCGGGGTTCAATCCCTTAGTTGGAAAACTAAGATCCAGAAAGCTGCACAACGTGGCCAAAAACTAAATAAATAAAAATAAAAAGCATTCTCCTTCCCTTGCCCTGAGAGGAACTGCATGTGGCTCACCATGGTTGCAGACCCTGAACTGCAATTCTGTGCTGATCCTGAATAAACCCATCTTTGCTGGAGAAATATCTATTTGTTTTAGGTTAACATATATAAGTCCAGAGGAATGCTATCCAGGACTAGTATGGTAGCTCCACAGTTATCAGAGACACAGGCTCCCCCTATCTTTCTGCTCCATCACCCTAGCAACTGGCTTTCATTCTCAAGGTCATCTCATGGTCCAAGAGGGCTGGTAGTACTCCAACCACCAAATCTGTGCCACAAGCCAAAAGAAGAAAGGGCAGAAGGGCAAAGAGAATACACCTTCCAGCTAACTCAGCTCCTTTTAAGCAGCCTTCTGGGAAGGTCACATATCGTCAGTTGAATTGGTGACATGGCCACATCTCCTAGTCAAAAGAGGCTGGAAAATTCAGTCTGTTAGGTGGGGAGGGGGGCATAACTCCAAATAAAATGGAGACTGATGCTCTTTTACTAAAGTAGAAGGGGGCCAGTGGACACTGGTAGGACCAGCAATCTCTGCTACAATTGTCAAACCCACTTGAGAGGATACAAATTTCAAGCAACTTAAAAAGGAGGCAGGTTTCCAGGCCTAATCTACGTTTAAAATTCTGGGGCTTCCCTGGTGGCGCAGTGGTTGAGAGTCCACCTGCCGATGCAGGGGACACGGGTTCGTGCCCCGGTCTGGGAGGATCCCACATGCCGCGGAGCGGCTGGGCCCGTGAGCCATGGCTACTGGGCCTGTGCATCCGGAGCCTGTGCTCCGCAGCGGAAAAGGCCACAACAGTGAGAGGCCCGCGTACCGCAAAAAAAAATAAAATAAAATAAAATAAAATAAAATTCTGTTCCATCCTTTCCAACATGAAGTGAACCAAGAGCCATCAGAGTAGTGGGTCCTGCCCCTTCTCTCCTTTTTGTGGACAGTTTGTGGAGGGAGGAACAATTTTAAGCCAGTGAATGAAGCCCACCTCTGCTTGGGTTCTTGATTGGTCTCTCACCTTGGGGCAAAAGTGCCTGTTAGAGAGGAAAACGTTGGAGTCCTTAATTAGAGTTTAAACCTAAGACATTTTTATAATTGAACAAGTAATTGAAAGCAAAATCACTTTAGGTAAAATGTCTAGATTTTTAAAATATCACTTTACTAGAAAAAATTAAAGCCTCCATGTCACTCTCCGTGTTTCAAACCTTTTAATAACTGCCTGTAACACTTGGAATAAAGCCCCAAAATCCTTAACAGTAGAGGTTCCCAACTTTTCTACGTTCACGGTGGCCTTAATATCATAATAGTTTTTTCAGGGCATTCGTGGGCCAGAAGAAATACCTACCAGTTCTGTTTATTAAGTAATTAGGTCCAAACAATATTTATGTCTTAGCAGCTTTGCACCTGCTGGGCACTGCTTAAGTTCTCAAACCTTGGAATCGGGTTGGACACAATCACCCTCATTTCCAGCTCCACAATGATTTCCCCGAGGGACTTGCTTTTTATCACATCAACTGCGGAGAACCCCTCGGATGGAATGTAGAGGCATCTGAAATTGAAGTGTAAACCAGCACGATTGAGTAGTTCCCTTTGTGTCCGACAGATGGCGCTACGTTCCCCTTAAAATTCAAAGCAAACGCGGCGCCCCTGAGAGTTTGCTGGGACCCCAGGGAGCCTTCACGGACGGTTTGGGAAATGATTTACAGGTCCTCCATTCACCGGCCCTGACCACTTATTCAGCCTCATCTTGTATCTCTCTCCTTGTCTGGAACATTGTAGCTCCAGCGGCCTTTTATTTTCCCCCAAAGGTCAAGCTCCTTCCTTGCTCAGTCTTCTTTTCATGCTGTTGTTTTTTCGGGGGACTCTTCAACCACAGAAACCTTCCTCAATTTCCCTAAACTATATCAGGACCCCCTGTTAATTTCTCACTAGACTACAGGATCCATGAAGGCAGGGACTGTGTCTGTTTTGTTCATTTTATACTCAGCGCCAAGCACATTTTCTGGCGCACAGTAGAAATTCAATACTTAGAAAACAAAACTACATTCCTGACATGCTTATTGAGAAATTAATTTTCAGACGCACAAGTAATCTAGTTGTGAAATACAAGAGAAATTCCTTTCTCGTTGTCAATTTAATTCGTCAGCAAGCAATCATAAATCTGAGAGTTAATAGCATTTTAGAATGTCATTGCCAGCATACCTATAACAGCATTTAAAAAACAAATTTAAGGGAAAGAATAATCTTTTCAGCAAATCGTTCTTAGACAACTGGATATCCACATGCAAAAGAATGAAGTTGGACCCCTACGTTGACATACTAAAAAATTAACTCAAAATAGATCATAGACCTATCTGTGAAGCTGGAACTGTAAAATTCTTAGAAAAAACAAAAAACAAAAAGCATGGGAGTAAACTTTATAAACCTAGATTAGGCAATGGTTTCTTATAACACCAAAAGTACAAGCAGCAGAAGAAAAACTAGATAAACTTGACTTTATCAAAATTTCAGTTTTCAGCTTCAAAGGACACCATTAAGAAATATAATATTCTATATCAACTATACTTCAACTTAAAAAAAGGATACCATTAGGAAAGTGAAAAGACAGCCCACAATCCACAGAATGGGAGAATGTTTCTGCAAATTATATGTCTAATAAGGGACATATCCAGAATACATTTTAAAAATCTCTTACAACTCAATAAAAAGACAAATAACAATGAAAAAAATGGACTAAGGATATTAATAGACACCTCTCCAAAGAAGGTGTACAAATGGCCAATAGGCACATGAAAAGATGCTCAACATTAACCGTTAGGGTAATCCACATCAAAACCACAAGAAGATACCACTTCACACTCACAGGGATGGCTAAAATAAAAAAGACAAACAATAGCAAGTGTTGGTAAGGATATAGAGAAATTGGAACCCTTGTACATTGTGGGTGAGATTGTAAAATGGTGTGTCCACTTTGGAAACGTTTGACAGATGGTTAAAAATGAAGTTACCATATGACCCAGTAATTCCACTCCTAGGCGTATATCCCAAAGAAATGAAAATATATGTTCACACAAAAATTTGTACACAAATGTTCATGGTAGCAATATTCACAATAGCCAAAAAGTGCAAACAACGGAAATGCCCATCAACTGATGAATGGATAAAGCAAATGTGGTATATCCAGGCAACAGAATATTATTTGACCATAAAAAAGAATGAATTACTGACATATACTACAACATGGATGAACCTTGAAAACATTATGCTAAGTGAAAGAAGTCAGCCACAAAGGACTACATATGATTCCATTTGTCTGAAATGTTCACAACAGGAAAATCTACAAAAATCTAGATTAGTGGTTGCCAGGGACTGAGGGGAGAAGGGGATGTGGAGGGACTGCTAATGGATATGGGGTTTTCTTTTGGGGGGTGATTAAAATGTTCTAAAACTAGATTGTGGTGATGGTTGCACAACTGTGAATATACTCAAAAACATTGAATGGTGCACTTTAAAACGATGAATTTTATGGTATGTGAACAATATCTCAACATAGCTGTTATTAAAAAAACACTTTTTTTTTGGCTGTTATGCTTTTAATGGAGGGAGGTACAAAATGCATCAACGCAAAACAGTGTTTTACATACTCATTAGCATAGTGATTAATGTTAATTTAGTGATACACAGTGTGTTAAACCTCAAAAACTACAAAGTTTCCTGCAACCTAAGATAATGGAAAGGCTCCTTAAGTTTTTACCCACCACCTTTAGTTTTAAAGTTCTAAATGGTTATCTGGGGGAACTAAAAAATAATAGGCTCGTTTCAGCTGTGGTTCAAAAATTCTAAGGATGTTGTATGGCAATGACACTGGGACTGTGAAGTTTCCCCAAAAGGGCTTTCTAGATGACCACATCACAAACTTTTAAAGTATTTCCAATAACGTATAGGCAAGTTGAGCGGCTTGATAGTTTAAAAGCCTGGAAAGCAACTAAGATGTCTCATCTTACAGAATTTTAAAACATGATATAAATACCATTTCTCTCCTACAGAGAAACTTTTTAAAGCACGGACATAACTTTAAGGATACTAAGGAAACATCAATAGTCTTCATAAAGCTTCAATAAACACCCCAAGGCACAGTGTTCAAAACAGCCTATTCACTAAAATGTCACTGCATTATAAGGTATAGGTATGCTATGCTTGCAGTGAGAGGGCATTTAATTTATGCCTAGTTAAAAGCACCAGGTGTCCAGTTCAGCTTGCATTTACACAGGATGCACCAGTAACACTTAGGATAGTGAATAATTCAAGTACTACATTTCCAACATGTCTTGCCTTTTGCTTTTTGATTAGTCAGCACTGGGGCTCTTCTGCCTGTAGTTCTTCAGAATATTTTGAAAGAGGCTAGGATTACCCTGAATATAGTCTTCAAGAAATATGGAGCCCTTCTGAAAGAGCTATCTAGGTACTTAAATAATAACGTTTAGAGACGGGAATTAAGATGAAACTTGCAATAGCTGAGTTTGTTTCAAAAAAAGAAAAATAATGTAGAATCTGGCATGTAAGCTAAAATGTTTTGTAATTAATGTCAAAAATTGCCAAGATTGTTAATACATGTTTTGGTAAGAAAAAACCACTATACTGTCAAGGTTAATTATTTGTGTGAAATATATTATATTATATTAAAAGATATTAAATTATATTAATTAAACAGAAGAATTCACCGTAAATGGAAGAAAACCCACAACAAGGGAAGCATCCAAAGAAGGGCAATCAAAACGTTAGGTAAGTTTACTAGTATTAGAATACATCAACACACCTTGATTATAGAACTATTTCATTTTTAAAACTACGGTGCTTTAATGTACTTCTAACAACAACCCAAACTAAGGAGCCATGGAGGCTTATGAAAAAGACCTACCCACTACGATGCTGTGTTTCTAGTGTAGGGGTGAATTAATACTTCTGTTAGAAGAAACTGAATCACCTCAGCGTCAACAAACAGCCTTTTTCTTTTACACAGTAACTCATAATTTGATGACTTATTATGTCTCTTCACTAGTTCAAAATTAGGCAGAAAAGGAACTACATCAGACCCAGAAATGCAATGATTTGGCAAGCTGCAGCCACTCAGCTCATGGATTTGTGATAATCTGCAGAAAATTGGCTTGACTCTAGTACTCCATTCCTTCATATCTGTAGAGGAGTTCAATATAACCATTTTTCTTTATCAACTTTAAGCTGCATACAGGCAAAGAGATCACACACTGCTGGGAGGCCGTAACGGTCTGGGGGAAAGTTGTGCTCCTCCTGTAGGAGCGAATTAAGTAATACTTCCTTGGCCTTCTTTTTTTTTTTTTTTTTTTTTCGGTATGCGGGCCTCACTGTTGTGGCCTCTCCTGTTGCGGAGCACAGGCTCCGGACGCGCTGGCTCAGCGGCCATGGCTCACGGGCCCAGCCGCTCCGCGGCACGCGGGATCTTCCCGGACTGGGGAACGAACCCGTGTCCCCTGCACCGGCAGGCGGACTCTCAACCACTGCGCCACCAGGGAAGCCCCCTTGGCCTTCTTTTGAAGTAGCCATTTGTCTTCTCCTAAGGATAACTGGCTAAGATTTCCCGTCTTCTTTCCTGGCAAGACCCAGTCAGCTGGGTTAAAGGGACACCAGGAAGTGGCCAAGTGGCTTGTAAGCTTTGGTATGCCACCTCTGTCCTCTGTAAGAGGCACTTCCTTGGGACATCCTTCTTTGCATGGGGGGGTAATGAGCCACTCTGACAAGGGACTGTTCCTTATGACTTGGAAGGAATCAGCAATTCTAGAAGAAGCCATTGCCTTTGGTGCCTTAGCTTGTTCTGTTTCCTCTCTTCTGGATGGACAGAGCCACATATTCAGGGAATCTTTATGTTTCTCAGGTTCAGGTTTCTGTTCCACAGGCATACCACTTTTATCCTTTCCTTCTTTCTTCAGAAGCCATTTACACAGAGCTTCCTTCTCAAAATTTTCATCACACACGCACTCTGCAAAGCTTGTACAGGGCTCATTGGCTTTGCAGACCTCCTCTACTTTACATGGGTCTTGATGATTCTGGACAAGCCAATCCTCAGTAATCATGCTGGGAGTGGACAAGGGGCCTCCAAGTGGTCATTCAGGCACTTCAGATTGCCCAGATTCTCAATCTCCACACTTTTGGGCTGTTTACCCTGACAAGTGGTACAGGAATCAGGCTTGACGAGCCAATCATTCACACCATAGGACTCCTGGAACACCTGGAACAAGAGCTTAAACTTCTCACTGGTTTCACAGCTGCCATTCCCAGGCTTCTCAAGCTTATGGGATTCCTGGGGAGTCACCAGCCAATCAGAAAGCTCCACCTCATCTTGATCAAGAAGCACTAGATCTCCAACCTTTTCAATTTCACTGGAGTAAGAACTGGTAGTAGAATAGCTGTTACACTTTTGGTAACTTGTTTCCCAGCAAAAGAAACTTCTTGTTGCTGACTCTTGTGGAGCCAGTTTTCCAAGCCCTTTAGGTTGCCCCAGACATTACTGAAGAAATTGCAGGCTCTAGCAGAAGTCTGACTATTCTCCAAGGTTCTGCTTTTGGGTGAGCCAGTCCTGCAGATTGGTACTGGGCATATAAGGAGCCTGGCAACCACTGGCAGGTTTGCTTCCAAGGAGCCATTTGCTGAGAGGGACTGCTGTGGTGCCGGATGCTGACTTTTGCTCTGGCAATGTGATGTAGCCTCTTTTCTCCAGGAAGGGCCTAATATTTGTTGAACTAGCATGAGCCATCAGGTGCTCAGAAATTTGAATGGTCTTGAGAGACCCAAACGTGGTGATTGCCTGGTGCAGGGCAGTTATTATCGGTTTCAAAGAGCAGGACAGTCGAAGCTTCAGGTTTTAGGGTCAAACTGCCCAGTCTCTCCGGGCACACAGAGACTTGATTGGCTAGATCTTTGTTTTGGGTGCACTCCAGCTGGTGAATAAGACAATTGAACTAGCCCAGTAACCAGTAGAGTTGTTGGACCTGCTGCTGAAGCATCTCCTCTTTAAGCTGCTAGATGAGACCTACCTGTTCATACAGCCACACCTCATGGCTTTGAAGGCATTCCTGGTGATGACTTATGCAGCTGTGAATCTGGGCTTTGACCTCTCGCAAGTTATCTTTAATTTGCTGTTCAGCCCGAAGAACTCCACTAAGTCCCTCCATGCATCTCAACACCTCAGAAGGGTTCTTTATTACTGGAGCAGCCACTCTGGTCTGTGAGGTACTCCTCTGCTACCTGTTCCTCCTTGCAGGCCAGTTCGCCACCCTGCGAGCTGCCCAGCAAGCAGGACGCTGCTTTCTCCGGGACCAGGGTGACAAAGTTTCCCCGAACCCGCAGGCTGTGCCCCGCCCGTGAGCCTGGCAGCATCCGACGGGCGGGCCGGAGCACGCACAAAAAAAACACCTTTGAAAAGTATTTATTGTCTCCCTTATGCCCTGTAGAATACAATTCTGACTGTACAGTTGCATTAAAAGCTCACAAGAACTCGTACCTCCTACCACTCCATCTCCATTCTCTACCAAGCTCATAGGCTCCAGTCGTAGCTAGCAACTTGGGGTTTCTTGTGCTTTATACTGGTACTGCTGAGGCTTTGTACATTTGGTTCCCTCTGCTTTGAATGTCCTGTCCCTATCTGCCTAGTTAACTTCCACTTATCCCTTAAGACCCAACTCTTGGGACTTCCCTGGTGGTGCAGTGGTTAAGAACCCGCCTGCCAATGCAGGGGACACAGGTTCGATCCCTGGTCCGGAAAGATCCCACATGCTGCAGAGCAACTAAGCCCATGCGCCACAACTACTGAGCCCACGCTCTAGAGCCTGCATGCCACAACTACTGAGCCCACGTGCCACAACTACTGAAGCCTGCACGCCTAGAGCCCATGCTCTGCAATAAGAGAAGCCACAGCAATGAGAAGCCCACACACTCACTAAGAGTAGCCCCCGCTCACCGCAACTAGAGAAAGCCCGGGCACAGCAACGAAAACCCAACACAGCCAAAAAAAAAAAAAAAAAAAAAAAAGACCCAACTCGCTCCAAACTGAGCTGGCCTTCCTTCTGCTCCCAAGGCATCCTGTACATACCCCACTGGAGCATGCGTGGTATTGTCCCATAGATACTGGCTTCCTTGATGTATTCTCACAGAACTGACTTTCTTCAAGGCAGGGACTGTGTTATTCTTATCCTTGCATCCTTTACCCTAGCAGAGATGCTCAGTGAATGATATAAAGGGATGAATGAATGAATGAAATGAATAAACTCTTCTCATTCTTGATTTGGTTTTCGATCTCTTGCCTACTCTTATTCATGTCTGTTAACATACAGTTTTAGTATGTTACATTTTTAATGTCTGTATGACTTTCTGGGATATAAAAATCCACAGCTTTTGTAATAAAGTAAGCTAAACAAAGGCTCTCCACCTTAAATATATTAGTAGCAAGTTTCTTTTCTCAGATGCTATTTTTGTATGGTTTGTATAATTTAGATATCCAGTTGCTACTTATCACAAATTCAATTAATATCAGAAACAACTGATAGGTGGATCTGATAAATGTGTTTGTGAGTAAATAAATTGAAACTAGCATTTATAAATGTAGAGTTTGAGACCATTTTGAATTACATTTCACTACTTACTACATTTCACTGCTGCTACCCTCTACCTCATCCCCTCTTCCCTTGACATAGACTGCTAAGTTCCTTTATTGTGAGGTCATCTTCCTAAATTAGAAAGAACTAAGGATGAGACATGGAAGACGCAAAGTGAGTTTTGTGGATCATCTTCCTAAATTAGAAAGAACTAAGGATGAGACATGGAAGACGCAAAGAGTTTTGTGGAGTGAGTCACAGAGATCAGACTCCGACACACATCTCCCACAATGTTTATTTTCTAGTTCTAAGTTCAAACCTGGATTTAGAAAAATGCATGACTTTCCTCCTGACCCGTCTTTTCGCTCAGGCGTGGGCTAGGAAAGAGATGTCAGATGAAGCAGGTATGTGGGTAGAAAAGTACATTTGGAAGTGATGAGCATCTTTACGTTTACACTTGTCTTTGTCAGGAAGTGGCTGTGGGAGCTGAGTATGATGTGTCTTGACAGGGAGTGGGGCTTGAACAGAATTTATCCACATAATCTTCCAGATTCACTGTTTTACTTAAGACTTGAAAAATGATTCTGAAATTTTACATGCCACAGAAACTCCATCTAGTCTGTTTTGTGGGAGAATATGCATTACGGGTATTCACTTTTCCAATTTTCTAAGAAATCTTGAGCAAAAACTTTAGCTGAGTCTTACAAAACAATACCAGTGAGACTTGGGATTGCTTCATGACTGTTGCCTGTGAGTTGGTAAAATCATGCTCTCCCCTTCACTCTGCACTGATGGTAATGGCCCCAGGGTACCTTTTCCTGTGCTGGAAGGAGCCTTACGTACATTATCTCACTTGATCCTCACCACAACCCTGAGAGGGAGGAGGTAACGTAAGCCCCACTTTACACGTGAGGAAACAGCCTTGGAGCAGTTAACTAAATGGAAATGGCCCGAGATTGCACCACTGTTGTGTCAGAGCTGATCCATCCTCTTTGAGGTTACTCTCACTTAGTTCCTAATGGCTTTTTGTTGCCGTCAACCATGTGTGGTCCAGCAAATGGAAAATTAGAGTTTAGACGTGTGCCTTCTAGTACGGGACTGTTTAGGGTCCTTCTGTCCCACCCGTTAATCATTTCCTTGGGCTTGAAACTGCTAAAGAGAACAGATGTGATATGGTAGGCAGAATAATGGCCCCCCAAAGATGTCCCTGTCCTGTGAATATGTTACCCTACATAGCAAAAGGGACTTTTTAAAAAATAAATTTATTTATGTATTTATTTATTTTTGGCTGCATTGGGTCTTCATTGCTGCGCACGGGTTTCCTCTGGTTGCGGTGAGTGGGAGCTACTCTTCGTTGCGGTGCGCGGGCTTCTCATTGCAGTGGCTTCTCTTGTTGCAGAGCACGGGCTCTAGGCACAACGGGCTTCAGTAGTTGCAGCACGTGGGCTCAGTAGTTGTGGCTCGCAGGCTCTAGAGCACAGGCTCAGTCATCGTGGCACATGGGCTTAGTTGCTCCGTGGCATGTGGGATTTTCCCGGATCAGGGCTCGATCCCGTGTCCCCTGCATTGGCAGGTGGATTCTTAACCACTGCGCCACCAGGGAAGTCCAGCAAAAGGGACTTGGTGGATGTGGTTAAGTAAATGATTGTTGAGATGGGAGATTATCCTAAATTACCCAGTGGTAATCTCAGTGGTCCTTAGCAGTGAAAGAGGAAGGCAGGAGAGAGAGAATCAGAGATGTGATGACTGAAGCAGAGGTGCTCTCAGGGGGCCACAAACCAAGGAATGTGGGCAGCCTCTAGAAGCTGGAAAAGGCAAGGAAACAGATTTTCCTCCTAGAGCCTCCAAAAGCAATGAAGTGCTGCTTTTAGCCCCATGAGTCATTTCTCACATCTGACCTCCAGAACTGTAAGACAATAAGTTTGTGTTGTTTTAAGCCACTAAATGTGTGGTAATTTGTTACAGCAGCCACAGGAAACTGATACACGTGATGTCTGACACTCAGATCCCTCCACCACACAGAGGCCAAAATTCATGCAACAATGCTTGGTAATGCTGTTGCTTTACCAAGCGGCGGTAAGTTCTGGTTTTAAACAACAGGTGTGATGAGTTGTTACTGGCTCTGACGTTCTAAGATCTGGCCTCACAAGGGCACGTAGAAAGGCCTTGCAGTCTTCGGGAGCTTCCTTTTTATTCTCTTTATAGCACTAAAGCACCTTAAAGTTGTTACTTTATCATCTATTGAGCACCTACTATGTACCAGATTCCAGAAATCCAAAGATGAGTAGGACTCAGATCCTGGAAGGAGCTTCCAGTCTACTGGGGTGGCAGAACACGTGAACAAGTGATTACAAGGCAATGCAATACGTGCAAAGACGAGAAAACATCTTCAGGAAAAGAATCCTAGTACATGGGAACTGTGAACTCTGAGGAAGAGGAGAGGGACAAGGAGGCTTGGAGAAGGGTTGATATCACAGCTGGTGGGCGGGGGGGATTAACATCTTCGGAATCCCCAGCTTTGGTAGGCGAGGTTCTAACACCTAATCTAGCTCCCCGTGTCCCCAGACCTGGTCTCTGCTGGGGCTGTAGCCCCTGTAGAATCTCTTTGATGCAAAATTCAAGGCTGAGAAGGGAGGGGGACCCTAAGAGGAAGAGTTCAAGAAGGAAAACTCCTGATACCCATACAGAGCAAATGTTTGGAGCCCTGGAGATTCATTCTCCATGATTCTCTCAGAGCCTCAAGAGACATCAAGAAATGGAAAGGTTTCATAAACTGTAATGTACCACCTAATGTAAAGTATTATTTTCTACTTGCTTAAGATTCATGCTTAGACATTGGGAAATTTCTTCTCAATTTTTGTCTCTAAACTAAGTCAAGGGACTTCCCTGGTGGCGCAGTGGTAAAGAATCCACCTGCCAATGCAGGGGACACAGGTTCGAGCCCTCGTCCAGGATGACCCCACATGCCGCGGAGCAACTAAGCCCTTGCGCCACAACTGCTGAGCTCGCGTGCCACAGCTACTGAAGCCCGTGTGCCTAGATCCTGTGCTCCGCAATGAGAAGCCACCGCAATGAGAAGCCCACACACCGCAACGAAGTGTAGCCCCCGCTCGCTGCAACTAGAGGAAGCCCACACACAGCAACGAAGACCCAACACAGCCAAAAATAAATAAATAAAATAAATAAATTTATAAAAATAAAATAAAATAAAAATAAACGAAGTCAATCTTCCCATTAAGAAAATAAGCACAAGCTATGGACATAAAAAATAGGTCTGTTTCCTGTGCAATACCTAACATGCTCCATTTATAATACATTAACTTTTGGGTATAAGAATTTATCACACAAACTAGGGCATAACCCTTCTCATTATGATTTTCCATCCCTAAATTTACTTAATCCTGAGAACATATGCACACCATTTCCTGAGAAACACTGGCATACTAGGAAACTGAATTTTAAAGCTGGAAAGGACTTTAAAGATAATCACAGCTTATAATACAGATGAAGGTCTGCAGGGATTGAAAGTCCTTCAAATTTACAGAGATGGGGCAGTGCCAAGATTAATACTCGTTTCCCAACTCCCAGCCCGAAGTTCTTGCCGTTACACGGCACTTCTGGCTTAGTACACCTTAAGGTTTATCTGCACTCACTTACTATTTTGTTTCCAACAGTTTTAGGTACTCAACAATCCTACTTTTTTAGTGCAAGTTTTCTTCACAAAATCAGTTCAACTATTAATCAGAGTTTTAAATTCATATTACCAATTTTACAAATGAAGAAAGGTAGAAATGATAAATGTTCAGGAAAAAAGGTAGCATAAATTAGTCCCAACACTGATGAATGAAATACTTTATTAAACCTTCCTTTTATTCAACATAACCACATAAAGTGTTTCATTTAAAACATTTTCATTATACACTCATAAAGCATTGAATCTTCATGAAAAATTTCCTCAAAGAATACGGTGCCAATTTTTTCTATGATAAATGCGATGGATACTCGTAACAAGTATAAAAAAGGTTTAGTTAGAGAAGAGCCTTGGCTCAGTTATATGGGTTTTGCTAGAAGAGGTTGTGGTTGCCAAAGAGGGAGGACTCTACTCTTGGGTCCACTTATTTGATGGCAGCTGTCGTAGCTGTGGCCTCCTGAGGAAAAGACTACTAGCAGAGAGTGCAATCCATTTCCTACCAAGTCTAATCTATAAAAGGATATTACCAGGGGATGTTACTACCCCAGATTTCCCCCTATTATTATGATTCCAACCACAGACTTTTAGAAAGCGATTTCCCACCTCTGTTTATCATTTTGCTTTTGCTGAGTAATTCAATCAACTAGGGTAACCCCCTCCCCGCCCCCAGTGTTTGTTCTCGTTGAATTGATGGAAGGAGATCTAAATAATTCGCGCCATCTCTGATGGGGGTTTTCCAAAAAGACCCACAACGTATGAATCCAGCCCCTTTCAGGGGAAACCACAAGCGAATAAAAGAGACACCTTGGAGCGCCATTCGCCTCACACGCGCCCAACCCCTGGAGCTGCGCCCTGGCCCTCGGGAGGCAGTGTGGAAACGCCCGCCGTGCGAGCCGGCGGACGGGACGGGTGGTGCCCCAGCGCTGAAGGCCTTCGCGTTGGGGCCCGGGGTTCGGACCACGGCCGCACAGCCCGCGGGGGCACGCGGGGTCAGGCCGAGGACGCGGGGGGGCCGGCGGGCTGGAGCGCCTGCCCGGGGCGTGCCCACGTGACCGCCCCGCCCTCGCCGCAGCCCCCCGAGCGGTCGCCGCCTTTTGGGCCGCACTCCCGGCGTGCCCCGCACTCGCCGCCTCCCGGCCGCCCCTCCTTCCCTTCGCAGCGCCACACCGCTGGAGCCCGAGCCGCCGCCGCAGCCTCAGCCGCGGACGCTATGGTAAGGCGGGCGCGCCGACCGGGGGGCCGGGGGCCGGGGGGCCGGGGCGCGGCGAGCACAGCCCCCCGCGCGGCACCGCGTGGCCCTGGGCCTGAGGCCGCCATTTTAACCTGATTTTGGCCTCCAAGGTGGGAGCTCCTGCGCTGCGGCCCCGCTGCTCTCTCTCCACCGGCCGGCCTGCCCTCCCGCCGTCAGGCCCGGCCGGCCGCTCTTCGGATACCTGGGGGCGGGGAGGGCCCGGGCGCGGGGCGAGGGTCGGGGGGGCGAGGGTCGGGGGCCTAAGTGTGGCGGGCGGGCGGCGGCCGGGGGCGCGGGAGGGTCCGCCGAGCTTTGCCCCCATCCCGCTCGCCGCCTTTGCCCTCCCCTTGCTACTTTTATTCCCACGCGCGCTCTCAGATTGGTACGTGCTGTAAAGCCCTTGCTGGACGCTTTCGGTGGGGGTCTTGAGGGCCTGTCGTAGAACCCTTAGGGGGAGATTAAGGAGGTGGGAAAACTCTTGAACACGCTTTCTCGCGGTAAAAAGCTTTTACACGCGATCCGTTAGTTTTGAAGGGTCTGCATTTGAGCTGTGAGGCAATTATGTTGTAGCCGTGGGCGGTTTGGAGTTCACACTTGATTCTCTTTCCTTATGAGGAAAGGGCCCTGGGTAGGATGACTTTAAAGAAAAAAATAGTAGAAGCATTAACTGAAATCCGAAAGTGTTTTTTTAAGGCCTGCCGGGTTGACACAATACAGAAGGTATTTTTGCTGCTGCTCCTGAAGCTCTGACATCACCCAGTGAAATAGGAAACATTTCAGGGATGGGACAGCCTGTATTTGTCCCTTTCCCTCTACTTGCCAATTACTTCACCATCCAAACACCTTTTTAAAAAAGGATGAATGGGGCAGGATGAGTTAGAATCCTTAGGTGCATCATATACTGATACTTAAAATGTGGCAGATCTGATTGGACTACTTGCATGGTATGATGCAACTTTTGATATCCAGACTAAAGTGAATCCTCTCTAGGCAAACTAATTTTGGCTAAAACCAAAATACTTGTTCTAAATTACTGTTCTTTCTTTATTTTCAGGCTTCTGGAGTTACAGTGAATGATGAAGTCATCAAAGTTTTTAATGATATGAAAGTAAGGAAATCTTCTACACAGGAGGAGATCAAAAAAAGAAAGAAAGCAGTTCTCTTCTGTTTAAGCGATGACAAAAGACAAATAATTGTAGAGGAAGCAAAGCAGATCTTGGTGGGTGACATTGGTGATACTGTAGAGGACCCCTACACATCTTTTGTGAAGTTGCTACCTCTGAATGATTGCCGATATGCTTTGTACGATGCCACATACGAAACAAAAGAGTCTAAGAAAGAAGACCTAGTATTTATATTCTGGTGTGTAAAAACAAAAGAAAAAAGTACTTTTAAAATGCAAGGATTATTATTAACATAGTCAGTTTTGCCTTTCTTTTTCTTTTAAATAGGATTCAACAATTTTTTTTCCCCCTGTAGGGCTCCTGAAAGTGCACCTTTAAAAAGCAAGATGATTTATGCTAGCTCTAAAGATGCCATTAAAAAGAAATTTACAGGTACAAACACTGAATATTTTGTGCAGAAGAATTGCCCTCTCTTACTTATAATAAAGTAACAGGATAATGTTTTTTCTTTTTAGGTATTAAACATGAGTGGCAAGTAAATGGCTTGGATGATATAAAGGACCGTTCAACACTTGGAGAGAAATTGGGAGGCAACGTAGTAGTTTCACTTGAAGGAAAACCCTTATAAAATGACAGTCAAGTGCCATCTGGATCTTAAGGAGCTTCCATTTCTCCAGCTCAGTCAATTGGAATAGTATTAGGTTTTTTTTGTTTTTTTTTTTTCTTCCTCTTCCCACTGGGTCCTTCCAACACAATGAATGAAGGAAATATCATTCATGTAAGCAGCCTATCAGTGATTGCCATTAGACTGTTTAATACTGTTACTTTTATGTAGAACCCAAGGAATGCCTTCCCGTCATATTTTAGCCAAAACAACTGGTTATATGCCTCCCTTGCAGCAAGCAGTACAATGAATGTGAATGTCAATGTGAGTAGCTTAGAACACTACAAAGGGTTAAGCTAATTGAATGCCTTGAAAGTATTATCCACTGGTGAGATGGTAAACTTTATTCAGTATTATTTATAGTTGCACTTGATTGCAGTTCTGTGAGGCTTGAGCATTCATACACCTCACCTGCCTTGGCAAGCCTATTTTTTGTGACATGGCAGCACAGATATAATACTATGCATTGAAAGCACTTTTTTTGTAATGAGTTTAATCCCCCACCCCAAAAGGAATGCCAATTAAGTTAACTGTCATCAACGTATCCTAGTACCTCAGTGTTCATTCCTGTTACCTGTGTATCTTCTTAAAAGAAATAGCTGTTACTAATGCCTTTTTGTCTTCCATTGAGTGTACACTACTGAATAAGTGTAGGAGTTTTATGTTTACCATGTAAGTCTTGCGACACTAAAGATATTTTGAATATCAGTCATGATGGCAATTTCTGTATAAAAGAGCCTTAAATGGAACATTGTTTTTTGAGATCAAGCCCCACCCTCACAAAAATGGCCACGTTGCAATAAAAATTGTGGCATATTACAGAACGTTGCCTTGTTTTCCTTGGACATTTTGCAAAATACCATGTGAAGCAACTCCTAGGGTAAACAGCTATTATTAATCTCTGCACTGGTCATTTAAGAATTTTTTTGTACAGCCTTCTTGCGTGATATTTTCCAGTTTGTTGTGTTTATTTGGTTTAAAAAATATTCTATCCTAAAGGCAACTAATACAAAATATTAACGTTACAGAGGTGAACTTTTATAAGCTTTATTTATTTCCTTATGTGTTAATATGATCAGGAATTATTTTTTTGCACTTTGACATAAATACTCTTCAATATCTGATTTGTTCTCTGGATAAATTAGGGTAGTTATTTTTTAATTCACGTTTACATTTCTAATTAGTTGACTAGTAGTAGAAGAAGCAGGAAGCTCTTATTGCACATTTGGTCATAATGAAAATAATTTGTAAAATGTCCTTCAAAAGTTTAATAATACTTCTCATGTTTAGGAACTTTCAGCTACTATTTCTTAATATATTTCACAAATTTGAAAAAAAATTGTTACAGCCGTCTTAAACATTAGTAGTGGGATTTGGCTGTGATCCAGGCAGCTCTCCTTATAGAGAATTTGATCTGTTCAGTGTGAGCAGTTTGCTGTTAGCCAGAGCTATTTATGGCAAACACATGCTTTTGTATCTTGTCATAGTTATCCACAAATGGCAAAACTGGACTTGATTCTACTGGTATGCAAAACAGGCATGCTAGTAAGTAGTGGATTGTAGCTTAGAACTTAAACCCATAGCTCTGAAGAATGCTCTTATTAGAAAACAGGAAATGAAAAATCCCCCTTGTTTTAATATGTAGAAGTAATGTGAGTTAAATTTTTTTCCATATTTTCAGCAGGGTTTTCAGATGGAAACAAAAATAGGAGTTAAATGTCCAGGTTTCTGTTTAGAATTATATGAATGGCTTGGGATCTTTTGCACTGAGCAGTTTTATTTCAGGCTTCCAGCTGTCCCTGTGAATTATCCTGGACATTTTGATGGCTTTTTGGTAAGGCTAAACTCATAAGCAAAGCGTGAGAATACTGACATATATATACTAAACCATATGTGTAACCAGTACTTGTACCATGAAATTTTTAATTATTTTCCTCATTCTTCTAAAAAATAAGGGACTCTAAATTTAAAGTTGTGCAGTATCTTTTGTTTTTATAGTGATTTCTCAACTTTCTGAAATGCCTCTTTAATTCTATATAATTTCAGAGGTTAAATATTGCTTTAAACTGTGGTACTTTGATTTGTTAGATTGACAGAACTGATACTAATATAAAGTTCATCTTTGAAATACATCTTTGTGCATAAAGCCAAAAATAATGATAATTAATTGTTCATGTGTTGAGACTAATTAGGTATTTGAAATGATCATTTTACTTCACAATCATTTAAATAAAACAGTGTTCCAGTTAGCTTTAAAAAGGTATACGGTGCTAATTAGTAAAATATTGAGGACAATATTTTACTGCTAGCTTGCAAAATTATAAGTGTTTAAAAAATAAAGTATATGAAAATATGTAAAGCTGTTGAGATGTGTTTACTTTGGGACGCTAAAATTTTTTTTAAACTAATATTGCAGATCAGGGAGGCACTATTATCTTTAGTCTGTTTTTTAGGATTTTTGGTTGACATACTTTCTCATTTAGAGATATCAATATTCTTTGAAAACTGAGTGTTGTAGCAATTAATTTTGACATTTTCAGACAAATGGAAACAGTTGGCATTTGTCCCAAACTGGCTATCAGCTGTTGTTTTCCATCATTATCTAAAATAATGTGGCCAACTTTGTGTATTTAATGTGCCTTTTTAGTAGGTTGGAAGAAAAGCCTCTTAGGTTTGAATTTCTCTGATACAGATTCTTTGTAACAGCTAATTTATGGAATCTAGCAAATGAGCTCTGGGAGAAAATTTTTTTAAGTGTTTTCTTGGTAAGGAATAATCTCAGCAATGGTAAATCACAGAGGGGTTGGGACACTTTTCATTAATTAGGTTTGCCACTCTGAAAAAATAATCTGGTTCAGTTCTTCATTGGTCCTGTTTTTGCTTGCAAATTTAATAATAGTTTGAGATCCCAAACAAACGTGAATATTCATTTTTCTATGAACATTAAAGCTACTAGAGATGTGCAGGCAGGCTCCAATGGATACTGCTTTTGAGACAGCATGAGTTTATAAATGTTCTGTGTCTCATCTCAGCCAATAAATAGGTCCGAGGCTTTTCTTTTGCACTAGAGCATCCAAATAATTGCTTTCTTTCCATGTAGATCAGGAGTCATCCTTCCACTTCAGTTTCCTGTCAGAAAACAATTGTGCAAATTAATCTCTCTGAACCTCAGTTTCTTTATATGAGAATGATGATATCTATCTACCATGCCTGGTTGCTGAGGATCAGATATGGAAATGCTTTTTGGAAGACAGGAAAATACTATGTAAATGTAATTATTTAAACTTCACTCTAAGTAAATATAGTTAAGAACCACGTTAACAATAAGATTTTTTTTTTTTGCGGGCCTCTCACTGTTGTGGCCTCTCCCGTTACGGAGCACAGGCTCAGCGGCCATGGCTCACGGGCCCAGCTGCTCCGCGGCATGTGGGATCTCTCCGGACCAGGGCACGAACCCGTGTCCCCTGCATCCGCAGGCGGACTCTCAACCACTGCGCCACCAGGGAAGCCCAGCAATAAGATTTATTGTAAGTCTTTGAACCTCTTTATTTTATTATTGTAACTATTTTACTTAATCTCACAGGTTGTTTAAGGACTAATTACCTGGTAAACAGGGTCTGTTTTACGGAATGAAGTGTAGCCCCTGAGTTGTTGTCCATGGCTGCTCTTAATCTTTTTAGTGTAATTTTCTTTTTCACATGTGACCAGTCAAAGACTATAGATTTTTCCCCAAATTTTGAAGTAAAAAATAAAAGAAGAAGTAAAGAAATATTATCATTTTGGAATATGTGGCATAAATTTATGATCCAGGTTGTTGAAAATCTATGACTGTATATTAGTTAATTAATACTCTAGGTAATCCTTTATAGTTCTCAAGGCACTTGAAATACATTTGATCTCCTTAGGTCCTCTTAATAAGCTAAACCATATTTCTCTGCTGCACATGAAGAAACTGAAGTTTGGAGAAGTTAAGGGACATCCCAGCTGTTGAGTAGCAAAACAGATTGCAGTCCAGTATACTTTTCATTCTGCCTTCATATAGTAACATACAATGAGTTACTAATTTTCTTTCCTTTTTTTTTTTGTTTGCGGTATGTGGGCCTCTCACTGTTGTGGCCTCTCCCGTTGCGGAGCACAGCCTCCGGACGCACCGACTCAGCGGCCATGGCTCACGGGCCCAGCCGCTCCGTGGCATGTGGGATCTTCCCGGACTGGGGCACGAACCCGTGTCCCCTGCATCGGCAGGCAGACTCTCAACCACTGCGCCGCCAGGGAAGCCCCTAATTTTCTTTTTTAAAAGATGGAATAATCTGACTCTTTGAGCAGGACATAACTAATTATTTAGTATGTGTTTAAAGTAGCATCTCAAGAATACTTGAAAAATAGTCTTGGAATTTTTGTTTTCTAAGAAAGCCCATGCTCATAAAAATCTGAAATATTTCTACACTTCAAAGTTTTTCTTAGATGTTTCAGTATTGTAAGTTTATGGGATGTTTCAGTATTGTAAGTTTATGGGACTGTGAAATCTGTTTATGGGACAGATTGTATACACACATTTTCTAGAAAGCTGATACCTCTCAATCCTTTTCCAAAAACTTGGATATCTCCCTCTTGCTGTTCCTCTACCCATCTTTCTAAAGAGAAATAGTACAGTGTCTTATGGTGGTTAAACACTAGGACTTTGGTATCAGACTGTCTGGGTTGTTCAAATTTAGGCCTTTAATACTTCCTAATTGAATGATCTTAGTGATTAGGAAAATCACTTAACCTCTCAGAGCCTTAGTTCATCTAAAAAAGGGGATAATAATTATACCCCATCTCACAGGACCTTGAGGATAAATGAAAGCCCTTGGAATAGTTCTTGGCACATAGTAAGCATTCAGTAGGATGACTCTAAAATTGACAGTCCAAACCATTCTTTTTGAGAGTGAAAAGGAGAGCTAGTAATAATTATGCCTGAAGATAATTATATAATAATTATGCTAGGCTTAAGCTGGTACACTCCCAAGCAAACCAGTTCCCCTATCAAAAAGCAGGCTGATATCAACATGTGATAATTAAATAGAAGGAATTGTATTGAAGACTCAAGGTCATCATTTCAATTATACAATGTGCTAGCATACTAACTTGAGAGTCTCCTAAAGTATATGATTGCTCTTAAGTAATCAACCTCAGAAAGGTCAATTTTGGCTTTTTATGCCTTTTTTGTTTGTTTTGCTTTCCTTTTGATTTTCATACTTGTAACTTCTCAGACACTGCATTTTGCTGTTATCAGTATGCTTTGCCTATAGCAGCTTCTCTTATTGTTACTTTTCATCTCATGTGACTTGGAAAGCTACATTTGTTAGAACTGTGTAGAAGGAATTGAATAGACTCAGAGTGAGGGCTTCAGAGCAAAATGCCTGACTGAGCCTTCTAACATTCCTTATGGCTGTTCAAAGAACTTGGTGTATTGTCTGGGTTTTGGTTTTATTTTATTTTTTCTCAGTAAGGTTTGTAAAATAGCTGAGCTGTAGGTAAAAGAGAGATTACTGTAAACCAGTGAGGTGTCTCAAATATCATTAATATTTAAAGAAGTCATATTTGTTTTTGATTGTACTTGTGTCATTAAAGGCACACAAAAGAATTTGTTCCCATTATTAAGAGAAAGAAGGTTTATTCTTGATCCAACTTTTTTAGAGTATTGAAACAGTAGGATCTGAGAACAAACATTTGATAAATCTTTAAAAATATAAAACGCCAGTTGACTTTTTTTTAGTTTATTAGATTTTTCTTACATGTACCCTAGACATGTTCACTTGGAAGTAGCTTTGATTATTTTTCATCTAGGTATATAAATATTTTTCATTTTCTTTTTTCTGTCAGCTAATTTGATTATGCATGTACAATATTTTGGTATTTTATTTGGCATAACAAAAATTTGGAACAGATTTTTTCAAATGTATAATTTTCTCACAGAAATGAAAAAGCACTTATGTTAACAGTATATTTTCTAGTAGCATTTTTTTTTCTTGTTTAATAGGGGAATTTCAAATATTTCCTTTGGGAAGATGATAGTTACTGAGTGAATCACAAAATTCCTGGGCATGTGGCCCAAAGCTTTCTGTGTGTTCCTGTGAGCTGATGGGGCTTTTTTTTATTAGCTGCAAACTAAATCACCAGATAAAAAGAAAGGCAGTTCCCAAATTGGCATAATTAGGCACAGTTTTATAAAATGTAAAAATGACAGCAGAGTATTTTGTTCTAGAGATCATAAAACTCTGCTATAGCACACAAGAAATAAGATATGAAAGAGATGCAGACTTTATGAAATAAGTAGAAAATAATCGTACGTGAAGATTAAATTAATTAAACCTTTTTTGTGTGTAAAATAGCTGTGGGTCAAGGATAGAAAAAGAGTGATAGTCCCTTTACTCATTACTGCTTATTGATAACTGTGTTATGAAGGAATGTGTAGAAATTTTATAGTTTCCATTTCAAAAAGTCTTTTACATGAGGGAGAAGGGGGATGAGGAGCTAGCAAAACTGGTGTTAGCCATTTTCCTAATTTGAAATATATTTAGGTTTTAGAATGTAGCCAGGTTTTTGTTTGTTTTGTTTTGTTTTGTTTTTAAGGCTTAACTGAGTTTTAAAGTAAAAAAATAAAATAGTTGATTTACCTTTTTTTTTTTTTTTTTTTTTTTGCTGTACATGGGCTTCTCACTGTTGTGGCCTCTCCCGTTGCAGGCCACAGGCTCCGGACGTGCAGGCTCAGCCTCCATGGCTCACGGGCCCAGCCGCTCCGCAGCATGTGGGATCTTCCCGGACCAGGGCACGACCCGTGTCTCCTGCATTGGCAGGCAGACTCTCAACCACTGCGCCACCAGGGAAGCCCTACCATTTTTAATGCTATTACATATTGAATAATATGTACACTTTGAATAATTGCTGCATTAGAATTATATTTGTTACGAAGTTGATTTAGCAGTACTTCACTCTTTATTTTAGTTTTGTTTTATCTACCGGCTAAAAAAAAAGCTTTATGGCTATCACAGTATAGCAGTTCTTAAGAAATACCAGGTGACTGAATTAGATATCTTGTGCCCTGGCTATAGAAAAAAGTTTTGGGATTAGTTGAATTGTCCTTGCCACTGTAACAAAAAGTCTCCTTCTCTGAGCTAGATGTTTTATTTCACTCAGATTTTCTCTTGGCAATATGTAAAAGAAATGAATAGAATTTTTGCAACTGAGCCTTAGGCAAAACAAAGAAAATCTAATGACATTCTCATGGGAAAACCCTAAAAATTGGGCAAAGGTAATATGTTTGATATTCTTCTGGGTAACTCTTTAAAATAATAGTATTTCAAAAATAACATGTTCAGTGTAGAACCTTTGCAAAATACAGAAAAGGACAAATAAGGAAGTTAATCATGAGTTAATTTCTTGTGTTAAATTATTACGACTGGGCTTCCCTGATGGCACAGTGGTTAAGAATCCGCCTGCCAATGCAGGGGCCACGGGTTCGAGCCCTGGTCCGGGAAGATCCCACATGCCGCAGAGGAACTAAGCCTGTGTGCCACAACTATTGAGCTTGCACTCTAGAGCCTGTGAACCACAACTACTGAGCCCACATGCTGCAACTCCCAAAGCCCGGGTGCATAGAGCCCATGCTCCACAACAAGAGAAGCCACTGCAATGAGAAGCCTGTGCACCACAAGGAAGAGCAGCCCCCGCTCGCCGCAACCAGAGAAAGCCCGCGGTCAGCAACAAAGACCCAACGCAGCCAAAAATAAATAAATAAAATTAAATTTAAAAAATAATAATAAATAAATAAATTATTACGACTAATTGGGAGATTCCTGTATTTAAAACTAGTTTTAGGGCTTCCCTGGTGGTGCAGTGGTTCAGAGTCCGCCTGCCGATGCAGGGGACACGGGTTTGTGCCCCGGTCCGGGAAGATCCCACATGCCGCGGAGCGGCTAGGCACGTGAGCCATGGCCGCTGAACCTGCACGTCCGGAGCCTGTGGTCCGCAACGGGAGAGGCCACAACAGTGAGAGGCCCGCGTACCACCAAAAAAAAAAAAACAGACAAGTTTTAAGTTATTAGTATATGCTGGTAAGAGGGGAGATTTTATCCTTAAATATTATCTGTGCACATTCCTTAGTATTTTTCACCCCAGAAAGAAATTTGCTGTGGCTCTAGATACAGAGGAACGGATTTAGATCTTGAAAATTATGCATTGCACCTACCTGAATGCTTGCTGTATGACTTGGGGCCATCCACTGTAAATATCTGAAGCCACAAAATGTCCCTGTATTTGTCATACCACCTACTTTTGTTCCATTGGGATGTGATAATAGGCACCCTTTGCATAATTTTTACTCTTCCCCAAAGGAATTATTTTACAAAATAGTTTCCAATATCGTTAGGACTCTACTTTTCTGCTGGTGTGTGTATGATAAAGTTTAATAGATGCCAGTTCCTAGTGCACAGTGTAAGTAAACCATCCTTTACTATGTACCCTGCCAAAAGATTTAAGATAAAACATAATGTATATATTTTCCACTAAGCCAGAAATAATCTATATTTAAGAGTTTGTGTTTTGTATGCCATTCCAAGAGGGTCTGGTAATCCCTGTGATTAAAGAAACGTAAGATTTATGTTTGCTGTGGAGAAACATGATCATCCTGGCCACTATGAATCACTTTGGAAACATCCCATCTCTGTTTCCCAGTTAGATCGTTAGATCAAATTCAGTTCGATTTAACAAACATGAAATACCTTTCGTGGTCTCAAAAAGTTTACAGTAATGTAGAAAAGGCCAGCATATAAACAATTATAATACAACATGGTAAATACAATGATATGTTACAAGATTTAGAAGAGGGAGTGATTAATTTTGGAGTTGGATGGGCTTCAAGAAGGCCTTTAGAAGAAGTCATGTTTGAGCTGGGTTGTGAAGGATGATGGACTTCACCAGAACTCAGTATGAAAGGATGGTCCTGGAGAAAGGAAAGCTGTACAGGGCCCTGCAGATAGTTCTTTATAGCTGATTAGTTGAGTGTGAAGCACTGTGATGACAGAAGTGCAGGAGAGGTGGGTGTGAGCTAGATCACTGAGGGCCATGGGTACCGTGCTAACAAACATGAGACCTGTGCATGGTGAGGAGCCAGGGTAGGGTTTCCAGCAGAAGGGTGGTGTGATCTTTCTGAAACACAAATCTGATTACTTTGGGACCATGTTGAGAATGTATGGGAGAGTGAAGAAATTGGAGGCAGTTAGGCCTGGATTGAGGCAGTAGCAAGTGCATTTGTTTTTTTTGTTGTTTTTTTTTTTGCGGTACTTGGGCCTCTCACTGTTGTGGCCTCTCCCATTGCGGAGCACAGGCTCCGGACGCGCAGGCCCAGCGGCCATGGCTCACGAGCCCAGCCGCTCCGCGGCATGTGGGATCTTCCCGGACCGGGGCACGAACCCGTGTCCCCTGCATCGGCAGGCGGACTCTCAACCACTGCGCCACCAGGGAAGCCCTCGCAAGTGCATTTGGGGTGGGTATGTTTGAGAGGTATGTAGGAGAATTGACAGGACTTGGTTAATTTCATAATTAAATGAAAGGGTGCAAGGCTTTAATCGTCGTTTAGAAAAATGTTAACTGTTTTTTTAGTATTGTTGACATTTGAGATCATTTAAGCATCAGATTGGCTCAGAAAAGACTTAACAGGAAATTTGTAATTTGGAAAGAAAAAAATATTAAATACATTTTTAATTAAGGTAACATTTTGACAGCATGAAATAAATCATAACTAAAATGTCATAGGTCTGCTATTTGAATTTAGATTTACAAGCCTGATGTGCAGTAATTTTCGTACAACAGTGGTTTCAATAGATAAGGAAAATTTAAATCATAGCTATAGCATCTTTGAAATGGAATATCCTATAGTTTTAAAAATCATGGTTGTATTTTCTATTATTCTGTGCTTGAGCTTTGATTGTAAAACTCGTGTCCATCCACATATAAGCCATGGCTGAATTCCTGGATCAAAGACTTTAGAAAGAATTTAGCAAAGTTCTTCATCACATAATCTGCTCATTAGAGAAAGCCTGGCCTACTCTGCTGGTGAAAGAAAATGGAATTTTCAGGTCATCCGAAGGATCGCTTTCTATTAAAGAAGACTTTTAATCCTTACTAGTAAATAAAAGTTATTTATAAACATAGTGTCTTAATTCCTTTCACAGGTACTGTCCAGAATCTGAGATTCCTCTTTTTTTACCACCTTGTAATAAAATTACTCAGCCATATTGGTTTTTAATGTTGCTTTTATGGCAAATAAGTTCACTTTTCTGAAAAGCCTTACACTCATCAGGAAGCATTTATTGAGTGTCTATTTGTAGAATACTATTCTGGCCATCCTGAGAAATAAACTTCTCAAGGGCACTTTTATAATCCAACTGGAGAGACAAAATAGACTTGTGAACTAATAAGTATTCAGTGATAAACAATTGAATAAACATTGAAGGAATGCAGCAAAAAGGAAGGATCAAAAGAGATAGGGCTTCCCTGGTGGCGCAGTGGTTGAGAGTCCGCCTGCCGATGCAGGGGATACGGGTTCGTGCCCCGGTCTGGGAAGATCCCACATGCCGCGGAGCGGCTAGGCCCGTGAGCCATGGCCGCTGAGCCTGCGCGTCCGGAGCCTGTGCTCTGCAACGGGAGTGGCCACAACAGTGAGAGGCCCGCGTACCGCAAAAAAAAAAAAAAAAAGAGAAAAGATTTCCTATAAGTGAGTTTTAAACAGCGCTGGGAGTAAATATTTTTTAAAAATCAAAATATTTTCACTTCAAATATAAAACTATTATTTAAAATGAGGTTCCAAGAGGCTCTCCACTGAGAATATCTCCTTAACATCGAGAACAAAAAGGGCCTTATCACCACTTCCATTCAATCAGTTTGGAGAAGGACTAAGTAGAGGCCTAAGGACTAAGGCCAAAGTAAAGACCTTACTCTGGAAGCTCTGTGTTCCATGTGGGTAAATTGTCATGGAGCCCTGAGTTTCCACAGGGGTTCTAAACATTTTCTTGTGCCATTAATCCCTTTGGCAGTCTGGTAAAGCCCATGAATCCCTTCTCTGAATAATGTTTTAATAATATACCTCTTATGTATCAATCAAAAGTGATACCTTCATATGTATGCTTTTTTAAACACATTGTACAACAATATCTAGGGCAGTAATAACTACTATAATATGTTGTGAAGAAGGTAAATGATACTTTGAGATATCTGCAACAACACAGGATGACTTGTATGTGTCTGTGATTTCTATTGGTGATGAACACATAGATACTGTTGATAATACTGTGGTTTATGGCCTATATTTATAATTGAAGGAACTGGTAGTTTTCATATAGTGATTAGTTAAAATGAAGGTGTAATTTTTCATGGGTCCTCTGAATTCTTTCCATGGATCCCTTGGGGATCCAAAGACCTCTGGTTAAGAAACCCTGTAGTTTAGTGATTACTGAGAAGCCCCAGGAAAGTAAAAGACTGAATGAATAGGGCTCACCTCCATTTCAAAGAAACTGCTTTTATTTTGTTTTATATATTAGAATTTCATATAAAATTTCATTTGGAATAAAAAAGGTTTCTGGGGCTAAAGTGTAATTTTGAAAACAATTGTAAACAAAAAACTTGATTATCTTGCTTTTTTAACTTAAAACATTTCTTTTGTAAACATTATCAGCACATTAGTATATATACCATCAAGTTTATAAATAGAGATTTAGAAGTCAGCAGGATATAGTGAAAGGCATGGAACATCAGTAAGATTGCCCAGCAATAATCTGTGTGCATGTAGCCTGAGATGAGGAACAGGCCAAGGAGTAGCCAGAAGAAGAGAAGCCTGGAAAGGAGACAAAGAGAAGGAGTTGTCAGAGGAGTAGGAGGAGAACACAATTTCTGCAATGTTAAAGAAGCAAAGGGGGGGCTTCCCTGGTGGCACACTGGTTAAGAATCCGCCTGCCAATGCAGGGGACACGGATTCGAGCCCTGGTCTGGGAAGATCCCACATGCCGCGGAGCAACTAAGCCCGTGCTCCACAACTACTGAGCCAGCGTGCCACAACTACTGAAACCCATGTGCCTAGAGCCCATGCTCTACAACAAGAGAAGACACCACAATGAGAAGCCCGTGCACTGCAATGAAGACCCAACACAGCCAAAAATAAATAAATAAATTAATTTTTTTTAAAAATGTCAGTGCTGCTGAGATGTCACAGATGATGACAAAAAAGAATCCACCAAACCTGGCCATAAGGAGGAGAGTGACCTTTCCTATGGCATTTTCAGCAGAGTGAGGAGGGCAGATGCCAGATTGAAAGGGCTGAAGACTGAATGACAGATGATGTGGAGACTGTGTGGTATAAACCTGTGCTTTTCAAATGTCCATGGTGAAGCACAGTATCTGTAATTTCTAACCTGTCGTGGGCTGATGGCTGTGCATGATTAGCATGCTGCTTGCACGAGGTATAAGGTACCCTAAGGGTTGGATGACAACCAAACTGTTCTAGACTCTTTTCAACAAGACAGGTCCACTGATGACACGCTTGGGTGTCATGACCATATCACATTGCTGTACAAGCTTCTAAATGCTTATTCATAATTCTATACAGTAACATAGGTACAGACTATTCTTTCAAGACACTTACCTGTCAAGGAAGAGGGAGAATAGCCAGTACTGTATGGGGCCTTATAGGGCTGAGAGAAGGTTTCTACCAATATTATTTCTTACAACTGTCTCCTAATGTTCTTCATGTTTCACATTCTTTTCAGCCCCTAATCTGGATCTTCAACAGCTAACATAGTTCCCTGGTACATAGAAAGCATTTAAATTAAAATGTTGCTGGGAATTCCCTGGCGGTCCAGTGGTTAGGACCCGGAACTCTCACTGCCGAGGGCCCGGGTTTGATCCCCAGTCGGGGAACTAAAATCCCATAAGCCACATGGCATGGCCAAAATAATTAATTAATTAATTAAAAGGTTGTTGAACAATTGAATGAAATTTCATATGAACTGGAGAGGATCTTAGTGGTCCTGTGTTTGCAGGTTTTACAGTAGAATATCCTGCTTCATTTATCTCTGGATATTTATTTTGCCTGTGGTCAGGGAATTATCAGGGAGGCCCACAATCTTCACAGTCTTTGAGTGCACTAAATCATTGCCCTCTGTTTTCAAAGATGACATCACTGACTTTTACTTAGTAAGACCTGTGCTTTGAGGGGTTTTTTGTTCTGTTTTTTTGTTTTTTCAAAGTTGGGAGTGGATTTGCCTCTTGCTTTGCCTCCTCTCCCCTTTTTGTGGGCATTCATTAACAAAAGTCTAGACATGTTTGAGGCCATACCGTGACCACAGAATAAGGAGAACTGAATTGACGGGCAGAGAGTTAAAACCCGAGAAAATAATCTAGTATAAAGGACTCTGGTTTTCCGTAAACCTCTTCACTTTCCTCTTTCTCTAATGGGACTGATTTTCAAACCTCCTTTTATTTTCTCATCTATAGCATTGCCCCTAACCTGCACAGTGGAACTCAAATTTGTACTGGAAAAATGAGAATTCCGATTAAAATATGGGCAATATGAATAGGAACCAAAGAAAAGCAGACTATTTCTGTCATTCAGGCAGCAGACATTTACTGCTGAATGCGTAGTACGTGCCAGACACACATGTGCCAGGTATATAATTTCCCTCTGGGGAGCTGTAAAACTCAGGTCTAATTGGTGTAGCAGGCTAGACTTCTGTACTTAAGTATTCACACAGACTTGTTTCCTTATGGTAGCTGGAAGGCTTTCCATAGTATAGACCACTTATGCCACTCAACTACATCCTATTCTAGATTGTTAACCTTAATCAGACATTGTTTAACAGGTTTAAGAAGGAAACAGGAAAATCCCAGCTGTGTATATGTTTTGGTTTTGGGAGTGGGGTAGAGAGGGAGATGATTAAAGGGAACTTTTAGTATTTTTCAGAAATAAGTGGTAGTTGAATTTACAGCTTAATATGGATTATTATGGCTTTTTGCCCATTTCTGGGATGAGGAGGACCTTGACTCTTTAGTTGTAAATCTTATTCTCCATCTGGTCCTTAGTATGACGTACCCAATCTGTAGGAAAATCTATTGCCACATTAGAGCCAATGACTGCTGAAGGGTGTGGCTTGCATGTATTTGTTCCTTCCTTCATTTATTCATTCATTCAAAAACAATTTACTGAATACATTCTATGTTTAAAATCCTGAACTGCCCAGGGACTTCCCTGGTTGCTCAGTGGGTAAGAATCCGCCTGCCAATGCAGGGGACACGGGTTCGATCCCTGGTCCGGGAAGATCCCACATGCTGCGGAGCAACTAAGCCTGTGTGCCGCAACTACTGAGCCTGCGCTCTAGAGCCTGTGAGCCACAACTACTGAATCTGCATGCCACAACTACTGAGCCCATGCTCCGCAGTAAGAGAAACCACTGCAGTGAGAAGCCTGCGCACTGCAACAAAGAGTAGCCCCTGCTCGCTGCAACTAGAGAAAAGCCCACGTGCAGCAATGAAGACCCAACACAGCCAAAAAATAAATAAAAATCCTTAACCGCCCTAAAGGAGCTTGGCTGAGAAGGGGAAGAGAAGAAATATGTCAATAGCTTTAACACAAGTGGAAAGTGTTCAGTGCTGTGCTTAGATAATATGTTAATTCCATTAACCTGGCTGTAAAAATAGCCCAGGGCCATTCAGAAATACCACATGAATAGAGGGAAAGTCTGCTTGTTTCTCACAAAGACAAATTGTGATCTTATTGATCCCCTTTATATCAGATGATCAAGCTAGAGAAGTCTGGGGAATATTAAATAATATCACTTTGGCATAAAAGACTATGTCAAAATTAGAAGTGGTTTTTTTTTCAGCATATTGATTTCTCACGAGTTACATGACTCTTAAAGCACTTTCTATAAATGCATATTATACCACAAAAGATACATCTACTCTGGCAGGCAAAATTACATGGTGGAAAAGCCTGGCTTTTGCAGTCATGTGTCATCAGAATTACCACTCTTACTTTCTATTAGATGTGTAACCATAGGCAAAGTATTAACTTTTTGGGGTCTCAGAGTCCTCATCTGAAAAATGGGATTAATACCAACCTCTAGGGTTGTTGGATAACCAGTAATATTGATAATAGCTAATATTTATTGAACATTTACTGTGGGCACTTCACGTAGACTTTCTTATAGATTATCACCCCAAACAAGGATAGTAGTAGTGCTAGTACTTCTCTACAGGTTAGAAGCTGTTGCTTAGAGGTTAAATAACTTGCCCAAGTTTACATGACAAAGGAAGTGGTAGAGGCAGGATCCAAACTCAGGCAGTCTTGACTCCAGACTTGTCATTCTTTTTTTTTTTTAAACAGCTTTATTGAGATATAATTCACGTCATACAATTCACCCACTTAAAGTGTAAAATTCAGTGGTTTTTATTATATTCAAAGTTATGCAGCCATCACCACAATCTAATTTTTAAATATTTTCATCCCCCCTAAAAGAAATCTCATATCCATTAACAACCACTCCACCTCCAATCCCCTACTTCCAGCCCAAGGCAGCTATTAATTTAATTCATGTTTCTATAGATTTGCCTATTCTAAACATTTTATGTAAATAGAATCATAAAATATGTGTTTTTTTATGATTGGCTTCTTTTACTTAGCATAATACTTTCAAAAGTTATCCATGTTTTTGCATATATCAGGACTTCATTCCTCTTTATTGTCAAATAATATTCCATTGTATGGATATACCACTTTTGCTTATCTATTCATCAACTTTTGGGTTGTTTCCACTTTTGGGTTGTTTCCACTTTTTGGCTATCATGAGTAATGAGACTGAGAGCATTTGTGTACAAGTTTTTTTGTGTGTAGATGCAGGCTTTCATTTCTCTTGGTTATGTATCTAGCAGTCATATGCTAGGTCACATGACAACTATGTTTAACTAAAGACATTCTTTTTTTTTATTGTGAAAAATTTCAAAAGTTGAAAGAATAGTACAGAGTACTTGTATACCCTCCATTTAGATTCAAAAATTGTTAATATTTTACCAGTTTTACATCCCTGCTTCTTCCCTCCATCCTTCTCTCTCTCTCTGATTTCATTTTTTTAGAGTCAACCTTCTTAACTACTACTTTATATTCATCCCCAATTAAATGATTGAAAATAGATTAAGTAGTTAGTATAATGCCTGACCAATAATAGCTACTCAGTAAATGTGAATTTCCTCCTTTCCTCCTTTTCCCAATACTTAGAAACATTATGTAGAATCTGGGACTGCAAGCTCTACATCAAGATAAGAGAAGTGAGATCTAAAATAAAGATTCATGGACCTTACTTTCTGCAGTATTCCTGGACCAAGGTCAGTGAAACTAGGTAGGTGGCCATCCAAACTGTGGTGATCCAGCTGTCCAATTTGTGGTTAACTTTATTAGGGTGATGGATTCTATGAACAGTTAAATTAACAGGAAACAAAACAGTTTAAACCATCACAACATTTTTTTTTTAAGGTAGCATGAACTTCAGCTCATATGCACAAACAAGCCTATTCTAAGGCAAAATAAGAAATCCCATTTGCTAATGCAGGCTTTTTCACATCCCCACATTTTGTGTGTGGACATGAGGAAGGAGTTATGAGAGAGAACTGACCAAAGCTGAAGTTTTACCAAAAATTCCAGCAGGAAGTGTTAGTTTCTTCCTGGACAGTGACATAGAACAGGTGAAAAATAGAGCAGCGCATGACTCTACTTATTATTGATTTATTCTGAAGAATCAATCATAATATTGGATCCTTGGGGGCCCCAGAACAATTTTCACTCCAGTGAAATCCACTTGCTTCCCAAGAATCTATTGGACTTACTGGAATGTTTATGTATTACAGACCTGCCATCCATACTTTTCAGATATCAGACCTTTAGCAACCACTTCTTTTTATCCAGAGATATTCCTGTAGCAGTAGTTTTCTCTCCCTGCTGAGGTAAATCCAGGGAGATTAGGATTACTATTGGTCTTGTGGACACCTAGGTCTGCTGCCTGAGTCTCACTGAGCCCGAACCTGAGATTCTGAGCCCTGGCTGTGCATCAGAGAGAGACCTTTATCACACCTAAAAATTTAACAATTTCTTAATATAATCTAATACCTGATCTATATTAAAATTTCCCCAATTTTCCCCAAAATGTCATTTACAGCTGGTGTGTTCAAACCACCGTCCCAACAAAATCCACACGTTGCATTTCGTTTTATTCTTCAGAAGTCTCTTGTAATCTAGAATAGTATCCAACACTTTTTTTTTTTAATGCCATTGACTTGTTGAAGAACTCATTATGTCCTGAAGAATGTCTTACCTTCTCACTGTGTCTGATGGTTTCCTTGGGATGTCATTTCCCTTGTTCCTCTATTCCTTGTAAGCTGGTAGTTGGATATACAAGGTTGGTTAGATTCAGGTTAAACATATTTGGTGAGAATACTTCATAGGTAGTGCTGTGTCCTTTATACTACATCATGTCAGATGCACACAATATCTGGTTGCCCCACCAATACTGAGGCCAAAATCGATCAGTGCAGTCATACAATTGCAGTCTGATCCCTCTCATTACAAAGCTGTGTTTTCCCCTATAACCAGTAAGCGAGTCTGTGGGGTGATACTTTGGTCCTTCTATTTACTGCCACCATGTGCCATGACAATGCTTGGGAGATTAAAGGGAAACAAAACAAATAAAAAATTATCTTTGCTTTTCTAGTTTGAATCAGTGGATTGAAACAAAGTATGTTCTCTGATCACAATGGAGTGGAATTAGAAATTAGTAATGGAAAGAAATTTAGGAAATTCACAAATATGTGGAAATTAAACAACTCCTAAATTTTAAATTTTCAGTTAAACCAAGATTGTAAAAATTGGTTCTTTACGAAAGAAAAAGAGAGATTTCCTAACCCAGCTTCAGGATTGTACCCCCTCCTGTAAACTTGCTACACTGACTCTTCCTCCAATGCCCTGTGCTGCTTCCTGTCAAAGGGACTTTGCATCCACTGTTCCCACTGCCTAGAATGCTCTTGTCCAGCTTCCTTGCTCAGCTAGCTCCTACTTTTCACTCAGATCTCAAGCCCAATATTATTTCCCTGGGGAGACCTTCCATGATCCCACACACTAGGGCAGGTTTTTCTGGTGGTGTGTGCCGTCCAGAAACATGTGCCTTCCCTTTTCATCACAGGATGTATTTACAATTTTGTATATGATCAGTAGATTAATGTTTATTAAATTTCCCCCACTAGATTGCTAATTCCCTGAAGGACGGAACTGTGCCTCTTTTGCTCACCATTGTCTCTTGTGCCAAGCACAGAGGTATATGGCACACAGTAGGAGCTCAGTATATATCTGATCATTCATGAGACTAGAACAAAAATTTATGTAGCTATTTCCCACAAATTTTTTGATGGAAAAAAAAAGAATCAATATAAAGGCTAAATTACAGAAAATTTACACAATGAAATATGTAGCCATTAAAAAATAATGCTTCTGAGTAATAGTTAATGATATTGGGAAACATTCATTACATAATGTTAGATTAAAAATGAGTGTGGAGGGCTTCCCTGGTGGCGCAGTGGTTGAGAGTCCACCTGCCGATGCAGGGGACACGGGTTCGTGCCCCGGTCCAGGAAGATCCCACATGCCATGGAGTGGCTGGGCCCATGAGCCATGGCCGCTGACCCTGCGCGTCCGGAGCCTGTGCTCTGCAACGGGAGAGGCCACAACAGTGAGAGGCCCGCATACCACAAAAGAAAAAAACAAACAAAAATGAATGTGGAGTAAGAGTCCTATTTATTTATCATTTCCACATTTTTTTAAATAAGCCCTTTTTTTAAAAATTTTATATTTTTGTCCATGCCCCGCAGCATGTGGGATTTTAGTTCCCTGACCGGGGACCAAACCCACACCCCCTGCATTGGAAGCGTGCATTCTTAACCACTGGATCGCCAGGGAAGCGCCCCATATATATATATGTTTTTTTTTTTTTAATAAATTTTATTTATTTATTTATTTATTTGACTGTGTTGGGTTTTCGTTTCTGTGCGAGGGTTTTCTCTAGTTGCGGTGAGCGGGGGCACTCTTCATCACGGTGCGCAGTTCTCTCACTATGGTGGCCTCTCGTGTTGCGGAGCACAGGCTCCAGACTCTCAGGCTCAGTAGCTGCGGCTCACCGGCCTAGTTGCTCCGCGGCATGTGGGATCTTCCCAGACCAGGGCTCGAACCCGTGTCCCTGCATTGGCAGGCAGATTCTCAATCGCTGCGCCACCAGGGAATCCCAACCCCACATATTTTTGGTAAGTAGAATTATTCAGTGTAGTTTTGTCTCTTGCTTTTCACTTAATATTTATGCAAATATATATTATATATGCAAAAGATATATGCAGAGAAAAAGATTGAAAACAATGTTACTGGCGATTTCTTTTGGTAGACAGGATTTCAGGGGAATTTATTTCTTCTTCAGACTCTGTATTTTTCTAATATTTTTACAATAAACACATACATTTTTATAATGAGAAGACAGCTGTAAGTAAGAACATGGGCTTTGGTGTTAGACTGATCTGAGTTTCAGTTCTAGCTCTATCTCTGCCACCTAGTAGCTGAGTGAGCTGGGTGAATTAACCTCCTTTCAGAGGACTACCTACTTACAAGGTTGCAGCAAGAGGCAAGTGACATAATATACATAAATCAGACTACTTTATGCCCTATCAACAACCAGCAGCTCTTGTTACAGATTTTGATCCGGTAAAAATATTACTTTAAAAATTTTAAAAAACCTTTCTTCTGGAAAGAAAAAAAAGGAAATAAAAACCATATCTAGTTTCAACTGTATTTTCAAAAAAAAAAAAAAGTTTTCTCCTTTGTAGCCGGGAATGATAATTCCTACCCCACCGGGAAGCTGTGCAATGGTAAGAGATGATGTACGTGAAAACTTAGAACAGAGCCTGACAACTGACAGGATCAATGCATTACTTCCCACCTCCCATGGTGACGCAATCCGTGGGACAGAGCCAGGCGACCATTCCTGTATCTGAGCACGGCTACTGCAGTTGAGATATGCAGCTCAGTTCCTTCGTGGGGCATATGTCCAGAGAGCAGGGCTGTCTGCCAAGTGGTAGAGGCCTTCAGAGAGCAGACTGACGCAACCTCTGTCTTCAGGAAGCATTCCTAAGCAGCCCTTCCACCCATTAAAACAGTTCAAACTGTTATTGGTTTTAAACAGGCAATGATCACATCTGTTTCTTGAATGATTATACCTCCAACATTTCTAAATATAAACGTAAACCTTGATACCCCCTACACACACACACACACACACACACACACACACACACACACACACACACACATGCAGAGTCCTTGAATCACAAGAGTGATTTTCTCCACCAGTCACTGCTTGTCTCCAACTTTTTATTCTGAAAAATTTCAAACAAATTGCAAACAGAAAAGTTACAAGTAGTACGATGAACACCATATGCTGTTCATTTAGATTTATCAACTGAATTTCACTGCGTTTGCTTTCTCTCTGCTTTTTAACTTTTTATTTTCAGCTGAACCATTTAAGAGTTAATTATAGGGCATCCATGGTGGCACAGTGGTTAAGAATCCGCCTGCCAACGCAGGGGACACGGGTTTGAGCCCTGGTCTGGGAAGATCCCACATGCCATGGAGCAACTAAGCCCGTGCGCCACGACTGCTGAGCCTGCACTCTGGAGCCCACGAGCCGCAGCTGCTGAAGCCCACACACCTAGAGCCCGTGCTCCGTAACAAGAGAAGGCACCGCAACTAGAAGCCCGCGCACCGCAACGAAGAGTAGCCCTCTCTCGCTGCAACTAGGGAAAGCCCGTGTGCAGCAACAAAGAACCAATGCAGCCAAAAATAAAATAAATAAATTAAAAAAAAAGAAAGAGCTTATGGTTAAAAAAAAAGTTAATTATAGACACTGACACTTCATCCCAAAATACTTTAACATGTATTTCCTAAGAACAAGGACATTCCTCCTACATGGAATAAGAATCTCCCTCAGGAAATTTAACATTAATGCACTAGTGTAATCTAAAATACAGTCCATATTCCAATATTCCCAGTTGCCCCAAAAATATCCTTTGTAGGTTTTTTTTATTTTAATCTAGATTTAAAAAGAACAAAAAAGGGAAAAAAATCACACATTGCATTTAATTGTCATGTCTCATCCATTCACTCTGAAATTCAGGGCTTCCCCCTTTGGAGCTAGAGCTATTGTTTTCCTCTTAATTTTCATTTACAACAATGGACCTCATAACTAAATGCAGCAATTTTTCATCTTCATTTTTGGCCCATGTACTTAAAGAAGTAGGTTGTACTGAATATAATCCCACTATTTTTCAGATCTTAGCTTTAAACCATATTGAAATAGAATAATAAGTGTTAACAGCAGCTACACATTGACAAGTCTGGGTGGGGAAGGAATGAGGCATTCAGCTTGGGGCACGTTCAAGTCACAGTAATGACAGAACATGCAGGTGACAAGACCAACATGCCATGCCTGGAGATGGGAACCGGAATCTCTCCCTAGGTAAGGTGAAGAGAGTCACAGAGGAGTGAGGGGGGAGCCACAGAACGGTGACTTTCCCAGGGGAGAGACCATTCTGTGAGGAGGACCAGTCTGAACCCTGGAAGACTTCCAGGTCAGAGAAGCCGCAGGACACGCTGGAGACCCAGAAGAACCAGGTGGTGGGGTGCCCAGGTAATGAGGAAGAAACAATGAGTCCCACCCCTTAGCTGCGTATGGTTTTAAATTCAAGGTGCAAATTAATTCTCAAGACCAGGCCAGGAGAGGGACCTTGGGACCCAGAGCTATACCAGCTGGAGTCAGATCAGGTAAGCTTCTGGAGGGGAGTGTGGTGGGCAGGCTAGAGGTGCAAGACCCCAGACCTCAGATCTCCTGATGCAAAAGTGCTTCAGGCAAGGAAACCGGAGAAAGAATGCAGAATAATTATCAGGAAGAGAAGTTGCTGAGGAGACCATGAAGGAACAAATGGGAGGACAAAGGCCAATTCAGTTGGGACGGCCAGGGAGCAAGTGGAAAGAATCTGTGTCCTTGACAGCACTGAGCCACTGAGTTAACCAACGCCAAAGCTGCCCCACCTCGGACTTCTTGTTACGTAAAATAATAAATTTTCATACTATTAAAAACAAAAGGCCACCTAAATTGATGAATGAAGAAGCTCTCTGCAAAGCATAGTTGCCAAGAAATCTTGAGAACCAAGAGAATGAAGTAAAAATATCAAATAGGTGAACATAACATAGTCACAATGACTGCAGCAAATCCACTCAGCTTGTTAGCTAGATCTTACACATATGATTGCCTTGAAGATTTTGTGAAGAACAAATCTATCCTCCAGTAACTCTGAATCAGTTATACGTATACATATGTTCCCATATCTCTTCCCTCTTGCTTCTCCCTCCCTCCCACCCTCCCTATCCCACCCCTCTAGGTGGTCACAAACCACCGAGCTGATCTCCCTGTGCTATGTGGATGCTTCCCACTAGCTATCTATTTTACGTTTGGTAGTGTATATATGTCCATGCCACTCTCTCACTTCGTCCCAGCTTACCCTTCCCCCTCCCCATATCCTCAAGTCCATGCTCTAGTAGGTCTGTGTCTTTATTCCCATCTTACTCCTAGGTTCTTCATGACCTTTTTTTTTTTTTTTCTTAGATTCCATATATATGTGTTAGCATACGGTATTTGTTTTTCTCTTTCTGACTTACTTCACTCTGTATGACAGACTCTAGGTCCACCCACCTCACTACAAATGTGGCACATATATACAATGGAATATTACTCAGCCATAAAAAGAAACTCAGTGATTTTAAAAGGATCAGAGAAAAAAACAGTAAAGGCAGGCAAAAGGAAAATCTGCTCTGTAGGCCCTCAGTTTCTTAAGATAGACATATGAACATACACACACATGTATATACATATATGTGTAATGCATATGCATATATACATGTGTGTGTACACACACAATATGTATACATGTGTATATATAATAATATATATGTACAAAATTTGCCTCACCCAGGAAGCACTGCTGAATACATAAGCATTCCAGGTTATTCAGGTGGTGAGAACGAGGGAAAGTAGGATACTGACTCCTGAAAGTTGAAAAGAGGTTTGAGGGGCTCTTGCTGCCTAACAAGGGAATTTTTGCCAGAATAACTAGAATAAATAGGGCTTTCACAATGCACCAGCTTTAATAAGGTTTCAAAGCAGTATGAGTAATAGAGGAGGGAGAAGTGTGGTAACACTTATTCCTATTGTCGAGTTTCTCTGCAGTAAACTCTTCTCAGCAGATACTGAATCATCAGGGGGAGATTATTAAACCCTTTTCGTGTCTAAAATTTAACACCATCCTACTTCAGGTTCCTGGTACAAACCTTACTTTAGAGTTGTTTACAGGACGGTGAATGAATTTAACAAGCTATAGTTTGTAAATTCAACCCTAAAAAATTTAACTTTATTTCCTTCAATTTATTATGAAAATAATCTGTGCTGGAGTTAAGGAGAAGAAAGAAGGAAACATATTTCCACCCTTTTCACCTTCAAATTAACAGTATAACTGTTTAACCGGAACATCCACCGTTCATTTAGAAACTGTAGTATTGACTACTTCTTTCCTATTCCTCAGATGTGCTCATCTGAAGGGGTGGTGCTGGTGGGGATTCGAACAGCTGCACATTTCCAACATAGTATTCCCTAAATGGTGTCAAATGACTGGGAATGAAGTTTTGGTGACTGGATGATTTATTCACTTAGTCATCATTGTTCCATCAGAGGAAACAATAAGAGGCTTTTGTTTGTGTTTCTGAGTATAGGGTGTGAGGGATGAAGAGAAGAGAATAGCCATATAATGAAACTTTGGTCTTCTTTTTTGCTCTCTCAAAAGAGGTCTTTATCTTCAAGTTACTATAAATATATTATAAAAATAGAATATATACTGTATTGTGGCCCTTTCTACCTTGTTTTTTCATATTTTCCCGGAAAGTTTCTTTTGTTCCTTCTCTATTAAAAAAAATACTGCATGAATATGTTCAAATCATAAAATATTCAAACGTTACAGAAATAACAGACTGAAAAACAAAAGTCTCCCTTCACCGCCCTTGCCCAACCCCCCTCTCCCAACATTCAGCCCCTACAAAAAAGTTCTTTTTTCTTTTTAAACCTCTATTACCCTTGTTTGGGGCAGTTTCATCAGTTTCATAACAACAGATGGCATATTCAATCAACAGGCGAATTCCAAAATATGGACAACCAGGAATCACTGAAAATGAACCCGCCTATGAAGTACAGTCCCAGAAAGTGACAGGGAAAATGGTGGCAGAGTGGCTGAACAGAGACCAGGGTAGCTCCCTGGGGGAAAAAAAGGCACACGAGGCCAGAAACATCTGGGTTTGCTTCTCCCCCTGCCACTAGCTAACTGGATGTCCTTGAGCACCTTTGTTTCCCCAGCTGTAAAGTAGGCACAATAGGAGCCTGAAATGAGCTCGTGTGCAGGAACCGCCTAGCAAGCGCCTAACTTGTGCTAGATCTTTGGCAAATATTAATTTTCCTCCCACTTCCAGAGGAAATTTGATGCATCTAAAGTACACGCTGGTTTGTTTCTGGTGAAGTTCTAGCTGTATCTGCATGTTCATGGGGAAGTTATAATCCTATTTTATACACTGTTTATAAAAGGTGAAAAAAGAGCATGCTTTGCTCCCCTGCCAAACTGCTGGGAGCACGTCAGTGCTTTATAGGTTAATTAAAAGCTGGCGTAGAAATAGATCTGCATTGTACTTAGGTTCAGGCAATGTATATGGATTCAGGCAAGAGTGTTCAGGGTTATGAAATCCTGATAATCGTGTGTAGGTTATCTCCAGGAATCCTGTATCATAAAAGTAACTGATTCAAAAACCAAGTTGAATAATTAGGGAACACTGATGCAAGAACATTGGATCTAAAAAATATATATATTTGTGTAATATTAACATGGTTATTTGTGAGTTCATAATTTTTTATTTTCTTCACATGCGCACACAAAAAAAACTGCTCTGCAGTCATCCAACAGGCAAGCTCATAATACGGTGAAAGTATCTTGCAGAAGATAAACGATTAAGGCTTCTGGCAATCCTGGAGTTTTTTTCTGCAGTCTTTGAGGCCTAGAGTGCCCTCTACTGGTTACCTTCCAGAAAGCCAGGCAGTTGATAGTTTCACAGAGGACTCAAATTATTGGAAACACCATAAATACAACACTTTATCTCTGTAACTTTCCCATTGAGTGAACTTTTTCTAAAGGCGTATCATCTGAAAGAGAGAGCGTAATGACATTTTTTGGTACCAGCTTGATTCCTTAATCAGAAGTGTGTCTGACATACCATTTTAAATGTGATCAACTCTATTGGATCCTAAGTATTAAAGTAATCATCATTTCAGGGACTTCCCTGGTGGCACAGTGGTTAGGAATCCGCCTACCAATGCAGGGGACACAGATTCGAGCCCTGGTCCAGGAAGATCCCACATGCCGCGGAGCAACTAAGCCTGTGTGCCACAACTACTGAGCCTGTGATCTAGAGCCCGCGAGCCACAACTACTGAAGCCCGCGCACCTAGAGCCCGTGCTCTGCAACAAGAGAAGCCACCGCAATGAGAAGCCTATGCACCGCAATGAAGAGTAACCCCTGCTCACCGCAACTAGAGAAAGCCTGCACACAGCAATGAAGACCCAATGCAGCCAAAAATAAAATAAATAAAATAAATAAATTTTTAAATGCTAAAAAAAACCCAATGCAGCCAAAAATAAATAAATAAATTATAAAAAATAATAAAGTAATCAGCATTTCAGAGGAATAATTAAATGGAATAAAGTGGTCCCAAACTATTTAACTGGATTTCACATTAGAAAATATATTTTGTTGTCGGGTATACAGTTTCTAGCGTACACTAGTCTCTATGTACTAGCTTTTCAACCTCCTGTGAATCTATAATGATTTCAAACTGAAAAACTGGAAAAAAATCTAGTGACTTTACTTTGCAGCTTTAAATCATTTAAAGCTTTTTTTGAGCTTATTGAACCGTAATGGAAAGAACATACCAAAGACAAAGATAAAAAAAAAAAAGAAGTGTGGGACTTCCCTGGTGGCACAGTGGTTAAGAATCCGCCTGCCGATGCAGGGGCGCCACAGCTGCTGAGCCTACGTTCTGGAGCCCGCGAGCCACCTGTGCGCCTAGAGCCCGCGCACCGCAGTGAAGAGTAGCCCCCCACTCTCTGCAACTAGAGAAACACTGTGCACAGCAATGAAGACCCAACACAGCCTAATTTTTTTTTTAAAAGAGTATTAGCATTCAAAAAAATTGTGCATCAATTGAAATTTTGATTTTTCTATTCTTTTTCTTTCCCTGCTCTCCTCTTGCTCGTGGCCAGTAGCCCTTCCTGATAATCCCTGAGGAACCTGCAAAGATCTAGCCAGAACAGGTATGTCCATGCTCGTCGGCCATCAGAGCGAACCGGACTTCCAGTGTGAACTAGATTACTGCTTTTCATACATGTGTTTAAAAGCAGAATTTTTATCTTCTAATGCAGTGTTACCCAGAATTCATCCACTTTTCATTCATCCATGCATTCATTTATTCCACAGTTATTGAGCACCTATTACGTGCTACACACAGTCATGAATATATGTCGCTCCTACCAAATACGGGTCTAAAATTCAGTCACATTCCTTTTAACATTAAAACTAACAACACACACACACACACACACACACACACACACACACACACATATGAAAGCCCACCTTTCCCTAGAGGACCAGCAGCAGGAATACCCAGTTTTGCACCCATGACCTGAGAAATCTCCAGAGCAAAGTAGCCTGTCCTTGATCTGGACCCCCCAGTCACATCCTTGGTTATCTTGTTCCACATAAATCTGACAGCACAGCTGCCCTAGCTGGAGTAGGGATGGGGCTCTGTCTCTTTCCTCCTATCTTTTCTTTGCTTCTCTCCCCTCCCACGCTGGTGAACATTGAAGTACCTCTGTGAAACTGGGGGGTTTTGTGAAATACAAATTGAAAGCCACTGATCTGTTTTAAAACTCACACTTTATAGGTGAGAAAAATGAGGCCCAGTAGTGTTGTAAACTGCTGATCTGGAACTCAAACAGAGATCTCCTAATTTCAAACCTCTTGCTCTTTCTGTTGCTTTGTGTTGTTTCTTTTTTATCTCTATGAAGATTTATTCTAGTCCCACTACCATTAGGTAGTTATACCTTGTAAAGCAATCTCATAATTTATAATTGGATGTTTATGGCCAATAATAGCTTGGTAAATTGCTTCTATCAAGGAGTATCTGTCAAAGTCTCAGGAGGAAACAGATGGCACACTCAAATTAGGATAATTCAAGGTGGGTTTAATAAAGGTACTATTTACACAAGTGTGTGTAGTGTGTAGGGAGAGACCACAAGGAACAGCAGTCCCAGGGCTATTCCCACCCCTAGTCCCAGAAGGATGAAGGGAGGGAGCAGCTTCTCCAGAGAGACATGGAGCTTGCCAGAAGAGGAGCCGTGACCTTTGGTCAGGGGACCCAAGCAGCCCAAGGTGACCTTTCAGGGTTGCAGTTGGGCAGTTATAACAGCACCTTCAGGACTTCCCTGGTGGCGCAGTGGTTAAGAATCTGCCTGCCAATTCAGGGGACACGGGTTCGAGCCCTGGTCCAGGAAGATCCCACATGCTGCGGAGCAACAAAGCCCGTGCGCCCCAACTACTGAGCCTGCGCTCTAGAGCCTGCGAGCCACAACTACTGAGCTGGTGTGCCACAACTATTGAAGCCCACGCACCTAGAGCCCATGCTCTGCAACAAGAGAAGCCACCACAGTGAGAAGCCTGAACACCGCAACGAAGAGTAGCCCCCACTCCCTGTAACTACAGAAAGCCCGTGCGCAGCAACGAAGACCCAGTGCAGCCCAAAATAAATAAATTTTTAAAAATAATAATAACAGCACCTTCACTGTCCACTCTTCCTCTGATCTCTCCTGGGGATCTTCATTGGTTGAACTCAACTAGAAGTCAAAAACATTGAACTAGTCCGTATGGGTCAGCCACCCTACAAAGCAGGGCGAAGAAGTGTGGAGAATGAACCTAGGAGGCAGTGGAAAATCCCTTTCTACGAGGTGATGAAATAAAATTCATATTTTATGGCAAGGTAAGAAAAATTTAAACATAAAATTTTTCTTTGCCTGTTTGGGCAGCCTCCCTTCCCTTTGGTGCATGTTGTGCATCTGCTTTAACCAGACTTCTTTAGGAGATAACATTCTTTCTTAATCTCATAAACGAGATAAACTTCCTTCTTAATCTTGTAAAGGGCCAAGACCCATGTGTAAATTTGGATTGTGTAAACTGTCAATTGACTATAGCCCTTTGTCTCAAAGATAACTGTACTTTGACCTCTAAAGAGGGAAATAGTCCTCAGAGCTTTCTGAAAGACTGTCTCCCAGGTTATAATCCTCAGGTTGGCACCAATACAATTTTCCATTTCTTTCTTAGATCTACTACTGATTAATTTTTTCATTGACAAATATCACATACAATTTAGTAAGGGACTCCTGGAGTCATCTAATAATGACTCATTGTGATATTGTTATTCATAATCAGAAATATATATTTGGTCATAGTCCCTTTTTCTAGCACAGAGCTCCTAAAACCCTTGGAATTTCCCAAGTGAAGAGAGCGACCAAGGTGTCTTTTGTGATGCTAATGGTGACTTTTGGACCTCACCTCAGATTGAGGGCAGTAGGCCAGGGGAATATGGTTGACTCTCCTGGCCTACTCCTAGAGGGTTGGAACCTTCAGTCCCACGCCCCCATCTCCAGGGAGGAGAGGGGAGTTAGAAGCTGATCAGTCACCAGTGGCCAATGATTGAATCAACTGTGCCTAGGTAATGAAGTTTCCATAAAAACCCAAAAGGACGGGATTTGGAGAACAAGAATGCTTCTAGGCTGGTGAACAAGAACGCTTCCACATGCCACTGTGCTGGGCCCCAAACTCCATGGGGACAGAAGCTCCTTTGTTCAGCACCTCCCCTATATATCTCTATATCTTGCTGTTGATTCGAACCCTTTAATATCCTTTGTAATAAACAAGCAATCTAGTGAGTAAACTGGTATCTGAGTTCTGTGAGCTGCTCTAGAAAATTAATCGAACCCAAGAAGGGAGTCATGGAAACCTCTAATTTATAGCTGTTGGGTCAGAAGCACTGGTAACAACCTGGACTTGTGATTGGCATCTGAAGTAGGGACAGTCTTGCAGGACTGAGCCCTTAACCTGTGGGATCTGATGCTATCTTTGGGCAGATAGTGTCAGAATTGAGTTGAATTGCAGGACACTCAGCTGGTGTTGGAGAATTGCTTAGTGTGGGGAGTGGGGGGGGAACCCACCCATCAGAATTAATGCCAGAATCAGGCTTATCTAATAATGGGATCCCAGTTTCTGTGGAAAAACAAAGGAAAAGCAGTCTCTGGAAGGGAGTTTTCCCAAGTGCCCCTGACTCATACCACACAGCTTATCCTGAAGTGAACCTTACCGTGGTCTATGCTCTATGTTTCTTTTAAATGATTCAAACACAGGGATTTTTTTTTTTTTTTTTTTGCTGCACTGCGTGGCTTGCAGGATCTTAGTTCCCTGGCCAGGGATCGAACCCAGGCCCTTGGCACTAAAAGCACCGAGTCCTAACCGCTGGGCCACCAGGGAACTCCCCACAGGGATTTTTTTCTTTAATTTATTTTTATTCAAGTATAGTTGATTTACAATGTTGTGTTAATTTCTGCTGTACAGCAAAGTGATTCAGTTTTACATATATATATATATATATATATATATATATATATATATATATATTCTTTTTCACATCCTTTTCCATTATGGTTTAACACAGGATACTGTATATAGTTCCCTGTGCTATACAGTAGGACCTTGTTGTTTATCCATTCTATATATAGTAGTGTGCATCTGCTCACCCCAAACTCCCACTCCATCCCTCCCCCACCCCCCTCCCCCTTGGGAACCACAAGTCTGTTCTCTATGTCTGTGAATCTTTTTCTGTTTTGTAGATAAGTGCTTTTGTGTCATATTTTAAATTCCACATATAAGTGATATCACATGATATTTGTCTTTTTCTTTCCGACTTAACTTCACTTAGTATGATAGTCTCTAGTTCCATCCATGTTGCTGCAAATGGCATTATTTCATTATTTTTTTATGGCTGAGTAGTATTTCATTGTATATATGTACCACATCTTCTTTATCCATTCATCTGTCAATGGACATTTAAGTTGTTTCCATGTCTTGGCTATTCTGAATAGTGTTGCTATGAAGATAGGGGTGCATGTATCTTTTTGAATTATATGCCCATGGGTAGGATTGCTGGATTATATGGCAACTCTATTTTTAGTTTTTTGAGGAACCTCCATACTGTTTTCCACACTGGCTGCGCCAATTTTCATTCCTGTCAACAGTGTAGGAAAGTTCCATTTTCTCCACACCCTCTCCAGCATTTCTTATCTGTAGACTTTTTAATGATGGCCATTCTGACCAGCGTGAGGTGGTACCTTATTGTACTTTTGATTTGCATTTCTCTAATAATTAGTGATGTTGAGCATCTTTTCATGTGCCTGTTGGCCATCTGTATGTCTTCTTTGAGAAATGTCTATTTAGTCTTCTGCACATTTTTCAATTGGGTTGTTTGTTTTCTTTGTTTGTTTGTTTTTATTCAGTTTTATGAGCTCAAACACAGGGATTTTTATTTTATTTTATTTTTATTTATTTATTTTTGGCTGTGTTGGGTCTTCATTGCTGTGCGTGGGCTTTCTCTCTAGTTGCAATGAACGGGGCTACTCTTCGTTGTGGTGTGTGGGCTTCTCACCAGGGTGGCTTCTCTTGTTGCGGAGCACAGGCTCTAGGCTCGTGGGCTTCAGTAGTTGTAGCACGAGGGCTCAGTAGTTCTGGCACACAGGCTCAGTAGTTGTGGCTCATGGGCTCTAGAGCGCAGGCTCAGTAGTTGTGGTGCATGGGCTTAGTTGCTCCGCGGCATGTGGGATCTTCCCAGACCAGGGCTCAAATCTGTGTCCCCTACATTGGCAGGTGGATTCTTAACCATTGAGCCACCAAGGAAGCCCCAAACACAGGGATTTTTAAAGGGAAGAGTTATAGTTTCTTAGGTTCACACAGGTAGCTGGGAAATCCCTCACAGTACTGCCTGAGCAAAGAAGGAGAGCCTTGTTTAGTTTAGTTTAGTTTTAATATTTATTTATTTATTTATTTATTTTGGTTACACCGGCTCTTAGTTGTGGCACTTGGGATCTTTAGTTGTGGCATGCGGGATCTTTTAGTTGTGACATACAGGCTCATAGTTGCAACACACAGGCTTCTTAGTTGGGGCATGCAAACTCTTAGTTGTAGCATGCATGCGGGATCTAGTTCCCTGACCAGGGATCGAACCCAGGCCTCCTGCATTGGGAGTGCAGAGTCTTACCCACTGGACCACCAGGGAAGTCCCCAGGAGAGCCTTGCTTAGAGTCAAAGCCATAACGGGTCCAGAGGCATGCATTGGTTCCAAGGGGAGAGCCTGAGTTAAAATAGAAAGCATTGCTAAACTTCCGATAAATGTTTCTTCAAAGTAAAAACTAGTTATTCCCAAAAGATTTCTGCAAAGTTAAAAAGAAAACCTTTCTTAAAAAACAAAACCTTAGGAGATGAATGTTACTGTTTTTTCTTGGCTAATTTCTTAATGGGCATATGTTTAAGTTTTAATTTAAAGTAAGTCAACTGGCTCTTAAAACCAGATTACATCACTGATGTCTTAAAAATATTGTTTAAGTAGCTTAAAAGAACATATGAAATGCAGACTACATTTTTAGGGTTTCTTCAAATAAATAGAAAACCACTGATGTGAGAAAAATCTTGAAGAACAAAATATTTTAAAGAACACTTAGTTTAAGGAAAACACCCACATACCCCCCAAGTTATGGGAAGATATTTATAACTAGTACTTATTATAAATCCATGAAGTGCAACTAGGTAAATACATTCATCTTGGATAAAAGAGTGAGACCTTCAAAGGGAGATTTCTGAGCTGAGATGGAGAAGTAGCATGAGACTGACTCTTTCTTCAGCAAGTAGTCAAAGCTGGGGAGTCTATAAATATGGCAAGATTCTAGAAGACAAGAAACAACACAGAAACCATTTTAGTCTCTACCTTTCCTGCCACAGGCGATCAGTCACTTAATGGAGGCAGTTCTATCTTTTATAAACACTGCTTGATCCTGATGACAGGTAGAAATTATAATGGAGTAATCGCAGTTCAGGCATACAAAAATGGAGTTGGGGAGCGACTGAGGATCTGGTCTCAGACAGTCTGTGCACCACTGAGAACCTGAACTTTACTGAATTATAGCAGACCCAAGGACACCACCAGCTGTCTTCAGAGCAACACCTGCCAGCTGCAACGTTATGGTCTCAGGGTCTCCCCTTAGAACTGTGCAACGATCTCAGACCCCATCCAATCCTTACTTAATAAGCACCCTTACTTCTTGCCAGCTCCAAATTACAATTCTCGATAAAAACTCATTTAACTGACTGTAACCTTGCAGTTTTTGCCTTTATAAGCCTCCCGCACTTTGTTGTACAGCCAAACACAATTCAAGTGCTTCTAGAATCTGTGTCTCCCCGGTTGCAGTCCTAACAAACCACAAATAAACACTTTTTATTTCAGTCAGGTCTCCGCTTCTGAAGTTTTGGTTAACAATCTGTTTCTCTAACCTCCAGCTTGATTGCCATGCAGTTTCAGTCCCTACCACCTCATCCTTGGATGGTATGATCGCTCCCTCACTAGTGTCCTGCCTTTAGTTTCCCAGCATCCACCTCCTTCATCCAACTTCCACCTCTCAGGCAGAATTATTTCTAAGATGCAAGTCTGACCATTTACTTCTCTATTTAGTAACCTTCAATGACTTAACCTTACCTCAATATGTACTGTATCAGTAATAAATTATCCTAAAATGTAGTGGCCTCAAACAACTGCAATCACGTATGGGTCAGGAATTTGGAAGGGACTTGGCCAGGAAATTCTTGCTTGGGGTCTTCCATGAGAAAGCAATCACATTTTGACTGGGGCAGCTGTTATCAGAGGCAAGGATCACTGGGGGCCGTCTTGGAAACTGACTAGTACACACACCTAGGATAACATCTAATCTTCAAACGTCCTTCAAGGCCATTCACCCTTATCGTCAGGAACAAGGACCTGCCATGTCCTAGTACATCTCCAAGTTTGCTATTTCAGAACTGAGGGGTAGTTTTTCATTCATTCACTCCTAAGGCCCAGTAATTAGAGGTGAGAGCTCTACTCCAATTGGCTCATTTACTTTAATTTTCTTGCGGAAGCAAGGGTGAGTACCACTTAAAAATAAAATATTCTTTGGTTAGTATTACTGACAAATACAAAATTATCCCGAAGTCATGTATATAAAGCAGTATACATTAAATTAATTATGTATATTTAGAGCAACATAATGTGCTTAATACCTAAAGTTTAATAATATTTGATAAGTATAGCAGTCAATATTTAAATACAAAGTTCAGTTAATAGAATTAATTGTACCCAATATTTCTCATCTTCCTAAGACAAGATGGGCACAACACTCTTCTTTATTTCTTCCTAATGCACTTCTCAGCCCAATTCTTAGCATACAGTAGGTGGTCATGAAATATTTGTTGGATTGGATTGAATAGTACCAGGAATAAGTAATCCCCCAGCCCCCTCTTTGCAGTTCCTTCTGAATTTCTTCAGAGCAGGAGACAGTATTGTGTTCCAGGCACTATGCTAAGCACTTTACATGTATTATTTCATTCAGTCTTCACACCAATCTTATGATGGTGGTACTTTAATTTACCCGTTTTGTAGATGAGAAAACTAGGCTTAGAGAAGTTGGTCTCTACTATTCATAGCCTTACCAAATCTTTATATTCCATAGTTTGAGTCCAGAAAAAGACTATTCAATTAACCTTATGCCTAGTTTTGAATGTACTGATTCTATCGTTTCTATTTGAAAGCCAATTTTGCATGTATTTAGCAACACTATTATTGAAATAACTTTTTCTTCAGGATATAGAATAATGTGCTGTAGAAGACCTAAACAGAAAGTACAATACTTACTTCTAAGATACAGTTTTATTGTTCTCACTTTAAAGTTCCGAAATCAGGATGGATGTAGTCTATTGCTAGCGTGAACATTTAATGCACTGTCTTTTTGGTTTCTCCCAAATGCTGTTGGTGTACCTTAGAATTGCGGAAATACATTATGTCAAAGATGTGGCCCATGCCTCTGCTTCCTCCTGGTCTGTTAAAGAATATGATACAGGGCTTCCCTGGTGGCACAGTGGTTAAAAATCTGCCTGCCAGTACAGGGGACACAGGTTCGAGCCCTCGTCCAGGAAGATCCCACATGCCGCGGAGTAACTAAGACCGTGGGCCAAAACTACTGAAGCCCGCACGTCACAACTACTGAAGCCCGTGCGCCTAGAGCCTATGGTCCACACAAGAGAAGCCACCACAATGAGAAGCCCGTGCACCACAACAAAGAGTAGTCCCTGCTCTCTGCAACTAGAGAAAGCCCGTGCGCAGCAATGAAGACCCAACGCAGCCAAAAAACAAATAAATAAACAAATAAATTTTTTAAAAAGACAGTAATGCATTATTTTAAAAAAGAGAAAACTATGGCAACTTGAAAATATAGAAAAAACAAAGAATGTGATGACAATACATATGCTTCATAAAGCTGGGCTGACATCCTGTTGTCTTCCAGGAACTTTCTGGCTTTCTGCCATACTTATACATTTACAGAATGCATCTGCAGAGTTCAGCATTTTTAATTTTGAGAGCTTAAAGCACTTTAGAGACTCTGGTTTCTATCCTGTGCTAAACATGGGTATAATATACAATCTCTTACATGTCAAAGAAAGGACCTTTGATTTTCCTGCAAAAGACCATTTTTCTCCTCATGTAATAACTTAAGCATATTTACTTAAGGGCTGTTGTCATTATCTTCATCATCACCATCACTATCACCATCATCATGATGTGCATGTAGTGAGGGAAAAAATTTTCAACACCCCAGTGTTCCTTTCAGAGTTATAATTATTTAAGTTGAAGAGCACATTTTAAAATTAATTATGAAGATGAGACCTTTGGGAATAACTTGGATGGCCTGGAGCCAGTAAAGAAAGAGCTAAACTGCTCTATAAGAAATGAATGAAAATCTGGGGGATTGAGGACCAGTAGGTTAGGGAATGATGGGGGCTAAAGCAAGATGAGGGGGAAGCTGAGGCTGAAATCTGACCCACTTTCTGCTGTCAAGCTGCATATTGCAAAGCCTTCAGAAGAAGGGCTGCCTTTTTCTAAGTGTGCACGAAGATGTCATATGGGCCAGCAGTGACCCCAAGAGGGACCCAGCACAACGTGGATGGAACAGGTACAGGGTGATTTCTCCGTAAGAAAGAATGGACCAGGGATTTTTAAGTTCAGAAATGTTAAAATCCTGTTTAGGTCATTCGGCCCTAGAACATCATCTCCTCCATGGCTCTCTTCCTTTGATAATATATGCTTACATATAGTGTGGATGAGCGATGCTTCAGGGAGAAGAGATTGGGGCAGTCTCCAGGGACAAGGTGGGGAAAAGCAAGAAGAAACACTGAGTGGAAGGGCTGTAATGTTGCTGGAAGGAAGACCTCAACCAGAGGACACCAAGAGGAGACTAAGCCCCAGAGTATCCTCAGAGACACTGGGATTGGGTATTTGAACCAAATGTTATCTGAATTTCAAAGGGCTTGGGAATATCCATGGAGCTGACATTTATATTGTACACATATAAATATCATTTAAAAGCATTTGAGTTTTCAACAAATGGTGCTGGAACAACTAGACATCCACATGCAAAAAAGTTAATCTAGACACAGACCTTACACCCTTCTCACACACACACACAAAAACTCAAAATGGATCATAGACCTAAATGTAGAATGCAAAACTATAAAACTTATAAAGGATAACATAGAAGAAAATCCAAATGACCTTGGGTTTGCTGATGACTTTTTAGATACAACACCAAAGGCCTGATCCATGAAAGAAAAAACTGGTAAACTGGACTTCATTAAAATTAAACTTTTCTGCTCTTTGAAAGATACTGTCAAGAAAATGATAAAAACAAGCCATAGACTGGGAGAAAATATTTGCAAAAGACATATCTGATAAAGGACTGTTATCTGAAATATACCAAGAACTCCTTTTTTAAAAATAAATTTATTTATTTAATTTATTTTATTTTTGGTTGCGTTGGGTCTTCATTGCTGCACGGGCTTTCTCTAGCTGCAGTGAGTGGAGGCTACTCTTCGTTGCGGTGTGCAGACTTCTCATTGCAGTGGTTTCTCTTGTTGCAGAGCATGGGCTCTAGGTGTGCGGACTTCAGTAGTTGTGGCACGCAGACTCAGTAGTTGTGGCTCGCAGGCTCTAGAGTGCAGGCTCAGTAATTGTGGCACAGGGGTTTAGGTGCTCCACAGCATGTGGGGTCTTCCTGGACCAGGACTCAAACCCATGTTCCCTGCATTGGCAGACGGATTCTTAACCACTGAACCACTAAGGGAGTCCCTGCTGTAAGGTTCTTACACTAAATGTGAAATGGTATAATATAGCTTCAAGTCAGACTGATGTTAAAGATGTATATTATAAACACTAAAGCAATCTTAACAAAAACAAAGCAAAGACTAATAGCTAATAAGTCAATAAAGGGGATAAGATGGAATCATAAAAATAGTGAATTGATCTAAAGGAGGCAGAAAAAGAGGGAAAAGGAAAAAGGGAACAGATAGGACAAAGAGAAAACAAATAGCAGACTTCCCTGATGGTGCAGTAGTTAAGAATCTGCCTGCCAATGCAGGGTACATGGGTTCAATCCCTGGTCCAGGAAGATACCAGATGTCACGGAGCAACTAAACCCGTGTACCACAACTACTGAGCCTGCACTCTACAGCCCACGAGCCACAGCTGCTGAGCCCATGTGCCACAACTACTGAAGCCCGTGAGCCCCAGAGCCCACGTGACACAACCCCTGAGCCCACATGCTGCAAGTACTGAAGCCCGTGTGCCTAGGGCCCATGCTCTGCAACAAGAGAAGCCACCGCGATGAGAAGCCCGCGCACCACAACAAAGAGTAACCCCCACTCGCCATAACTAGAGAAAGCCTGTCCACACCAACGAAGACCCAACACAACCAAAATAAATAAAATTCTTTTAAAAAAAGAAAACAAATAGCAAGATGATTGATTTAAATACAGCCATATCCCATATCAATAGTTAACATTATATATAAATGGCCTAAACAACTTAATGAAAAGGAAGAGATTATCAGATTGGGTACAAAGCAAGACCCAACTACATGCTGCCTACAATAAAACCCACTTCAAATATAAAGACACAAGTAAGTTAAAATAATGGAAAAATATATACCAAGCTAACACTAGTCAAAGGAAAGCTGCAGGGGCTACATCAATATCAGGCAAAGTAGATTGTAGAGCAAAGAATATTAACAAGTATAAAAAGGTTCATTTCATAATGGAAAAGAGACCAGTTCCTCAAAGGATAATCTTAACTGTTTATGCACTTAGTAACAGAGTTTCAAAATACATGAAACAAAAATGGATAGAATTGTAATGAGATATAGACAAATTCCACAATTATAGTCAGAGTCTTCAACATCTCTCTCAATAATTGCTAAAACAAGTAGGAAAAAAGTCAGGAAGGCTATGGAAGACTTGAACAAACTATTAACAAATGTAACCTAATTGACACTTACAGAGTACTCTACCTAGCCAAAGCAGAATGCACATTCTTACTTAAGGACACACAGAATATTTATCAAAATAGACAATATTCTGGGTCATAAAACAGGTCTCAATATATTTTAAAAATTCAATAATACAAAGTATGTTTTATGACCAAATAAAATGAAATTAGAAGTCAATGACAGGACTTCCCTGGTGGCACAGTGGATAAGACTCTGCACTCCCAATACAGGGGGTCCAGGTTCGATCCCTGATCAGGGAACTAGATCCCACATGCATGCTGCAACTCAAGGTTCACATGCCACAACTAAGGAAGCTGTGTGCTGCAACTAAGGAGCCCACCTGCTGCAACTAAGACCCCATGCAACTAACTAACTAACTAACTAACTAAATATATATATATATATATATATATATATTTTTTTTTTTTGCTGTACGTGGGCCTCTCACTGTTGTGGCCTCTCCCGTTGCAGAGCACAGGCTCCGGACGTGCAGGCTCAGCGGCCATGGCTCACAGGCCCAGCCGCTCTGTGGCAAGTGGGATCTTCCCGGACCGGGGCACGAACCCATGTCCCCTGCATCGGTAGGCGGACTTTCAACCACTGCGCCACCAGGGAAGCCCTAAATATATATATTTTTTAAAAGCTAGTAAGGGCGAAAGAGAGAGAGACTACTAGACAAATGGAGTCTTAGAAAAAAGAAGTCAGTAACAAAAATTAATTTGAAAAATGCCCAAATATTTGGAAACCAAGCAACACCCTTCTAAGTAACTCATGGATCAAGGAAGAAATCAGAAAGAAATTATAGCATGTGGCTTCTTAATTTACATTTCCATTCAGTGAAATAAATTTACTCCTCAAATGCTAATTTATTACACTTCTTAAAATGCTTTCTATTTTTCATATCCAGTCATCATGCGGAAGCAATCTGGTCATGATTCTTTCAGGTTTAATGTATGTATTTTATTTCTGGAGATCTATTTTCTGTCCCTAGTGAGAAGAACAGTTTTATCATGAGGTATCTTTGTACACTGGGTTTCAGGGAACTGAAACGCAACTCAAACCAGCTTAAGTAAAAAGGAGAACTTGTTGGGGGCTTCCCTTGTGGCTCAGTGGTTGAGAGTCCGCCTGCCGGTGCAGGGGACACGGGTTCGTGCCCCGGTCCGGGAAGATCCCACATGCCGCAGAGTGGCTGGGCCCGTGAGCCATGGCCACTGAGCCTGCGTGTCCGGAGCCTGTGCTCCACACCGGGAGAGGCCACAGCAGTGAGAGGCCCGCGTACCGCAAAAAAAAAAAAAAAAAAAAAAAGGAGAACTTGTTGGAAAAATCCTGGAATAGCTCACAGAATTGAGGAATGCCATGTATATTAGTTTCCTATTGTTGCTGTACCAAATCACCACAAATCTTAGTGGTTTAAAACAACACAAATTTATTATCTTAAAGTTTTGAAGGTCAGAAATGAAAAAGAGTCTCATGGGACTAAACTTTAGGTGTCAGTAGGGTTGCTTTCCTTCTGGAGGATCTAGGGGAGAATCTGTTTCCTTGCCTTTTCCAGCTTCTAGAAACTGGACACATTCCTTGGGTCATGGTCCACTTCTTCTGTCTTCAAAGACAGCACTGTTGGGCCAAGTCTTTCTCAGACTGCCATCTCTCTGGTTCCCCTCTTCTGCCTCTCTCTCCCACTTATAAGGACACTTGTGATTATATTGGGCCCACCCAATATAACCCAGAATAATCTTCCCATCTCAAGGTCAACTGATTAGCAAACTTAATTCCCCTTTGCCATGTAGTAACATACACACAGGTTCCAGGGATTAGAACACAGATCTGTTTGGGGGCCATTATTCTGTCTACCATACCATGTAAACTACTTGGATTTAGAAATGTGCCATGCAATGTCACCTGTATTGGGGACAGGAAGCTGTAGTCTGTTTCTGAGGGCAGCTTTGGGCAACTTTACTGGAAAATGAACTTGGTATCTTTAGGGTGTCCTTAGAGCTGCAGAAAGAAGTAAGTTTTTGAGTACTTCCAGATCTTTTTTAGGAGCACCCAAACAGCAGGCCCATTTATCCTAAGATTGTCTTATCAGCAAACTTAATTTCTACAAAGGACATGCAGAATACTCTCATACTATTTCTTGTTCGCTTAAAATTTATGAAACAGGAACTTCCCTGGTGGTCCAGTGGGTAAGACTCCGCGCTACCAATGCAGGGGGCCCGGGTTCGATCCCTGGTCGGGGAACTAGATCCCATGCGTGCCACCACTAAGAAGTCCGCTTGCCGCAACTAAAAGATCCTGCATGCCACAATGAAGATTCCGCATGCCGCAACTAAGACCCAGTACAGCCAAAAGAAATATTTATTTTTTAAATAAATATTTTAAAAATAAAATAAAATTTATGAAATAACGAGCCAGTTGATACAAAAGCAGTTATCATATAAATGTGCTAGTGGAAGACACTTTTGCACTTGCATTTAATTTGGGCCTTATTGAGGTACCCAGCCAGTGCCACAGTTCTTTTGTCCACTCAGCAGAAGCGTTAATATAATCTCACAACACATACAGTTTAATGAAGCCTTCCCATCCCTGTTGCCTTTCTCCTTCTGCTGGGGGACTGAATCAGACGATTGTGATAAAGGACAGCTTATCTTTCCAAGATCTCACCTCCCAGTTACTACCTCACCTACCTTTGTTTCCATACAAAAGGAGTTAGGAGGAGGTCTCCCACTCCCAGTTACTATTCACAGGGTCATTCTAGCAATTCCAAATTTTCTTTTTCCCAGAATTACCTGGTGTTTAGCTTTCCAGTCTCAAGACGAGGTCCCCTTACTCAGTGGTGGCTTATGCACTTGGCTTGGAGCCTTCCCCTCCAACTTGAGTACTGTCATTATCTTTGATCTGCGTCTCCAGTGACCTTTGCCTCCATTTAGTTTTAGCCACTCCCTTCCATGGTCACACCCCAGGAACTGCTACCCAACTGGAACAATAGATTCTAACTCCCCACTTTCTGGCCACAGCATTCTATTCTTCTCGCTCTCTCACCCAGCCCCTGTTTTAGTCTAACTTCTGTAATAAACAAATTAAAATCTCTGTGATTACATTAGTTAGTCATTGCTATGTAGTAAACCACTCTAAAATCTATTGCCTTAAAACAACAATTATTCATTATGAACACAGATTTGCGGGTCAACTGGAGTTTGGCTGATCTGGATGAGCTCACGGCAGTGGCAGAGACAAATGAGTGCAAGTGGAAGCACAAGCAACGTCTAAAAGCCTAGGCACACTGTCAGGTCACTTCCACTCACATGTTATGGGCCAAAACAAGTCCCGTGGTCAAGCCCAATATCAAGGGGCCAGGAAGTACAAAGGGCCACAGCAAAAGTGTGGACCCAGGGAGGGTGGAAGCACTGGGACCGACAACCACAGTAATTTAACACAATAAAAGATTTTTCTCCCTTATTTCACAGTTCATCCAGTGTGATCCGCAGGGAAACTCTGTCTACCCAGTCATTCAGCAACCCATCCTCCTTCTATTGTGTGGTTCTCTCATCTCTTTGGGCTTTATCATTCTCTGCATTCAGCTCGAAGATGTGGAAAGAGAGACAAAGTGTGTAGGAGCACTGTGGTAGGCTGAGTAATGGCCCCCCAAGGATGTCCACATCCTAATCTCTAGAGTGAATGTTATCTTATATTGCAAAAGGCAGATGTGATAAGGGTCTTATTTTTTTTAATTTTTTTTTGCGGTACGCGGGCCTCTCACTGTTGTGGCCTCTCCCATTGCGGAGCACAGGCTCCAGACGTGCAGGCTCAGCGGCCATGGCTCACGGGCCCAGCCGCTCTGCGGCATGTGGGATCTTCCCGGATCAGGGCATGAACCCGTGTCCCCTGCATCGGCAGGCGGACTCTCAACCACTGCGCCACCAGGGAAACCCAATGAGGGTCTTAAACTGGGGAAATTATCCTGATTGTCTGGGTGGGCCCTAAATGTAACCACTAGTGTCCTCATATTAGAGGGAGGCAAGAAGGTCAAAGGAGGAAGAAGTAAGAAGATGTGAAGATCAGAGATGTTGGAGTGATGTAAGGAAGGAGTCAGGAGCCAAGAAATGTAGCAGCTGGCCTCCCGAAGCTACAAATGGCAAGGAAATGAATTCCCCACCAGAGCCTCCAGAAAAAACCAGTCCTGCTAACACCCTGACTTTAGCTAGTAAAACTGATTTGGGACTAATGGCCTCTACAAATAAGAGAATAAGTTTGTGTTGTTTTAAGGGACTAAGTTTGTGGTAATTTGTTACAGGAGTAGTAGGAAACTAATACAATTACATAAGAGGCTTTTCAGGGGCAGACATGTGCACATCATTTTCACTCATAGCTCACTGAATTTAGTCACACAGCCACTCCTATATGATGGGGTCTGGGGAATGTAATCTCCTTGAATGGCCAGGAAAAAAAAAAAGAAAGAGGGTTTGGTGAATATCTGGCCAGTCTCCTCCACAGCCTTTCATGGAAGCTTCCAAACTATGTATCCCACCAGGCAAACTGAATATCTTTTAGCACCTCAAGAGCACCACACTCCTGCCCCACATTGGACCGTTACGATTACTGCAGCCTCAGTCTTGCAGTGAATCCTGTGGGGGGATGATGGTGGTTTTCACCTGAATTTCTGAGACCCTCCCATACCAAGTTTATACAACGGCTCCATTCAGTGAAATGCAAGAGGGCAAAAGGAACACCTTTAATGACTTAGAATTTAGTGTATGCTGCCAAGGTGAGTTTAAAATTAGGATACGCATGTTCTGACTTTCCTTTTTAGAAACTGCAAGCAAGGCAAAGGAAATTGTGTAGATAGCAAGGTCAGAGAAGTGACTAAAAAAATGTGGTTGTAGAATATAAAAGAGTAAATTATTCAGTACCTTTTCTGAATCAGCAAAAGCAGAAGGAAACCTCAAGAGGTCATTTGGTCCAACTCTCTGCTTCTGAGAAGGCCCAGATGGAAATCATCCCAGATGGGGTATGGGTGGGGATGGAGACAGGAAGGTATCATGTGTTCTGTTCCAAGATCTTTAAGCATGGAGAAGGTTGTACAGACCTTTTCAAAGTTTTGTCTGAGTCCTCATGGCCGACATACTCAGTACTAATGTCTGCTAGGTGCCTTACCCATGAAAGACCTGCTGGCACCCAACTCAGCAATCTTCTGATTTTGAGGAAGGGCTAAGGGATGGGGAAATTCTGGGCCTCGATCATATCCCAAGGAAAGCTAAACCTCAAGACTTCTCTCTTGCCTGGTGGGGCTGAACTGCTAGGTTAGCAAGGGGGCAGCCCTCTGAGTCCTCAAACTGAGCAAGAGCATCTCCCCACATCAGTGCGTGCTCCAGGCATCTGATACCCCCAATCTCTCCAGACCCAAAATCTAAGAGACGAAATCAAGACCCACATGACTATCCATGTCCTCCTCTTCCCTCGCTTCCCTTTCTCCCCATCAGGGCTAAAAGGGGCTGGCAATACTCTCTCCCTCTCCACTCCAGCCCCATGGCAAGGTCTTAGGAGCAAGTAAGAATATCTTGTTTCAGGGACTTCCCTGGCGGTCCAGTGGTTAAGACTCCGTGTTTCCACTGCAGGGGGCATGGGTTTGGTCCCTGGTCCGGGAACTAAGATCCCATGTGCTGCAAGGTGTGGCCAAAAATTTTTTTAAAAAAAGAATATTTTGTTTCAGCTATCATGGGAGCTCTATGTTATATCTACTTCCACCAGCCGAGTGTCCTGCAAACGAGAGCAAGGGACCGCTCTTTCTCGCTCTGAGGCAGTAAACTTCTAGACTCAGGCCAGAGGTGGAAAGCTAGGGAACACAATTTAGGAATGTATTTATATTCAGTGTTTTAATATTTACAAAAACAAGCGCTATTTCACTAAGAAGTGGCAAAGGCAGTACTCAAAAGCAGTTCTGTCTGACTCAATTCTTTGCACTCAAAGAAGTCATTCTTTAACTTTTTTTGCTCAAGGTCAGCCTTGCTTTATATTTCCCAGCTTTTTTTTTTTTTTACTTTTTTATCTTTTAATTTTATAAGTATGCAGCTATCAGTTAAAAATTCCCACAATAGGGACTTCCCTGGTGGCACAGTGGTTAAGAATCTGGCTGCCAATGCAGGGGACACAGGTTCGAGCCCTGGTCTGGGAAGATCCCACGTGCCACAGAGCAACTAAGCCCGTGCACCACAACTACTGAGCCTGCGCTCTAGAGCCCGCGAGCTACGATTACTGAGTGCGTGAGCCACAACTACTGAAGCCCACGCTCCTAGAGCCCGTGCTCCGCAGCAAGAGAAGCCACCTCAGTGAAAGGCCCACACACCACAACGAAAAGTAGCCCCTGCTCACTGCAACTAGAGAAAGCCCGCGCACAGCAACGAGGACCCGACACAGCCAAAAATAAATATAAATAAATAAATTTATTTTCAAAAAAATTCCCACAATATATCTTGGAGCCCATTCCATATCTATTTCCCAGCTTTTAAATTCCATTTTATTGCAATTTAGTTAAAACTCTTTGTTGAGGATCCATTAAGGACTCCTTACTATGCTATTGCTATGGTGGACTTATTCCTGTCCTCAAGAAGATTTAAATGCTTTGGCACTTCTGCTGGCCTGGGTTCTGCTGGCCCTAGTCCTGCATTATCCCCACCCTCAACCTTGAACTTTTTCACTTTGTAAATGAACCCTCCTTGAATCTCTTAAGTTGAGTGTGACATCTGTTTCCTATTAGAATCTTGACTGATAGACAGGAAGTATGTGACTCCACTGCTCGAAACTCAAGTGGCAGATGGCTAGCTGAGTCACGCGCCCTTCCAAAATGAGTTGTTTCTGCCCAGCCCAGAGATTACTGTCATTTCCCAGACCCCTTGTGTCAGGAGGGGCCACCTGACTGAATGTGGGCAGAGGAGATGTTCCTGCTGCCAGGCCTGACCCGCTAAAGCTTCCCACTTGATGATCCTGGTGCTTTCCCTGCTCTTGTTCAATAGCATCTGAACTTCCTGGGCAGGCATTCCTAACCATTTTGCGCCATGGATGCCTGCATCCCTTCTCAGAATTTTTTTTTTTCATAAACTTTTTTTTTTTTTTTTTTTTTCCCTGTACGCGGGCCTCTCACCGCTGCGGCCTCTCCCGTTGCGGAGCACAGGCTCCGGGCGCGCAGGCTCAGCGGCCATGGTTCACGGGCCCAACCGCTCCGCGGCACGTGGGACCTTCCCGGACCGGGGCACGAACCTGCGTCTCCTGCATCGGCAGGCGGACTCCCAACCACTGCGCCACCAGGGAAGCCCCATAAACTTTTTATTTTGGAATAATTTTAGATTTACAGAGAAGTTGCAAAGATAGTGTCCTAGTCCACTTGGGCTGCTATAACAAAATATCATAGACTGGGTGGCTCATAAACAACAGAAATTTATTTCTCACAGTTCTGGAGGCTGGGAAGTCCAAGATCAAGGCACCAGCAGGCTCAGTGTCTGGTGAGGGCCCACTTCCTCATAGATGGCCATTTTCTTACTATAACCTCACATGGCAGAAGGGGTGAGGTGTCTCTCTGGGGCCTCTTTTATGAGGGAGCTAATCCCATTCATGGGAGGCGCTAATCACCTCCCAAATAACCCACCTCCTAACACCATCACCTTGGAGGTTAGGATTTCAACATATGAATTTTGGAGGACATAAACATTCAGTCCATTGCAATAGTAGAATTTCCATATACTCTCCACTCAGTTCTAGTTTCCTCTAACGTTATCATCTTACATTACTGTGGTACATTTGCCAAAACCAACATTAGTATAGTATTATTAAGTAAACTCCAGACTTTATTCAGATTTCACCAGTTTTTCCATTAATATCCCTTTTCTGTCCCAGCATCTAATCCAGGATAGCACATTGTCTCTAGTTGTTATGCCTCCTCAGCCTCCTTTGGTCTGTAACAATGTCTCAGTCTTTCTTGGTTTTCATGACTTTGACAGGTACTTCTGAGGAGTACTGGTCAGGTATTTTGTGGAATTCCAAAATAATGTTTTAAATGCCTAAAATAGGATTATAAAGAAAACAAATCATATTGAAATATAAGTATTGGAATTCTTAAAAATTGTGATGCAATAATATATGGGCTTTTAAAAAAAAATGTTTATTTATTTATTTATTTTTGGCTGCGTTGGGTCTTCGTTGCTGCGCAGGGGCTTCCTCTAGTCGAGGCGAGCGGGGGCTACTCTTCAATGCAGTGTGCAGGCTTCTCATTATGGTGGCTTCTCTTGTTGCAGAGCATAGGCTCTAGGCGAGCAGGCTTCAGTAGTTGTGGCACACTGGCTCAGTAGTTGTAGCTCGCGGGCTCTGGAGCGCAGGCTCCGTAGTTGTGGTGCACGGGGTTAGTTGCTCCTTTGGCATGTGGGATCTTCCCTGACCAGGGCTTGAACCCGTGTCCCCTGCATTGGGAGGCAGATTCTTAACCACTGAGCCACCATCTAGCTGACTGAATATTATACAGTTATTCAAATTCATGCTGAAGAATAGAAATATACTTAATAACATGACATAATATTACAAAAAAGTCTTGATTATGTAAATTAAAATGCATGGGAAAACATTTAAAAGGATATTTGCCAGGACTTCCCTGGGGGCACAACTAAGGCCGTGGGCCACAACTACTGAGCCTGTGCTCTAGAGCCCACGAGCTACAACTACTGAGCTTGCATGCCACAACTACTGAAGCCCGCATGCCTAGAGCCTGTGCCACTCAACAAGAGAAGCTGCTGCAATGAGAAGCACGCCCGCTGCAACAAAGAGTAGCCCCTGTCTGCTGCAACTAGAGAAAGCCTGTGCGCAGCCACAAAGACCCAACACAGCCAAAAATAAATAAATAAATAAATATTTATTTAAAAAACAAGGGTATTTGCCAAAATATGAAGAGATTATCTCCAAGTAGTGGATTATAAGTAATTCATTTTTTTTTAGAGCTACCTTTGAAACTAACAGATTTGAGCAGTGTCAGAGAACATGCCTTTGTTGATTGCTTTGTTGACTGATATTATACAATATTATTTTATTATTGTACAATAGCACTTATAGCTTTCTACCCCACATCCACTTCTCTTCCTCTCCTTCGTGGAAGCTCCAATTTTATTCAGGTATCCACATTCTTCTAAGAAGCCTTTTGGTTTGGGGAGGCTAGCCCCAGTCCCAGCCCTAGAGGTAATTCCTGACTGGCCTAAGGGTAAGACTTAAGACAATCATAGTTATACACGTCCCCTTTAAGGGTGGGCATGTGACCCAGTTCTAGACTGGGAGATATGAGAGGCCTACAAAAGGGAGGGGTCTGCCGAGCAATTTTTTTTTCTGCTTGTAGATGTTGTTCTGTCAGTATGTGAAACCTAAAACTGCCCCAGTCATCTTGGACCATGAAGAGAACCAGTCTTAGAATGAGGTTGTTACTGAAGATGGCAGAGTGGAGAATTAGAAGGCATCTAGGTCCTTGATGGCACTGTTAAGCTACTGATTATACTATGCCCAGAAACTCCTTATGTCTTTTTTTTTTTAATTAACTAATTTATTTATTTTGGGCTGTGCTGGGTCTTCGTTGCTGTGCGCGGGCTTTCTCTAGCTGCGGTGAGTGTGGGCTACTCTTCATTGCGGTGCATGGGTTTCTCATTGCGGTGGTTTTCGTTTCGGAGCACCAGCTCTAGGCGTGCAGGCTCAGTAGTTGTGGCGCACGGGCTTAGTTGTTCCGCGGCATGTGGGATCTTTCCGGACCAGGGCTCGAACCCGTGTCCCCTGCATTGGCAGGCGGATCTCAACCACTGCACTATCAGGGAAGCCCACTCCTTATGTCTTGATTTTTTGTTGTGAGATAATGTTTCCTTACTGCTTGAGTTTATTTGAATTGGCAGTTTCTGTTACCTTCAACTAAAAACATCTTAATGATATGGTGTACCTTGGAAAAAAATAGCATAGTATAGTACAACAATCTTCAGTAGAGAATTTTGTTGTAGCATAAACTCCAGGGAGAAGGAGGGAAGAATTAGGACCTAAAGTTTGTCCAAAACCAAAAAGAATCTCCTAGAATTTGAGGAAGTGAGAAACTGGTAAAAATACATTTTGGTGAAGACTTCTTTGATCAGGACATGATAAAAGGAATTAGTTTTCTTCTCCATCTAATTAAATAATTACTGTTTCATGTTTTTGAAGTTTTTCTTCTGAAAAAAAAAAACGACTTTTGTTTGACAAATATGTTCAACGTCAATCCAATTTTTGATTTCCAAAATTTTAAAGTAACATTCATTATTCTCTAAAATTTTACTCTTCTTTAAAATCTTCCAATGCATGTCTTTCGAAGTACACTATTGGGAAACTATTCACTGTTACAACATTTTACTTTCCTATAGCTAAATCTATGAAGTAATCAAACTGTGATTCAACATAATTTGCTCATGAAATTTATATAAAGTAGGTCATTTCATAGAAATCTGTCAAAACAAGATGAAAAATTGATTATTTAGTTAAAAGTATTAGAGAAGTGGTTTAGCTTTAATATCTTCTTGATTTATTTTACAAGTAGTAGAAAAATCAGTTATGTGAGCTTATCTTAATTTCTTTTCTTTTCATATTCCTTAACTTCTATAACTGGCTTTTTGATTGTTGTTAGTATCAGTTACTGATCACTCCTTTTTATCATTCACACAATATATCTTGAGACCTTTGCTCAGGAGGGAAGGCTCAGATATTAATGAGCAACTTTATTATTTCAAGGTTGGGTTCTCCACTCCTGTGAGTTTTCAGCTATTGATTTTAGCTACAGTAATTACTGTATGTCTTTGTTTTTCAGAACTAGTGATCTTAAAGTTTTGGCATTTGAGAATTTTAATGTTTCTGTACAATGTTCCTGGACTTGGCTTAAATATTGAAATTTAAAACACTTGGTTAATGATCAGAAACATTTGACGTTGTCCTATGTGGCACTTCTTGATCTTTGTCCACAAGGACACACCTGACCCTTGTACCGGTTGTGTACAAATACCACTTATTAACTGTAGCTCCGCTCTTCCGTCTCCACCTAGGAAGTGTAACCTTATAGGCATTACCTTCAAACCAAAAACAAATTATTGGGAAATATTGGCACCTTTTATCAGCAACAAGTTACTGGAACATTCCTCCTGACACTTCATCACACTACATGGACACCACATGATGCCTCATGACTCCCAGTGAAAAACATTACTCTAGTAGTTACTGCAATGCACTGGGAAATAAGAAACAAAAGACCAAAAAAAAGTCGTCCCCCTCATGTTGGAGAATAACACTTGTTGGCGCAATAACTTAACCTCTCTATGCCTAAGTTCTCCTTATGCACAAAATGAAAGCTACAAGTTCTCATGAAAATGTCTGGAAGTTTAATATTATTGTTTTGTGGGAATTCCCTGGCAGCCCAATGGTTAGGACTCCACGCTTTCACTGCAGAGGGCTCAGGTTCAATCCCTGGTTGGGGAACTAAGATCCTGCAAGCCGCGCAGCATGGCCAAAACCCCCCGAAAAACAACAGCAAAAAACCCATTACTGTTTTGAGAGCTTCAATTCAATAAGATAGGATGAGAGGGCCTGGCAAAATAGGGAATCAAATGTGGAGGGCCTGGAATCACAGGCCACAGAGTTGGACCTTCACGTAAGGGAGACTTGGGAAGATTACTGAACAGGGTAGTAGCATAATCATCAATACCTGTGTCTTAGGAGGAAAACTGGCAGCAGTGTATAGAATGGTGAGAGATGGAACTAAGAGAAGTTATGAGAGTATTGCAGAGGGCCAGACAAGGGTGGGGGGGAGATAAATTAGGAGTTTGGGATTAACATATATGCAATACTATATATAAAATAGATAAACAAGGACCTACTGTATAGCACAGGGAACTATATTCGGTATCTTGTAGTAACCTATAATGGAAAAGAATCTGATAAAGAATATATATATGTATATACATGTATATATATATAAAACTTAATCACTTTGCTGTACACCTGAAACTAATACAACATTGTAAATTAACTCTACTTCAGTTTTTTTAAATGGTTTTTAAAAAACAGGCCAGACAAGAGATGCTGAGAGTAATTGCTGTGGAAGGGGGTTGGGAGGAGGAATGAGACCAGTTTAAGAGGTAATGGCACATGATAAATTACAGATGTAATAGGATTTGGTTACTAAATGGTGTAACGAGTGAGGGAGAGGAAGGAAGGACTTGAATGGGACTTAGGTTTCTGGCCTGAACATCTGAAGATACGGATGCCATTAACTGAATGGGAGTACAGGATTGCTTGTTTGTGCGTGTGTGTAATAGAAAAAGTGGGGCGGGGGTAAGGAATGATTTTTGTCTTGTCTCAAGTGCCTGTGGACACCCGTGTGGTGCTCTACAACTGGACAGTTAGAGTAGGTCTGGGGACATTTCTTGGTATAAAGAAAAGGAATACTCTTGTAATGTGAACAGCTCATTTACGTAGTGCTCAACCATTAGCGCCCCAAACCCTGAGATAGTTATTGCCTCGCTAGCAGTAAAAGCTTGATTACAGCCCCTGACTGATGACGGTGTAAAGGGCCTGGGTTCCCACAACTTCTACAGGCAAAATATTAATTGTGATTAATTATCGTGTGGCACTATACAAAGACTAGATGATTTACTGTGGGTTCCGGAGGGTGCTTGCTTGGTTTTTCGCCGCAGCCCTTAGAGAACGGGAACTGGACGGCTCCCCAGGTGGCCTTCGGCCCTTCTGGGATCAGAGCCGCCCAGCCGCGAGCTGTCTCCAGACACGTGAGCCTGGGCCTTCGGGCCCTCTCGGCCAAGGGTGCTTCGACCTTGGGCGGAGGGTACTTCCTTCCTTCTTCCGCGCTCTCGGACCCTGGCCCCGTCGGGGCGGGCGGGGCGGGGCTGCTCCGAGGCCCCGCCGCCGGCCCCGCCCCGCTTGCCTGCCGCCGCCGGCTCCCTCCGGCCAGCGGTGCGGTGCGCGCCTGCGCCAGCCCTCGCCTCGGAGCAGCCATGATGGTGGGTGTCCGCGGCGCCGAGCCCCGGGCGCGCGGTGGGGGCGGCGGGCGCGGGGCGGGTACGGGGGCCGCGCCGGCCTGACACTAATGTCTCTCCTTGTGTCCCCCCCACTCCATCCTTTCTCCGGCGCTCCGGGCCCCGCCGACCTCGCAGGAAGGCCTGGACGACGGCCCCGACTTCCTCTCAGAGGAGGACCGCGGAGTAAGTTATGCCTCCTTCTGGCTCGCGGGACCCTCCCTGCCCCGCCTTGGTCCAGGGGTGTGGTACGGGAGGGGGGTGTCTCCGGCCGCGCGGCACCCCCTCCCCGCCGGCCTCCTTTCGATTTCCTCGCCGTACCGCGCCCCGCCCTCCTGCAGCCCTTCCTCCCTTGGGGCCGTTCGGTTCTGATTTCCCGGGGACCCGCGGCCGCTCTTGGCCCCCGCCTCGGCTCCGGCTCTTCGGTGGACCTCCTTCCCCGCCCGGTCCGGGTGCAGGTGGGGAAGTGGAGGTGGAGGCCGGAGCTGGACACCCACCGCCACCTCGTTGGGGACTATGAAAACCCATTGTCAGACCTTCCTGCCGGCACCTTCAGTTTCCCCTTGGGGACCTCTCGAACCCGCCCTCGCCCACCCTTCTTTCCCTCTAAAACATTATAGTACGGGCTTGTTCTAAATTACCCTTTTGCACGGGATTTTACAGTCGCCGAATCTAAACTCTCCACTATCCTACCAGATTTTGTAAAGTGCTGGTAGTCCACAGTACCTTTACTTTTCCTAACGTCCAAAAAAAATACATCTTTTGCAGAGATCCCTTGGTGGTGATTTGAGGCAATGCATTTCAGTTCAGAAAGGGCCTTCAGGGCTGTGATTTCTCCCTCCCACTCTCTCCCCCCATTTACCTTGGCCGAAGGGTAGTAATCTCTATAGTGCCTTGTACAAGTGAGCACTTGAAAAATATTGATACATGATGATTGCAGCGCAGCAACGTTCCATGGTTCCTTCACATTTAACAGTTTGCACTTTAGTTTTCCGTTTTGCTTTTACTTATTTATCTTAGACAATGTGAGAGACACGTCTGTTAGTCGATTTGGGGCAGATGATAAAATATTCTTATAGGATGTTATTCCTGGTTTTTTTAAATAAGAGAAAAGGTAGTTAGTATTAACTGATGACCTTTATAAAGCTTTAAAATGGTAAGAAAGATGCAGAAGGTGCTGCATATTTTTATAAACGATGAATTAATAAATTTCTCCGTTTACAGAAAAGCATCATTTAGAATTACTAGTTAGCATGAAAGCATCATGTAGGATTTCTGGTTATTTCTTAAAATTTTAGGTTCTAATGAATTTTAAGTCAAAGTGCATGTGTATGAATGTGTATATGTATCTTCCGGGGTAGGTGAATCATAGTAATAGTCATATCTGGGCACTGTGTTAGCACTGTATAAGCATTGTTTTATTATATCCTCTTATCATCCTTGTGAAGCTTTTAGTATCCCCCATTTACAGATGAGAAATCTGAACCTCAGAGAAACTAAGTAAGTAGTCTGAAGTCACACAGTCAGTGGGTGAGAGAGGTGGCCTTTAAACCATGTTGCTGACATCAAAGCCAGTGCACATATTTCTCAAAGTCACCTTGAAACACTTGCATCAGAATCACCTGGGGTGTTTGAAAAACTAAAGTCAAAAGTTTCTGGGCCCACCCTCTAGTAAATCAGTCTCTTGAGGTAGGGAGGACAGACAACTACTTTGTTAACAAGCAAGAAGATGCCATTGTACACTGAGGTCTGATTATGGCTGCACAAAGTTATCCTGCTATTTCCTCATTTCAGGAACAGAAATTTCAGGCCTGTTTAAATTTCCTTATATTGTGTTTGTCCTGATAGAAATAGATTGCCATAAATAGATTAGAACTTTTAGGCATTGCACTTTTAGCTTAGATTGTCTTGTTCAGCCTTTTAAGAAAGTCTTGATAGAGAAAAAGCATGAAGTACATATTTGATACAAATTGTAGGGGGGACATCACAGATTCAAAAATAATAGTTCAAGCATTTCATTCAAAGCAGCAAGTAAGCAAAATTAAAGACAGCATTTTTAAATACATTTTTAAGCAGCCTTAAATTTTCATTATGATATTTGGAACAGACGAGAGTTTTACAGCCTTAAGAATATACTGTTTTGTGAGAAACTTAAAAAGCAGACTTTAAGAATACACAATATTGAAAATTATTGGCCACTTTTTGATCTCTTCGGTTACACCTCTGCATAATAGGGTATTTTTTTCTTTCCCAAAGGAAGGACAGTAACATATTATTTAGTAAACAAATGAGCCCTTTGAACTGGGCACATTTTGCTCTGATGTGCTTGTTAAATAGAGCAGTATGTGCCAGCATGATGGCGTAATTCTCTTAGCATTTGATTTGAATTCTAAATAATATGTTTATTGTTTTCAGAATTACTTCAGGTGGAGGAAGTGCACCTCTCCTGGACTCCTAGCCTTGCTCCTCCCTCTTATTCCTTACCTTCATTAATGTCAACATTTCCAGTCCTTCATGCAAGAAGCTTCTGAATCATAACCTTCATCCCCATACCAGAACAGTCACTGAGGCCAGATAATTTCACCTCAGAAATGTTGTTAGCCCATCTTTCATTTACATGGCCGCAGTTAAGGTCCCTCTGTCTCTTGCCTGGACTGTAGCAGTATCTGTCCTTGGTCTGTCTCCAGGCTCTCTACTTTCCAGTCCAGACTGCCCATGACTGGTCGTTACCTAACTGAAATGATTAGATCATATGGCACCAATAGTCACAAGGACTTACGGGGACCCAGTTCTTTTTGCAGTAAGGTCCAAACTCCTTATGCTAGCATTGAACACCGTTCATAACCCTTTCTGGCTGACTTCATTTCTCAAGATGCCCCTGCGCGCCACACACACACACACACACATACACACACACACACACACACACACACACACACACACACACACACACACACACACACACACACACACACACACACACACACACACACACACACCATATTCTAGTCTACTTGTCATTGCCCAACCACCTCTGCACTTTAATGTCTGCTTTATGCATGCCTCTCAATGTTGTGGAGTGTTTTTTTTTTCCCTCACCTTTTTTTTCCACATGAAATTTGACTTATCATTTAAGACTTGGCCCAGATGTTTGCATTTTCTTTTGTACCTACTCAGCATTTAGCTTGAACACATTCCACATTTACTGATAGTTATTTCCGATAAAAATGTGACATAGGGCTTCCCTGGTGGTGCAGTGGTTGAGAGTCCGCCTGCCGCTGCAGGGGACACGGGTTCGTGCCCCAGTCCGGGAAGATCCCACATGCCACGGAGCGGCTGGGCCCGTGAACCATGGCTGCTGAGCCTGCGCGTCCAGAGCCTGTGCTCCGCAACAGGAGAAGCCACAACAGTGGTGAGAGGCCTGTGTACCGGAAAAAAAAAAAAAAAAATGACATAGATTTTGTTGGCAAAGGATAAGATGAATGTTGGCAGAGGAAGAAGAGAAAGTTCATGCCCTGGGGCCATGGTAGTGTAGTGAGGAGCTTACGGGTGAAGTGCTGTGGGAGTACGAAGGAGAGTGAAGACATAATGATAGCTACACACTGATGAAGTGTTTGCTGCATACTAGGGACTTTCCACACATCAACTCAATTCTCAAATCCCTGTGAAGTAACTGCTACTATTATTCCTACTTGGGAAAGGAAAAGTGAGGTTCAGAGAGATGAAATAACCTGCCCTGGTTCATACAGCCGGTATGAGCTGTATTCAAACTCAGGGAGTCTAGCTATAGGTACTGGGCTGTTAACCACTGTGCTGTTGCCTACAGGAGCTAAGCCTTAAATGTTGATTGTGTAGGCTCCCAGGGATGGGGAAGGCTTGACAGCAGGGAGGATAACGTGTAGGTAGGTCATTAGGTTCCACCTGGAGCACTTTTTCTTACTGGAAGCAGGAGTAGATATGGGTAATACAGATAAAGTGCATAATGTGGGAAGTCCTGAGGGATCACCAGCTAGGAAGGACATATGCCCAGATGAAAATAGCATTGTAGATGACTCCGATGTGGAAGGTGGATTGCTTCTTCCTTGCAGAAAGCAGAGAAACCAGTTACCAGGCTGTTGGTGGCAGTCCAGATGAGAAATGTTAAAGGTAGAACTAAGGCAGTGGAAGAAGGGATGAAGGAGGGGACATAGCAGAGAGATGTTTAGGAGATAGAATGCACAGGGCATAGTGGCTGAATAAATACATGCGCTAGACAGAGGAGAAGGAGATGAGGAATATACGAGAGAATAGCAGAGTTAGAAGGTAGATGATAAGTTTGGTTTTCAGATATGTTGGATTTGAAGTGCCTGTGAAGTGTCTAATCCCTTCCCTGCCAAACTAGAAAGTAAGATCTGAAAGGGTGAAGATTGTGTCCTTTCATTGCTCTATTGCAAGCACATCTGACAGTGGTTGGCACGTTGAAGGCACTCAGTTGTTTAATAAGTAAATACATCCAGGTGGATATGTCTAGTTGGTAACTTGAAATTATGATTGGGAACTTAGAATAAGAGGTGTGAGTTGAAGGTATAAATTTCAGAGTTATTAGTCAAGAATGGCTGAGTTTGCCAACACTAGATAGTACCCAGCGGGAAACAGCATTCACAGGCCAAGGAGAAGAAATGGACTAACTGATGGGGCTGAGATAGGTGGGGAGAAAATGAAAAGAGTCCCCAAAAGTTGAGAGAGTTCTAAGGACATGGTCAGAATGATCATTGAGGCAAAATACCGAAGAGAGATCAAGAAGACTGCAAAGTATTGGATTTGGAAATTAGGTCCTCACTGTGTGGAAGTGTTTTGAGACCAGGGCTAACTTGACTAGAAGAGCAGTGTACGAGCAGGTTCTAGAGCCAACAGGAAGATTACCTGCTCAGGTAGCCGGAGAGCTCTGCTCTCCATGGGACACCACTCCTTCTGAGAATGCAGAGGAGATGGTGAGTACAGATCTATTCATAGAAAGGCTTATTGATGGGTCTGAGGGAAAACAGCTGCTAGTGTTTATTTCTTGGGGGTGTGGGAGACAGGGTCACTTGTTGAGCATAGGTGTGGAAATGCAGTCGAGGGTTGAGATAGTAAAGCTTTGGAGTGGTTGCTCAGGGAATCAGAAGGGGAGCTGAGCAGATCGGCCCTGGACTGTTGAATGGTTTTAAGAGTCTAATGGAGTTGGGAGAGCAATAATTTGTAGTGGACAAGCACAGACAGTTGTGACTTTTCTCTAGCCACACTCAGTTCAAAAAAGCAAAGAAAGTTGATGATTGAATTGATCCTCCATGTGGGAATTTGCAAGCCAAGTACAGCAAAAGAGCAATGGGAGTTGACAAGACCAGCAAGAAAGGCATTGGAGTGACATCATGCGACTCTAGTAATGTTTTGTTGTTTCTGGTATGATGGATGAAAGGAAATCTAGTTTCCAGAAAATATATGTATAATCAACCATTGATTTGACTGCTGAGTATACAGAATATCATAATGGAAATAATTTACTACAGGACTTCCAAAATCATAACTGGTTGTAAATCAACTGTACTTCAATAAAAAAGTTTTTAAAATCATAACTGGACTAGGAGTAAAATAGATTTAAATTTTGGCCTGAGTTAGTGAACTTAACAGAATTTCTGTCTGTCTCATGGGGTTTTTCACTGATTATACTGTAATTCCCTAGAAATAGTTTCTTAGCCCTGTTATGGTTCACGCCTTTCTTTCAGGGCTGCAGTGAGCCAGAAGAATAGGGCCTGGGGGGCCACTGTAAAGATTAGGCTTTTCTCTAAGTGGGAACCCCTTAGGTTTTGAGCAGAAGAGTGATTTCTAGTTTAGTGGTATGGTTCCAGTGGCCCTATAAGGAATATAGATTGAAGAGGGAAAAAGGCAGAAGCAAGAGACCAGTTGGGAGGCTGTTGCAATAATGAGTTATTTTCCTTCTTCCTCCTCCATGCATCCATCCGTCTCTGTACATGTACTTCTCTGGCAAAAGATTAACAGTTAAGTTTTTAGGAGTGTCATAAGGTTGATACTTTAACGTGTAAACACATCAGTGTAGTAAACTAGTAGTGAATGTCCTCTTTACTAAGTAATTATATATGAAGAATTAATCTATCAGCAGTAGGGCAGTGTCTTTAGATTATTTTTCTAAGGATAGTGTGTTTGTGTTGCTTAATCATTTTCTCTGCCTGGGCTTTCTCTTGACCATGATACAAGTGTTTAACCTAGTCAGTCTTTGACAAAAGAAAGTACAAAGTTTATTGGCCCAGATAAGGATTAAACTGGTGAATGTAGTCCAGTTAGAATTTCCTCAAACTGACCTCACTACTTGCACAGTTAATTAAATGTTGATGAATCACAAGTTGTTTGCTTTGACTCTTCCCCTTAAGGAAAACTGTCTAAAATTATTGACTTTTCTGTAAACAGAGAAGAAAATCCACCTGGAAAATCTGTGTACATTTTATGTAATTAACACTAAATTTACAGGAATTCCCTGATGTCCAGTGGTTAGGACTCTGTGATTCCACTGCAGGGGGCCTGGGTTCCACCCGGGTTGGGGAGCTAAGATCCTGCAGATCCTGCAAGCCGTGCCTCATGGCCAAAAAAACAAAAACAAAAACAAGCCACACACTAAATTTACAATATGATATTTTATTAAATCTAAGGTACAATTGATTGGAAGACATATTTTCCAGTGCTTTAATATGCTTTAATAAGGCATACAAGAGAGAACTTACCAAAGAGTTAGAAAATAAGAAGTAGAGGAATAAAAACAAAGGAGGGAACTTCTGGGGCTGATGGAAATGTTCCATATCATAATTATGGTGATGATTACAGGGGTGTAACCTACATATTTGTTTAAACTCTTCAAACTATATACTTAAAATCTGCAGTTCATTATATGTAAACTATACCTAAAAAATAAAGTACAAGACCAAAAGTGGTAAATGTATAATACAGGAATATTTTTTATTGATAAGTTAGAATTTTAAAAAACCAGGTCAGACAAAACAAAGCAAGAAAAGGGGAACAGTGTATTTGGTATAAAAGGATAACGAAATGGAAGACAGAAATATTTTAATAATTTAAAATAATCTTTAATTGGAAGAAAAAATAACAGCCCTTCATATGTAGAAATCCTGAAAGGTGTGTTTCCAAATTGATGGCACAACGGTTTAAAAAAAAGAAAATAAACCTGAAAATTAAAATATACTTAGAGATATGAAATCTGGCAGAAATATTTTATATAATCATTGAAAAGAAAATATTAGCAGTTGAGATGAAGTTTTGACAGAATGTAAAGACAAAGACAACCTGGAAAATCTAGGCCGGTGTTCCCAAGTACGGTTTTTAAGGCTCATTCTGAAGATTCTGTTTTGATACGTCTGGGATAGGGCGTGGGATTCTGTATTTTTTAACAAGCATCCAGGTTGAGTCTTATGAGTTGTGTCTGAAAAATCCTAGACTAGGCAGTGAAAACAAGAAATGGAGAACTGCCAAGGTTATTATTCCAAAAACCATATGATAAATTTATGAGTTTCCTGTGGCTGCTATAACAAATTACTGCAAACCTGACGGGTTAACACAACAGAATTTATTCTCTCACAGTTCTGCAGGCCCGAAGTCTGAAATCACTATCACTGAGCTGAGATCAAGGTGTTGGCAGGGCCACGCTCCCTGAGGCTCTAGCGAAGAATTAGTTACTTGTCTCTTCCAGCTTTCTCGTGGCTGCCTGCAATCCTTGGCTTGTGGCTTTACCACTCTAATCTCTGCCTCCGTAGTTAAGTTGCCTTCTCTTCTTTTGTCTGTGTCACATCTCCCTCTGCCTCCTTCTTATAAAGGTACATGTAATTGTATTTAGGACCCACCTGGATAATCCAGGATAATCTCCCCATCTTTTTTACCATATAAGGAAACATCCACAGGGATTTGGATATGGATGTCTTTTGGGGAGCTGTAATTCATCCCACCACAATAAACATCTTAAGAGTGGCCTGAATGTGAGTAAAAAGAAATAAGGAAACAGATTTCTTAAATTAGAATTAAGGTAAGGGGTTAGAGGGCAGGTAGGAAGGACAGTTTGAAGACATAAGGCTAAATAAAAGCAAGAAAACCAAAGAATAAAGTACTCTCTAATGTTTCCAATACTTCAGAAGCAATGAAGATAGTTGGAAAATGAAAAAGAATACTTCTTTGTAATTCAAAACAACCTTTAAGTTCATTTCTTTTATCAGACAGTGGACTACATGTAGCATTGAGTACAATAGCAATTTTTAAAATATTTTAAACTATTTTTATGTAAGTTTATAGTATTAACTTTTAAAAATATGATTACTGATTGAAATTTATTTTAATATAAACTTATTAAAGTTATCAATAAAGTTTTCATTAAAGGCCATGCAATTTAAATAGTGATTAATTTCTTCTGTGACTCTTAAGTTAGATTGTATGTAATGGTATTTATTTTTTAAAAACATGTCTAGTCAATACAGAACCAAAAGAGCAAAAATGAAATAGTATGTTACTTTCATTACTTATAAACAACCCTATTTAATGGAAAACTTCACAATATTCATCTTTTAATAAATCACAAGATTTCTTAAAGGCTTATTTTTTTCCTATTTATAAAAGTAATACATGCATATTGTGGAAAGTTGGGAGAATAAAAGAATACACAAAGAAGCAAATCCACTGCAACTCACATTTTGTTGTATTTCCTGTGAGCCTTTTATGTATGCATTTTTTAACATCTTTATTAGAGTATAATTGCTTTACAATGGTGTGTTAGTTTCTGCTTTACATCAAAGTGAATCAGCTATACATATACATATATCCCCATATCTCCTCCCTCTTTTCGTCTCCCTCGCACCCTCCCTATCCCACCCCTCTAGGTGGTCACAAAGCACTGAGCTGATCTCCCTGTGCTATGCGGCTGCTTCCCACTAGCTCTCTATTTTACATTTGGTAGTGTATATAAGTCCATGCCACTCTCTCACTTTGTCCCAGCTTACCCTTCCCCGTCCCCGTGTCCTCAAGTCCATTCTCTATGTCTGCCTCTTTATTCCTGTCCTGCCCCTAGGTTCTTCAGAACCATTTTTGCATTTTTTAATGTAATTGAGATCATAGAATAAACAGTTTTGCTTCCAGCATTTTTTCCATTTGCATTGTAATTGAAATTTGAAACACTAATGACTAGGTAAGATTCCAAAGTCAGTCCTGGCTTTTACAACTAGAGTATTTGAAGCAAGCTACTTAGTTACACTTTAAATATTTCATATCTTTGCAGCTGGCTGAGACTTTATCTTTTAGTGTGTTTGCTTCTTTTGTAAATCTCCAAGTTACCCAAAGATGTTAGAATGTTCATTTGTTTAAAGGGGAAGAAAAATGGATGAAATTTAAGAATTATAAGTAGAATTATGATTAGAATTATATGTGGAGAAGTTTTCTCATAAATGGGTAAATAGAAATGGGTGTATAGAGTAAAATTTAATTTAGAAGAATTAAAGAGTACTGTAGAGTAAAATTTAATTCATATCACAGGAGTTAATTATTGAGTATTTATTATATGTTATTTTTTTAGCACTTTACATATACATAATATATATGTAATATATTTAATTATCATTAATAGTTTTATTGTATATTCCTAAATTAAAATAAGCAATAGAATTTAAATGATTGGCCAATATTCTTTTTATTATTTTTCTTGTTCTTAAAGGTAGATACATTTTAGAACACTTGAACTTTTAAAGGACCATCTTCTTGGAAAATAGTTTACTTTTTGGGTGAAACTGTAATAATGTTTAGCACATTGACTCATACAGAGCAAAGTATAGTTGCATGGTGTAGAATGAAAATTGGTTAAGATAATAACATACCCAAAGCACCTCCCCCCAAAAGATAGAGATAGATAGATAAATAGATAGATACAGATATAGATATATAGAGTAAATGAACTTGAGTACTTTTTAGATTTCAGATTCTTTAGTTTAGTTTTTGCATTGTCTTATTGTCTGGGAGAAGAATTAAATTGTATAAAAGCCTTCAGAATTTTCATTGAGTTATTATTTTCTTTTTCTAGCTTAAAGCAATAAATGTAGATCTTCAAAGTGATGCTGCTCTGCAGGTGGACATTTCTGATGCTCTTAGTGAGAGAGATAAAGTAAAATTCACTGTTCACACAAAGGTAAATGGGATTTTGTACTTCTGTTATTTTAGTTATTGTGCTAATGTTACATATGTAATAATATATTGACTAAAATTTTGGTTTTGAACATAATTAGAAATTCTATTTTAGTTTATAATTCACTGCTGTTATTTTAACAAAACATTTTAGGGAAATGTACTTTTTAAAGATTAACATTTGAGAATTAATCATAGAACTTAGACATAGTACAAATTTAATTTTCTCTAGACTTTAATATCTTTTACCATTCTTGTTATTTTCAATTTTGTTATATTCCTTCAGTTAAATTACTGGGTTTTTTTTTTTTGCGGTACGCGGGCGTGTCACTGTTGTGGCCTCTCCCGTTGCGGAGCACAGGCTCCGCACGTGCAGGCTCAGCGGCCATGGCTCACAGGCCCAGCCGCTCCGCGGCATGTGGGATCCTCCCGGACTGGGGCACAAACCCATGTCCCCTGCATCGGCAGGCGGACTCTCAACCACTGCGCCACCAGGGAAGCCCAAATTACTGTTTTAACAGACTATTTTCTTTTTAGATTTCAGTTCTCAGTCACATTTTCAGATTGTGATCTATTTTTCTTTGTTTGAATAGTTGAGTTTGATATATTTATAGGATAACTTTGTAATGGTAGAAGTACAATATAATAAGAGGCTGTCAGCTTATTTTCTCAAAGATCCCAGGATAATTTTGTCTGGGTGTCTCAGGGTTTTCATAATAGAGTGTAAAAGCACTGAGAATCTTTCATAAAAGACTAATTTTAAAAAATAAGGTATAAAATGTTGAAAGTGTTTTTAGTGTCGCTTCGATTTTTATTTGAGAGAATCTCTTTCTTTGCAGAGTTCATTGCCAAATTTTAAACAAAACGAGTTTTCAGTTGTTCGACAACATGAGGAATTTATCTGGCTTCACGATTCCTTCGTTGAAAATGAAGACTATGCAGGTTACATTGTAAGTGTTGAGGTTCCATTTTAATCCCATTTTCTAGGAGCTTTTTAGATACTTTATTATGTATTGAAATCTTATTTCGCACTTCTAGTGAACTGAGGTAGTTTTTTTAAATTGCCAGCTACAAAACGTAATTGGCTACCACTTTTATCCTGAGTTGTCTTATTTGGGAGTGTGGGGATATGGATATGTTATTCTCCCTCATTTAAACTTAAATTCTTACTGTTTATTAAAATAGAAATGGGTTTGTCCTAGGGAGTAGCTAAGGGGGTATTACAGACCATACTGGTCTTGAACCCTTAGGTAGACAGGTGTTTAGAGTTGGAGGGCTCCTTAAGAGATTATCTAATATAAATATGCACTGGGTGTTATGCCTCAGCTGTTGACCACAGTCAGATTTCTGAAGTTTAGTTTCATTTGATTTCCTTGAAATCATCCTGACCTCACCTGCTTCCATCTTTATCCTTGTGGCCCCTCCTTCTCAGTCATTTGCTTTTTTTTCTTTCTACAAGTTGAGTTTGGTGGACAACTGGCAGTGCTTTTTCTTTTTTTCTTTTTGGTTACTTACCAGTTTATATAAAGGATACAACTCAGGAACAGCCAAATGGAAGAAGAGATGCATAGGATGAGGTATTGGGGTGGGGGGTTGACACAGAACTTTCATGACCTTTTCAGGACGCACCACCTTCCATTTTCCCAGCATGTCAATGTGTTTACCAGCCTGGAAGCTCCTCCTATTTCCACCTTTTTTCCCCTCATCTTCTTGTTGTGTGATGACATTTTCTTACTACTTTTTTCTCCCATAGACTAAACACTCCTCAAAGATCAAGACCATGTCTTATTTATCTTTATATGCCAGTTGTTCAGTATCATGCTTGGCACATAGTAGATGCTGTGTGTGGGCATCAATGAATGTGTGCTGATCTGTATTTGATGCTTCCTTCCCTATTGCTTTCCTTGGTGTAATCCTTTTCTTCAGGTCATTGTTATTTTAACTTTCCGCTACTTACCTTTTCTTCCTCTTACTTGCTCTCTTTGCTTTCCATCATTTCCCCTTAACAGTTCTTACTTGTAGGCTCTTCCTCCTACGATAAGTTTTTTCTTAGATCCTTCCCTTGAATGATATGTCTCTTCTAGATCTTATATTTTTATTTAAGGTAAGTGCTTACTTACCCACTTACTGTGGGTGAATAAGATGAGGTTAGTCATTAGTCTGTATCTTGTTCTCTTGTTTGTAAGTCAGTGCTTTCTGCCTCTGGTACACCCTAATCATACCATTTACATACTTTTGAAAAATAGTATACATATTTGCTACACATTTATTTAGTGTGTACTCAAAGCTTAATGCACATAGACATTTGAGGACTCTAGGTTGCCACATCTAGAATCTGCAGACTAAAGTTCGGGTACTACTGTTCTAACACCAGAAAATAGCACTCTGCTCTTGTTTCTTCCTTGGTGTCAAGGATCTCAAGGATCTTAATTTCTAGACTTAATCAAATTCTCTAACCTTAATTGGGATATTTCTGGTATCCAGTTCATTCAGGATGACTTTAGCTCTCTCAGACAACAGTCTTTTATGGTGGCAGTAGTACAATTGCTGCAAGAAATTAAAGTCTTTAAAACTAGTGATTTGGGGGACTTCCCTGGCGGCCCAGTGGTTAAGACTCCATGCTTCCACTGCAGGGGGCATGGGTTTGATCCCTGGTCAGGGAACTAAGATCCCGCATGCCGTGCAGTGCGGTCAAAAAACAACAACAACAACAAAAAACTAGTGATTTGGTTCCATTACAGATCCCTCCAGCACCACCAAGACCTGATTTTGATGCCTCAAGGGAAAAACTACAGAAACTTGGAGAAGGAGAAGGGTCTATGACAAAGGAAGAATTCACAAAGATGAAACAGGAGCTGGAAGCGTATGTGATTTTTGTTGTTAATTGTGCTTATTTTAATGCCTTTTTTGTTTTGTTTTTGTTTTTTTGCTCTCTGATATCCCATCCTTTCAATCATTTCACCACATTGACCCTTTCTGGGAGATACAGGTTTAAGCCATACAACCAGTGTTAATGATCATGATCAGAGCCTACAGGAAAATTATAGAATAATTGTCTGCACTGTAAAATTCTTTAAATTACAGTTTTAAATAGACTCTGAAAATTGAAAACAGAAGATCCAAAAGTTTATAAAAAATAGTAGAAAGGGAAATAATGACTTTTTTAACGCACAGTGTAAATCGTTTCATTTTTTATTTACAAGGCCTTAGTCACTACTCACCTGGTTCTCTTTTTTTGAGTGTGCATAGTACCAAGACTTCTGTTTCTCATAGAAGTGTGCACTGAGCAACTCTGAATGTATTCTGCTTTCTTTTTCAGAAAGTGTGTGTGTGTGTGTGTGTGTGTGTGTAATTTTCCCCCTCCTCTTTTCTCTGTCTGTGGCTTCTGGCTGAAGGGAAAAAATAGGAGCAAAGTAACGAGAGAATAGTTTTTTAATGTTTTTTATTAAATGATTACTAGTTTCATATATACTAGACATATTAAATCCTTGAAAAAATTGAGATAATTTCTATTTCATTTTTAGCATATTTGCTGAAAATACAGTTTTTCCTCTTAAACATTCGAAATAATTTTGGATTTGCTATATATTGTTTTTCTGTATTTTGAGAGTTATACAAGGAAACAACTTTCCTTGCATTATCATCACCTTCATCACTCTTTTTCTGGTCATTTCTCCCCTTTGTGCATTTCCTTTTCTCTTCTTGCACTGAATTTCAGTTTCTAAGCATATTTTCACAGTGCTACTAGACTCCTTCAGATGCTAAACTCTTGACAAGATAAATTAACATAGTAGGTCTTCTTTGTTAAAGTGTAAGTGACAGATATTTTAAGAATTCTGTCCATCCATACTGAGTGCAAGCAGTAGTCTGATAGCAGACAGATATATAATTCTATAGTTTATAAGACTGAAAGCTGGAAATTAGCAGAGCACATTAATATTGAAAGAATCAGTGGTTTTCCAGTGGCCCTGATCATGATTCTTTTGTGGTCTGGTTAGGGGTTGGATAACAGAGAACCTTGGGTTTATTCTCCTGCTACTTCCATCCTCTGCATCCTTCTTTTTTGTCTTCACTGAATGACTACCCTCACAGAGATCAAACTTCTCCCAACATTGGTCCTGCTGGTTTGCTGGTATGTAAAACTTATCCTCCTTGCACGTAGTTGAAGCAAGAATATTGGGCCTTTTCCTTGAGTGTTTTTTCGAAACTGACATGTATTACTATATGATTGCTGTGATTCACTGATGATAGTAAAATATTTTAAACACAGTTCTTCAATTGTAATGGCAAAAATTAGTCTCTCCATGGTGTGTTTCTTTCTTGTGTGCTTGGGTCATTAGATAAAAATAGTTATTAATGTTGAAAATATGATTACTGAGGTTTGGTTTCTGATTTTTTTTTGTATGAAGGTGTTTAAAAGCAGTAATTATCTAGAAATTGAATTATTAAAGTTGTACAGTATAATTTGTAGTATACTTTCTCTGAAGCTAAAAACAAAAACCCCTATAGTTACCTTTAACATCAACCTGCATAGGAAGAAAGGTTCATAAAACCTAAAAATATTAACATTTAAATGTAATAAATACTATTAACTAGCATGAAGTCTTTTCAGAGCTGGGTTTTATATATTGAATATTTCATTAACAGCTCAACTAAAAGCTTTGTTTACATGGATTATATCTTTGTATCTCTAATTTTGCATTTAGAATAATTCAAAGAGTATTTGCTGAAAAAACTGTTGCAGATGTTTTTCTGCAGTATTTTACCTTTAATTTTGTGTATTGTTTCTAGTGAGTATTTGGCAATATTCAAGAAGACCGTTGCGATGCATGAAGTGTTCCTGTGTCGTGTGGCAGCACATCCTATTTTGAGAAAAGATTTAAATTTCCATGTCTTCCTGGAATATAATCAAGATGTGAGTATCGATCAAAGTAGTGATCAAGGTTTATTTTTAAAGCATCATTGGAAAGAGTAGGGAGTTGTTAGAAAAGGCTTAAGGCCTTATAAAAACATTTTATAAAATGTTCTTATTTTTCAAGCAGTTTAAAATGACTCTTTTTCATGGGACCTCTCTCGTCAATATATTCTCCAATGACATTCATGATTCTGCCCAAGGTCTCAGGGCCAACAGGAAATTTGACTGGTGCACCAGAATCCAGGACTTCTGGCCTCTAACCAAGCCTTCTGTACCATCCATGGCAGTGGTCCTTGCTGTGCTCTCACGCAAATGCCGGGCCACCTCCAAAACCAGCCTGGTCTCCCTGCCTTGCACTTCCAGGGCGTTTAGGATGGGTGGCAGTCCCTCCTCAAATTGGACATCCACCGCTACACCAATGACCATAACAATGTGCCCAGTGGCAGCGCCTGCCTTTGGCAAGGGAGATGTTTAAGCGGCATTGTCTCTGGCAGGCTGGAGCGGCTCCCAGTAAGAGCTAGGCTTGGGGTAGTGGTGCTGAAGGGCTGAGTCCCTGAAAGGCCCCAGAGGCCGGGGCAGTGGCCACACGACCCACAAGACCCAACATGGCGGAGCCTGGGGCGGAGCTGGAATTAAGAGCATTTGACTTTAACACCTCACTTCCCAGTCAAGTGAGAAAAATCCCTGCTGGGTTCCTCATCTCAGAAAAGAGTCTTTTTTTTTTTTTTTTTTTTTTAAATATAAATTTATTTATTTATTTTTGGCTGCGTTGGGTCTTTGTTGCTGCGCGTGGGCTTTCTCTAGTTGCAGGGGCTACTCTTCATTGTGGTGCACAGGCTTCTCATTGCAGTGGCCTCTCGTTGCAGAGCACGGGCTCCAGTAGTTGTGACACGCAGGCTCAGTAGTTGTGGCATGTGGACTCAGTAGTTGTGGCACATGGGCTTAGTTGCTCCGTAGCATGTGGGATCCTCCCGGAGCAGGGCTCGAACCCGTGTCCCCTGCATTGGCAGGCGGATTCTTAACCACTGTGCCACCAGGGAAGCCCAGAAAAGAGTCTTTTACCATCGTTTTTTGTTTGTTTGTTTGTTTGTTTGTTTTTGCGGTATGCGGGCCTCTCACTGTTGTGGCCTCTTTGTTGTGGAGCACAGGTTCCAGATGCGCAGGCTCAGCGGCCATGGCTCACGGGCCCAGCCGCTCCACGGCATGTGGGATCTTCCCGGACCGGGGCACGAACCCGTGTCCCCTGCATCGGCAGGCGGACTCTCAACCACTGCGCCACCAGGGAGGCCCCCTAAAAGAGTCTTTTAGATTCAACACAAAATGTGATGCGATCGTCTGGAGCAGAATGCCATCCCTAAGTCCCTCACATCTCTAGGTGGAGCTGAGATGCTGGGCAAATTCACGACTCTCACTGATGTGTTAAGGGCTTAGATCTTGATCAGTCATCTTAAGTTATTAGTTGCAGAACAGTGTTTTTATGCTGTTGCATTGTATAAATCTGATTTCTTTATTCTGGTGTGTAAATATTATTTGTTGGTATAAATAATTGGTTATATCAATTTGCTGGTTTTACTCATCTGTAAATCCCGAGTCTCTAGAAAAGTAATATGTACATAAGACTTACTTGATGCAAAAAAAAAAAATGATTCCTTTTCAGTGATAATGTACTGTTTCAGTAGAACTTGAGTGGATTAATTTTTTAGATGATGGTATATTATGTTATTACTGGGATACTGATTTTCATCCTGAATTGTGAACTCCTTAAGAAATAGGGTTATTGGGCTTCCCTGGTTGCACAGTGATTCAGAATCTGCCTGCCAACGCAGAGGACATGGGTTCGAGCCCTGGTCCGGGAAGATCCCACATGCCACGGAGCAACTAAGCAACTACTGAGCCTGCGCTCCAGAGCCCACGAGCCACAACTCCTGAAGCCCGCGTGCCACAGCTACTGAAGCCCACGTGCCACAACTACTGAAGCCCATGCGCCTAGAGTCCATGCTCCTCAACAAGAGAAGCCACTGTAATGAGAAGCCCGCACACTGAAACAAAGAGTAGCCCCCGCTCACTGCAAGTAGAGAAAGCCCGCACGGAGCCAAAAATAAATAAATAAATATTTTTTAAAAAGAGAAAAGAAAAAGAAATAGGGTTATTAGGGCTTCCCTGGTGGCTCAGTGGTTGAGAATCTTCCTGCCAGTGCAGGGGACATGGGTTCGAGCCCTGGTCTTGGAAGATCACACATGCTGTGGAGCAACTAAGCCTGTGCTCTAGAGCCCGCGCTCTAGAGGCCGCGAGCCACAGCTACTGAGCCCGCGTGCCACAACTACTGAAGCCTGCGCACCTAGAGCCCATGCTCCACAAGAGAGGCCACCGCCATGAGAAGCCCTCACACCACAACGAAGAGTAGCCCCCACTCACTACAACTAGAGAAAGCCTGCGCACAGCAACGAAGACCCAACGCAGTCAAAAATAAATAAATGGGGCTTCCCTGGTGGCGCAGTGGTTGAGAGTCCGCCTGCTGATGCAGGGGACGTGGATTCGTGCCCCAGTCTGGGAAGATCCCACATGCCATGGAGTGGCTGGGCCCATGAGCCATGGCCGCTGAGCCTGTGCGTCTGGAGCCTGTGCTCCGCAACGGGAGAGGCCACAGCAGTGAGAGGCCCACGTACTGCAGAAAAAAAACAACAAAGAAAACTAAATAAATGAAATAAAAATTATTTTAAAAAAGAAGTAGGGTTATTAAATTTATTAATGTTCTTAAATTTGAGTTTGGAGGCTTCTGAAGCCTTATGGAGAATTCCAGAGAACTGCTTGAGGTAAAGAATTCAATGCTACTTTTGGGTTAATCATTGACTCTTGATCTGTTTAACCTGCCTTCTTCAGTGCTGATTATTCCTACTTTTCCTCCCTCCCTCCCTGCCTGAAAACTCTGTTATAATGCAAAAAGAGATTTGAGGTGGTTGAACTTTGAAAGTTTCTTCATTTGTGGTTCTGGAAGAACTCTTTTCAGTGGATGGGTGATACAGATCTTGGGATCTATATTTGACAATATTAACTCATAATTTTAGTAGAAAACAAATGTAAACATAGTGGTTTGTTTGCTTACAAGTCAACATCAAGATCAAAGAATTTTGTGTATACAAATTTTCCCTCTTCGTTTGGTTTTAGTAGCCGTGACAATAAAATGTCCTAAGTCTAGCAGTAGAGAAAACTTATAAAAGGGTATGAAAGTATAACTCAAAATGTAGCACTTTAGCATGGGTACTCTCACAAGCATAAGTGTAGTATGTGGTACTGGCCTGTGGTCACTTAATAACTAGAAATTGTAAAGAATGCTGGCTATATTGTGAATTATAAGAGTCTAAAAATGATTCATGAATAGGGTTGCTAACAAACACATGATAGAATGCTGTCATCACTTTTTTACCTTTATGAGTTTGTTTATGCTGGCCTTTATTATGGCCTGGACTAAAACGTTAACAGTAATTTGGTAGAGCAACATAGGTGTAAATTGAGGCATGGTGGTACCAGCAGAAGGCCACCTTAGTACTCAGGCTCCAAGTACTCTATCCTATTGCCACAGCCCTTAGTACTATCTGAAATTATATATCTGTATGTATGTATGTATGTATTTATTTATTTATTTGGCTGCGTTCGGTCTTCATTGCAGTGTGCATGCTTTTCTCTAGTTGTGGAGAATAGGAGCTACTCTTCGTTGCAGCGCATCGGCCTCTCATTGCAGTGGCTTCTCTTGTTGCGGAGCACGGGCTCTAGGCGTGTGGGCTTCAGTAGTTGTGGCTCACAGACTTTAGAGCGCAGGCTCAGTAGTTGTGGCTTGCGGGCTCTAGAGCACAGACTCAGTAGTTGAGGTGCACGAGCTTAGTTGCTCCGTGGCATGTGGGATCTTCCCAGACCAGGGCTCAAACCCATGTCCCCTGCATCAGCAGGCGAGTCTTAACCACTGCACCACCAGGGAAGTCCCTATATCTGTATTTTAAAAATTTGTTTATATATCCATTATCTATCTCCCCCTACTAAAAAGTAAGCTCTCTGGGAGTAAGACTTGAATTTTTCACCATTGTATCCTCACTATTTTAGAATTGTGCCTGACCGTTAAGATGTAAAATTAATATTTGTTAAAATAATAAGTGAAAGATTATTAAGTGTTTAGTTCAGCTTTATAAAGAGCTTTCATAAATCCTAGGATTTCATATTTTTTTTCCCACCAAGGTAGATTTATTTTTTCCTTACAAATGTTTTTTTAATATATTTGTTGTTGTTTTTGTTTGTTTGTTTATGGTTGCACCAGGTCTTAGTTGTGGCACGTGGGCTCTTTTTAGTTGTGGCATGTGGACTCTTAGTTGCGGCATGCAAACTCTCTAGTTGTGGCATGCATGCGGGATCTAGTTCCCTGACCAGGGATGGAACCTGGGCCCCCTGCATTGGGAGCACGGAGTCTTAACCTCTAGACCACCAGGGAAGTCCCTCTTCCTTACAAATTAATATGTGCTTAATAGAGATGATGATGATGATGCATTTTAGTAACGCTTTTAATATCAGCAAATGGTTGTTTTGGAGAAAGTCTAGAAAGATGGACTGGAAAGTGTTTTGCAAATATTTTTTAATTAATTAATAACAAGTATGTTAACAGGTTGTAGAAGATCATAGGCCCAAAATTAAAAGGTTTTTCTCAACCTTGTCTCTAATGCTGTTTCTCAGATCTTTACTCTGTTCAGTGGTGCTGGAAAAGAAATCTGTCTGTGCTATTCTACTATCTGAGCTTCAGAGGGTCATGGGACTGATGAGCTGTTGAAATAGAGTGAAAGTGTCTTGAAGTCTGAAAAAGCTGTGGGTCATCTGGAAGGCCTAGAAACTCTTGTTGCAGCATTTAGTCCTATGAGAAATGGTCACTGCTGTAAGGAATGATTGCCTGTAGTATCGCTTTCCTTATGTAGCTCTGCCCCTTCTGTTTCCAGTACCTATAGCTTTAGTCTGCTTCTCAGTAGCTTAAATATTTAACCTATTCAACACCCTAATCTTCATTCATTTCTTCCTGCCACATCAGTGACCACACCCAGCACCTTGTCTCACCTCTGAGTTCTTTTTTTTTTTTTAAATAAATTTATTTGTTTATTTTTGGCTGCATTGGGTCTTCCTTGCTGCACACAAGCTTTCTCTAGTTGCAGCGAGCTGGGGCTACTCTTCGTTGCAGTGCATGGGCTTCTCATTGCGGTGGCTTCTCTTGTTGTGGAGCACGGGCTCTAGGCACGTGGGCTTAGTAGTTGTGGCTCGCGGCCTCTAGAGCACAGGCTCAGTAGTTGTGGCACTCGGGCTTATATGCTCCGCGGCATGTGGGATCTTCCCGGACCAGGGCTCGAACCTGTGTCCCCTGCATTGGCAGGCGGATTCTTAACCACTGCGCCACCAGGGAAGCCCCACCTCTGAGTTCTTAAACCCTAATATTATAGACTCCAAACATAGCCTTCTGTCCTGACGGCTCCCTTTTTCCCTGTTCCCCTTATAGTAGTTCTTTGACTCACTGCTGCATCTAGACCCTTGACCTCCCCTGTACTTTGACACTGTCAATAGTCCTTTTGTCTTTCTCTTCTCACCTAGAGTTCCTGCTCTGTTCCTTGTAACAAGGTTATGACTTTAGACAGGTCTCTCCCATTTTCCATTAAAGCTGATTTCAGTAATTCTTCTTGATCAGATAGTGGCCTTGTTCACGGTGGGGCGGGGGGACACCAGTCAGAAATCAAATCCCTGAGCCTCCTGCATCCCCGCAGCCTTCAACCACCTTGGTGGCCACACTCATTTAATAGCTTCTTTTCTTTTTTCTTTTTTACTTTCTCCTTTCCAATCTCGATTCCTTTTTTTCCTTTGCTTGCCTAACTGCCCTGACTAGAACCTCCAGTACAGTATTAAATGGAAGTGACAAGAGCAGACATCCTTGTTTTGTCCCTGATCTTAGGGAGAAAGTACTCACTGTTTCACTGTCAGGTATGATGTTAATGGTGGGTTTTTTCATAGATGCCATTTGTCAGCTTAAAGAAGTTCTTTTCTATTCCTAGTTTTTTGAGTGGTTCTATAATGAAAAAGTACATCTATTGAGGTGGTCATGCAGTTTTTCTCCTTTATTCTATTAATGTGGTGAAATACATCATGCTTTTCCATGTTGACTAAGATATCTTTCTAGCTATGCTGGCTCCCATGTACTTGTGGATCTATGGGAATCTCTCTTGATGTGTTTTCGTCTTAACTCTAAAGCTACTTCCCAGTCTCTTTCATGGGCTTTATCCTCCATATATCCATTCATTTAAATCTGATTCTTCCAAGCTTCCTCACTGAGTTCTCTAGAAGTCTAAAAGTTCCTCTAGACTTCTAATTCTGTAAATTCTAAGTCATATCATTTACTCCTGTGGCTCCATCTACTCTAATATGCTCTTAAGTTAGAAATCGATGGGAACTCCCTGGTGGTCCAGTGGTTAGGACCCTGCGCTTCCACTGCAGGGGGCACGGGTTTGATCCCTGGTTGGGGAACTAAGATCCCGCAAGCTGTGTGGTACAGTGAAAGGAAGGAAGGAAGGAAGGGAGGGAGGGAGGGAGGAAGGAAGGAATCTGTATCACCCCTGAGTCCCCTTGGCATTTTACCCTCAGCTGCACTCTTCTTTACGTTCATGCCTCCTTTTGTATTCTCTGTATATCTCAAAAAAGGTATCACTACCTCCCAGTCCCTTACACTGTGAAAATTACTCAGGATTCCTATTGCCTACTCAGGAGTCACCAAGCTCTCTCTGTTTTATTTTACTATATTAGGAATGTATCTGCATCCTTCCATCACTAGACCTAAAGATTAGTCCTGACTTTCATAATCTTTGCCTGGCTTTTCGAAGCCGTTCCTGACTGGTCATTCAACCTCCAGTCTTCTCTTTCTCACCCCCTCAGTCTGTGTTAAGTTCTTTGGGGGCTCCCCTAATGCCCCATGGATACCTTTAACACTCTACTCCTCACACTGTATGTAATTATATGTTTACTTCTCTCTGTCCTCCTCTGCACCATAAGTTACTTTAAGAATAGGGACCATCTCTTAATCATCTTAACATTCCTAACACCCAGCAACAGTGCATGGTTACAGTATACATGCATTATGGTTTGTTAAAGGAGTGAATTAATCAGTAAAAAAAAAAGAAAAAAGAAAAAAAACCTAGAGTGCTTTGGGAGGCCTAAGATAGAGCAGTGAATTCTAACTGGGAATTTGAAAGGGTTACATGAAGAGATGCCTTTTAATTTGAATGTTAAAGTCTGAATAGAATTTTTGGTGGGGGAATTCCCTGGTGGTCCAGTGATTAGGACTCTCCGAGCTTCCAATGCCAGGGGCTCAGGTTCGATCCTGGTCAGGGAACTAAGATCCCGCAAGCTGTGCAGCATGGCCAAAAATTTTTTTGAAAAAAGAATTTTTGGTGAAAGAGGTATCATTTCAGATGCAGAGGAACCTAAAAGCTCAGAGCTTCTTTTGAGAACAGTTTGGAACATAAGGCTCTCTAGGGGTAGAGTGGTAGGTGGAAAGGTAAGTTGAACCAGATTTTTCAAAGTATTGAGTACTGTGCTAAGGAGATTGGCCTTCATTCTCTGAACATTATGAAACTTTGTAAACTTACTAAGTTTCCAAAGTGTGATGTTGGAAAGTTATCACAAGCAGCAGAATGGATTGGATGGAGGAGATGAGGGATGTTAACTAGTAGTTCAATGTAGTAGTCTAGGCAAGAGATAATGAGGACTTCTACAGGACAGTGGGAGTGGAAAGGGACAAATTTCAGAAATTTGCTGGTAGAATTTGAGCTGTGAGAGAAAGAAAGAAATTGTAGATTACTTCAAGATTTTTAATGAAAGGTACGGGGCTTTAGGGAACATACGAGAATCTGAGAGACTGGTTGGATAGGGCGGGGTGGTGGTGGTGCATGAATAGGGAACCAGGAAGAGGGAAAACTTGGAGATTAGACTATAATGAGTACATTAGATTTTTCTAATGTGGGGTTAGCAGAATCCCTGTGTAAGGATATGGTGTAGGCAATTGGAAATAGGATCTAAGGTTCAGGAAAGAGCTTAGGGGTAGTGAGAGAGATTTATGAGTCACTTATGTAAAGGTGGGCATTGAAGCCATGCAGTAGATAAGGCAATTAGATGGGATGTTCCTTCATGGGGTCCCTGATGCAGCAAGCAGTAAAGTCAAAGAGCTAGCTGCTTCTCACTTTTGCCTTTAGATATACCATTCTTGCCAGGCAGAGTCATCTTTTGTGTCCTTTGTATCTTGAGTTGCTGACCCCAAAACAGGTGAGGAGATGATATTTGGATGGGTTTGGAGTGAAGAGTTTGCAAAATGTATTTTCAGAGCTTTTACAGAATCATATGATGGTATATTGTACTCCAGTAAATTTTGCATGTTCAAAGGAACTCCTTCCTGAGTTAATATTTAGTTGACTTTGTATGATATAGTAGTGTTTGACAAAGTATGATGAGAGAGTTACTTACAACAAAATTATCAAATATACTTATAAAATTTGGGAAAGCTAGGCCTTATTGTAGGTCAGCTGAACCTGAATCTTTGGGAGTGAGGCCAGATTCCTCTTTAATGTTCCCGAATTTGAAAATCACTGATATACATGATGAAATTGCCACTTTATTAAGTTTAAAAACTGGGGTCCTTTTGAGATTACCATTTTGATATCAGAGAATAAAGGAGGCATTAACTTCTCATTTGTAATCTTAAAAAAAAATGCTAACTTAAATTACCCTTTCTTTCAGTTGAGTGTGCGAGGAAAAAATAAAAAAGAGAAACTTGAAGATTTCTTTAAAAACATGGTTAAATCAGCAGATGGAGTAATTGTTTCTGGAGTAAAGGTAAGACTTTAATTAACAGAGGTGTTGGTTTGAGAATTTACTTCTTCTAAGAGGGAGATAGATTGAGATTTCAGATGTGCGGACGATTATATTAGAGTAAAAGAGAAGTTTGGATAGTAGACTTCTTAGGCCTGGGAAGCTGGGCCCCTCGCCCTGGGTTCCTCAAGAGCTCCCTTCTCTAAGGGGTGATAGGTCTGCAGGTCCAAGTGGATTTGCCCACCCAGAGCCCATGCCCCTTTCCTCCAAACCAGACCATTCTCCAGGTATCTAGAATCCCATATTTCCTTGCCCAAATCCCAAACCTTCTTCCAGGTCCTGCACGGGCTTCTTCCTTGAGTTCATCTGCCAGTGGGTAGACTGGGCTCCTGGTGGCTGTCCTCCACAGGTGGTCAAGGAGTAGAGGGAAGGCACAGGGCGGTCAGTGTTCAGGGTGGAATGAACGTCCAGCCACGTGCACATGAGGTCCCTCTGGGTGCCTTACAGAGTCACAGGGTGGGGCACAGAGGGTCTGCCTCCATTTGTACACTTATCCAATTGGCCTTACAAATGTTAGGGGCAGACCTGGGTTCAGATTTGGAGTTAGAAGAGCTCAGTTGAGGTTTTGGTTTTGTCTCATAGTAGCTACATGTCCTTGGAAAAAGTCACTTTCTTTCTCTGAATCTCAGTTTTTCCATTTTCAAAATGTGGTTAGTAATGCCACCTAGCTCACAGGATTGTTAGAAAGATTGAATGAGATGATATGTGTGAATATACTTACAAAGTTAATTATTTACCAAGGTAACACCTAAATTTTTCTTAATGATTTCTGAAAATGGTACAAAAATGGATTTTTCTGAAAACTCTAACCATTAAAATGTAAGAGAAAAATGTTTATATTACATTATTAAGTAAATACTAATAAGAGATAAATAATGCTTTATCATCATTGCCTGTTTTTATAAATACATCTATAGTAAAACTTGGGTGTAAAGTACTATTTGATTTATACTTTAATTTTGTAGAGACAGATCATTTGATATGTTGACAGTGCATGTGCTGTGGCTACTTTCTAATAAAGACTCAGCATGGGAATTCCCTGGCGGTCCAGTGGTTAGGACTTTCCCTGGATCCCAAAACCGCACGTTGTGGCCAGAAAAAAGAGCTTACTTCCATTTTGATACTTCTGCATTAATGTTGAACTTTTTTCTTTTTTTTTTTTTTCCTTATTTATTTATTTAGGCTGTGCTGGGTCTTAGTTGCAGCACACAGGATCTTCACTGTGGCATGTGGGATCTTTAGTTGCAGCATGCAGACTTCTTAGTTGCGGCATGTATGTGGGATCTAGATCCCTGACCAGGGATCAAACCCCGGCCCCAAGTCTTACCCACTGTACCACCAGGGAAGTCCCTGAATTGTTTTCTTAACATTAAGTATAAACCACTATATTGATTATGATTTTGATTATTTTATTGAAGTAATAGCTGACATTTTTTGAACATTTACAGTGTGGTGTTTGGTAGCCTACATTTCATTAATCTTCACTACAGCTCTGCAAGTTAGTTTATCTCCATTTTTACATTTAAGAAAACTGGTACACATGAATTAGCAGATTTTAAATGACATTTTATCAGTACTAGCTTTTGCTTCTGTGTACAGTTGATGTCGGTCTCAAATTACATCATTTCAGCTGGTGCTTTTTCAATAAACAATTGCTGTTTTAGAAGGGAGGAAAGTACTGTTAATAGTTTTTATTTTTTAAGTATTTCTAGTTTTGTTCCAGAAAAGATTGAAAACAGTGTTTAATATGAAAATTGCTCCCAGATAGCTAGTTTGGCCAGGTTCCCCAAAGCAGTCAGAGAGGGCCCTAATGACTAAGGGATTCAGGAACAGCATTCAGGAACGGCCCATAGAATGCATAACAGACCAAGAGAAACAGATTTTCACCTGTCTGTCAGGCTTTTTTCCCTTTTTTCTCAAAAGCAAATGATCACTCCCACTGGCAGAAGTATATCTGTTGGAGAACAGGATTGTAGAGGCGGAGCACAAGTAGGAACACATTTGAGTACAACACGTGAGCCTCAACCATAATGGGGAGCTCTAAGCCTTCAGCTGCAAAACTGTAGAAGATTTCTTACTTGATAGGTAGAATCACATGTTTTTAAAGTCTGAACTTGTTGATGAAATCAATATAATGTCTGATTATTAAAGGATAGCTATGCTGTTTTACTTATGATCTTTTATGATTATAAGAATAACAAAGTGATTTATGTGTTAGACTAAAGCAAATAAGTGAAAAAAACTCTTATTTTCTTTTGATCCCATAGGATGTAGATGATTTCTTTGAGCATGAACGAACATTTCTTTTAGAATATCATAACCGAGTTAAGGATGCATCTGCTAAATCTGATAGAATGACAAGATCCCACAAAAGTAAGGTTTTTCTCTGTGGCTAAAGTTTACATTGTTTAATGGAATATTTATAAAGTTATTATGTTATTTACAGTTTGTAAATGTCTTGATATAGGGCAGTGGTTCTCAAACTGTGGTCTATGAAGCTTTGATCCTAAGGCCCTTTTAAGCAAGTCTGTGAGGTCACAACTACTTTCATAATAAAACTATGATGCTTTTTGTCTTTTTCACCATGTTGACATTTACACCAATGTTGCAAACACTGGTGGATAAACTGCTGGTGCTTTAGCACAAATCAAGGCAGTGGCACCAAACTGTACTAATAGTCATTGTATTCTTTCCCACAGGGCATTTGCAATTTAAAATTTTGTTTAAGAATGTCCTTGATGGTATAGCACAGGGGAACTATTATATTCAATATTCTGTAATAACCTATAGGGGAAAAGAATCTGAAAAAGAATGGATACATGTATATGTGTAACTAATCACTTTGCTGTACACTTGCAACTAACACAATATTGTAAATCAACTATACTCCAGTATAAAATAAAAATTAAATTTAAATTTTAAAAAAAAGAATGTCCTTGATGAAGCAGTGAAACTTATTACTTGTGGAAAGTCTCCTCCCTTGAGTATACTTTTTTTAATATTCTGAGTGATGAAATGGGAAGTATGCATAAAGCACTTTGCATATAGTTGTATGATGGTTCTCTCTAGAAAAGCATTTTAGTGAATGACTTGCAACTGAACTAGCTGCTTTTTTTCATAAAATACCATTTTTACTTGAAAGAACAACCGACAGACAAACTGTGATTATTGAAACTTGAGTATTTGGTAGACATTTTATTAAAAATTAATTAAATGGGCCTGACACTTCATGGAAAACAGCTGACAGTGTTTGTTGACAATGATAAAGGTTAGGCTTTCCAGCAATAATTAGCATTTTGGAAAACTTGTATCAGTCACCATGAGCTTGCTTTTCAGTAATTAAAGACTTAATCTGAGGAGATTGATGATAATATTAGTGTGATATTTTTGATATTATATACTGAAGTGTGTCAACATTTGGAAGATCTGTGTGATTCATTGAACTAGTATCTTCTTAATGATCAAAATTATGTATGTAAAAGATCTATTTAAAGTACAAGATAGATTAAAATGGGGTTTTTTAACAGCTTTATTGAGATATAATTGATATCAATAAGCTGCAATGTTCAAAGTGTACAGTTGGATAAGTTTTGACATATGTATGATATCACTACAGTCAACGTAGTGAACATATCCATCACCACCAAAGATTTCCTTGTGGCCCTTTGTAATCGCTCCCTCCTGCGCCTGTCCCCAGGCCACCACTGATCTGCTTTCTGTCTCTATAGATTAGCTTGCATTTTCTAGAGTTGTATATGAATGGAATCATACAGTATGTACTGTTTATGGTCTGGCTTTGAAATTCAACAAAATTATTTTGAGATTCATCCATGTTGTATGTATCAATAGTTCATTCTTTTTATTGCTGAGTAGTATTCCATTGTATGGATCTACCACAGTTGTTTATCCATTCAGCTGTTGGTGGACATTTGGGTTGTTGCTGGCTTTTGGCCATTTGAAATAAAGCTGACATAAACCGTCTGTATGTAAGTCTTTGTATGGACATATGCTTTTATTTCTCTTGGGTAATACCTAGAAGTAGAATGGCTGGGTCAAGTGTAAGTGTATAATCAATTTTTTTAAAAAAACTGCCAAACTTTTTTCCAAAATGATTGTACCATTTTACATTCCTACCAGCTGTGCACGAGAGTTCCAGTTGCTTCACACCCTTGCCAATAAAGATAATCAGTCTTTTAAATTTTATCCATTCTGCTAGGCCAGTGTGGTTTTAATTTGCATTTCCCAATGATTGATGATATTGAACATCTTTTCTTGTATAAGTCCTCCAACTTTATTCTTCTTTATCAAAGTCATTTTGGCCCCTCTGGTTTCTTTACATTTTCATATGGATTTTAGAATCAGTTTGTCACTTTCTACAAAAATGTCTGCTGGGATTTTGATTGGGATTGTATAGAATCTGTAGATCAATTTGGGGAGGATTGACATCTTAACACTATTGGTTCTTCTGGTACATGAACATGGTATATCTCTCCATTTAATTAGGTCTTCTCTCAGCAATGTTTTATAGTTTCCTTTGTACAGATCTTATACATCTTTAGTTAGATCCCTAATTATTTTTTGATGCTATTGTAAATGTCGTGTTTTTTACATTTCAGTCTCCAGTTGTTTTTTGCCAATATATAGAGATACATTGTATTTTCAGTGTTGAGCTAATATCTTGCAACCTTACTAGATCAACTCAATTATTAGCTGTATTAACTATTTTGTAGATTCCTTAGGATTTTCTACATAGACGATCATCTGCTAATAAAAACAGTTACACTTCTTCCTTTCCAATTTGAATGCTGTTTATTTCTTTTCCTTGCCCCATTGTACTATAGCTATACCCTCCAGTACAGTATTGATGGAAGTGGTGAAGGCAAGCAACTTGGCCTTGTTTCTTATGGGGAAAGTATCAGTCTTAAGCCGTTAATTATGATGATAGGTGTAGATTTTTCCTAGATGCCTTTTAAGTCAGGAATGAATGTTGGATTTTGTCAAATGCTCTTTTTGCAACAATTGAGATAACCATATGGTTTTTCTTTTTTAATCTATTAATATGGTTAATGATGTTGATTGATTTTCAAATATTAAACCAACCTTATATTCTTGGGATAAATATCACTTATATCATTAGATTTAATGTAATAGAGTACACAAAGTTCATTGATAGGATTTTAGATTCCCCACAGGAACTAACCCTTAAACTTAAACTGCTTGTTGAGTAGAGTATCCACAATTTTCTGAAAATATTAGTAAAATGCCTCCTCCTTTTCCAACGACACATCTGTTTGAAGCTAGATTTTCTCCCGATACTTGAACAAAAACAATGTATCACAGTAGAGTGAATGCAGAGCAGATAAGAGAATGGAGCTATTCTATTATTATTATTCTATTAATCCAGACGCAAAAGAGATTTGCAAAAATCTAACAGTGTCACTGTGCTCACTAATTTTAAAATATATAAATAGTTATTTTTCATTTAAAATGTTATGTTAACTTATAATGGTTTATGGGACTTCCCTGACAGTCCAGTAGTTAGGACTCCGTGCTTCCAATGCAGGGGGCACGGGTTCTATCCCTGGTCGGCAAACTAAGATCCCACATGCCCCATGGCCAAAAAAAAAAAAAGGATTAATGGTTTTAATACTGTTATTTTAAAATAGTAAATATTTAAATTTTTTGTTTTACTTAAAAAAAAATACAGTACACATTGATAGATGTAACCCGCATAAACAAAACCTCTTTAGGGTCCTCAGTAATTTCTAAGAGTGTAAAGGAGTCCTAAAACCAAAAAGTTTCAGAGCCTCTGATATACAGACAGGTCAGTAGGTACCTAGAAGTACAAACCTCCGTTTTGGGGTATTGTTACATACCCTAATAGAAAGGAGGAAATAAAGAAGTCTCAGGCCTGGTAACTTCTATTCTTGTGTCATTCTTTTGAGAGAGTTAAGAGTTCTTTTTGTATTTTATTTTCCTATATCTTTGTGATTTGCAGATTCATTCTAATGAAGTAGTAGTTCTTAGTTGCCTGTTCAGTAGTTAAAAACTATGTAGTCAAAGTGTGGGAAACTTGAATTCCTTCCTAAATTCATTACTGATTTGCTTTAGAGCCTTGGGCAATTCACATAATTAGTCTTGTGTTGGTTTCCTTGTTTATAAAATGACATTAAGGATAAAATATCTCATACTTTCACTCCTCTGTTAAGAAAAACTTTGTCCCAACCCATCCTCTCCTGGCCCCTCCATCAGGACCCACACTACTCCCTACTCCCTACTCCCCCCACACACCGAGAGTCACACAGTGCACCCTGAGGGCTCCAGCAGCACCCTTTGTGCCTTCCTAGGGAACCCCACACTCCACCCACCCCCACTAGGGTGGAAAACCTAGGAAACCCCACACTCCACCCACACACCCTTCCCCCAAAAAAGAAAAACTTTGTGAATACGAAATGGTACATACTAGTGTTGATTGTAATAATTAGGAATACCTTTAAGTTTAGATTTGATGATTTAAAAATGGAAGGCTATTATATATACTTTATAAATTTCTTAAAAAGTTATTTAATTCATAAACATTGACATATCTATTATGTGCCAACCATCATGTTAGACATTGATGATTTCAAGATGAAGAAAATAACAGTCTTTGCCATTAAGGAATTAATAATTTTGCAGGTGAGATAAACAATAAAAGCAAAAAATTATAATATATTGTAATTGATCCTATCATAGAGGTGTATATTAGTGCCATGGAAGTATAAAGAACTATAGGAATCATCTGTTAAGAAAACAATATTAGTGATTCTTACTGATTCTGTTTATTTGACCAAGTGGACTGGTGTTTTAGGGGAGATGATAGTGATCCTGTTTTACAAAAATACGACTGTTGGGCTTCCCTGGTGGCGCAGTGGTTGAGAGTCCGCCTGCCGATGCAGGGGACATGGGTTCGTGCCCCGGTCTGGGAAGATCCCACATGCCGCGGAGTGGCTGGGCTCGTGAGCCATGGCCACTGAGCCTGTGCGTCCGGAGCCTGTGCTCCACAACGGGAGAGGCCACAACAGTGAGAGGCCCACGTACTGCAAAAAAAAAAAAAAAAAAAAAAAAACGACTGTTACATATAATTAATTACCTTATATATATAGTGAACCCTTGAACAACACAGGTTTGAGCTATGTGGGTCCACTTATATGCGGATTTTTCTTCAGTAAATATGTAGTATTGTAAAAGTACTACACAGTCCGAGGTTGGTTGAATCTGCAGGTGCAGAACCGTGGATACAGGGGCAACTGTAAAGTTAAACAGGGATTTTTTCACTGAGGGGAGGGTTGGCACCTGTAACCCCTGCATTGTTCAAGGGTCAACTGTAATAAAATTTTACAAAATTATAAAGTAAAAACTATTTTTCATAATTAATGAACTTAGCCTGGATTATGAAAAATTAAGCTTTTCAACTTAATAATTTTATAAGTCACTGTGATTTATAAAATCAGGACAGTTTGTATATTTTTCGTGATCACATAATGCTGTAATGACTAAAGAGGGTAGTGTTCTCAAAGACTAATGTTAGTTAGAATATAGGAATTTCTTGCTCCAAAAAATAATTTCAGGGTCAGCTTAAGCATAAACTATTAATGTATTCAATATTAAACACAAAAACCATTTTTGATTCCTACCTCTCAATAAACCAACCTTTAAGTGATTTTTGAGTATTATTTATTTATTTTTTAACTTAACCTGTTAGGGTGTAGTGAAGAGTCTTATATATAAGTTACTGTTCATAGTCTGAAGTTTGTACTTGAAGTTTCTTTATAAAAGATATCAGGATAGAAGATTTGAGTAACAATAAGTAAGTAGTCACCAAATTTCAGCCATATCAGTTGAATGTAATTTTGTGCAAAATAAGAAAGTATAATGTAAGCATTACTGTTTTGTTAGGGGATAAACACATAAAAGCCTGGTAAAAATACTACTAGTATAAGTGGGAATACAAAGTAGGCATGTCTAGGATTTCATTAATAATAGCAAACATTTGTATAGTACTGTATACAAGTTTATAGTAATGTTTACTAACTCATTTAGTTCTCCAAATAATTATGTGAATTGGGTACCATTATTATCCCTATTTCCAGATGAGGAAACTGAGGCACAGGCAGGTTAAGTGATATGCCCAAGGTCATACAGCTGATAAATTGGGAAGCTGGGATTGGACAGTTTGGTTCCAGGTCCATGCTCTTAACCATTGCACTATGCTATTCCTTTTCTGAAATTATAATCTTTTCTCAACAAGGACATTGTCTTGTGGGGCAAGCCCTAGGAGGAATACTGTGCTGACATTGAGTACTTTGCTTCCTAACACCCAAGGGTAGTGGTACTACCATTCATCTAGCTTCCCAAGCTCCTGCCTCAGGTCTACTGTTTGTAAATCCTACCTGTTACATTTCCTAAATATCTTCCAGCTTTGTTAGTTCCTCTCCGCTCTTAATGTTTCCACTACCTTGATCCTGACCCTCAGCATCTGACACAGCAGTTTCCTGTTTGGTCACTGTGCCTTCTGTGTCTCTCCACTATTAGTCTTTATTCAAGGCAGCAGAATTTTTTAATCTAAAATCCTTATCAGGTTGATTTCACCACTACTAGGATTTAAAAATGTTTAATAACACCCATTCCCACAAGATCAGGTCCAAACTTCATCATGGCTTACAAAACCTTTCTTTCCCCCAAGATGCTTGGAAGAAAAATAAATTGATTTTTCCATCCTCAACCCTCTCCACTCCCCTCTGTACCCTGCAGTGCCATAGTCCCAGAAGGCTCTCTGAATATACTTTGCTCTTTTATGTCTCCCTGGCCTTTTTCCATGCTCTTCCCTTTATCCAGAATGCACTCTCCTCCTCTTTGCCTAGTAAAGATTTGCTCATCCTGTGAGCTTCAACTCCGATAGTGTCTGTAAATCCTTCCCTGACCTCCTCAGGTGAAATCATCTGTTTCCCCTGCTCCCGATGTAGTTTATACCTACTTCTAATATAAAATTCATCATTTTGTATTATAGTTTTTATCATTTCTTTCACTAGACTTTGGGCATCTCATATTACATACACATTTTTTTGACAGGTAGGTATTCAGTAACTATTTTTGAATTAATTAATAAATATATTAAATTCTTAAAACTTTTTCCATAGGTGCTGCAGACGATTACAATAGAATTGGTTCTTCATTATATGCTTTAGGAACTCAGGATTCTACGGATATATGCAAGTAAGCATTCTGATTTAAAACATTAAATATAAGTAAAACAAAATTTTGTTGGCAGCTCAGGCACATGCAATACTTCTGACCCAGCAGGCATTTTGGAATATTTTTGTCAAAACACATTGATAATATGGAGCTTCTTTATAAACTTGGGTCAGTGTCATTTTTCTCTTCCCTTTCCCTCCTTTTTTTTTAAATCTGAGAAATAAAAATCAACCTTAGTATTTATAATTTTAACATTTACAGTGTTTCATTTGATGAAAATTTGCCAATTTGTATGTGTGAGAGAGACAGAATTTATGTTTAAATGTTCTTAGATTTTTATAATGTTTATTATAAACAAGAAATGCTGTTTTGGAATTAGAATATATATATACACACACATATATACACACACACACATATATATATACACATATACATATATATACACACACATACACACATACATAAATATATATTTCGTTGGAGGCCAGATTTCAAGGTAGCCATAAATAATCTTAGTTGCTCCTATAATGTTTAAACCCAACACTCTATTGAAAAATAATTCAAACACATTTTAAAAATTTTAATTGGAAAACTATTTTCATAGTCCATGCCTTTCTCTAAACCACATCCTTGAACTTTTCTGTAGTATATCCTGTCCCAATAGACATGTCAGATCCAGTTTTTCAGCAAATCCAGTTTTTCAGCAAAACGCTAATTAACATGCTACCTTCCCAAAGAGTTAGTTCTTAAGTATTTGATAAGAAGGAAAAATGTCAGCCTTGCCATGTGTTATCTTTCATAAACCTTTCAAAGCAAGTTCTTTTTAGTAATGTGAAGTTCATAAAATTCATTTTAGCTTTCAATAGTATTTGCCCTGATCCAAATATAATGTCATCGATAATTACATATTTTACAGGATACCATTTAATAGTTTGGCATGGGAATATTTTTTTAGTTGGTGTCAGCGTTTGAGAGATGGGCTTTTTAATTAATAGTGAAAGTGGGGGCTTCACTGGTGGCCTAGTGGTGAGGACCCTGGGCTCTCACTGCAGCGGCCAGGCTCAATCCCTGGTTGCAGAAGATCCTGCAAGCCACCCGGTGTGGCCAAAAAACAAAGTGAAAGTGAGCTCTGAAGTAGAGACTGGCTGTTCATTTGTGTTTTCCAAAACAAAGCAGCTCCATTTGAAAGTATTTAAGACATAACTCTTTGGATGTCATTGCCCTGTACTTCTGTAATAATTTAAAGGTATGGTTTTATTTAATATTATGTGGCATATTACCAAAGGATATCGAGACAGATTTTTTAAGTTTTTAACATATGGCTTAGACCGCCACCTTGAAAGGGGAAGATTTTCTGTAATCGTATGTCAAAAGGAATCTGTTACATGGGTGGCCATACAGAGGTTTTTGTTGAACTAAATGAAGTCTTCAGTGAACAAGACAAATATTATTGTAATGAGGTAAGAATGTTCATTGTTAATCTGGTTTGGGGTATATTCTCTGAACATTTGAAATAGAAAATTATTTATGATGAAATATTTTTCCCTTCCAGGTTTTTTCTTAAAGTTTCAGAACTTTTTGATAAAACAAGAGTAAGTACTAATAATTAACCTTTGGGAGTCTAAATGTCTGCAAACAGTAGTGTTTAACTTGTTGGGCTGTGTTTAATTTTATTGAGGAAGATGAGTTATACTTCAGAAGGTTGAAGAGGCAGATTTAAATTTGGAAATAATGAGAGTTTTTCAGGAAATTTAGTTTTTGTTATGGTCTTTTGGTATATGTGTAAAAGTTCATATTCTTGATCAGTGTTCATTAGGAGGCTGGGTTTATTTTTATGAAAGATCATTTTTTTCCTGGGGCTTTGTAAGCTAGAGGAAAATCTTAGATTCACTATAACTTTACCAAGATTATTGCTTTTGATCCCCCATGACACACTGCTTTAAAAAAGAGTTGTATCAATATAAGACAAAAGTATAACTGCAGAAAGTTTTCATTCATAGTAGTAATAATTCAGTATTGATATAGTCTTGGTTTTCAGGGGTCATGTTAATTTATGATCATTCTGTCTATCAGTTGATAGTGAAAATGTTTACTAGATTTGTAATGGTACTTAGCTGAGAGTCGTGGTGGCTAGTCCATTGTAGAAATCAGATTTCATCATGACCTTGGCAGTTGAGTAGCGGAGACAAGTTGAAGAAAAGGAGATACTGTATCACAAAGGAAAAAGTTCTTAAATATGTAAGTAAATATGTAAGTAAATGTAAATATGTAAGTAAATGTTATACTTGGGTCCATATAGCTCATTATTCTGCTTTGATATTTGTACCAGTGAGCATTTTCTGGGAAGATATAGTTATTTTTGTGTGTGTGTGCATTTATATCAAAAGAATAGGAATCTATCACAAAACAGCCTTATGTGTCAATTCTTTTGGAAGCAGATGTCAAGATGGGATTAAATGTACAAGAGATTTATTGTGAAAAACAAAGAGGAACGAGCAGGAGTAGAAAGGAGGGGAGCGTTCCAATAACAGTGCAGGTCTACACCTGCAAAAGGAGAGGGAGAGGAAGGAGGACTGTGTAGGAGGAGTTTCAGACTATAGCGCAGTTCTAAGAAAGCTTTGTCCACGTCAGAGGGGAGTGCCTGAGCCAGAGCTGCCCATTCAAGGAGTTCTACATCAGGCAAGAATGGGCTGGGTGGGGAGGATGGAACATAACTTTCGTATGAACATGGTTCCAGATCCAGAGATACTGCAGTTGGGGTTGTCAGTCAACTGTGCTCCTTGCAGCAGGCATTTCTCTTGGAGATCTGGGTGGCACATTTCCATAGCCCCAAAATTCTAATTTCCTTTAGCATTTGCACGTTGTTCTGGTTATTATTGCTGTGTAACAAACCATCCTAAAATCAGTAGCTTTAAACAGCAACCATTTTAGTATGCCAGTGAACTCTTTGGTTCAGAAATTCAGAAAGGGCACAGCAGGGATGGCTTGCCTCTGCTCCATGATGTCTGGGGCCTCAGCAGGGAAGATATGAAGGCCAGGGCCTGGAATCATCTGAAGGCTCTTTCGGGGTTGATACTGGCCATCAGCAGGAACTTCTGATAGGGCTGTTGGCTGTAACACCTACATGTGGCTTTCCCATGGAGCTGCTTAGGCTTCTTCACAGCATGGTAAAGAGGTTCCAAAAGTGAGTATCCCAAATTATGGGAAGTAGAAGCTGCTAGTTTCGTAAGGCCTGGGCTTGGAAACTGGCGCAGCATCATTCCTGTATTGGGCAAGCAGTCTGAGAGCCCAGATTCAAGGGGAGAAGACACATACCCTACTTCTTAATGGAAGGAGAGAAGCCCTATTTAAAAGCACTGAACATCATCTAGCATGTCAATAAGTTCTGTAAGTTTGTTTCTCCATAAAGAAACTTCAAGATTTTTTCCAAACTTTTTATTAAAGTGTATTATACATGTAGAAAAAACCATGTAACAGAAGTGTACAGCTCAGTGAAATGTCACAGTTTAACACTCATGTAATGAACACCCAGATCAAGAAATGGAACATTACCAGCAACTCAGATGCCCTGTTCCCCTTCAGCTGCCTTCTGAGTCACCACCTCGGCTGCAAGGCTAACCACTGTCCTAGCTTCTAACAGCAAAAATTAATTTTACTTTCATATTTTATGTAAATGCATTATGCAGTATATATCCTTATGTCTGGTTTCTTTTACTCAATATTACATACATAAGATTCATTGGTGTTGCATGTCGGTATAGCTCCTTCATTCTTAATGCTGTATAGTTTTCCATAGCAAAAACATACCTAATTTTATTATCTTTTCTACTGGTAGGCATTTAGATAGTTGCTAGTTTGGGGCTCTTTACAAAAAGTACTGCTAAGACCATTCTTATTTATCTTCAGCTGAACATAAGTATGCATTTCTGTTGAATGTATGTAACTAGGAGAGGAAGTGATGGTTCATAGGATATCCATGTGAAAACCTTTTGTAGGTACTGCCAAACTGTTTCCCAAAGTGATTGTAACAACTTACATTCCCACCAGAATGAATGTGAGCATCTCACTGCTGCACAAGGTTGTAATATTTGGTATTTTAGCTGTTCTGGTGGATGGGTAGGGTTTTTTTATTTTAACAACAATTTCAGAGTCACAGAAAAGTTGCAAGAATAGTACAAAGAATTCCTGTACATGTGTCACCCAGATTTTCTTGAAGTCAACATTTTCTACGTTACCTAAAGTTCTTTTATTCCCAGAAGTCCATGTTTATTGTTTTTTGCCCTTTGTGCACATTTCTCTCTCTCTTTTTTAAAGATAAGAATCAATTTTAATGTACCAGGACTTCCCTGGTGGTCCAATGGGTAAGACTCCATGCTCCCAATTCAAGGGGCTGGGGTTCAATCCCTGGTCTGGGAACTAGATCCCACATGCCGTAACTAAGAGTTTGCATGCCTCAAGTAAAAATCCTGCACTTGGCAAGAATGATCCTGCATAATGCAACTAAGACCTGGCACAGCCAAATAAATAAATATTTAAAAAAAATTTTTAATGTACCAATACGATTATCAGTGATTCTCCATACTGTCATCAATATCTAGTATAGAAATGTTCCCAGTTGTCTCATAAATGGCTTTTTACAGTGGACTTTGTTTGAATCGGGCTCCAAACAAGGTTCCCATATTGTATTTGGTTGACATAATACATTCTTCTTTATTCCCTGTCTCTCCAGACTGAATGAAGAGTTCTCATCTTTTTGTTTTTTTCTTTATTTTTTAAAAAATCATCCTTGTTTTTATTTATTTACTTTATTTATTTTTGGCTGCGTTGGGTCTTGGTTGCGGCACACAGGATCTTTTGTTGCGGTATGTGGGCTCTTCGTAGTGGCAGGCTGGCTTCTCTCTAGTTCTAGCGCATGGGCGTCTTGCTCGTTGTGGTGCTGCAGGCTCCAGGGCACGTGGGCTCTTCGTCGCGGTGCACAGGCTTCTCTCTAGCTGTGGCATGTGGGCTTCTTTCTAGTTGTGATGCACAGACTTCTCTCTAGTTGTGGCGCACGGGCTCCAGAGCGTGTGGGCTCTGTAGTTGTGGCACGTGGGCTTAGTTGCCCCACGGCATGTGGGATCTTAGTTCCCCGCCCAGGGATTGAACCCTTGTCCCCTGCATTGGAAGGCAGATTCTTAACCACTGGACCACCAGGGAAGTCCCGAGTTCTCATCTTTTTAGTCAGACTTAATGTTTTAGCATTGTTTTCTGGTTGTCCACAGCAGAAGGATTGGTTTGAATTACCTAGTCTACTGCTGTTGCCAGCCTCTATTACTTTATAATCATGTGTACATATCAATTGCCATTGAAATGAATAGAGAGAAAAATACAGGTGAACCTGAAATATGATATTGAAACTCATTACAGCTAACAACTCGAGTCAAATATAGAATCCTTCCATAAATTCACTAATCTGTTCATTTTTTTGTCAGTTACAAAAAAAAAAAACGAACAGACTAACAGAAAAGAGAAGGAAAGGAAACTTAGTTTAAATAGGAATTGATACTGTAGTTATTTATAACTAATTTTTTTTACAATAATTAAGAAAGAAAACACAGTATAGAATGTAAGTACTGATTAAATACCCAATTTTTTTCCCTTTTTCAGAAAATAGAAGCACGAGTGTCAGCTGATGAGGACCTCAAACTTTCTGACCTTTTAAAATATTACTTAAGAGAATCTCAAGCTGCTAAGGTAACTATTCTTTTTTTTTTAAATGGACTGCTTTACAAAAAGCCTTCATCTCCTTAGAGGTTGTTAGACTTAAGATTGTTAAAGATGACTTATCTCTTGATTTTAAATTATATTTTTAAGTATGATTTTTTTTTCTCCTTTTATAAATTGTAGGTCAGGGAACCCCACATAAAAGTTTCCTCTATAAACTCCTGATAGAATTTGTCTAGAAATTTTTTATAATTGAATTTGGTATATTTAGTCAGGTGAAATACCTGCAAAGACAAAAGTAAAACCCCCAAATAACAGTTGTGCAGCTAAAGGATTCCTAATTTTGTCTGTCTCAGTCCTCTATTGAGGGTGAGAGAGCCATAAAACAGGAGTATGTTTTATTTTAAGGCATCTCAAGTTTCCTTTTGGAAATCTGTGCAAAACTAAAACTCTTACTAATCAAAAAAAAGTTTAACAAAAACATCTAAAAAGCACTGAAAACTTAGTGGCTCAGATACTCCAAATTCTGTGTTAATTTATGAATTGAGATGTTGTACAGAAAATTCCCATCTAATCATTGGTGCTTTGAACACCCTTCTTTTATTCCTTATCAAATTATAAATAACCTTCTTAACTTTGAGGACTTAAGTACTTGCAGATAACACTGTCCATATCAAATTTATTTTAAATCAGATTGTATCTTGTGAACTATTTCTAATGGATGGGCAGGGATAAAATAAGTTGTTCACTTTTGAAGACTTTATTATTTTGTTATAATATATAATTGTTAATAGATAACTTTTTGGAACATGGCTTTAAAGGAAAATCCAAATGTTTTAGTAACCATAGGAAAAAATTGAAATTTAATTGTGAGAAAACTACAATGAGGTATTATTACACACCTTAATTAGAATGGCTAAAATGAAACATTCTGACAAAAATTACAGCAACTGAAGTTTTCACACACTGTTAGTGGGACTATGGTACAATACTTTGGAAAAGTTTTGCAGTTTCTTAAAAAATTAAACATACATCTACCCCATAATCCAGTCATTTTCAGTCCTGGTATTTGAAAACATGTCCCCACAGGTGTTTGCAGCAGCTTTATTTGTAATAGCCGAAAACTGGCAAAAACCCAAGTGTCCACCAACAAGCAGGTGAATGGATAAACAGATTGTGGTATATTCGTAAAATGGAATGCTACTCAGCAAATAAAAAGGAATAAGCTATGCATATACCCAACAAAATGGATCACTCTCAAAATAATTTTGCTGAGTGAAAGAAGCCCAGGAATAAAGACCATAGCTTACATTAGCGTTCACTCTTGGTGTTGTACATCTGTGGGTTTGGACAAATGTCTAATGACATAAGCATCATACAGAATATTTTTTTTACATTTTTATTGGAATGTAATTGCTTAACAATGGTGTGTTAGTTTCTGTTGTATAACAAACTGAATCAGCTATATGTATACATATATCCCCATATCCCCTGCCTCTTGAGCCTCCCTCCCACCCCCTAGGTGGTCACAAAGCACCGAGCTGATCTCCCTGTGCTATGCAGCTGCCTGTCACTGGTTATCTATTTTATATTTGGTAGTGTATATATGTAAGTGTTACTCTCTCAGTTCGTCCCATCTCCTGTGTCCTAAAGTCCTTTCTCTATGTCTGCATCTTTATTCCTGTCCTAGGTTCATCAGAACCATTTTTGTTTTTAAATTCCATATATATGTGTTAGCATACGGTATTTGTTTTTCTCTTTCTGACTTACTTCACTCTGTGTGACAGATTCTAGGTCCATCCACCTCACTACAAATAACTCCATTTCGTTTCTTTTTATGGCTGAGTAATATTACATTGCCTATATGTGCCACATCTTTATACCTTCATCTGTCAGTGGATGCTTAGGTTGCTTCCATGTCCTGGCTGTTGTAAATAGAGCTGCAGTGAACACTGGTACATGACTCTTTTTGAATTACGCTTTTCTCAGGGTATATGCCCAGTAGTGGGATTGCTGGGTCATATGGTAGTTCTATTTTTAGTTTTTTAAGGAACCTCCATACTACTCTCCATAGTGGCTGTATCAATTACATTCCCACCAACAGTGCAAGAGGGTTCCCTTTTCTCCACACCCTCTCCAGCATTTATTGTTTGTAGATTTTTTGATGATGGCCATTCTGACCAGTATGAGGCGATACCTCATTGTGGTTTTGATTTGCATTTCTCTAATGATTAGTGATGTTGAGCATCCTTTCATGTGTTTGTTGGCAATCTGTATATCTTCTTTGGAGAAATGTCTGTTTAGGTCTTCTGTCCATTTTTGGATTGGGTTTTTTGGGTTTTTTTGATACTGAGCTGCATGAGCTGCTTGTATATTTTGGAGATTAATCCTTTGTCACTTGCTTCATTTGCAAATGTTTTCTCGCATTCCAAGGGTTGCCTTTTCATCTTGTTGATGGTTTCCTTTGCTCTGCAAAAGCTTTTAAGTTTCATTAGGTCCCATTTTTGTTTTTATTTTCATTTCTCTAAGAGGTGGGTCAAAAAGGATCCTGCCGTGATTTATGTCATAGAGTGTTCTGCCTATGTTTTCCTCTAAGAGTTTGATAGTGTCTGGCCTTACATTTAGGTCTTTAATCCATTTTGAGTTTATTTTTGTGTATGGTGTTAGGAAGTGTTCTAATTTCATTGTTTTACCTGTAGCTGTCCAGTTTTCCCAGCACCATTTATTGAAGAGGCTGTCTTTTCACCATTGTATATGTTCTTGCCTCCTTTGTCAAAGATAAAGTGACCATATGTGAGTGGGTTTATCTCTGGGCTTTCTATCCTGTTCCATTGATCTGTGTTTCTGTTTTTGTGCCAGTACCATACTGTCTTGATTACTGTAGTTTTGTGGTATAGTCTGAAGTCAGGGAGGCTGATTCCTCCAGCTCCGTTTTTCTTTCTCAGGATTGCCTTGGCTATTCAGGGTCTTCTGTGTTTCCATACAAATTGTAAAATTTTTTGTTCTACTTCTGTGAAAAATGCCATTGGTAGTTTGATAGGGATTGCATTGAATCTGTAGATTGTTTTGGGTAATATAGTCATTTTCACGATGTTGATTTTTCCAATCCAAGAACATGGTATATCTCTCCATCTGTTTGTATCGTCCTTGATTTCTTTCATCAGTGTCTTATAGTTTTCTGAGTACAAGTCTTTCACCTCCTTAGGTATGTTTATTCCTAGGTATTTTATTCTTTTTGTTGCAGTGGTAAATGGGAGTGTTTCCTTAATTTCTCTTTCAGATTTTTCATCATTAGTGTATAGGAATGCAAGAGATTTCTGTACATTAATTTTGTATCCTGCTACTTTACCGAATTCATTAATTAGTTCTAGTGGTTTTCTGGTAGCATCTTTAGGATTCTCTGTGTATAGTATCATGTCATCTGCAAACAGTGACAGTTTTGCTTCTTCTTTTCCAATTTGGATTCCTTTTCTTTTTCTTCTCTGATTGCCGTGCCTAAAACTTCCAAAACTATGTTGAATAATAGAGGTGAGAGTGGCTCCCTTGTCTTTTTTTTTTTTTTTAAGTGAAATGTGATTTATTTCAATGGTTTTGTTTTTGTTTTTGTTTTTTATTTTTGACTGTGTTGGGTCTTCGTTTCTGTGCAAGGGCTTTCTCTAGTTGCGGCAAGCGGGGGGCCACTCTTCATCGTGGTGCACGGGCCTCTCACTTTCGTGGCCTCGCTTATTGTGGAGCACAGTCTCCAGATGCGCAGGCTCAGTAGTTGTGGCTCACGGGCCTAGTTGCTCCGCGGCATGTGGGATCTTCCCAGACCAGGGCTCAAACCCATGTCCCCTGCATTGGCAGGCAGATTCTGAACCACTGCACCACCAGGGAAGCCCCAGCTCCTTTGTCTTGTTCCTGATCTCAGAGGAAATGGTTTCAGTTTTTCACCATTGAGAATGATGTTGGCTGTGGGTTTGTCACATATGGCCTTTATTATGTTGAGGTAGGTTCCCTCTATGCCCACTTTCTGGAGAGTTTTTGTCATAAATGAGTGTTGAATTTTGTCAAAAGCTTTTTCTGCATCTGTTAAGATTATCGTATGGTTTTTATCCTTTAATTTGTTACTATGGTGTATCACATTGATTTGCGTATAGTGAAGAATCCTTGCATTGCTGGGATAAACGCCACTTGATCATGGCGTATGATCCTTTTAATGTGCTGTAGGATTCTGTTTGCTAGTATTTTGTTGAGGATTTTTACATCTATGTTCATCAGTAACATTGGCCTGTAGTTTTTTTTGTGACATCTTTGGTTTTGGAATCAGGGTGATGGTGACCTCGTAGAATGAGTTTGGGAGTGTTCCTCCTTCTGCTGTATTTTGGAAAAGTTTGAGAAGGATAGGTGTTAGCTCTTCTCTGAATATTCAATAGAATTCACCTGTGAAGCCATCTGGTCCTGGGCTTTTGTTTGGTGGAAGATTCTTAATCAGTTTCAGTTTCAGTGCTTGTGATTGTTCTGTTCATATTGTCTGTTTCTTCCTGGTTCAGTCTTGGAAGCTTGTACTTTTCTAAGAATTTGTACATTTCTTCCAGGTTGTCTATTTTATTGGCATACAGTTGCTTGTAGTAGTCTCTCATGATCCTTTGTATTTCTGCAGTGTCAGTTGTTACTTCTCCTTTTTCATTTCTAACTCTGTTGATTTGGGTCTTCCTTTTTTTCTTGATGTGTCTGGCTAATGGTTTATCAATTTTGTTTATCTTCTCAAAGAACCAGCTTTTAGTTTTATTGATCTTTGCTATTGTTTCCTTCATTTCTTTTTCATTTATTTCTTATCTAATCTTTATGAATTCTTTCCTTCTGCTAACTTTGGGGGTTTTTTGTTTTTCTTTTCTCTAATTGCTTTAAGTGTAAGTTTAGGTTGTTTATTTGAGATTTTTCTTGTTTCTTGAGGTAGGATTGTAGTGCTATCAATTTCCCTCTTAGAACTGCTTTTGCTGCATCCCATAGGTTTGGGGTCATCATGTTTTCATTGTCTTTTGTTTCTAGGTATTTTTTGATTTCCTGTTTGATTTCTACAGTGATTTCTTGGTTATTTAGTAGCATATTGTTTAGCCTCCATGTGTTTGTATTTTTTACAGTTTTTTTCCTGTAATTGAAATCTAGTCTCATAGTGTTGTGGTCAGAAAAGATACTTGATACAATTTCAATTTTCTTTTAGCTGGTTGGTTTTTTTTTTCAATTTTCTTAAATTTACCGAGGGTTACCGAGGCTTGATTTTACAGAATAATTTTACTGCCCCAGAAATACTGTGTTCCATCTATTCACTCGCCTTCCTCCTAACCCCTGTTGATTTTTAAATTGCCTTCATAGTTTTTTGCCTTTTCCAAAATATCATATAGTTGGATCTGTTCATATTGGCTTCTTCATTTAGTAATGTGCATTTAAGTTTCCTCTATGTCTTTTCATGGCTTAATAGCTTATTTCTCTTTAGCACTTAATAACATTCTGTTGCCATGATATATCAACTTTATTTATCCACTGACCTACTGAAGGACATCTTGGTTGCTTCTAAGTTTTGGCAGTTATCAGTACAGCTGCTGTAAACATCCATGTGCAGGTTTTTGTGTGAACATAAGTTTTCAACTCCTTTGAGTAATAAATAGCAAGGAGCGTAATCACTAGATCGTATGATAAGAGTATGTTTAGTTCTGTCTAACTGTCTTCCAAAGTGCCTATATCATTGCATTCTCACCAGCAATGAATGAGAGTTCCTGTTGCTTAACTTCCTCACCAGCATTTGGTATTGTCAGAATTGTAGATTTTGGCCATTCTAACAAGGTGTGTGGTATGTCGTTTTAATTTGCATTTCCTTGATGACATTTGATGTGAAGCATCTTTTCACAAGCTTATTATATGCCAACTCTGTGTCTTCTTTGGTGAGGTGTCTGTCTTGAAAAAAAAGGTCTTTGGCCGATTCTTTACTTGGGTGGTTAAGTTTTAAGAGTTCTTTGTGTATTTTGGATAGCAGTCCTTTTTATCAAATATCTTTTAAAAAATTTTTCTTGGTCTGGTGGCTTGTCTTCTTGACACTGTCTTTTGCTGAGCAAACATTTTTAATTTAATTTAATTTAATTTTAATTTTATTTATTTATTTATTTTTGTCTGCGTTGGGTCTTTGCTGCTGCATGCAGGCTTTCTCTAGTTGTGGCAAGCGGGGGCTACTCTTTTTTTTTTTGCCGTACGTGGGCCTCTCATTGCCGTGGCCTCTCCCGTTGCAGAGCACAGGCCCCGGACACACAGGCCCAGCGGCCATGGCTCACGGGCCCAGCCGCCCCATGGCATGTGGGATCCTCCCGGACTGGGGCACGAACCCGCGTCCCCTGCATTGGCAGGTGGACTCGAAACCACTGCGCTACCAGGGAAGCCCCAGGGAGCTATTCTTCGTTGCAGTGCGCGGGCTTCTCATTGCGGTGGCTTCTCTTGTTGCAGAACACGAGCTCTAGGTGCACGGGCTTCAGTAGTTGCAGCTCACAGACTCAGTAGTTGCAGTACACGGGCCCTAGAGCACACAGGTTTCAGTAGTTGTGGCACATGGGCTCCGTAGTTGTGACACGTGGGCTCTAGGGCGTGTGGGCTTTCCGTAGTTATGGCATGCAGGCTCAGCAGTTGTGGCTCACGGACTGTAGAGCACAGGCTCAGTAGTTGTGGCACACAGGCTTAGTTGCTCTGTGGCATGTGGGATCTTCCCGGACCAGGGCTCGAACCTGTGTCCCCTGCCTTGTCAGGCGGATTCTTAACCACTGTGCCACCAGGGAAGTCCCAGCAATTTTTAATTAAAGAAGCCCAACTTACCAATTATTTCTTTCTTGGATCATCCCTTTGGTGTTGTATCTAGAAAGTCATCACCAAGCCCAAGGTCATATGGATTTTCTCCTGTGTTTTGCATTTTACATTTAGGTCTATGATCCATTGAGTTAATTTTCATGAAGGCTGTAAGGGCTGAGTATAAATTCGTTTCTTTGCATGTGGATATCCAGTTTTCCCAGCACCATTTGTTGAAAAGATTATCTTTTCTCCATTGTATTGCGTTTGTTCCTCTGTCAAAAGATTAGTTGGCTCTATTTGTGTGAGTCTAGTGCTGGGCTCTCTATTCTATTGTATTGATCTATTTGTCTGTTCTTTGACCAGTACCACACTGTCTAGATTACTGTAGCTTTATAGAAAGGTTTAAAGTAGGTAGTGTTAGTCCTCTGACTTTGTTTTTCTCCTTCACTGTTGTGTTACTCTGTGTCTTTTGCCTTTCCACACAAACTTTAGAATCAATTGGTTGATGTCTACAAAATAACTTGCCAGGATTTTGATTGGGGTTATGTTGAATCCGTAGATCAATTTGGAAAGAACTGATTTTGACAATATTGAGTCTCCCTATCCATGAACATGGAATATCTCTCCATTTATTTAGTTCTTTGATTCCTTTTATCAGAGTTTTATAGTTTTCCTCAAAAGTTGTACATGCTTTGTTAGCTTAATACCTAAGTATTTCATTCTCTGGAGTGCTAATTAATGTAAATGGTATTGTGTTTTTAATTTCAAATTTCACTTGTTCATTGCTGGTATACAAGAAAGCAATCTACTTTTGTATACTGATGTTCTCTCGTAAAACTTTATTTTACTCATTTATTAATTCCAGGAGTTTTTCTATATAAACAGTCTTGTTATCTGTCATCTGTAAACAAAAGACGGTTTTGTTTCTTCCTTTCCAATCTGTATACTTTTTATTTCTTTTTCTTATTGCATTAGCTAGGATCTACAGTACAATATTGAGAAAGAGTGGTGAGATGGGACATCTGTGTGTTGTTCCTGATATTAGTGGGAAAGCTTCTAGTTTTTCTCTCTTAAGTATGATGTTAGCTGTAGGTTTTTTGTAGATGTTCTTTATCAAGTTGAGAGTGTTACTTCTATTCCTATTTTGCTGACGAAACAGTCAATTGATTTTTGACAGAGTGCTAAAACAATATAGTGAGGAAAATAATAGACTTTCAACAAAAGGTACCAGGACAACTGAATGGTCACGTGAAAAAGAATAAAGTTGGACTTTCCTCACACCATGGATAGAAAATTTACTCAAAATGGATCAAAGGTCTAAATGTAAGAGCCAAAACTATAACATTTTTAGAAGAAAACATAAACATAAAACTTCTTGATTGCCTTAATTAGGCATTGATTTCTTAGCTATAACTAGAAGCACACCAACCAAATAAAAATAATAAATTGGACTTTATTAAAATTTTTAAAACTTTTGTTTAAAGTTTTTTGTATCAAAACCACTATTGAGGGCTTCCCTGGTGGCGCAGTGCTTGAGAGTCCGCCTGCCAATGCAGGGGACACGGGTTCGTGCCCCAGTCCGGGAAGATCCCACATGCCGGGGAGCGGCTAGGCCCGTAAGCCATGGCTGCTGAGCCTGCGTGTCCAGAGCCTTTGCTCCGCAACGGGAGAGGCCACAACAGTGAGAGGCCCGCATACTGCAAAAAAAAAAAAAAAAACCACTATCGAGCAAAATGAAAAAACCCACAGACCAGGAGAAAATATCGGGTTGACCAGAAAGTTCATTCTGGCTTTTGCATAAGATGTTATGAACAAACTTTCTGACCAACCCAATATTTGAAAATCATGTAAGTCCCTAATAAACGACTGGTATTCAGAATATATAAAGAACTCTTATAACAGTAAAACAACAAAGAGTCCAATTAAAAAGTGGGCAAAAGGGCTTCCCTGGTGGTGCAGTGGTTGAGAGTCTGCCTGCCGATGCCGGGGATGTGGGTTTGTGCCCCGGTCCGGGAAGATCCCACATGCTGGGGAGCGGCTGGGCCCATGAGCCATGGCCGCTGGGCCTGCGTGTCCGGAGCCTGTGCTCCGCAACGGGAGAGGCCACAACAGTGAGAGGCCCGCGTACCGCAAAAAGTGGGCAAGGGCTTCCCTGATGGCGCAGTGGTTGAACGTCCGCCTGCCGATGCAGGGGACACGGGTTCGTGCCCCGGTACGGGAAGATCCCACATGCCGCGGACCGGCTTGGCCCGTGAGTCATGGCCGCTGAGCCTGCGCGTCCGGAGCCTGTGTTCCGCAGCGGGAGAGGCCCCAACAGTGAGAGGCCCGCATACCGCAAAAAAAAAAAAAAAAAAAAAAAAGTGGGCAAAAGACAGAAGATATACAAGTGGCCAATAAATACGTAAAAAGATGCTCAACATCTTTAGCCCTCAGGGAAATGCACATTAAAACCACAGTGCTATATCACTTCACACCTACTAGGTGGCTGTAATCAAAAAGACATAACAGTATTGACAAGGCTGTGGAGAAATTGGACCCCCTCATATAGTTTTGGTGGGAAAATGTAAAATGGTGCGGTCACTTTGGAAATAGTCTGGCAATTTCTCAAAAGATTCAACATAGAGTTACAAGGTGACCCAGTAATTCCACTCCTAAGTAATGAGATATGAAAGAGAAATGAAACGTGAAAACATGTCCACACAAAAACTTGTACACACATGTTCTTAACAGCATTACTATGAAATAGCCAAAAAGTGGAAACAAACCAAATGTCTGTCAGCTGACGGGATAAATCAATGTGGTATGTCCATACAATGAAATATGATTTAGCAATAAAAGGAATGAAGTACTGATTCATGCTATAAAATGGATGAACTTGAAACTTTATGCTAAGTGAAAAAGCCAGACATGGGAATTCCCTGGCGATCCGGTGTTTAGGACTCTACATTTTCACTGCTGAGAGCCCAGGTTCAATCCCTGGTCAGGGAAGTTAAGATCCCGCAAGCCGCAGCATAGCCAAAAAGGAAAAAAAAAAAAGCCAGATACAAAAGGTCACATATCATATGTTTTCTTTTAAAAATATTTTATGTATTTATTTATTTGGTTGCGAAGAGTCTTAGTTGCAGCAGGCGGGCTCCTTAGTTGTGGCAGGTGGGAGCCTTAGTTGTGGCATGCAAACTCTTAGTTGTGGCATGTACGTGGGATCTAGTTCCCTGACCAGGGATCGAACCTGGGCCCCCTGCATTGGGAGCGTGGAGTCTTATCCACTGCGCCACCAGGGAAGTCCCTGATTCCTTTTTTAACGAAATGTCCAAAATAGGCAAATCTATAGAGACAGAAAGCAGATTAATGGTTGTCCATGGCTGGAGGTGGGGGGTGTGGAAGGAAATAGAGAATGACTGCTAAAGGACCTGGTTTCTTTTTGGGTGACGAAAATGTTCTAAAATTGAGGCTAGTGATGGTTACACAACTCTGTGAGCATACTACAAACCATTGAATCGTGCACTTATATAAGTGAGCTAGGGACTCCCCTGGTGGCACAGTGGTTAAGACTCTGAGCTCCCAATGCAGGGGGCCCAGGTTCAATCCCTGGTCAGGGAACTAGATCCCACATGCATGCCACAACTAAGAGTTCACATGCCACAACTAAGGAGCTGGGAAGCCGCAACTAAGGAGCCCGCCTGCTGCAACTAAGATCTGGCACAACCAAATAAATAAAATTTTAAAATAAATAAATGAGTGAGTTATGTGGTGATTTGAATTATATCTCAATAAAGCTGTTACCAAAAAAATTTAGAAGAATGACATGTGGCATTCACTGTGTGTTAGCTCTGGTGATGGGGGTGGCGGTGGCTGAGGGCAGCTACTAGAAACATGCAGCATATATTATCGTGAAGTATTCTGTTTTATAGGATCTCCTGTATCGAAGATCTAGGTCACTAGTGGATTATGAAAATGCTAATAAAGCACTGGATAAAGCAAGAGCAAAAAATAAAGATGTTCTGCAGGCTGAAACGTCCCAACAGTTATGTTGTCAGAAATTTGAAAAAATATCTGAATCTGCAAAACAAGGTACTCTTATATTAACCTTTAATCATAAGGTATGTTTTAGACTGTTATATAAATAGTTAATCCTAATTTGTTTTGTTCACAGAGCTTATAGATTTTAAGACAAGAAGAGTTGCTGCATTCAGAAAAAATTTAGTGGAACTGGCAGAGTTAGAACTGAAGCATGCAAAGGTAGTATCATATTAAAGATTTAATAATTTAAGTGACTTATAATTTAGAAATGAGTCAGTTATGAAACTTTATACTAATTTTAAAAATAGAGAATCTTAGAATTGAGAGGGATTTTAAAGGTTATCTAACTTAAACAAGAAAAATATAATGTCTCTAATGGTCAGCTTTGCAAGGCTCTAGTACCTAATATGGAAAAACAGTATCATTTTTTAACTAGTTAAAAAAAAATCTTACTTAATAAAAACATCACTTAAAATTTTATTTAACATTTGCCATCTTCAAAGGGACTGAAAATTTTAAATGTATTCAAAATTCCCCAAACTGTAAATATTAAAGAAATTTTTAAAAACTTTTACATGTTATTTTGTGATAAATTTATAAGTCTAAAGTTATTAAAGCTTAAAACTACACTGAGGGCTTCCCTGGTGGCGCAGTGGTTGAGAGTCCGCCTGCTGATGCAGGGGACACAGGTTCGTGCCCCAGTCCAGGAAGATCCCACATGCCCGCAGAGCAGCTAGGCCCGTGAGCCATGGCCGCTGAGCCTGCGCGTCCGGAGCCTGTGCTCCGCAACGGGAGAGACCACAGCAGTGAGAGGCCCGCGTACCGCAAAAAAAAAAAAAACTACACTGAGATTTTTGGTATACTCTATAATGAGCACGAATTTATTTCTGTGTAACTTTGACATAAGTTTAATTCCTCTTTCACAGTTTACCCTTCAGATATTTAAATCCTTCATATTCTCTATATATCTTCTCTTCTCCATGCCAGACATCCTTTGGCTAAATATTTTTCATCCCATACACCTCAACAAGATTTTTATTGTATTATTGCCCTACTGTCATTGCTCTTTTAAAATATTATACCTGAAAATGGAAACACATTTACATACATAGAATGATTATTCACATTTCTTCTTACAGCATGTTTTATTCTATTTTTTTTAAAACTATTTTTTATTTATGGCTGTGTTGGGTCTTCTCTGCTGCATGTGGGTTTTCTCCAGTTGTGGCGAGCGGGGGCTACTCTTCTTTGAGTTACGCAGGCTTCTCATTGCGGTGGCTTCTCTTGTTGCGGAGCATGGGCTCTAGGCGCACAGGCTTCAGTAGCTGTGGCACGCGGGCTCAGTAGTTGTGGCGCACGGGCTTAGTTGCTCCGCGGCATGTGGGATCTTCCCGGACCAGGGCTCAAACCCGTGTCCCCTGCATTGGCAGGCGGATTCTTAACCACTGCGCCACCAGGGAAGACCCTATTCTATTTTTTTTAACTAATTTATTTTTCATTGAAGTATAGTTGATTTACAATGTGTTGGTTTCGGGTGTACAGCAAAGTGATTCAGTTATACATATATATATGTATATATTCTTTTTCAGATTATTTTTCCATAGAGTTTATTATAGAATATTGAGTATAGTTCCCTGTGCTATACAGTAGGTCCTTGTTGTTTATCTGTTTTATATATAGTAGTGTGTATGTTACTCCCAAATTCCTAATTTATCCCTCCCCTCCAAGTATGTCTTATATTTGTAAGATATGTTTTTTTTTAACTGCCATATTGCACCAGCTTGATTTGGCTATAATCTCACTTTTTTTCTCTCTCACTTCTTGAACCTCCGCCCTGTGGTTGTGTATTTAATTTTTTTAGTAATTATTTTCATTTTTGTGGTAAACAACACATAACATAAAATTTACCATCTTAACCATTTTTAAGTGTACAGTTAAGTAGTATTAAGTATATTCATGTTGTTGTACAATGGCTGTCTAGAACTTTTTCATTTATTGAGCACTTACTTTAAAAATGTAATTGCAGGCCACGTTTATGTCTGTTAAATTTAAGCTTGCTTGTCTTAGCCTAGCACATTGAGATCTTTTGCAAACTTGGGTTTGATCATATAGTATTTGACTATTATACTAGTTTATCCTGTCAAGTGATGGACATTCGTAATTTGTATGAACTCCCTTTTATGTCTTCATCTAAGTTTTGATTTAAAAGGTTGATCAGGATTAAAGGAATCACTATTTGTTAACCTACCTTTTGAAAGTAAGTGGCACCAAAAAAAATTGAGTCCCTTTCTTTCTATACTAATTGATATTAACTTAATTAATATTCTTTGGTTATATTTATTTGGATAGTTATGAATTCATTTATACTATTATCAACCATTATTTTTCCCATTTTATCTGTGAAGGACATAAGGAGTATCAAGTTACTCATTAAAATCAAGATATACGTTGTCTGATTTGCTGGGCTAATAACCCTGACAGAAGAAAATGTGTGGACCTCCCTGGTGGTCCAGTGGTTAAGACTGCATTTCCCCTGCAGGGGGCATGGGTTCAATCCCTGGTTGGGGAACTAAGATCCCGCATGCCATGCAGTGTGGCCCAAAAAAAAGGAAAAAAAATAAAATGTTTTGATAAGCCTGGCATAATTTATTCTTATTGAGCCTGTGTTGTTTTCCAGTGTTCACTGTTTTTGTTCTTTTTACAGAGGTTATAAACTATCAAACTACAACCTATTTTGTACAGCCTGTGAGCCAGGAATGGCATTCATATTTTTAAATGATTATAAAAAGATCAAAAGAATAATATTTCATGACATGTGATAATTGTATGAAACTCAAATTTAACCTATTAAGGTTTATTGGAATACAGCCAAGCATATTCACTTAAGCTTATTCACTTATGCTTTGTCTATGATTGCTTTCATGCTACTACAGCAAAGTTGAGTAGTTGAAACAGAGACCAAATGTCTCTCAAAGTCTAAAATGTTTACTATTTAATAACCCTTTACAAAAAAAGTTTGCTGACCCTGCTTTAGATTGATGTGGTTTCCAGATTCTGTACTTTTTCAAATTCTTCCTGAAATGTGTTCTCTGTGTTCAAATTTCTGATAGCTCTTCTAGTCCAGTGGTTCTTAACTGGTGGTGATTTTGCCCCCCAGGAGACATTTAGCAATTTCTGGAGACATTTGTGGTTGTCACATCTGGGGGTTGGGGGGTCACTGCTGGTGTGTAGTGGGTAGAGGCCAGGAGTGCTGCTCAACGTCCTATGATAGACGGACAGCCCCCACGAGGAAGGATCAGACAGCCCAAATGTCGAGAGTGCTGAGGTTGGGCAACTCTACTCTGTGGTCTGAGATTTCTTAATGACTTTGTAAATCTGAACAAAGTCTCATTTTGGTCCCAGGATCCACATAAATTATTCCCAAAAGAGTAGGTAATAGTTAAATGTACAACGAGATGGTTTGAAACTACTTTGGATTTTATTTATTGTAACTGGTATATATGTCTTTGCCACATAATTGAAATCTAGTTAACTAGGTAGTTAGGTCACTTTTGTGTCCTTGAAAATAGGCTCAGATTCTTTATTAAGGAAGTAAAAAATGTGTGATAGGGCAATTAAAAAAAAAACAAAAACTGATGAGCCAACTGTGAGGGTGTGATGTGAGTCCCTGTGTACCCGGTTGTAGTTGCAGAGTTAGGTCCACCTTTGGCAGGGGCAGTTTGGCAGGTGTCACCCTGCAGAATGTGCATCCTGTGACTCAGCGGTCCCACTTGAGGAATATACCTGTAAGAAGTATATCTAAGAAGGTAATTTCATAACTGTAGACAGGCTCAAAGTCATTTTCACAGTTCTGTTCTTATACTGGCCAAAAATTGACAGTAACTTGAACACCTAAAAATGTTTAATGTTTATTTTTCACTTAATTTTAGATTTTCAGGAACATTGCAAGGAAAGTACAAAGAATTCCTGGATACTTTTCACCCAGATTCCCCAAATGTACATATTATCGCATCTGCTTTGTCCTTTTCCCTCCCTTCCTCCCCATTTCTCTTTACACACACACACACACACACACACACCCCTATACACACCTGTTTTTGTCTTAATATGAATAAGCTGCATATATGATTCTTCCCTCTTATACATTTAAATGTGAATTTCCTAAAATCAAGTAATTACTCAGTACAGTTATAAAGTTGAGGAAATTAATATCAACATAATTCTGTTATCCAATCCAGAGGCCTTTATTCACATTTCCCCAGTTGTCCCAATAATGTCCTTAATGGCAAAAGGAAATTCAAGAGAATGTGTTGCATTCAGTGCATGTGTCTTCTTAGACTTCTGTAGTCTGGAAAAGTTGCTGAATCTTTGTATTTCATAACATTGGACACTGTTAAAGCACAGGCCTATAGAATGCCCTTCACTTTGGGTTTATCTAATTAGTGGGTCTAGGTTGTGCACTTTGGACAGGAATTTCACCCAGAAGTGATGTCAGATCTTCTTGGTGCATCACACAGGAGGAGGCACATGCTGTTGATCAGTTGCCTTACTGGCAATGTACAACTTTGATCATTTGCTTAAAGTGATGTCTGCAGGCTTCACAGTGGCAAAGTTGATATTTTATACTTTGGATTAAGAAGTATTCTGTGGGGAGGTACCCGAGACTGTTAAATACCCCATCACTTAACCAGCACCGACCAATAAAACTTTGTGCCATGGTGGGAATATTGTGTAATCAGCACTGTCCAGTGTGGTTGGCACTAGTCATGTGTGGCTACTGAAGATTTGAAATGTGGGTAATGCAACTGAGGAACTGAGTTTTTATTTAATTTTAATTAACAGAAATTTTAATTATGCAGCTGCACATAGCTGATGGCTACAGTATTGGCATTTTAGTCCCATACTGCTTTTGGCATCCATTCATGATTTTTGCTTGAGTCAATTATGATGATGATGATGATCGCCAGATGGTCATTTTCTAATTCCATCTTTCTTTATACGTTTTAGTTGACTTTCTACTCTAAGGAGGAGGTTTTCCTTCATTCCTGTTTATATATTAATGTAACCTAAATATACTTAAATTTGCCTTTATATGTCTCTAAATGTGAGTGCCAGTTCATATGTTTTACAAATGGGCATTTAGGTATGAATTTTATAGAATACTTCTGTATGTAATCTTACTATTTTTATAAAAAGTGCTGTAAATCTAATGCTATATTTTAATGGCTAAAGGAATGTGATAAGAACCTGTCTAACAATCAGAACATACTCAGTGGAGTAATCTGCATACAAAGGGCATATTTTATAACCCTCACTGGAGCATGCCAAATATTAATATTGTTCTAGACAGAAATTTACTGAACAATCTGGTATGTGGAAAATATTGTGCATGGAACAAATTCTGTAATTTTACGTCTTTAAACCTTTATTTGTATATAATAAATGACTTTTCAAAATTCTGATATCTTAAATGTAAAGTTATGTGATTTCTAATACTGTATATTTTCAGTAAGAGTCTTTCACACTGTTTGAACTTCATTTATTTTCCCTCCCTTTTTAGGGTAACCTACAGTTGCTGCAGAACTGCCTGGCAGTGTTAAATGGAGACACATAAGCCACACTCTGCCTTCCAGTTAAAAAGGGCTGCCTTCCGTCAGATTTTATTTCTTTTCTTAATGATGCTAGACATTTACTGCTCACTGGAAACAAAAGAAACAGCTGACAAAGTGCATCTACTCTCCCTTTTTCTGAGAAACAGTGGCGCGGTGCCGCCCTCGGGTGCTGTGGGCTGCATGATGGGACCTGCGCGCCTGCGCCGCGGACAGTTGATGATCATCGCGCCCTCCTCCTCTTCAGAAGCCCAAAGTACTGCCTTTTTTTAAGTAGCCTCTAGAACTGTGCTTATTTTATGAATAGTATTCCTTATGGCTGCCAATCTTATTTACTTTTAAGTAATTTCTGAAGTTTAACCCTTTCAAAATACATTGTGTAAACAAGATAAGGATTGCCGTTACCTTTTTTGAATTTTGTTTTAAAAAAAACATTGTACACCACCTTAGTTCACTCTTGTATCCTGGTAAAGCATCTTAATGAGACTTATTTTTAATTAATGAACGTTTCTTAGAAGTTTTGGGACAGACTTTACGTAATCTTTATAAGTATGATTTCTGAAGAAAAGCAAATGCATTAGTATGTTTGCCTTAAACTTGTAGACTAAACGAACTATTGTCAAATAAACAGTGATAACAGTAATAGTTTTTAACTCTGTGGTCACTCTAAAATTTGGAGTAGCTATAATCTCCTATATTATGCTTTTACAGTGCAGGTCTTAGTTTTTCTTTTTTCTTATTTCTTTTAAAATGGCATATTGAACCAAGTTCACCACTTCACAAAAGAATGAACTGCTTCTCTGTGTGCTTTTAGCACTTCATATAAGATGGAATTGGGCAGAGACAGGTTAGAGACAGCTGTTTCTAAAACAGGAACAGAGAGTATGGTCTGTGGTGCTTTCCAGGATTCCAGCCCTAGTTCAGCTAATTAACCGTGCAACATACACCAGTGAATAGACTGGTATGTAGAGAGAGGCGTGCTATAGGGAACAGCACTTGTCAGTGGGGGAAAAGTTGGAATATTTGGAATAAAAGTGGCAGTACAAAAAGGATACTGTCAGTAGCTACATTACAGATATTGGCCTTTCTAATGTGAACGAACATTGTTATTCCTAGTTTAAAATTAGATTGCGTGGTTGGATTTTTCCACACTTAAGTTGTTTCCCATGTGGAAACCACAGGCATCTGGGTTGGTGACCCTTCCACCGCGTTCCTAGTTTGTTTTCCCAAACCGTTTTTAAGAACACCTGCCTGGTTCTCAGGACTAGTCGCTATGATTCCAGCCTTTTCTGCTGCATGTCTCTTGCCTCACTGGTGTGCTGTCTCAATGTTTCTCTCTTATTTACGTTCCTCAGTGCGTTTGAACTGTTGATGTCTGTGTTGCCTGAGAGATTCTTTTGTCCTCCATGTCCCCATCACTGGTGAGAATATGCCCCTGCGATGCCCACCAGTGGGTGAACGTGGGGTGGAGGGCCGTAGCTTCTGGATTCAGGAGCAGTCCCTTCCGTGACTGCCCTTGTGGCCTCAGACCACAAGGTTCACTCGACCTGTCTGCCTATTTCTCTACCATAAAAGACATATTGACCTACCTCACAGGGGTGTTGTGAGGATTAATAAATGTTGGTACAGTGCTTTGGAAATGTGAAGATGCTGTGTAAATGCTAAAAAAAATAGCAAGTTCAGAGCAAAAAGCGACACAATTTTTCACACATCCGTCAGCTAATGTGTTTCTACGGAGGTGGCCTTTTTCTGGGAAAGAAGTACAGTGGAAAGTACATCCCTTGGCCCTTTGGTTCACTGACGGGGTGGGCGTAGACAGGAAGCAGCAGTTGTGTGCTGCACGTGAGTGTGGGGAGGTGAGGGGTGCTTACTAAACACATGTATTAATGAGTGGATGACTGTCCGAGGGTCTTCTCACTGACAAAACGTACAGATAAGGGAAAGAATGTATGTTACTCCGTCGAGGTCATACGGGAGAGATTTCCTTTGTACGTCCAGAACAATTGAAAGGTTTATTCCATAGCTCACTGCTAGTCCCTGATAAAAATAGCCAGCCCTGGTGAGTTGTGGCATTCGTAAAACTTCTTAACCATCTCCTGCCTGAGGGCCGCAAAGGTGCGACGGGAAGACGCCTAGTGGCAGAGACAAGCCAGCAATGGGCAGTCTGGGGTTTCCCTCGGATGATGCTTTATGCTCTGCAACCCAGGCTGTGGGAATGGCCTGGGGAGTCAACGTTGGCTGCGGTGGGAAGCAAGGGACTGAGGGATTAGGAGTTTATGCGGTGAGAGTGGAGGATGGCAGGAGAGGAAATTTGTGAGAAAAAAGAAAGTGTGTCAGGGCTTCCCTGGTGGCGCAGTGGTTGGGAGTCCGCCTGCCGATGCAGGGGGACACGGGTTCGTGCCCCGGTCCGGGAGGATCCCACATGCCGCGGAGCGGCTGGGCCTGCGAGTCCGGAGCCTGTGCTCCGCAACGGGAGAGGCCACGGCAGTGAGAGGCCCGTGTACCGCACACACACACACACACACACAAAAGAAGTGTGTCAAGCCTATCTGTAGGTCAGTGAGGCTCCAACTGGGGGAGAAAGTGTTTACAATATTCTTAATGTTCCGTAGTAAAACTATGGAAGTTCAGGTCAAAATGATGTTTCTCTTCCGGTGTGTGTGGGGGTGGGGGGCGGCGGGGTTGTTGCAAGGAAAACTGCTGAGAGGCGCAGAGCTATTCAATACTGTAAAAATAAGAAGTGAGGGTCTTCCCTGCTGGCGCAGTGGTTTAGAATCCGCCAGCCAATGCAGGGGACACGGGTTCGAGGACTGGACCGGGAAGAGCGCACCTGCTGTGGAGCAACCAAGCCCGAGGGCCACCGCTACGGAGCCCGCGCGCCTAGAGCCAGTGCTGCCCAACAAGAGAAGCCACCGCAATGAGAAGCCCCCGCTCGCCGCAACTAGAGAAAGCCCGGGTGCAGCAACGAAGACCCGACGCAGCCAAAAATAAAATGAATTTATAAAAAATTAAAAAATAAGTGAAATTCTGTGTTTCGCTGCTGCTGGATAGAAGAGTATCAGGATCAGCTCACCAACCCTCGGCTTGCACATTCCCGGTGACATTATAGAAAAAGCGGAGCCCCGGTTCGAGCCCTGGGCGGGGAAGACCCCACGTGCCACGGAGCAACTAAGCCCGTGCGCCGCAACTACTGATCCTGCGCTCTGGAGCCCGCGAGCCACAACTGCTGAGCCCCCGGGCGCTCTAGCGCCCCTGCTCCGCAACAAGAGAAACCACTGCAATGAGAAGCCCCCACCCCCCACAACTAGAGAAGGCTTGCGCGCAACAGTGAAGACCCAAACGCAGCGAAAAAAGAATAATAAATATGTATAAACCCCGTTTTATAGGTTAGATACATAGAGCAAATTGGTCGTTGCCAAGGGTGGAGAAACGGTGGGAGGTTGCTAAAATCTGTGGTAGGGCACGTGAAGAGACACAAATCCCACTCATAAATAAGTCATGAGGACATAATGTACAGCATGATAAACTGAGACTGAAAAATAAATTTTAAAAAATGAAGCTACAAAACACAGAGGAGAGCACAAAGGCAGTCCCCCAGTGCCATAAATTATGCAGTTCCGTTTCCCACACTTAGGGAAATCACAACGGTCAACATCCGCAGAACAATGAGTAAGCTTCGCTCTGGGTGTGACCACTCGTACCTCGAGTCACGGCGAAAACTTGCTGAGGAAGTCTGTATTTCGTTTTTAAATTAAGCCTGAGATCGGTAACTTTTACCCATGTGGATGGATGCGTATACATTTTTTTTTGTATGTATGGGTCTCTGGCCCTCCATGGCCGTCGGGTAGCGCAACCCCAGTTTCCCAACCGGAGACTGAAACCAAGCCTAGAGCAGGGATAATAATCACTGGGCCCTCACAAAACACCGTGTTTCTTTCATTCTATCTTTTAAACGAGGTGATTCTCAACATTGCCTCAGTTTCATGATCGTTCGCCCCTCGGACGTTACTTCAAGATACCGAGTTTAATGCTCTACACCGTAAACCCTCCTTACTCAACTACTTCACATGTAGTGTTTCGTACCTGTTAGTTCTGTGCTCTCCCCCTACTTCTCCGAACTCCGTTCCCGAGGACTGCGGATGCTCCTATTCTGGAACAAGCACAATTACGTCATTTCTCGGATTCACAAGGCATAACGCCGTTCTTCCTTACGTTACTCATTTATTGTAATAAACTGCTTTCGCTCGTATTATTTGCATTACAGCAGCGGATACTTCTCTGCTCCGTTGCTTCGCAGCTGATTCCCTTACTACCCTCCGGCGGCTCAAACTACTGGCGAGAAACCGCAGTAAACAGAAAACGCATCGACGACAGAAAACCATTTAGTGGTTGAAATAACAGTACCCAAACCGGAAATCACCCCGTCACATTTTATCTTACTACGCAGCTCACCACACTGCAGTCTTTCCACAGGCGCACGGCAGGACTTTTACAGAAACACCTTTCACAGTACCAACAGCCACACGCGGACACTACACTAAACACCCCAACCAAGGAAGACAGAAGCGTGCCGAAATAACGGATTGCTCGCTAACGAAAACCGGAGAGTCTGCCATTAGACCACCACAGACATCAGGGGAAAGCGCGAACGCAGTCCCCCACTACCACAAATTATGCAGTCGAGTTTCCCACATTTGGGGAAATCGCAGGGGTCAGCACATCCGGAGTGCAATGGATAAGCCTCGCCCTGGGAAAACCACCTTCGTGATCATGGTATCTCCCCTGCCAGGTAAGTATGAGTCACCGGGCTCCCCCTCGTCCCTCACCCTCGCGATCGCCCACCTCTTCACGCACGCTCACTTCCCTCACGCCCTCTCCGTGCACTCCGCCCCTGCATGCCCCTCGCTCCGGCTTCGCCCACCCCGAGAACAACCTCGCGAGTCCTCGGCTGTCCACACGCAGGACGCGGAAGCCCAGCCGGTGTGGGACCAGCAGCCTCTGCGCGCCTCCCTATCTGCATACGCCACGCCCCTCTCCGGAAGTCCCGCGCAGGCTGAGGACAGCAGGGAGAACGCAGGAGGGATCTGCTCAGAGTCTTCGACTTAAAATGAACATTAGGTTCTTGTTTAAAGTTAGATTGAGGGGTTTCACTTTTCGCACCGTCTATGTCTAACCTTTTCCCCACTGGTTAATCGCTATGTTTGGGGGCAGTTAGCCCTCGGGCGGCTTTCTAGTCTGTTACTTTCTCTTTGGCTTGTGTGACCTCGGGGAGCTTAGGGCAGGTTTCCTTGACCTCCAGGTTTCTCTAGATAGGACCCAGGCGGAGTGGGACCAGCAGCCTCTGTGCGCCTCCTCATCTACACACGCCACGCCCCTGCCGGGACCTTTTCGGCGTCCCGTTCTTTCCCGCGGGAGATACGGACCTACTAATTCCCGACCGAGATGCGCCGGTGTCTCCGGAGGGAGGGCGTGGGCGAGCGGCGACGAGTCGGGACCTGGAGGGGGGACCCGGGAAGACAGGAGCTCGCGGCGCCCGGCGCCCTGCAGTTCAGGAGCAGGTCGGAGCTCGAGTGTGGTCTCACCTTCCTTTCAGTGAAAATGACACGGAACACAATGTCAATCAAATGTTAAATAGTAAGATCAGAGTTTCGTCATCAGTTTAACATGAAGTTGTTTTAGTCCTCATCCATGATCTTTCGTTCAGATTATGTAGTAATCGAATCTTGCAACAGCAAAGAAAAACGAACGGAGACTATCGGGGCAAAGCGTTCCTGCAAGGGGTAGATGTGTGGGCCGGGAACGGGTGTTGAACGGTTTCCGAAAATCGAGTGCACGGAAATGTCACGTTCTCGTCCTGAGGGACTAGGCTGCCTCTTTCAGCCGCCCGGGTTTGTCTTTTCCTCTTCCATACGTGAAGATTCTTTCTCGAGATCAAGTGGATCCTCCCCAGACGTGAACAAAACGATTTCAACTATTGTGTGTCGACTTCCAGTGGGCCTTGTGCTGCATTATACTACTGTGGTCGGTGCTACGGAGCAAAGCGAGGCTAGACACAGGACTGGAGACTATAGGGTCAGGGAAGGTTTCCTGAGGTCCTAACTGCGAAAAGATCAGAGGAAACGTATTGTAGCACCCTTTTTTTCTTTTTTGGCTGCGCCGTGGGGCATGCGGGATCTTAAGTTCCCCAACCAGGGATGGAACCCACGCCCAGCTGCAGTGGAAGCGGGGAGGCTTAACCACACCACTGGACCGCCAGGGAAGTCCCAAGCACCCTTTTTTGATTACTGGTTGTCTCAGGAAGTTTCCTTTCTTAGTGTGTGTTTCCTAAAAATAGAGCATCTTCTTATCTAACCCCAGGATAATTATAAAAATCAAGAAATTAACATGGATGCAATATTATTATTTACTCTATAAACATTATTCCATTCCTATCAATTGTCTCAGGAATGTCCTTTATAGCAAAGGAAAATTCAAAATCACATGTTGCATTCTGTATCCTGTCTCTTTAACCCATTTTAATCTGAAATAATCCCCAGGCCCATCGTTTTATTTCATTATGCAGGCATTTAAAAAAATTACAGGCCAGTTATTTTGTAGAGTATCCTTGGTTTTTAGGTTGTCCTGTATTTCCTCATAATTACATTCAAGTGTGCTTTCCACCCCCGCCCCCTCCCGGTACGCGGGCCTCTCACTGTTGTGGCCTCTCCCGCTGCGGAGCACAGGCTCCGGACGCGCAGGCCCAGCGGCCATGGCTCACAGGCCCAGCCGCTCCGCGGCATGTGGGATCCTCCCGGACCGGGGCACGAACCCGTGTCCCCTGCATTGGCGGGAGGATTCTTAACCATCGCGCCACCAGGGAAGTCCTCCCACTGTATTTTTATTTTATTTTATTTTATTTTTAAGCAGCGGTTTTTCTTCCTTTCCTTCCCCCTTCCTTCCTTGATTTTGGCTGTGCCGGGTCTTAGTTGCGGCACGTGGGATCTTTAGTTGTGGCCTGTGGGATCTTTAGTTGCGGCATGTGAACCCTTAGTTGCGGCACGCATGCAGGGTGTAGTTCCGTGACCAGGGACCGAACCCCGGCCCCCTGCATTGGAAGTGCGTTTCCCGTTGGACCCCGAGGGAAGTCCCTCCCCCTGTGTTTTGAAAACATATCCAAAATGTTAACAGAGTTCCCCAAATAATTACATAGAAAGGTACGCTCAGAAAACTGTCACTCTCTCCTTGCACTCACCCATACAGGCAATTTCATCAGTTCTGGTTTAACACTCCTGGGTTTCTTTTTCACAGACGGCGTATAATTTTCTTTTTTTCACTTTTCTCATAGACAAAGGGTAGCATACTACACATATGCGGGCACTTTATTTTTTTCACTTAACATCGTCAATGCGTCCTATCTAGAGAAACCTGGAGGTCTAGGAAACCTGCCCTAAGCTCCTCGAGGCCACACAAGGCAAAGAGAAAGTAACAGACTAGAAAGCCGCCTGAGGGCTAACTGCCCCCAAACATAGCGATTTCCCAATGGGGAAAAGGTTAGACATAGACGGTGCGAAAAGTGAAACCCCTCAATCTAACTTAAACAAGAACCTAATGTTCATTTTAAGTCGAAGACTCTGAGCAGATCCCTCCTGCGTTCTCCCTGCTCTCCTCAGCGGGCTTGGGGAAAGAGTAGAGGCGCGGGACTTCCGGAGAGGGACGTGGCGTATGCAGATAGGGAGGCGCGCAGAGGCTGCTGGTCTCACACCGGCTGGGCTTCCGCGTCCTGCGTGTGGACAGCCGAGGACTCGCGAGGTTGTTCCCGGGGTGGGCGAAGCCGGAGCGAGGGGCATGCAGGGGCGGAGGGCACGGAGAGGGCGTGAGGGAAGTGAGCATGCGTGAAGAGGTGGACGATCGCGAGGGTGTGGGACGAGGGGAGGGTAGTGACTCATACTTACCTGGCAGGGGAGATACCATGATCACGAAGGTGGTTTTCCCAGGGCGAGGCTTATCCATTGCACTCCGGATGTGCTGACCCCTGCGATTTCCCCAAATGTGGGAAACTCGACTGCATAATTTGTGGTAGTGGGGGACTGCGTTCGCGCTTTCCCCTGGTGTTTGACATGGTGAAAAAGTAGAAAACAATTTCTGTAACGGACTTCTGGCGCTGTGTCTTGTTATCACGTGCGTCTGTGTGTGCGTTACGGTGCGCTGAGGTTTCCTTCTGTGTGTTCACCGGGTGTTGCTGTTCGCAGCTAATCGCTCATTTGGTGTTCTGCTGCGTTGGGGAGTTCCTAGCATGTTTGTCGTGTGCACTGAACTTCTAACGAGCCTTGTTTTATTTCTCTCACAACCGTGTTTTGTTCTTCTTGTGGTCAAGTCGTTCCTCGGTTTTATGTTCTGTGTAGCAGTTTACCAACAACGTCCGCCTGGCCGAGCCGCGGGAAATGCAGAGGGTCAACGCTTCGGAAGCAGTGTCTGCAAAAATACTGCCGTTTTTGCGCTAGCGTGAGTGAAACCGGGGGTTATCAATACTAACAAAATCAGCTGACAACAACCACTATATATAGCGGGGTACGTATAGAATCCCGAAAACAGTGTAAGTTGACTTACGGTAATAGCAGTAGAGCCACAGACACAGGAAACAAAGCTCTGGAGAAAGGTTGGGCAAGTCAAGGAGTACGGGGTTCATTGAATATGGAATGCTGTATATAAAGTAACGAAAGTTACCTATAGAGGACATTGAACTTTTTATTCGGCATTCTGTGGATAACGTATAACGAAAAACAAGCCACCTCGAACTGGCGCAGTATTATTATACAAACACTTAGTTTATTAAGTAAAATTTTTAAAAATGAAGTACGGAGGCAATTCCCTGCTTGTCCGTGGTTAGGACCCCGTGCTTTTCACCCACGGCCCCTGGGTTCAATCCCTGGTGCAGAAACTGAGATTCCCCAAGCCGGCAGGGCTTCGCGAAAAAACTCCTAGATATACATGTGTGTATGTATATATTTATATGTGTACATACTTGCATCTACATAAACACACACGCCTACATATCTATGTATGTAACTTGTTGATCGCAGGCTTCAAAACAAAAAACAGAATGGAAACTGTTCTCCGGAAGGTTCAGAGTCCAGGAAAGATGAAAAATACCGTGGCCTTCATACAGAAAAACCACCGAACACTCCCTGTTCAGCTTCATCAGCAATGTCTCTGAACACCATTTGCTTGAGTCCTAGGGTGAGAGCTACTACGGACAGAACCAAAAACCCAAACCAAACAGAGGCCAGAGTCCCTGAGCCCTGGGAGAGGGCGCACGAGGCCACGCCATCAGCCTCCAACCTAGCCTCTTTCAGTTCCTTATTACGTTAGGAGAATGTGATCATTTTTACAGATAGCAGAAAAATGCAAGTCAAGTGTAAAGCACCTTGTTTTTCGCACATACCTGCCCCCTTCTCTTCATCTACGGCTTCTGCTGACTGAAGCTGTAGGGGTGGCAAAAACTTTACTTTTTACCCTTTGAGGGTCTCTGGCAGGGCCTGAGTATTAATGGATGTAAAACAGGAGGGGGGCACCTCCCTGGGGGTGCAGTGATTAAGAATCCGCCTGCCAATGCGGGGGACACGGGTTCGAGCCCTGGCCGGGGCAGATCCCCACGTGCCACGGAGCAACTACGCCCGTGCGTCGCAACTACTGAGCCTGCGCTCTAGAGCCCACGAGCCACAACAACTGAGCCCGCGCGCCTAGAGCCCGTGCTCTGCAACAAGAGAAGCCACCGCAATGAGAAGCCCCGAACACCGCAACGAAGACTAGCCCCCGGTCGCCGCAACTAGAGAAAGCTCGTGCACAGCGATTAATTTAAAATAAAATTTTTTTTCTTTTTAAACAGGAGGAAAACATGCAGATTTTTACATATATGTAGATGAAAACCCAAAGAAGTGGTTAAGTGGGTCTCCGAGGAACCCTGGTTCCTTTTTTTTTTTTTTTTTTTTAATACATTTTATTTTTGGCTGCGTTGGGTCTTCATTGCGGCGCGCGGGCCTCTCATTGCAGTGGCTTCTCTTATGGCGGAGCACGGCGCGCGGGCTTCAGTAGTTGTGGCGCACGGGCTTAGTTGCTCCGCGGCATGTGGGATCTGCCCGGGCCAGGGCTCGAACCCGTGTCCCCTGCGTTGGCAGGCGGATTCTTAACCACTGCGCCACCAGGGAAGCCCACCCTGGTTCCTTTTATTGGTCCTGGGTCCTTTTGTTGGAGAATGATACTTAGAGACCAAAATCTGGTGTGTCATTGCTGTTAGGCCCTGTACCTATTTTACTCAGTGGATTATATTCCGTTATTATCATTACCTTGATTTGGCAGTGGGAACCCTTTCGAATTGGCTCTTGTGTGCTTGACATGCCACCGAATCAGTCACTGTACATTCCTTTACTTTGGGGCACAGTTGCATGTTCCAGGCTTGTATTTTCCCCACCTAAGAGCCTCGCCTCCCCTGGGGGCTGATATGCCCCTCCGCCCTCCTGCCCACAATGACTTTCTGTCGCAGTGGGGCTTACTGGGGAGCGATGGAGAAGGACCATCAGGCTTCTCAGGAGAGAGGACATCCAGGGCTCCACAAGGCCCATGGATACCCAGCCTTGGCTCCCCTCCTTCGCCCACCTACCCCGATTCCTTTGGCAGAGGCGGCTGCTTCCTGAAAGAGGTCAAGGTTCTGTGGACTTCCTGGAGAGGCACTGGAGTCCAGAGGGAGGGGCAGAGGGCACAGGTGTCCAGGTTGGACTCCTTACAAACGTTTCTGATCCCAGCTGGTGTGTGCCCACCACCCAAGACCGCTAACCCACCCAGCAAAAGTCCCACAGAGGCACGGCAAGCCACACCAACGTGGCCTTCCCTCAACTGGGTGTGTCGCCGCTCCCTGACCGGGCAGCAGGCACCTCTGCCCCTTGGAGGGTGAGGGGCAGTGCCTCAGAGGTCCCCTGCTATTATTCTCTGTGACACCCAGACAAGAAGAGTTGGCCGTGCTGAGACTCACACTCCCCTGTGCCGGTCACCCAAACCCACGCACCCCGCCCACTCCCCCAAAGCCAGGTTCCCAAGGGTTCCACACCTCCACATCCCGTCGGGGGTAATATCCAACGAAGGCCTGAGGTTCTCTCTTTGGCCCTCATCCGCCGGTCTCTGCAGATGGTGACATTTGAGGCTGAGGTCTTTCTGTAGCTGCAGAGCAATAGACTCTTCCTGAAGGTCACCTGTCAGACTGCAGTGGCACGGCCTCCCAGGCCCACGGAGACTCCACAGACTCCAGGTCAGCCCCTCTTAGTTAGCAGTGGGACCGTGAGGAGGGCTGAGACCGCAGCGGGGGGGAACCATAGGAGCTTGCCAGGAGAGGAAGACGGGTGGGGAAACGCAGTCTCCGGTTTGAGAGGCAGAACCAGAACCGAAAAAGGGCTTGTGAGGTCAGGGGTCAGGGGAGGGCAGCGCTGGGCCTCTGAGGTTTCAGAGAGCCTCGCTCCCACCGGGGTTCTGCTGTGACTCCTCTCGGTGAGTCTCCAGCGTTTCCTTCCCACAGGAAGGAAGGAGCACGGACCACCCGCGGCGTTCTTCTCGGCACCCACACATCCCACCCCAACCAGGCTCTGTCCACAAGGTGAAGCTGCTCCTTCTTGCTGAAAGCCCGGCCCATTTCCTCCTGGGTGCTCTCTGCTTGGGCCTCAGCAGCTTCCTCTTGGCCCCGGCCAGTTCAGCCTTAAGGACCCAATAAAGGTAGCCAGCCGGTCAGAAGCTACAGGCCGGTGGTTTGTGCAAGGAGGTGAAGTTGAGAGCCCCTCCATGTTGGCAGCTCCCCGCCTGCCCACCACCCCACCCTCCACCCTTCTGCTCCCTGCCATCAGCCCCCTTTGCCCCTGGCTCTCAGGGCTCTCTGAGCCCTGCCTGTGCTTTTGCTGTCAATCTTCCTTTCTCTCTCTTTCTCCCGCCCCACCCCCTTTCTATCTATCTATCTATCTATCTATCTATCATCTAATCTATCTACCTATCATCTATCATCTATCTATATCCATCAGACGTAGCAGAAGAATGGGTGCGGGCGTTTTCCCACCCTTGTACAGAGTGTGAGCGATCTTTGCTCTTTCGGCGGGAACTCAACCCCTCCAGCGGCTACCAGAATAGGTGCGAAGGCATATGAAAGCTGAGATTTCCAGGGGGGCACACACCCCCCTCCCCCGCCCTGTCCTCAGACTGACAGGACACCTGGAAGGTTCTCATCGGCACTGTCAAGGCCCACTGAGAGCCCTGCTGCCTTTTGCTCCTGCCGGTGTCGGCTTCCGCGCAGGTACACAATTGGCAGTGTCTTGGAGGGTGGCAGAATGTGGCTTGGAAGATCTCGGGGTGGCAGTTCTGCCCCACAAATAGATTAAGACGGTTGGGAAGGTTCTCTGTCTCCCCGGGACTGTACCTGTAGAGACCATGGGAAAGACAGGGAAGGAGAGAGAGAGGTTGGGAGATTGAAAGACTGGGAGAGACGGAGACAGTGACCTTCCTTTGGGGGACAGAGCTGGGGACTGAGCCCGGGAGTGAGAAGGGGTTTCCAGGAAGGGCGCCGTGGTTGTCCCTGACCGTGTGATGGCCTGTGTGCTTGTCGGCCTCCAGGGCTTTGGGTGGGCAGCTCCTGCGTGCCCACCTGTTTGGCAGGGATGTGCGCGTGTCGAGCAGAGCGGGGGCGGTGGGTGGATAAAAGTGCAGAGGGCGCGGGCCGCGGTGGGGCCGGCGGGGCTGCGCGCTAAGGCCGGAGCAACCGGGCTGCGGGCGGGCGTGTGGCCTGCGGGCGGGAGGAAGGCGCAAGCGTGTTCCCTGGCCACGGCCCCCACGTGGCTGTGCGGGCGTTCCCCCAAAGGCTTTCCCCCCTCTGGCCGGGGAGAGAGGATGCTGCGCTGCCTCAGGGCCTTGGGCGGGGCTTGGACCCGGGGTGGGGGGGCTGCCCTTCACGAGGGCGCAAAAGCGACGAGCACCTCCTTCGAGCCGGAATCGAACCAGCGACCTAAGGATGTCCACACGTGTCGAGTCTACAGTCCTCCGCTCTACCAGCTGAGCTATCGAAGGGTGCGCGCCTTCAGGCTCGGGCCCTTAACTTTTTCTGGAAATGCCGGAGCACGGCACTGGGACGCCCGAGGTGAGACAGGCCGAGGGCTGGTTGGAAGCCCCTCTGAAGAGAGCGGTGCACGCGCCGCCACGCCGCCCGGTGCGGCCGGGAGGACGGGGCAATCCTGCGGCGTGGCTGCGGCCGGGCCCTGGTGGTGGCCGGCATCGGGGCGGCGACTTTCAAGATGCCTGGGCCCCCGCGCTCACCTGTGACCTCCTTTCCCCTCCCCACGCCCCTCCCCTTTCTATAGGTGGGGACCACGGCGGTCCGCGGCCAGAACGCGGGGAAGAGGGCGAGGGGAGGGGCGTTGGCGAAATGGATGCGCCCGTGGGGAGGGGGAGGCCTGGCAGACGAGAGGGGAACCCACAGGGAGGGGCACCGGGGAGCCGGCTGCCAAGCGCCTAGCCACCCGGTGCTTTTGAAGCGCCTTCAGTTCAAAATAATCCTTTGGCCAAAATGGCATTTTTTGGTGTGGCACATTCTGCCACCCTTCAAAGCCGACATCGTCTTGCCTGGCTTACGCAAGTCTCCTGTTGATCTCCCTGCTTTCGCCCTGCCACCTTTACAGCCATACTGATTTTCTTTCCTTTTCGTGGGGTGGGGGGCGGGATGGGGGTGGGCGCTTAGATCAAGCCGCTCCTCTTCTCGAAACCTGCTGGTTCACTCAGACTTGAATCCTTACAAAGGTCTACAAGACCCTCAGTTCTTAACCCCATCCAGTCACTTCTCTGACTTAATTTTGGTACAACTCTTAAACTTTGTTCTGTACACAGGGCCTCCTTGCTATTCTCCAAGCACAGACCTACCTGGCCCCTTGCTCTAGCTGATCTTTCGCTTAGGGACGCTCTTCCCCCAGACAGCCGCATGACCAACTCCCTCACCTCTTTCCAGTCTGCTCACATGGGCACCTTCTCAAGGGAGCCTCTTCTGACCACTTAACGTAACACAGCAGCCTGACCCCTTACAACAACTCCCCATGCCCTTTCCTTCCTCAATCTTTTTTTCTTTTTTCATAGCTCTTAACACCTAACATACTAAGTAATTTACCTACTGTGTCTACTGCTGATTTTCTCCCACGCCCCACACCCCCGTCTCTAACCAAAATATGAGCAACAAGAGGGGCCGCTGCACGCCCCTGCCCCGGCTTCGCCCACCCGGGGAACAACCCGGCAGCCTCTGCGTGTCTACACGCAGGACGCGGAGGCCCAGGCGTAGTGGGACCAGCAGCCTCTGCGCCCCTCCTCATCTACATACGCCACGCCCCTAGCGCGACCTTGCCAGCGCCCTGTTCTTTCCCGTGCGGGACACCGGAACGAGTGTCTCGTGGCGGGGGGGCGTGGGCGCGCCGCGACGAATCGAGACCTGGAGGGGGAACCCGGGAAGACGGGAGCTCGCGGCGCGCGGCGCCCCGCAGTTGAAGGGGTGGGTCGTGGCTCGGGTCCGGTCTCGCCTTGCTTTCAGCAAAAAGAAAGTTTCAGCCCATTTTTGCCCTCGCCTGTTCGAACTCATCTCCTAGTAATCGAAAACTCAGGAAAGGCCTCTTTGCCGGTTGACGTTAAGCTCTAAAGCCGCCTTAATAAGAAAGCGTGGTAATGTTTCTTCGTGGTGTCTTTCTAAGGAAAAGTGACGAAAGTGCTTCAGGATATGTAGCCTAACCTAGTGGCGCTGCGACGAAAACCCGGCATTCTGCTGCAGAGAGAGAAAACCAGGTGAAAGCGCCGAGCGGTCCTCTCCACCGCAGCCAGGCGGGGGCTCCCGGAGCGCAGTGCTCAGGGTCAGGCGCCCTTGCCCTCCAGCCTCACCCCCTCCTGCTGCCCCAGCGCGCACACAGGGCGGCCCCCCAAGTGTCCTCAGGTCCCTTACGATTTGGACTCTGTCAAAGAAAAACACAGGAGACAGTATTGAAAGTGGTGAAAACAGATTTGATTCAGTAAGTACTGACAAGAGGGGAAAGCGCTGACTGAGCTCCATTCAGAATTAGGCGTTTTAAAGGGGGAATGAGAGGGGAGGGGGCTCAGTAGAGTCAGAATCGAAAAACTACAAAGGGTTGGTCAGTATAGACGCAGGTCTTTTGTGTTTGTCAGCGGGCAGTTACTGAAGTTAGGATGGCTCAAGACACAGAAACTGGGAGACAGAGGCCCTATCCTTCCCGATTACACTTCAAAGGAATGGCTCCCAGTTCTTCGGAGAGACACTTTGGGGTTGTAAGAGAACCATATTCACAACTGTAGGCCCTTTTCAACGAATGCTCTAATGAGGGGAGGTCAGGCGCCTGTGTCAGGTGTTGAACTTTCTCAGGCAGGCTTTTTTTTTTTAAAAAAATATTTATTTACTTAGGCTGCGCCGGGTCTTAGTTGAGGCACGCGTGATCTTTTTTAGGTGCAGCATGCGGACTTCTTAGTTGAGGCACATGGACTCCTAGTTGCCTGGGACGCTCTTCCCCCAGACAGCCGCATGACTGGCTGCATGCGGGATCTAGTTCCCAGACCAGGGATCGAAGCCCGGCCCCCTGCATTCAAGTCTGAGTGAACCAGCAGGTTTCGAGAAGAGGAGCGGCTTGATCTAAGCGCCCACCCCCATCCCGCCCCCCACCCCACGAAAAGGAAAGAAAATCAGTATGGCTGTAAAGGTGGCAGGGCGAAAGCAGGGAGATCAACAGGAGACTTGCGTAAGCCAGGCAAGACGATGTCGGCTTTGAAGGGTGGCAGAATGTGCCACACCAAAAAATGCCATTTTGGCCAAAGGATTATTTTGAACTGAAGGCGCTTCAAAAGCACCGGGTGGCTAGGCGCTTGGCAGCCGGCTCCCCGGTGCCCCTCCCTGTGGGTTCCCCTCTCGTCTGCCAGGCCTCCCCCTCCCCACGGGCGCATCCATTTCGCCAACGCCCCTCCCCTCGCCCTCTTCCCCGCGTTCTGGCCGCGGACCGCCGTGGTCCCCACCTATAGAAAGGGGAGGGGCGTGGGGAGGGGAAAGGAGGTCACAGGTGAGCGCGGGGGCCCAGGCATCTTGAAAGTCGCCGCCCCGATGCCGGCCACCACCAGGGCCCGGCCGCAGCCACGCCGCAGGATTGCCCCGTCCTCCCGGCCGCACCGGGCGGCGTGGCGGCGCGTGCACCGCTCTCTTCAGAGGGGCTTCCAACCAGCCCTCGGCCTGTCTCACCTCGGGCGTCCCAGTGCCGTGCTCCGGCATTTCCAGAAAAAGTTAAGGGCCCGAGCCTGAAGGCGCGCACCCTTCGATAGCTCAGCTGGTAGAGCGGAGGACTGTAGACTCGACACGTGTGGACATCCTTAGGTCGCTGGTTCGATTCCGGCTCGAAGGAGGTGCTCGTCGCTTTTGCGCCCTCGTGAAGGGCAGCCCCCCCACCCCGGGTCCAAGCCCCGCCCAAGGCCCTGAGGCAGCGCAGCATCCTCTCTCCCCGGCCAGAGGGGGGAAAGCCTTTGGGGGAACGCCCGCACAGCCACGTGGGGGCCGTGGCCAGGGAACACGCTTGCGCCTTCCTCCCGCCCGCAGGCCACACGCCCGCCCGCAGCCCGGTTGCTCCGGCCTTAGCGCGCAGCCCCGCCGGCCCCACCGCGGCCCGCGCCCTCTGCACTTTTATCCACCCACCGCCCCCGCTCTGCTCGACACGCGCACATCCCTGCCAAACAGGTGGGCACGCAGGAGCTGCCCACCCAAAGCCCTGGAGGCCGACAAGCACACAGGCCATCACACGGTCAGGGACAACCACGGCGCCCTTCCTGGAAACCCCTTCTCACTCCCGGGCTCAGTCCCCAGCTCTGTCCCCCAAAGGAAGGTCACTGTCTCCGTCTCTCCCAGTCTTTCAATCTCCCAACCTCTCTCTCTCCTTCCCTGTCTTTCCCATGGTCTCTACAGGTACAGTCCCGGGGAGACAGAGAACCTTCCCAACCGTCTTAATCTATTTGTGGGGCAGAACTGCCACCCCGAGATCTTCCAAGCCACATTCTGCCACCCTCCAAGACACTGCCAATTGTGTACCTGCGCGGAAGCCGACACCGGCAGGAGCAAAAGGCAGCAGGGCTCTCAGTGGGCCTTGACAGTGCCGATGAGAACCTTCCAGGTGTCCTGTCAGTCTGAGGACAGGGCGGGGGAGGGGGGTGTGTGCCCCCCTGGAAATCTCAGCTTTCATATGCCTTCGCACCTATTCTGGTAGCCGCTGGAGGGGTTGAGTTCCCGCCGAAAGAGCAAAGATCGCTCACACTCTGTACAAGGGTGGGAAAACGCCCGCACCCATTCTTCTGCTACGTCTGATGGATATAGATAGATGATAGATGATAGGTAGATAGATTAGATGATAGATAGATAGATAGATAGATAGATAGAAAGGGGGTGGGGCGGGAGAAAGAGAGAGAAAGGAAGATTGACAGCAAAAGCACAGGCAGGGCTCAGAGAGCCCTGAGAGCCAGGGGCAAAGGGGGCTGATGGCAGGGAGCAGAAGGGTGGAGGGTGGGGTGGTGGGCAGGCGGGGAGCTGCCAACATGGAGGGGCTCTCAACTTCACCTCCTTGCACAAACCACCGGCCTGTAGCTTCTGACCGGCTGGCTACCTTTATTGGGTCCTTAAGGCTGAACTGGCCGGGGCCAAGAGGAAGCTGCTGAGGCCCAAGCAGAGAGCACCCAGGAGGAAATGGGCCGGGCTTTCAGCAAGAAGGAGCAGCTTCACCTTGTGGACAGAGCCTGGTTGGGGTGGGATGTGTGGGTGCCGAGAAGAACGCCGCGGGTGGTCCGTGCTCCTTCCTTCCTGTGGGAAGGAAACGCTGGAGACTCACCGAGAGGAGTCACAGCAGAACCCCGGTGGGAGCGAGGCTCTCTGAAACCTCAGAGGCCCAGCGCTGCCCTCCCCTGACCCCTGACCTCACAAGCCCTTTTTCGGTTCTGGTTCTGCCTCTCAAACCGGAGACTGCGTTTCCCCACCCGTCTTCCTCTCCTGGCAAGCTCCTATGGTTCCCCCCCGCTGCGGTCTCAGCCCTCCTCACGGTCCCACTGCTAACTAAGAGGGGCTGACCTGGAGTCTGTGGAGTCTCCGTGGGCCTGGGAGGCCGTGCCACTGCAGTCTGACAGGTGACCTTCAGGAAGAGTCTATTGCTCTGCAGCTACAGAAAGACCTCAGCCTCAAATGTCACCATCTGCAGAGACCGGCGGATGAGGGCCAAAGAGAGAACCTCAGGCCTTCGTTGGATATTACCCCCGACGGGATGTGGAGGTGTGGAACCCTTGGGAACCTGGCTTTGGGGGAGTGGGCGGGGTGCGTGGGTTTGGGTGACCGGCACAGGGGAGTGTGAGTCTCAGCACGGCCAACTCTTCTTGTCTGGGTGTCACAGAGAATAATAGCAGGGGACCTCTGAGGCACTGCCCCTCACCCTCCAAGGGGCAGAGGTGCCTGCTGCCCGGTCAGGGAGCGGCGACACACCCAGTTGAGGGAAGGCCACGTTGGTGTGGCTTGCCGTGCCTCTGTGGGACTTTTGCTGGGTGGGTTAGCGGTCTTGGGTGGTGGGCACACACCAGCTGGGATCAGAAACGTTTGTAAGGAGTCCAACCTGGACACCTGTGCCCTCTGCCCCTCCCTCTGGACTCCAGTGCCTCTCCAGGAAGTCCACAGAACCTTGACCTCTTTCAGGAAGCAGCCGCCTCTGCCAAAGGAATCGGGGTAGGTGGGCGAAGGAGGGGAGCCAAGGCTGGGTATCCATGGGCCTTGTGGAGCCCTGGATGTCCTCTCTCCTGAGAAGCCTGATGGTCCTTCTCCATCGCTCCCCAGTAAGCCCCACTGCGACAGAAAGTCATTGTGGGCAGGAGGGCGGAGGGGCATATCAGCCCCCAGGGGAGGCGAGGCTCTTAGGTGGGGAAAATACAAGCCTGGAACATGCAACTGTGCCCCAAAGTAAAGGAATGTACAGTGACTGATTCGGTGGCATGTCAAGCACACAAGAGCCAATTCGAAAGGGTTCCCACTGCCAAATCAAGGTAATGATAATAACGGAATATAATCCACTGAGTAAAATAGGTACAGGGCCTAACAGCAATGACACACCAGATTTTGGTCTCTAAGTATCATTCTCCAACAAAAGGACCCAGGACCAATAAAAGGAACCAGGGTGGGCTTCCCTGGTGGCGCAGTGGTTAAGAATCCGCCTGCCAACGCAGGGGACACGGGTTCGAGCCCTGGCCCGGGCAGATCCCACATGCCGCGGAGCAACTAAGCCCGTGCGCCACAACTACTGAAGCCCGCGCGCCGTGCTCCGCCATAAGAGAAGCCACTGCAATGAGAGGCCCGCGCGCCGCAATGAAGACCCAACGCAGCCAAAAATAAAATGTATTAAAAAAAAAAAAAAAAAAAAGGAACCAGGGTTCCTCGGAGACCCACTTAACCACTTCTTTGGGTTTTCATCTACATATATGTAAAAATCTGCATGTTTTCCTCCTGTTTAAAAAGAAAAAAAATTTTATTTTAAATTAATCGCTGTGCACGAGCTTTCTCTAGTTGCGGCGACCGGGGGCTAGTCTTCGTTGCGGTGTTCGGGGCTTCTCATTGCGGTGGCTTCTCTTGTTGCAGAGCACGGGCTCTAGGCGCGCGGGCTCAGTTGTTGTGGCTCGTGGGCTCTAGAGCGCAGGCTCAGTAGTTGCGACGCACGGGCGTAGTTGCTCCGTGGCACGTGGGGATCTGCCCCGGCCAGGGCTCGAACCCGTGTCCCCCGCATTGGCAGGCGGATTCTTAATCACTGCACCCCCAGGGAGGTGCCCCCCTCCTGTTTTACATCCATTAATACTCAGGCCCTGCCAGAGACCCTCAAAGGGTAAAAAGTAAAGTTTTTGCCACCCCTACAGCTTCAGTCAGCAGAAGCCGTAGATGAAGAGAAGGGGGCAGGTATGTGCGAAAAACAAGGTGCTTTACACTTGACTTGCATTTTTCTGCTATCTGTAAAAATGATCACATTCTCCTAACGTAATAAGGAACTGAAAGAGGCTAGGTTGGAGGCTGATGGCGTGGCCTCGTGCGCCCTCTCCCAGGGCTCAGGGACTCTGGCCTCTGTTTGGTTTGGGTTTTTGGTTCTGTCCGTAGTAGCTCTCACCCTAGGACTCAAGCAAATGGTGTTCAGAGACATTGCTGATGAAGCTGAACAGGGAGTGTTCGGTGGTTTTTCTGTATGAAGGCCACGGTATTTTTCATCTTTCCTGGACTCTGAACCTTCCGGAGAACAGTTTCCATTCTGTTTTTTGTTTTGAAGCCTGCGATCAACAAGTTACATACATAGATATGTAGGCGTGTGTGTTTATGTAGATGCAAGTATGTACACATATAAATATATACATACACACATGTATATCTAGGAGTTTTTTCGCGAAGCCCTGCCGGCTTGGGGAATCTCAGTTTCTGCACCAGGGATTGAACCCAGGGGCCGTGGGTGAAAAGCACGGGGTCCTAACCACGGACAAGCAGGGAATTGCCTCCGTACTTCATTTTTAAAAATTTTACTTAATAAACTAAGTGTTTGTATAATAATACTGCGCCAGTTCGAGGTGGCTTGTTTTTCGTTATACGTTATCCACAGAATGCCGAATAAAAAGTTCAATGTCCTCTATAGGTAACTTTCGTTACTTTATATACAGCATTCCATATTCAATGAACCCCGTACTCCTTGACTTGCCCAACCTTTCTCCAGAGCTTTGTTTCCTGTGTCTGTGGCTCTACTGCTATTACCGTAAGTCAACTTACACTGTTTTCGGGATTCTATACGTACCCCGCTATATATAGTGGTTGTTGTCAGCTGATTTTGTTAGTATTGATAACCCCCGGTTTCACTCACGCTAGCGCAAAAACGGCAGTATTTTTGCAGACACTGCTTCCGAAGCGTTGACCCTCTGCATTTCCCGCGGCTCGGCCAGGCGGACGTTGTTGGTAAACTGCTACACAGAACATAAAACCGAGGAACGACTTGACCACAAGAAGAACAAAACACGGTTGTGAGAGAAATAAAACAAGGCTCGTTAGAAGTTCAGTGCACACGACAAACATGCTAGGAACTCCCCAACGCAGCAGAACACCAAATGAGCGATTAGCTGCGAACAGCAACACCCGGTGAACACACAGAAGGAAACCTCAGCGCACCGTAACGCACACACAGACGCACGTGATAACAAGACACAGCGCCAGAAGTCCGTTACAGAAATTGTTTTCTACTTTTTCACCATGTCAAACACCAGGGGAAAGCGCGAACGCAGTCCCCCACTACCACAAATTATGCAGTCGAGTTTCCCACATTTGGGGAAATCGCAGGGGTCAGCACATCCGGAGTGCAATGGATAAGCCTCGCCCTGGGAAAACCACCTTCGTGATCATGGTATCTCCCCTGCCAGGTAAGTATGAGTCACTACCCTCCCCTCGTCCCACACCCTCGCGATCGTCCACCTCTTCACGCATGCTCACTTCCCTCACGCCCTCTCCGTGCCCTCCGCCCCTGCATGCCCCTCGCTCCGGCTTCGCCCACCCCGGGAACAACCTCGCGAGTCCTCGGCTGTCCACACGCAGGACGCGGAAGCCCAGCCGGTGTGAGACCAGCAGCCTCTGCGCGCCTCCCTATCTGCATACGCCACGTCCCTCTCCGGAAGTCCCGCGCCTCTACTCTTTCCCCAAGCCCGCTGAGGAGAGCAGGGAGAACGCAGGAGGGATCTGCTCAGAGTCTTCGACTTAAAATGAACATTAGGTTCTTGTTTAAGTTAGATTGAGGGGTTTCACTTTTCGCACCGTCTATGTCTAACCTTTTCCCCATTGGGAAATCGCTATGTTTGGGGGCAGTTAGCCCTCAGGCGGCTTTCTAGTCTGTTACTTTCTCTTTGCCTTGTGTGGCCTCGAGGAGCTTAGGGCAGGTTTCCTAGACCTCCAGGTTTCTCTAGATAGGACGCATTGACGATGTTAAGTGAAAAAAATAAAGTGCCCGCATATGTGTAGTATGCTACCCTTTGTCTATGAGAAAAGTGAAAAAAAGAAAATTATACGCCGTCTGTGAAAAAGAAACCCAGGAGTGTTAAACCAGAACTGATGAAATTGCCTGTATGGGTGAGTGCAAGGAGAGAGTGACAGTTTTCTGAGCGTACCTTTCTATGTAATTATTTGGGGAACTCTGTTAACATTTTGGATATGTTTTCAAAACACAGGGGGAGGGACTTCCCTCGGGGTCCAACGGGAAACGCACTTCCAATGCAGGGGGCCGGGGTTCGGTCCCTGGTCACGGAACTACACCCTGCATGCGTGCCGCAACTAAGGGTTCACATGCCGCAACTAAAGATCCCACAGGCCACAACTAAAGATCCCACGTGCCGCAACTAAGACCCGGCACAGCCAAAATCAAGGAAGGAAGGGGGAAGGAAAGGAAGAAAAACCGCTGCTTAAAAATAAAATAAAATAAAATAAAAATACAGTGGGAGGACTTCCCTGGTGGCGCGATGGTTAAGAATCCTCCCGCCAATGCAGGGGACACGGGTTCGTGCCCCGGTCCGGGAGGATCCCACATGCCGCGGAGCGGCTGGGCCTGTGAGCCATGGCCGCTGGGCCTGCGCGTCCGGAGCCTGTGCTCCGCAGCGGGAGAGGCCACAACAGTGAGAGGCCCGCGTACCGGGAGGGGGCGGGGGTGGAAAGCACACTTGAATGTAATTATGAGGAAATACAGGACAACCTAAAAACCAAGGATACTCTACAAAATAACTGGCCTGTAATTTTTTTAAATGCCTGCATAATGAAATAAAACGATGGGCCTGGGGATTATTTCAGATTAAAATGGGTTAAAGAGACAGGATACAGAATGCAACATGTGATTTTGAATTTTCCTTTGCTATAAAGGACATTCCTGAGACAATTGATAGGAATGGAATAATGTTTATAGAGTAAATAATAATATTGCATCCATGTTAATTTCTTGATTTTTATAATTATCCTGGGGTTAGATAAGAAGATGCTCTATTTTTAGGAAACACACACTAAGAAAGGAAACTTCCTGAGACAACCAGTAATCAAAAAAGGGTGCTTGGGACTTCCCTGGCGGTCCAGTGGTGTGGTTAAGCCTCCCCGCTTCCACTGCAGCTGGGCGTGGGTTCCATCCCTGGTTGGGGAACTTAAGATCCCGCATGCCCCACGGCGCAGCCAAAAAAGAAAAAAAGGGTGCTACAATACGTTTCCTCTGATCTTTTCGCAGTTAGGACCTCAGGAAACCTTCCCTGACCCTATAGTCTCCAGTCCTGTGTCTAGCCTCGCTTTGCTCCGTAGCACCGACCACAGTAGTATAATGCAGCACAAGGCCCACTGGAAGTCGACACACAATAGTTGAAATCGTTTTGTTCACGTCTGGGGAGGATCCACTTGATCTCGAGAAAGAATCTTCACGTATGGAAGAGGAAAAGACAAACCCGGGCGGCTGAAAGAGGCAGCCTAGTCCCTCAGGACGAGAACGTGACATTTCCGTGCACTCGATTTTCGGAAACCGTTCAACACCCGTTCCCGGCCCACACATCTACCCCTTGCAGGAACGCTTTGCCCCGATAGTCTCCGTTCGTTTTTCTTTGCTGTTGCAAGATTCGATTACTACATAATCTGAACGAAAGATCATGGATGAGGACTAAAACAACTTCATGTTAAACTGATGACGAAACTCTGATCTTACTATTTAACATTTGATTGACATTGTGTTCCGTGTCATTTTCACTGAAAGGAAGGTGAGACCACACTCGAGCTCCGACCTGCTCCTGAACTGCAGGGCGCCGGGCGCCGCGAGCTCCTGTCTTCCCGGGTCCCCCCTCCAGGTCCCGACTCGTCGCCGCTCGCCCACGCCCTCCCTCCGGAGACACCGGCGCATCTCGGTCGGGAATTAGTAGGTCCGTATCTCCCGCGGGAAAGAACGGGACGCCGAAAAGGTCCCGGCAGGGGCGTGGCGTGTGTAGATGAGGAGGCGCACAGAGGCTGCTGGTCCCACTCCGCCTGGGTCCTATCTAGAGAAACCTGGAGGTCAAGGAAACCTGCCCTAAGCTCCCCGAGGTCACACAAGCCAAAGAGAAAGTAACAGACTAGAAAGCCGCCCGAGGGCTAACTGCCCCCAAACATAGCGATTAACCAGTGGGGAAAAGGTTAGACATAGACGGTGCGAAAAGTGAAACCCCTCAATCTAACTTTAAACAAGAACCTAATGTTCATTTTAAGTCGAAGACTCTGAGCAGATCCCTCCTGCGTTCTCCCTGCTGTCCTCAGCCTGCGCGGGACTTCCGGAGAGGGGCGTGGCGTATGCAGATAGGGAGGCGCGCAGAGGCTGCTGGTCCCACACCGGCTGGGCTTCCGCGTCCTGCGTGTGGACAGCCGAGGACTCGCGAGGTTGTTCTCGGGGTGGGCGAAGCCGGAGCGAGGGGCATGCAGGGGCGGAGTGCACGGAGAGGGCGTGAGGGAAGTGAGCGTGCGTGAAGAGGTGGGCGATCGCGAGGGTGAGGGACGAGGGGGAGCCCGGTGACTCATACTTACCTGGCAGGGGAGATACCATGATCACGAAGGTGGTTTTCCCAGGGCGAGGCTTATCCATTGCACTCCGGATGTGCTGACCCCTGCGATTTCCCCAAATGTGGGAAACTCGACTGCATAATTTGTGGTAGTGGGGGACTGCGTTCGCGCTTTCCCCTGATGTCTGTGGTGGTCTAATGGCAGACTCTCCGGTTTTCGTTAGCGAGCAATCCGTTATTTCGGCACGCTTCTGTCTTCCTTGGTTGGGGTGTTTAGTGTAGTGTCCGCGTGTGGCTGTTGGTACTGTGAAAGGTGTTTCTGTAAAAGTCCTGCCGTGCGCCTGTGGAAAGACTGCAGTGTGGTGAGCTGCGTAGTAAGATAAAATGTGACGGGGTGATTTCCGGTTTGGGTACTGTTATTTCAACCACTAAATGGTTTTCTGTCGTCGATGCGTTTTCTGTTTACTGCGGTTTCTCGCCAGTAGTTTGAGCCGCCGGAGGGTAGTAAGGGAATCAGCTGCGAAGCAACGGAGCAGAGAAGTATCCGCTGCTGTAATGCAAATAATACGAGCGAAAGCAGTTTATTACAATAAATGAGTAACGTAAGGAAGAACGGCGTTATGCCTTGTGAATCCGAGAAATGACGTAATTGTGCTTGTTCCAGAATAGGAGCATCCGCAGTCCTCGGGAACGGAGTTCGGAGAAGTAGGGGGAGAGCACAGAACTAACAGGTACGAAACACTACATGTGAAGTAGTTGAGTAAGGAGGGTTTACGGTGTAGAGCATTAAACTCGGTATCTTGAAGTAACGTCCGAGGGGCGAACGATCATGAAACTGAGGCAATGTTGAGAATCACCTCGTTTAAAAGATAGAATGAAAGAAACACGGTGTTTTGTGAGGGCCCAGTGATTATTATCCCTGCTCTAGGCTTGGTTTCAGTCTCCGGTTGGGAAACTGGGGTTGCGCTACCCGACGGCCATGGAGGGCCAGAGACCCATACATACAAAAAAATATGTATACGCATCCATCCACATGGGTAAAAGTTACCGATCTCAGGCTTAATTTAAAAACGAAATACAGACTTCCTCAGCAAGTTTTCGCCGTGACTCGAGGTACGAGTGGTCACACCCAGAGCGAAGCTTACTCATTGTTCTGCGGATGTTGACCGTTGTGATTTCCCTAAGTGTGGGAAACGGAACTGCATAATTTATGGCACTGGGGGACTGCCTTTGTGCTCTCCTCTGTGTTTTGTAGCTTCATTTTTTAAAATTTATTTTTCAGTCTCAGTTTATCATGCTGTACATTATGTCCTCATGACTTATTTATGAGTGGGATTTGTGTCTCTTCACGTGCCCTACCACAGATTTTAGCAACCTCCCACCGTTTCTCCACCCTTGGCAACGACCAATTTGCTCTATGTATCTAACCTATAAAACGGGGTTTATACATATTTATTATTCTTTTTTCGCTGCGTTTGGGTCTTCACTGTTGCGCGCAAGCCTTCTCTAGTTGTGGGGGGTGGGGGCTTCTCATTGCAGTGGTTTCTCTTGTTGCGGAGCAGGGGCGCTAGAGCGCCCGGGGGCTCAGCAGTTGTGGCTCGCGGGCTCCAGAGCGCAGGATCAGTAGTTGCGGCGCACGGGCTTAGTTGCTCCGTGGCACGTGGGGTCTTCCCCGCCCAGGGCTCGAACCGGGGCTCCGCTTTTTCTATAATGTCACCGGGAATGTGCAAGCCGAGGGTTGGTGAGCTGATCCTGATACTCTTCTATCCAGCAGCAGCGAAACACAGAATTTCACTTATTTTTTAATTTTTTATAAATTCATTTTATTTTTGGCTGCGTCGGGTCTTCGTTGCTGCACCCGGGCTTTCTCTAGTTGCGGCGAGCGGGGGCTTCTCATTGCGGTGGCTTCTCTTGTTGGGCAGCACTGGCTCTAGGCGCGCGGGCTCCGTAGCGGTGGCCCTCGGGCTTGGTTGCTCCACAGCAGGTGCGCTCTTCCCGGTCCAGTCCTCGAACCCGTGTCCCCTGCATTGGCTGGCGGATTCTAAACCACTGCGCCAGCAGGGAAGACCCTCACTTCTTATTTTTACAGTATTGAATAGCTCTGCGCCTCTCAGCAGTTTTCCTTGCAACAACCCCGCCGCCCCCCACCCCCACACACACCGGAAGAGAAACATCATTTTGACCTGAACTTCCATAGTTTTACTACGGAACATTAAGAATATTGTAAACACTTTCTCCCCCAGTTGGAGCCTCACTGACCTACAGATAGGCTTGACACACTTCTTTTGTGTGTGTGTGTGTGTGTGTGCGGTACACGGGCCTCTCACTGCCGTGGCCTCTCCCGTTGCGGAGCACAGGCTCCGGACTCGCAGGCCCAGCCGCTCCGCGGCATGTGGGATCCTCCCGGACCGGGGCACGAACCCGTGTCCCCCTGCATCGGCAGGCGGACTCCCAACCACTGCGCCACCAGGGAAGCCCTGACACACTTTCTTTTTTCTCACAAATTTCCTCTCCTGCCATCCTCCACTCTCACCGCATAAACTCCTAATCCCTCAGTCCCTTGCTTCCCACCGCAGCCAACGTTGACTCCCCAGGCCATTTCCACAGCCTGGGTTGCAGAGCATAAAGCATCATCCGAGGGAAACCCCAGACTGCCCATTGCTGGCTTGTCTCTGCCACTAGGCGTCTTCCCGTCGCACCTTTGCGGCCTTCAGGCAGGAGATGGTTAAGAAGTTTTACGAATGCCACAACTCACCAGGGCTGGCTATTTTTATCAGGGACTAGCAGTGAGCTATGGAATAAACCTTTCAATTGTTCTGGACGTACAAAGGAAATCTCTCCCGTATGACCTCGACGGAGTAACATACATTCTTTCCCTTATCTGTACGTTTTGTCAGTGAGAAGACCCTCGGACAGTCATCCACTCATTAATACATGTGTTTAGTAAGCACCCCTCACCTCCCCACACTCACGTGCAGCACACAACTGCTGCTTCCTGTCTACGCCCACCCCGTCAGTGAACCAAAGGGCCAAGGGATGTACTTTCCACTGTACTTCTTTCCCAGAAAAAGGCCACCTCCGTAGAAACACATTAGCTGACGGATGTGTGAAAAATTGTGTCGCTTTTTGCTCTGAACTTGCTATTTTTTTTAGCATTTACACAGCATCTTCACATTTCCAAAGCACTGTACCAACATTTATTAATCCTCACAACACCCCTGTGAGGTAGGTCAATATGTCTTTTATGGTAGAGAAATAGGCAGACAGGTCGAGTGAACCTTGTCATTTCCATTGAGAAATCACTGTGTTTGGGGATAGTTAGCCCTCAGGCGGGTTTCTAGTTTGTCACTTTCTCTTCGGCTTGTGTGGCCTTGAGGAACCTAGGGCAGGTTTCCTTGACCTCCAGGTTTCTCTAGATGTACGCCACGTCCTCTGTGGTGGATGTGGGACCTTCTAATTCCCAACGGAGACACGTCGCCGTCGGTGGTCCGGGTGACGTGGGTGAGCGGCGAAGAGTCGGGACCTGGAGGGGCGATGGGGACGGCTGGAGTTCGGGGCGCCTGGTGCCAGGCATTTGAGGGTGTGAGTCAGGGCTCGGGTCTGGTCTCACCTTCTGGTTTTGGTTTCGCAGCCCGACTGAACTCATCCCCACTGGGCATGGTTATTATGAGGACCTTTCCCTCCTCCCCACCCCGATTAAGCAGTTACATAGTAAGATTTCCCCAATCAACTTAAAAGCGATCGTTTTGTTCGTGGCGTCCTCTTGAGTTAGCGTCTCATCAACTACTTCAATACATGAACTGCTTCAAAACACACAACAACTAAACCTGGTGAAAACCAAAGGAAAAAAAAGTCAAGATTTTAACACTGAATTAAACAGGGCAAAGTAGTACTACAAACTTCTTCCACTTTATAAATTGTTCAGTGCTGGAGTTTAGTATATAATACCGGCAAACACAAAAGTTTTTTGTTTTATTTTGGCTGTGCGGCGTGGCTTATGGTATCTCAGTTCCCCGACCAGGGACTGAACGCTGGGTCAGGCAGTGAAAGCCTGACTCCACTAGGCCACCAGGGAACTCCCCCACAAAGTATTTTAAAACACTTGAAACATTTAAAACACTTAAAATGTGTTAAAAATAGTCGATTATGTTTAATAGTCAATTCACGAGTTCTGAAATAGTCCATTTAATCCATTGAACTCTCATTTTGTTTTTAGACAGTGAGACAAACACACTTTTGTTTATTTTTTTGTGCCGTGCCAGGCATCTTGCAGGATCTTAGCTCCCTGACCAGAGATTGAACCTGGGCCCCCTGCAGTGGAAGCGCGGAGTCCTGACAACCGGACCACCAGGGAATTCCAAACACAATTTTTTTTTTTTTCCGCCGTATGCGGGCCTCTCACTGTTGGGGCCTCTCCCGTTGCGGAGCACAGGCTCCGGATGCACAGGCTCAGCGGCCATGGCTCACGGGCCCAGCCGCTCCGCGGCATGTGGGAACTTCCTGGACCAGGGCACGAACCCGTGTCCCCTGCATCGCAGGTGGACTCTCAACCACTGCGCCACCAGGGAAGCCCCCAAACACAATTTTTAAGACTAAACTGAGACCTTTTATATCCCAGCTATTCTGCCCATTGAGAAGTGTATCTACCCCTCTCCTGGAATCTGGACTTAGTGACTAGGCTGACCAACAGCATGAGGCCAAAGTAATGTTCGGGGGATTCTGAGGTTAGGTCAGCAGAAGGCTTGCAGCTCCCTTCTGGGCCTCTGAGAACCCTGTGTGGGAGACTTGAGCTGTGAGTGAGAAGGCTGACAACTCTGGGGCTGCCATGTTGTGAGGAAGCTGCTGGTTTACAAACTGACTCCCCTCCCTCACTAAGGAGAGAGTAAAGAAAGAGGCAGGCCACTCTAAATTGGTAGATGGCAAGGGAACTTTAAGAGGCAAGGGAACTTACTAGGATTGTCTTGGGCGCTGAAAGATTAGAAGATCTCTATCCCTGCCAGCCAATTCTTTTTTTTTTTTTAAAGGTCTCTTTTTAAAAAAAAATTTATTTTGGTTGCGCTGGTTCTTAGTTGCAGTAGGTGGGCTCCTTAGTTGCGGCTCGCTGGCTCCTTAGTTGCGGCATGCATGTGGGATCAAGTTCCCTGACCACGGATCGAACCTGGGCCCCCTGCATTGGGAGCACAGAGTCTTATGCACTGTGCCACCAGGGAAGTCCCCCAGCCAATTCTTAAAAGTTTATACAGAAGCCTTAACTGGGTTGTCACGTATACTGTCCAGATGGTCTCAACAACACCCTACTCCCTCAAGGCTTCATCATTCGGACAGCTCCCACTGTCTGAACAGGGGAGGAACAGGAGGGGAACAGGAGGCAGAGTGTATACATTGCAAGGATAGGGGAGCAGGTGAGGAAACTTGATTGCCTGAGTCCAGCTCAAAGATCAACCAGTGGTCACAGCCCACCAATCATCTCCTTCAACAGAAGCCCAAGGCTTTGTGGAGAACGATGCATGGAAAAGAGACATGATCAGGTTTTAGTCCCAAACCGAGACCCTAGACATTGGGGATCAGGGTAATGCCTTTCAAAATTGCAGATTTGGATAAAAATAGATGAGTGTTTTTGTTTTAAAGCTCTTAAGTTTTGGGGTGATGTTTTTGTGCAGCAATAGAGAAATGGAAGAGGGAGACAGAAGTAAGCAAACAAATAAGTAACATGAAGTTGAAGGGGGAAAAGTGGATTTAGGGTTAGAGAAGATGGGATGGAGAGAAGAGGGTGGGGTTGAGGGCTTACAGTTTTTGACAAGGGGCTCAGGGAAAGCCTCTCTGTTTCAGTTTGCTACATACTCGTGCTTTTCTTTGCTTGCTCATCATTAGCATATGTAACCCCCAAACAGCCACCAAAAATGGCAGGCTCAGCCCCTGAGTTTACTTGTTCTGTTACCAGTTGTAGGATTACAGCCAACTCCTTAGAATCTCTAATTCTTTTTTTTTAAAATAAATTCATTTATTTATTTGTTTATATTTTTGGCTGCATTGGGTCTTTGTTGCTGCGCGGGCTTTCTCTAGTTGCAGCGAGCGGGTGCTACTCTTCATTGCAGTGCGCGGGCTTCTCATTGCGGTGACTTATCTTTTTGCTGAGCATGGGCTCTAGGCGCGCGGGCTTCAGTATTTGTGACATGTAGGCTCAGTAGTTGTGGCTCGCAGACTCTAGAGTTCAGGCTAAACAGCTGTGGTCCACAGGCTAAGTTCTCCGCGGCATGTGGGATCCTCCCGGACCAGGGCTCGAACCTGTGTCCCCTGCATTGGCAGGCGGATTCTTAACCTCTGCACCACCAGGGAAGTCCCAGAATCTCTAATTCTTAATTTTAAGTTTATGGGAGTAAATAAGTAATGACTCAACTTTTGTGGATCAGAATGAATATGGATATAAAGGCACATCCTTGAGGAGGGCCACAATTCTCAGAAAAGGAAAAATGGGTTCCCCAACAGGTGTCTCCTTCACATCACTGTGACTCGTGGGAGAGTACTGTACCTCGAAAAAGAGTTTGGTGGAACAATAGTTGAAAATCAGGGAAGGGAGTTCCCTGGCGGTCCAGTGGTTAGGACTCTGCGCTTTCACTGCTATGGGCCTGGGTTCGATACCTGGTCAGGGAACTAAGATTCCACAAGCCAAAGGGCATGGCGAAAACAATATATATATATATATATATACACGCATACATATATATACAAAACTTACTGATCTCCACGCCACCTCCCCCTCCCCCTCCCCCTCCGCCACCTCCTCCCCGCCACCTCCCCTCCCCCTCCGCCACCTCCTCCCCGCCACCTCCCCTCCCCCTCCGCCACCTCCTCCCCGCCACCTCCCCTCCCCCTCCGCCACCTCCTCCCCGCCACCTCCCCTCCCCCTCCGCCACCTCCTCCCCGCCACCTCCCCTCCCCCTCCGCCACCTCCTCCCCGCCCCTTCTCGCGGCCCCGCTCCCGCTTCCTCCTCCAGCCCCTCGCTTGGAAGATCTGCGCAGGCGCGCAGTGAGGGCGCGGACGTGCGGGCGGAAGTGGTGCTGGAGCGCTTTAGGAAAGGGACTTGTGGAGAAAGCAGGTACACTGCCGACGCCTGTGGACGGTATCGGAGGGGGCAGGCCGCCATGAACCGCCTCCAAGATGACTATGACCCCTACGTAGTTGAAGAGCCTAGTGACGAGGAGCCGGCTTTGAGCAGGTAGGCCCCTACCCCGCTCCGGTCCCCGAGGCTTCAGGCCGAGGCCAGGCCTCAGCCTCCCCCTCTCGCTGCGCTTGCCGGATCCGTGCGGATCCTCTGTCCAGCGGTTCGGGCCCCTGTCGCGCCCCGCTGTCGTCTGTGGGGCGCCGAGGGGGGTCTGGTGAGGTCGCGTAGCCACGGGGGAGGCGGGACCGACACTGGCGCGGGGAAGGGGCACATTCTGGAATTAGGCGTAAGATTCAAAAGCCGTGAAATCGAATCCTGCTTCTGCAGCTACTAGCACTGTGACCGAAGGCAAGTCCTTTATCGTCGGTTTCTTATCTATAAAAAGGAAGTATAATAAGTATATCACGAGTATGTTGTGAGGCACACGGGACTTACTGTGAAGTGACCATCAAGAAGACTAAACTGCAATAAACAGAAATAAGGGGGTATTTAACTTTTTTTTTCTTTTGCACACCTATTGTATGCTTGCTGTGGGCTACAAAGGTCAGTCATAAGATTTTTGTCTTTTGACAGGTTTAACGGTAAAGTAGGGGACATAAGATATATATATCTCGGAAGATATATGTTTCGGAAGTAAACGTGTATCTCAGAAGACCACTGTAGAAGAAGATGACCTGGGATAGTCACAGATGAAGTTCTATGGGAATTTCCAGAAGGGAGGGATTAATCCTATCTGGAGGAAAATTGCAGTTATGTTGACAAGAGATTTACAGGAAAATTTAGCCATTTTTTAAGCTGTCAGCAGATCCTGTTCATAAACTTTAAAACATTCTGTACAACTAAGCTTTCAGTGGAACTGTCCTTTCAGTCACAGTGTTTCCTTATATTATCCTGAGGAGGGATTATAGGCATGGGAGATCACACTGCTCTGAAGGTTTCTGTTGTGGCGAGTGAGGATGGATTCCAAGATTCCCTTATGAAGAATTTCCATTAATGGGTCCAGTTTGTGAAAGTAGGCCTCAAATAGTAATTCAGTTTGATTGGATTCAGTGTTTCCTGAACTTGAGCCATTCTGCCATTACTATCCCCGTATTCACCCCTCTTATTATTATTATTTTTTTTTTTTTTTTTTTTTTTTTTTTTTTTTTTCGCGGTACGCGGGCCTCTCACCGCTGTGGCCTCTCCCATCGCGGAGCACAGGCTCCGGACGTGCAGGCCCAGGGGCCATGACTCACGGGCCCAGCCGCTCCGCGGCACGTGGGATCCTCCCGGACCAGGGCACGAACCCGTGTCCCCTGCATCGGCAGGCGAACTCTCAACCACTGCGCCACCAGGGAAGCCCCCCTCTTATTATTTATTTAATCTTTTTCTTTAAGTTAATTTACATTTTTGTAGTTAAATGTCTTTTTTTTGGCCTCGCGGTTTGCAGGATCTTAGTTCCCCGACCAGGGATCGAACCTGGGCCCCCAGCAGTGGAAGCACGGAGTCCTAACTACTGGACCACCAGGGAATTCCCATGTAGTTAAATGTCTTTAAAGAGGCTTTATATTCCTGTGACAGTTGCCACTGGTAAGGTAACGGTAAAAATAAATACTTTGAAAACAAAACAGTGTTAATTAGGCAGTATTGCCCGCTCAAGGCTCTGAATCGAATGCTCATTTTAAAAAGGGAGATTGTGTTAGGTGTTTAAGATCTCAGGATTTGATTTTACCATACCTAGAAGCGAATCTTTTATAGCGTAGTACTGTTGTATGGAAGCTGGCAGAACACATGAGTCTTCCGAGTTGGAGACCTGACAGCAGAGCATACAGCATAAGCATCATGTTTGTGTTGGTTGCTCTTCCCAACTCCTGTAGGGGTTACATGGAGAGGCCCAGATGGGTGCTACACATTCATTGGGTTGGTACCATGGCTGAGGACCACTTGAGCTTGGAGAATCCACCTCTTTTACAGCAGGCAGTAAATATGCCACTAGATGCCAGTACCCCTCCTCCTACCTCCCAGTTGTGATAATCAAAAATATCTCTAGCTATGCCAAATGTTCCCTGGGGGGCAAAATTGCCCCCCAGTTGAAGAGTACTGGGGTAGTTCAAGGGTAATAGTGAGAGGTAAGGCTGAAAAGATAGGTTGAAACCAGATTGTGGAAGGTTCTTTTGAATGCTGTACTTAGAGTTTTGGTCATGGATGATTTTCTTTTGGATTTGGGTAGTGATGTGATGAGAGTTCTTTAGGAATAACATTCTGGCAGCAGGGTTAAGGGTGGAATGAAGCAGAAGAGTTTTGAGACCTGGAGATCCTTAGGCCATGGTGGTACAGGCAGAGTTAAGAGCACCTGAGTGAATATAGTGGTAATGGAGAAAGGGAGCATGCTGGTCAGGATGAGGAATGTCAGATGGGGAATTTTGGAAGTAGAATCTGGATAAGTCCTCTATCATTAGCAAAATTGATTGGTCTGAATTGTATTTTTCTCATTTACCTTCTGCTTGAGGCTCACAAACATTGTTGTAGAAGAGAAAAATAGAGAAGCAAAACCCAGGAATAGTCTGTAACCGTTCATCAGATCATGAATAATTGAACATTATGTGTGTACTATTGATTATAGTAGAAAAGTCTTAGGCATTTCATCTTGATAACATTTCATTCCTTCTGATATCTTGTTCAATTCTGTCATACTGCTATTGATGGGGAAACCCAGGCACAAAAGGCCAAGGAAATTGGCAGAAATTGCTCAGGAGAATTTGGAATATAATTTAGCCCTCTCTCTCTTTTTAGTTCTCTGTAGCACTATGCCTTTTAAACTGTAATATTTACTTACTGACTGTTACATTTTGTGTGGATGTATTAGCTATCTATTTGTTACATATATTAAGTTTTATTTTAAGTATCCAGAGTTTAAAACAAACTCCCAGTTCTGTGAGGTAAATTTTTCATTGCTGATGGAATTATGAATTGGTGCAGTACTCTTGGAAAGTAATGTGATAATTCTAGAAGTCAGAAAGATGTTTGCATCTAATTTTAGACATTTAACCTAAGGAAATCAACAGAAACAATTATATATACAGAGATATTCATTGTAGTGTTTAATAGCGAAGAGAAATAACTGTACAGCATCTGCAAGAGGAAATGTTATGCAAACATTAAAAAATATATTTGGAAATATGCAGAAATGGTTGAACTATCAAGTGAGAAGAGCTGTATGTAATAGCTGAATCAAATGCAACCTTGTAAGACTTAAATTTGTTGGGCAGTGAGATGATAGGCATTTGAAGTTATTTTAATTCTTTAATATTTATATTCTTTATGATTTAAATGTGTTCTAGTTCTGAAGATGAGGTGGATGTGCTTTTACATGGAACTCCCGAGCAAAAACGAAAACTTATCAGAGAATGTCTTACTGGAGAATGTGAATCCTCTAGTGAGGATGAATTTGAAAAAGAAATGGAAGCTGAATTAAATTCCACCATAAAAACAATGGAGGACAAGTTATCCCCTCTAGAAACAGGTAAACTTTTAGTTAGATTTTCATATAGATATTTTTCTAAGTTCCATAATGGCAGGGACCCTTATTTGTGCTCTGTTATGCCCCCAGCACTTTCAGTAGGTGCTCAGTAAATACTTATTGAATGAATGAATAAATGTGCTTGGCAACCTGAGCGTAGTTTTCTTTCATTGCTAGTGAAGAAGTTTCCTGTGTTGCTGGAAAGAGACTGTTTAGCATTGTTTACTTGTATGATTTCCTTTTGTAATTTTTACCTCAGGATAAAAGAAAAAAAGACACACTAGCTTATAGAAGTATATTTAAAGTTATATAGCATTGATATATATATACAAGGTTATATAGCATTGATTGAATGATGTGTCACCACAAATTCCTGTCTCATTTTAGTAAGTAATGAAACATACTTCATTTTGATACTTGGTTTCTATGTAAAATATATCTGACTCGAAAACTTGTTTGTGAAGGTAGGACTCCTCAGAAAACATGGAAATTGGTTTCCATGTTGTTATGCTATATATTAACTGTTAAGAATTGAAAGCATATGTAATAATGATAAAAGCAAAAGCAGATGCTAATTAAGAGGAAGAATTAGGGATGCAGGCATATGATGGCATAAGTATAGGTGATGTCATGGCACTAGGCACAGCTGAGGAGAGGAGGAATGTGTCCTTGACTCATTCTGCCTGACTCTTTGTAGAGCTCTTATCCTCTTTCTTCTAAAGTTCCTTAAAACAAGATGTTTATTCCCTGTTCTCCACAGTATACTGCATGGCTGAAAGGTAGAGATACATATGCCAGCAATGTGAAAATATGGCTATTTTATTTAATTAGATGTGCTTTTATCATTATTTATATATGCTTTCAGTCTCTTTGTGGGAAGGGAGAGAGAATAATTTTCTCATGATTTGGAACAGTTATTCAAGGAGGGGAAGTTCTCTGTAATTGCATAGGGCACAGAAATCCAGTAAGTCATTGACGTGAAAGTGTTTGTCCATCCAAATGAAATTGGGAATGAGTTGATATCACTTTGAAGTGATGGAAGAATATATGGAGTTTTTTTCCTTGCCAATCCAGTATGGTTCCGTTTTTAAACTTCCCTTATGGTTTGACTAGGGTCTTCCTCAGGAAATGGGAAAGTTGGAACAGCTCCGACAAAGTACTATGACGATATATATTTTGATTCTGATTCTGAGGATGAAGACAAAACAGGTAAGTAACATGTTTACCAGGTTTAGCAGTTATATTTTATGAAGGAAGGTTTACCTAGCAATTATTTGATATTAAGTTTTCCCTTTGAATTTCATCTTTTAAGAAACTGCAGGTAGTTGATGTGAAAACAAAAGCAGGATTGTGCATAAGAACAGATGGGAACGCACCTGAGGACAGGGACTGAGGGTGGTGCTGCAGAGGCATGTCGGGGGAGAGGAAGAGTGTGTCCTGACTCAGTACCTCTTTCCTCAGGGCTCTTGGCCCCCTCTTCCTTCAGGTTCTTTAGCACAGCAACATTTGCTTTCACAACTGAAGATAGTTTCTAGATTTTACTCTCTTGCAGAATTTTCCCTAACTTGTTGCTTTTTTTTTAAATCAACCTCTCTGTTCTTTGGAATTGATTTTGTATAAATTTGAGCAAAGTTGAACACAAAGACAAGAGCTAAAACTAACTTAATTATATCAGTAATTATGATGGAATACACAAATAACAAATTTATATGGTAAACAATTTTATATTTTTATATGATGTTACATTAACATTGACCTGCCCAAGTAGGTCTAGTGTATGTGGATGACCATAGTTTTTTTTTTTTCATTCATTTTTGTTCTGATTTCAATAGCATTTTATGTATGAGAACTTATGGAGAATTTAAGACATCAAAAATAGTTTCTAGGTACTCCCCTGGTGGTCCAGTGGTTGGGACTCTGCACTTCCACTGCCAGGGCCCAGGTTTGATCCCTGGTCAGGGAACTAAGATCCCACAAGCCATGCAGCATGGCCAAAAAAAAAAAGTTTCTATTCTTGACTTACTTTGAGTGGCCTTTTTGAGACTCTGACGTCTCATTATTTGAACTCAGTTCTGAACTTTATTTGGAGGAATAGTTTAAAATATTTTTTAGAAAAATATAACTAGAAAAAATATGTACCTTAGGAAACAGGTTTCTTCATTTTGTATAAAAGAGGTGTGGATTTTAGACATGATACTTAGCCATATCGTTAACATTTTCAAAACTAGCACAGGTGACCAAGAAAAAGAAAAAGAAACAACACAGAATTCCAACAAACGATGAATTACTATATGATCCTGAAAAAGATGACAGAGATCAGGCCTGGGTTGATGCACAGAGAAGAGGGTAAGAACTTAAATTTAAAATTTGAATCTTTAGGAAAAATGATTAAAAGATGATTTTCGCTATATTCACATCTTGAGTGTATGTGTATATGTTTATACAGACATGCATAAAGTTTGCAAAAAAACTGCTGAATAGTTTATTTTAAAAATGAAAAGCAAATTTCAGTCAGACCATTGGTTTTTTATTTATTTTAAAAAATATTTATTTACTTATAATTGAAGTTTAGGTGATTTACAGTGTTGTGCTAATTTCTGCTGTACAGCATAGTGACTCAGTTATACACATACATACATTCTTTAGGCCATTGGTTTTTTAAAAACTGTTGTTGCATTCAGACTGCTATAGCTAGTCAGTCTCTCCCTTTAAGAAACAAAACTGACTTTTTTCAAATAAACAATTTAAAATTACTTGGAGATTAAGAGTTTATGTGGGGAATTCCCTGACGGTCCAGTGGTTAGGACTCCGTGCTTCCATTGCAGGTGGCACGGGTTCAATTCCTGGTTGGGGAACTAAGATCCTGCATGCCGTGGTACTGCCCAAAAAAAAGAGTTTATGTGGATAAACAGTGGATGTTATGTTTTCTACTTGAATGCTTGAATTGTTTTTAACTATTTACAAATTTGATTTTTTTTTAATTAAAAAATTTTTTATAGATCTTTATTAGAGTATAATTGCTTTACAATGTTGTGTTAGGTTCTGCTATATAACAAAGTGAATCAGCTATATGTATACACATATCCCCATATCCCCTCCCTCTTACATCTCCCTCCCACCCTCCCTATCCCACCCCTCTAGGTGGACACAAAGCACCGAGCTGATCTCCCTGTGTTATACAGCAGCTTCCCACTAGCTATTTTACATTTGGTAGTGCATATATGTCAGTGATACTCTCACTTTGCCCCAGCTTCCTCCCGCCATGTCCTCAAGTTCATTCTCTATGTCTACGTCTTTATTCCTGCCCTGCCACTAGGTTCATCAGTACCTTTTTTTTTTTTTTGCGGTACGCGGGCCTCTCACTGTTGTGGCCTCTTCCGCTGCGGAGCACAGGCTCCGGACGCGCAGGCTCAGCAGCCATGGCCCACGGGCCCAGCCGCTCCGCGGCATGTGGGATCTTCCTGGACCGGGGCACGAACTCGTGTCCCCTGCATCGGCAGGCGGACTCTCAACCACTGGGCCACCAGGGAATCCCCATCAGTACCTTTTTAAAAAAAAAATAATTTATTTATGGCTGCGTTGGTTCTTCGTTGCTGCATGCAGGCTTCCTCTAGTTGCGGCGAGCAGGGGCTACTCTTTGTTGTGGTGCGCAGGCTTCTCATTGCAGTGGCTTCTCTTGTTGCTGAGCACGGGCTCTAGGTGCATGGGCTTCAGTAGTTGTGGCATGTGGGCTCAGTAATTGTGGCTTGCGGGCTCTAGAGCGCAGGCTCAGTAGTTGTGGTGCATGGACTTAGCTGCTCTGCGGCATGTGGGATCTTCCCGGACGAGGGCTCGAACCCATGTCCCGTGCATTGGCAGGCAGATTCTTAACCACTGTGCCACCAGGGAAGTCCCCCTTTTTTTTTTAGATTCCATATGCGTTAGCATACAGTATACAAGTTTGATTTTTTAAAGTTGAGGTAAAATTCACATGACATAATATTAACCATTTTAAAGAAAACAATTTAGTGGTATTTCGTGTATTCACAATGTTGTGCAACCACTACCTATATTTATTTCAAACCATTTTCATCATCCTAAGAGGAAACTCCATACTCATTTTCAAATTTGATTTGATAAAGGCTGATTTATCATAAAAGTGAAAGCTGGACAACTTGCCACTATTTTCCCCTAACCTAGCTGTGCTTCAGAATCACCTGGTGAGAATGAAATGCAAACCCTTGAGTCCTACTCTAGGAGGTGGGGCCCAGGAATCTGTACTTGTCAAGCCCAGAGGGCTTGTGATGTTATGTGGGTCATTGTGCACCACCCTTTAGCTTCCACCCTCCCACTTTGTCCTTTTTTCCTCTCCTAGTTTCACCCGTGCACCACTTCCTCCAACTGCCCCTTGCATTTATGTGATGAATATTTTTCACACTCACAGTGTGAAATGAACGTTTTAAGTGCTCTGAGTGCAACTGAAATAATTAAGGAGCTTATGGTCTAGCTCCTTATTCTGGTAATAGAATTTGTCATGGAAGTAAGATGGAATGTATTTTCATTCTTATATAATCTTGAGAAGAAATAACATCTTACTGACTTATTCACATTCCTGTGTCAAGCAGTAGTTGCCTTTTAAGACCACAGAAACCAGCTTCAAATAATGAATTCACTACATTTTAAGCACCACAAGGACAGTGATCATACCTGTCTTGTTCAATGCTGTATGCCAAGCATCTTGCACACTGCTATATGGGCACTTAGCACCTATTGAATGAATGATTAAGTTATTTTCTTGGGATTTGGGTTTTGAAATTTGCTAAGCATTGGAGGTATTTAACCACAATTATGAAATATATACCACATGGTCTCAATATTTTTCCCCACAAATATTTAAAGAGTTTAGGAAGTAATGCCAAATGATTTGCATTTTGCTGTTCAATTTTTAGGTGTTTTCCATAAGCCCCTTTTAAGAATATATACTTTATACTTTAGTGTCTTCATAAGCAGATTCATGCTTTATTCTTTCAATCAGCAAATATCTGTTGAGAATTTACTATATGCCAGACACTGTTCTAGAGTCTTGAAATACAACAGGGAACAAAACAGACCAAAATCCTTAGGCACTTAGAGCTTACAACCCTTGCTTTTTTTTTTTTTTAATAACTTTTATTGAAATATAGTTGATTTACAATGTTGTGGGTTTTTTTTGTTTTTTTGGCTGCATTGGGTCTTTCTGGTGTGCAGGGGCTTCTCATTGTGGTGGCTTCTCTTGTTGCGGAGCACGGGCTCTAGGCACCGGCTTCAGTAGTTGTGGCATGTGGGTTCAGTAGTGATGGCTCGCGGGCTGTAGAGCACAGGCTCAGTAGTTGTGGCTCATGGGCTTAGTTGCTCCGCGGCATGTGGGATCTTGCCCGGCCAGTGCTCGAACACGTGTCCCCTGCTTTGGCAGGCGGATTCTTAACCACTGCACCACCAGGGGAGTCCACAACCCTTGCTTTTTAAATGTAGCTTTATTGTGGGTTTTTTTTTTTTTAATTAGTAGACTATTTTTTAGAATAGTTTTTTTTTTTTTGAGAAAAGCCAGCATAAGGCACTTTCATTGCAATAATAAAACTTGAAACTCATATGTAGTGCTGGGGGTAGCGGTAGGGGTGCGGGAGGAGGCAGCAATTTCTCTCACCAGATCACTACACAGGACAGCAAAGTGGTGAGAGGGGGTGAAGGAGAAGCCAGCAAACTCTGAGATCAGCACAGGGAGCTGAGCATCAAAAAACAGGAGATGCTGAAGCTATGATGACCAGCTTCATTTTCTTAAGACAACACTCAGGGATTTGTCATGATGGCTGGGCTTTCATGGGTGTTAAGTGTCTACAAACAGCACCTTCAATTTAACTTTCAATTGAAATTCTTAAAATTTAGGAAGTGGAGCTTCGATAGCTATGAGATTACAAAAGTCCTAAATATCCATTAGAAAAACCAGAGGATGGGAAAAAAAAAAAAAATCCAGGCCATGAATAAGGCTTCAGACGTCCCTGGATGGCCCAGGGATAGACACCTATAGTGTCCAACATCTCAGTGAAAACAATCTGTTTTCAAAAGGCAGAGGGTTAAGGGGAGGGTGGAGGTGGGACAGTGGAGGCAAAGGCTTTCCCCTTCCCACTTTAGTTTTGGGTAGGGCTTTTAATTCAGCCCGAGGACGTCGCTTAACTTGGAGAATAATTCGGCCCTCAAAAGCACCTCAAATCTGCTATGGCTTTGCAGTTGCAACAGCAAGAATGTTTAATATATAATAGATAAAACTTTCATCCAAAAATAAATAAAATAAAATACAGATTCTTGCCCCCCCCCCCCAACAATTCCTATTCTAAAGTTAACCCATGACTTGTGCTGTTAATACTTGAATAATATGTAGCTGGAAACCTAGATCCAAAGGACTGAAAGCCAGCATTCACCCCCAAATGAAGACAAACTAAAATGGGTAACTTGAGGTTTATGGCATATAGTTCAGGTCAACACATACAAGGAGAAAGGGGAAGAGCAAAGCCGGTGACAACACATTCAGTCAGGGAAGATATTTATACAGAGTGTAGTGGAACATCAGGGAAAGCTCCATACGGATTCGCTGTGCTCATCTGGAGGCACCAGATCCTTCCATGGCACATCCAAGAATGGGGAGCTCAGGGAGGAGGCCATGCCTGACATTCCAGTTTTAGAAGCTCCATGTCAAAGATGAGAGTAGCATTAAGTGGGATGATGCCTGGGTGCCCAGTGGCACCGTAGGCATAGTCTGGGGAGATAGCTTGGCTCTCTGACCCACGCTCATCTGGGCAACCCCTTCTTCCCAGCCTCGGATCACTTCCTGCTTGCCCAGCACAAACTTAAAGGGCTTGTTTCTGTCCCAGGAGGAGTCCAGCTTCTTTCCATCTTCAGGCATCCCCGTGTAGCGCACCACGCAGGTCTGGCCGCGCTTTGGGAAGGTGCGCCCCTCTCCGGGGGAGATGGTCTCCGCCTGCACTCCCATGGCGGTGGCAGTGGCAGTGGACGCCAGGCGGGCAGGCGGCGCGACAGGTGGTGTAGACCGACAGTGGATCTGGCGGCAGTTCCGCGGCTGTGCCAGAATAGTTTTAGGTGCACAGAAAAATTGAGCCGATGATGCAGAGAATTGCTATGGTACTCCCCACAGCCCCCGCAACAACAGCAACGCATGAGTCTCCCCTGTTGTTAACGCCGTGTGCTAATATGGTATATTCGTCACAGTTAATGATGCATTATTGTTAACTGAAGTTCATACTTGATTCAGATTTCCTTAGGTTTTCTCTTTTTTTTAAATATCCTGTTTTACCTTTGGGTAGCAATTGTATTTAAAGCACAGTCATCTCTGTCACATTATTGATCCTGCACCATCCCAGTGAAGCCCAGTGGGCTTCAAATGACCCCCTTTATTTATTTATTTCTCAGCCACGTGGCTTGCGGGATCTTAGTTCCCTGACCAGGGATTGAACCTGCGCCCTCGGCAATTCAAGTGTGGAGTCCTAACCACTGGACCTCCAGGGAATTCCCCCAGATTTCCTTAGTTTTTACCTAATACCCATTTCTGTTTCAAGAGCCCTTCCAGGATACCATGTTACATTTAGTTGTTATGTCTCCTTAGGCTTTTCTTGGCTGTGACAGTTTCTCAGACTTTCCTTGGTTTTGATGACCTTAACAGTTTTGAGGAGCACTGGTCAGGTATATTGTGGGAGGCTCCTCTATTGGAATTTTTTTTTTCAGCAGCAGAACTCAAGTTTATTAAAACAGCTATGACAAGTATAACAAAATCTACATCTGCCTGTGCTAGGCCAGTGTAGTTCTGTACAAACAACAAGATAACACTAGATAATGACAGTTAACACTTTGAAAGCATAGTATACAAAACAACATATCTTCATCAAAAAAAAAAAAACCCCTTCATAAAAGTGGGGAAAAAAATTCTCCCCGCGCCCCCCAAAGGAGGTCTTCACAGGCTGGCCAGCTCCATCCCTACTCTGAGGTATCAAAGGAGTTCCAAGTGCAAACTGAAGGGATGAACAAGCAACTCCCCCACTCCCACATCTGTTAAACGCACAACCCAGCTGATCTTGTGGCAGAGTGCCTTTTCATGGAATGATTCAACAATCATAGATAAAAAAATATGGAATGCTTTGCGAATTTGCATGTCATCCTTGCGCGGGGGCCATGCTAATCTCCTCTGTATCGTTCTAATTTTAGTATATGTGCTGCTGAAGCAAGCACTGGAATTTATCTAATGTTTTTCTCATGATTAGACTGGAATTAGAGGTTTTGGGGAGGAAGACCACAGAGGTAAAGTGCCGTTTTCATCACTTTGTATCAAGGGCACATACTATCAGCGTGATTTATGACTGTTAATGTTGATCTTGTTCACTGTAGTGAAGTAGTATTTGTCAGGTTTCTCTACTGTAAAGTTACTCTTTCCACCCCTTTCTGTACCATACTCTTTGGAAGGATGTCACTATGTTTAGCCTAGACTTAAGGAGTCTGGAGTTATGCTCCTCCTCCTTGAGGGGAGAGTATCTTCATAAATTATTTGTAATTGTTATGTATGGGAGATGTGTCTATTCTCCCCTATTTATTTATTTATTAAGTCATTTATGTCAGCATGGACTCATGGGTATTTATTTATATTTTGGTTATAATTCAATACTACTTTATTTTGATGCTCTAATTGTTTTGGCTTCAGTCATTGGGAACTCTTTCAGTTGGCTCCTGTGCCCCTTTAACATTCCTGTCTCATCGTGGGTTTTTTGTTTTTTCTTTCTGAGTACTTCCTTACTTTCTGGCCCTACAGGATGTTCCAGGCCCATCTTGTATGCCCCATTTCCTGGAATCAACCATTTCTCTAAGGGGTACTGGTTTCTTTTATTGGGAGAGTGGCATTTGAAAGCAAGATCTGGCTTTAATGTGTTTCCCCTCTTCACCTTCTTTTTCTGTTCTAGCTACCATGGTTTTGGAATACAGCAGCCACGTCAACAACAACAGCCTTTTCCAAATAGTGATGCTGTCTTGAATTGCCCTGCCTGCATGACCACACTGTGTCTTGATTGCCAAAGGTAACGGATAAAGGGTAACGACACACACACACACACACACACACACACACACACTAAAAAAACCACTTGGTAGTCTTTGTTTAAATCAGAAATAGACTTTTGAGGTACTTAGGAATTCTGATAAAATTCTTTCCTCATATATCCCTGGTGCTGCATGACTAATCTTTATACAAATAATTTTTGTTACACGTAGTCTGTTATAAATAGGTTTTCTAATAAAGTACTTGCCAGTGCTGACAAGCCTTCAGTAAAACTGCATATATGTTGTGGAATGACAAAATCTCTCAAATACACTCTTATTTTTTTTCCTGTTGTGATAAAATACATGTAACATAAAATTTACTATTTTAACTGTCTTAAAAATTTTGCTATAAAGAATACTTCATTTGAATATTCAATTTATTGTCAACTAGACCATTTAAAATTTTAAAAAAATTAATTAAAAAAGTTTTTAATTTTTAAAAAAATTTAAAATTAATTTTTATTTATTTATTTATTTGGTTGTGTGGGGTCTTAGTTGCGGGAGGCGGGCTCCTTACTTGTGACTCTCAGGCTCCTTAGTTGCGGCATGTGAACTCTTAGTTGCAGCATGCATGTGGGACATAGTTCCCTGAGCAGGGATCGAACCCGGGTCCCCTGAATTGGGAGCATGGAGTCTTAACCACGTCGCCACCAGGGAAGTTCCTATTTTTAATTTTAAATAAAGCTGTTTTCCCAGCTTTATTGAGATGTAATTGACATACAACATAGTATAAGCTTTAGGTATACAGCGTAATGATTAGATATTCAAATATATTGCAGAATGTTTACCACAATAAGGTTAGTTAAGACAGCTATCACCTCACATAGTTACCTTTTTTTGTGTGTGTGTTGTGAGAACTTTTAAGATTTTCTCTCAGCAGTTTTCAAGTATGCAGTACAGTATTGTTAACTGTAGTCATCATGCTGTACCTTACACCTGCAGAACTTATTCATTATAAGTACCTTTTGACCACCTTCATCCGTCTGCCCTTCCCCACCAACCACCAGTTACTTTGTTTCTATGAGTTCAGTTTTTTTTTTAGATTCCACATATAAGTGAGATCATATACTATTTGTCTTTCTCTGTCTGACTTTTTTTACTTAGCATAATGCCTTCAAAGTTCATCCATGTTCTTAGAAGTGGCAGGATTTTTTCTTTTTTATGGCTGAATAATATTCCACTGTATATACATACCATATTTTCTCTATTCATTCATCTGTCGATGGACATGTAGGTTGTTTCCATGTCTTGGCTATTGTAAGTAAGGCTGCAGTAGGTTTCTGGGAGGAAGACCACAGAAATAAAGTGCCATTTTCATCACATTATGTCATGGGCACAAACTATCAACATGATTTATGACTATTAGTGTTGACCTTGATCACCTGGCTGAGGTGGGGGCCCAGATATCTCTTTGAGGTAGTGATTTCATTTCCTTTGTATACATACCCAGAAGTGGGATTGCTGGATCATATGATAGTTCTATTTTTAACTTTTTGAGGCTCCTCCATACTGTTTTCCATAGTGGCTGTACCAATTTACATTCCCACCAGTAGTGCACAAGGGTTCACTTTTGTTATTTCTTGTCTCTTTGATAATACCTTTTCTAACAGATATGAGGTGATACCTTATTGTAGTTCGGATATGTAGTTACCTGATGATTTGTGATATTGAGTACCTTTTCGTGTGCCTGTTGGCCATTTGTATATCTTTTTTGGAAAAATGTCTATTCAAGTCCTTTGCCCATTTTTTAATTGGATTTTGTTTGTTTTTTGCTACTGAGTTGTATGAGTTTCTTATATATTTTGGATATTAACCCCTTATCAGATATATGATTTGCAAATATTTTTTACCATTCCATAGGTTGCCTTTTTATTTTGTTGATTGTTTCTTTGCTTTGAAGAAGCTTTTTAGTTTGATGTAGTCCCACGTGTTTATTTTTGCTTTTGTTTCTTGTGCTTTAGGTGTCAGCTCCAAAACATCATTTCCAAGACCAATGTCAAGGAGCTTTTCCCCTATGTTTTCTTCTATGAGTTTTATAATTTCAGATCTTACATTTTAGTCTTTAATCTGTTTCAAGTTAATTTTTGTCAGTGGTGTAAGTTAAGGGTCCAGTTTCAGTTTTTTGCGTATGAATATCCAGTTTTCCCAATACCATTTATTGAAGAGACTGTCTTTTCCCCATTGAATATTCTTGACTCTCTTGTCAAATATTAGTTTATGGTGTATGCATGGGTTTATTTCTGGGCTCTTGATTCTGTTCTGCTGATCAGTGAGTCTGTTTTTATGCCAATCCCATACTGTTTTGATTACTAGCTTTGTAGAATAGTTAGAAATCAGGACGTGTGATTCCTCCAGCTTTCTTCTTTCTCAAGATTGCTTTGGCTATTTGGGGTCTTTTGTGGTTCCATAACAAATTTTAGGATTTTTTTTCTATTTCTGTGAAAAATGCCATTGGAATTTTGATAGGGATGACATTGAATCTATAAATGGCTTTGGGTACCATGGACGTTGTAGCAATATTAATTATTCCAATCTATGAAAACAGGATATCGTTACACTTACTTGTTTTCTTCAGTTTCTTTCATCAGTGTTTCATAGTTTTCAGATCTTTCACTTCCTTGGTTAAATTTATTCCTAAGTATTTTATTATTTTTGATGCTGTTGTGAATGAGATTGTTTTCTTAATTTCTCAGTTTCTTAGTGAAAATGCAACAGATTTTTGTTTATTGCTTTTGTGTCCTGAATCTTTACTGAATTTGTTTATTTAACATTTTTTGGGTGAAGTCTTTAGAGTTTTATATATATAAGATTGTGTCATCTGCAGAGACAATTTTACTTCTTCCTTTTCTATTTGGACACCTTTTCTTTCTTCCTTTCTCCCTCCCTCCCTTCCTTCCTTTCTTTCTTTTTTTTTTTTTTTTACCTGATTGCTTTGGCTAAGATTTCCAGAAATACGTTGACTAGGAGTGCTGAGAATGGGCACTCTTATCTTGTTCCCTATTTTAACCATTTTAAGTGTACAATTCAGTGACATGAACTACAGTCACAATTGTACAGCCATCATGACTATCCATTTCCAGAACTTTTTCGTCACACCAGACAGAAACTCTGTACCCATTAGACAATAATTCCCTATTCTCCACCCCTACTCACCCCAGCCTCTGGTAATCTCTATTCTACTTTCCTTTTTGGATTATTCATTGCTAGTGTATAGAAACACAACAGATTTCCATGTGTTCATTTTGTACTCTGCAACTTTGCTGCATTAGTTTATTAGCTCTAATAGTTGTTTTTTTTTTTTCGGTACGCGGGCCTCTCACTGTTGTGGCCTCTCCTGTGCGGAGCACAGGCTCCAGTCGTGCAGGCTCCGGACACGCAGGCTCAGTGGTCATGGCTCACGGGCCCAGCCGCTCCACGGCATGTGGGATCCTCCCGGACTGGGGCACAAACCCGTGTCCCCTGCATCGGCAGGCGGACTCTCAACCACTGCACCACCAGGGAAACCCCATAGTTTTTTTGTGTAATCTTCAGAGTTTTCTACGTATTATATCATGTCCTCTGTGAACAAAGTAAATTTTACTTCTTCTTTTCCAAATTGGATGCCTTTTATTTCTTTTTCTTATGTAATTGCTCTGATTAGAACTTCCAGTACTTTGTTGAATAGAAGTGGTGAAAGCAGGCGTTTTTGTCTTGTTCCTTGTCTTACAGTAAAAGTTTTCAGTCTTTCATCATTAAGTATGATGTTAGCTATGAATTTTTCATATGTGGTCTTTATTATATTGAGGAGGTTTCCTTCTAAGTTTATTGGGTGTTTTTATCACGAAAGAGTGTTGATTTTTTCAGATTTTCTTTATTCATCAGTTGAGATGATCATGTGTTTTTTTCCCTTATATTCTATTAATCCAAATATACTTTTGCCCTTCTCCTCTCTTTTTCTTTTTTTTTTTTTTTTCTTTTCTCTTTTTCTGGTAGCCTTATAAATGTCTGGCTTAGTCGATGTTCTGAATCAGGTTAACTGAAATTAAATGATGATGTTAGGTGGTGGATTTGTTCTAGTCACTAATGGGAAGCTAGATGTAATTTACTCTTATTAGCTAGCTTGAGGTTTCTGAGCATCTGCAACAATTAATTTTTGTACTCTCCATATGAGCTCTTAAGCTTTTTGTGTATAAATTGACACCTAGAATATGAAATAAAGAAAAAATAAAATATCTTTGTACTTAAGTTGCTTCTCTTTTAAATAACATGTTACCATGTTACAGGGTTCCTATACCCAAACAAAGTTTCTTCATGATCTAACAGTAGAAATTGGGCTTGGTAAAAATTGTGTCCCATATTGAGACAGGATTCCAGTACGGTGGAGTATAAATGAAATTTTTATGGTTTCATCTTGAGAAACACCAGCCTGGTAGTGGTGGTGGTGGAAGAGGAGATGATCAGCATTCAGAACTAATGAAGGCATAACTTGACTTCACTGTTTTTAACCAGATAGATATTTCTGTTGCATGAGGTTTAAGGGGGAAAAAAAGGAAAATAACTTACTAAGTCAAGAAAGAAGTAGGAAAATATTAAGTGTATGAGGAGAACAAAGAAAGCATTATCTATTCTTTAGACTGTTGGAGTACTATTTTTTAGACTGTTGGAGTAAGGCCAAGAGTGGACATTATAAATCAGATGCTCTTTAAGCCTCTAAAACTGTAGCTTTTACTAAAATAGTGACCAGAATGGCACTACCTAGTAATGAGAGGAGGGCAGAGTCTCAGGTCACAACAGGAAAAAGACACAAAGATTTTTTAAACATTACCTCTCAGGTTTCCAATAGCTTTTCTTGTCTAAGGTGGAAGAGCAAATCAAAAAATTTTTTTCTGAGATAAAAGTTACTTACAGGGCTTCCCTGGTGGTGCTGTGGTTGAGAGTCCCGCAACAGTGAGAGGCCCGCGTACTGCAAAAAAAAAAAAAAAAAAAAGTTACTTATAGAGCAGTAGAAAAGAGGATATATTCATTAGTATCTGTTAACAAGTCTCTTCCTGTTCTTAAAATGACTCTTAAAGACTCTTTAATTTCCCGTTTTGTTCTCATGTTTTTACTTTGGTTGGTATTTCAGTAAGTTTTTGGTATTCTCACATTTTATCTAAATGTGTAACTAGTAAAATAAAATGTAAATCCAAATTCTCCATTTCATTTTCCTCTTAGGCATGAATCATACAAAACTCAGTATAGAGCAATGTTTGTAATGAATTGTTCTATCAACAAAGAAGAGATTCTAAGATACAAAACCCCAGAGAACAGGAAGAAAAGGCGAGGCCATAAGAAGATGAGGTCTAACCAAGAAGATGCTGCGGAACAGGCAGAGACAGACGTGGAAGAAATCTATCACCCAGTCATGTGCACTGAATGTTCCACCGAAGTGGCGGTCTATGACAAGGATGAAGTCTTTCATTTTTTCAACGTTTTAGCAAGCCATTCCTAAATAGCTAAGTTGGCATTTAGTTGCCCAGTATACAAGGCAAATATGGACAGTTATATTCCTCCTGCCTACTCATCTCAAGTGACATTCTGAGTGGTTATTTGAGGAAGCAGTGTTTTATCTTTATCTTTTTGAAAAAAAATGGTTATCTACCTTCATCCCTCCCCTTCCTTTTAAAAAAAAATTTTCCCCAGCTCTAATGGGACTTGTTATTCATTCTCTTTTTGATAGATATTTGGAAGCTGGGGCTTTTTATTTATTAAAGCTCTTTAGAATTAAAATGTTCTGGAGTTACAGGTAACTTCTGTTTCAGAGTGTTATTTTTTATTTTGGATATACCCTTGGTGTGCGTAATCTAGAAACTGTTTCCTCACTTCTGTCTATATATTTTTTTCTTTTTTTAAATTGGGGTATAGATGCTTTACAACGTTGTGTTAGTTTCTGTTGTACAACTAAGTGAACCAGCTGTATGTATACATATATCCCCTCCCTCTTGGACCTCCCTCCCACCCTTTCTGTCTATATTGTTTTTGCTAAGAAGTATCTTTATTTCCTTCTAACCCATAGGATGGAGTGAACAGTATTTAGTAACTGTTACAATTACATGAAGTTAGTATTGGGGTGCCTTGAGTAATTAACATAGGTCTTTCCTTAAAAGGGTGGTACTTAATCAGTATTCTAAACTTAATGAACTAACACAGTAAAGTTGGAAGGAAGAGCAAACTCACCCTCCAGTCTTAGACTTAAAAATTTTGTTGCTGTCACTTGTGCTACCATTTATTCCGGAATTTCTCTTGCCAGCAATGAAGGTATGTTTGTTTTTGCTCTTAATAATAGAAGAATCATTAGTGGCAGCTTGGAGGAAATTGCATTGTAGGCATCTGTACATTTTAGCTTTTTAAAAGAATATGATTGGACTGTTTCCAAAAACAACATTAGGAAACTCATGGTCCTCTTGTTATTTTAATAGAGATGTGATAGAGTGGAAAGAAATCAGGAAATAGGTTTTAATTCAGGCTCAGCAACGCTAATCTTTGGAAGGTCTGTTCCTTTGAGTCCCAGTTTTCCACTTATAAAATGAAAAGGTTGGAGGAGAGCAGTGATTCCCCACAGAGGTCAGGGCTCAACAGAGCTTGACGGGGACCTCTGCATACTCCCTCAGAGAATGATACACCTCCAGAAGGGAAAACATATCCTTTCCACCTCCTTGTATTTTACACTTTCTAAAAGCTACACATAAGGTGAACTGGAACCAGTGATGGTGTGGTGTTGGTAAGAATTAGATGGAGGTAAAAAAATGATAATTTGCTTTCAGGAAATTTCCAGTGTCTTAATAGCATACTTGATAATTTTTATAATATGCTGATATCTGTGCAGTTGGAAGCAATATATATACTTTTAAACGTTTCAACCTGTTGCCAGATGATAACGTTACAGAATAACACTATGTCTGTTTATTATTATTATTTTTTAATTTTTATTTTTTTGTGGTACGCGGGCCTCTCACTGTTGTGGCCTCTCCCGTTGCGGAGCACAGGCTCCGGACGCACAGGCTCAGCGGCCATGGCTCACGGGCCCAGCCGCTCCGCGGCATGTGGGATCTTCCCAGACCGGGGCACGAACCCGTGTCCCCTGCATCGGCAGGCGGACTCTCAACCACTGAGCCACCAGGGAAGCCCTAGTCTGTTTATTTTAACCTTGTGTTTGCCTTATTGTAACTTTGCAAGATGTCTTTCTGTCTTGCTATCATTGCAAACCCTACTTTCTTCCTAGATTGCTCCACCACCCTTATTTCCACTTCAGTAGGAGTATCTCAGTGGTCTTACACGTAAAGATCACCTGGAGCAGATATTAAAAAGGCACATTGTTTGAGGCCCTACTCAGAATGTGACTAAATAATAAACATGAGGCAGGAAATCACAATGTCCAAAGATATAGTTTGTAACAGTAACATAAAGGGGAAGGACAGAACCGTATAGAATCAGAGTTTTGTATTCTACTAAAGCTGAGTTCAAGCTAGTTTCTTAGAGATGTAAGATGACAGTTGTAATCCAAAGGGTAACCATTGAAGATGTTGCAACAAGAAGAAAATATAAAGTGATCCACGAATAGACTATAATACATTTAAGTATTACAAAATATGAAACTATGTACAACTATTCTTTAATGTCCCTTTAACTGAAAAAAAAATCCTTGAAACATTACTTAAAGGAGATTGGTGGTCAACACTGTTTTGACTTCAAGCAGAGAGGGCTGCAACAATTTTTCTGCCTCATTTTTTTTTTTTTTGTCTGTGCCCCTTGGCATGCGGAATCTCAGTTCTTCGACTAGGGATCAAACGCATGCCTCCTGCAGTGGAAGCATGGAGTCTTTTTTTTTTAAATTAAATTAATTATTTTTGGCTGTGTTGGGTCTTTGTTGCTGCATGCAGGCTTTCTCTAGTTGCAGTGAGCGGGGGTTACTCTTCATTGCAGTGCATGGGCTTCTCATTGTGGTGGCTTCTCTTGTTGTGGAGCTCGGGCTCTAGGCACGCAAGCTTCAGTTGTTGTGGCACGAGGGCTCAATAGTTGTGGCTCGTGGGCTTAGTAGTTGTGGCTTGCGGGCTCTAGAGTGCAGGCTCAGTAGTTGTGGTGCACGGGCTTAGTTGCTCCGTGGCATCTGGGATCTTCCCAGACCAGGGATTGAACCCGTGTCCCCTGCATCGGCAGGCGGACTCTCAACCACTGCGCCACCAGGGTAGCCCATGCCCCTCTTTTTTGATTTCTCTTTCACTTTCCTTTTCACTTTCAGTGTTACTATGTACTAAGGCCTAGAGGTACAAAGTAAGAAGAGACACAATGTTCTTTTCATGGAGTTTACTGTCTAGTGGGGAGAAGACATCTTTCGAAACATACACTGACTTTAGATGGTAACTGATAGTTGTGTCTTGATGTGAAAGTAAGGGGGTAGCCACTATAAGAGAGTGACTACATATGTGTGTGCTTTAAATTTAAGTAGACTTTGGAGAAGGCCTAATGAAGTGATGTTTGAGCTGAACCTCCCCATTGAGAGGAAGAGTTACTTTCCTACTGATGGATATTTGGGTTGCTTTTATTATTATTTATTTATTTTAGTATTATAAACATTGATGCTATGAACATTCCTATACACATTTCTTGATGCATATTTGCAGGAATTTTAGGGTTAAATGTAGGAGTAGTAATTGTAGGTTGTGCTGTATGTGAATGTTTTGTTTTCAGGATAGTGCCAAATCAGTTTTCACAGTAGGTATACCGATTTACACATCCACAAGGAAAACAAAAGAAATCCCATTTAAGAATCTCCCAAACTTCCCATAAGAATCTTCATTCTTGTCAATATTTAGCAGATTTAATTTCTGAAGAGTATCAAACAATTTTTCATTGTGATCTTAATTCTATTTTCGTGATTACTATCTGTTTTTCATTTTACTTTTTAAACATAAATTTTAAAATACATTCTGGGTAGCAAACTTTTTTTTTTTATAGTGAAAACTTTTATATTTAGAATTAGTCAGCTGGACTCAGTTTAGATGATCTGAATTTTGTTGGCAACATCCAAAATGTCATAGTCAGGAGCCAGTCGAACATATGCCTTCTTTTCTCCATCAGGCCTGATTAGGGTGTTGACCTTAGCCACGTCAATGTCATAGAGCTTCTTCACAGCCTGTTTAATTTGGTGCTTGTTGGCCTTGACATCCACAATGAACACCAGTGTGTTGTTGTCTTCTATTTTCTTCATGGCTGACTCGGTGGTGAGGGGGAACTTGATGATGGCATAGTGGTCAAGTTCTTTTCTCCCAGGGGCGCTCTTCCGAGGATATTTGGGCTGCCTCCTGAGCCGCAGTGTTTTGGGCCGTTGGAAGGTGGGTGACGTCCGGATCTTTTTTTTTTTGTGGCTGTGTACGCCTTTCAACACTGCTTTCTTGGCCTTCAAAGCCTTTGCTTTGGCTTCGGCTTTGGGAGGGGCAGGGGCTTCCTTCTCCTTCGGCGCCATCTTCGTGAAAAGCTGGGTAGCAAACTTTTGTTAGTGATATGTACTGCAAATACCTTCTCTCATTTTGTGGTTTATCATTTCACCTTCCTCATGGTTTCTTTAAATGAAACAAAAAGTTCTTTTAAGATGGTCAAATCTGTCATTTTATGGTTAACACTTTCTGTGTCTTAATAACTCCTTACCCTAAGGTCAAAGATATTCCTCTATATTTTCTTGGGAAAGTTTCCAAGTTATCTATTCGTATTTAATTCTTTAATCTACCAATGATTTATTTTTTCCATGTGAATACTTAGCACTTTACTGAAAAATCTATCTTTCTCCAGTGACCTATAATGGTGTCTTATCAAATTTCCAAATATGCATGGATCTAACTCTGGGTTCTCCATTCTGTTTTATTAGTTTATTTGTTTGTTTTGTGCCAATACCATACCATGTTCATTACTGTGGTTTTATGGTAAGTCATGCTGTTACATTTTAGAATCAACTAGTCAAGTTCTATAAAACTACTTGAGATCTTCATAGGAATTTCATTTAATCTTTAGGTCGTTTTAAGGAAATTGACATGTTTACAATATTGAATCTTCCTATCAATGAATATGATATCTCTCCATTTATTTTTCAATGAAGCTTTATAGTTTTTTACATACCACTCTTGAATGTTCTTTAAAAAGAGTTATTCCTAGGTAACTAATGATTTTTACTATTCATTTAAATAGTATCTTTAAAAAAGTTACTTTCTAACTTTGTTATACAGGTATACAATTGCTTTTTTACTTCTTTTCCTTCTCTCTCTCTCTCTTTTTTTTTTTTAGGCTGCTCCATGTGGCTTGTGGGATCTTAGTTCCCTGACCAGGGATTGAACCTGGGGCCAAGACAGTGAAAGCACCAAGGCCTAACCACTGGACTGCCAGAGAATTCCCAACTTCTTTTCTCTCTTAACTTTAATTTTTACATAATTATAGATTCACAGGAAGTTGTAAAAATAGTAGAGAGAGTTCCATGTACTCTTCACCCAGTTTCCCAATGGTTCTATCTTACATAGGTATAGTACAATATCAAAACCAGGAAATGGACATTGGTACAATGCATTTATATAGTTCTATGCCATTTTATCAAATGTGCAGATTCCTATAACCATCACTGCAATCAAGATACAGAACTATTCCATTACCGCAAAGCTCTCCCTCATGCTACCCCTTTATAAAAGTATCTACCTAGCATTCCACTATTATTTCTAGACCCTGGTAATTAGTAATCTGTTCTCCATATCTGTAACTTTATCATTTCGAGGAATTTATCTAAATGAACTCATACAGTATGTGGTCTCTTTCTTTTTAATATCTTTATTGGAGGATAATTGCTTTACAATGGTGCGTTAGTTTCTGCTTTATAACGAAGTGATTCAGCTATACATATACATATATCCCCATATCTCCGCCCTCTTGCATCTCCCTCCCACCCTCCCTATCCCACCCCTCTAGGTGGTCACAAAGCACCGAGCTGATCTCCCTGTGCTATGTGGCTGCTTCCCACTAGCTATCTATTTTCCATTTGGTAGTATATATAAGTCCATGCCACTCTCTCACTTTGTCCCAGCTTACCCTTCCCTCTCCCTGTGTCCTCAAGTCCATTCTCTATGTCTGAGTCTTTATTCCTGTCCTGCCCCTGGGTTCTTCAGAACCTTTTTTTTTTTTTTTTTTTTTAGATTCCATATATATGTGTTAACATACAGTATTTGTTTTTCTCTTTCTGACTTACTTCACTCTGTATGACAGTCTTTAGGTCCATCCACCTTACTACAAATAACTCAATTTCGTTTCTTTTTATGGCTGAGTAATATTCCATTGTATATATGTACCACATCTTTATCCATTCATCTGTCGATGGACACTTAGGTTGCTTCCATGTCCTGGCTATTGTAAATAGAGCTGCAATGAACATTGTGGTACATGACTCTTTTTGAATTATGGTTTTCTCAGGGTATATGCCCAGTAGTGGGATTGCTGGGTCGTACGGTAGTTCTATTTTTAGTTTTTTATGGAACCTCCATTCTGTTTTCCGTAGTGGCTGTGTCAATTTACATTCCCACCACAGTGTGTGGTCTTTTGAGAATAGTTTTTTTTTTTTCCACTCAGTATAATGCCCTGAGATCCATCCAAATTTTTGCATGTGTCAGTAGGTCATTCCTTGTTTATTGCTGAGTAGTAGTCCATTTTCTCTATGTGATACAGTTTGTTTAGCCATTCAGCTATTGAAGGAGCAATTGCTTTTTTTTTTTTTTTTTTTTTTTTTGGTGGCCTCTCCCGTTGTGGTGTACAGGCTCCAGACACGCAGGCTCAGCGGCCATGGCTCATGGGCCCAGCCACTCCACGGCATGTGGGATCTTCCCGGACCGGGGCACGAACCCGCGTCCCCTGCATCGGCAGGTGGACTCTCAACCACTGCACCACCAGGGAAGCCCAGGAGCAATTGCTTTTTAATAAAAAGGCAAATGCCCACTTTAATCATAATTCTGAATTGCTTTTTTTGTGTTAACACCTATGTTTTTACAAAGCACAATAAACTAGGCTAGGTATTTTTAATTTTTAATGGTTAACAAGGTTTGAGACATATATAACTGATGTCTATATATGATATAAATTATAGTTATAACTAGCAGATGATTAAAATTCACACCTTTACGTAAAATACTTGTAACTCTATTTATTCATGATAAATTTATATCTAACCAAAAAAGATATTACCTGGCATTATAGTAGGGCTAACTAAGTACCTGAGAAGCACTTGCTATATTATTGATTTAATACAAAGTGATTGTTTAAACAGACACATGCACACATAGGCATTCACATAGCTTTCCTCCACGCCTTAAATAGAAGTGCTGATCTCTCAATTTCACTGTATTTCTGTTTCAGCAGATGTTGTGTTCTATAGGAATATGCTTGGAATTGTTGTAAAACATTGTACCATTTATCAAGACTTAATACAAACATTCACAAGTAGTCTGCTGCTCTTGCCACTACTTCCTGATGCTGCTGGTGGAATCTTTTGACCTCTTGCTTTTAGCTGCAGGGCTGAATATTTGTAATGGTTTCCTTATAGGCTCTGAAGTGAGAGAAACACTTTTTGGTGTGAGTTGATTATTTTATTGGCTGCTACAGCAGCCCCATCTACTGGTATCCTCAAAGTATTACATTTTAATTTAGGTGGGTTCTTTTTTACTGGGGCTTTTCCTTCACTTAAAACAAACTTTCCTTCATTTTTACTCATAGTGAGTTCTTCATCATTTCCTCACTCTCACTGAAGTCGGATCACTAATACTGGGTCTAGTGCTTCCTCTCAAAAGAATGTTCCTCTGTTTTACTCAAGCATTAACCATCATGCAAATCATCTTCAGTAATTTCATCCAAATTCAAATAATCACTAATTGTGTTACAATTAGAGAAATGGGAAAGCTTATTCACTGTTTTTGTTTTAGTACTGCCACATTTTTCAATTCCTTTACCGTGAAACCCCTGCACACCAGTGCAGTCTGTTGATGGTGCCTTCACTGGTAATACGGATGTAACTTCTAAGTCTCTCTGGTAGAGCTTGTTTAAGGATGGAGTTTTCACTTGAAGTGGAGCATCTTCAGATTTTAAATTTTGAACTTTGTTTTTGTTTCTAGCTCCAGATTATGTTTGGATTTTTTAAGGTACAGTTAAACAATATCATTATCATGGTCTCGGTTAGAGTGCCCAAACTTTAGTAAGTGTCTGGCCTAGGTTGCTTTTTCTGGTGCTCCTTGCCAGTGGAGTAAGATAAGAAAAATAAATTAGGAAATTCCCTGGCGGTCCAGTGGTTAGGACTCGGCACTTTCACTGCTGCGGCCTGGGTTCCATTCCTGGTTGGGGAACTAAGATCCCATAAGCCACGAGGCTTGGCAAAAAAAAAAAAAAAAAAAAAAGTATAAGGATTGGAAAGGAAAAAAGAAATGTCATTGTTCATAGATGATAGAGTTCTCTACCTAAAAAAGCCCAGACAGGTTTTCAGGAATATGGGAATTTAGCAAGATGACTGAATATAAGATTGATATATAAAAAAATAAGTTGGCTTTAAATGGGTGAGTTGTATGGTATGTGGATTGTATCTCTCTACATCTGCTATATTTTTAAAAATCTGGTATTTTCCTTTAGATGGGAAGTGGAGCCATCCCTGCTGTCAGTACAAGCCTGGGAACTGCAGATGCTCAGTCGCACAGTCCCCACTCACCAAAACTCACCAACCCTAATTGATTTTAAAAAATACAAGAGCTGGGCTTCCCTGGTGGCACAGTGGTTGAGAGTCCACCTGCCAATGCAGGGGACGCGGGTTCGTGCCCCGGTCTGGGAAGATCCCACATGCTGCGGAGCAGCTGGGCCCATGAGCCACGGCTGCTGAGCCTGCATGTCCGGAGCCTGTGCTCCGCAATGGGAGAGGCCACAACAGTGAGAGGCCCGCGTACCGTAAAAAAAAAAAAAAAAAAGAGCTGTGTTGAGATATAATTCACACAGTATACAATTTTCTCATTTAAAGCCAATTAATTTTTATTATTTATTTATTTATTTGGCTGTGCCTTGTCTTAGTTGCGGCACGCAGATCTTCGTTGTGGTATGCAGAATCTTTAGTTGCAGCATGTGGGCCTCTTAGTTGTGGCATGTGAACTCTTAGTTGCAGACTTCTTAGGTGCAGCGTGCATGTGGGATCTAGTTCCCTGACAAGGGATCGAACCTGGGCCTCCTGCATTGGGAGTGCGGAGTCTTACCCACTGGACCTCTAGGGAAGTCCCTCTGACTGCTATCCTTTGGAAAGCCTGCTTACAAGGTTGGCCCTGGCTGGCATCTGGAAACTAAGAATCTGGGGAGGGTTTCAACCACCCTAACTGATAGAAATACCTCACTGTGCCTAAACTGTTTATATAAACAATGTGGTTTATGCTAAACACCAGCTTTCCTCCTGGGAGTCTGGAATTTTGGTACTGCTAGACCAAGGGTGCCTACGTGACCAGGCCCAAATAAAAACCTTGGGAGCAGGGTCTCTAATGAGCTTCTCTGGTAGAGAACATTTCACACGTGTTGTCACAACTTGTTACTGGGGGAATTAAGTGTGTCCTGGTGACTCCACTAGGAGAGGACTCTTGGCATCTTGTGTCTGGTTTTCTGTGGACTTTGCCCATTTGCCTTTTTCCTTTGCTTATTTTGCTTTGTACCCTTTCACTGTAATAAATCATAGCCATGTACGTGACTACACGCTGAGTCCTGTGAGTCCTCCTAATGAATCACTGAAACTGGGGGTGGTCTTGGGAACCTCTCCCCTGACCAAATTATTATTTTTTTTAATAGACTGAATTTTTTTTTTTTTTTTTTTTTTTTTTTTTTTTTTTTTTTTTTGCGGTACGCGGGCCTCTCACTGTTGTGGCCTCTCCCGTTGCGGAGCACAGGCTCCGGACGCGCAGGCTCAGCGGCCATGGCTCACGGGCCCAGCCGCTCCGCGGCATATGGGATCCTCCCGGACCGGGGCACGAACCCGTATCCCCTGCATCGGCAGGCGGACTCTCAACCACTGCGCCACCAGGGAGGCCCCTAGACTGAATTTTTTAAGAGCAGTTTTAGTTTCAAATTAGTGTTTTTGTTGTTGTTGTTGTTGTTGTTTTTGTGGTACACAGGTCTCTCACTGCTGTGGCCTCTCCCTTTGCGGAGCACAGGCTCCGGACGTGCAGGGTCAGCGGCCATGGCTCACGGGCCTAACCGCTCCGCGGCATGTGGGATCTTCCCGGACCGGGGCACGAACCCGTGTCCCATGCATCGGCAGGCGGACTCTCAACCACTGCGCCACCAGGGAAGCCCTCAAATTATAGTTTTTATATGTCGCTGGAGTTGTTTTGAATATTTTAATGTTTTTATAGCTTTATTAAAGTATAAACATATACAATAAAATGCATATTAAAATGTACAGTTTTATTAATTTTGACATATGTATATACCCATGAAACCATCACCACAGTCAAGATATTGAGCATATCTATCACCCTGATAGTTATCTCATGCCCCTTGGTAATCCATCTCTTCCTCTGCACCCTGTCACCCCAGATAACCACTGATCTATCACTATAATTTGCATTTTCCATAAATTTATATAAATAGAATCATGCAGTATATACTCTTTGCATGACCTCAGTCACTCAGACTACTTATTTGGAGATTCATCCATGTTGTTGCATCTTATAGATAGTTGCTCCTTTTTATTGCTGAGTAGTATTCTATTGTGTGAACTTCATATGGATTATACTACAATTTGTCACCTGTTGATAGACATTTGGGTTGTTTCCAATTATTGGCCATTACAAATAACATCGCTATAAATGTTCATATACATGTCTTTGTAGGGGCACATGCCTTCATTTCTCTTTGGTAAACATTTTGGAGTAGGATGGTTAGGTTGTGTGGTTGGTATATGTATCACTTTTTGAGAAACTTCCAAACTATTTTCAAAAGTGATGGCAACACTTTGCATTCCTACCAGCGGTGTATTTGAGTTCCAACTGGTGCACATCAACAACATTTGGTATAGTCTGTCTTTTTATTTTTTAAGTCTGTCTTTTTTTTGGCTGCAGCTCATGGCTTGTGGGATCTTAGCTCCCCCACCAGGACCAGGGATTGAAACTGGGGCCATAGCAGGCAGTGAAAGTGCCACATCCTAACCACTGGGTCACCAGGGAAGTCCCTAGTCTGTTTTTTTAATTGTAGCCATTCAATTGGGTGAGTAGAGATTTCTCATTATGGTTTCAATTTGCATTTCCCTATTAACTAATTGATGTTGATCACCTTTTCTTATGCTTATTTGCCATCTTTGGTGAACTGTCTATTTTAAAATTGGGTCTACTTTGTTGGGTATGTATTTTGCAAATATTTTGTCTCAGTCTGTGGCTTGCCTTTTCATTTTAGTTAACAGAGCAAAAGTTTTACATTTTGATGAGGTCCAACTTATCAGTGTTTTCTTTTTGTGTCATATTTAAGAAATCTTTGCAAAACCCAAGGTCACTGAGATTTTCTATTTTCCTCTACAAGTTTTTTTTTTTTTTTTTTTTTTTTGGCTGCGCTGGGCCTTCGTTGTGGGCTTCTCTCTAGTTGTGCCGTGTGGGCTTCTCTAGTTGTGGTGCACGGGCTCTAGAGTGCACGAACTCAGTAGTTGTGGCTCCAGGCGTAGGTTTAGTTGCCCCACGGCACGTGGGATCTTAGTTCCCTGACCAGGGATCGAGCGGCGTCCCCTGCATTGGAAGGCGGATTCTTAACCACTGGACCACCAGGGAAGTCCCTTCATGTACAAGTTTTATACTTTAGGGACTTTCCTGGTGGTCCAGTGATTAAGACTCCACTCCTCTACTGCGGGGGGCACAGGTTCGATACCTGGTTGGGAAACTAAGATCCCACGTGCCGTGCAGCACATCCAAAAATAATAAAAGTACAAGTTTTACACTTTAAGTTCCTACATTCAGGTCTGTGATCCGTCTTAAGTCAGTTTTTGTATGTGATGTGGGATAAAGGTTGAGTGTTTTTTTGGTTTTTTTTTTTTGTATATAGCTACCCAATAGTGTTCCTGCACCATTTGTTGAAAAGATTATCCTTCCCATTGAATTGCCTTGGGACCTTTGTTGAAAATGAAATGATCATATATGTGTAGGTCTGTTTCTTGACTCTATTCTGTTTCATTGAAATATAGGTCTATATGCTAATACCACATTGTCTTAATTACTATAGCTTTATAATAAGCTTTGAAATCAGGTAGTATAATCCCTCTAGTTTTGTTATTTTTAAAGTTGTTTCGGCTATCCTAGGCCCTTTGTATTTCTATATAAATTTTAGAATCAGATTGTCAATTTTAATTTTTCTACCTGTGTTCTCAAGTGATGTTGTCCAGTACTTGTCCTTTCTTAGCCGTTCTTATCTGTTTCTAGGATCAAGGTTATATCCCGTCATAGAACAAGGTGGGGAGAACTCTATTTCTCTGTGCTCTGAAAGATTTTATATAAGATTGTGATGATTTGTTCTTTCAAATTTGGTTTAACTCACCTGTAGACATGCAAACCTTCAGGTCCCACTCCAGGCCATGGGGGGTGGGACCCAGCCATCTTTTTTTTTTCCTAAATAATTAATTTATTTATTTTTGGGTGCATTGGGTCTTTGTTGCTGTGCGTCGTCTTTCTCTAGCTGCGGCGAGCAGGGGCTACTCTGTTGCGGTGTGCGGGCTTCTCATTGCAGTGGCCTGTCCTGTTGCAGAGCATGGGCTCCAGGCACGCAGACTTCAGTAGTTGTGGCATGCAGGCTCAGTAGTTGTGGCTCGAGGCCATACTTGCTCCACAGCACATGGGATCCGCCCTGACCAGGGATCAAACCCATGTCCCCTGCACTGGCAGCTGGACTCCCAACCAATGTGCCACCAGGGAAGCCCCCAGCCATCTTTTTAACAAACCTTCCAGGTGATTCTGATGTGCTCTGAAGTTTGAGAACCACTATGAAGGACTGTTTATTATTGTTTTTATTTAAGTCTTTAAGCCATTTTGAGTTTATTTTTGTGTATGCTGTGAGGCTGTGTAATAACTTCTCTTTTTAAAAAAAATTTATTTATTTGGTTGCACCAGGTCTTACTTGCAGCATGTGGGCTCCTTAGTTGGGGCCAGTGGGCTCCTTACTGTGGCATGCGAACTCTTAGTTGCGGCTTGCACGTGGGATCTGGTTCCCTGACCAGGGATTGAACCCGGACCCCCTGCATTGGGAATGTGGACTCCTCTCCACTGTGCCACCAGGGAAGTCCCTGTTTTTCTTAAGACAAGGAAAAAACAAGCCAGAGAACATTTGAACATTTATCCTAATAGGTACTTGCTACTATCTTTCCCCTGCTTTTGGTCCCTGTTTTTGGTCAGGTGGGGTGTGTTGCTGTTACTTCTAGGACCGGAACAACCCCAGCCCAAACACACTCATGGTGTGGAATTTTGGCTTTGGGCTTATCAATGCCAGCCATGGCCTGCTTGTTTTTTTCTCTTGATCTTATTTCTCAGCCAGGGCTGAGGGCTAGCTGTATCACAAGGCTGTGGGAGTGGTTTCGGAATTTGAGAATCTGCAGTGTTGCTTCACCTACAGTGGGATTGTGAAGGTCATTGGCAAATACTTACAGATGATTCATCTGTACAGGGGATGGAAATACCTTGAGCTAAGGCCAGGGTTGGTGTTGGGAGCTGGGGGTGGGGCAGATTGTAAGAATCACAGATCCAAGGACTGGGGAGGACATTTTAAAGGCCTGATCTGGGGTGCTTGGGGTCTAGGATCAGGTGCGTTCACAATCATATCTATCAATCTTTTTTTTTTTTTTTTTACTAGTCCTGCTTTTGGGATTATGCCTAGGACACATTCTCCCTTTTCTCCCCACTTATACATCTTTTATCTGTTTTTTATTTTTCAAGTATCTCATTGGTCCACTTGGAATTTATTTTGGCTTTAAATTGTATTTAATGTGTAAATTTGGAGGACACTAACATTTCATAATATAGTGTTTCCCATCTACTACATCTCTTCATTGTTAAAATCTTTTGGTTTTGGGGACTTCCCTGGTGGTCCAGTGGCTAAGACTCTGCGCTCCCAATGCAGGGGAACCGGGTTCCATCTAGATCCCACATGCTGCAACCAAGAGATCACATGCTGTGACTAAAGATCCTGCATGCTGCGACTAAATATCCTGCATGCTGCAACTAAGACTTGGCTCAGCCAGATAACTAACTAAATAAATATTTTTAAAAAATCTTTCGGTTTTTGTAACTTTGTAAAATTTACCACACATTTTCAAAGTTTACTCCTAGGTATTTTTTTTTTTTTTTTTTTTTTTTTTGCATTACGCGGGCCTCTCATTGTTGTGGCCTCTCCCTTTGCGGAGCACAGGCTCTAGACGCGCAGGCTCAGCGGCCATGGCTCATGGGCCCAGCCGCTTAGCGGCATGTGGGATCCTCCCAGACCGGGGCACGAACCCGTGTCCCCTGCATCGGCAGGCGGACTCTCAACCACTGCGCCACCAGGGAAACCCTGCTCTCCTAGGTATTTTTGTTTTTGTTTTTACTATTGCAAATTGTATCTTTTGTCCATTATATTTTCTAACAGGTAATAGTTGGAGGAAAGCCATTGATTGTTGTAAGCAATTGCTGTATTTTATAACTCACTACTGCGCTGAACTTAGGGTTCTGATAGTTCTTCAGGTGACTTTCTTGGGTTTTCCTCCTCTCAACTGCAGGCGGTCCTTCTCCATTGCTGTGCAGGATATTGTACTGCCCTGTTCCTCTGTGAACACACTCTGTCTTTGTTGCCTGTTTACTTCTTTTCCTCTAGACCTTTTCATTCTCCAAGTTTCAGTCCTTCAACCATTCAGTGCATAGTCTCTTCCTTAGAAAGTTCATCCACTTTTTAAAAAGTTTCAGTCTCAATGTTAATGATTCCCAAGTCTATTTTGAGCCTTGACTGTAATTCTGAATGTCTGGAAGCACACTGGATTTTCCTAGGACCTTGCAAAATCTGCTTATCTAAAACTGAACAGGGACTTCCCTGGCGGTCCAGTGGTTAAGACTCCAAGCTTCCACTGCAAGGGGCTCAGGTTCGATCCCTGGTCGGGGTACTAAGATCCTGTATGCCACACAGGACATGGCCAAAGGAAAAAAAAAAACCCGAAAACCCAAAAACTGAAAAAATTGTCTACTCTAGGATTCCTTTATGCCTGTTGTGGTATCCACTTCCTAGCTGTGTAGGCTTAAAATTGAAATTTTTTCTTTGTTTCCCACTTCCACTTAGTTATCGAGTCTTTTTTGGTTTTTTTCCATCTTCCTTTCAAATGTCCCCTACTTATCTATCATTTTCCTCTAGTCACACTGAGTCCAGGTCATTTCCATCCCTTTTGGACCATTACAACCACCTGCCAACTGGTTTTCTTGCTCCCAGTCTCCCCTTCATTCATTAGTTCATCAGCATTAACTGAGCTCCTCTCTGCCTGGGATTGTGTCAGGTGCTAGGAATTTACAGACAGGGGCCTGCTCTCACCGAGTTGAGATGACTTGAGATGAGTGGTGAAAACAGGTAAGCAAACAATCACAATATTGTGTGTTGTTGGCCATGGCACAAATGTAACACCAGGTGCCACCAGAGTATAGAAAAGGAAGGACTCGGGACAGCTCTGGAGAGGAGGAAATGTTTGAGGTGAGTCTTACACGATTGGTATGAATTGGCCAGGAATTCAGCCCTCTGAGGTTTTTTTTGTTTTTGTTTTTTTTTTTTGTGGTACGTGGGCTTCTCACTGTTGTGGTCTCTCCCGTTGCGGAGCACAGGCTCCGGACGCGCAGGCTCAGCGGCCATGGCTCACGGGCCCAGCTGCTCCGCGGCATGTGGGATCTTCCCAGACCGGGGCACGAACCTGCGTCCCCTGCATCGGCAGGCGGACTCTCAACCACTGCGCCACCAGGGAAGCCCCTTCTGAGGTTTTAACTCTTTGTTAGGTCAAACTCTTCTTTGGGAAAGTTTTTTCTCTGAATGCAAACTTTCCATATATCTTATTTATTTATTTATTTATTTGTAGTAGACTTTAAGACTCTTTAAGTGCAGTCATCACATTTCAATCATTGTAATTCAAGCGTGGAATCAAATTTCAAGCTAACAAATGGGTAGATGTACTAAGAAACTAAACCTCAGGTACAAATCCTTCCCTCTGCCACAGCTGTATAGTCATATCACAAATACTATCTAGATTGTTACTATAGGATTCTGGAAATCAACAAGGCTCTCATAGATTATGATGCTGTCTTAGCCCATCCACAGACGAGTAATGTGACAAAGTCAGGTTTATTAACCCATTACAGTGAGGGAGGCTACTCACCAGAGGACCAAACAAAGTATAGAGTTAATACAGGACCTGAGGGACTTCCCTGGTGGTCCAGTGTTTAAGACTCCACGCTCCAAATGCAGGGGGCTGGGGTTCGATCCCTGATCAGGGAACTAGATTCCGCATATCACAACCAAGACCCCTCATGCCACAACTAAGACCTAGAGCAGATAAATAAATAAAAATTGTTTAAAAATACAAGATTTGAGGGAATGGTGGAGATAAAATTTAAAAGAAGCAGTGACAGGCTGAAAGCAAAACAGGGCTCATGTGGTCAGTGTCAGGTTTAAACTGTGAACTGAGCTCAGAGTGATGTTTCCTTGGAAAGTAAAAGTTTAGGTGTGGAATATTGTGTCCACAACTCCTTTTCTGAAGCTTTACACCTGGGTTGTAAATCAAGGCTGCTTCTCTGTGTCAAAGTGACTTGGATTCTCAATCAGGAATGGAATGTTTCTTTTTTTTTTTTTTTGCGGTAAGTGGGCCTCTCACTGTTGTGGCCTCTCCCGTTGCGGAGCACAGGCTCTGGACGCGCAGGCTCAGCGGCCATGGCTCACGGGCCCAGCCGTTCCGCGCCATGTGGGAACTTCCCGGACTGGGGCACTAACCCGTGTCCCCTGCATCGGCAGGTGGACTCTCAACCACTGTGCCACCAGGGAAGCCCGGAATGTTTCATTTTTATGGATATAATTTCAAATAGGAAAGTTTCTGATAATCTATGATTTTAGAGAACAAATGCTTTCAGTGAGTTAAGAAAGCAGGAGTCATGCAAAGAAGGGTGTTATTTTGATACTTTACAGCTGTAATGTGTCACGGGGAGAGACGCTTTTCTTGTTATTTTGCAGCTGCCTTTAACTGTGTCTGTTATCCTAGCCTGGGTAATGGCAAGGCAGATTTTAAATTTTCTCAGTCCTACCAAATTTTGACTTTTTCAGTGCTCACATTACAGTAAGGCAGGATCTGTCGACAAAAGGCAGAGAGGGGTCTGATGAAGACGGGTGTTCCTCTGTGAAGCCTGTGGTTGATAGGCCTCCATGCTCCCGGCCTCAGCTGCTTACCGCTGCAAAAAAATGGTATGTAATCATCTGTTATGAATCTGGGCTGTGAGCTTCTTGAGTACCGGGACTTTCAAAGATTCCCTTTGTCCTCTCAGTTCTGGCACACAATGTTGAATGAACTCACAGATGAGTCATCAGGGTTGCTCACCCCTAAGTTTTTACTGATCTGCCACTCTTTCAACACATCCAAGGTGGAGGTAGTAAGCAACAGCAGTCACCTAAGCGGTGTGTCCCTAGAGTCCCAAGGACTGTAAAAGTGCTTTTGACTCCTGGTGTTGCTTGATCAGTGGAGGATGGCAGGGGAAGTTATTTGCGTATGTGTCAAAATCCGATGACTTCACACAGAGCCTTAAGTCATGTTCTGAGCTTCTTGCAGAATCCCTGGCCCAGCCTTTACAAACAAGGTCTCTTCTTTAGCTGTGCAGGTGTAGTACCGAAACTCCCTCCAGGCATAGGCTGTCATGGGAAAGTGAGATGATGCTTTTCTGGAAGATCCTTAAAAAAAAAAATGCAAACAGGTGTGCAACACTCATGGATTTTTCAACTCAGAGTTTAAAAGGAGCCATCTCATATTTAAATGAACTCTTAGCCTCAAACTAACTTCATTGGTGTGTAATCCATCTGTGTTGTCATAGGAGTAGCTCACATGAATCTCTTTAAAGGCTTTCAAGTTAAATCATTGTTTCTTGGGTTTTCAGTTGCCTGGTGCTTGACCTGGGATTCCTATGCATGTGCAGGAATGTCAGCTTTTACAGGATCTCTAGGTGCTAGGGCCACAGTGATTTCCTTTCTCCTTTTACTGTAGTAAGCTGCTTTCTAAAGTAACTTCAGCTTCTGGTTTAGAATTATTTTATTGAATCAAATATAGCAGTCGCTGCTTATTAACCATCTGTATCCACAATGTAACCATGATATACCAGTTGCCAGGTAGTTTTCCACTATATAAAAATATGATAAATAATTCATAGGGAGAATCATTATCAAAATATAGCTTGTGCCTTCAGTAGCTTTTACCTGGAGATCTCAAGAGAACTCTACACAGATGATCCAGACTAGCACAGAAGGTACCTTTTGCCAATGTGTCTTGAATAAAAGAATGGTCTTCATCTTTAGGTAATGCATAAAGCTTTGTTCTTTATCACTGCAAATCTTGGAATTTTTTAATTTTAATTTTTATCAAGCTAATATATAACTGTTTTTTTTTTTTTTTTTTTTTTTTTTTTTTGCTGTATGCAGGCCTCTCACTGTTGTGGGCTCTCCCGTTGCGGAGCACAGGCTCCGGACGTGCAGGCTCAGCGGCCATGGCTCACGGGCCCAGCCGCTCCGTGGCATGTGAGATCTTCCCGGACCGGGGCACCAACCCATGTCCCCTGCATCAGCAGGCGGACTCTCAACCACTGCACCATCAGGGAAGCCCTATATAACTGTTTTAAGAATAAAATAGTATTAAAATGCAACAAAATCAGTGTTTCCCTCCCCTAGCCATGTTGCTATGATGCAGAGTCATCTCCTTATAATGTAATTGTTTTTTCTGGTGTCCACCTCTATCTAACTAACATGCTTATACCATGGATTCTTGACTCATCAACCTTAGATCACGGTGTTTACTTTCTCTCTGGTCAGCAAGGACCTAGAGCTCTCTCATATCCTACCATCTCTCAATAAGAATGTAGTGCAGCCTTTCTTTTTAAAGTCAATATTAGGGCCTCCCTGGTGGCGCAGTGGTTGAGAGTCCGCCTGCCGATGCAGGGGATACGGGTTCGTGCCCCGGTCTGGGAGGATCCCATATGCCGCGGAGCGGCTGGGCCCGTGAGCCATGGCTGCTGAGCCTGCGCATCCGGAGCCTGTGCTCCGCAACGGGAGAGGCCACAACAGTGAGAGGCCCGCGTACCACAAAAAAAAAAAAAAAAATAAAGTCAATATTAAATGATTACATTATTATGTCTAAACTAAGCAGTGTAGGATGGTTACATTTCCTTTCTTCTACATTGTATTTTTCCTGGAGGTATAATTTGTCTTTACTTCCTGTTTCCTGCAGTGTTGGGAGAAAGGGAAAGTCGCTTGGCTTTCCGGGGTGGTGATGACACCTGGTGCCAAACAGCTTCTTTTTTTTTTTTTAATAAATTTATTTATTTATTTTTGGCTGTGTGGGGTCTTTATTGCTGCATGTGGGCTTTCTCTAGTTGCGGCGAGCGGGGGCTACTCTTCGTGGTGGTCCACAGGCTTCTCACTGCGGTGGCTTCTCTTGTTGCGGAACACGAGCTCTACGCGCACGGGCTTCAGTAGTTGTGGCACACGGGCTTCCGTAGTTGTGGCTCGCGGGCTCTAGATTGCAGGCTCAGTAGTTGTGGCACACGGGCTTAGTTGCTTCGCGGCATGTGGGATCTTCCTGAACCAGAGATAGAACCCATGTCCCCTGCACTGGCAGGCGGATTCTTAACCACTGCGCCACCAGGGAAGCCCCCCAAACAGCTTCTTAACCAGCCTTTTAACCAATTCTCTTGTCCCCAGCCTCTCCTGTCACTCCCTCAGCCCTCCAGCAGAACCCAGGATCCCCAGTTCCTGACGCGGCCCCAAATTCTCATCTTTGGCTTTTCCTGTGTACAGGATACAAAGAGAAATGACTGAACTGAGGAAATCATCGTATTGGAAATATTTCAAGATTTTAAATACTGAATACAGGACTGATTGCTATATCTTATATTGCTATATCCTAGTTCAGAACCTCATCATCTACTACCTGAACTACATTTCACAAGTTATACCCTGTTTAACCCTAGGGTCTTACTGAGTATTAATAGATGTTCTACAACCACCATCACAGAAAGATGCTTTGGTCAGATGAGTTTGGGATACACTGGGTTGTGCAAAGTTAGGTTTTTACTGCAGGACATCTAAGAGCACCTAATACGCTAATATGCATTATGACTCCCCAGGAAGACTGTCCTCCCCCGCCTTTCTTTTTTTTTTTTTTTTTTTTGCGGTATGCGGGCCTCCCACTGTTGTGGCCTCTCCCGTTGCGGAGCACAGGCTCCGGACACGCAGGCTCAGCAGCCATGGCTCATAGGCCCAGCCGCTCTGCGGCATGTGGGATCTTCCCGGACCGGGACACTAACCCGCATCGGCAGGCGGACTCTCAACCACTGCGCCACCAGGGAAGCCCCTGCCTTTCTTTTGAGAATACCAGTGTTCCTTGGAACATGTTGGGCAACCCTCAACTTGGCCATTTCAATAAGTGCCTAAAGGGGTTTTCCCTGTCTCCAGTCTCTTTTATCCTAAACCCGTGACTTACATTGTTGCCACACTTTTCTTTCTAACTCACAAAGCCAATCTTGGCACTTCAGTTCTCAGAAAGCTTCCCCATTTTCATGAAAAATACAGTCCATCCTCAAGATCCTCAAGATCCTTCATGTTTCAGCCCCAACAGATTTTCCTACCCACTCTTCCAACCTTTCCTCACGCACCTGCACGTTTCAGCCAAATCAACCAAGAGTTTTACCTCAGGCTCACAGAGCAACTGCAAAGTCCTGTTCCTGCTCTTCCTTCACCCAGAATGTTCTGTCGTTACTTCTCATCATCCTCCACGAAGGCCTTCCTGATCCACTTCCTTCCCTGGGCGCCACACACATTGGAATGTAAGTCATTCCCTCCCCTGTGCTCCACCGTTTTGTCTGTGATTCTGATAGACTTAGTGCATTCAGCCTTGTAGCTTGTCTCACTGGTGAAATCTAAGACCCCTCAGGACAAGACAATGCCTTTTTTTTTTTTTTTTTTTTTTGCGGTACGCGGGCCTCTCACCGCTGTGACCTCGCCTGCTGCAGAGCACAGGCTCCGGACGCGCAGGCCCAGCGGCCACGGCTCACGGGTCTAGCCGCTCCGCGACATGTGGGATCTTCCCGGACCAGGGCATGAACCCACGTCCCCTGCATCGGCAGGCGGACTCTCAACCACTGCTCCACCAGGGAAGGCCCAAGACAATGTCTTTTTTATTTCATAATTCTAGCATGTGTCTTGTATTGGGTAAATATTCAATGAAAGCTTGTTAAAAAAAAATTAGAAACAGAAGCACTCTTTGGAGACCTAACCTGAAACAGTAAGAGATAGCTATATTAATATTATTGAGGAGTGGATTTCTCAATTTCTAGGTTATCTGGCACGTTATCAATTTCCCCCCATCTTTTCAGCAGCTTCATCTCTTCCAGATCAGGGTAAAAGGAAACTGACAGTGAGATTACTGTAAGATTTTCTGTATTTATTTAGTAATTTAAAAAGTAAATATCTAATTGGAAAAAAGGTTGAACTTGGGGTTTTAGGTTCCATTAATTTTATTCATGTATTCCTACCCCTCACTGGCAAAAGTAATCAAGATCTAATTTCATGTTACTAGATCTTTTGTTTATTAAGCCACTGAAATCCTAGCTCCAGACTCTTCCCTCTGATACTCTAAACTGGGAGAGCATTGTGACACTGAGGCCTAAAATGAAACTGAGATTAGGTAGAGTTTATCTTTTAAAATCTGAGTGTCGGGGGCTTCCCTGGTGGCGCAGTGGTTGAGAGTCCGCCTGCCGGTGCAGGGGACACGGGTTCGTGCCCCGGTCCGGGAAGTTCCCACATGCTGCTGAGCGGCTGGGCCCGTGAGCCATGGCCACTGAGCCTGCGCGTCCGGAGCCTGTGCTCCGCAACGGGAGAGGCTACGATGGTGAGAGGCCCGCGTACCGCAAAAAAAAAAGAAAAAAAAAAGCAAATACAGATGTTCATTTGTCACATTCAACTAAGAACTATTCACTTTCATACAAATCTAAATAGATAGGAAGGGACTAGATCTTTAATAAATGCTGGTTGAATTAAGTTACTTTCATTATATGTCAGTCAGGCATTGATCTTACTCATGAATACAGCTACACGGCTGTACGTGGATGTGTGTATGTGTGTTTCTTGTACATATGCTGCAGTGTACATTGTTTTCTTTCACACTTAGACCTAATTGTGCCGCTCACTTTTTACCTAGGACTCCTCTTTGCAGAAGCTGGAAGCCCTGAACTGTTATGTTTCCCCCTCCCCTTCCCCTGTCTGGGCAGGAGCCTGAGGTGGGCAGTTTGCACGGGCTATTGGTCACTTGTGTCAACTGCATGACCTGCTACCCCAGGACTGAGCTTTGCTGAGGCCTAAAATGACTTCTTACTAACATGAAATTGAAAGACAGGCTGCGAATGAGCAAAGGTCCTGGTTGCTGATTGGACTGCAGTCAGTGGTCGCCCCTTAGCCCTGGACACCAGTTGGGGCCTGCCGTGTCCACAGTGATGTTTCTGGAAGCCAGATCTGGAGGTCAGCCTAGCCCATCTTGTCATTAGCACTACCTCTCTAAGGTACCAATGTCCCACCTTCCCATTCTGCTCTGGCATTTCCTTCGTCTAGACACATCCTTGCACCGAGCCCTCCCTGCCGACCCTCTCTTGGGCCAGACTCTCCTTTCCCATATAAACAAAGTCTCCTCTACTGTTGAACTCAAACTCATGGTGGACGCTCTGCATACCCCCTGTCCCCTGAGGAAGGGCCCACCCCCTCCCACCATGGCGCTGTGGGCAAGGCAGGTTGGCCTTCTTCTTGTCCCCATTACTGCATCCTAAGCAAGACCACATGCCACCGGGCTTTGCCCCCTCCGTTCCACTTCTCTCTGGAGCTTTCTCAGTGCTCCCTGAAGACTTTGACATTTGGTCTGCGGACTTTTCCTCTCAACTAGTCCTGCCACCATCCTAGTTAACTTCAACTTTCATGTGGCCAGCCCTGCCAACACCATTGGCAACGACAGTCCCTTACTTCTCCACCCCACTCTGGCTGCCTGTCCCATGGTCACAACCTGTGCCCGTCCTTGCCTTGGACTGGCCCGTCTTTGTGATCTCAAGCTTTGGCAGCATATCTGTGGTTATTCTCCTCCAGGACAGAAGCTCTCCCACTCATGTACTCCTGCAGTTCCCAACCTTGCACAGCTTTTTTTTTTTTTTTAAATTTATTTTTGGCTGTGTTGGGTCTTCGTTGCTGCGCATGGGCTTTCTCTAGTTGCAGCAAGCGGGGGCTACACTTCATTGTGGTGTGCGGACTTCTCACTGTGGTGGCTTCTCTTGTTGCAAAGCATGGGCTCTAGGTGCACAGGCTTCAGTAGTTGTGGCATGCGGGCTCAGTTGTTGTGGTTCGCGGGCTCTAGAGCACAGGCTCAGTAGTTGTGGCGCACAGGCTTAGTTGTTCCACGGCATGTGGGATCTTCCCGGACCAGGGCTCGAACCTATGTCCCCTGCATTGGCAGGCAGATTCTTAACCACTGCGCCACCAGGGGAGTCCTTGCACAGCTCTTGACGATTCCATTTTTACTTTTCTGCATTTACTTCCATCTCTGATCCAATTCTCACAGCTGTTATTTCAATGATTCTCTTCCCACCAACCTTCTTGCTTCCTTGTCTCTCCCTTGTACTCAGCCAGCAAGACTCCACCCTGGAGCAAGCCTCCTAATTCGTCCTCTCCAGTTCCATACATGGGTCCTGTGGATTGCTGGTGAAATTGATATGCTTTTTCTGCCTGATGATCTCTACCCAGCTTTAGGCAGTCTCTCCCACTCCCCCTTTTCCTTTTCCAACTGTCCACGTCAACATCTTGCTCAACTCTCAACAGAAGGCCTTACTTCCTTACAGAGACTGAGGCTGTAAAGTAGGGAGTGGCTTAACTTACTCTTCCATGTTTATGTCCATCTGGCTCCCATCTTCTTACCCTTCCCCTCTTAGGAAAAGAGCTACAGATGATTCCTGTTTATTAAGGCTTTAGATCTGGCCTCCCCATCCCACCATTTGCACCTGTATTTTTACTCTAAGCTCATAAACTTGCTCACACTTTCCCCATCTGAAAATCAAACCAAACAAAAAACTCTTGTTATCATCCCCACCCCCCACTTCCTGCAAAGATAAGGCTGATCAGCTCTCTTCTTTTCTTACCTCCCTCTCCCTCTCTAATCCGGTTTCTGCCCTTATCACTCCACAGTGAATGAATCATCAGTTGAACCCCATGTGGACAAAACAAACTGACACTTCCCTTCCTCCTTTCCCTGGCCTCCCTGAGCCATTTGATTTACAGGCTGTCCCTTCCTCCCTTGGCTTTGCCCATTTGTCTAATCCTCCTTGCTGTCAAATCCGTTAGTTCCTTCTGAGTGCCGTTTATTGGCTCCCTTTGGACTCTCATCCCCTAAATGCAGCGTTGCTGGGTTTATTCTGTGCTCTGCTTTCCCCACTCTGGCTGCTTTCCCTGGCTGACCCCGTCTGCAGTCATGGCTTCAATTACCAATGCTGATTGAAAATTCACATGCCTCTAGCTCCTGTTCAGGCTTCTCTGAAGTTCCAGACCCTCATGCCCAACTGCCCCCTGGACACCTCCACTTAAATGTCCCTCAGGTACCTCAGACTCAACCTCTTCCTAACAGAATTCATATCTTTTCCGCCAGACTTCTTCTCGTGGATTCTTTGTGAATATTGTCGTTATCCAGGATCCCGGCCTCTTTTCACCATTCCTAGTCAGTCATCAACTTTAGAGAGATGGAGGGATTTATGTTCACTGGAATCCCGGGGAAGCTGAGGGATGGAGATTGGCTTGGCAGGGCTGCTTTCCTGAAGAGATGCAGTGGATTGGGGGGCTACATACAGCAGGGAGGACTACATGGTAGGAATGGCACTTAGAGAGCTGGCCCAGTGAGGGAAGGGTAGCTATGGGTGATGCTTCCAACCTTGTGTAAACTTCACCAAGCATCACCGAGGGCAGAGGTATTTGGAATTCTTGAAGAGAAAGGAACAAGGGAGCTTGCCTGTGCCCAAACAGATCTGAAGAGAGATAGCTCAAAGAGGATCAGGGACAGAGAGAAGCCCAACACAGTAAGATTCAGAAGTGGGAGGGCCAAGAGTACTTGGATCTCTCAGGGATAAGGAGGCCCCAAGTGAGTGTGGTTTATATATGTCCCATTTACAGTTTCTACCTCTGTAAGGTCTCCAACTGGACACTCTTTTCCTCCAGGCTATTGCTCACTCCCATGTCTTGTCCAAAAAGTGAATCTTATTAAGACGTTGGCTCTTTTTTAAAAAAATTAATTTATTTATTTATTTATTACTTTATTTATTTTTGGGTGCATTGGGTCTTCATTGCTGCGCACAGGCTTTCTCTAGTTGCGGTGAGTGGGGGCTACTCTTTGTTGTGGTGAGTGGTCTTCTCACTGCGGTGGCTTCTCTTGTTGCAGGGCACGGGCTCTAGAGCTCAGGCTCAGTAGTTGTGGCGCACGTGCCTAGTTGTTCCGTGGCATGTGGGATCTTCCTGGACCATGGCTTTAACCTGTGTCCCCTGCATTGGCAGGCAGATTCTTAACCACTGCACCACCAGGGAAGTCCAAGCCATTGGCTCTTTTAACTTTTGGACAGTAAGTTAAAAATTCCTTAGCTCCTCACACAAGGTCCTTCAGGATATGATCCCTGGTTACTATCTAGCCCTATCTCTTGCTGCTGCCTACACATTCTTTTTGCTTTAGCCACGTGAAATTCTTCCAGCTCTTTAAAAGCACCAGGCCTTCATATAGGGGTTCCATACTCCTGTGTTTGTAATATACTCCCCACCCTAACCCCATTCATTCTGCCATTTCTGCTTTTCCTTCAATACTCAGCTCAAGCACCATTTCCCAGAAGACTTTTACAACCCCAATCTGATTTTCTCTGGGCTATCAAGGCATCCTACACATAACATAAAAATACCCTTTACCGCATCTCACTATAATCAGTTAACTTGCTTCTCTTCCCTGGTAGACTGGGTACATTATGAAGGAAGATCTCAGTCTATCTGGATTTCTATCCCCAATGTTTTGCTCATGAACAGTACTTGATATTTCTAAATAAATAAATAGTGATCAACCATCAAAGTTTTAAAGTTTATGCAGAAGGCTACTTAACCTAGAAACCTTTTTAACATTTAAATAGCAGGCCATTAATTGTGTCATTTCACATGCTAATCGTGCATCTTCATTCCTGAAGGTGAGTGTAATGTTGCTGGCCCATTTGCCAGTGGGAAAATCTGGACTTTTAAGAGTGCATCTCCAGGAGGTATCTGTCCCACAGACGGATCTCAAGCAGCCTGTCATCTGCAGAACCGACCAGATCAGCGTCCTTCTCCCAGTCTTGACCTACACGGCACCTTTTGCCACTAAGAGAGGTGGGCAGATTGACATATTTATGGTAATCTCTCTCTTGTCTTTAGGTTAAGGAGTGCACGGGGTATGTTGGTTTATGTGGGTGTGCTTCTGTGTGTGTGAGTCCGCGTGTGGGTGGGGAAGGAGGAAGAGGGCAGTGTGTGCATCACTTCTTCACAGATGCCTTTCCTGACCTGCTTGACTGGGCGATGCTCGCCTCCCCACCCTCTCCGAGCACCTTACTCTCCCCCTCTGCACCGATCACAGCTTTTCTGGCATTTGTGTGATGAATGCCTGTCTCCTCCCCTAGATCGTAAACTGCAAGAGGTAAGGATCCTAATATGCTCCTGTTCACCCTGTAATCTCCCAGCCCAGTAGGACGCCTAAGGCGTCACTGGTATTCCACAAATATTTCTTCGCCTGGCGTTTCTGGGCCCGACTCGGGGGACCCATCGCGTAAGGGAGCCACGGCCGACCCCTGCGGCAGGACCCCAGCGGGCACTACCGCCCCCCCCCCCAACCAACGGCCGGGCGAGGCGGGGCCGGGCGGAGCGCTCTCGCGGGGACAGTTCTCGGGCTCGCGTGGGCGCAGCCCCGTGAGGGGGAACCGCGGGTAGGGAGAAGGCGCGGCGCGAGGCCGAGGCCTGGCCAATAAACGCCGGCCGGGCGGGGCTCGCGGCCGGCTGCCCGGGAGCGCGCGGGGCTGGGCGTGCCCACGGGTGACGCTCCGGGCCGGGCCGGCCAATGGGCGCGGGGCAGGCGGGCCTGGCGGCCAGGGGCTCTAGGACGCGAACGGGAGGCCGGCCGGACAGACTGACGTTTGGCTGCAACGCGGGAGGCGCGTGGCAGGGATGGCGCTGGCGCGGGCCTGGAAACAGATGTCCTGGTTCTACTACCAGTACCTGCTGGTCACGGCGCTCTACATGCTGGAGCCCTGGGAGCGGACTGTGTTCAGTATCCTGCCCGGGCCGCGGGCGCGGGGCCGAGTCGGGGCGCGGGGGCCCGGGCGGCATCCTCCCGGGCCCAGGGCCTGGCGGGCGCGGGGCGGCGGGAGGGCGGAGAGGCGGCCCCGCGGGAACTGCGCGCGCGGACTCGCCTTTTCGCGGCGGGCACGCCGGGCCGAGGTCTCGGGGCCGAGGGTGGCGCTCCCGCGGTTGGGGGGGTGGGGGACGAGAAGTCTTTTGAGATCTGAGGTCGCCGGTGAGTCACTGGACCGAGGTAGAAGCGTCTTTATTGCTGGAGGAGATCCCCTAGGGCGATGTCTGCCCTCGCCTGCACTTCGGCCGTGCCAGCCTTTGATTCAATCTCCTGTTCCCGTGGGAGGCAGGGACCGTGTAAGTGGAGCAAATCGCTCCCGGCTTGGACGCTTTTGACCTTTAACTGTCCCTGATTTAGCTGGCTTTGGTCCTAATAAGAATGCTAACCAGTTTATCGGCTTTTAAGTCAGGTTGTGAATTTGTGCTTATGGCATCCCAGTACAGTTTTTGAAAGCAGTTCGTGAATCGTACCTTTTTGGTCTTCAAGATGGTTTAAAAAGTCTGTTCTACTCATTAATTTGCTGTTTGCACAGTCCGTAACAGTCGAGCCCGAAAAGGAATATGTGGTTAGTTGTAGATAGTGTTTGAAGCTGTGTTTTCGTAGATGGCTAATAACTACTCGTTAACGACTATAGAGCATTTACTACCAGCCAAGCAACTGTGCTAAGTGCTTTGCCTGTATCTTAACTCATCTAACTTTCATAAGCTCAATTAATAACTCAAGGTTGTGAAGAGGGGCTTCCTGAAGTCTGTCTTCATTTGTCTATGTTGACATCCCTTGATATTATTCTTGCAGAATAAATACTAATGAGAGAGAACTTTTAAAAAAAACTTGAGGTCCAATATGAAACAAAATATTTTATATAGCATACTTGCTTGGCCTCTCGTCTTCAGTGTGGTTTAGTTTGGAGTAGCTTCAGAACAACTTTGCAAATACGTGGTAGAGTGACTGAGGTAATTTCATTCCAAGCCTTAATAAGTGTGTTTATTTGTCTTGAACAAATAGGATTGAACAAATAACAATAGGATTGTACTCAAAGCTGAGTCTTTTGTCTCAATACTTTTGAGGCATCTTAGCTGCTTTACAAGGAAATTTAGTTTTATTATTATTGGCATTTCTTTCCAAACCTGGAGTTTAAGAACCAGAATGCAGAGTTTGGATTTAGAGTCTGAATGTAAAGTATGCCCTAATTTCCTGCACCATTTACTTGTAGCTGCAGTTTAGTTTCACTCTAAGTTCTATAGGTTGGAGCTCATGAGGTCATCCTTGTAAAATGTATACTAAAATATAGACCACCTCTTGACTCAGTTAAAGTTATTAAAAAGTGAATTTAAACATAAACAATGTTGTGCTAAATTGAAACTCTTTAAATCAGAAGTTGAATGTAGGGCCCCACTATCAGAGTCTACACTCTAATTTTACTCTTAAAGGCTTTTGTTGGCACATAGATAAATGCTATGGTGTCAGTGGTGTTAAGGTTTTTCTGTATTATATTGCAATAGTAGTAGTGTCATAAATACCTCCGTGTTTTTCTTGGGGGGGATGGAGAAATAAATTATGAATAAATTATGATGATATGTAGTACCTCTGTGGGTTTTTGCCTTTGAAGCATTTGACTTCTCATTGGTTTATGGGACCACATGATTTCATTAAAAAAAAAAACCACACACACTAGTGAGATTGCAACCAACCTGAAAGAGACCTGCTGGGACCTGTTGACATCCACCTCTGGAGGGGAAGTTTTAACATGTTTCGAAAGTCCCCTTTCCCTATTGGCAGCCATCAGTGGGAAAGGAAAAGACCAGGTTTTGTAACCAAGACATGTTTTGTAACCAGCGAGACACTCCCTGTAGTGCCTTACTGGGTAACATTGTAATCATGCTGTTGAGGGGAGCTAGAAAATTAAAAATCTTTGTTAAAATAATTGGAAGCATAAGTAAAAGTTATTTTAGCCTTGTTCTTTTAATTAAAAAAACAAAGGTTTATTCTGTAATGGCTTCATATGTTTCCATGACATTTTATATTTGTATTTATTTTAAGCAAAATGCAGGCAGTTTGTTTTTTTTTTTTTTTTTTTTTTTTTTTTTTGCGTTACGCGGGCTTCTCACTGCTGTGGCCTCTCCCATTGCGGAGCACAGGCTCCTGGATGCGCAGGCTCAGCGGCCATGGCGCACGGACCCAGCCGCTCCGCGGCATGTGGGATCTTCCCAGACCGGGGCACGAACCCGCATCCCCTGCATCGGCAGGCGGACTCTCAACCACTGCGCCACCAGGGAAGCCCCGCAGGCAGTTTTTTTGGTTTATGCTTGGAATTAGATTCCCCCTGAAAGACAGTCCATGTTTCTTCAAGGAAAGAGTTTTTTTTTTTTTTTTCAACCACAGTGCTGGGCACACAAATAATGCTTGACAAACATTTTTTTTTTTTTTGACAAACATTTGTTTATATGTTGATTTGTCATTTCAGAGAAATTGCAGAAGCACTGATTTTAAGCCACTTTTAGAGAAGCTTTGGAACTTGACTGTTCCTGATGAACAACATTCAGTTGTAGAGAATTCAAACTTAAAGAAGTAGAAAAGGCTATAGATTGAAAGAACTTCTTTGATTTATTTTGGAGATGTTAACAACATTTGCATTGCTCTGTCTACTCATTTGTAAAACATGTACATTTGCTGAGTTCTGTATTCCACAAGTATTGTATACTTTCTAATTGCCAGATACTATTCTAGATAGTAGGGATTTACCTGTGAATAAAACAGATAAAAATATTTATTCTAATCCCACTAGATAAATAAGTAAAAAAATAGATTATTAGATTGTTATAGCTGTTACGGAGAAAAATAAAATGGAGAGGAAGATAGGAACTAAGAAAGAGTCCATGTTCTTTGATTCTTAGTTAGAGTGGTCAGGGAGGGGACATTTAGAAAGATTTAAGCAGGGGAAAAATTCCAGAGGATCTGAGCATTCCAGGCAGAAGGAACAGTAACTAGGAATGCCCTGAAGCACCAGCGTATCTGGCTTGTTTCTGGGATAGCTGAGTGGCTGGTGTGTCTGGGGTGGAATTAGTGGGGGTGAGTAGTAGGAAAGAGGGTCATATCTGTTCCAGGACAGCCTCCTAGGCATGGAGTGAGAGTTCTGGAGATGAAGGGAGGTGCTCATACCTTTTGAGTAGAGTCACTCAAATCCAGTAACAGTTTTCTCACTGACATTTTTCTCACTGACATTTAAATACAATAAGTCCCCTACATACAGACGAGTTCCGAGAGCGTGTTCGGTTAAGTCCAATTTGTTCATTAAGTCCAACAAAGTTAGCCTAGGTACCCAACTAACACAATTGGCTACATAGTACTGTACTAGAAAACAAATAAAAAAAATAAAGAGAACATTTTTACTCTTACAATACAGTACCTTGAAAAGTACAGTAGTATAGTACAACAACTGGCATACAGGGGCTGGCATGGAGTGAACAGCCAAGAAGAATTACTCACTGGAGAAGGGAGAGGAGGTGGGAGATGGTAGAACTGAAGGGGACTAACTGTATTTAATAAAGTAGGAAAATAAACCACAGGAATATACATTTTTCCTTTCCTCATGAGACTCAAAGCTCTTTTCATTTTGAATGGGAAAAAAAATCCTAGGAACAGGGTTTTAAAGTTTATTTTAATTAAAAAAAATTTCAACATCCTGAGTTCTGTTCTAAGTGTCCAAGAAGATGGACTTCATTTCTTCCAGGAAATTAGATCCAAGTTCAGGAAAAATTAGAATTGACACATGTTCTCAGGTGGATCCCTGCCCCACCCCTTGTTATTCCGCTGAAAGAGCTGGGCAGTGAGTGCTTTGGGATGCAGGGCAGGAAGAGCATGGTGGACTCAGAGAACTTTCAGGGAGGTATTTGAGTTCTTTGCTTTATTTTCTCCCAGGTGGGGAGAAGGTGTGGACTGGGGTGCAGAGATGTGTTGGGATGGTGAGTACGCCAGGCTGACTTGGCTGGAGCAGGGATTCTTTAAGGCAGAGTGGGTGGGAAATAAAGTTGAAAAAGTAGGTTGAGACTGTTTTTTAATTGAACAGACACTTCTGTGTGCGTACCTTGTGCCAGATGCTGGCCTAGATGCTTGTGATGTATCAGTGAGCACATGAGACAGAGATCCCTGTCCTTGGGAAACTTTGATAATGAGTGAAATATATAGTGGGAATTCCCTGGCAGTCCAGTGGTTAGGACTCTGTGCTTCCACTGCAGGGGGCATGGGTTCGATCCCTGGTCAGGGAACTAAGATCCTGCAGGCAGCGAGATGTTACCCAAAAAAAAAAAAAAAAAAAAAGAAAAGTGAAATATATAGTATGTTAGGTGGTAAGCATTATGGAAAACAGAAATGTAGGTCGGGGGATAAGAAATGTGTGGATGGGATGGAGTTACTGTTTTTAAAGAGGATATCAGGAGAGGCTTCATTGCAAAAGCATATTTGAGTAAAAAGATAAAGGAGGTGAGGGAGTTAGCAGGGTAGAAATCTGAGGGAAGAGCAGAGCTGGCAGAGGGACTAGCCATTGCCAAGTCCCTGAGTCCAGAGCCTGCCTGGCATGGATGAAGGCCATCACTGAGGCAGGTATGGCCAGTGCAGAGTGAGTGTGCGGGAGAGTCCTAGGCAGTGAGGTCAGACTCTTTGGAGGTCCTGGAGGTCTTTGTAAGGACTTTGATTTTTAATTTTGGTAAAAAAGGGTACTCTTGGGCGTCCCTGGTGGTGCAGTGGTTGGGAACCGGCCTGCCAATGCAGGGCACACAGGTTCGAGCCTTGGTCTGGGAAGTTCCCACATGCCGTGGAGCAACTAAGCCCGTGTGCCACAACTACTGAGCCTGCGCTCTAGAGTCCACAAGCCACAACTACTGAGCCCGCACAGCGCAATGAAGAGTAGCCCCCGCTCGCTGCAACTAGAGGAAGCCTGCGCGCAGCAACGAAGGCCCAATGCAGCCATAAATAAATAAATAAATTTATATATATATATATAAAAAAAGGTACTCTTGAAAGGTTTGATAGAGGAGTGATCCAATCTGGCTTTTTAAGTTTGAAAAGGTTTACTTCGGTTGCAGGATTTGGAATAAATTAAGGGTGGCTGGAGGAGGCAAGGGTAGAAGCAAAGGTAGATATTTTGGATTGAGATAGGCTTTGAGTGATAATGAAAAAAAGCATTCCTTTTTTTAAAATTAAAAAAAATTTATACAACTTTAAAGATTACTTTCCATTTACAGTTGTTAGAAAATATTGGCTATATTCCCTGCATTGTACAATACATCCTTGAGCCTGTCTTACACCCAATAGTTTGTATCTCCCACTCCCCTACCCCTATGTTGCCCCTCCCCAGCGCTACATTTTAAGCTGTATGTTCTTTCTTCACCTGTCAGTATACTAGAGTAATTAACATGTTTGACAGTTTATTTTATTTATTTATTTATTTATAAGTTTATTTATTTATTTTTTATAAGTTTATTTACTTATTTATTTTTGGCTGCATTGGGTCTTTGCGCATAGACGGGGGCGGGGAGGTGAGCAGGGGCTACTCTTCATTGCGGTGCGCAGGCTCCTCATTGTGGTGGCTTCTCTTATTGCGGAGCATGGGCTGTGGGTGTGCGGGCTTCAGTAGTTGTGGCACTCGGGCTCAGTAGTTGTGGCTCGTGGACTCTAGAGGGCAGGCTCAGTAGTTGTGGCGCTCGGGCTTAGTTGCTCCGCGGCATGTGGGATCTTCCCGGACCACGGCTTGAACCCGTGTCCCCTGCATTGGCAGGCGAATTCTTAACCACTGCGCCACCAGGGAAGCCCTATGCCATTTCATTTGATCTTCCTTTTGTAGAAATGAATGCAGTTTTCCATTACCAGGGAGGGCTAAATGAGGAAAGCTGAGCTAGGAATAACTGTAACTGATTATTATTTTATTTTTATTTTTAATTAAAAAAATTTTTTTTTTGTAACTGAGTCGTGCAGCACGCAGAATCTTACTTAGTTCTCCGACCAGGGATCAAACCCGAGCCCCGTGCAGTGGAAGTGTGGAGTCTTAACCACTGGACCGCCAGGGAGGTCTCTGTAACTGATAAATTAATACTTCCAACCTTCCAGCCCAGTGGTATTCAGACTTTTCATTTGTGTATTCCCTAAAAGAACAAAAAGCACATACTGTGTATCCTCTCACTCATTTAAGTTGACATCTGAAATCTTTCATAGTGAATTTAGACAATTACAAAAGATTTAATTTTTTGCTTTTTAAAAATTATTGTGTTCTTGCTAAAACCTTAAAACTATAGTTTTTTTCTTACACAATTCATAGAAAACATTCATCACATGACCTGATTGGCAAAGCTGGTCCTCACTGTGAAGCCAAATAGGCAAAATCAGTCTTAATTTCTGTCAGGAAAAGCTCGGTGTCATTTTTCTGTTCAAATAATTGTTATGTAAACACCTTCAGTCCTGTCTCACTTTTTTGTTGTTGCTGTTTTATAATTTTATTTGACAATCAGTGGTTAGTTCTCATCCATATTGACTATAGGTTTTTCAAAGTGGTGACAGGTACTTAGGTAACCAACGTATAGAGCTTGTTTGGTGAATCTTCAGCTTCATGTTTTCTGGACAACTGCACAACCACACGTGGATACAGTATGGGACATTCCATAACCCTTTGGCCGAGACAGCTTTGTTGAAACTGTTGTCACTGTGCACATCTGGAGTTCCTGTCTCCTTCATGGCAGATTTCTGGATCTCTTTCAGTGCCTGAGGGGCACGCTTCTTGAAACCCACTCCATGGGTGCGCTTGTGAATGTTGACAGTGGATTCTCTGGTCACTACCTCAGTGATGGCAGAACGGCCCCTCTCACCATCCTCCTTGCTGGAGGCATTTTGCTGGGCCCAGAATGGAAAGGTGTCTCATTTCCAAATTCACATTATTAGATGGATAGATAGGTGAGGTTTGGAGCTGTGCCAGGAGTCTGTTACCTGAACGAAATAAGGTACAATGTAAGTTAGTTACTATTCCTTTGTTTGCTGTCCCAGAGGTTATTTTATACCCTGGGGAAATGCTAATTGTAAGATTCTGGAAGTAAAGTGAGAGAAGTGAAGTTGTAAGGGGTGGGGGATGGGAAGGAGAAGTAGCAGATCACAGTTCTCAGATCAGCTTGAGGAGAGAGTACAGTGGAAGCTGAAGATTTGTAAACTGATTCCCCTTAACTGATTCTAATCCTCTGAAAAGTCTTGTTCCTCCAGGGCTCCTGTGCTTTAGTTTGAAAACAGCTGCTCTAGCCTTTTTGACACTGCCTGGATATTTGGCTGGCTATGTGAGAATGTTAGACTATCCCTTGTCTGTACTCCTTAGGATATTATAACTTTTTCTTTAGTAGGAAAATGTTCTTTTCTTTCAGGAAAGGTGGAAGAGAAAAACTATGCTACACAAGAACTAGGTGATCTGTACTAGGATGTCAGGGAGAGTCATGGGAGGTTGATGGCAGTGGGGACAAAGCACATACAGATGATCTACAGTGTATCTGCATGTGATACCAATGATTTTTCAGTAGAGCTGAATGTGGATCCTGTCTCCATTGCTTCATATTCTTAAAGACCTTGTGACCTCCTCCACCCCACAACCCGGCTCAGGGTTTGATTGTTGTAACATTTGTGGTGCTTAGGAGCAAGGATAAGATAAATTCTTTTTTTTTTTTTTTGGCTACGTTGGGGTTGGGTCATCGTTGATGTGCATGGGCTTTCTCTATTTGCAGAATGTGGGGCTACTGTTCGTTGCAGTGCGCAGGTTTCTCATTGCGGTGGCTTCTCTTGTTGCGGAGCACAGGCTCTAGGTGCGTGGGCTTCAGTAGTTGTGGCGCGTGGGCTCAGTAGTTGTGGCTCGTGGGCTCTAGAGTGCAGGCTCAGTAGTTGTGGCGCAGGAGCTTAGTTGCTCTGGGGCGTGTGGGATCTTCCCGGACCAGGGCTCGTACCCGTGTCCCCTGCATTGGCAGGCAGATTCTTAACTACTGCGCCACCAGGGAAGTTGAAGGTAAATTCTTTAGATTAAAAAAAAACCCAATGCTCAATTTTAATAATTAAAACTCTATGTTCTAAAAGATTTACTTAAGATAGGATATATACTTTTCATGAATTGGAATGCTTAAAAAATAGTAGTTATGGGGGCTTTTCTCATGGTGCAGTGGTTGAGAGTCCACCTGCCAGTGCAGGGGATGCAGGTTCAATCCCTGGTCCAGGAAGATCCCACATGCCGCAGAGCAACTAAGCCTGTGCGCCACAACTGCTGAGCCTGTGCTGTAGAGCCCGCAAGCCACAACTACTGAGCCCAGGTGCCACAACTACTGAAGCCCATACTCCTAGAGCCCGTGCTCCTCAACAAGAGAAGCCACCAGAATGAGAAGCCCACGCACCACAATGAAGAGTAACCCCTGTTCGCCGCAACCAGAGAAAAGCCCACGCACAGCAACAAAGACCCAATGCAGCCAGAAACAATAATAATAATAAAAAAATAGTAGTTATGGAATGATAGAAAGACAGTATTGTATTTATGATCAATGGTTATGAAAAGTAGAATTACTACTAATACAAGAATTTTGGCCATCAAGTGTTGTATGCGTTCCTGAAAAATTCTCAAATAAAAGAGTTTATGGGAAAATATCATTAGCCCCTCAAAATCTATGCAACTTCGTAAGCAGGTGCTAATGAAAACAATGATTGGCATCTTGGGGGACAACTTGGATAGCCTGGGCAGGCAGGCTGGGCGCTGCCCCAGGGGACATTAAAAATGCATGGACAGAGTTGACTGGAACTGCTGAAGTGATGGAGATGGTGTGGGCTGCCGTCGAGGAGGTGCAGGAGGCAGTGCAGTCCTGCCATTATTTGGGAGCTGCGCTAGCCTGGAGGTGTACCTTTCTGGAGAGGGAGCCCAGGTACAGATGCTAATTTTTAATTTTCTTAAAATAGAGCTAAAAGGACTGCAGCCGCTGAGCCGAGGGATGTTTCTTGCTGAAGATTATAATTCTTTCCTCATTAATCTGGCGCCCCTAATTTACAAAAAATCCCATGTGAAACCATGCAGCTCCTGTGATATCCTAGTCATATATGAGTTAATTGATGTTCCAGAAATGTGTTATAGCAGAACAGATTATATTCTAGAGCAGACAGGTAATTTTTCCCCCTTGACCCTGGGACTTAGATCTTCATGTGATTAATAGAAGCTCTAATTATAAAGACGTAGTGATACATAGCCTTGGTGTCTCTGGGTTCAGAGCTACAAACCATTTCTAGGATTTCAGCTCAGAGTTGAACATGATCATTGCTGGTTTCAGCAGCAGGCTTTTTTGTTTGTTTAGTTTTTAAAGAGTTCGTCATCAAGTTGTTCTAAAATCAATTTCCATACTTAAGTATGACCAACACTACAGAAAGCTCAGAGAATGGGTTTTGCTTGCTAACAGTAACCTCTGATGCTGATGTGATATCCTTTACTATAGCCCAAGAATATCAAAGTGGCTGACTTACACAGGACTATAACCATATCATTATCTTCTACTTGCTTTCATTTATGGCAACTAGGAAAGCATCAAAAGTGATATATTTGGTAAAAATAAGCTTTCTTTTTTTTTTTTTTTTTTAATTTTTGGCCATGCCACGCAGCTTGCAGGATCTTAGTTCCCCAACCAGGGACTGAACCCGTGCCCTCGGCAGTGAAAGCACGGAGTCCTAACCACTGGACCACCAGGGAAGTCCCAAAATAAGCTTTCTTAACATTTCTTTTGGTGATGGTCTCTAGTTTTTCGAGGTCAAGGGACAAAACCTGCAGTAATATGAAAGAGTCCTTTTTGGAGCATCACTCAGCAGCTGACACCTGCTTTCCCTTAGAGCTTTGATCGCTTTTCACCAAACAGCCTATGGTAATACTTTGTCAGATACTTTGTTTTCTTTTAAGATGATTCCTTAAAAAAATTAAATTTATCAAAACTTTTGAATATTTCTGAGGATAAAAGTAGCTTTTTAGAGTTAGTTTTACAAAAGGAATTTGACTAATAGAAGATTGGATTGTTTTAGATGACATTTTAGCTTTGTTTTTTGATGTGACCAGGGCCATCAGAGACTGAAAACATTGAAATTAGACTAGTGAAGAGGAATAAATCATACCCACTGGGACAAAGGCCCCTGCCCTTTTCCCAATGAGGAGCTACTTTTGGTTTCTGCAAAGTCTTGCGAATAGGTTGCTAAAGTAGGCGGTGATAGTACGGGGTTACTGGTTAGGGCAGGAAATGTTAGTTACCGTGGTCTTACTTCTGATGTACTGTATTTAACTTTAAAGCATTTCCTCTTTTTTTTTTTTTTTTTTTTTTTTTTAAGTTGCTGAGAAAAGCACTGGGGATGGCCAATCCCTTGTATGGGCAAAAAGTCTTTATTTTTTTTTTTTTTTCCTGTCTAACTGGGAACTTACCAGCTCATGATTAGCTGGGGATCCCTGTTAAAGAAAACAGCAAACAGCACACAGATATATGGTTTCACATCTATTTGCTTTTAATCCATTGGACCCATAAAGTATTTATGTTATGTTCAGGTTATAAATAACCTCTGATTGTTCACTCAGCCCTTGAACAAACAATTATCGGCAGTGCCTGCACAATCCTGGCACATTATCTGCTCAGTTCTTGAATGGTTGATGAAGTGCCTGCTTTGTCTAACAATGCACTACAACTGGAAGCAAAGAGCAGCCGAGGCGTTCACTCTCAAGCACTTAAAATTCAGTGGTAGAGACAGTTACATACACACAAAACAGAAAAGACATATTTTTTAATTTTTGAGGTTTTTGGTTTGTTATAGTCTGGGTTTCACTAGCTTTATTCTATGTTTCTTGAATCACGGTTCCCCCTCTAAAACATAAACGTGATTAATCTTGGTACAGCTGCTGATACTTATACAAACAGCAGTAAGGGCTTGGTAAATGGAAAGATTACTCTATCATTTTGTGTATTACCTTCCAATATATGTGTATTATATAACACTGAATATTTACATTTTCTCTGTGTGTGTGTGTGTGTGCCTCAGTGTCTCAAAGAGAAGATTACATTAAGGATGATTGAGAAGTGGTACTTAAATGCCCTCTCCAAGCAAGTGGGATCCTAACGTTAATCCAGGAAGGGATTTCATTTTATGGAGAAGAAACTCAGGTCCAGAGAGGTTGTGATGCCTTAGGATTATACTATAAATAACAAGTTAATAGCAGGGTGACCTTGGGCAATTTCCAAACAGAGGTCTGAGTCATAATGTTAAGTGCCCAAGCCCTCAGATAATAATTTCAATAAAGATTATATTACCTTTTGTTGCAGAATAGATTTGATTCCAAATTTTTATATCAACCCTGAAAGGTAGGTGATGTGTGTCCCTAAACCATAGATAAGGAGACTAGTGATCAGAGAGTTTTTGAAACAACCAGGGATTGGCAGAATTGCAGCTCAACCCTAGGTCTCTTCCAGTGCCATGGTGATTCCAGTATCCATTTCTTGTACTTCAGTGTGTCAAGGATACTTTAAACTTTGAGAGGTGTGTTAAAGAGCGCAGTGGATTGAGAAATCCACTCAAGTACCCAGATAGCAAATAATAGCTGTTATATTCTAAATGGTGTACGCTTAGCTCTGTTTGTGAGAACATTTCTAAGAAGATGAAGGTCACATGTTCCCCAACCTTGCAAATGTCACAATAAAACTGCTGTTTTGAATGGTGCCAAGCATAATCTCAGGGAGTATTCCACTCAGTGTATTGGAGCTATTTCAGCTACATGGCTAAAATTGCTTAAGTCGCATTTGTAGAAAGTTACTTATTAAAAGGCACTTTTTTGCATGTTTTGCAAGGTGATTATTAAGGCTAGTAGAAATTCCTCATGGTCCCATTGTTTACTTGTTCATTTAATATGAGTTTCACTGTATAGTTAAGTCAGTTTTAAATAGTCTCTTATTTGGGGGGGAGGGATTAATTGGGAATTTGGGATTAACAGATCAACAACAAGGACCTATTGTGTAGCACAGGGAACTATAATCAGTATCTTGTAATAACCTATAATGGAAAACAATCTACAAAAGAATATATGTATATCTGAATCACTTTGCTGTACACCTGAAACATTGTAAATCAACTATACTTCAGTAAAAAAATATTCTCTTATGGTTGAGAGCTTTAGGATAATTTTGGGGAATAATTTTGAAATTTAATTGTATAGAAAACTTACTTTTAGAGGCTTCTTTAATTATTGTGTTTCTGGAAATACTTAGGAGAAGTGGGATCAGAATACAGAAACTGTTTTTTGAGGGAAATAGAATTAAAAGTTAAATTTAATAAGTGGCTCTGGGTAAAAGTTTAGGTTTATTGTTATTATTGTTATTATTTTGAGTAGCTAATAATTGGCATTTGCATCTAGGTGCAAGTGACTTTTGGTAATTTTCTGTTTTCTTGGTCAGAATTGAGAGTTGTTTATTCTGTTTCTGAGAGCTAAGATTTTCTGTTTATTTCCTAGTAGCAAATTAGATCCAGTGATGCCTAACCCAAACTTTGCCAGGGAAAAAGATCCTTCAAATAAAACAGTTTTTAGTCTAGTACTATATGCAGTTCCATTTTCCTTTACAGTTCTTACTTATTAAAAAAATAAGTAAGACTTATTAACTATTCAGGCATGCAATAAAAAAACCCATAAAGAATAATATAATGAAGTGTGCCCATACCACCAACTACTGATGAAAAACATGCATTTGAAGACCCTTTGTGCCCCTTCTCACTTGATCTCCCTTCTTCCTCTTCCCATTTCACCCCACTAAGTAACCACTATCCTGAATTTATCATATATAATTGCCATTTATTTGTTATTACTCCACATGTATGCATCACAGCATAATGCTGTAGAAAGTCATGAACTCTAGTGTCTAATATTTTAACCAGGCAAAACATCTTTTCAAGTTTTGATAAGTTCTAGGGACTTCCCTGGTGGTCCAGTGGTTAAGAGTCTGCGCTTCCATTTCAGGGGGCACAGGTTCGATCCCTGGTGGGGGGACTAGGATCCTGCATTCCTTTGGTGTGGCCAAGAAAAAAAAAAGTTTTGATAAGTTCTTGTTTCACTTGGAAAGATGTCCTGATTTTATATGCATATAAAAGATTAAAGGTTTGACAATTTAGTGTTCACAAAATTGAGCCTAAGTTTCAGATTCCTGTCTTATAGTAGAACAATCTCTGTTAAGCTAATTTATGCATGTTAACTGATACATGCTCCATACTAAATAGAAGAATTATAGTGCCATAAAGAGTACGTAATATAATCATTCAAATGACTGTTTTTAGTAATTCTTACTTGAATTTGAGCCAATGACCTGAAGATTATTATCATACCATTTCATTTGCTTTGTGTATACATTCGTAAGTCTTACCTAAAAGCTGTTAAAAAACCCAAAAAGCATCTTGAAAATATAGTATTGCTTAGAAACAGATTTTGGTTTTCTTTGCTGTAGTTGCTTTAGAGTTTGTTGGTCACAGTAATATGTGGAATACGTAGAAAGCACCACAGTGAATCTAGAGTCAAATAACATTTCTTAAGCAATTCCTTTATTCATCAAATATTTATTAAGTGTGTGTTATGTTAGATGTTGGAGATACAAAAATGATTAGACATTGTTCCTATGTTCAAGGAGTTGATAATCTGGATGAGATAAATATCAGTACATCTACAAATAGGTAATGTCAGGTGATATGAGTAAAGAACTTGATGAGCATTAGGGAATAGTTAATTCTGCCAGGACGTTGGGGTAAGAATAGAAAAAGTATGAGTGCTAGGGAGAGCCTCATACGAGAGGAGATGACTAGCTGAGCTCTAAGAATGTTTAGGTTTTACTTGGAGGAATAGGACTTTTCGTACAAAGGAAGATATTATAGTGTAATGGTTAAGAACACATTTTAGGAGTTTGACTTGGTTTGGAATTGGCTCCATTGCTTACTCTGATTTCGGGATATTACTGAAGGGCTAAACACAGTGCCGTGCGCACACTAGACAAAATGAAAGCTGCCACTGCTGTTATCCTTAGTCACATTATTAAACCGTAATCAAAGGCAGAGCAGTATGAAAATATAGAACATTGTTTTCTGAGACTCGTGTAATATGGCATGAGTAGGATGTATGTTTGTTGGGGGATGACTTGGAGTGTTGGGAGGTATGATGGAAAAGCAGCATGGTACAGTTGACCCTTGAACAAGCAGGGGTTAGGGGTGCTGACCCCTGCATAGTTGAAAATCTGAGTATAACTTTTTACGGTCGGGTCCTCTGTATCTGTGGCTCCACATCTGCAGATTCAATCAACCATGGATTGTGTAGTGCTGTAGTAGGTATTTATTGAAAAGAATCCACGTATAAGTGGGCCTGTGCAGTTCAAACCCATGTTGTTCAAGGGTCAACTGTAGATGCTTTTGGTCCCCACCTTGATCCCCTTTGCCAGCTGATGTACTTCTCCCTTGCTGCTGGGAGTGTTGTCTGCTACAGCCTTCTAGCTTCCCCCTTCTCCAGACTATTGTCCTTGGCCAAGGCAGCTGTCTCGCCCAGGTGGTTTTTCCTCAGCCTATCGCACAGCCAGTGATTGACAGATTAAGGGATACAAAAGATCAGGCCTGTTGCCTCAAAGCAACACCAATATGTGGTACAATTCATGCTCCAGAGTGCCCTGTGAGAGCTGAGCTCCTGAACCTCCTCAGCTTTTCCCCCTGCTCTGTTCTGTTCTGCTCACTCCCCTTCTGATAAAACTCCCTTCAGAATAGCTTATACAAGAATCCCTGTTCCAGCCTCTCAATTCTTGTCTACTTCTTGCACTCCAACCTAAGACCAGGTACTTGAGCTAGATTGGAAAGGTCCTCAGATTCTTGGCTTAGAATTCCAAGTGCTATCCTAGAGGCATTGGGAAGCATGCATTTTAAAATGTAAAGAGAGACATGGAAAATAGCCAGAGGCCTAAAGTGGGAGCTTTTAAGTGATTAAGTAAGGAATGATAAATACCTCAATCATTTATCATTGATAAGGGTAGGGGAACATGAGATAAAAGTCATTTGTTGTGTGGTTGGAAAGAATGGAGAAGTCTTAAATAATTTGAATTTGGGGAGAAGGAATCAAAGCAATTTTTAGATTGAGTGACTAGGCAAATAGTTAATCTATAGTTATATCAGATAGTGTGTCAACAATTTTCAAATCATTGGAAAATAGGACCTATAGGAAGAAGTAGTTTTGGAGAAAGGTAATGAGTTCAGTTTTGACTCTGTGAATTTAAGCCTGTCATAGGTGGAAATGTCCAGTATCATAGGAAATACTTGTCTGCAGTATAGAAGGTGGGGTCAGGTCAACAACATTAAGGTGGTTGTTTAAGTTATAAGTGTGTGTAGGCCCAAGACAAATCATTGGGAACTCCATTTATCATTTAGAATCCTTTCAACTGCAAGTATGACAAAGAATATCTAAAGGTGGTTTATGGGTAAAGGGCGTATGTATTGGCTTATGTACCTGAAAATCCAGTGGTAGGGTGGATTCAGGCCATTTGATCAGGGTTCTAGCTCCATTTTTCTGCGATTATTTTTGTTCCGCCACCTTCATCTGTCAACTTTGTTCCGAGTTTTGATTTCCTCATGGAGGCAAAGTGACTCCAGTGATTCCAGGATTCTATCAGCAAACTGCATATTTTAGAAGGAGAATCTGTGTTCCTGGATTCCTGGCAGAACTCCTAAACTTTGAGCTGGTTGATCAGATTTGGGGGGTGGGCATTTGTAAAAAGAGAAGATCTTAACTGGTTCAGATCAGTCAGGGCTTATCCCTGGAGTTGGGATAGGTGTTAGGCCCACCCAAAGAGCACGGCTGCTGTACTAGCAGGAGGGCTGGAGTGGATGTTTGGGAGAAAAGCACAAAATTAACTCTAATCATCTTACACATTAGTGGCAGACAGGGAAAAAGAGCCAGTGAACTAGGAAAATGGTGCGAGAGAAGGGAGGAGAGCACCAGAGCAGTACCTCAGCCCAGAGGTGAAGGAGTTTTGAAGAGGAAAGATGAAAATAGTGTCAATTCAGATAGCCATTGGATTTGGTAGGAGGTCGTTTGTGCCCTGAGAGCAGTGTCTATAGCCTGGAGAGGTAGAAGGCAGATGGTTGTGTGGGTGATGAGTAATGATATGGAAGCAAGTTTGTACTTTTTTTTTTTTTTTTAAAGAAATTAAGTGGTGAATACAAAGTGGTTGTTTAAGAAAGAACTGGATTAAGGGAGGCTAAAAAGTAAATTAAAAAAATGGTCATAGGGCTTCCCTGGTGGCGCAGTGGTTGAGAGTCTCCCTGCCAATGCAGGGGACACGGGTTCGAGCCCCAGTCCGGGAGGATCCCACATGCTGCGGAGCAGCTAGGCCTGTGAGCCACAACTACTGAGCCTGCGCTCTAGAGCCCGTGAGCCACAACTACTGAAGCCCGCACGCCTAGAGCCCGTGCTCCGCAACAAGAAGCCCGTGCACCGTAACAAAGAGTAACCCCCACTCGCTGCAGCTAGAGAAAGCCGGTGCCCAGCAACAAAGACCCAACTCGGCTAAGTAAATTAAAAAAAAAAAAAAAAAAAAAAAAGGTCATGGGAGAACTACCCACATCTGACGTCTGCAACTCTACCAGTGCACATCTCCTTCCTGCAAACACCCTCCCTCTTGTGAAGTTCTTCACAGGGAGAGCAGCACCAACCCAGGTACCCCCAACAGGGTCATCGGTTTCGCCCCAGATGTGACACTGGCCTCTGCCGCCATATGCAGTGACCCATTTCCAAAGTCCTGTCCATCTTCTTCATAAATCCCGCTTCAGGATATCCCTGTGTCCAAATTGTCCTGGTCACCATTCTGGGCACTGTGAGGGACACTGAAGGACTAAGAATGTCCACTGTGGCTGTCTCCCTGTCACCAAGGCCCTTCCTCCTAACCTCCTTACCCATCACCCAGCTGCTCCTCCTACCCCCAGAAAAATGTAACTCACCAAATAATGGTTGTTAATCAGCAAGAACTTGCCCTCGCCACCTTGGGACCCACACTTGACCAACCTTAGCTTAAAAGCTAAGACTGAATGCAGGCTGACCCCTCCCATGAAAACTGTAAAATCCCACTATAAAATCAATATGATTTTTTTTTAAGGCCGTGCTGTGCAGCATGTGGGAATCTTTTTTTAAAAAAAATATTTATTTATTTATTTGGCTGTGCCAGGTCTTTAGTTGCGGCATGTGGGATCTTCATTGCAGCGTGCGGGATCTTTAGTTGCAGCATGTGGGATCTAGTTCCCTGACCAGGGATCGAACCTGTTCCCCCTGCATTGGGAGCGTGGAGTCTTAACCACTGGACCACCAGGGAAGTCCCCAAATCATTATGATTTTAATTTCATTTAAAAAAAATTATGGGAGACTTTTCACCCATGTTTGCCAGATGAGGGGAATGAACTTAGGGTCTGAGTCAGGTTTGAGCTGTGGCTCTAAAGACAGCTTCTTGTGTGACCCTGGACAAGTCACCTCAGTGTTTTGTCAGTCTCTGATGAGTACTAGTGAATAAACATTTCACAGGAAAGCCGTAAAGGTCAAGCAAGATAATACATAAAAGAGGTTTGTCAACTAAACTGTTATACAAATATTAGCTGGTAGTAATCACATTGTTTATTTAAACCCTATATTCTCATAAAGGAATGTAAGGTATTATAGAACTACTAGTATGTAGAGCTGAAGGTATGTAAGACAGGAGGTGGGGGAGGAGGGGAGAGAGAGAATATGAATGAATGAATGAATGAATGAATGCATAAAACAGTCCCAGTTCAGAAGGAGTTATTCCCCTTAGCATGACTCTGCAAAGCAAAAAGCCCTCAGGTTTTACATAACTTTTGTTAGCAGTATTTCTTGTGGCCCAAGAGGAGGGCTCCTTGTTGACTTGCATATATACAGTTTATTTATTTTTTATAAATTTTTTTATTTTTATCTTTATTTATTTTTGGCTGCGTTGGGTTTTTGTTGCTGCATGCGGGCTTTCTTTTGTTCTGGGAAGCAGGGCTACTCTTCTTTGCAGTGCGAGGGCTTCTCATTGCTGTGGCTTCTCTTGTTGTGAAGCACAGGCTTTAGGTGTACGGGCTTCAGTAGTTGCAGCATGCAGGCTTCAGTAGTTGTGGCTCACGGGCTCTAGAGCGCAGGCTCAGTAGTTGTGGCGCATGGGCTTAGTTGCTCCACGGCACGTAGGATCTTCCTGGACCAGGGCTCGAACCCATGTCCCCCACATTGGCAGGTGATTTCTTAACCACTGTGCCACCAGGGAAGCCCCCTATACAGTTTACATTCCTTTTGGAATGCGGAGAAAGGACCACAGTGCAGAATGTTTATGGTTTAGGTTATCAAGGTGGCTTTTATTTGATGTTGTTGCAAAGTTTAGTGATAATAATAATAATGAATGTTTAATAGTAGCAGCTATTATCAGTTTATGTCACTAGTATATGATTGATCTTATCTTTGGCTCTAAAGCCAATATCTTAGCCACATTCTAGTTTAAATAATTCTAAAATTCTTGGATCAGACATTCTTATTGTTCAAGCTTGTAGACCTTTTGCAGTCATTGAATACTGTACAATTTTATTCCTATACGTTTCTGTTTCTTAGATTGAACAGAGTCACTTTCTCTGCTTCATTTTAAGCAGGCTGATGTTTTGAAATGTAATAGGGAGAATAATAGTATGCACCATGTAAGGTGACGGTGAAGACAAAATGAGCTTAAAAAACTTAGAATGGTGTTAGGCATAGTTAAGGTTAGTGGCTGTAATTATAGTTATTAGTTCTTTATAAATACTTGGTAGGTATGAGAAAGCATTAAATGAATGGGTACTTCTACATAGAACAATTGTTGAAAAAATGTGGGGATTTAGGTTTGGATAAACTGAGAAAAAGTAAATGAAGTTTCCTTAACTACAACTTAGATTCCATGCTGGTTTCCATCGTGGGGATGGCACTGTACACAGGATATGTCTTCATGCCTCAGCACATCATGGCGATACTGCACTACTTTGAAATTGTACAATGACCAAGATGTGACCAAAATCAAGAAGTTCTTTAGGGAAGAGCCACCGTCTGAAGTTGGAACGAGACTTCATCAGATGTCATAAGAAACTCTACTAGATGTCAACATAACCAACCCAACCCTCTGCATATAAAGACTAAAATTTATGAGTAGAACAGGAAAACAATCCTGACTCATGTGTTGTGTTCTTTATTTTTAATTTTAAAAGAGGCTCTTGTATAGTAGTTTTTGTCTATTTTAACATTGTAGTCATTTGTACTTTGATATCAGTATTTTCTTAACCTTTGTGACTGTTTCAATATTACCCAGTGAAAGCTTTTCTTAATGTAACTTTGAGTACATTTTAATTGCCTTCTATTTCTAAAACCCAAAGTCATTAGTTGGGCTTTACCGTTCTTGCTATCATATGGCATACATACCTGCCTGGATATATTTCTACTCTTGACCAAAGTTTTGTAAGAAAAAATTCAAGATTTGGGACAGGGGGCTGGGGAGGGAGGATATTTTATTGAGAACTATTTACAAAAGACTTATCTGTAAGTTTGAACTCAGGAGTACAGTTTTAGCTATCTGGACTCTACTCTTAACAGCTTTTACTTTAAAACTATTAAAGTGTTTCTTAACAATGAAAAAGAAAGATCTTGCTGAAGTTAAAATAAGGAACATTTCACCTTTTAAATATTTAATTTGTGTGTGGACTCATTTCCAGAAAACTTTGGTGATAGTTCTTGTGACAAATGGTGGTGAAGTAGCATTATTATGTAATGCTTATATATTGTAGAGTTTTTAATAGAAGGTAAATCAGTTTTCTCTGAGGGCCATTAGTAACAATGTACTTCCTTAAATTTAGTGTCATGATTGTAATGGGTGCTGCAAATGCATTTGCACATTGTAATATGATGAGATGAATTGTTAAAAACTATAGCAAAAAGAAATGTAAACTTGGTTAAAATCTTCTCACTCTTTGTATTGCTTTTTTTTTTTAAAAAAGATTTTTATTCCTTAAATGTAAAATGACTACCTAATTTTTTGATGTAAACTCATTAAATTCAAAGAGAGAAAAATCAGCTGATGTAGCAGTATTTTTTTTTTTCTCGTTGGTTAGATGTTGATCTAATATTTATACTTCTGGGTTGATTGCTGTGGACAGATAAGCAGTAAGTATATCTTAACATGTCTTTCAACATAAAAGTATCGCTAATTTTAAAAATTAGACTTTTTTTAACATACCTCCCAGAATGTTTGCTATTTAAAAAAACAAAGTAAGTACTTTTGGCCCCAAATTGTATGGATTAGACTTTTGAAGTGTTTTCTAGTCCAGAGGTACTAAGTAATATATAAAAGTCTGGTAGTTTTAGAGAATCAATTTATATCATTACTATTAGGGAGGGTGAGAATAATATATAAGTATTTAGTTTTGAAGTGCTTAAAAGTAGTTGGATATGGTTATGTCTGTTTATGGCATAATTATAGTATTCACACTATCTCAAGCAAAATAATGAATATGAGGATTTAAGTCTGGATTTGTTCAATTAATGCTTAAATTTGGCTTTCCTCCATTGACATCCCTCCTCCCCTCCTTAACCACTGACAAGTAGATTCTAAGTCTGGATCTCTGGTGAGTTGAAGACAGGAAAAGTCAAGAATCACTAGTTTAGATGTGTATCCAGATTATCTATGCTAGCCCTCTACTCAGAAATCTTTAATTCATCCTAACTCTGCTGAAATCCATTAAATCACTGTTGTATTTAATGGTTGTTACAAAACACTGGCCTGTGAGATAGATAGAAGATAAGTTCAGCCTTACAGAGAATCTTGAGAAGAGTCAAAGAGAAATAGGAGCAGGTCCACTGGTAGGTAATCAGGGAAGCATATCCTCACCCACTGATGCAAGGGTCTGGTCTATTTGTCAGTAAATAACAAATGGGGAGATCATTTAACTTTATCTGTTTACAAGTGGGCATTAGACAGTTCTCTATAGGTCGCTTATGTTTCAGTATGTCTTCTGAACAGAGATACTGACTGCCTTTTTTCTGGAATATTTTTCTAGGATGTTTGTATGATAGAGAAGATAGAGAAGAGATAATGTCTCCCTCCAGAACAAAGGGCAGGTTTGCTTAGAGCCTTGGAATATAAAGATCATCTCCTTCTGAAGCAGTGGGCACTATAAAAGATTTGGGTTCCCTGTGCTCAGGGTTCCTCTCCTGTAAAGTGACCCTCTGCATGTATAGGTGTCACCTGGCCTTCTTTACATTGTCCTGAGGGAATTGGAGCTTGGAAACCAAAACAAGAAAATGGTACTTTGACTATTTCTTTTTTTTTTCTTTTTAAATTAATTATTTATTTTTGGCTGTGTTGGTTGGGTCTTCGTTGCTGTGCGTGGGCTTTCTCTAGTTGCGGTGAGCGGGGGCTACTCTTCATTGCGGTGCGCAGACTTCTCATTGTGGTGGCTTCTCTTGCTGTGGAACACAGGCTCTAGGTGTGCGGGCTTCAGTAGTTGTGGGATGCGGGCTTCAGTAGGTGTGGCTCATGGGCTCTAGAGCGCAGGCTCAGTAGTTGTGGCACATGGGCTTAGTCGCTCCATGGCATGTGGGATCTTCCCGGCCCAGGGCTTGAACCTGTGTTCCCTGCATTGGCAGGTGGATTCTTAACCACTGTGCCACCAGGGAAGCCCCTACTTTGACTGTTTCTGTAAGTAATTAAGTCCTTTGTGTCTGACCTTGGAATCTCATGTCTTCTGGCAGTACCCACAAAACTGTGCCAGACTAACTTGTTAGCTTGCAGACCCTTCACAGTTCTTGACAGTTTTGGTGGTGAGAATGTGACAAAGAGACGTGGTCTCCTAGAAGAGAAAGGATCATAGCCCCACAGGGCAGATTCAGAGATGAGACATACCCTGGTATCCAGCAGTAAATGCTCTTGCTCAAGTATCAGGTGGGTTAGGGGAACCAGGGTCCTCCGCTGTCCTACTTGTTAATTAATCATTAGAGTCTGAGCGGTGAGAAAGATGATTGAAACAAGCTGCCTGCACAGTGCCTTAGTGGTTGGGCATGCTCCTCAGGGCAGGTGGAAGAAGGAATCTTAGAGTAATGGGATGGCTCTAAAGATAATGTAGCTGTGGCTGCTAAGCCAAGGAACCCCCAAAACAGAAATAAATGGTGACAGCAGTGAGGGGCATGTTATTCAGTAGAGACCTTTGGGTGGTCTGAAACACTCCACATTTATTCAGGTGAACTGAATGCAAAACCTTGCTAATGGGCTCAGAGCTGCTCTCTCCCTCTGTGCCCCCTTCTCTTCTATCCTGGCTTCAGTTTCATTAAGGAGGAAGATGATCAAAGGTGAGACTCAGTGCATCCTGCCTTAGTATGCTGGGGAGCTTCACAGAGGGGAGAGAGTCAAACTTTCATGGCTCCATTGGATGTAGTTACCCAAGTCATTATCCTACCCATTCCTGTGGGAGGAGGGCACCAGAATTCAACTAGTAGAGTTTGGGCAATTTTTTGCAGTGGAGAACGGAAATTTATGTGACCCTGTTGGGTGCAGCCGTTTGGGCCTATTCAGTGTACTGCTGTAGCTTACACTGGTGAATGTGTAATGAGTATTGATGTTTACAGGTCTGTGCTATCAATGCTTGTCAGTGCCAGAGGTGACACTCATGTTCGGGAAGAGATGTATGTAGAGAAATACTAGTACCTTTGGATCCCCACAACCCAAATGACCCCTTTGAGCTACAAGTCTCTATGACTAATGGTCTAACCATTTAGAGTCTGGCAAAAAGAGGCATCTTCCATCTGAGGTGCTCCTTGGATATTTGGACTCCTGGGCCCTCTTGTCCCCTGGTAGTGGCTCTCCTTTCGTAAACAGCTAGGAACTTGCTACTGGGCTGTTCTTGGAACCGACTCATGGAAGCCTTTTGACTCTCCGGCATGATAGTTTCATTTCAGGGTGAGTCAGCTGGACTCAAACAGGATGGGGAGGCCAAACCAGCCTCACTGTCAGAGGGAAATGCTGTATTCCAGCGTGCAGCTGACCGGGCTCCAGTAGCGTCTCAGCTTTACATGTAAAAGGGGCAGCCCTCCCTCTGGGAATACTTTACCTCTTGTTCTGCTGCCTGAAGCAAAACTGCTGGTTCAATGGGGACCTCGGTTCACAGAGATTACCCTGAGTGCTAAGGTCTACTTCACTGATGGTTTGGCTAAGCTTAAACCTGATGGTATCTGCTGACCTTCTGCTACTATTCAGCCTCAGTGTCAGCTCTGCAGAACCAAACATGGGCATGCTTGTTCCATTTGCTGTTAAAACTCAAGGCTGTTCTCACAGCCCTGGCCAGTACTCTCCTTGATACACCTTATCTTTTTACTGACCCCTGGGCTGTAGCCAATGGTCTAGCAGTTTGGTCTGTCACTTGGAAAACTACAGATCGGTAGGTTAAAGACATCCTTCTTTGGGGCTGCAAAATGTCATAAATCACAGCTGCTGATCAAAGTGTCTGTGTCACTTATGTAGATGCCCATAATATGGGCCAGTTCTCTGGTACGAAGCTACTGTTCACGTCAAGACTGCGCCACCCGGATTGCCACCATTACTGCCTGGGTCCATTTTTGTACTGGACGTGGCAACACAGCTACCCTCGTAGGCTCTGTGCAAGGTGAAGGACTCTGTTTCTGATGCAGAGACTACCACTACAAGCCAGACTTGTGACTCCTGCCAAAAGCATTTTGGTGAGGGTGGTGATGTAGCATGGGCTCTCACCCCAACTATGTTGCTCTTGGCCAATTGAATACATCAGAACTTTGACTTCCTCTTGGGGCTGTCTGTTGTGCCTCATGGCTGTTGGCATTTTCTGGGCTTATAATATTGCTGTTCCAGCCTAATCAGCTGATTCCAGCCACACTGTTGTGGCCCTTGAAACTGATCTGTGCCATATTTTCATGGCCCATTTGCAGCTTGACAATGGTGTGCTTTTTTTTTTAATCACAAAAGCTACTCAACAGTGCACTGACAGTCAAGGTATTCGAGGGCCATTTCATGCTCCCTGCCATTCACAGGTATCTGATATCATTGAGTATTGGAATGGCCTCCTGAAAAATCAATTTAAATATATTTTTGACTCTTAATCCCTCATCTCTTCCTGGTGCATATACCTTAATAAGGCAGTTTGGTCACTGTATGTGGCTGTGCTCAGAAAGGGACCGTCTCTTCTCAACCACTTTCTGGTTAGTGATTCGGATGATCTTTTATTATTTTACAATTTGGGATTCCTCCCTGACCATTCCTGGGCATGATGCTTTCCTGTTCACTCATGGCAACCCCAGGCTGGTAGGTTGGCCGCCCAGCCAAAAGGGCTTTCAAACCGGCTCAGCCACCTGGCTTCTCTTGTTGGATTGATATAGCTCCATATCATAAGACTAATCAGCACTTGGTTGAGTACACTACCTCGGGATTCACCCAGTGGTTCATGCAGGCCAAGGTCAGTGGCATCATGAGTTTCTATAAGTTTTATAAAATGCCTTATCTCTTTTGTTCCTGACTCTTCCAAATGAGAGGTCTGGGTGAGTAGAGATGATTGGAAAAAAGGTGAAGTTATAGCTACTGGAATGGAACAGACTGATTTTGTGGTGATGGAGAGAAAGAACGACTCCAATGCTTGAGGTGAGAACACTTTAAACCCCAGGACAGGGAGGAAGGAACTCTAATGATCTTTTGTCTTTCAGAGCCACCCTGGATCCTTCCTCAGGAAGGAAAATGCCCTGATGTGGCTCTCCCAATGGTGCAAGCCCCTTGAATGGAACGGACTGCCGAATCTGCCATCCCCCCCCTGCACCTCCAGATGGCTCTGACCATGATTTTGATTGCCATTCCCTTTGACCTTACCAAGAAATCTATCAAATAAAGCAGAGGATAGCCCCAGCTTCTGCATCTCCCATGCAAAACACCGGTTAACACCTCTGGATATGTTCCATTTCCATAGCCATCGCTCAGTCTCCAGGGGGTGAACAAATGCCACCTTCCTGCTGGCACTGGACAGACAGGACAGTTTGGACTGTCGGCCCTCAGGCAATCCCTCCATAAATAGTTACTAGGTTCAACTATTTAAACTGAACTGGGGGGCTTCCCTGGTGGCGCAGTGGTTGAGAGTCCGCCTGCCGATGCAGGGGACACGGGTTCGTGCCCCAGTCCGGGAAGATCCCACATGCCACGGAGCGGCTGGGCCCGTGAGCCATGGCCGCTGGGCCTGTGTGTCCGGAGCCTGTGCTCCGCAACAGGAGAGGCCACAACAGTGAGAGGCCCGTGTACTGTAAAATAAATAAATAAATAAATAAACTGAACTGGGAACCCTAACTAAGGTATACCGGCTTGCCAGGAGGCCCCTTGGAGGAACTGTCAACCTACACCCTTTGAATAATGGAGGTCTCACTTGAGGCCAACAATTGTAAAAACATTTCCTTTCCAGGGACACCACATGTGACCTCTGGACTTTATTTCTTGTGTGGAAGTCAGGAGTTAACTTGTCTACTGAAAAACACCCTTTGGGGCAATCATGAGAGACCTGCAAGTGTTTAGAAATACCCCTGACAGATCATGTGGCCCTCAGATGACTGCAGAGTTCTCTCCCACAAGGCTCTCCAGAAAGGTAACTGATTTGTTATTCATGTACACCTTATGGGCAGTGATCCCTATAACAGGAGTCATTCCAATTAGAAAAGGTGGTACAGAATTTCATGATTTTAGCTGAAGTGATCCATGGCACTGCCTTGGCCCTAGAAGGATTTCAGGTCAGCCTCAACTAATTAGCCAAAGTTGTTACGGATGAGAGAATTGCCCTAGACTTCCTCCTTATGGGCCAAGGTGGATTTTGTGCAATCTCAAGTACACCTTGCTGTGCCTGGGTTAATGCCTTGGGCCAAGTGGAAAGGTCAATACAGAAACATGGCTTTCTAAATTAGACCCTGATAGTTCTGGGGATTTGTTAAGCTGGGTTGGTTCTAGGATGCTGGGGCCATGGTTGAGATCAAGGTAGGATGGCCTCATCCTGTTGTCAGAATCCTATTTGATAGTAGCCTTAATTAAATGCTGTGCTAGATAAGTTGATTTGGTTCCAGCCTCTGTTGGTTAGATTAATTAGAGTGGCTGATGGAGCGGCATAATGATGTATAGAAACTGGGACTTCCCTGGCGGTCCAGTGGTTAAGACTTCACGCTTCCAATGCAGGGGTTGTGAGTTTGATCCCTGGTCAGGGAGCAAAGATCCCATATGCCAAGCAGCATGGCCCCAAAAAAAGAGATGTATAGAAACTAATGTGTACGTGGAGTGGATGTTGTTGGGAGATAGTTCTCTGTGGGCCTCTCACATTTTCTGCATGTCTTATAACAGTGGTTCTGATTGCCTTTGTTCCCGACTATCTTTCTAAGGATGTTTGTTAAAGGAACAGCTTTGGAAGATGTAGTGTCTCCTTTTAGGGTGAATGGTAGGTTTGCTTAGAACCTTGGAAGATACAGTGTTCGTCTCTGGAGCAAAAGGCAGAGATATGCTTACTGTCCAGTATAAAAAGATTTGTGTTCTCAAAGTTCAGGGGTTCTCGCCTGTAATGAAACCATTGTATGTATAGATGTTACCTAGGCCCTCTTTATGTCTCTCTGTGAGAATTAGAGCTTCAGGATCCTTAACAAGAAATGCTATCCTCTAGCTACTGCTCTTGCTGAGGGCAATAAAGATCCTTGTCTCTGACCCTGGAGTCTCCTGTCTTTGTCAGCATCTGTCAAACAGTTAATAGGCTAACTTGTGAGCTTTCAAGCCGAATGAAATCTCGGTCCCTTTAAACTTCTTTACTTCATTTACCTTGAGTAATAAAATAGTACCATGGTTTTATTAAAGCATAATATTTTTTCTTGGTATTTGTTTTCTTGATTTGTCAGCTTTCAGTCTTTGGAATATATACAAAGCCTTGATCTTGTTGTTATTTTATTTTACTTTATTTAATTTAATTTCTTTATTTTTAAAATTTTTATTTATTTATTTATTTTTGGCCGCGTTGGGTCTTCTTTGCTGCATGCAGGCTTTCTCTAGTTGCGGCGCGCGGGCACTACTCTTTTTTTTTTTTTTGCGGTACGCGGGCCTCTCACTGTTGTCTCTCCCGTTACGGAGCACAGGCTCCGGACGCTCAGGCTCAGCGGCCATGGCTTATGGGCCCAGCCGCTCCACGGCATGTGGGATACTTCCGGACCGGGGCACGAACCCGTGTCCCCTGCATCGGCAAGCGGACTCTCAACCATTGCGCCACCAGGGAAGCCCCAAAATTGAACTCTTTACTAATGGTTGGTCAAGCTATTCATGAGAACCATCTACTTTGCTCCCTCCTCAATGAGGAAAGGCTAGTTTAGTAGTGTAGGTGAGAAAAAGAGGGTAACTTGGACCAAGGTGGTGGCACTGAGGTAGAAGCAAGATATGGTGACTAAGTAGATATAGAGAGTGAGGGGGAGGAGAGAGTCCAGTTTTCTGTCCTGAGCAACTTGGTAAGTGGTGACATTCACTGACATGGGAACTTGGGGGAAATGATCAGGTGTAGGGGTGATCCTGCAGGAGTCACTGGGTTGTAGATGATAAAGGGCCTTGTTAGCCCTAGAGCAGTGGGAGTCATTGGAGAGTTTTAAATGAGGGCGTGATATCAGATTTGCTTTTTTTTTTTTTTTTTTTTTCTGGCCACACCGCGTGCCTGTGGGATCTTAGTTCCCTGACCAGGGATTGAACCCATGCGCTCGGCAGTGAAAGCACGGAGTCCTAACCACTGGACCGCCAGGGAATTCCCCAGATTTGCATTTTGGTAAGATCATTCTTGTTACAACGTTAAACATGGATTGGAGGGGATAAAAACTCTGGTAGGAAAACTATTTAAAAGGCTGTTAGAGTAATTCAGGCAGCACATGGTGGTCAAACTAAGTTTGTTGCAGTGGAGATGAGAAGTGGATAAAATTGAGAGATGTCAAGGGTAGAGGAGATTTGGAAGTCATGGTTGCTGACCAGATTTTTGGCTGACTCAGTTGAGTGGTTATCGAATTTTTAATGAATTTTTGATTCATTAAAAATTAATATAAAGAGGTGAATGGCTTTGGCATAGGAGAAAATGATTTAAGTTTTGATGTGTTGAGTTTGATGTTGATGAAATATTTGAGTGGAGCTGTTTAGTAGTCTGATGAATATGGAGAGATAATAATCAGGAAATGGATCTGGGCTGAATGTATATATATATATATGTATGTCATAGATAGATGATAATTGAAGTCAAAGGAAAGGATGAAAGTTCCTAGGAAGCGCATAGAAGGCAGAGGCTGTTAATCTGGTGTCTAAGCTTATAAAGCTCCTGAAATTATACGTAAAATTTCTGGGGAGCTTTCCCATTGCTTTAATCAGATTTTCAAAGTCATCATTTACTTGAAAGGATTAAGAGCCACTGTTATAATCTATATTTGAAGCTTTTTGCAATGAACATGAATTAATAATTTAAAAAACCTATAATACTATACGATAGATTGGAACATGGCAAAATGGGGAAAAACTGGCAATATCTATGAAAATATGTTTACTTTCCTAATCTACAAAAACATTTTGGAAATCAATAAGAAATAGAGTTCCATAATCCCTATTCAAAAACACTTGGGACTATAAATATTTCAGAATTCCGATTTTTAGGGGCTTTAGAAAGGTAAATGGTGTATATTATTTAATATTCCTAGTGAGGCCCAGGGCAATATGCAGTTTATCAAATATATTTTTAGGGCTTCCCTGGTGGCGCAGTGGTTGAGAGTCCGCCTGCCGATGCAGGGGACACGGGTTCATGCCCCGGTCTGGGAAGATCCCACATGCCGTGGAGTGGCTGGGCCTGTGAGCCATGGCCGCTGGGCCTGCGCCTCTGGAGCCTGTGCTCCGCAACGGGAGAGGCCACAACAGTGAGAGGCCCACATACCGCAAAAAAAAAAAAAAAAAAAAAAAAAAATATATATATATATATATATATTTTTAGTTCTGCATTGAACTATATAAATATTCACAGTAAATGAGGTAAATAAAACTATAAATAGTTTTGCATCAGTCCAGAAAATGTTTTGCTGACAAAAGAGTTCATATCAAGCCAGATTATGCTACCAAATGGGTTGTGAACAATTTAAGATTTTCAGAGTTTTTTTGGTTTTGGGGATTGCAAATAAGAGATTGTTGATTTGTACCAACATTTCAGTAAAACATTGGGCAAGAGCAGAAACATGTCACAAAAGAAGAAATAGGAAATAACCAGAAAATATATAAAAAGGTATTTAGCTTCACTGGTGATCAAAGAATGCCAATAAAAATAAGATATTTCATTACCTGTCAGGTTGGCAGAGGTTGATAACCTAGGATTGGCATGCGGAGCTGGGTGGGAAGCTTCACTGTGGGAAGCACCATTCTAAGATGGTCCCATGACCTCTGCCTTCTGGTGTTATGTCCTCTAGAACCCCCTCCCCTTGATAGTGGGTAGGACATGTGATTTGCTTCAGTGACGACAGTGATGGGATGTCACTTTCATGATTATGTTACATTTTTAAAGACCCTATCTTGGCAGACTGGATAGGAGAAATTCTGTTGCTGGCCTTGAAGAAGCAAAGTGCCATGCTTTGAACTTATTATGGAGAAGGCCATGTGGCAGGGAACTGTGGGCAGCCTCTAGGCGCTGTGGGCAGCCTCTAGCTGATAGCCGGTAAAAAGCCAGATTCTCATTCATATAGCTACCAGGTAGAAAATTCTCCTCTAGTTAAGTGTCCAGATGAGAACACAGCTCAGCTGACACCTTGGCTGCAACCTTGTGAAACTCTCAGTGAAGGACACAGGGAAGCTGTACCTACACTCCCCAACCACAGACACTTTTATGCTTTTAAGTTTGTTTATTATGTAGCAATATAATACCAATACATTCATGCAGGCAGAAGTGTATATTGTCTCAAGGTGTATCAATATTTAAAAAAACAAAAAACACAACAAGCAAACAAAAATATATATAGGACTCCCCTGGTGGCGCAGTGGTTAAGAATCCACCTGCCAATGCAGGGGACACGGGTTCGAGCCCTGGTCCAGGAATATCCCACATGCCGTGGAGCAACTAAGCCCGTGCGACACAACTACTGAGCCTGTGCTCTAGAGCCTGTGCCACAACTACTGTGCCTGCATGCCTAGAGCCCATGCTCCGCAACAAGAGAAGCCACCGCAATGAGAAGCCCGCGCACTGGAACGAAGAGTAACCCCCACTCGCCACAACTAGAAAAAGCCTGCTCACATCAATGAAGACCCAATGCAGCTTCCCCCCCCAAAAAATATATATGTCTTTTGACCCAGCAGCTCTACTCTTAGTCTATAGACAGTTAAATTATATGTTCAAGGATATTAATTGAGATGAGGCTTAAACAGTAGAAAAGTGGTAACAAGATGAATGGCTGTTCATTGAGGACTGGTTAAATTATGGTGTATTTATACTTAAAAATGATGTACACATTTAGTTTATGTTATGGAGAGATAGCAAATAGTAAATGGTATGTACTAGATACCATAATGGGCCAAAATCTCCACCTCTCCCCACTTTTTTACTGTCAAAGGGCATGATATTCTTTAGGTCTGTTATTCAAAATGGTTTTGCTCATCTCAAAGCCCAGAATTTCCCTATCAGTCACAGGCAGTGCTGGACCAGACCAGGGTATGAGAGGAAGAGCCAGCCTCTGGAGGAGCAGACAAATTGGTCTCCCGGTGGGTGGCTCATTCCCAAGAAGATAGGTGAATATCTTGCGTTTCCAGTTCTTTCCAAATTTCCAAGTAGGTAAGTCATTTTACGTCCCCAAATGGAGAGGGGCTAGGAATGCACTGAAGGAAAACCTTTCCTCAAGGAAATCAGGAGTGAGAGCAATTCTTCCCTCGATGGCAACACTGGCCCTTGATTTTGCCATCCAGGAAGAAAGTGCTGCAGGTGACCTGTACGCTTGGCCACAGAGGGGTCAGTGGTGGTGGAGACCTGACTTGAGGGGCATGTCTGAGTCCTCTGCCCTTGCTGTGGTGGCAGCAAGAGGCACATGAGGATTGGGAGAGCTGGGCCAGTGTGAGCAGCCCTGAGAATCTTTGGGTATTTCTGGAGGAGAGCCCTGGGAAAGGATGAAGCAATTTAGATGTTCATGGAGATGTGGCCTCACTTTGCAGTTGGAGGAGATGGGGTCTGGGGACGTATTGATTACACATTCCTGGGGTGACCACTCCCAAATTGATAATGCAGTCCAGACCTTGCTTCTGAGTGCCTATTTCCTGCTATGTACTGGACACTCTAATTTCCTCTTCTTGGCCCCTAGGACCTGATCCTGGTTCAGTGCTTGCCATCTCAGTAGATGGTACCCCCAAGCATAGTTATCCAAATCAGAAACCTAGGATTTACCCTTATTGCTTCACTTTTCCTCATTTGCCATTTCCAATCCACCATCAAGTTTTGTTGATTCCACCTCCTAAATAATTGGTGAGAATTGTCTATTTTTCATTTTTACCTATACTGCCATTTTCCCATTAATTCCTACCTCCCCTGAATCCATTCTTAAAGTAAAACTCTTTTTCTGTACTCACAACACTTCTGAAACCAAATGTATGTTTTTCTTCCCCACACCAAAACCAATTTTCTCACACCAGTTGGGTGTCCTACAATTCAATTAAATTCTGACACTGTCTACCTGGAGTTAGTGTCAGATCCCACAGGCTTAGGGTCCAGTCCCACAAGACTGCCCCTGCTTCAGACACCAATGGAAAGTCTGGACCATTGTATTTCTGACCTACTGGCTGTAAATCAGGGGTTCCTATGATCCTCTCCTGGGGATTGATAATTTACTAGAACTCAGGAGAACACTTAACTTATTATTACTGGTTTATTATAAAGAATACTTAGAGGGACCTCATGGTGACATGGTTATCATGCCTGACTCCAAGAATACTGAGGAGCAGCCAAATGGAAGAGGTGTATTGGGCAAAGTATGTGGGAAGGGGCAAGGAGCGTCCATGTCCTCTTCAGGTGTACCACCCTCCCAGCACCTTGATGTGCTCACTAACTCAGAAGCTCTCCCAACCCCATTGTTTTATGCTGGTTCCATTATGTAGGCATGATTGACTAAATCACTGACCGTTGGTGATTAAACTCTGTCAGTGGACTTTTAGGTTGCTTCCATGTCTTGGCTATTGTAAATAGTGCTTCAGTGAACATTGGGGTGCATGTATCTTTTCAAATTATGGTTTTCTCCAAATATATGCCCAGGAGTGGGATTGCTGGATCATACGGTAGCTCTATTTTTAGTTTTCTGAGGAACCTCCATACTGTTCTCTGTAGTGGCTGTACCAATTTACATTCCCACCAACAGTGTAGACTGTCTGTAGACTTATTGTTTGTAGACTTTTTGATGAGGGCCAATCTGACTGCTGTGTAGTTTTGATTTGCATTTCTCTAATAATTAGTGATGTTGAGCATCTTTTCATGTGCTTTTTGGCCATCTGTATGTCTTCTTTGGAGAAATGTTTATTTAGATCTTCTGCCCATTTTTTGATTGGGTTGTTTGTTTTTTTGATATTGATCTGCATGAGCTGTTTGTATATTTTGGAGATTAATCCCTTGCTGGTCACATCGTTTGCAAATATTTTCTCCCATTCTGTGGGTTGTCTTTTTGTTTTGTTTCTGGTTTCCTTTGCTATGCAAAAGCTTTTAAGTTTAATTAGGTTGCATTTGTTTATTTTTGTTTTTATTTTCATTACTCTAAGAGGTGGATCCAAAAAGATATTGCTTCGATTTTGGTGATTAAACTCAATCTCCAGCCCCTCTCCTCTCCCTGGATGGGTGGGGCTGAAAGTTCCCACACTTTAATCACATGGTTGGTTCCCCCAGCCCCACCCTGAAGCTATCTAGGGCCCTATCAAGAGTTCCTCATTCAACTCAGGTATGGCTGAAAACGACTTCTTATGAATAACAAAAAACACTCCTGTCACCTCTGTCCACTCAGGACATTCCAAGGGTTTTCGAAGCTCTGTGCCAAGAACCTGGGATGAAGACCAAGTATGTATTTCTTATTATATCACAACATCTCAGTGCTTCACAAAGCACCCAGACTGCCCTATGAAAGAATAGGTCATATGATATCACTTCCACCTAAAACCCACCCATGGCTTTCCATTGTATTTGGGATCAAGTCCCAAATCCTTAACATTTCCACAGGCCTGGACGATCTGCCCCTCTGTGCTTCACAAGGTTTTTCTTATGATTCTCAACCAACTACCGCTCTCTCTCCCACTCTTCTTTCCACCTCAGGGAGTTTACCCAGGCTCCTTCCTCTGCCTGGTGAGTGCTTCTCTACTCTTCTTCTAGATTTTCTCTTTTCTACCCAGCACAGGTATCTCTTCCTCAGGAAACCTCTGTGACCCTCCAGACCTGGTGAGGGGCCTTGTGACACAGTGTCACTTAGCACAATTCCAGTGATTTCTGTTATAAGTTGTTGCTTTCCTACTACTCCATAAAGACTTTAAGAGTAGATCTTATGTCTGTCTTGTTCATTTCTATTTCAGTACCTGTAAATGTAACTGGGATAAAAGAAGTTATGTTTTTAAGAGATGGAAATTATTTTTTTCCCTAGTTCCTATTCCATGAAACTGACCCACATTCCCCCTCCTCTGTAAAATTTTAATAGCAGATTCTATAATGGTACTTAAAGCCTATGCTGTTGAAAAAGCAGACCGATTAAAAATAAAAGGAGCGGGCTTCCCTGGTGGCGCAGTGGTTGAGAGTCCGCCTGCCGATGCAGGGGACACGGGTTCGTGCCCCGGTCTGGGAAGATCCCACATGCTGCGGAGCGGCTAGGCCCGTGAGCCATGGCCGCTGAGCCTGCGCGTCCTGAGCCTGTGCTCCGCAACGGGAGAGGCCACAACAGTGAGAGGCCCGCGTACCACACACACAAATAAATAAATAAATAAATAAATAAATAAATAAATAAATAAAAGGAGCTTAATTTTTTCCCCTAAGTATAAAAATAATATGAGCTTATTGTAAAAAAATTCAGAAAAATTGGATGGCACTTATCATCTTGTTAAAATCATTATCTGATTATTATCATAAGTACTTATTGTTGAGAGCTTATTATGTGCAAGTGCTTTACACACAGAATCCTTAAACTAGCCCTTTGTGGTAGGCATCATCTCTGTCATACTGATAAGAAAAGCAAGAGTCATAACGACTTTCAAAGTCACATACTAATAAGTGATGGGCCTGTGTGTGTCTGCAGATTTATGCCTTGGGATGTTAGGCTGAACCTGTGCCTCCTTCTCTTAAGTGGCTCCTAACCAGGAGGATCATCCTTGATGAATCTGATTCAGGAGTTCTTCAGTGGAGCCTGGAAACCCCTACTAGTAGGATATCCTGTTCTGTAATCATAGTTCCACAATACCAGACAGTCTCTTTTTCTTACTTCAGAGAAAAGTACAAGCAGGCCTGAATTAATTACGGATTATTTCACTTGGGGGCCGAGTTATTTGTGCCCATGTTATTGACTCCTGCTAGCAAATAAGCACTAGATGCCCTCCTCTATAGATCTACAGTAAGTCCCCTACATACGAACAAGTTCCGTTCCAAGAGCATGTTCGTTAGGTCCAGTTTGTTCATAAGTCCTACAAAGTTAGCCTAGGTACCCAGCTAACACGATCGGCTATCTAGTAGTACTTGCTAATGCTCTGGGTAAGTGCTTCTGTGGTTAAAATCTCAATTTGTCTCCAGGGTTCCTTACTTCTCTGTTGCCCACCTTTTGGTCCTCGGGCATCTTGCCTCTGGGATTCTCAGGCTGTTGCAGAGCAAGGAAAGAGAGATCAGAACTAAGCTAAGCAATGTTGGGAGAGAGAAGGAAGAGGAAAGGGAAGGAGGAAAGAGAGGGGAGGGAGAGAGAGAATAATCTGACAAAGGAGTATTTTGTGATTATAGAGTAATAGGACTCATTTTTCTTACGTGGCTGATAATCCATCTCTGAAAGCAATTTTATTAGAGGAGTCCTAAACATATATTCTAAACATTTAAGATGTCACATAAAAGGAAACAGGACTATAATGCCACTAGAGGAGAAAGTTTGGAATAGTGCCAAGATGTAAGATTTTTTTCAGCCTGTGGAATCAAGATCATCTTTGGCTTTGAGGTCTTTGCTTTTGGCCACCACTCAAGCCAAAGCTTGAAAGCATGAAAGCCCTGAGGCGAAGTATCAAATGCTAACATGTTTAGTCAGAATGAAGGCTGGTGTAGGCACTTTCAAGCAAGGCTATTTCAAATATTATCTAGCTGCAGGGTAAAGCTGCTAGTGCAGGGCAATGGTAACCCAAGAACACAGGTGTCCCATCTGCTTCAGAGGCACCAGAAGGACCACCAAGCTGATTGTTAGTGCCTACATGTGCAAAAGGAGAACCTGTACTGAATGGAATACTTTGTAATTTCTTGAAATAGTCATTGAATGACCCTAACTCTTTAGATATCTTCTTACACATACCTGTCAAAAATGTCCTAAAATTGGGCTTCCCTGGTGGCGCAGTGGTTGAGAGTCCGCCTGCCGATGCAGGGGACAGGGGTTCGTGCCCCGGTCCGGGAAGATCCCACATGCTGCGGAGCAGCTGGGCCCGTGAGCCATGGCCGCTGAGCCTGCGCGTCCGGAACCTGTGCTCCGCAATGGGAGAGGCCACAACCGTGAGAGGCCCGCGTACCGCAAAAAAAAAAAAAAAAAAAAAAATGTCCTAAAATTGATAAAACCCAGTGTCAGTAAGTATGTGGAGAAATGGGAATTTTCACTCGTTATTGGTAGGAGTGAGAATTGGTATAAGCATTTGGAAGGTAATTTAGTACTATTCAATGTTTTAATGTTTGTATCATTTGATCCAGTAGTTACACTTCTATAAATTTATCCTTCAGAAATACTTGCTCAAGTTTATAACAATAAATTACAAGAATATACATTCAGCATTTTAAAAATTTATTTATTTATTTATTTATTTATGGCTGTGTTGGGTCTTTGTTGCTGTGCACGAGCTTTCTCTAGTTTCAGTGAGCGGGGGCTACTCTGTTGCGGTGCGTGGGCTTCTCATTGCAGTGGCTTCTCTTGTTGTGGAGCACGGGTTCTAGGCATGTGGGCTTCAGTAGTTCTGGCATGTGGGCTCAGTAGTTGTTGCTCACAGGCTCTAGAGCGCAGGCTCAGTAGTTGTGGCGCACAGGCTTAGTTGCTCTGCAGCATGTGGGATCTTCCCAGACCAGGGCTCGAACCCGTGTCCCCTGCATTGGTAGGTGGATTCTTAACCACTGCGCCACCAGGGAAGTCCCTACATTCAGTAATTTAAAAACTTTTTTTGATGAAATAAAACACATTTTAAAAAGCTCATAAAGTTCGTATTATGGTTTAATGAATAATTATGAAGCAAACATTCATGTAACCAACACTCATATCAGGAAAGATAATAATGCCAGTTCCTCAGAAGTCCCCAGGGTCCTTCCCAATTACAACTTTACTTCTTTCCTATAGGGATAACTTCTTTCCTGATTTTTATATCTGCTAGAACTGGGTTGTCCAGTATGGTAGCCACTAGCCACACATGGCTAATAAGCACTTGAAATGTGGCTAGGTGGAATTCACATGTGCTGTGAGTATAAAAATCACACTGGATTATAGAGATTTAGTATAAGAAAATGTAAAGCACTTCATTAATAATTTTTAATATTGATTACATATTGAAATGACAATATTTTGAATGTATTGGGTTAAATATATATTAATTTCACTGTTTTTTAAAAAAATAAATTTATTTATTTTATTTATTTATTTTTGGCTGCATTGGGTCATTTCTGTGCATGGGCTTTCTTTAGTTGCATCCAGCAGGGGCTACTCTTCGTTGTGGTGCATGGGCTTCTTGTTGCGGTGGCTTCTCTTGTTGCAGAGCACAGGCTCTAGGCATACGGGCTTTAGTAGTTGTGGCACAGTAGTTGTGGCTTGCAGGCTCTAGGGCACAGGCTCAGTAGTTGTGGCTTGTGGGCTCTAGAGCGCAGGCTCAGTAGTTGTGGCATGTGGGCTTAGTTGCTCTGTAGCATGTGGGATCTTCCCAGACCAGGGATTGAACCTGTGTCCCCTGCATTGGCAGGCAGATTCTTAACCACTGTGCCACCAGGGAAGTCCAATTTCACTGTTTTTAAAAAATATTTATTTAGGCTGCGTCGGGTCTTAGTTGCGGCACGCGAACTCTTAGTTGTGGCATGTGGACTTTTAAAAAATTTTATTTATCTATTTTTTTGCTGTATCAGGTCTTAGTTGCGGCTCGCGGGATTCTTTGTTGTGGTGTGCAGGCTTCTCTCTAGTTGTGGTGCACGGGCCCGGTTGCCCTGTGGCATGTGGGACCCTAGTTCCCCCACCAGAGATTGAACCCAGGCCCCCTGCATTTGGAACACGGAGTCTTACCCACTGGATCACCAGGGAAGTCCCTAATTTCACCTCTTTTTTCCTTTTGTTTAATGTGACTACTAGAAAACATAACATTACATTTATGGCTTGCTTTTGTGGCTCACATTATATTTATATTGGGCGGCACAGCTCTACAAGTAACCACTATCTTGACTTTTTGCTAATAATTTTTTTCCTTTTCTTTAAATTTTTATCACCTGTGTATGCATCTGTAAAATAATATAGTTTTGCCAATTTTTGAAATTTATATAAATGGAAAATGCTTTAAGTATTCTTTCATGTCTTGCTTCTTTTTCTTATGTAATTAATCCTGCTCTTACCTATAACTGATTCATTCATTTTCACATATAGTGAATATTCCAGTTTATGAATATATGCTACAATTTGTTTATCCATTCTGCTATGCTAATTTATACCCCTACGAGCAGTGTTTGAGAATTACAGCATTGTTTTTAATATTAAAAAATGGGAAACATCACAAATGTTCATTAGTAGGAATTGATAAATTATAGCACATCTACGCAGTGAAATGCCACACAATTATTGAAAAGAATGAGCTAACTCTGAAATGACTTGGAAAGGTGTCCAGAATACATTGCAAATTAAAAAAAAAAAAAACAAAGAACACATAAAAAGTTGCAAAATAGATTTATAGAATCATCCCATCTAGGCACACAAGTGCAAAAGTCTAGAAGTGCAAAATAAGTTTTTGCAGCAAAACAATAGGCTGGAGAGCCGTGGATTGTAGGAGAGAGAAGGGTGGAGAGTGAAGCGGTTAGAGGAATGTCCTTAGAGGCTTTGACCTGGAGACGGGGAGACATGTTAGATCAGCCGAGGGGAGCATCGAGGATGGGCGGGCTCTGGGAGAAGACCTCCTCTCAGGCTGTGCATTGCCAATTTGGGGCATTGCCACAACGAAGTATACTCAGCAGTGAGCAGCAGAGGGAGGCCTTGAATTTGAGTCCTTAGGAAAACATCTTCTTTTTTTTTTTTTTTTTTTTTGCTGTACGCGGGCCTCTCACTGTTGTGGCCTCTCCCGCTGCGGAGCACAGGCTCCAGACGCGCAGGCTCAGCGGCCATGGCTCACGGGCCCAGCCACTCCGCGGCATGTGGGATCCTCCCGGACTGGGGCACGAACCCGTGTCCCCTGCATCAGCAGGCGGACTCCCAACCACTGCGCCACCAGGGAAGCCTCATCTTCTTTTAATGCCATTGTTTATATTGGAAAATCAGATTTAACTTAAGGCAAAACTTTTAGGTAATAACCTGCTGTAGGAATAAGTATTACATGCATGTTTACTTTATCATAATCTACTTTCAATTAGTATCAGACTATTTCATGAAGAGTATAAGGACATTACAACAGCACAATTCCATTGACCTACTCCGCCTTTTATGTTCTCATTGCTTGTATTTTACTACTCTATACGCCATAAGCTTCTCAATTTCTTAATTTTTGCTTTAAAAATCGATGGTCTTCTATAGAAATTTGAAAAGAAAATATATAAAATAAAGGTACTAAATTTTTAAAAACATTTACTCAGATAATTTATCCTCTCTTTTGCCCTTTATTTTTTTTCTGCAGTACTAGATTTCTGTCAGTTTTATTTCCTTTTAGGCTGAAGAACTACCATTCACATTTCTCATAGTAAAGCTTGTGGAGACATATTCTCTCAACTTTTATCTTTCTAAGAATATCTTTATTTCCTCTTCAGTTTTGAAAGATATTTTCACTGAATATGGTATTCTAGGTTGACCTTTATTTTTCTTGTATTATTATACAGAAATTTCTCCATTGTCTTCTGACTTGCAGTATTTCTGGGGAGAAATCAGCCTTTATGTGTGTCCTTTCCTGCTTGTATATAATGTATTGCCCATCCCTCGCTCCTCTGGCTGCTCTTTTTAAGATCTGCTTTTTATTTTTTATTTTTGGAAATTTGATTTTGCTATGACTAGGTCAGTTCTTTGTGTTTATTCTGCTTGGAGTTCACTGAGAGTCTTAAATCTTTAGATTGTTTTTTATCAGTCTTGGGAAGTTCTTGGCCAGTGTATCTTCAAATATTTCTTCTACTTCACTTTCTCCCTCCTCTGCTTCTGGGACTACAATTACATTAATGTTAGACCATTTGATATTTTCCCACAGATCTGTTCTGTTATTATTATTATTTTTTTCTCTCTCTCTTTTTCCTCTGTGTTTCAGTTTGGATACTTATATTGATCTAAACTTGGCTATGTGATACTATCCTCTACTTTGTCTGATCTGTGGTTACACCCATCCAATGAATTCCTTCTGATATCATATTTTTCATTTCTGGCATTTCCATTAGATTCTTAAAAAAAAAAGTTTCCATGTTTCTATTGAAAGTCTTCATGTCTTCAAACATATTTTCATCTTTCCCATTAGGTACTTCAGCATTTTTACCATAGTTATCTTAAAGTCCTAGTCTGATAATTTCAACATTTGGGTAAGGCCAGGGTCTGTTTCTACTGATTATTTTCTTTTATGACCATGGGTCCACATTTTCTTGTTTTTTCCACATGTCTTTTGATTTTTAATTGCATTCTGGGCATTTAATATAAAAGAATAGAAGAGACTGAAGTAAATATTGTTCACCTTCAGAAGGGTAAATACCAGGCTACTAGAGTGGACGAGTCAATCTGATCTGTCACTGAGCTGAGTGTGCACTTTTACTGCAACTTGCTTTAGTTCATCACTGGCCTCAGATGTTTTCAGAGTGGGATCTGGACTTTCTCTCTAGCAAGGCCTGTATGTATCTGAGTCCTGGTGAGATTGCAGGGATTTTCTGGGGCCTCATAGCTCACCTCTCATCTTGTGGAACCACTGGATATCTCTCCTTGCTTTACAGACCAGCTGCCCAACTTTCGGGTTGCTGGGAATGTGCCTTCCATTCCTGACATCTCTCATACTTAATTTTTTAAAAAAAGAGTCTTCCTGAAACATCAGTCCTTCAGTTAGGAGCCTGGAAAGAAAAAGCTTTATTATTTACCTTGAAAGTTTAGCTAGCAGAAGAATCTACATTTCCAGGACAAGTTTCCCCTTATAGTTACTAATCTGTTTTTGCTAAATCCTCAGCATAAATAATGTTAAGAATGTAATTAAATCTAGAAAGCTTTTATACTTCCCCAAATCTTCTAAAACTTATTATAATTAGCAGTGTAACCAGGGTTTTGTTTTATTTTTAATTTGACACAGTAGTGGAGGATCCCAGTATTTTGAAGTACAAGATTCTGGTAAAAAATTATACTTAAAACTGAAAGATTACTAGAACAAACAGATTGTCACTGAGTAATTGCAACTATGTTAGGCTAGTGAGACTGAGATGTAGTAGCAGATGATAAATCTAGCATTTCCAGTGGATCATTTTAGGAGATAATAGTGTCCAATAATAGTGGGAGAACAGTGGGAGATTGTAAAGTAATACATGTTTAACCCTTGAAAGTTGTCATACCGGTGTGCGCTGGAGCTTAAGTGAGGTGGGAGCGTGAAAATGGCAGCGGCTGAAGAGGAGCCAAAGCCCAAAAAGCTGAAGGTGGAGGCGCCTCGAGCGCTGAGGTGAGCGCTACCTGACATAGGGTGGAGGGTGACAGTGCCTGCCTCTAACCAGGGACCACGTGGGGTTACGCGACCGAGGCGCCGGGCGGTATCCTCACCGCTGGCATGGGGCCCACGCACGAGCCCGGCTGCTCGGGTAGCTGCGCGCCTAGCTGCGACGCTTTGTCCAGCGCCCGACCACTTTGGCCGAGTCGCTGCCGGCTCCGGAGACGCTCCGCCGCCCTTGGCCAATCAGAGCGCCTGCCGAGGGTGCAGAGCCGGCTTTGGGCGGGCTACGGGCACCACGTGGGAGCCCGCACGCGCACGCGCACGCCACGTGGGAGCCCGCCCACGCCCGCGCACGCCACGTGGGAGCCCGCGCACGCCACGTGGGAGCCCGCGCACGCCACGTGGGAGCCCGCGCACGCCACGTGGGAGCCCGCCCGCGCTGGGCTGGTGTGACCTGGGAGCGCCGGACCCGCCCTGAGCAGAGTCACTCGCGGCCACCTCCTCTTCCCTGGGGGGTGTCAGGGAGAATGCCCAAAGACTGCTCCACCCTGGGGCAAAGACAGAATTCTTGGGAATTTTTCGTAAAGGTCGCGGAAGGGCGCCTTGACCTTCCTTTTCGTACATACATCGAACTGAATGGTGGTACCTTTGGAGATCCTCTACCAGGGACCAAGACCCTGCCTCCGAGGTTTTGCGGACTTGGCATTTGCCTGAACGGTTAGGAAAGCTTGATTTTTCTTTTTTTCTTTGCACTTTTGGCAGCAGTGGAGATAGTTCTGCACCTAAGATTTGGTTCACGTATGATTTGATGTTGCAACTTTTACTTACAAAAAGTTATTGGTTAAAGTATTCCTTCCTAATAAGTATAAAGTGCAGTATGCACATTCCTTGATGATTTTGAAATGTTCCTTGGAAGGCAAAGATTTTTCTATCTAAAAATAGACATCAAACTGATTTAAAACTATTGGGACACTCCTGATTATACAAGACAAATCTCATGTCTTCCAACATTACCCTTCTTCACCTCTGAAAGAACAAATCATTCATAATTGAAAAGGAGAGCTCACTTAGGGGTTTGGTGGTGTGTTAACGGTGTTTTGAATGGATGGTTGACCAAATCCTTGCCAGTACCTTTAATGTATTCCTGTTATTTTCAAAGGGTCAAAGGGTTAGTGTGCCTACCTTATATGTGAAGAAAATACTTTCTTTTTTTGAAGTTTAAATTGTCATACCAATGTGTTTCTGAAGCTTCCTGCTTTTATCTCTACGGTAATCTATAGAAAAATTCAGTTTTGATTTAAGCTAAATTTGATTTAGTGTCGAGGATTGTTCAACTAGCTGAAAATCCAGAGACAGCTTTGGATTTACATTTTTCATGTTTCCATTTCTGGGCCTCTAGAATTTATCAGTTTCATTCTCATTACCCATTGTTTTTTTGTTTGTTTTTTAGTTTGGCTAGAAGATTTCTTTATTTACTTATTTTTTAAAAATAGATCTTTATTGGAGTATAATTGCTTCACAATACCGTGTTAGTTTCTGTTGCATAACAAAGAGAATCAGCCATATGCATACATATGTCCCCATATACCCTCCCTCTTGAGCCTCCCTCCCATCCTCCCTATCCCACCCCTCTAGGTCATCACAGAACACCTAGCCAATCTCCCTGTGCTAAGCTCCTTTTTCCCACCAGCCAACTATTTTACATTCAGTAGTGTATATGTGTCAATGCTACTCTGACTGTGCCCCAGCTTCACCCTCCCACTCCATGTCCTAAAGTCCATGTTCTATGTCTACCTCTTTATTCCTGCCCGGCAACTAGGTTCATCAGCGCATTTTTTTTTTAAGATTCCATATATATGTGTTAGCATACGGTATTTGTTTTTCTCTTTCTGACTTACTTCACTCTGTATGACAGACTCTAAGTCCATCTACCTCACTACAAATAACTCAATTTCATTTCTTTTTATGGCTGAGTAATATTCCGTTGTGTATATGTGCCACATCTTCTTTATACCTTCATCTGTCAGTGGATGCTTAGGTTGCTTCCATGTCCTGGTTATTGTAAATAGTGCTGCAGTGAACATTGTGGTACGTGATTCTTTTTTTTTTTTTTTTTTTTGCGGTACGTGGGCCTCTCACTGTTGTGGCCTCTCCCGTTGCGGAGCACAGGCTCCGGACACGCAGGCTCAGCAGCCATGGCTCACGGGCCTAGCCGCTCCGCGGCATGCGGGATCTTCCCAGACCGGGGCACGAGCCCGTGTCCCCTGCATCGGCAGGCGGACTCTCAACCACTGCGCCACCAGAGAAGCCCCATGATTCTTTTTGAATTATGGTTTTCTCAGGGTATATGCCCAGTAGTGGGATTGCTGGGTCGTATGGTAGTTCTATTTTTAGTTTTTTAAGGAACCTCCATACTGTTTTCCATAGTGGTTGTATTAATTTACATTCCCACCAACAGTGCAGAAGGGTTCCCTTTTCACCACACCCTTTCCAGCATTTATTGTTTCCAGATTTTTTGATAATGGTCATTCTGACCGATGTGAGGTGGTACCTTGTTGTAGTTTTGATTTGCATTTCTCTAATAATTAGTGACGTTGAGCATCTTTTCATGTGCCTCTTGGCCATGTGTATGTCTTCCTTGGTGAAATGTCTATTTAGGTCTTCTGCCCATTTTTTTTTTTTTTTGCGGTACGTGGGCCTCTCACTGTTGTGGCCTCTCCCGTTGCAGAGCACAGGCTCCGGACGCGCAGGCTCAGCGGCCATGGCTCATGGGCCCAGCTGCTCCACAGCATGTGGGATCTTCCCGGACCAGGGCACGAACCCGTGTCCCCTGCATCGGCATGCGGACTCTCAACCACTGCACCACCAGGGAAGCCCTGTTTATGTCATCTTTGATTTCTTTCATCAGTGTTTTATAGTTTTCTGAGTACAGGTCTTTTGCTTCCTTAGGCAGGCTCATTCCTAGGTATTTTATTCTTTTTGTTGCAATGGTAAATGGGAGTGTTTCCTTAATTTCTCTTTCTGATTTTTTGTTGTTGGTGTATAGGAATTTCAGAGATTTCTGTGCATTAATTTTGTATCCTGCAACCTTACCAAATTCATTGCTTAGTTCTAGCAGTTTTCTGGTGGCATCTTTAGGATTTTCTATGTATAGTATCATGTCATCAGCAAACAGTGATAGTTTTACTTCTCCTTTTCCAATTTGTATTCCTTTTATTACATTTTCTTCTCTGATTGCTGTGGCTAGGACTTCCAAAACTATGTTGAATAAGAGTGGCGAGAGTGGACATCCTTGTCTTGGTCCTGATCTTAGTGGAAATGCTTTCAGTTTTTCACCATTGAGTATGATGCTTGCTGTGGGTTTGTCATATATGGCCTTTATTATGTTGAGGTAAGTTCCCTCTGTTCCCATTCTCTGGAGAGTTTTTATCATAAATGGGTGTTGAATTTTGTCAAAAGCTTTTTCTGCATCTAATGAGATGATCGTATGGTTTCTATTCCTTAATTTGTTGATGTGGTGTACCATATTGATTGATATTCATATATTGAAGAATCCTTGTGTCCCTGGGATAAATCCCACTTGATCATGGTAAATCCCACTTGATCATGGTGTGTGATCCTCTTAATGTGCTGTTGGATTCTGTTTGCTAGTATTTTGTTCAGGAGTTTTGTATCTATGTTCATCAGTGATATTGGTCTATAATTTTCTTTTTTGTGATATCTTTTTCTGGTTTTGGTATCAGGCTGATGGTAGCTTCATAGAATGACTTTGGGAGTGTTTCTCCCTCTGCAGTTTTTTGGAAGAATTTGAGAAGGATTGGTGTTAGCTCTTCTGTAAATGTTTGATAGAATTTGCCTGTGAAGCCATCTAGTCCTGGACTTCTGTTTGTTGGAAAATTTTAAATCACAGTTTCAATTTCATTACTTGTGATAGGTTGTTTATATTTTCTAATTCTTCCTGGTTCAGTCTTGGAAAATTGTACCTTTCCAAGAATTTTTTCATTTCTTCGTGGTTATCCATTTTATTGGCATATAGTTGTTTGTAGTAGTCTCTTGTAGTCCTTTGTATTTCTGCAGTGTCAGTTGTGAGTTCTCCTTTTTCATTTCTAATTTTATTGATTTGTGTCTTCTCCCTTTTTTTCTTGATGAGTCTTGCTAAGGGTGTATCAATTTTGTTTATCTTCTCAAAGAACCACCTTTTAGTTTTATTGATCTTTGCTATTGTTTTCTTTGTTTCTGTTTCATTTATTTCTGCTCTGATCTTTATGATTTCTTTCCTTCTACTGACTTTGGGTTTCCTTTGTTCTTCTTTCTCTAGTTGTTTTAAGTGTAGGGTTAGATTGTTTATTTGAGATTTTTCTTGTTTCTTTAGGTGAGATTGAATTGCTATAAACTTCCCTCTTAGAACTGCTTTTGCTGCATCCCATAGGTTTTGGGTCATTTTGTTTTCAATGTCATTTTTTTCTACGTATTTTTAAAATTTATTCTTTGATTTCTTCAATGATCTCTTGGTTATTTAGTAGCACACTGTTTAGCCTCCATGTAGTTTTGTTTTTTACAGTTTTTTTCCTGTAATTGCTTTCCAATCTCATAGCATTGTGGTCAGAAAAGATGCTTGATACGATTTCAATTTTCTTAAATTTTCCAAGGCTTGATTTGTGACCCAAGATGTGATCTATCCTGGAGAACGTTCCATGTGCACTTGAGAAGAAAGTGTATTCTGCCACTTTAGGGTGGAGTGTTCTATAAATATCAATTAGATCTATCTGGTCTATTGTATCATTTAAAGCTTGTGTTTATTTATTTTCTGTTTGGATATCTGTCCATTGGTGTAACTGGGGTGTTAAAGTCCCCTACTATTATTGTGTTACTGTTGATTTCTCTTTTCATGGTTGTTAGCATTTGCCTTATGTATTGATGTGCTCCTATGTTGGGTGCTTAAACATTGATAATTGTTATATCTTCTTCTTGGATTGATCCTTTGATCATTATGTAGTGTTCCTCCTTATCTCTTATAACAGTCTCTATTTTTATTTATTTATTTATTTGCGGTACACGGGCCTCTCCCGTTGCAGAGCACAGGCTCCGGATGCGCAGGCTCAGCGGCCATGGCTCATGGGCCCAGCCGCTCCGCGGCATGTGGGATCTTCCCGGAGCAGAGCATGAACCCGTGTCCCCTGCATCGGCAGGTGGACACTCAACCACTGTGCCACCAGGAAAGCCCTGTAACAGTCTTTATTTTAAAGTCTATTTTATCTGATACGAGTATTGCTATCCCAGCTTTCTTTTGATTTCCGTTTGCATGGAATATCTTTTTTCCATTCCTTCACTTTCAGTCTGTATGTGTCCCTAGGTCTGATGTGGGTCTCTTGTAGACAGCGTATATATGGGTCTGGGTTTTGTATCCATTCAGCCAGTCTGTGTCTTTTGATTGGGGCATTTAATCCATTTACATTAAGGTTATTATTGATATGTATTTCCTATTACCATTTTCTGAATTGTTTTGGGTTTGTTTTTGTGGGTCTTTTTCTTCTCTTGTGTTTCCTGCCTAGAGAAGTTTCTTTAGCATTTGTTGTAAAGCTGGTTTGGTGGTGCTGAATTCTCTTAGCTTTTGCTTGTCTGAAAAGCTTTTGATTTCTCCGCAAATCTGAATGAGATCCTTGCTGGGTAGAGTAATCTTGGTTGTAGGTTTTTCTCTTTCATCACTTTAAGTATATCCTGCCACTCCCTTCTGGCCTGCAGAGTTTCTGCAGAAAAATCAGCTGATAAGCTTATGGGGATTCCTTTGTATGTTATTTTTTGTTTTTCCCTTGCTGCTTTTAGTAATTTTCTTTGAATTTATTTTTTGTTCATTTGATTACTCTGTGTCTTGGTGTGTGCTTCCTATGGTTTAACCTGTATGGGACTCTCTGTGCTTCCTGGACTTGGATGACTATTTCCTTTCCCATGTTAGGGAAGTTTTCAACTATAATCTCTTTAAATATTTTCTCAGACCCTTTCTTTTTCTCTACTTCTTCTGGGACCCCTATAGTTTGAATGTTGATGTGTTTAGTGTTGTCCCAGAGGTCTCTGAGATTGTCTTCAATTCTTTTCATTCTTTTTCTTTATTCTGTTTCTTTGCAGTTATTTCCACCATTTTGTCTTCCAGGTCACTTATTCGTTCTTCTGCCTCCGTTTTTCTGTTATTGATTCATTCTAGTGTATTTTTCATTTCAGTTATTGTGTTGTTCATCTGTTTGCTTGTTCTTTAGTTCTTCTAGATCTTTGTTAAACATTTCTTGTATTGTCTCAATCTGTGCCTCCATTCTATTTCCGAGATTCTGGATCATCTTTACTATCATTACTCTGAATTCTTTTTCAGGTAGATTGCCTATTTCCTGTTCATTTATTTGGTCTTGTAGGTTTTTACCTTGCTCCTTCATCTGTGACATATTTTTTTGCCGTTTCTTTTTTTTTTTTTTTAATGAGTGGGATTGTGTCTTGTCTTACTGGTTGTTTGGCCTGAGGCTTCCAACACTGTAGTTTGTAGGCTGCTGGGTAGAGTTGGGTCTTGGTGCTGAGATGAGGAACTCTGTGAGACCTCACTCCGATGAATATTCCCTGGGGTCTGAGGTTCTCTGTTAGTCCAGTGGTTCCAACTTGGAGCTCCCACCTCACAAGTTTCGGCATGACCCCAGGCTCATGAACCAAGATCCTGCAAGCCATGTGGGGCGGCAAAGAAAAGAAAAGAAAAAAAAACAATACCAAAGTAAAAAATAAAATTAGACTAGGAAACTAACAGATATGTTAGGAAGAATATAAAAATAAAAATATAGATGAATCATGACCAGAAGGTACATCAGTACCACAGTAGTAAAAAAGAGGAGGAGCTAAAAGAAAAAACAAAAAAGGGGGAGGAAGGGCCTTGGCTGTGGGGGGCGGGGCCTAAGCAACGGTGAGGTTTGGGCAGTGGGCGGGGCCAATGCTCAGGACCCACAGGGCTGGAAAAGACCCTGGGGGCTGTGGAGGCTGGGGCTTAGGCTCAAGGAACAGAAGGGGCCCAGGCGTGCCCTCACCCCTGGTCTCAGAGGGCAGGGGACCTCATCCTGGAGCCCAGCAGGCTCCCTGTGTCTGAGTGGGCGGGGCAGTCGCCCTCCACTCCTCTGCTGCTCCTCCTGGAGGGACCTTCCTGCCTGCCTCTCCTGATCTCCCTGGCCACCCTCCTATGCCCCCAGGACCCACAAGGCCTGGATGGGGCTCTGGAGGTGGGTACCAGCTTGGGAGCTCAGCAGGCTCCCTGGCCTGAGTGGGCCAGGCAACTGCCCTCTGCTCCTTTCCCACTCTTCCTGGAGAGTCCCTCCCAGAGAGTCCCTCCCACCTGTGTCTCCTGATCTCCCCAGCCTCAGGGGTGCAGATCCTGTCTGGCCTCCACTTCTCCTCCCCCCTCAGTCCCACCAGTTCATTGTGGGGTTCCTTCCATCTCCTTGGGGGTCAGAGTCCCCCACCAGTGGCCAGCAGGCACCCTAGTTGTGGGAAGAGGCTAACTTGGCGTCTTCCCACACCACCGTCTTGACTCCACCTCTAGAACTGCTCACTGTTTTTAAGGACAATCTCTAACTTCTGACATTTCTAAACAAGACTCATTTGAAAAATATCTGTCATTTCTCATGGACTTAATAAAACTTTATGCTTTTATATCTGTTATTTCTCATGGGCTTAATAAAACTTTATGCTTTTTCAGCTGTGTAAAAGTTTAGAAAATTGATTCATTTTTTTCTTGCTTGATTCAACTATATTAAAGACAGTCATCAGAGATGATGTTAATTTTTGCCTTTGTGTCTTATCTTCTTCAGAGTTTTTTAAACTTGCCAAACAAGGAACTTCCCTGGTGGTCCAGTGGTAAAGAATCTGCCTTCCAGCGCAGGGGACGTGGGTTCAATCCCTGGTCAGGGAACTAAGATCCCACATGTAGTGTGTCAACTAAGCTTGTGAACCTCAATGAGAGAGAGCCTGCATGCCTCAACGAAAGATCCCGCATGCCTCAACGAAGACCCTGCATGCTGCAACTAAGACCTGATGCAGCCGAAAAAAAAAAAAACCCAAAAACTTGCCAAACAGGGACACAGGTAGGTTCACTTATTGAATATTTGTTATGATCAGTATGAAAATGCTGATTTATAAATATTTGTTTGGTAAAATTCTAGGTATAAAAGTAAAAAGAGGGCTTCCCTGGTGGCGCAGTGGTTGGGAGTCCGCCTGCCGATGCAGGGGACATGGGTTCGTGCCCCGGTCCGGGAAGATCCCACATGCTGTGGAGCGGCTGGGCCCGTGAGCCATGGCCGCTGAGCCTGCGCGTCCGGAGCCTGTGCTCCGCAGTGGGAGAGGCCACAACAGTGAGAGGCCCGCATACAGCAAAAAAAAAAAAAAAAAAAAAAAAGTAAAAAGATGTAGGAAAGGCAATAGTAAAATGCTATATAAAAAGCAGAAAAACAAGGACCACATAAAATTATTTTTAGAATTAAATCACAGCTACTTTTACTTTAGTACCAACAATGACAAGATTTTTTCCAACTCTTGAATTGGAATATTTTCAGTAATTCAGAAGTCTTGGAAGAATGGTATAAGTAACACCATATATTAATAGTTTTTACCTCAGTTTACTGATTGTTAATATTTTCTAAAATCTAAAAAGTTGCATCTTTTATTTGGGTAGTTGAGAATTATATCTTGTTTCTGTTTTTTTTTTTTTTTGGTAGTTTGCTTCTTGGTGATTAGGTACAGAGACAAAAAGACCCTGTGATAGAATCATCCCCTCACTTTCATCAGTGCCTACCTCATGGTATCTGCTACTTGTGAGCCATTCATTTAGGGCATGGGTTCTCTTGGATCATAGCAAGGGGTGAAGAGGGGAAATAAGTGAATATTCTCTCTGTAAGGTGTCTCCCTCCCCTCCCCCTCCTCTTTTTCATGAGTACTTACTGGTCTGAAGAATTAACCATGTGCATCAAGGCACGGTGAATTCAATTTTCTTTTCTTCTTATCAAGTGAAGAAAGGTCAATCTTTCTAGGTTTTTCTGGTGTAGTGTATTATCCATCAGAAAGTTCACTATGATTTTGGATTCTGTTATATTTCCCACAAACCTGTCTTCAGAGTTAATAGTTTATAGCACTCTCGTTTAGATAAGAAGGGTTGGTGCTGGAGGATTTATGATATCTAACCTAATTTTCCATCCCCATACCTTGACCTTGGCTTTATAAGTTGTAGCCCATACAAAGCAATCGATTGCTACCCGATAGAGGCAAATGACCCTCTTTAACTCTAGGGCAATAGCTAATAAGGCCTTGATAATTGTGATTTATCCACTGTCAGTGGTGATTGCATGTGCCTCTCTGAAGCTACCCTGAATTGATGGATGCAACCTGTATGACAGGAAGCCAGTTCCAGAGGCTTTCTCCTTTTATCCTTAGCATCGCCAGGGCTCCTAGAATGGGACTGATGAAGTCATTTTTCTTTCATTGTGGTTTTTTATAATGAAATATGGTAAAAATTCATCTTCTCTTGAGCATGCCGTTTTTCCCTTGTCACATCTACAGTCTTTCCTTGACTGAGCCGATTTGTTATCTACAAAAGCAGTGGCCTTGCACTTCCCTTTTGATTCAAGGAGCTCTGGGTTGGCCAAGAGGTGTTTTCTTCTATAAATTTAGTAGTGGGTCAGCTCTTTCCTTAGCCAAGACATTTGGTTTCCCTTTTAATGAATTTGAGAGAAAAAGAAATATCTGTTATTGGTGACCCTCTGGAATACTTCAAACTGTCTCATCTTTCAGGCATCATTGACCAACACCCTAGGCAGTAGCAAAACCCTGTGTTAGGAGAAACCAAAACTAATTTTTCTATATGTCCCAGGATTGAAAGATACCTTAGTCATTAGTAAAAATGAGGATGTGATCATCTGGATCCCTCTTGTTTAAAGACGTCATCACATACGAATTTGAGGAACACTCAGAGTCAAGCTCTTTGTGCTTCTGACTTGTCTGAAGTGAAAGCCTGTTGGCATGTCCTTTAAAACATTGAATCATGGGTAATACTGGATTTACTTTTATCAGTAAAACAAGAAAGTAGCTGGGGCAAGAAGAGAAGATCTTAGATCCTGATGTTAAGCCCTGCCACAATGATACATTTTATATATTTTTTTCCACTGGCTTTTGCTTGGTAGTATTTGATTTCAATTCAGTTTGCATCTGAACTCCTATTTGCTTTTGTGTTTGTCCACATTTATTAAATAAAAGTATGTTAAGCATTTTTTGGGCACAGGAAAATGAAGACTCCTTCAAGCTTTCTCAGGCCCTTTCTTCACTATACCCCCTTCCACATTATTATAATTGTCTGTTATGATACAGACCGCTAGGTCCCCTCAATATCCATTTTCTCTTTCTTCTGTATAGATAGAATTCCTTTTTTTTCTTTTTTTAAAATTAGTTATCTATTTTATACATATTAGTGTATATATGTCAATTCCAATCTCCTAATTCATCCCACCCCCCAGCTTTCACACCTTGGCGTCCATATGTTTGTTCTCTACATCTGTGTCTCTATTTCTGCCTTGCAAGCCAGTTCAAGTACAGACAGAATTTCTAGTTTTTAGCTGGGTGCATGGTTGCCCTGAGAATAAAGGCTACATTTCCCTGTACCCTTTGCAGCTAGCTGTGGCCATATGACTCTATTCTGGTCATTTGGGATGTGAGGGAAAGTAATGTGTGTAGCTTCCAGAAAGAAGGGCATGCCCTTTCTTTTTCCCTTCTTTTACTGTGCTGAGTAGAATGTCAACATGACAGCAGGTCATCTTAGAGCTTGTGGACAATGGCAACCCTCAAAGGATGGTAGTGCAACAAGGTAGAAAGAGCCTTGGTCCCTGGACAACCCCATGGAATAGAGCAGATCTGTCAGCCCTGCACCTTTATCTGGGCTGTTTCATGAGAGAGAGATAAATCTTATTTAACTCACTGCGATTTTGGGTCTCTGCTTCATGCATCCGAACCTGTATTCTAATTAAAAACCTATTGTCTGGGGACTTCCCTGGTGGTCCATTGGGTAAGACTCTGTGCTCCCAATGCTGGGGGCCCAGGTTCGATCCCTGGTCAGGGAACCAGATCCTGCATGCCGCAACTAAGAGTCTGCATGCTGCAACTAAGAAGTCCGCATGCTGCACCTAAGAAGTCCGCGTGCTGCAACTAAGACCTGGCACAGCCTAAATAAATAAGTAAGTAAATATTTAAAAAAATGCTAAAAGATTTCTCAAAAAAAAAAAAAAAGAACCCTCCCCCAAACCTATTGTCGCCTTTCCCAGTGGACTGAAGCTCCTTGGTGACAGGCACTATGTCTGGTCACCATTTGTGTTCAGCTAGTTCAGGACTAATTGGTTGGCTCTGGAGTTGGAACTGGAAACAGATTAATTTTTTTCCTTCAAATGAAAGGACCTTTTTGATGAGACACAATTACGTAGGGTACAAGTAAAACACAAGTAAACTTTTCTGCTGCCTCTTGCCTTCCTAGACTCAGTGGGGAGGGAAGGGGAGGGTCCCTAGGCAGAAGGGCAGGATAAGAAATAACTGGGCTTTGTCTGGTATCCATGGTCCACTAGGATGTAGCCACCCTCCCCTCTCTACTGTTGGTATGGTTGGAACCTAACCCTATATGCACCCTTGCCCTTCTGCCTGGGGGCTCTCCCCTTTCTTCCTCACAGAGTCTAGGAAGGCAAGAGGCAGGTACATGTCCCATTGACTTAGGCTCTTCCACTGGGCTCTCCTTGAATGGGGCCTGCTCTGGGGTTCAGACTCTGGAAAGAATTTGAAAGAAAGAACACTACCGTGTTCTAGGCACAGAGCAGGTCCTTTATTACACAGCCTCTCTCGTAACATTACATATGACACTCACCATTTTATAGAAGAGGAAGCTGACGCTTAGAAAATTTAGCACACTGGCTCAGAGTCATGGAGCTAGTCTGTCTGAGGCCAGGCCCATGCACTTTGTACTGCACTAACCTTCTCCTGGTTGGGGACTCCTCTGTCTTGACATTGTATGTTAATTATGGCTCACAGATGGCCCTATGAAGGAGCAACCGGAAGACGACATGACTTTTTAAATTGACTTTTGGTCACATTGGCCAACTCATGTTTTTCTAATGTTGAAGGTGCTTTATTTTTATTTTTATTTTTTTTAAGGGCGTTCCTTTATTTTATTTATTTATTTATTTATTTATTTATTTATTTTTGGCTGTGTTGGGTCTTCGTTTCTGTGTGAGGACTTTCTCTAGTTGCGGCAAGCGGGGGCCACTCTTCATCACAGTGCGCGGGCCTCTCACTATCGCGGCCTCTCTTGTTGCAGAGCACAGTCTCCAGACACGCAGGCTCAGTAGTTGTGGCTCATGGGCCCAGTTGCTCCACGGCATGTGGGGTCCTCCCAGACCAGGGCTGGAACCCGTGTCCCCTGCATTGGCAGACAGATTCCCAACCACTGCGCCACCAGGGAAGCCCTGAAGGTGCATTTTTATGATCCAATCTGTGGAATGAGGTTAAAGAACCAGTACTTTTCTCTCATGGGCTGAATGTGACTGCTGAGGTGAAGATGAGGAGGGATGAGTTATTATTATATTTTTATGTGAAAGGGGCATCCCACGGTATCTTGTGCTCAGCAAATGCGACTTTCCTCCTCTTCTCAAGAAACAAACCAACAAACTGGGAAAAAACCTCTCTCTTGATTTTCCAAAATAATCCCAGCTTCACTATGCTTCCCAGTTCTAATAGATTAGGGCTGAGTTATTTAACTGGAACAGGGCTGCGTAAGCTCATGCCAGGGACAGGAAAGCCCACCTACAGACATTTTAAATTCAGTGTTGCCAATAAGCATTTGTAAAAACAGAAGCCTACAAAGCAGTTTTGCATCCATTCTTTTACTTTGGATTAAGTTAAAAAATCATTTACAATGGGTTTGACACTAGCTGTTAAAGACATTAAGCATACGGATAAGTATCAAAAACAAAAGCATGGAAACAATTTACCCTTGAGTATGAGCTACATAGTGGGTTGAGGGAAGAAGTCAATGTTACATATATACTTAAACATATATACTGTATATACTTAAAATGTACTTTCTCTCTTACAGAGTTCACACACACCCACACACAGTTTCAGTGCTCTGTGAACTTAAAATGTGGCTCACCTCTTCAGTGAAGAAACTTAGAGGCATTAATATGGAGCCTGGTTTAATCTTTTTTATTTTTATTTACTTAGTTTGAAATCAAGATTTGGAGGAGTCTAATTCTCCACAAATACAGATTCTCTGTATTTCTAGTATATTCCCTTCTGTCTTTTTTAAAAAAATTGAAGTATAGTTGACTCACAATGTTGTGTTAGTTTCTGATATACAGCAAAGTGATTGAGATATATGTTCTTTTTCATATTCATTTCCATTATGGTTTATCACAGGGTATTGAATGTAATTCCCTGTGCTATACAGTAGGACCTTGTTGTTCATCTGTTTTTTATATATAGTAGTTTGTATCTAGCCTGGTACCATCTTGATCACAGTATACTTCACTAGGCTGGGGGGGGCTCTCAAGGCACATGAAAAACGTTTATTTGACTTAAGTCTCCCAGTTATACTCCTTCAGTTAGGGGCTGGCTGTCACAAAGGGCTTACAGAGACTGTGGTGTTTATAGGTCACCACTGATATTGTCCCCTTCAGTCTCCTGTTCAGGGTGGGAAGTCATACTTCGTTCCACCCTCCTGGTCAGGGGTGGGCACGCAGGCCAAGTTGAGTCAGGCTGCAGATGGGTCAATGGCCTATAAGATGACTCAATGCCAAGGATCTGCCCAGACTGTCCTGATGGTGACCACACTGGAATAAGCAATTTCTTTGTTTTTAAGAGGATCAAGATGTAGAGAGAGTCGGTTGGTTTGAGAGCAGGAGCTGCAAATACATGGAGAGGGCCTTCTGCAGATGCCACGGGGCCTCTAAGCCACAAGTAAGCTGAAGTCAAGAGGTAGAGGAAGGGCATGTAGAGCTCCCAGCCATCATGGTAACAGGTGTTCCTTGAATGGGACTTCCGAGGCCAGTGCATTTGGGAAACACCACATCCATATCCCCTCTTGGAGAGTCACAAGGTGCTTTAGCATTTTAAAGATTCTGAAGATCCCATAGCAAGAAACGTGTCTAAACACTGTTAACTCAGTGTTTCCCAGATGTATTTGACCGTGGAACTCTCACCTGTTCACATTTTACCATGTTCCAGGGAACGATGTTTGGAGTGGAGCTGGCATGTGGGTGGGAGTAAAAGGAGAAATGGCAGCAGAAACAGAGTGGCAGCTCTGTCGAGTTCCTAGTCGTTAGATCTGTTCCACACTCCGAACTGCATTCTAGTTGTCGTGAGCCAAGGTCTGTCCTTGGGCTGCCATGGTATTTTAGAGTTCCTTATTTCCACCAGTATTCTTATCTCAAACCTCCACTAATTAAGATGAATTGAGTCTTCTTACTTGTAACTAAGAGACTGACTAATGTAACTGGATGTTAGATATGTCTCCCCAGATACTATGACCAGTGACAAATGTCCCTACTTCCTTGTGAGACGTTGGACCACCTATGTGGGATATGCTAAGAGACTGTGGAACTGGTGTGGCCAGTATTCACCCCTCGTGTGCTTCAGGTGAGGGGGAAGAGGAGGGAGAATCAACATGGGGGTGCACAGTGAGAATCCTTTGGAGAAACAGTTGTCAGTGTGTCTTCCTTGGGGATGGGGGAGCTCTCTCCCCCAGGGTAGTAAGCCAAATCAGGGGGCCTTCAGAGTTTCAGGTGGAGGGACTGGTGCCTGTTTCTTTCTCACAAGAGCTGGCAGAATGAAGCAAGAAGGTACTGATGGAGGAGCTGGACTCCCATGGGTGCAGGAACTAAGGTTTGAACAGGTGAGGACCCATGACAGAGGCAGTGGAACTTTACCATAATGAAGAGGATCTCATGGAGGGCCAAGGTGAACCCAGCATCAAGAGACTGGAGGGGGACAGTAGGGACACTAGAGCTGAGGGGATGGCATCTGTGGCCAGAATAGGGAAGAACCTTTGTATTCTATTACAAGTTAACCACTAAAGGGATGGTGCCTGTAAGCTTAAATTATACATAATGGCCCATTTCTGGGAACTCTGCCTCCCAGGTAATGAGCACTAAGCTAAAATACCTTTGTTTAGTGGAAACATCCTGACCAGGCTCACCTGTGAATGCCTGCAGGCGGGAAGAAATTAACACATCCCCTCCGAAGGCTGATGGGAACCAGGAAATGCTTGACTTTATGCCTGCCCCTTTAAGTATAAAAGAAGCCTGAATTCTAACTCAGCCAAGATGGTTCTTTGGGACATGAGCCCACCATCTTCTTGGTCTGCCAGCTTTCTGAAAGTTGCTATTTCTTTTTTTTCTTTTTGCGGTACGCAGGCCTCTCACTGTTGTGGCCTCTCCCGTTGCGGAGCACAGGCTCCGGATGCGCAGGCTCAGTAGTTGTGGCTCATGGGCCTAGCCGCTCTGCGGCATGTGGAATCCTCCCAGACCGGGGCACGAACCCACGTCCCCTGCATCGGCAGGCAGACTCTCAACCACTGCGCCACCAGGGGAGCCCTGAAAGTTACTATTTCTTTTTTTTCTTTTTTTTTTTTTTGCGGTACGTGGGCCTCTCACTGCCGTGGCCTCGCCCGCCGCGGAGCACAGGCCCTGGACGCGCAGGCCCAGCGGCCATGGCTCACGGGCCCAGCTGCTCCGCGGCATGCGTGATCCTCCCGGACCGGCGCATGAACCCGCCTCCCCTGCATCGGCAGACGGACTCTCAACCACTGCGGCCACCAGGGAAGCCCGAATGTTGCTATTTCTTGCCGCAATAACTCGTCTCTCAATTTACTGTCCTGTCCTGTGGTGAGCAGTATGAGCTTGGACTAGGTAACGGTACCATCTATAGTGGTGACTACATCAGCGTCCTTGGTGGGGAGGAGGGTTTCCCTGTGAGGAAGAAGTGTTGGTAATTGTGTGTCTGCTGTGCCGAGGCCTGCTTTTGGATTATAACTCCACCAGTGGAAGAAGATTTCACTCTCCCTATCTCTTTTCCCTCCTAGCACTCCTGGTCCCTGGGGGATCCAGAGGCAGCAGAGGGCACAGTGGAGGAGGCATAGAAGGAGCTGACTATGGCCCATGCATCCCATTCTCAGCAGTTTTCCTAGCAGAGGTAGGTCCCAGTTGGGGGAAGAGAGAAGTTTTAACTGAATGTGAGTTTGGAGATTGGCTTTATGACCGGGCTAGAATTTTTGCCTAAAATGACCACAGGACTTTTATGCTCTGAGGGACTGGAGAATCTCTGAGCCTCAGGTTGGGATGGAGAAGGTCTACACGTGAGTTTTGCAGAGGACATGCCTTTGGCTCATTCAACCCTGCACTCTACGGACCCGGAGTAGGACATAGCTAAACATCAGTATGAAGTGTTTAGAAGTGTTTACACTGCTTCCTAAGTAACTATGCATGAACTAATTTTAACAAGAAAGCTTTTGAACACTTACACTGCATATCTGATTAACACAATCAATTCATATGTGTTCAATCATTGAACATTGTTAAGCACCTCAGCTGGATACTGGGACTATGAGGGTGAATAAGAGTTGCTTCCTATCCTCAGAAGCATGCAGTCTAGTGTGAGAAGCCCTAGTCCAACCTGGGGCTTTCCTCCTTCCGGCTGTAGAAGAATCACAGTGCTGTTGGTTTAAGTGCATCGTCACTCATAAGTCTGATTTGGTAGGTCTGTGTTGGGGCCTAAGAATCTGCATTTTAACAAGCATCTTGTTCTAAGACCACCCATGGAAAAATAATAATATTTATATAAAAATAATATATATATAATTATATATATAAAATATATAAAATATATATAAAATAATATATATATAAATAATATAATAATGATCTAGCCTTCTAATCAGCACCACATACCAAAGCAGTTAAAAAAATAAACTTATTTATTTATCTATTTTTATTTTTGGCTGCGTTGGGTCTTCGTTGCTGCGCCCGGGCTTTCTCTATTTGCGGCGAGGGGTGCTACTCTTCCTTGCGGTGCGCGGGCTTCTCATTGTCATGGCTTCTCTTGTTGCAGAGCATGGGCTCTAGAGCACAGGCTCAGTAGTTGTGGTGCACAGGCCCAGCTGCTCCACGGCATGTGGGATCCTCCTGGGCCAGGGCTCGAACCCGTGTCCCCTGCATTGGCAGGCAGACTCTCAACCACTGCGCCACCAGGGAAGCCCCAAAGCAGTGTTTACTGCATTAGAACATGCATTACTGACTGCCACAGAATTTGCCCCTAGGATAGTATTACCCACTTGGATAAAGTTTCTGCCTGTTCTTTATTACATCAAATGAAAACAGCTGGATAGATTTTCATCAAATTAGAAGAGCATGTTTGGGCTTGTCTGACTTAAAAGACAAGGTAAAGGAAATGAACTTTGGGAGTTCCTAAGGAGGGAGTCCTTTGCAGAGAGGCAGCCATCTTCAGAGCAGTGTCAGGCACTAAGTTCTGACAACGCTGCTTTTCCCAAGAGCAGGCTGGGCTTAGGGTGGAAGCAGCAGGAGTTTATTGATTTAACGGTGGTTAATGATTGATATGAGTGGCCTCGGGGAGGCCAGGTACCTGATAACAGAATTTTCACAAAAAAATATGCAGGAGAAAATGGACTGTAAGTGTGTGAACACAGAATTTTAATCCCCATTCAGTTGTTCGTCATGGAAATTTGGCCAAGGGCTCTTGCTTTCTCTGTTTCCCTGATTTTATAATTAGGACACTGCTGACTCTTTTTCATAAGGTTGTTCTAAGGAGTCATGAATGAAATGCCGTGATAGCACTTGGAAACTTTATAAAGATGAGTATTTTTTTGAAAAGATGAGTTTTGTTGTATGTTAAAAATGCGGAATAAGTTAAATTTTATTGCAATATCTTGGACTTCGTTTAATCTGGCTTCCCTTATAGTGTATTGCTTATTTTCCTTGTCGTCCGTTTTGATGACTCGGTTTACAAGTGTGATGCAATTTTGAAATCACATGTGATTAGATTGAAAAAAATCTAACATGGGAACCAGGGCAATTTGAAAACAAAGGGTAGGCGTATTTTTAGAAAGCTGAATAGGACTTTTAGAGATAAAAGAAGCGTGGAGAAGTATGCTAAGCAACCGACTATGGACTTACAAATAGAGGAGTTCATTCTTTTGGTTATTAATTTGCTAAGGGGCCTTGAGCCATGAATATAGATGAACTCTATGAAAAATTGACACATGTATTTAAATCAGGGCAATATATCACCACACCTAAGAGATGGTGCAATATGAAAGTCTTAAATATTTAACATAATGCTATGCCATATAATTACATGTATGGCATTATCTTTAATAGGAGCTGATTAATGAGGGTGACATAAAGCAAGGATGAATATTAGCTATTCAGACACTGATGTTCAGAGAGCCACCTGAATAGTCATTTTTCCTCTAAGTCCTATTCCTTAAGGATTATAGAAATGTCAATTGTTTTTGCAGTTTCCATTTCAAGAAGCAGTTATTCATAATCCCCAGAGAACTCTTCCTTAACAGACTACAATAAAACTTAGACTTGATGGTGGTGACATTTTAGACCTAAATTACTGCCTTCACGGTTTAAATAATTATCCTGCTATGTCTGTGCAAGGGACTTTCAAATTGTTCACTTAATTCCTGGCTTATCTCTCATCTCCACCACTTGACTAGTTTCTTGTCCCTTACAACTGAATGCAGGAGGCTGAATTTCTATTTTCCCCTTAAAATCATCCTGCTTGTTAGTTATACTTCCAGGGTAATTCATCTAAAATAGTCTTTTTAGCAATACTTCTCAAAGGTCGTCTCTGGCTGTCCATTTCTTTTTTCATTTTGGCACTGAATAGCAGCTATGCACTGGTCCATCCTGGGACTTATATGTTTCTTCATCTCTCTTTCTCTGTTTCTGTACTTTCTTCCTCAACGGTGATTCTCTTTCTTTCTCTCTCTCCATTCATATATGTATGTGTGTGTATAAAATTAAAAAAAATTATTTATTTATTTGGCTGCATCAGGTCTTGGTTGCGGCACATGGGATCTTTTGTTGTGGCGTGTGGGCTCTTCACTGTGGCACGAGGACTTCTCTAGTTGCAGTGCGCAGGCTTCTCTCTAGCTGTGGCATGAGGGCTCAGTAGTTGTGGTACGCGGGCTTAGTTGCCCTGTGGCATGTGGGATCTTAGTTCCCCGACCAGGGATCGAACCCGCGTCCCCTGCATTGGAAGGCGGATTCTTAACCACTGGACCACCAGAGAAGTCCTTATAATGTTTTTCTTTACATAGAATTTTTGTGAGCAGTTTTAGGTTCACAGCAGAACTGAATGGAAGGTACATATACCCCCTGCTCCTACACATGCATAGCCTCCTCCATTATCAATGTCTCCCACCAGAGTGGTATATTTGGTACCACTGATGAACCTACACTGACACATCATAATCACCCAGCGTCCATCACTTATATTACTCTTGGTGCTGTATATTGTATGGGTCTGGATAAATGTCTAAGGACATATATCTATCTTATAGTATCATGCAAAGCAGTTTCACTGTGTTCCACCTATTCATCCCTCCCTCCCCCTGCCAATTTTTTAAATAAATAATTGTTCAGTGCCTGTTATCTACTAGGAATGGACTAGTTACTTAAAAAACAAACTAAAAATAAGGTCCTGTGTTATTAAGAATCTTACAGTCTGTGGGAAACCAATGATGTAAATAAATAACCTAATGTAATAAGCTAAATTGCTTTAAAGTGGTTGTGTATCAGTGTCAATGGTGCCATGGGAGAAATGGAGCTCATAAGTCGACCTGGGGAATGTCAAGGCAGCTTTCCAACAGACCTATCTTCTCTCTCTCTCTTTTTAAAAAAAAAAAATTAATTATTTATTTATTTGTTTTCAGATGCTTTGGGTCTTTGTTGCTGTGCGCAGGCTTTCTCTAGTTGCGGAAAGCAGGGGCTACTCTTTGTTGCGGTGTGTGGGCTTCTCATTGTGGTGGCTTCTCCTGTTGAGCAGCATGTGCTCTAGGCACATGGGCTTCAGTAGTTGTGGCACATGGGCTCAGTAGTTGTGGCTTGCAGGCTGTAGAGTGCAGGCTCAGTAGTTGTGGCACACGGGCTTAGTTGCCCCGCGGCATGTGGGATCTTCCCAGACCAGGGCTTGAACCCAAATACCCTGTATTAGCAGGCAGATGCTTAACCACTGTGCCACCAGGGAAGTCCCAGACCTATCTTCTCTAGTAGGAGTGTATGTTTGCAGTGTGGAGAACGGTTGGTATGGAGGTGGCAGGGGATGGCATCTAAGCTGAAAGAATGGCATGTGCAAATGCCCAGCCTCTCTGGAGGATAAGGGGTGCTCAGAGTGACCACAGGAGTGTAGTATGTTTGAGGAACTGGCTGTGTGGTGGGGTGCAGAAGGAGATGAGACTTGGAAGGAAAGCGGGGACAAAGGTCGTGAAAGACCTTGAATATCATGCAAAAGGAGTTTATTAGATTTTGTCTTGGAGGCATTGGGGAGCCACTGAAGAAGTTTGAGCAGTGTACTGATATGAGTTTTTAAAAAATTGAAGTATAGTTGATTTACAATGTTGTGTTATTTTCAGGTGTACAATGAAATGATTCAGATATATACATTCTTTTTCAGATTCTTTTCCCTTATAAGTTATTACAAAATATTGACTATACTTCCCCGTATGTTAGAAAAATCTATTCTTGTGGAAGGGTGGAAAGTAGACTAGAGGGCAGCAAAATTGGAGACAAGAAAGGCCAGTGAGGATACTTCCATAATATTTAGTTTGGGAGACAAAGAGGGCAAGAATAGTACAGTGGGGAGGAGAAGGAGAAGAGAGATTTATGAGGTACACAGGATTTAGTAATGATTAGATATGGGGAAAGAAAGAGGGAAGTTTCTGGCTTGATCAACTTGGCATTTACCAAGATAGAGAAGACAGAAAAGGGAGCAGTTTTTTGGGGGGGCAGTTAGAGTGGGGTGTGTGGCAGGGATTGAAAAGAGGAAAGATACGTTTGGCTTTGAATAACATGAGTGTGCGGAGCTGCTGGGACATTCAGGTGGAACGTTGAGCAGAAAGTGGGCTGCACAGTTCTGGAGCTAAGAAGAGAGTTCCAAGCTGGAGACATTGGCTTGGGAGTCATGTTTGTCCATAGGTGTGGTAAGTGTGAGTAGAACAGACAAGTATGAGCAGAGCTGAGTAAGAAAAGTCAGAAGACAAGAGGAATAAGGAAAGGAGCCCAGGCTGTAGACATCAGGACTGTTCAACTCTAAGTATTTCAACTTGAGTCTCTCAAGAACAAGATCCTCCTAGACAACTATGACATCGTTATTACACTTCAATTTATTATTTCAATAACATTCAAAATCTTGTCCATACTCAAATTCCCGAAACTGTTTTAAGATGTTTCTTAAAATCCAGTCTCTACTCAAGTTTCATGCATTGCACTTGACTGTTACCTTTCTTTTTTTTTTTTTTTTTTTGGCTGCGTTGGGTCTTCATTGCTGCACACCCTCTCCAGGCCTTCTCCAGTTGTGGTGAACGGGGGCTACTCTTCGTTGTGGTGCGCGGGCCTCTCACTGCGGCAGCCTCTCCCATTGCAGAGCACGGGCTCTAGGCGCGAGGAGTAGTTGTGGCATGTGGGCTCAGTAGTTGTGGCTCGCGGGCTCTAGAGTGCAGGCTCAGTAGTTGTGGCGCACGGGCTTAGTTGCTCTGCAGCATGTGGGACCTTCCTGGACCAGAGCTCGAACCCGTGTCCCCTGCATTGCAGGAGGATTCTTAACCACTGTGCCACGAGGGAAGCCTGGCTGTTACCTTTCTGTAGTCTCAGTGTAGAAAGTCTTCCCCCTTTTCCCCCACCCCCGTTCTCCGTGACATTGAGTACTTTGAGGGTCCAGGCCAGTTGTTCTATAGGACACTCCATGTTCTGGACCATAGTTAGATTTAGGCCAGCTGTTTCCAGTAGCTCATCAGTAAGTGATGTTTATACCTCCCACTGCATCACATCAGAGAGGTTCTAATATCAGGAACGGGCCTCCTTTATAGTTAGACTTTTGACTGTTTTATCAGAAACTGCCCAAATTATTGGATCTGATATTTGGATCCAAATTTTATATATATATATTTTGGTGGCCTGGTCTTTTCCACAAAGTGATACATATTCTGAGTCTCTCATCTTTAAAATATTGTCTAACCTAAGTCTACTTTGCTGCTGTTAATTCCCATTGTTTTTTTGTTTTTTTTTTGGCGGCACGCGGGACTCTCACCGTCGCGGCCTCTCCCGCTGCGGAGCGCAGGCTCAGCGGCCATGGCTCACGGGCCTAGCTGCTCCGCGGCATGTGGGATCTTCCCGGACCGGGGCACGAACCCGCGTCCCCTGCACCGGCAGGCAGACTCCCAACCACTGTGCCACTAGGGAAGCCCTCCCATTGTTTTTTTCTTGATTTTATTTTCCCATAGAAACCTGTGTTGCAAATAGCTTATTCTGAGTGAAGCCTGGTGGGGTTCAAAGGAATCCACAGCCTTACTTAGGTCAATCTGGTTCACTGATGTAGCTGTGTTTCTGTCTCACCAACCATTGTCCCCTATAACTGTGATAGAGAAGACCATGTTTGAGGGATGGACAGAGAGAGAGCTGCCTGCTGAGAAGACTAAATGGCGCAGCCAGATAGAGGAGAGGTGAACCAGAGAGGAGAGAATATTTATATCAGGACCCTTTTGGTGGCAGGTGACAGAAGCCAAGTGCCAACTGGCTAGAGGAAAAATGGAAATGTATTCTAAAGATATAGGGGTAGTCAGGTGCATAGATATGGGCATGTAACTGGAATTTGTTACCAAACATTATGGGAAACCCAAGACATTTTTTTGTTTGTTTGTTTTTCCTCTCTATTCAAAAATTCTCAGTGAAGTCACTGATTGGTATAGCTTGGTGAGGCCCAACCCTGGGCTGATCAACCATGGTGGGGAGGTGGAGACATAAGTATACAAAACAGGTGGCTGGGGCCAAGCTAGGTGGTTTGAACATTTCCTAGGGAAGGAAAAATTGTTAATCAGGCTCTAAGAGGGCTTTATTGCTATGATGTCAAGATATTTAAGGAAGAGTTTTAGGATATGGGGATAGGTCACTGTGAGATACAGCAGGAAGTCAAATGAGAGAGAAAAATGTACCCATTGGGTTTGGCACTTGGAATGTCAGTGGTGACTTCAGCAGGATTAGTTTTAGTAGAGTGAGGGCAGTGGATTGAGGAGGAAATAGAATATAGGGAGCAGAGAGTTCTGTATTCTAGAAGCTTGCTTGGAAAGGAAGGAGAGGTGTCCACTAGCAACTAAGGTCTAAGGTGGAAGAGACTTGTTAAAGCAGGGATTGCTCACCTGGGCCCCATGAGCCTAGGAATCTATCAACCCCTTAGGAATGGTATGCAGAACTTACCCGCTTCTCAAAGAAAGAGATTTGTGAGCCACAACATTTAGAACCACTGTGGTGAAAGAAATGTGGCAATAGAAAGGGAGAAAGGGAGAGGTGAAGGAAATAGGAGAGAGGATGGATCACTCGAGCATGCCTTCGACGAGGAGGGCAGGGTGGAAACCAGAACTCAAAGGAAATGATTACCCTTCTTGGGAAGAGGTTTATATATTTTTTTCTGCTGAGACTGTAGGGAAGATGTGAAATCCAGGGCAGATGCAGACACCTTTGTGGTTAGCATGGCAGGGAACCGTGAGCATTGCATTTCTCTCTCTTTTCATGGTCCATCTTGGTCTGGTATTAGGATAAAAACTCTTTCTACGCATAGCTGCCCGAGAGATGGTCATAATCTGTTCTCTTTCTTTGGCTTGCCATTGGGCTTTCTGCCTTCATGATTACTCCTGACTGATGTGCTTTGTCACTTGTACCTGACATGCATGGCGAGTTAGAACCTGACCTGTGCTGGAGCTTTCCCTTGCCCTGCCCCTAAGACCTTCTAAAGGTCACTTGGTACTCCTTGTAGGTGAAACTGACAAGTGTGTGCAATTAATCACACCTTCACCCTTTCTTAAACATAAGCTGCATTTGGGGCTTTCCCCCATTTGGGGGCTTCTTGTGTTGGAGTCTTCTGGCAAAGAGTGAGTTAATAGGTATGATTCAAGAGACTAAGTGCTTATGTGGGTGGATAGTTATTGTAGTTAATTAATTCACAGTGAGTGACCTTTGTTTCTTAAATGATCTTAAGCCAGAAGGCCGGGAAATGGTGGCCTCTGGGCTAGGAGCTCAGGGTCTGGAATCTGAACTGCTCTTCTCTTGGAATGATCTCAGCTCTGTCTTTTAGATTTCCTAAGCCTTAAATTTTACCATCTGCCAATGCAAATAATATTTTCCACTAATGTTAATGGGGGACTGTGTCTGTTCACCTTCAGTACCATGAGAACAGTCTGTTGAACACATTATTGTTAGAGCTGGAAACCCTTATAGGCCACTCCTGTGATCTGAATGTTCTCCAAGCTGCAACTGTGGGAGAACCGGTTTCTGAAAGAAAAGCTTTGTGACATCCTTTAGAAAATCGTACTCATGGACAATACTCATATACTAGACAGAGTGTAGTGATTTTTAATTTAAGGGGATTTTTTATTGTAAGGGCATGTATTTTCCTACTTTTGATTTTCATAAACCCTCAAAGCTGGTAACCTTTCTGTGCTACTGAGATTCTCTTTAAAAATAATTTAATAATACTTTAAGTCAGACAGAGAGAGACAAACACTGTATGATATCACTTATATGTAGAATCTAAAAAAAATACAATGAACTAGTGAATATAACAAAAAAGAAGCAGACTCACAGATATAGAGAACAAACTAGTGGTGATCAGTGGGGAGAGGGAAGCAGCGAGGGGAAATATAAGGGTAGGGGAGTAAGAAGTACAAGCTATTATGTATAAAACAAGCTACAAGGATATATTATACAACATGGGGATTATAGCCAATAATTTATAATAACTGTAAATGGAGTATAACTTTTAAAAACTGTGAATCACTCTGTTGTACACCTGTAACTCATATAATATTGTACAACTATACTTCAATTAAAAAAAATTAATAATGGACTTCCCTGGTGGCGCAGTGCTTAAGAATCCTGCTGCCAACGCAGGGGACATGGGTTCGATCCCTGGTCCGGGAAGATCCCATATGCCGTGGAGCAACTAAGCCCGTAAGCCACAACTACTGAGCTTGTGTGCCACAACTACTGACTCTGCGTGCCACAAGTACTGAAGCCCACACGCCTAGAGCCTGTGCTCTGCAACAAAAGAAGCCACCACATGAGAAGCCCGCACACCACAATGAAGAGTAGCTCCCGCTCACCGCAACTAGAGAAAGCCCATGCGCAGCAACAAAGACCCAACACAGCCAAAAATAAATAAATTAAAATAAATAAATTAAAAAAAAGAAAAAGTACCTTCCTTAAAAAAAATTAATAATACTAAATCAGTGATCATTAGGCCACCTGGGACTTAGCTGTACTTCCTTTTTTAAAAAAATATGTGGCATTCAATTTATTCTTTTTAAATTTTTTTCACTTTGAATAATTGTGGTAAAATATACATAACATAAAACTTACCATTTTAACCATTTTTAAGTGTCCAGGTCAGTGGCATTAGTGTATTCACATTCTTGTGCAACCATCACCACCGTCCATCTCTAAAATTAGCTGTACTTCTTTAGAAATGAAAATAAATGATCTGTTTGCTGGCTTCGGTGATTCCTTCTGCTGGGGATCTTCAGTAAAGTGGCAGACTGACTCCTTGCTTCTGGGAAGCCTCCTTTTCCTGAGGAATGGTTCCGAAATGAAATGAGAAGTTCTGAAGACAAGAGGCCCCCACTGAAGACTGACCTTGTCAGGGTCCACAGTAGTTTAGGATTTGTATTACAGCTGAGCCTCCATGTCCTCACAGCTATTGTTTGCTGACAAGATGAAGTGGGTTTTATTTGGAGGGCAGAGGAGAGTTCCCAAATTTCTGTAACATCTGGAGTTGCAGAGCTGGAGGGCGTTTGGTGCTGAGTGACATGGTGGCAGCAACGTTGATGTCCCAAATCAGCCGCTGCAGCTGCCTGTGTGTGTGACACCACGCAGAAGTGGTAGGAGATAGTAGGGAGGTGGCTGGGAGGGGACGAAGTGGCACAGGATCTGTCCTCGGGGAGTGAAAAGGGCACTGTCCCAGCGTGCTGACTGGAGGAAAGAGAGCACACCCGGATGGTTGAAATCAGCTTCACATCCTGTTGGAGACTTCCCCTTTCTTCCCATGCAAGCTGAGAAATGCAGTTAGCTGGGAGCAGGGTAGATAGTAGTTTAGAAATTTCAAGCATAGAACTCTGATCATCTTCACCTCTTTCCCAATGATTCAGTCTTTCTCTGGCATCATATGAATGAAAGATAGCATCCCCACAATGTTTGGCTCAATACCTGTTCCCTAAAGACCGCCTTGTTTCAAATGTGGTCTCATCCGTACTCACTGTTGTTTTATCAAAGTGTATTATGACAGGTGTTAAAAAGCTCACAATTTACAGCCAGTATTGTACTGAAAGTCAGCACAACAAAGAGAGGACCCTGGTGTCCTCCTGACTGGGTTAAATGTCTTTTTTGGAGGAGTGGGTTGTTCTTCCCTTTGATGTGGGGATAAAAGTTTGCCATTTATATTTATGGAGGAAAGTTCCTTTGGCATTGCCCAGTAGCTCTGCCAGGGAGGGAAATGGGTGTCCTTTTCATCCGATTAAAGAGTCCACTGCAAATGAGTTCAAGGTCATGGACTCTGCACCCCCTGAACTTGACTGAACACAGCATTGCCCTGTTCCTGAGGGATGCCTCAGAGAGGGCCAGGACAGCCTGCTCCTGTTCCAGTGAATAGCCAGCCATTCACTGCTTCTGTGGTATCATGTTGGATGTGGGTACCAAGTCCCCCTGTTTCTCAGCTCCCCTTCTGTGGCATGGGAAACCTGGTGGTGGGATGGGGAATGTGACCTCCTTGTTCATCACCTATGTTGATTTACGAAAAACCAGTAAGGAAACATTATACTGGACCCGTACTGCTGAAGGGAAATTTAGACAGAAAGAGGAAGAGACTTGGTCAGTGGGTTGATTGGCATGTCTGTCAGGCTGTGCATCTGTCTGCCTCTTTCTTCCTTCCTCTCTTGTGTCTCTTTGTCTCTCTCTCTGTGTCTCTCTTTCAGTCTCTCTCCCCTGCTGTAACTCTCTCTGTCTTGTATCTTTCTGTGTCTATCTCAGTATGCTTATCTCTTTCTTTCTTTCTTAAAATAAATTTTATTTATTTATTTATTTATTTATTTATTTTTGGTTGCATTGGATCTTCATTGTTGCATGTGGGCTTTCTCTAGTTGCGGTGAGTGGGGACCACTCTTCGCTGTGGTGCATGGGCTTCTCATTGCGGTGGCTTCTCTTGTTGCAGAGCATGGGCTCTAGGTGTGTGGGCTTCAGTAATGGTGGCACATGGGCTTAGTTGCTCCATGGCACGTGGGATCTTCCCGGACCAGGGCTCAAACCTGTGTCCCCTGCATTGGCAGGTGGATTCTTAACCACTGCACCACCAGGGAAGTCCTAGTATGCTTATCTCTTTCTATCTTGTTTCTCTGAGCAGATGTTGAACTCCAACTGTGTGCCAAGTACTATGCTAGATTCTGAGAGTCTAGAGGCAAATAAGACCCTGTGAACAGTAATAGTAACAATAGCAACTGACATTGTTGCTAATTGCTTAGCATGGATCAGACTCTGTATTAAGAGCTTTATATACATTATTGCATTTAATCCTCACAACAGCAGTATGTGATGGTTTCAACATTACCCATTTCACAGATAAGGAATCTGAGGTTCAGATAGGTTTATAACTTGCTCTAGGTCATGTAGCTTGTAAGGGTTTAAGTCTGTCTGACTCATGAGTCAACACTATTTACTGCTACTCTCATTTGCCCTTGAGTGGTTAACTTGAGTTCCTGGGGACTCCAGGCTTCCTGTGGGACTGTTTTATGATATCGAATCCGTTCCAGGTTATTAGTCTGTTCAAGATCTAGGAAGCAATATGCCACTCTGAAATGTAATAGAGAGAGAGAGAGAGAAAGAGAGAAAAAGAGTGTGTGTGGGGGAGAGAGAGAGAGAGGGAGAGGGAGGTAGGGAGGGAGAAGAAGAGATATTGAGAGAAGGAGAAGAAGGAGGGGAAGGGGAGTAGGGAGGGGGAGGAGGGAGAGAGAAAGAGAGACACAGAGACAGAGATAGCAATGGAGAGACCTAAAGGTGAAAAGAGAAACAAGGTAGAAAGAGACAGACATACTAAGATACACATAGAATGAGAGAGGCATAGAGAGAGAGAGAGAGAGAGAGAGAGAGAGAGGGGGAGAGAGAGAGAGGGAGAGAGAGAGAGAGAGAGAGAGAGAGAGAGGGAGAGGGAGAGGGAGAGAGAGAGAGAGAGAGGGGAGAGAGAGAGAGAGAGAGAGGGAGAAAGAGACACAGATGTACAGACTTCATACATACCAACCCATTGATCAAGTCTCTTGCCCTCTCTCTCTCTCAAATTTTTCTTCTGTTAGTGTGGGTCCAGTATAATGTTTCCTTACATGTTTCTTAAAAATCAACATGAATGATAAGCAGTGGTGTCCAGTAATATGTTGTGTGCTGTGGGGAATATAAAAGATTGGCAAGAATGTGGCAACTCTGAAATACAGAGAAACCCGAATAAAAGCTTTTTTGTTTCTAGTGATCAGAACACAATAGAACCATTATTTAACTGCATTTTATGTATTTAACATAAGTGATTAGGCATGGACTTTGGAGTTGGACTGAAGAAATTCACATCCGAGCTCCTCCACTTCCTAGTTGTGTGACTTTGAGGAACTTACTGAACTTCTCTGAGCCTCAGTTTTCTGATCTGTAAAATGGCCTTAATAGTGGTACCTCTTTTATGAAGTTCTTGGGAGTTTTTAAAGAGATGATGTCCAACAGTGTTGGGCATAAATAACTTTAGCCATTTTTCTTTTAATGAACAGTGTTGGTAAAGTTAATTTAATTTAAAACACTGAATAAACTAATCTGCTGTTAGGATGTAGCAGCTGCATTGTCCTGCTTTTAGGACTTGGTGACCTAGTTTCTGGGAGCACTCTCCTCAGCCCAAGAGCTGCGGTGACCTGGAATCTCTAGCTCTGATGCCTACAATTTGCTTATCAAGCAGCCGTTACCCATCCACCCCCACCCACCCACATACACCAGGCACTTTCACCTGCTGGTGCATTTGATGACGTGGTACTCTCTGCCCAGAACACCCTTCCCTTCACTTTCCCAACATTTCCAAAGGTCAGAAGCCCAGGAACTGCTTTGAGTAGCTTTCCCCAACACAGAGAATGAATACTACCCTCTCTGCAGACCCATGCCACTGTGGAAGCATCCCTGTTGTGGCCATTATCATAATCTGTCTAATTAAAAGCAGGGTGTCCGCTCATCCCTGTAGATTGTGAGTTCTTTGCAGACTGGCAGTGTCTTATCTGCTTTTGTGTTCTCATAGGGTGGGCAGAGCCCCTGAAGATTCTGGGAGAAAAGACTGAGAGAGCCTTCCGCCACTTGTCATGTTCCAAATTTTTCTTTCCTTTGCTAAATAGTTACTGGGAGAGCCCAACTGGCATTTTAGGCATTTCCATCCCACAGAAGACTAGACAGGGTGTGGTTGTAGATTAGTTTTATATTTTATATATGGCTTGGATTCCATCATAATATTTTCAGGTTTGTTACTTTGGTTTTTTTTTAATAAATCATTCTTTTTTTAAAAAAATTTATTATTTTTGGCTTCATTGCTCCACGCAGTCTTTCTCTAGTTGCAGCGAGCAGGGGCTACTCTTCATTGCGGTCCACAAGCTTCTTATTGCGGTGGCTTCTCTTGTTGTGGAGTATGGGCTGTAGGTTCATGGACTTCAGTAGTTGTGGCACGCAGCCTCAGCAGTTGTGGCTCGCGGGCTCTAGAGAGCAGGCTCAGTAGTTGTGGTGCATGGGCTTAGTTGCTCTGCGGCATGTAGGATCTTCCCGGACCAGGGATCGAACCCATGTCCCCTGCATTAGCAGGTGGATTCTTAACCACTGCGCCGCCAGGGAAGTCCCAGGCTATTTACTTTGAAGCTCCTCTGGCAGAGACTAGAAGCAGCCCACTTTCCAAATCCAAAGGAGATTGGAAAGGCTGTAATTGGATACTGTCACTATCAGTCATCTTCAGCATGATAGGGAGGCGGGTCACCTGAAGAGAGAAGTGCTTTCTAGGTGATGTTTGCCAGGCTTGACTGTGGACAGATCTTGTTTAGTTCACCCCTTCTGACTTGGGGGATCTTGACTCTCCATTTGGACTTTTAAAATGTTGAATATTTAAGGAGAGAACATTTGCATTGGAAGTCTGAGAAACCAATATAAGTAATGTCTAATTCCTTAATACTGAGTAGAAAAAAAAAAGAGACTTTGCTGTAAAGCCCTTCAGTTTGATGTCTCAGAGTTCAGAACCTCTTGCAACTTAATTTGTAAGAAGAACCTTCCTATCATTTTGGGGGCTTATGGGAGAAGGAAGACTGCCATGATATTTGGACAAAACTGTCCTTAAAACACCAGGATAGAGTACAGTCACATAACACAGTGCAGGTACAGAGCAGGTGATTGGGAAATGCTGACTGAGTAACAGGAATTTATGTTGTTTAAAAGTGTTCCTTGGGCTTTCCTGGTGGCTCAGTGGTTAAGAGTCCACCTGCCAATGCAGGGAACACGGGTTCGAGCCCTGGTCTGGGAAGATCCCACATGCTGCAGAGCAACTAAGCCTGTGCGCCACAACTACTGAGCCTGCTCTCTAGAGCCCGCGAGCCACAACTACTGAGCCCGTGTGCCACAACTACTGAAGCCTGCATGCCTAGAGCCTGTGCTCCGTGACAAGAAAAGCCACGACAATGAGAGGCCCATGCACCGCAATGAAGAGTAGCCCCTGCTCGCTATAACCAGAGAAAAGCCTGCACGCAGCAACGAAGACCCAATGCAGCCAAAAATAAAACAATAAATTTATTAAAAAAAAAAAGTGTTCCTTACAGAAATCAGTGTCCATCATTTTGGCAGGACATGAGCAAAGCGATGATGTAAGCTAAGGAACTAGTTTTGCATAGCCTGGAGTTGAACTTCAAATTTCACCATTTCATCACTCCACAGCTTTATGTATCTGAATCACAGGCTGATTCAGATCCTGGGCAGGAATTTAAATTCTGGACTGACTGTGAACTCTGGGCAGGTTCCACTAACTGGGCTTTGACTGACTTCAGCCCAAGAGCCTGGGGCTCTGGTGCAGGCTTAAGAGTTGAACAGAATGATATGAGGTCTCCCTTTCCCCTGAACAACTGGGGAAATATTATGAGCCCCTCCTCTCCTTGACCACTGAAAAGTCCATACTGGTCTGAGATCTGCTGAGAATGAGTTCTCATCTCTTTAGTTTAAGGTCAGTTTTTAGTCTTGATTTGGCCATAGTAGAGTGAAATCCATATACCTTTCTTGACAGTGCTTCTGTGTTTTTCAGGGAGGGAAGGGAGTGGGGAATCCCCAGGCTGGTTTTTTTTTGGGGGGGTCTTTGTTGCTGCACGAAGGCTTTCTCTAGTTGCGGTGAGCGGGGGCTACTCTTCATTGCGGTGTGCGGGCTTCTCATTGCAGTGGCTTCTCTTGTTGCGGAGCACGGGCTCTAGGCATGCGGGCTTCAGTAGTTGTGGTGCGCGGGCTCAGTTGCTCCGTGGCATGTGGGATCTTCCTGGACCATGGATCGAACCCATGTCCCCTGCATTGGCAGATGGATTTTTAACCACTGCGCCACCAGGGAAGTCCCAATGTTTTGTAGTAAATTAACCTAATGATGCTTTTTGTTAAAAAAAGATTTACTTTGGCTGCACCAGGTCTTAGTTGCAGTGCGAGAGATCTTTGTTCTCTCATGTTTAGTTGTGGCATGCGGGATCTTTAGTTCTTAGTTGTGGCATGTGGACTCTTCATGTGGCATGTGGGATCTAGTTGCCCGACTAGGGCTCGAACCTGGGCCCCCTGCATTGGGAGCATGGAGTCTTACCCGCTGGACCACCAGGGAAGTCCCACCAGGCTGTTCTTTTGAGTTCAAGGAGGGTTGCAGGCACCCTCAAGGTTTCGAAGACTTCAAGGTGAGCCTGGCCAGGTGGTTTTGGGCAGTTCTGGGCAGTGGGTCCATGAGCTTCTTTGTCTTCACACTTGTCATTAGCTCTTCATTTGTAAGCTGATTTTTTAAGGTTGGATTTACCACAGTGCTGACCAACTTGGCTTAGACAAAGCATAACTCCCCTGATGATTTAGCTTCTGAATCTGCACTTGCTACGTGCCAGCTTCCTTGGGCCACATAAAAGCACAGGTTGCCACTTGAGTATGCTTTTCCTGGAAGAACTGAACTTCCTGCCACTGTGTGTGACGAAGCAGGAGCTGTAGAAGAGGATTAAGGCTGAGGTTACAGGAAGCACAGTGGCGACTGTTGTGAGAGCAGGAGCTCTGGGGCTCAGATCAGGCTCCTGGGGCTCCGATCCTGGACACACTGTTTCTCCACTGTTTGGCTGTGGGCAAGCCTCATTGGCTCTCTGACCCTCAGGAGCCTCAACTGTGATCATGACACACACCCTGAGATGGTGGTGGGGGGAGGACTATGGAGATGCCTGTAAACCACAGTGCTGTAGGGGCTGAGCTGGGGAGGGGGACACCCTGGACAAAAGTCTTTATCCACTTCTTTCTTGCTGTTTGGGTATCAAGAGGTATTCTGTCTGTGGTGGGTGGTACCATTTTGGATGCTGAAAGGAAGGAGACACATGGGGTGGTCTTTTAGGAACTCATAGTTTATTTATTAATTTTTTTTTTATTAAAGTGTAGTTGATTTACAAGGTTGTGCTAATTTCTGCTATATAGCAAAGTGACTCAGTTATACACATATATATGTTTTTTTTTAATATTCTTTTCCATTATGGTTTATCCCAGGGGATGGATATAGTCCCCTGGGCTATACAGTAGGACCTTGATATTCATCCATTCTAAATGTAATAGTTTGCATCTACTAACCCCAAACTCCCAATCCATCCCTCCCCAATCCCTCTCCCCCTTGGCAACCACAAGTCTGTTTTCTATGTCTGTGAGTCTGTTTCTGTTTTGTAGAGAGGTTCATTTCTGCCATATTTTAGATTCCACATATAAGTGGTGATTGTCTTTCTCTTTCTGACTTACTTCACTTTGTATGATAATCTCTAGTTGCTTCCATGTTGCTGCAAATGGCATTATTTTGTTCTTTTTCATGGCTAAGTAGTATTCCATTGTATATATGTACCATATCTTCTTAATCCATTCATCTGTCAGTGGACATTTAGGTTGTTTTCATGTCTTGGCTATTGTGAATAGCACTGCTATGAACATAGGGGTGCATGTATTATTATTTTTTTTTTTTGCCATGCCATGTGGCTTGTGGGATCTTCGTTTCCTGACAGGGATTGAACCTGGGCCCTGGGCAGTGAGAGCACATAGTCCTAACCACTGGACCACCAGGGAACTCCTGCATGTATCTTTTTGAATTACAGTTTCGTCCAGATGTATACCCAAGAGTGGGATTGCTGGATCATATGGTAGCTCTATTTTAAGTTTTCTGAGGCTCCTCCATACTGTTTTCCATAGTGGCTGCACCAACTTACATTCCCACCAACAGTGTAGGAGGGAGGAACTCATAATTCAAACCAGACATCTTTAATGCACTTGAAGTAAAGCTTGCATAGAAATCACATAGAACAGTGCATACGTATTTGAAAAAATAGGTTCCTGAAAAAAAATTACATTTTGTATTTTGGTGAATAGGAAATTGCACTGATTGGGAGATGGATCTTCATCTGCCTGCACATGTGCCATTAGGGTCCATTTGGAAATCCAAGGGCTCTTTGTTTAATCAAAGATGGAGGAGTTATAAAATGAGGGAGAAGATGTCTCATGCTAGCATTTTCCCAAATGCTTGCAGAACACTTCATCTACAAGATCTTTTGGGATAAAAGGTGTCTGGTGTCCAAAAAGGGCTGGAAACAAAATAGGGTTAAGGAATGTTGCTTTACTATGCAGGTGTCCTTCCCTGACCCCAGTGGGACAGTGTATGTTAAATATATTAAGATTAAAAGGCGTCTGGTAACAAGAAAATCTTGCATAACCCAGGACTTCTCAAGCTCATCTGAATAACAGCTCTTTCCCAGATAACTCCTATTTAGTGGGAGAAATGCAGTGGCCAGAGGTTGAGAAATACAGCTTTAATTGTTGGGTGTGGTGTGAGGTTGGTTTCGTAAGGTTGAGCTGTGAGTAGGTTTTCCGGAAAGATTCTCAAGAGAGAACTAATACAGATGGAAGTTACATGGACCACTGAGTAGGTTTTTTATCCCTATTAAAAAACTGGGAGTTCCCCGGTGGTCCAGTGGTTAGGACTCCGCGCTTCCACTGCAGGGGGCCCGGGTTCCATCGCTGGTCCTGGAACTAAGATCCCGCGTGCCCTGCAGCATGGCCAACAACAACAAATTTTCCATTTCCTCATCTTTTTCTTAGAAACTATTTCAAACGTACAGGAAAACTGAAAGATTAGTTGTATGGTCAGGCCACTCAAGATGGCTGTTCTCTTGCTCTCTGTACATCTGCTGCTGGGCCAGTCTCTGCTTCACCTACACCCTACTCACATGGCTATCCAATCCTCTTAATTGTAGGGCTTACTCAATAACTACCTACGTGCTTGCTCCCTGTCCCAGCTGCTGGTTTCCCTGGTAACTGATGAGCTAACCTGATGTCAATTATGTCAATTCCCGCGATAACTGGTAGCCTCCTTATTTCTTGAGCAGAGAAGATGGGTGCTGTGTCCTTTTTCCTGCACACGGTGGGGTGTTGCTCCAGGACCTTTTGCTCCTGATTTGTAAGATTCCCTATCTAACGAGCCATTGATGTCTCTGTCCCTGTCTCTGGGCTCTGTCTTCCACAAGGCAATAACAAGGCTTACAGGCCTGTGGGGTGCAGCCCAACATTAGTACAATGAATTCTCAAGTTACATACACATTATGACACATCACTTCTCAATATTCAGCATACATCACTGAAGAATACAGATATTTGTCTACAGACCCACCATGTCATTATCCCTACTAAGAAAACCACCTGAAATCAACTTAATATTTAAATCCCCCCCATCTTTATAGCTGTTTTTTTAAAAAAAATCAAACAGATGCACAATTACTTTTTGTGTGTGTGTGGTTGTTACTTATTTTAACTTAGAATAGTTCCTCTCTCTTTTTTTTTTTTCTCCCATGACATTGACCTTCTGAAGAATCCAGGCTAGTGGTCATACGAATGTCCCACATTCTAGATTTGTCTGTTTCCTTATGATGTTCAGTTGTTTCTCTGTCCTGTTAATCCTCAGCCCTGGCTGCACATCAGAACCACCTGTCTTGATTAATTGGCATTACAAGGAAGGGGGATTAATTAGCCCACTCTTCTCACTGGGGGTTATTTAAATCAAATTTAATGCCTAGAAAAGAGAATATGATGCCTGAGTTCCACCCTAAACCAATTAAATCAGAATCGGTGGAGTTTAAGCTCAGGTGGCCCTAGTTTCAAAATTCTCTAGGTGATTCTGGTAAGCAGTCAGCGCTAAGAACCGTCGCTCTATCCTGCAGATCCTATAAATTAGAAGTTAGGTTCAGGCTACACATTTTTGTCTAGAATACTTTGCTGCACATTGCAGCCATCTTGGAAGCTTTAAAAAATACAGATGCTTGGGGCCCAGCCTAGACGTTCTGATATATTGGTCTGGAAGTACGGCCTAGGCTTTGGGAATTTACAAATCTCAGGTGATTTTAATGCAGTCAGAAAGACCCACTTGCTTAGGTTATTTTTTTATTTTTATTTTTTGTGATACGCGGGCCTCTCACTGTTGCGGCCTCTCCCGTTGCGGAGCACAGGCTCCGGACGTGCAGACTCAGTGGCCATGGCTCACGGGCCCAGCCACTCCGCGGCATGTGGGATCCTCCCAGACCGAGGCATGAACCCCTGTCCCCTGCATCGGCAGGCGGACTCTCAACCACTGCGCCACCAGGGAAGCCCCTTAGGTTATTTTTTTATTTAACTTGCATCCTATCAGGAGGCACACAATGTCGCACTGTTCCATTATCTGTGATGCTAAGTTCAATCACTGGATTAAGGTGGTCACACCAGACCTCTTCATCAGCTCTTCATCGCCGAGGTACAATTGCTCCCATTCGCAAAGGTAAGTGGTCTCTGGGATGATACCTTGGCGCTGCTAACAAGTTTTCATTCAATGGTTTTAGCTTCCACTGGTGATTGTTACCTCAATCAAGTATTTTATCGGGGCGGGGGGCGCTTATAAATAGTGATCTTCTGTTCTTGCCATTCCTTCCACATTTGTTTGACTTCCTTTTGTAAAGAAGGGCTGTCCTGTTTATCCTCTCGGCACCCCCTGGACTCATGTATTTTCATTTACTAACCAGTTACAACCATTATCCTTTTTGATATTCAAATTATGCTAAATTTGGCCAGTGGGTGCCCCTTCAAGCTGGCTTTTTTTTGGGGGTGGGGGCCACGTGGGATCTTAGTTCCCCGACCAGGGATCAAACCCAGGCCTCCTGCATTGGGAGCGCGGAGTCTTAACCACTGGACCACCAGGGAAGTACCAAGCTGGCTTTTTCTTAAAGTAAAATTTTTAATTGAAAATTATAACATATAGAGAAATACACAAAAAAATCAAATCTATAGTTCAAAATTTTCCCAGAGCAAACACCTGTGTAAACCAGTTCCCAGATCAAGAAACAGAACAATGCCAGTACCCCACCAGCCCCCATCACACCCTCTTCCTATCTTGCCCCCCACCAAGAGCCTTACGTCTAAGCTTGTTGATCAGTTTGCCTGTTTGGGAACTTTGTATAAATGGGATCATAGAACATGTACTCTTGTGTCTGGCTTCTTTGTTCATCATTGTGTTCATGAGATTCATCTATGATGTTTGAAGTTGTAGCTCTTTTTCATCCCTCCTGCAATTTATTTCTCAATTCTAATGTAGGTGGGCATTTAGGTTGATTCCAGGTTCTGACTATTAAAACAGTGCTGCTATGAACATTCTGATACTTGTCTTTGGTTGAACACATTGTTGAGTTTTTGTTCGTTTGTTTTTTGTTTTTGGAGGGGATACCTAACAGTGGAATCACTTGTTCATAGGGTATGTTAACTTTATTCAATACTGCCAAACAGTTTTTTCTTTGGATATAACCCCATTGGTCTTTGTGTACTTTTACTTTCTGGCAGAAGATTTCCTGGGCTCATCTTGTCTGTTCTCTGCCCGAGCCCTGGAATCTGTTATTTCTCTGAGGAGCCCTGGTGCTTTTGAATAGGGAATAGTATTTAAAAACCAAGGTCTGCGTGCTAGTGGTGCTCATTGATACTGGAAAGTCATTGCTTTTAGTTCCCTTTAGCAGACAAAGCTAGGAAATTCACTAAAGAAAATAATCTTGTGTTTGAACTGCTCATTCCAATTCAACATTGCAGGATTTTTTCCTTAAGTCTGTTTTATTTTATATGTGCATCTCGTTTCTCTTAACGTTGAAAATCTTGGTTCCTAATACATCAATGTTTTGTTCATTTGCTTTGTTCTACACTTACATAAAACAGTTGCAAAATTGCAGTACTAATATTACTATTGACAGTGATGTATGAGTTGAAGTAATGTACGTGTGAAGCTTTAGATTTCTTTGGAGTTATTTTTTGTCTCTTGCGAGCAATTTATATGATACTAAATCGAATGACTTAAATCTAATGAGGATGAAGAATTTATCCAGTGGCTTAAGAAGGTGGGTGTTGTGATCAGAATATTGACTGTGCGGGCTCAGCCCTTCTAGACAATTACAGCTGTTGAGCTCCCACTGTTTTCCCCTCCCCCCTTCTCTAAATCCCTTTTTGAGGGTTTTCAGGGTTTCCACTGGGGGGGAGTGCACATGTCGGGGTGCACTCCCTTCTCACATGCAGGTTCCATGGTCACCAGCTTCCCACACCTAGGTTGTGAGAGTTAATTTTGTGTCAGCTGGGCTGGGCTCTGGTGCCCAGTTGTTTGGTCATATACCAGTCTAGATGCTGCTACAAAGGCATTTTTGAAAACTCTGATTAACATTTAAATCAGTAGATTTTGAGTAACGCAGACTACACTTCATGATGTGGTGGGCCTCATCCAGTCAGTTGAAGGCCTTAAGGGGTAAGACTCAGGTCCTTGAAGAGGAAGGAATTCGGCCTCCAGACCGCTTTTGAGATCCAAGACATTAACCTCTTGCTGGAATTGCCAGCCTGTCCCCTAGATTTTGGATTCGTCAGCCCCTATAATCATGTGAACTAATTCCTTAAATCCCATCCCCCCACTCCTGCCTCTTTCTCTCCCTCTTCCCACACCCCCATTCTCCACACACACACACACACACACACACTCTCTCTCTCTCTCTCTCTCTCTCTCTCTCTCTCTCTCTCTCTCTCTCAGTCGCTCACTATGGGTTCTGTTTCTATGGAGAACGCTGGTTGTCTCAAAACCTCAGACAAAATGGTTGGGGGTCTCTGCTGGGTGGCCCAGGGTGAGAAGCAGATGGTTATCATCCAGGCAGAAGAGGCGCATAGCAGGACGATAAACGCTGCTGCTGAGGGAGCAGGTGCAGGAAATGGTGGGTGAGAACCTGCCTCCCCTCCCACTCGGAACTCGGCAACTGTGGCTGCCTGCGCCTGGCAGGTGTGACCTTTGGTCGATTTGGAACCAGAGTGTCTCCCTGGGCCAGGAGCAGCCTAACACTCCCTGCTTTGGTGAGAGAGGAAGAGGCCCTCTCTGACCCTCGCGATCCTGTCGGTGGCTCTCAGGTGGGACAGGCTGTGTGCACAGCAGGCTCACGTTTGGGAAGGGCTTCCCCTCAGCAGCGGAAGGAGCTGATTGTTCTCATTGCTTAAAGAGTAAAGGTCAAGCTGCTTGTTGTAAGAGGCAGTATAGGATTTCCTCTTTCATCTTAGCCCTCCCCGGGAGGAGGAGAGTTTTGGTAACCTAGAGGAAAACATAGAACATTCAGGAACATGATAATGCATTGAAGTTAGCCTGTGAGACAGTGTAAACAACAGAAAAGTTGATTTTCCAAGGTCGCTCCATTCGGAGATGAAAAGGCTCCTCCAGTGAGGCCCAGTAAGATCCTACCAACTGTCCCTCCAGGAGGGAGTTGGCCCATGTGGGGTGGACAGACCAAGTGGGAAAAGACCAAGGGGTTAGTGGAGGAAGAAAAGAGAGATGGGAGAGGGAAGAGACCCCAGGTTTCCGGGTGACGGGAAGGAAAAAGGTGGCACCGCTTTTGTGCACACCCTGCTTATCTGTAAACATCCATGATCAAGATTCTCCTGGGACTTCCCTGGTGGCACAGTGGTTAAAAATCCGCCTGCCAATGCAGGGTACATGGGTTCGATCCCTGGTCTGGGAAGATCCCACATGTCATGGAGCAGCTAAGCCCGTGCACCACAACTACTGAGCCTGTATTCTAGAGCCCGCAAGCCACAACTACTGAGCCCACGTGCTACAACTACTGAAGCCCGCGCGCCTAGAGCCTGTGTTCCACAACAAGAGAAGCCATTGTGATCAGAAGCCCGTGCACCACGGGCTTCCCTGGTGGCACAGTGGTTGCGAGTCCGTCTGCCGATGCAAGGGACGTGGGTTTGTGCCCCAGTCCAGGAGGATCCCACATGCCGCGGAGCGGCTAGGCCCGTGAGCCATGGCCGCTGAGCCTGTGCGTCCGGAGCCTGTGCTCCGCAACGGGAGAGGCCACAGCAGTGAGAGGCCCGCGTACCACAAAAAAAAAAAAAAAAAAAAAGAAGCCCGTGCACCGCAACGAAGAGTAGCCCCCGCTCGCCGCAACTAGAGAAAGCCTGCGCACAGCAACGAAGACCCAACGCAGCCAAAAATAAATTTATAAAAAAAAAAAAAAAGATTCTCCTCAGTAAGTAACTGAACCCACCACCCTCCTACAGATATGGTCAAGGGGAAACATCGATAACCAGTCTAGAGTAATGCTCCCGCAGTCCTGCAGGGGTTGGTTTGTGTGCTCTACTTATCAATGTTAGGGTTTGATGGTGGCATAGAGAGTAGGGGTGTGTCCCTGAGGTCCACAGTCAGGCTCCAAATCCTGGCTCTGCATTGTGTAGCTGTGCACAGCTGCCTTAGTTACAGAATCCCTCCAAGCTTCTGCTTCTTCATCTTGGTATTTATTCTCCTTTTATTTATTTAATATTTAAGAATATATTTCTTCTCTAGCTTTTATTTTATTTTAAAAAATATTTATTTAATAAATAAATAAGGACTTCCCTGGTGGTGCAGTGGTTGGGAATCCGCCTGCCAACGTAGGGGACACAGGTTCGATCCCTGGTCCGGGAAGATCCCACATGCTGTGGAGCAACTAAGCCCGTGAGCCACAACTACTGAGCCTGTGCTCCAGAGCCTGCAAGCCACAACTACTGAGCCCATGTACCACAACTACTGAAGCCTGTGTGCCACAACTACGTGCGTGCGGAAGCCCGCACACCTAGAGCCTGTGCTCCGCAGCAAGAGAAGCCAGCACAATGAGAAGCCCGCACACTGCAACAAAGAGTAGCCCCCGCTCGCCACAACTAGAGAAAGCCCACTCATAGCACCGAAGACTCAACACAGCCATAAATAAATGAATGAATGAATGAATGAATAAATGAGACCTGCACCGGGCCTTAGCGGTGGCATGCTGGATCTTTTAGTTGGGGCATGCAAACTCTTAGTTGTGGCATGTGGATCTAGTTCCCTGACCAGGGATCGAACCCAGGCCCCTTGCATTGGGAGTGCGAAGTCTTAGCCACTGGATCACCAGGGAAGTCCCATAAGAATATATTTCTTGTTTCAGGTTCTCTTACCTCTGTTGTATCTACTGACTCTCGTATGTTTTATTATTATTGGTTTTTAAATTGTGAGTTTATTTTTAGTGGGGATTCTTTTATTTTTAAATTTATTTTGGCCAAGCAGCACGGTGATCTTAGTTCCCTGACCAGGGATTGAACCCTGTGCCCCCTGCACTGGGAGCACGGAGTCTTAACCGTTGGACCACCAGGGAAGTCCCTCAGTTGCTTCTAATTCTGCCTTGAGGCTTGGGTTCCAGCCTTGTAGGGTCTCTTCTTGCAGTTGGGCTGTGGCCCAGAAACACACGTGCCCTATGTCTTTAAGCACTTCATAGCCCTGTCAGATGGAGAATCAGCAGCCTGGTAGTGTCACCTGGGAAGAGGCCCCCCCCCCACATGTGCAGGCCCGTTGTTCAGGGGATTCTGTTTGTAGCAACAGGTGGATATGACCACCCAGCAACCTGGGAGTTAAATGCAAGTCCTGAAGGCCCACAGCCCTGAGGTTCCGTGAAATCAGCCCCACTTCTTCAACTCAAGGCAGACAAGAAAAATAACAGGAGAGACATTGTAACAGTCTTGTTATGTCTTTCCTTTTTCTATGGATAATGTAGGGGTGGTACCTGGCTTCTTATACCTGAATTCTGAAACTTTTTTCCTTCTTTAGGATTATTTACTCTGTTCTTATGGACCATTTTTCACCTTCTGTCACAATTTCCTTTGTGGATTGACCCTCCTTTTCCTCTTTTCTCTACAAAAGCCAAGGCCATTATGTGAAGTCTTAAACCAATATGGAGATTTAATCAGTCAATTCCTTTAAGGAGAACAAATAATTGAGGTCAGGTTAGTGCTTTCTGAGCATCTGATTTAACCTGGAGAGAAGGATAATAAATATGCCCTTTAGATCACTGTTTTCAACCATTTTACCCTGCATTTGTGACACCTTTGATGTAGTTCACCTCAGACACTCTGAGAATGGTGCTTTTCACATGTCAGATAACTAAGGGAACCTCTAGATAGTGTCACAGTTGAACTCTCCTAGGTTTGTCAGGATGCTGATCATTCAAGTTTTGGAGTAAAGCATCCCTGTGTGCCTTAGATGATGCCTACCAATACTTTGTTGAAATGGAGAAGTCAGACTTAGGTCCTCATTCACATTTGCTTGGTGGAAGACACACAGGTTAGGAATCTTCTTATTGTGAGTGACCCCAAACCCCAAACAAAGTAGCTTAAACAAAAGAAACACAAAGCAAAAGAATTCATTGGCCCTCGTCACTGAGAAGGCCACAGGTAAAGCAGCGTCAGGTGAGACTTGAGTGGGGACTCAGGTGATGCTCCCAGAATGCCCCTCTGGGCTCTGGTCCTCCTCTCGGGCCCCGCCTAAGGCTCTGTTTAATGGTCCCTGGAATCTTCAGCTTCCCGTCTTTTTGACACAGTCTTGAGGAGGATAAGAGAATGCTTCTCATTCCCATGAGCGTAGCAAATAATTTCCTCCTCTGAGGAAATTATTGTGGCCAAGAGAATGCGCTAGGCTAATTGGCTTGAGGTGGGCCAGGCACTCACTGTGGGGCTGGGCAGTGGGGTGAACTTCACCTGGGCAGCTGGCGTCTGAGAGTGGGTGGGCTCTCAGGGGGAAAACTGGGAAAACAGAGCTGGGGAAATGGATGCTGGGAGGCCCAATCAGACAAATAAGCAAACATGTGCACTGCATGACTTAGATGGCTATGGGGAAGGTAACAGTTTTTCTCAGAAATGAAACATTGAACATGCTCAAGGCTTTTGCACTATTTTGAGGCCCTTAAGACTTTGTACTTTGTTGTCCAGAAGAAAGAATTTGGACCGGAATAAAATGCAAAAGCAGGTGTCATTGGTTATTTTAACCATTAAAAGAATTCCCCTGTAGAGCATTTATTTGTTTATTCAACGCATTTATTGGTTGCTTACTAGTACCAGGCACTGGATGGGACATGGGAGACAGAGTGCCACCACCACCAAAACCATGGTAACTGTGGTGACTCCATCATAGGCTGATCAGCAGAACTGCATGGATTATTTTTATTTTTTATTTTTTGCGGTACGCGGGCCTCTCACTGTGGTGGCCTCTCCCATTGTGGAGCACAGGCTCCGGACGCGCAGGCTTAGCGGCCATGGCTCACGGGCCTAGCCGCTCCACGGCATGTGGGACCTTCCTGGACCGGGGCACGAACCCATGTCCCCTGCATCGGCAGGCGGACTCTCAACCACTGCGCCACCAGGGAAGCCCTGCGTGGATTATTTTTAATTTAAGTTTTAAAAAGTGAGTTACATCTGCGCAAAAGTACACAAACCTTAAGTGTACAGCGCCAATCTATCGAATTGTAACTTCTGCAAGATTTTTCCGTGTTTTAGCTATAAGACAGTAGGGTTCTCCCTCGCTGGGATTTAATAACCCCATCTACTTAAAAACATAAAATCAGTTATCCAGACTTAGCAAAGAGCTTCGGGAAAAGAGTCCTTGCCACGAGAATCATTCCTTTTCTGTCCTGCTCTGTTTTCTTCCCTATTTCTCTAGCCTCTCATCTGGTGCTTGTTCTAGACCCCTGGGGACCACATTCCGGTCCCCACTGAACCGTGTTCTTTGCCCTTGTTCTCTTTCACATGTCCTTCCCCATTTCTGCCCATCCTTGCCGAATGATTCTAATTAATTCTGCCAGATGTACTTGCCTCAGGGTAGACTGGAAGTAGGACTTACCTCCTGGAGGGCAAATTCTTATCTTCTGTGTCAGAGGTACCCTCCACGTTCACAGCAGTCATTACCAGAGCACCTGAGTTGTCTCGCCAAACCCTCAACCCTCAGCCTTTTCCCAGCACGATGCTTCAGGCAGCCACCACGCAGCAATCAGCGTTGGCATGCAAGATGAAACGATTTTGCTAGTTTTGGTCTTCCTCGCTGTCAACAAGAGAAAAAATTTAATTGCCCTCAGATCTCAGAGGTCAATAAAGGGGTTAATGCTGTTTCCGCCCTTGTATCTGCGATGTCACTACTTTGACAGGATTTTCTTTTTCTCGGCAGCAGTTATCAAAGCAGGAGGTGAGGTTGCCCGCCCGATGTAGAAAAGTCAGTGCTGGTTTCAGTGCATACAATCTGCTGATAGGCGGGAGAGAAAATGCTCCAGAAAAGAAGTTTACATTGTTTTGATTCTCAGAAGGTTGCTTGTAGGAATGATAAGACTTTTGTTTAACCCTAATCGTATTGTCTGCCTTACAAGGAAACTTAGGGGATAAAGAATCACCGTCAACTCAGTCTGAAATATCAGTTTCACTGCCGGGGGCCTGGGTTTGATCCCTGGTCAGGGAACTAAGATCCTGCAAGCCACATGGCACGGCCAAAAAAAAAGAAAAAAAAAGAAAATCAGCTTCAATAATGTAGATAAGCAAAGGAAAGTTGATTTTTAAAATAAAAAAAAATACCAACCCCCTTGTTAAAGATACACATGAAATTCACTCACAATGCTCTTCCCACAATTTCTGTTATTTAAGATGATTAGATTTTGTTGAAAAATGAATTGGGATCATGATTTCCCTACTTTTGTTCATGCAGCTTATACCCGGAGAACAATCCTTTGGGAAGTGATCTTTTCAATATCGATTTTTCTCTCTGAATTAAGCAGTAGACTCCTGATTGCTTTTCCTCCAGTAGGTTTTCCGCAGCAGCCGGATTTCTGAAGTGGAGATACCATGGCTCGTGTCCTTGTCCCATAGCAGCCACTCCCCAGGCACCCATTTTTCTGTCCTTTGTGTTGCTTTCTTGATAGTGCTCATCACATTTGGAATTGTTTTTTGTCTCCCAGGCCCCTAGAAGGAATGAGCAAGTGTTTCAAGCCCTTTGATAGCTTCAGTTGCCTTTAGGATTAAGTCCTATCTCCTTCTCGAGGCACCATCCAAACCCCTGTCTGTTTCTCTAGCCTCTCATCTGGCGCTTGTTCCAGCTCCTTGGGACCACATCCCAGTCCCCACTGAACCGCGTCCTTTTCCCTGGTTCTCTTTCACATGTCCTTCCCCATTTCCAGAATACTTCTTACCCCAGTTGATTCCTCTTCACCCTTGACCCACTGGCCTGAGTAAGAACACCTTACTGTGTGCTCTTTGGATTTCCTTCATCACCAGGTTATCTTGCTCTATTATTATTGCACATTTATTTGTCCAGATTCCTCCACTAGGATGTGAAGTTTTGGGCATTGGCCTGCCCACTCTCTAGTGTTTTTTCAGAGCCTGGGAGAGAGCCTGGCATATAGATATTTTTGAACCAGGGAAAGAAAGAAAGAAAGAAAAAAAGAAAGAAAGGAAGGAAGGGAGGGAGGGAGGCAGGCCCACAAGTAGTTTAGAAGTGGTTCCACTTTTCTTAGCTGATAAATTATGCTAAAATTCTGTTTTCTTTATCACAATTATCTATCAGAAAGCAGGATAAGGAAAAGGCCAGAAATCCTGGACCTGGGTAAATCATTTCCCCCAAACTAGATCTGTAGTAATCCGTAGGTGATATGGGAGCCTGGATTGGTGATCAGGACACTTGCATTTATGTCCTCATTCTTCCACATGCCAGGATTTCTAAAGCATTGAAGAGCAGATTCCAGAATATTCTCAGGGTCAGGAAAAAAATGCAGCTAATTCCTTTTGGGTCTAAAAAGTTTTGTGATTCTACACTTCCTGATTTATTAGTATCACCAATTAGGCAGACCTAATTAATCTGAGCTGAGATGAGGTGTAGTAGGCTGGTCCTTAATGGGAAGATTTATGGGCTTCCTACTCTAGTCCATCTGAGGCAGGGAAGGGAATGCTCACCAAGTAGTCAGCTGGACGCTGAGGATGTCTTGGTTCCTGTTACGGGAAGACTGTACAGCCAAGGCTCAGCCTGCAGGATTGGAGCGAGAACCAAGAAAATATCTGAGGGCACCCAGTGGCCATTCAATGAGAGTGTCATCAGGATATTCCCCCCAGATGGGCTGATATAAATGATTCATTTGGGAACTAACTGGACAAAGAGACAGGATGAGTGGGAAATTTAGTTGGCAAGAATTATACCAGAAAAGATTCTTTAGTGAGGGGACTTTAGGGTCTTAAATGGTTTTTTTTGAAGAGTCTCAAGCCTCCCCAGCACAGCTCTTACATGCCTGAAGGCCACAAAAGGCTCTAGAGGCTCCCCCCACCCCAAGTGCTTTCCATGCACCAGAAACCCTGTGGAGCCTTGAGCTGGGAGGAGTCATGAGTTCCCATATGTGATGGCCCTGGAGGCCCTCACACTTTTAGTGTTGGGGGCTTTGGGCTGTGTCTGTTGATGCGAGCCCAGAGGACTACGGCCACTTTTGTTTTAAAGACTAGATTTGAATAATGTTGTACAACTTCCCCTTGGTGTCCATGATGAGGGGAAGTTGTTGGGAAAATGCGCCAGAAGAATCCTTCTGGACTGTTGGTCAGATTGGCAGAGGAGGACTTCTTAGTATCCTAGTCTCTCTAAGATATTGGAATAGACACATCCAAGGACTTCTGGGCATTGTCTAAAATTAAATCCATGGAAAGATTAAAGCAGAAAGACTTCTTTAGTTTGGCCTTCATACTTACTTTCCTTCTAATCAAGATATGAACTGATAGAGTCTTAATTAATATCAGAAAATTGGGAATGTTGGAGATTATGGATTTTAGTTCACGGATTTTTTTTTTTTTTTCCTATACAGGGACTGAGTTACCTCAGATAACTGAAAAAGAGCCAAATTCCCCATGGGTCACCTGAACTGGGTTAATTGCTCTTGTTGTGTTAATTTTAACTTCTAGAGACTTTGAATTGCCAGAGGCAGTAGTTTTAACTGTGGGCCATCACCTTTCCTTAGAGAACTACCTTTTAATCAAAGGTGACTGTTTTGTGTTGGACTAAGGGAATTTTGGTTGGGAGGGGGAGGGGAAGAGGAATGTGAGGGGGTGGTTAGTGCCTTTTCACTGGGAGGGCCTCTGGAGTTACGCTTGCTAGATCCCACATGAGGGTTGCATGAGGCTGATCTACAAAAAAGAGGAAAACTGCAGTTAGCTAGGTTATATGCAGGTCACTCCCCAGCCATTTTTTTTTTTTTTTTTTTTTTGCGGTACGCGGGCCTCTCACTGTTGTGGCCTCTCCCGCTGCAGAGCACAGGCTCTGGACGCGCAGGCTCAGTGGCCATGGCTCACGGGCCCAGCCGCTCCGCAGCACGTGGGATCCTCCCGAACTGGGGCACGAACCCGCGTCCCCTACATCGGTAGGCGGACCCTCAACCACTGCGCCACCAGGGAAGCCCCTCCCCAGCCATTTTTAAACCCCAATATAAGTAAAGTTTCCCAGGTACCTGTTACAATGACAAATTGCGTTCTTGGCAAACTGAAGTCTGTACCCATATATAGTATAGAGTTTGAAGGAAGACCTTGCTCCCTGGTCCTAGGAAGTTTTCTTGTAAAAGTGGGATCATCCATTGTATTCAAACCTGGGCTCCTAGTAGGTCAGCGCCCTCATTCTGGGCCCTGTATTGTTCGCCGCTGTAACAGTGACCTGGAATCCTTGAGTCCTTCAACTCACACACCATTGTCTGATGCTCAGGTGTCAACAGTTATTAAATCTCAGGATTCTCAAAATCGTGGTGCTTCGGGGAGGGGGTGGGCCCCAGGAATCTGTACTTATAACAGATCTTTCAGTGGTCCTTAGAGTTTGGGAGGGCAGGAAGGAAACCCCACTTTCAGGCTCCAGAGCCTCCTTGCTTCTCTCTGAGCTTTCAGGTCTGAGAGACAAGAGGAGACTTCTGAGGCAAATCTCTTAGGATACATCTCTGTGAAATCTACATTTAAAACCCTGTTAGTCGTGGACGTGAAGGAAAGTTGAAAAGGGTGCAGCTTTTCAGGACCTGAAAAACAAGTTGTGTTAAAGCAGATGACGCCCTCCCCCCTTCCCGCTCCCCCCCCCACAAATTTGGGAGTATTAAATTTCTTTTTCCTGTTTCCTCCTTTCTCCAGCCATTTACCTAGGCAGTATGCAGGTGAGGCTAAGAAGGGGCAGTTTTGGAAGCTGTGTGTTTGCACACTCTGAGATTCTGAGCCCAGCCTGGGTGCCCTTGACTGAGGGCTGAGCTTGCCCCGGGGACAGCCTCTAAGTCTGGAGCAGCCTGCTGCTCTCTGCTGCCCCCTGGTGGAATAGTCTCACAAGGCACTCCAGGCCATCTGTAAGAGGACAGGATTAGTTGGGGTGTAACAAACTGGGGACCGGGTGTGAAGGAGAGTTTCATTGGTTAGGTTCACGTGTAGGAAAAAATTCACAAGATACATAGAAACCCTTCATCTAAAAAAAAAAAAATCCATGCACTGCCACCCTTCACATAAAGCTTCAGTTTCTGCTATCGCATCCTGACATGTGATTGTCCCCGTCTCTTGTGGCCTCACTTCAAGATCCCATCTCAAGGAACTTCCCAGGTGGTCCAGTGGTTAAGACTCTGCACTTCCAATGAAGAGGGCCCGGGTTCGATCCCTGGTCAGGGATCCCACACGCATGCCACAACTAAGAGTTTACATGCCACAACAAAGGAGCCCTTGAGCTGCGACTAAGGAGCCCTTGAGCCGCAACTAAGACCCAGCGTAACCAAATTAAAAAAAAAAAAAGATCCCATCTCAAACGAGTTATTCTCAATAATAAAAATCTTGTCAATTCTTTGCTGAAATTAGGTCTATCCTATTTCTCAGGTCTGTTAGTTTAGAAGTTCCATTTAAAGAGGAACTTGGAACTTTAGAGTTCCATTTAAAATTAGGCATGGCTTGTTCTGTGTAAATCCAAGCTGGTTCCCAGCAATTACTGCATCCTCTTGTATAAGAGGACATAGTATTCTGGTTAAGAATGTGGACTCTGGAATTAGAGCTCCCTGTGTTCAAGTCCCAGCTCCATTACTGAGTGAGAGCAATGCCTACTGCATGTGGTAAGGATGAGATGAGATGACATATGGAAAGCACTTGGTACAGTGCCTATCACATAAGCATATGGATGTTAGCTGCTTTCTAAGTTCTCACAATTTATTCATAAAATAATTTGTTCTAAACTTTACCTGGAAGAGTCACCGAGTCCTGTAGTTTGCTGACTGCATTCTTCATGATTTCTCAAGTGCTAATATATTTTTTTTACTTTTTTATTTTTTAATTTTTAAAAAGTTTATTGAAGAAGAGTTGACTTACAGTGTTTCAAGTGTACAGCAAAGTGATTCAGTTATACACTGAATATATCTATCTATCTACCTACCTACCTATGTATTCTTTTTTGTTGTAGGTTATTACAAGATATTCAATGTAGTTCTCTGTGCTATTCAGTAGGTCCTTGTTGTTTATTTTATATATAGTTGTGTGTGTCTGTTAATCCCAAATTCCCAATTTATCCCTCCCCACCATTCTCTTTTGGTAACCATAAGTTTGTTTTCTATGTCTGTGAGTCTGTTTCTGTTTTGTAAATCAGTTCACTTGTATCATTTTTTCAGATTCCACATATAAGTGACATCATATGACATTTGTCTTCCTCTGTCTGACTTAACTTCACTTAGTATGATAATCTCCAGGTCCATCCATGTTGCTGCAAATGGCATTATTTCATTCTTTTTTGGTGGCTGTGTAATATTCCATTATATATATTATATATATGTACTTTGTATATATATATATATCTCACATCTTTCAAGTGCTGATATTCTGTGGGAAAAAGCAGACACAGCCTCAGCCCAGTGTGGTTATAGCAGGCGGTGGGGAAAAGCAGTCTTTCCTGGTCACTGAGATGCCAGGAGTTAAAGTGCAGGTGCGAAAGCTTTCAACAAAATTCAACACCCATTTATGATAAAAACCCTGCAGAAAGTAGACATAGAGGGAACTTTCCTCAACATAATAAAGGCCATATATGACAAACCCACAGCCAACATTGTCCTCAATGGTGAAAAACTGAAACCATTGCCACTAAGATCAGGAACAAGACAAGGCTGCCCACTCTCACCACTCTTATTCAACCTAGTTTTGGAAGTTTTAGCCACAGCAATCAGAGAAGAAAAGGAAATAAAAGGAATCCAAATTGGAAAAGAAGAAGTAAAGCTGTCACTGTTTGCAGATGACATGATACTATACATAGAGAATCCTAAAGATGCTACCAGAAAACTACTAGAGCTAATCAATGAATTTGGTAAAGTAGCAGGATACAAAATTAATGCACAGAAATCTCTGGCATTCCTGTACACTAATGATGAAAAATCTGAAAATGAAATCAAGAAAACACTCCCATTTACCATTGCAACAAAAAGAATAAAATATCTAGGAATAAACCTACCTAAGGAGACAAAAGACCTGTATGCAGAAAATTATAAGACACTGATGAAAGAAATTAAAGATGATACAAATAGATGGAGAGATATACCATGCTCCTGGATTGGAAGAATCAATATTGTGAAAATGACTCTACTACCCAAAGCAATCTACAGATTCAATGCAATCCCTATCAAACTACCACTGGCATTTTTCACAGAAGTAGAACAAAAAATTTCAAAATTTGTTTGGAAAAACAAAAGACCCCGAATAGCCAAAGCAATCTTGAGAACGAAAAACGGAGCTGGAGGAATAAGGCTCCCTGACTTCAGACTATACTACAAAGCTACAGTAATCAAGACAGTGTGGTCATGGCACAAAAACAGAAAGATAGATCAATGGAACAGGATAGAAAGCCCAGAGATAAACCCACGCACATATGGTCAACTTATCTTTGATAAAGGAGGCAGGAATGTACAGTGGAGAAAGGACAGCCTCTTCAATAAGTGGTGCTGGGAAAACTGGACAGGGACATGTAAAAGTATGAGATTAGATCATTCCCTAACACCATACACAAAAATAAGCTCAAAATGGATTAAAGACCTAAATGTAAGGCCAGAAACTATCAAACTCTTAGAGGAAAACATAGGAAGAACACTCTATGACATAAATCACAGCAAGATCCTTTTGGACCCACCTCCTAGAGAAATGGAAATAAAAACAAAGATAAACAAATGGGACCTAATGAAACTTCAAAACTTTTGCACAGCAAAGGAAACCATAAACAAGACCAAAAGACAACCCTCAGAATGGGAGAAAATATTTGCAAATGAAGCAACTGACAAAGGATTAACCTCCAAAATTTATAAGCAGCTCATGCAGCGCAATAGCAAAAAAACAAACAACCCAATTCAAAAATGGGCAGAAGACTTAAATAGGCATTTCTCCAAAGAAGATATACAGACTGCCAACAAACACATGAAAGAATGCTCAACATCATTAATCATTAGAGAAATGCAAATCAAAACTACAATGAGATATCATCTCACACCAGTCAGAATGGCCATCATCAAGAAATCTAGAAACAATAAATGCTGGAGAGGGTGTGGAGAAAAGGGAACACTCTTGCACTGCTGGTGGGAATGTGAATTGGTACAGCCACTATGGAGAACAGTATGGAGGTTCCTTAAAAAACTAAAAATAGAACTACCATATGACCCAGCAATCCCACTACTAGGCATATACCCTGAGAAGACCATAATGCAAAAAGAGACATGTACCAAAATGTTCATTGCAGCTCTATTCACAATAGCCCGGAGATGGAAACAACCTAAGTGTCCATCATCGGATGAATGGATAAAGAAGATGTGGCACATATATACAATGGAATATTACTCAGCCATAAAAAGGAATGAAACTGAGCTATTTGTAATGAGGTGGATAGACCTAGAGTCTGTCATACAGAGTGAAGTAAGTCAGAAAGAGAAAGACAAATACTGTATGCTAACACATATATATGGAATTAAAAAAAAATGTCATGAAGAACCTAGGGGTAAAACGGGAATAAAGACACAGACCTACTTGAGAATGGACTTGAGGATATGGGGAGGGGGAAGGGTAAGCTGTGACAAAGCGGGGGAGAGGCATGGACATATATACACTACCAAACGTAAGGTAGATAGTGGGAAGCAGCCGCAGAGCACAGGGAGATCAGCTCGGTGCTTTGTGACCGCCTGGAGGGGTGGGATGGGGAGGGTGGGAGGGAGGGAGATGCATGAGGGAAGGCATGTGGGAAAAGATGTATATGTATGACTGATTCAGTTTGTTATAAAGCAGAAACTAATAAAAATAAATAAATAAATAAATAAAGTGCAGGTGCTTTTGGCAGATCACAGGTGTCTGCATAAAAGCAAAACCTGCTCTGCCTCCAATATGTCTAAACTCTTCACCTACCACAGTAAAAAACAAAAACATGAACAGCAAACTTTGCACCTTGAGATGAATCGGAAGTGACAGAGTACCCTGACTGGCCTGATCCCCCAAATTATAAAACATTGAATATTTCCCATAAACCTGGGCTCGCAAACAAAAATAGTTTTATTTCCAATTTTTGCTGTGTTGTTGGCTGGAGATAGTCAGGAGCATTATGAGTGTAGCAGTCATGTGAGCAAGTTGCTGCTTTCTCATCATGAAGGGACTGATGTGAGCTTTGTAACCTTGGTAATATTGTGTATTTTTTCCTTTAAGTCCTTGTTATGTTTTTTATTTGATGAACCAGTCCTTCTGAAGTCTGATTCCCTTGCTCTCTTTGAAGGTGAAGTTTTCTTTCCTTTTCTTTCTTTCTTTTTTTTTTTATATAGATGCATTCATTTATTTATTCATTTTTGTCTGTGTTGGGTCTTCGTTGCTGCACGCGGGCTTTCTCCAGCTGTGTCGAGCAGGGGATACTCTTTGTTGTGGTGTGCAGGCTTCTCATTGCAGTGGCTTCTCTTGTTTCGGAGCACGGGCTCTAGGCTCGCGGGCTCTAGAGTGCAGGCTCAGTAGTTGTGGTGCACGGGCTTAGTTGCTCCACGGTATGTGGGATCTTCCTGGACCAGGGCTCAAACCCATGTCCACTGCATTGGCAGGTGGATTTTTAACCACTGTGCCACCAGAGAAGTCCCTCTTTCCTTTTCTAAATTCTTCTATCTCTGGGTATTCCTTTGATACCTGTCACGCCCGAGTCATGCTAACATGCAAAAGCTCAAAGATGTTCTGTCTGGGCCTTTGTTACTAGGTTACAATAAAAAAAATTGATTTTGAAATACTTTTAGGCTTAGGAGAGGTGACAAAAATCGTGCAGTGAGTTTCCATGTACTCTATATTCCACTTCCCCTAATGATAACATCTTACATTAATCACAGTACATTATCAAGCCAGGAAATTGACATTGGTATTAACTCAGTTACAGACTTTATTCAGATTTCACCAGTTTCTATGTGCACTCTTTTCCTTCGGGTATATAATTCTACGAAATATTATCACATGTGTAGATTTGTGTAAACACCGATACACCCAGGATACAAAATTATTCCATTGCCAGAAAGAAACTCTGACATTACCCCTTTATAGTCAGTCATACTGTCCTCCTAACCTAACCCCTTACAACTACTGATCCGTTCTTTATAACTTTGTCCTTTCAAGGATATTATATAAATGGAATCATACAGTATATAAACTTTGGAGATTTTTTTCACTTAGCATAATGCATTTGTGATCCACTCAAGTTGTTATATGTATCAATATGTTTCTTTTTGTTGCTGAGGAGTATTCCATTGTGTGATAAACTATACTGTAGTTGGTTTATCCATTTGCCTGTTGAAAGATATTTGGGTCATTTCCAGTTTTGGGGCTGTTACAATTAGAGCTGCTGTGGACATTTGGGTATAGTTTTTTTGCGTGTAAATATAAGTTTTATTTCTGTAGGTTTGAGTGACAATCTTATGTTATAAATTGTGTTTGCAATTGTATTTATAAAAGTACTGGTGTTAAGTAGTGCTTCTTGAATTGTCCTGGGTAAATGCGAAAAGAACAGAGGTAACTTAATATATAAGCAATGCAGTTAGGCCAAGTGAAGTCAAATGACATGGCATTTGGTGCTATTGATTGTTGACAGTACTTCAAATAGAGAAAAGTGGTAAGAGAATTGAGTTGTCACAAAACACATGGTAGTACAGACCTGCCAAACTCAGAAGCATTTTGTCTGAAAGCATGAGTACCATTGCCATATTGTGAAGAGTGATTTTTGTTCCAGCAGAAAAACTTCATTCATTTCGTTCTATTAAAACAATTGTTCATTTGGATTTTTATTGGTTTTATAGTTTTTATTTCATTTATAATTTTTTTAATTTTGTGACTCTGGACCAGCATATAATCAGCTCAACTACTCAATAAAACCACTATAGTATATGTGATTTAGTAGTGGTGCCAGTACTGAATAAAGTCAAAGTGAGACACAAGGGAAGGGTTCAGGGCACAACCTTTAAAAGAATGACATAGCTGTTGAGGATATGACAAAAACTGGTTAGAACCAGTTAAGTCCAAGACGTGGAAGATTCGACTTCTAGTAGATCTTGAGCCTCATTATATGCTCCTTATAATACATTAGCATATGCTAAATGACACACCCACAGGCGCCATAACAGTTCCAAGGCCGACCATAAAAGGCCAAAGAGTGGGCAGTGCCCCAAATTCCTGGAAATCCCTGCCCCTTCCCACCAAGTAATTGAAGTAATCCTCCCACTCATTAGCCTATGAAATTACCCAGCCCATAAAAACTAACCACTCCATGTTTTGGGCCACTCTCGCCTTCTGAGATGGGCTGCGCTCTGCCTATGGAGTGTGTAACTCTGTTTCACTTTACAATGGCTCGCTCTTGAATTCTTTCCTGTGTGAAGCCAAGGACCCTTGCTGGGTGGCCCATCCCAGGAACTCGCCTGAGACCTGGGACATGACCATCCTCTCCCATTTTCCTGCAACCTCTTTACAAAGGATATTGATAAATCTACTTCTGACCTATCACTTTGCCTCTTGCTGAATTCCTTCTGTGCCGAGAAATAAAGAACCCGAGCTTCATTAAGTCCTGAGATGAGTTGTGTTGTTTCAGTTGGAAGATTGTGGGTTCGAGTTTCATCCGAAGTGCATTTGGGTTCGAGTCCCATCTGAGGTGTGCGGTTGCAAAAGGAATACACAAATTCACTTATATTAAAAAAAAAAAAACTGTAAGGATGGGACTTCCCTGGTGGCACAGTGGGTGGGACTCTGTGTTCCCATTGCAGGGGGCCCGGGTTCAATCCCTGGTCAGGGATCCCACATGCATGCTGCAATTAAGAGTTCACATGCCACTAAAAACAGAAAGATAGATCAGTGGATCAGGATAGAAAGCCCAGAGATAAACCCACGCACATATGGCCAACTTATCTTTGATAAAGGAGGCAGGAATGTACAGTGGAGAAAGGACAGCCTCTTCAATAAGTGGTGCTGGGAAAACTGGACAGGGACATGTAAAAGTATGAGATTAGATCATTCCCTAACACCATACACAAAAATAAGCTCAAAATGGATTAAAGACCTAAATGTAAGGCCAGAAACTATCAAACTCTTAGAGGAAAACATAGGTAGAACACTCTATGACATAAATCACAGCAAGATCCTTTTGGACCCACCTCCTAGAGAAATGGAACTAAAAACAAAGATAAACAAATGGGACCTAATGAAACTTCAAAACTTTTGCACAGCAAAGGAAACCATAAACAAGACCAAAAGACAACCCTCAGAATGGGAGAAAATATTTGCAAATGAAGCAACTGACAAAGGATTAATCTCCAAAATTTATAAGCAGCTCATGCAGCTCAATAGCAAAAAAACAAACAACCCAATTCAAAAATGGGCAGAAGACTTAAATAGGCATTTCTCCAAAGAAGATATACAGACTGCCAACAAACACATGAAAGAATGCTCAACATCATTAATCATTAGAGAAATGCAAATCAAAACTACAATGAGATATCACCTCACACCAGTCAGAATGGCCATCATCAAGAAATCTACAAACAATAAATGCTGGAGAGGGTGTGGAGAAAAGGGAACACTCTTGCACTGCTGGTGGGAATGTGAATTGGTACAGCCACTATGGAGAACAGTATGGAGGTTCCTTAAAAAACTACAAATAGAACTACCATATGACCCAGCAATCCCACTACTAGGCATATACCCTGAGAAGACCATAATTCAAAAAGAGACATGTACCAAAATGTTCATTGCAGCTCTATTCACAATAGCCCGGAGCTGGAAACAACCTAAGTGTCCATCATCGGATGAATGGATAAAGAAGATGTGGCACATATATACAATGGAATATTACTCAGCCATAAAAAGGAACGAAACTGAGCTATTTGTAATGAGGTGGATAGACCTAGAGTCTGTCATACAGAGTGAAGTAAGTCAGAAAGAGAAAGACAAATACCGTATGCTAACACATATATATGGAATTAAAAAAAAAATGTCATAAAGAACCTAGGGGTAAAACGGGAATAAAGACACAGACCTACTTGAGAATGGACTTGAGGATATGGGGAGGGTGAAGGGTAAGCTGTGACAGAGTGAGAGAGAGGCATGGACGTATATACACTACCAAGCGTGGGGTGGATGGATGGTGGGAAGCAGCCGCGGAGCACGGGGGGATCAGCTCGGTGCTTTGTGACCGCCTGGAGGGGTGGGATAGGGAGGGTGGGAGGGAGGGAGACGCAATAGGGAAGGGATGTGGGAACAGATGTGTATGTATGACTGATTCACTTTGTTGTAGAGCAGAAACTAATAAAAAATAAATAAATAAATTAAAAAAAAAAAAAAAAAAAAAGAGTTCACATGCCACAACTAAGAAGCCCACCTGCTGCGACTAAGACCCGGCGCAACCAAATAAATAAATAAATGAAAAAAAATCTATAAGGATGGGTATTCATACTGTGTTTTACATTTGTACATATTTACTATAGTTTGAATATTGGATCAAACAGAGGTTAAAAAGATGGCTTAAACAAATGTAGAAGGTCCATTCTCTCATAAACATCTGAGCTAGTAAGTTGTCCAGTAGTGTAGCATTATCTGGAGACCCAGATTCCTACTAGTTCATTCCCCTGCCTTCTACTAGATTGGTGCTTCTCAAAGTTTAATGTGACTATGAATCACCTGGAGATAAACTTTTCTTTTTTTTTTTTTTTGGCTATGCCCCTCGGCTTGAGGGATCTTAGCTCCCCAACCAGGGATTGAACCCTGGCCCTCGGCAGTGAAAGCACAGAGTCCTAACCACTGGACTGCCAGGGAATTCCCTGGAGATCTTATTTAACTGCAGAATCAGCTTCAGTAGGTGTGGTGCGGGCTGAGCTCCTGCACTTCCACAAACTCCCAGGTGATGCTGATGTTGCTGGTCGCACAGACCACGTGTGAGCAGGGAGGTCCAGGAGTACTGCCTTCATTCGTGTGGTTGGAGCTGGTTTGTCACCACTTCTTTGGATTTCCTGCCTGTGGGAAGGAGTCGAGAGGAAGTAAAGGGCAAGCAGCTTCCTCATGAGAACAAGACACAGAAATTGTAGACCTTCCTCTCCACTTACTTCTCACTGGCCAGAACGTGGTCATGTGACCATACTCAGTTGCAAGGGAGGCTGGAAAATGTAGGCTCGAGGTAAAATCTGAGGAATTCTATCAACTAAAAGGAAGATGGGGAGAATGAATATAAGGGAATTATAAATAGTCTCTGCCATGATATTTAAAGAGAATTGAAACCAAGACAGGATCTGTGAGAATTTTTTTCCTTTTACACTACTTATATCTGAGAAATACCCATCTGAAGTATATATACCTCCTTAGCACTCATGCAAAACTTTTCATAACCTGTCCCTTGCCTACGTTTTCCGTGTCATCTCTCCCCACGATCACACCCTTTGTGCCAATTCTTTTGAATGATTTGCTTTTGCCTGAAAAAACTTGTTCTCATACCTCAGTTTCTTTGCACGTGGTAGTATTCCCTTTGTCCTTCCCCATCAGCCATTTGCACCCTACTTTGGGCTATTTGGCAAAGCTGTATTCCCAGGCAATAGAGCGCACCCCACAGCGTAGGTGGGGATTTGGCGAATTTGTGTGGTTTTTTTTTTTTTTTTTTTTTTTACAGAAACCCCCTCCCGGCCCAAGAGAGAATGGGTAGATAAGCACAGATGCTGACTTCTCTGGACCCTCTCAAACCTTCTGTGCTACTGATGGGAGCCATGAGCTTACCTTCACACTTGAAAGGCACAGCTCCAGGTTCTAGACTTGTCTATCCCCCAGCCCCACTGCAACATGAGAGGAAGGCCCACAGCGTTATAATGAGTGTTTGCTGTATAGAGATTCTAGGACAAACCTAGAAGTGAAGTGGCTGGATTCTATTGGAAGATGTTATTGACTCATTGGGAAGCCTTCAGATACTCAGTCAACTCCCTTATGGAATACTAGTTTACTTTTTTAACTTAGGCTGGAATATGTAACAGGCTAAGGTTTTCTTTTCTTTGAGAATATTTTACAGTTGCCTACAGATCATCAAAATTGAGGGTGTGTGTGTGTGGACATGGGTTAGAAGAAATATAAAATTCCTTTCAATTTTTTTTGGTTTCATCTTTCTAGTTAGAATAGAATTCTCAAGAAAACTTTCCTGGAGGCAATTATACTTCAAGTGATGCTTCCTTTAGGAAACAGCAACAAAAACTACCCATAAAATTTAAGGAACTCACTGCATTTTCCATTTAAAAAAAATTTTTTTTTTGGCTGTGTCACACGCCCTGTGGGATCTTAGTTCCCTGGCCAGGGATTGAACCCATGGCTCCTGCAGTGGAAACGCAGAGTCCCGACCACTGGACTGCCAGGGAATTCCCTTAATTCTATTTCTTACGTATTCTTATCCTTGTAATATCAGGAGCTCCTCATTGCTCTTTTTTGTGATAATATAATTGCTGGGTTTTAAAAAAGATTTATTTATTTGTTTTTATTTTTGGGTGTGTTGGGTCCTTGTTTGCTCTGCATGGGCTTTCTCTAGTTGCGGCGAGCAGGGGCTACTCTTCACTGCAGTGTGCGTACTTTTCATTGCGGTGGCTTCTCTTGTTGCGGAGCACAGGTTCTAGGCGCACGGGCTTCAGTAGTTGTGGCATGTGGGCTCAGTAGTTGTGACTTGCGGGCTCTAGAGCGCAGGCTCAGTAATTGTGGCACACGGGCTTAGTTGCTCTGTGGCATGTGGGATCATCCTGGACCAGGACTCGAACCTGTGTCCCCTGCATTGACAGGCGGATTCTTAACCACTGCGCCACCAGGGAAGCCCCTATACACTTTCTCTAATTGTCTCATTGATTCATTTACCTAACAGACCTAATGGCTGAATTAAAAATGTAATATCATACATGAATGAAAATGTCATATCCTAAAGATACTCTACTTCTTCACGCAATGCCCAACTTTCAGAAAAACAGGTACCTTTGACCTCTTCTGTCTATTCTCTGCCTTTGGTATGTGTGCTGGTTCGTTAGCCTGGGGAGCAACTCTGTTAGTCAGTCATGCTTGTCGGGGGTGTCTGACAGGAACTTAATCCCTGGCAGCTTTTTCTTGTTCTAGCAGTTGAGTTCCTCTGTTCTTTCCCAAAAATGCAGGCTTCCCTCTTTGGATTGTCTGTGTCAATGCCAGGAGCTTTGTCGTGACAAAAGAGATGAACAAGGAACTTTCATTGTGCTTTAAATTAGTCAATGGGTCAATATTTATTTAGCAACACTATGACATATCAAGAGTATAGCCCATGGCAGCTAGGAGCTTCTGACTTAAAGGCAGACAAAAATAATGGCAAGACCAAAAAATAATGTTCAAACTGGGCTACAGGAAATGCTCTTGCTACCCGGTCCTTATTCTAGCCCAGTGTTTGTCCTCTTGTGTCCCATGTTTTCAGATTGCCCCTTTGGTGCCTTTTAGGAGAGTTGTACATCACAGAGACGACCCCCTTGTGGTGGCACTGGACCAGCAGCGTCTCCCTGGTCTTCCCTGTGGAGAGTGATGGATAGGAAAGGGAGTTGAGAAGCTTTCCTGTGCATCCTCTCTTGGGGCAGTGCAAGGGAGAGAATGTGGGTTTGAGTTAGGCCTTGCTCTGATGTGTAACCAAAGGGTAAGATTTTGGCCTCTCTGGGCCTCCATTTCTCATCTGTAAAATGGGGATAATACTTGCCTCATAAGATGGATGTCATGATTACATGAAAAAATAAAAAATAAAAAAAATAAAAAGGGATGCAAACGCTTACAGCAGTGCCAGGCATGAAGTAGGTGCTGGTTTTCTTCTCACTCCTCTTTGTAAACCTCCAATGGGACTTAGCACATTCAGAACAGTGTGTTTCTCTCTGGGAAAAGGCTATATTAGTTGTTAAGCTGCTCCAGTGACCCAGTCAATAGACTAAGAATTATGGTCCCCAGAGTCAGTGGACCTATTGTTATTAAGTTGCCTTGGCCCTGCTAGTTTCTGGAGTTGTCATTTTGCACTGTAATTGATTTACTTTTCTTCCTATCCTTCTCTTGCAGATGTGGGCACTAGATGGCGCCATTTTACCAAGTATCAATAGCTTTCACAAATGGCATAACCTGTTCTTTTGACTTGTCCAGCGCTAAAAAGAGACAGTTCTTACTGCCTGCTTCAGCATAGCCATATATTCCAGGACATCAAAGAAATCTCTTTACAATTCTGTGTTTCTTTCATTTATAATAGGGAATGTGTAATGCTTAGAAATCACCCAGAAGTTCACATATTTGATTTGGTTCCATGGTTTAGGAGAGGGAGAAAACTTGGAATAGATTAAAAGGGAAACCATAAATTTGATTGGAATGGGAAAATGAAATGTATGAGGAGAGGTCAAAAAAACATGGATTGCTTGGTGTTTAAAGAATGGATAGGCAATGTCGTGGTGGGCTCTAACAATGAAGGGCTTCTGGGGAAGATGGTAAGCAGCTGTTATTCTCCACCACAGGAAGAATAGAACAAGGAGAAATGGGCTTCATGACCACAGGAGAGAGATAAGTTAGTCACAGGAAGAATTTTTGGAACCAAGACTATATGTCATATCAGAATGAAGGAAATTGTCAAAATTTTCTTTATTAATATTAAAAATAAATTGGGCAAGGTCCGACATGTCCAGATAGGATTATTTGTAGTCCTATTAGAAGATGGAGGAATGTTCTCTCCTTTATTTTTATTTGTTTATTTTTTTCCAGAGAAGTTAAAACTCATTTACTTAATTAAATTTAATCCAATTTCAGCCAGTCCTGACCACACATAAAATTCCTTTCTAAAGATCCCTTTTTCCACAAACCTTTTACAACTTTCTACGCCCATTTTATTTGTCTCCTTTTTTCTTTCCCATTTAGAAATAACCAGCTGTAGGACAAAATCATTTTCTTTTTCTTAACAAAATGGGTCTTCCATTTATTAGACCTTTTAAAAAATTTCTTGCATATGAAATTGTTTTCCTTATTAATTTTAGTAGTTTTAAGTACATATATTAATTAGAATTTTTAACCCTTAGAAACCTTAATTTTTAGTAAAAACTAAGAAGTAAGCAATTGTGAACTGTTTTGTTCTCTCCTTTATTGTGATGCTTATTTGAAACCTGACATGTGTAGTAGCCTAGGATGATGTTCATTGCAGCCTACGGGTGCAAGCTAGGACTAGACAGGACTAGGACTAGATAGGACTAGCAGTGATTTCAAAAGTGTCCCATTATTGTACGTATGTTATATATACCCACAAATATATATACATGTATATATATATATACTAGCATTTTTTTCTTGGCTTCTAAAATACTTATGTAAGAGCTAGACAAGAGGGAAGACAATGACCATAGGAGAAGAGAGAATCAGATGTCTTTCTTGACACTTTTTTTTTTTTGAAACTCTCATTTGTTACTTATCATATGATTGCTCAGACTGTGGTTTTGTTTTGTTTGCTATTCCTTATTTACACCTGTAATATCTGACAGATCAATATGAGGAGGACTAGCTCATACTATTACATATTCATGATTGCACACCAAGTCCACAGGAGGGTGCCAAACAATTTTTTTACTTTCTCCAGAGATTTGCCCAACAGTCCATATAGAGTGTCTACCTTGGGTGGGTCTCCTTCCTTCCTTTCCTGCCCCACAAAATTGGTAGTCCTCCCTCCAGGGTCCCAGCTTTATCCTGGAGAAATGGCACTTGACTTTTCAGGTCCTTCAAATTCCTCAGAGCAAATAATATATAAGATAAAAAAACTCTCCATTGTTGATAATGACTGGCCCTCATTGCTTAGCTTAGGTGTGTTATGCTAACAATACTTTCTCTTTCCAAAGATTATTTAGCAAGAAGAGGTGAGGTAGAGATATAAAGAAAGGAGGTGTTGGTGATGGAACATCGGGATGAGGTAAAGAAAATCCAGTCCAGCAATTTTTTTCCCTTGCTGATTATAAATGTAATACATGTTTATTGTAGAAAAATTTGAAAAAACACAGACTAGTGTAAAAAAGAAAACTATTTTCTATTCTACCACTTATAGATAACTAAAATTAATATTTTGAAATATTTCCTTCTACGTAATTACAGGAATTTGGAAAAACTGAGCCAAATATTTGTAGAAAGCTGGTCTAGAAAATCACTGAAGGGCTGAAAGGTGACTTTAAAAAAGTACACCTTATTGGAGTATAGTTGATTTACAATGTTGTATTAGTTTCAGTTGTACAGCACAGTGATTCAGTTATACATATACATATATTCATTCTTTTTCAGATTCTTTTCTCATATAGGTTATTACAGAATATTGAGTAGAGTTCCCTGTGCTATACAGTAGGTCCTTGTTGGTTATCTATTTATATATAGTAGTATGTGTATGTTAATCCCAAGCTCCTGATTTAGCCCCCCACCTTTGGTAACCATAAGTTTGTTTTTGAAGTCTGTAAGTCTGTTTCTGTTTTATAAATAAGTTCATTTGTATCATTTTTAAAAACTAGATTCCACATATGAGTGATATCATATGATATTTGTCTTTCTCTGACTTACTTCACTTAGTATATTAATCTCTAGGTCCAATGTTGCTGCAAATGGCAGTATTTTTTTCTTTTTTATGGCTGAGTAATAGTCCATTGTATATATATACGTATACCACATCTTCTTTATCCATTCATCTGTTGATGGACATTTAGGTTGCTTCCGTGTCTTGGCTGTTATAAATAGTGCTGTGATGAACATTGGGGGGTTCATGTATTGTTTTGAATTATGGTTTTCTCCAGATATATGCCCAGGACTGGGATTGCTGGATCATATGGTAGTTCTATTTTTAGTTTTTAAGGAACCTCCATACTGTTCTTCATAGTGGCTGTACCAATTTACATTCCCACCAACAAGTAGGAAGGTTCCCTTTTCTCCACATGAAAGGTGAACTGAAGAGCAGAAATGGTAAGTCAGGTGCATGTGGATGAGTGGGTAAAGAAAATCTGTTCTCAGAGAGGAAAGTAAGATAGGGATTTAGAAAGAAAAAGAAAGACACTTGACCTCAGACAGCAACAGAGAGAGCAGGAGTGGCCCCTAGGTTTCCTGCATGTCTCCTGTTCTCAGTTTCCAGGATTAAGCATGTTGAGCCAAGAGCCTGTCCCGGGTCCTGTGAGAGGTTGTTCAGCAGCCTCTCAGCAGCCCCCAAAGTGGGTTCTCATTACTTGAAATCAAAGATTTCTAACTAACCGCAGGCCCCAGGGTCAGCCACCCTGGGAACCGGCACCAGCCCCAGGACTCCCTTGAGTTGCAGCCAACTGTGCTGGAACCCAACCCTGTATATCAGGAAGCCAGCACCAGCCTTGGTAACTCCCCACTTCAGGGCCCTGCAGCCACACACCAGGACCTGGTTCAGTCTACCAGCAGACCAGCAGCAGCCCCAGGTACCCCCAGGCTGTGTAGCCAACTATGCTGGGAGATGGCCTCACTGACCAGTGGGCTGGCAGCCACCAGACAAGGCATGGCATGGCAGCCAACTGGGCTGGGGGCCAGCCCTGCCTACCAGCACGTCCACAGTAGTTGGTCCTGCCACAGGAGAAAGACCCACACAGCCCACATAGTGGGTACCCCTAGAGCATATAGCTCTGGTGACTGGAGGGGAGTGTGATGCTGGGGCCTATAGGACATCTCCTACATAAGGCCACTTCTCAAATGTTGGGAAATGTGACCAACCTACCTAATACATAGAAATAAACACAGAGAATTAGGCAAGATGAGGAGGGAGAAGAATATGTTCCATGTGAAGGAATAAGACAAAACATCAGAATAAGAAGTAAGTGAAGTGAAAATACGCAACTACCTGATAAAGAGTTCAAGGTAATAATCATTAAGATATTCAAGGAACTTGGAAGAAGAATGGATGCACATGGTGAAGGGTTTAACAAAGAGTTAGAAAATATAAAGAAGAACCAAACAGAGCTGAAGAATACAATAACTGAAGTAAAAAATACACTAGAAGGAATCAATAGTAGATTAGATGATATAGAGGAATAGGTCAGCAAACTGGAAGACAAGTAGTAAAAACCAGTGAAGCTGAACAACAACAACAACAACAACAAAAGGACAGTTTAAGAACCCTCTGGGAAGACATCAAGTGTACTAACATTTTCATTATAGGGGTCCCAGAAGAAGAGAGAGAGAAAAGGGCAGAAAACTTACTTGAAGAAATAATAACTGAAAACTTCCCTGTCCTGGGAAAGGAAACATACATTCCAGGTCCAGGAATCAGAGAGTCCTAAACAAGATGAACCCAAAGAGGCCCAAACCAAGATATGTTGTAATTAAAATGGCAAAAATTGAAGATAAAGAGAAAATCTTAAAGAGCAGCAAGAGAAAAGCAGCTAGTTACATAGAGCAGAAACTTTGCAGACCTGAAGGGAGTGGTACAATACCCAGTAGACCCTTGAACAGCACGGGTTTGAACTGTGCAGGTTCACTTTAATCAAGTGTTTTTCAATAAAGACTACAGTATTACATGATCCATGGTTGGTTGAATTCAGGGATGTAGAACCATGGATATGGAGGGCTGACTGTAGAGTTATATGTGCATTTTCAACTGTGCAGGAGGGTTGACTTATCTAACCCCTGTGTTGTTCAAGGGTCAACTGCATCAAAATGATGAAAGGAAAAGAACCTACCACCAGTAATATTCTAGCTGGCAAGATTTTCATTCAGATTTGAAGGAGAGATAGAGTTTTATAGACAGGCAAAAACTAAAAGAGTTTAGCACCACTAAACTGGTCTTACAAGAAATGTTAAAGGGACTTCTTTAAGCAGAAAAAAAAGACCAAAACTAGAAATATGAAAGTTATGAAAGGAAAAGTCTCATTGGTTAAGGCAAGCATACTATAAAAGTAGTAGATCAAACACTTATGTAGCTAGTAGGAAGATTAAAAGACAAAAGTAGTAAAATCATCTATACCCACAATTCATAAAACAAAAAGAGGTAAAATATGATGTCAAAACATTAAATGTTTTGGGGGGAGTAAAAATGCAGGGTTGTTAAAATGTGTTTGAGCCTAAGTGATCATCAACTTAAAATATATATTGTTGTTATATATGAATCTCATGGTAACCAAAAACCAAAAATCTGTAACAGATACACACACAAAAAGGAGAAAGGAATCCAAACATAACACTAAAGGTAGTCATCAACTCACAAGGGAAGAGAGCAAAAGAAGAAGAAAGTAACAAAAGAGAACTACAAAAACAACCAGAAAACAATTAACAAAATGGCAATAATTACTTTAAATGTAAATGGACTAAATGCTTCAATTAAAAGGCATAGAATGGTTGCATGGATAAAAAGCAAGACCCATATATATGCTGCCTACAAGAGACTCACTTCAGATCTAAAGACATACAGATTGAAAATGAGGGAATGGAAGAAGATATTTCATGCAGATGGAAACAAAAAGTTGGCATAGCAATACTTATATCAGACAAAATTGACTTTAAAACAAAAAACCTAAATACATAAAGCAGATATTAACAAACGTAAAGGGAGAAACTGACAGTAACACAATAATAGTAGGGGACTTTAACACTCCTCTTACATCAGTGGACAGATCATCCAGACAGAAAATCAATAAGGAAACACTGACCTCAAATGACAAATCAGGCCAGATGGAATATATATATAAATATATATATATATAAACATTCCAACCAAAAGCAGCAGAGTACATATTCTTCTCAAGTACAAATGGAACATTCTCCAGGATATATTGCATGCTCAGCCACAAAACAAGTCTCAATGAATTTAAGAAGACTGAAATCATATCAGGCATCTTTTCTGATCACAGTAGCAAGAGACTAGAAATCAACTATGAGAAAAAAACTGCAAAAAACACAAACACGTGGAGGCTAAACAATATGCTACTAAACAACCAATTGGTCAATGAAGAAATAAAAAAGGAAAAAAAAATACCTGGAGACAAATGAAAATGGAAGCACAATGATCCAAAATCTATGGGAAACAGCAAAAGCAGCTCTAAGAGGGAAGTTTATAGTGATACATACCTCAGGAAATAAGAAATATCTCAAATAAACAATCTAACGTTACATCTGAAGGAACTAGAAAAGAAAAACCAACAAAACCCCTAGTTAGTAGAAGGAAAGAAATAATAAATATCAGAGCAGAAATAAATGAAATAGAGACTAAAAACAATAGAAAAGATCAAGGAAACTATGAGCCGGATCTTTGAAAAGATAAACAAATTTGATAAGTCTTTAGCCAGACTCATCAAGAAAAAAAGAGAGAGGGCCCAAATAAATAAAATCAGAAATGAAAGAGAAGTTATACTAATACCATAGAAATACAGAGAATCATAAGAGATCAATATGAGCAATTATATGCCAATAAAATGAATGACCTACAAGAAATAGATAAATTCCTAGAAATGTACAATCTCCCAAGACTGGATCAGGAAGAAATAGAAAATATGAACAGATTGTTTACCAGTAAAGAAATTGAATCAGTAATAAAAAGCTCCCAAGGAACAGAAGCCCAGGACCAGATGGCTTCACAGGTAAATTCTACCAAACATTTAGTGAAGAGCTAGCATCTATCCTTATCAAACTATTTTAAAAAAATTGAACAGGAAGGAACACTTCCAAACTCATTTTACGAGGCCAGCATCACCCTGACACCAAAACCAAAGATATCACAAAAAAGAAAATTATAGGCCAATATTACTGATGAATATAGATGTAAAAATCCTCAACAAAATATTATTAAACCAAATCCAACAGTACATTAAAAGGATCATACATCATGATCAAGTGGGATTTATCCCAGGGATGCAAGGATTTTTCAATATCTGCAAATCAATCAGTGTGATACATCATATTAACTAATTGAAGAATAAAAACCATACGATCATCTCAATAGATGCAGAAAAAGCTTTTGTTAAAATTCAACATCCATTTATGATAACTCTCAACAAAGTGGGTATAGAGGGAACATACCTCAACATAATAAAGGCCACATATGACAAGCCTACAATCAACATTACATTTAATGGTGAAAAGCTGAAAGCATTTCCTCTAAGATCAAGAGCAAGACAAGGATACCCACTCTCACCAGTTTTACTCAAAATTGTATTGGAAGTCCTAGCTACAGCAGTCAGACAGGAAAAAGAAATAAACAGAATCCAAATTTGGAAAGGAAGAAGTAAAACTGTCACTGTTTGCAGATGACATGATACTGTACATAGAAAATCCTTAAGAGGCCACTAAAAAAATGTTAGAACTAATAAAAGAATTCAGTAAAGTTGGAGGATTCAAAATTAATATACAGAAATCTGTTGTGTTTCTATACACTAAAAATGAACTGTCTGGGAAATTAAGAAAACAATCCCATTTGCAATTGCATCAGAAAGAATAAATCTAAGCAAGTAGGTAAAAGGCCTGTACTTGAAAAACTATAAGACGTTGATAAAAGAAATTGAAGATGACACAAACAAATGGAAAGATATACTATCCTCATGGATTAGAAGAATCAGTATATAAAAAATGTCCATACTACCCAAAGCAACCTTCAGATTCAATGCAATCCCTATCAAAATGCCAAACAAATAATTCTGAAATTTGTATGGAAACACAAAAGAACCCTGAATAGCTAAAGCAATCTTTAAAAAGAAAAGTGTTGGGAAAATTTGTTATGCAGCAATAGATAGATAATACAGTGCCTTGCTTTGTTTCCTCCCATTTCCTGTCCTACTCGCCCGGTTCTCTGAACAGTTTTTCCAGAGGGCTTTTTCTTAATAAATCACTTTTACCTGAATCTTCCCTAAGACAGTTGGTCCTAGGCAGCAGATTCTAAGGATGGGATTCTAAGGTTGGATAACTCACCAGCAAGATGGCAACAAGGACCATCACTGTACTAGGTGAAGTGCTGTAGCTTGACATATCAGAGCCTTGCAAATATTAACACTTTCACCTGTGGTGGGTTGAGATAGGAACATAGATTGAAGAGAATGTTCTGGTTTATGCACTATCTCTAGTATTTGAGAGATTTGAGGGAGACAGTAATTAAAAGGACAGTGGAAGAGTTCGTAGATTTTGGGTGCTTACTGATGCATTGACGAGAGAAAATGACAAGCTCATTATCAAAATAAAGTATGATGTGAAAGTCTGAAGGCCTCCAGTGCAGCAACCAGAGGGTGGACCATGCTTAAGATAAAGCTCAGGATCTGAGTGTAAGAACAGCAGAACTTCAGGGAATACTACATTAGCACCTTCTTTCATGTGAAAGTTAAGATCCTGATAGGGAAGGCGTAAGACCCTGAGACTTGAGATGGGGACAGTTGGGTGCCCCAGAGGCCTTTGCATCACCAGATTCCCCTGAACCCCCTGGGATGGCAGAAATGGACCATTTCCTCTTGCTGGAGGATAGCAGCACCTATCCCTCATCTAAAGACTATGCAGAGGTTGCAACAGGAACAAATGCTCTGCAAGACAGTACATGCTGTCCTCAGAGTCTGCCTGCACCTCCCTTCCTGGCCATTAGACTAGTAATTTTGGTCACATATTGTATCCCAACTGATGAAGTTCTGGCCCTGCTGAAGGAGAAAGGAGCTGAGCTGCAGGAACTGGCTATTAAATACTGGCATATTAGCCTGGGAGTGGGTTCTGAGAGTGATGACCTGGTAGTATAGACTATAGAGTTAGATATGGCAAGAGTTTGTTCCAATGAATCTACTCACCTGTGATTCAGGATTTAATGTTCTGGCAGGGGCACTTGGAGCCAGGCTCAGTATGCTGCTGGATGGCTCAAAGAAGCTTTGAAAGAGTGATGGCACACAATGAAAGAGGCAGTAAGTCCAGAACTGCCTTGGCATGGTATCAAGGAAGGAATCAAAGTCTCAGAGCAGTGAGCATATGTGCTAGTTATCAGCTTATTATCTCTTAGCTCCTAATCCACTTTCGTTATCATTTTTTTTTTCTGCCTTGTGATTTTGGAGCTGGACTATGTAATCATTTCTTTGTTGCCATCTGGTACAATATTAGGCTTTAACAATGGAGGGTACTGGAGGGATACTGCACAGCATAGGGGAGGAAGGGGCTTCTCTTTTTGGGTTCGGCATGCTTTTTTTCTCTTTCTCTTTCCTCTGATGATGTGGTGCCTAACAGTAGGCAGAGGCCCATTGGTACTCACTCCCCTATAAGTTGCTGCAGTAATCCAGCAGGCTGCTTGCTGTGAACCAGCTCAAGTTCATTCAGTAAACTTTACTGTTAAGGGTAGGAGGGTGACTGGTAATCAGAATGTTTTGGTCCACAGGGTTCTCTCACAGGAGCCAAGGGATCATGGCATAATTATGAATGAAGGGGTTGGGCATTCTACTAGAATATTGCTGCATTCATATAGCAGAAAACAACAACAATACAAACTCCAGATCTGGTGGCCAGCAACCTGATTGGAATGGCCACAGTGGAGAGTCATGGCCATTCACCCATCTTCCAGACCTAAGCCAGTGCACAGACTCAGAGTTCCTTGACAGAAGGGCAGCTGGGTCCCCTAGGGAAGGACCTAGTAATGTTGCCACAAGTATATACAGTAAATCTTCTCTCAAGTCTTCCCCTGTGGGAACTGGTGCCTATTTACTAGAATAAATGTGCAGTAAGGAAAAAACTTCTTGGGTATTACTAGATACTGGCTCTGTATTGATGCTAATTTCTGGGGAAGTAAAATGCTAGCAAGGCCCAGTAAGTCAAAGTGGGGACTTATGGTGGCCAGGTGACAAGTGGAAACTTAACTAACTCACAGTGGTTGCATTGATCCATGGACCCTGTGGTTATTCTCCCAGTTCTTGAATGCAGTATTGGAAGATACACAGTTGGTAATTGCCAGAATACCTGCACTCGCTCTGTGTCCCATGGGGTAAGGGCCATTTATGATAGGCAGGGGTAAATAAAAGCTTCTGGAACTTTGCCTCCCTACCAAGGTAGTAAGTTAGAAGTAATATGCATCTATGGGTGAACTATAGATATTATGCCTCCATCAGAGACTTAAAATATGCGGGGTTGGTGATACCTAGCACATTCCCATTTAAGTCACCTGTTTCACTTGTGTAGCATTTGGATAGATTTAGAGAATAACTAAGAATATTGTAATCTTAATCAGGTAGTGACTCTGACTGCATCTTCTGCCTCAGATGTAGAATCTTTATCGGAGCAAATCAGCACAGCCCCCAACACTTGATAGGCAGTTATAAACCTAGCTAATACATTTTTCTTCATACCAATTTGTACAGAACACCAGAAGCAGTTTGCTTTGACCTGGAAAGGCCAACAGCACACCTTCACTTTTCCAGGCCCCTGACTGATAGCCAAACCATTCTCCACTGTCTAGGAATCCATGTATATCTTTACCTTGGACAACTTTACTTTTCACATACAGTGGATGACCAGGTGCACTGCCCAAAATTCTTCTCCCTGGTCTTGAGAGGAGCCCTGTGGGTGCAACTATGAGAGTGGGCAAAGTGTCAGCATCTTTTTTTTTTATTGCATATAAAAGCATTTTAGAGAGCATCCGCTGCAGAAGAGACACTGTTCATCCAGGTTGTCAGGAGGATCATCCAGTAGATGTCGGACAGTCTTTGCCTGATTTACCACTGTCTGAGAGCTCACAGGGTATCTGATGTACCAAAAAAAGCATCGCACATGTCACCCTGATCAAGGTATACTCACTTTATGTTAAGGAGGTAAAACAATGAACATATGATCAGGGTGTCACCAATTTTACCACATAGTACATAGTATGCTGATAGGTTGAAAAGTATTGGGATGACTTCTTGAAGGTGTGGCTAAAGTGTCATCTTGAAGATGATAATCTACAAGGTTGGAACACTGTCCTTTAAGGTGCAGTATTTCTTTTGAGTCAATGGCCATTATGTGATTTTGTGTAGAGCATGAGTCTGGGTCAAGTGACTTGCATGGTGAATAGGTACTTCTTGTGCCGGCAAATTTAGTTTCTGAAGTTTTAGAGGTTCTGGTTCCCAGATGGGGTTACTTCCATCAAGGATCTCAGTCAGAGTCCCACTAAATCTAAACTATGTTTATACCTTAACATTTTATACTTCTCATGCCATTAAGTTAGCTAAGGCTAAGAAAGGAGTTATAGTGGCAAAGGTAATTGACCCTGATCACCATGAGGAGGTAGGGTTGCTGCTCCATCATAAGGAAAGGGAAGAGAATGTTTAGAACTCAGGAGATCCATTGGCATATCTCTTGATGTTCTCATGTGAAAAAGGAATTATAGCTACAGAGGCCTGATGGGGCAAATTAACCATGGGCTCAGACCTCTCAAGGATGAAGGTCTGGGTCACCCAGCAGGCAAGTAACCTAGACCAGCAGAAGCTAGCCAAAGGGAGAGGAATCTAGAATTGGTGGTAGAGAATCATAAATGGGTGGTATCAGTTATAGCTTCAGGACCAACTGTAGCAGTAGAGACTATGGTTTGTCCTACCAACTTCCTTCTATAAAAATAATCATACTACTAATAAGAATAATCATAAATTACAGAGCTCGCATATTCTTGTCACTATTCTATGTGCTTTATATTTATAAATTCGGTCTTCAAAAAACCCTATGAATTGGGTAGTATTATTATGATAGTTTTACAGATAAAGGAACTGAGACCTAAGTTGAAGTAACTAAATGATCAAGAGTTGAGAGGGATGTGGATGATAGAATACCTTTTGCATGGAATAATCAAGAAAGAATTCATTAATTGGCTTTTGATCCTTTGCTTCAAGGTGGTTGGATGAATAGCAGGTTTGGTGACGGGTGGGTGGATGCAAAGAGGAACACCCTCCAGGGGTAGGGAATGGAATAAACAGATGCACACAGGGAGCAGATAGAGATGTATGCTGGATGAGTAATAGATACATGAGTTTGGTCAGAGGGCAAGACTGGTGATGGGAAGGAATGGGAGATAAAATTTTAAAAGTAGAATTGGGTCATACTAGGTAGAGTTCTGAAGCCAAGTTAAAAACTTTGCATTTTATTTTTGGCAGTCACAGGGAATGATTTAGGATTTTAAAAAATTTATTTATTTATTTATTTTTATCTTTGGCTGCATTGGGTCTTTGTTGCTGCGCGTGGGCTTTCTCTTGTTACGGCGAGTGGGGGCTACTCTTCGTTGCAGTGAGTGGGCTTCTCATTGCGGTGGCTTCTCTTGTTGAAGAGCATGGGCTCTAGGCGCGCGGGCTTCAGTAGTTGTGGCACGTGGGCTCAGTAGTTGTGGCACACGGGCTTAGTTGCTTCATGGTATGTGGGATCTTCCCAGACCAGGGCTCAAACCAGTGTCCCCTGCATTGGCAGGCATATTCTTAACCACTGTGCCACCAGGGAAGTCCCTGATTTAGGATTTTTAAGGACATATGTGACATTATAGAGCTCTCCAGAAGAGTGGTTTCCAAATGCCAGGTGGTAAACAGATCCTATTCTGGCTGCTTAAGAATTGTTTGGGTCCTTGCAGGACATTTGGCCCTGTTCAAAATGTTCATAAGACATTGACTTACCCCCAAGTGTCCTTGACACTTGCAGGAACGTTTGGTCCTGTCCAAAACATTCATAAGACATTTCTTCCATGCCAGAGGGTCCTTGATATTTGGTCCTGTCCAAAGCCATTTATCATGGACCAACTATGCTCATGGATGTTTTGGATAGAGCCAAATTTCAAGGACCTTTTAGCATAGACCACATCTTATGGACCAAATGTCTCAGGGACGTTTTGGATTGGACAAAATGTCTGCTAACCATTTGGGGACATTTAAATAATACAGATCCCTGGGACTTGCCTGAGGAATTCACCAAGTATATGTCTCTATTGACTGTCTTTTCCCTTTTTCCTTCTCCCTGATGGCCAGGTTATATTTCCACTTTTAATTGAAGGCCCCCTTTCTTGCTCCCTCACATTTATTTGACATCAGTTAATTGTGACTTCTGGTTATGTACCTTATTTTGTCTGAGGTTACTCAACTCAGACCTCAAATGTTTGACAACCTTGGGTTTTTCCTTTTTTTGAGGTCTTGCTAATAAGACTCATGAAGATCCAAAAACTGACCCTTTCTGATACTTTTTTTAAAGAAAAGTTTTAGATTTCTTTTTTTCCTTTTCTTTTTTTTTATTAGTTTCTGCTTTATAACAAAGTGAATCAGTCATACATATACATCCTTTTCTTTTCTAAGCTAAATAGTATCTGTCCTTTTAATGGTTTAAATTATATCATGGTGTCAGACCTTCAGTATTCTATCAGGTTCCAGTTTGCCTGTGATCCCCTGTGACAGTGGCACCCAGAATGGCATACAGTGCTCTGGCTATTCTGATCCACACAGACTAGAGTGAGACCATTACCCTTCCTCCCCCTAGACCCAAATGGACTCTAGGTTTCATAGCTCAGATGCATTCATAGCCCAGCAGCTCCATCATTCTGCTGCTTCTTTTAAAGCTACGGCCACTAAAGTCACTAAGACTTTTCCATTCTAGCTCCTTCTCATCTCTCTTTCAACAGTTGTATGTGCAGTTAGTTACTAGAGAGTTATTGAGGAACTGGACTCACTACTTTAGCCAATTTATTATCCCATCTAGCTTTCTTGTGATGGGCAATTTAGTGTAATATTGCCACAGTTTTGATTCTTTTTCTCGTATTTTTTCTTTTTTTAAAAATGACACGAAATGCTTTGTTTTAAAAAAAATGTTCTAGGTTTGGTTATACTCCTTCATTTTTCCCTCATAAAGCTAAAAAGCCAACTGTTTTGTTTGTACATTTTGTCATTAGTCACAGAGAACAAGAACTTTCAAAATGGAATTTGGTTTTGTGTGTGTGTGTGTTTTTTTTTAAAAATCGGTGGACACAGAAAAGTTGATACTGAAGACAAAATGTGATAATGTATTATTTTTAAAAAATTAAGATATAATGCACATACCATAAAATTCATCCTTTAAAGTATATAATTCAGGGGTTTTTAGTATATTCACAAGGTTGTGAAGCCTTCACCACTAGTTCCAGAACGTTTTCATTACCTCCAAAGAAACTCCATACCAGTTAGCAGTCACTATGCATTCTCCTGTGTCCACAGCCCCATTGGATTTCTGACTTCCTGCTATCTTCTGTGTGTGGAGATCAGAGGCTTGCACTCCGAGAGCTGACTGGCACATGTTTTATTTTGTTTGTTTTTCATCCTAAACTGTGCAGGGGAGAATCTTGCATTTACAGTGTCCCAACACCTCATCTATTCAATTACACTGGATTTTTAGGAAGAGATGAACTCATTTTCGACAGAAAGAGAATTTTGCTCAACATCATCTCCTCAACCTGGGTTTCAGCTTTTTCAATATTCATGCTTCTCTTTCCAGCCAAATGCCCATTCTCTTTAAAGAAAAGGAAGAAGCAAAATAGGAGTTGAGCAGTTCTGTTTTCTCTATGATATGTTAACATTGCACAATAATCTCTGCTCATCAGGCTTATTTTTTCCATGTTCCTGCTCCAAACGAAATCATAAAAAGTCTTGTCTTTGGCATCGCTTGTGCATTCTGGGCTTTAGCCTTCCTGACACAATTCCCAATGATTTGCACCAACTTTTTTTTTTTTTTTTTCCGGTACGCGGGCCTCTCACTGTTGTGGCCTCTCCCATTGCGGAGCACAGGCTCCGGACGCACAGGCTCAGCGGCCATGGCTCAAGGGCCCAGCCGCTCCGCGGCATGTGGGATCTTCCCGGACCGGGGCGCGAACACGTGTCCCCTGCATCGGCAGGCAGACTCTCAACCACTGTGCCACCAGGGAAGCCCTGCACCAACTTTTGCATGTAATTTTGGCAATGGGTCCCTTGACCCCATCTGTGGTATGTGTATCCTAAATCTGAGCTTGTTAGGACACTTTCTGTGTAGCCACATCAATCCCTTCTCTCTTTTTTCCTTCCCAGGAATCATTTCTGGAATTAGGTCTGAATTTTATTTTTGAAAGTCCCATCCTTCCTGCCTCATCTCCCCTTGCAGGACCACAGACTGTGGACCCATAGCTACGTTTTCTTTCTGCCATATAGCAAGAGGGCTTGCCTCTGACTACACCAGCTCTCTCTTCCCTAACAGTCATCACTCCAGGATGACAAAGTCCCTTGCTCCCCAGTGTTCCTGCCATTTCATCCTCACCATACAATTTTCCCATGTTGGTCCAGAAGAGGAGTTTCCCTCATTATTTCCTCCACCTCTGAGAGATCATACTGTCAGGCTAAATTTGTCAGATGCACTTTCATAAATGGACTAGGACATTACCTTTCTAAGACTTTTGTAGTATGTGATCATTTGTTCTTTTATAAACATTCATGAAGTGCAACTTGCAGAAATCCACCTGAGAGCAGGGATGAAATCAAAGGAGGAAGCTTGTATCCTGAGCCGATAGGTAACAGGGCTACACAGGCACATACCTTGTTTCTCCAGAAGATGATGCCCTTTTAATCACCACGTTTTGGGAGTTGTCAGCTGCTTTATTTACTTTCCCAGCCAGATAGATGATTAAGTTAGAATTCTAGCTCTACCATAACTGTATAACTTTGGGCAAATTACCTATTTTTCTAGGTTTAGTTTTCTTTGTTTGTAAAATGAGAATAAGAATATCTAGCTCATAGTATTTGTCATAGATTAAAGATGTCTCCAAATTTTTTGGACACTCCTCCCATTGAGAGGTAAAATCTGTCTCTGCTTGTTAAATCTGAGCTCTGTGTTTGCTTGACCAATAGAATATAGCAGAAGTGACAGTGTGCCAGTTTCTGGCATAAGAGACTGGCAGCTTCTACTTTCCCTTTCTAGGAAAACTTTCTCTAGGTGTCCTGATCCACCATGTTAGAAGGCCACACACCCTGAGACCACCATGCTGGGGGCTCAGTATGAGATGGTCCTAACCAAGCCCAACCTTCCAGCCATAATGAAGTCATCTCATACCTTCTGACTAACCCATCAGCTGAATACCCCCAAGTGACTCATTGACTACAGTGGATGCCATGTGGAGCAGAGGAATTGTCCAACTGAGTCTTGATTGAATTCTTGACACACAGACTCATGCGATGTAATGATTATTGTTTTAAGTTATTCAGTATAGCAGCAATAGAAAACTAGAACAGAATTTGGTACCTGGAAGTGGGGTGCTTCTCTTATAAAACCCTAAAATGTATGGCTTTGGGACTAGGCAGTAGGCAGAAGCTAGGAGGCCTTGAGGAGGCTGTTGATAAAAGCTAGAAGGTCATTGAAAACACAACTGGTGAAGCCTGGAAGGAGGGATAAAATTGGTTTTGGAGGTTGGAAAAAATGTGACCCTTTTTGTGTAATGGAGGAAAGTTTGACAATATTGTTGTCTGTAGTAGTGTGGAAAAATAGAACATAAACCTAACAAACTGGTGGATTTGGTTAAAGAGATTTCCTGGCAGAATATTGAAGGTGCCAGTTGGTTTCTTTGAGTCACTGATAATAAGGTGTGGATAGAGAGACATAAGTATAATTTTTTTTGCAGTATTCTAACAATTTTTAAAGGAACTGTAGGGACCTAGGATTTAATGGGCTTCAAAATAAAACTTTCTCTTTCTCTACCTCTCCATTGGCAAAAGAATTTTGAAGTAAAGTGACCTAAAGGCAAGGTCATATAAAAATATGGCTGTAAGACCCTTTGTTAATCTTCCAGAAAGATTTAAAGATATGTCTAGAACTAGAAAAAAGGCTTCTAATTATCCCATAGCACTCTGATTCAGCCCAAGGCAGAGAAGGAACTGTCTTTTTTTTTTTTTTTGCGGTACGCGGGCCTCTCACTGTTGTGGCCTCTCCCATTGCGGAGCACAGGCTCCGGATGCGCAGGCTCAGCAGCCGTGGCTCAGGGGCCCAGCCGCTCCGCGGCATGTGGGATCTTCCCGGACCGGGGCACGAACCCGTGTCCCCTGCATCGGCAGGCGGACTCTCAACCACTGCGCCACCAGGGAAGCCCCCAGGAACTGTCTTATAGAGATTTGTGGGTATGGCTTTTATTTAATGGAGTGCATCCCAGTGAAATTCATAGAAATCTCACAAAGTTTTTAAGAGAATTGAATTGATGGAAGCCACATCAACTTTGACTAAAAGGGACAAAGATAGTTCAAAATAAAAAGAGCTCTCATTTCAATGGGCTAGAAGCAGTTAAGAAGGCTACTAAACTACAATCACAGGCTAGTTCTTATGAAAAAGGAAAGTTGGTTCAGAGAGTGGAATCAAGAGATGTGGAGCACAAGTCCTAGGAAACATGACTGGACACTAATCCGGCCACTGATGATGTTTGACCAACTGCATTTCAGAACTATCATGGGCCAGATGAATGCTATGTGCCTCCTGTTCTTTCCCCTTTTGAATAGGGGTGTCTGTTGCTATTATCCTATGCCGGTCTGATGATTGTGTGCTGTCATTGTGTGTGTGTGTGTGTTGGCAGATAACTTGTTCTTTACAGACCTTCTGATGAGAGGAAGAACTGTACCTGTGGAGTTTCATCCACACCTGGACCTGATTTAGATCTGATTTGGATGATGAGATACCAGACTTTGAGCTAACTGAGTCCTTTGGGGACCTTGGAAAGGAGTCAGAGAATTTTACACAAGGGAAAAATGTAAATAATTTGTGACCAGATGGTAATTTGTGGTAGATTAAATATGTAACAAATTCTTTGATATTTTTCTCATAATGAGATAGAATCTATATCCCTGCCCCATGAATCTGGTAGACTCTGTGACTGCCTTACAGTGTGGGTGAACTGACGTGTCAGTTTCCAGACCCACGCCTTAAGAGACTAGCAGCTACCACTTTTTGGATCAGTCTTAAAAAAAAAAATTTTATTTATTTATTTATTTATTTATTTAGACTGCACCAGGTCTTAGTTGCGGCATGCGGGATCTTTAGTTGCGGCATGCAGACTTCTTTGTTGTGACATGTGGGCTCTTAGTTGTGGCATGCATGCAGGGTCTATTTCCCTGATCAGGGATCAAACCCAGCATTGGGAGCATGGAGTCTTGCCCACTAGATCCCCAGGGAAGTCCCTTGGATCAGTCTTTTTAGGAGTCCTGAGCCACCATGTAAGAAATCCAAATACCCTGAAATTGTCATGCTAGAAAAGGCATATATAGGCATTCCTGTTAACAGTCCCAGCTGAGGCAGGCCTTCTAGCCATTGCTGCCAAGGTGCCAGACATGTGAGTGATCCCATCTTGGACCTTCCAGATGGGCCCATCTGTTAGCTGCATACCACTGATTAACCTCAGTCCATGCCATGCGGGGGAGAAGAATAGCCTGGCTGAGCCCTGGCTGAGTTCCTGACCCATGAAATCATGAAATATAATAAAATAGTCATTGTTCAGAGATGTTAAGTATTGGAGCGGTGTGTTGCTTGGCAATAGATAACTGGAACGGGGTCGTGAGGATTAAATGAGATTGTGAAGTACTAAACACAGTGCCTGGAACATAGTAAATACTCAATACGTGCTGGCTAGCTCTTATCAGATTTATTCTAATTCTCATTCTCCCTCGGAAGCCATGTCCTTAACACCAAATACCATGTCCAGCATTCATCTTTCAACAAGGATTCATTGAATGCCTAATCTTACATACTTTGAGCTGGATGCTGTCATAATACAGCTGTTTGATGAGCTGAGTCCTTGAAGATTGAGCTAAGAATGCACATTCTTTGGGAAGCTGTTTGTGAGTCACCCTGCCTAGTTTGACTGGACCTCCATGGCAGCATTTTCTACTCTCTGTGTGCTCAGTTTGCACTATATTAATTTATAACAGTGGATACTTTGCGTTGTAGGTGATGTCTGGTTGTTTCATGTACTTCTGACCTGTCTTCCCAATAGTGTGTCAGCGTCTTGGAGGCAGGATCTTGAATTCAGGGTTCTTTGTCTTTCCTCATGGGGCCAGTAGCGGGGCCAAGTGCCTGATAATATTAATACTTGGATAATTTGGAATTCTCCATAATAGTTCCAGGAGCTCTGGAGCAACCTAGGTGAATCTGAAGGGAAAGAAATATCCTCTCTTTTGTGAAATTCCTGTTTATTTAGAGATGAATCCTTAAAGAAGACCGTGGAGACCAGACTTCTGGCCTTGAATATGCTCTTCTCTTCCTACGTTCTCCACATTGTCTCTTTAGAAATGAGGATTCTCTAGGATGGCAGAAACTTTTTCCAGTTCTTTTGGGAATTTTCAGTAGAGGTATTTTTGGCTGATCCACCTGTGGCTTGGATGCTGTTAGAGTAGAATGGATAACACCTTCACTGACTTTGGCTCATCTCTTTCCATCCATCTGTGTACCAGGGATTTGTGATTTTGTAACTGGGTGAGAAAGGAGGGATTTTTGATTGGAGGTCAGGACTAGGAATCAAGGCCACAGAAGAGGGAAAGAATGGTATGGGGTTTTCCCCCTTACAGGCCCTTGCTCTGCATTTGAGCCCCTGTGGTTAGAGAAGTGAAGGCCTTAAACTGATGGAACTCGTTAGAGACTTGGGAAAATTCTAGGCAAGTGAATGGAGCTGTTCAAGAGAGACTTTGCCAAACCCTGGGCTCAAGCAGAGCTGCTTCAGGTTCCAGGTGTGGCACAGAGTGTGGCAAGAAGCTATTTTCCTTGCCTCTGCCCAGGACCTACCAATATTCTGACACACTTCCTTTGACTGGAAGCAAGTACCATGAGGCCTATGCCTTTGTACTTTCCCAACATATAAAGGAAATAGAACTTGGAAGTCATGATCTGCTGAGCCGTGGGAAACTCAGGCACACCTTTGTTTTGACTAGCTTTCCTTGGGACACATTATCTCTCTCTCCTTTTTTTCTTCCAGTTTTATTGATATATACTTGACATACAGCACTGTATAAGTTTAAGGTATACTGCGTAATGATCAGACTTACATACATTATGAAATGATTACCACAGTGTGTTTAGTGAATATTCATTAACCCGTATAGATACAAAATAAAAGACATAGAAAAAAATTTTTCCCTGTGATGAGAACTCTTAGGGTTTACTCTTTTAACAACTTTCCTATATGACACACAGCAGTGTTAGTTGTAGTCATCATGTTGTACATCACATCCCTAGTACTGATTTATCTTATAACTGGAAGTTTGTACCTTTTGACCACCTTCTTCTGGTTCCCCTCCTCCCACCCACCGCCTCTGGTAACCACCAATCTGATCTCTTTTTCTGAGTTTGTTTGCTTGTTTTTTTGAAGTGTAATTGATCTACAACACTATGTTTGTTCCTGTTACACAACATAATGATTTGATATTTCTGTATTACAAAATGACCACCACGATAAGTCTAGTTACCATCTGTCACCATACAAAGATATTACATAATTATTGACTGTATTCCCCACACTGTACATTTCATCCCTGTGGCTCATTTATTTTGTAACTGGAATTTTGTGCCTCTTAATTTCCCTCACCTATTTCACTCATTCCTCCACCCTCTTCCCTCTGGCAACTGCCTGTTTGTTCTCTGTATCTATGATTGTTTCTGTTTTGTTATGTTTGTTCATTTGTTTTGTTTTTTGGATTCCACAGTATCTCTTGACTTAGAAAATATGAGCTATTGTTGGAAATGGAACCTGAATTTCAGTTAAGATCTTTCTCTTTTTCCTATTAAAATGTATGATACTTATATTTAACATAATTTTATATTATTTAGAACAGTGGCTTTTATGGATTTATGTTTGAGTTAGCTTGATGGATGCAAGATGCTTTTAGTCATTAAAGGACATCCCATGGTTTATTAAATGGACTCGCAATTCCATTCATACCTGGGCAGCTGGGGGCCTTCATCTCCACAGCAGATCCCACAATTTTCATTGGTGTGACTCTTAGAAGTGAGATCAGATGATCACATACTTGGTGTTGGCTCTAAATCTCATCTAAAATGTCTTATAGTGAGCAGCAAATATGACTGATGGAGAATCTAAATGCTGTAATTCTGAAGATCTAGATTTAATATGAAATCTGACACGTTATATGTCAGTAGTCTCTTTCATCAAACTTTATTTTTTTAATTAAAAAAAATTTTTATTTTTGAAAATTTTGTTGGAATGTAGTTGATTTACAATGTTATGTTAGTTTCGGGTGTACAGCAAAGTGATTCAGTTATACATAGACACATATTCATTCTTTTTTAGATTCTTTTCTCATATAGGTTATCACAGAATATTGAGTGGAGTTCTCTGTGCTAAGTATAGGTTCTTATTGGTTATCTGTCTTATATATAGTAGTATGTGTACGTTAATCCCAAACTCCAGATTTATCCCTCCCCCCGATGTTTCCCCTTTGGTAACCATAAGTTTGTTTTCGAAGTCTGTAAGTCTGTTTCTGTTTTGTAAATAAGTTCATTTGTATCATTAAAAAAAAAAAATTAGATTCCTCTTTCATGGAACTTTAGAGCAAGCCAGGGCAGGAACAAGAGTAGGGAAGATTGAAAAGCTTAAAGAAAAATAACAGTTAATTGAATCACACATTTAGAAAATTGTAGGAAAATGCTTGTTGAGCTTTCCCCATCATTAGCAAGAAAAATAAATAATGAAGATTGACAATGGAGACATGAAGAGCTAATTTTCAATTTCAGTTTGTCTTTCTGAATGATGCCTCTTTGGTCTTTTATGAAGGATAAATTACATTTGAAATGAAATCTTTTAAATGACTTGTCTTTTGGGTAGTTATTTTACACACCTTTAAAATGCATTTTACTTCTTTGTAGGGGGTGGGGTAGAAAGATGAATTCTGAAGTTGAGAGGAAAATAATTTTGGGAGGTAATGGATGAACTTGGTCTGGAAGATTAATCAGGGCAGTTGCAAGAGAGTGCCAAATGCATAACGGGAGTAGAACTAAATATCTGATTGTAATTAAAACTTTAGGTTTCTAATGGCTGCATGAAAGATATTTTAATAAACGTGAAATGCACTTTCTAAATGGCACGCTAACTTTTAATGACTTGGGTGTTTTGTTTGATTAGTAACCTGGACTGTTAAATTAAAGCCAACTGCAAGTGCATGATAAAATATTGATGGTTTCAGGCAAATGAGTTGGGGGAGTTATGCTTGACAGATTTTTTGTATCATTAAGGATTTTAACTGGTGGAAAATATATATTGCTGGTGCTTAAAGATAGTTAAAGAGGATCTTCCTGTTTGTATGACCTCGTTTTAATTTTACAGTAATAATAAGGGGGAAATCTGAATTATTCACAGATGATTGGTCAAGAGAGGTCATTTAATTAAAAAAGTGTTATTTTAATTACACCTGTTTCACATTCCTGGAATAGGAAATTAAATATTTTGAAGCATTTGATTATTTCTGTTTCACAGAGTACCTGGACTTTTGCTGACTCTTGTGAAGGCCTGAGATTGTTGTGTATAAGGCTTTTACTTCTTGTTAGTAGAAAGTTTTGCTTTAAGAATCAGGATTTTAAAAAGAATGTCTGTATGTGTATAACTGAGTCGGTTTGCTGTACAGCAGAGATTGCCACAGCATTGTAAATCAACTCTATTCAATAAAAAAAATTTTTTAAATCAGGATTTTAAAATAATTTTTTTCAGTGATAGGTTTAGAAATAATACAAGAAGAAGATTTACACATATATGCACACGCTATATTCTTATAAATGCAGGACAATTTCTAGAAGGAGATGTAAGAAAATATAAAACATGGTTGCTTCTAGGGAGTCAAGCGGGGGAGTCAAAAGATTGGGAGATTTTATTTCTTATTCTTTTTGGAAAATAGAATCTGTTTTTCAATGAGATTGCCTTAGTTTTATAAAAAAAATTTCCCTTTGAAACCCAGATTTAGCTTTTAGCAATTCACCTGTTCCTTTTCATGCCTCTTTCACCATAACAGAGAATTTTCTTGATTCTGTCAGATGTTGTGGTTGATTTTAAGGTGCTTTTCCCCCTTCCTTCTGTTCCGCTAACCATTCATCTATCCTCAAATATCTGGCGTTCAGTGTCTCTGACTGCTTTTTATAGCCTAAGTAAAAGTAACTCTTTGAGAAAGAGACCCGCATTCTCAAGTTAGCTCTCTGCCTGATAGGACTTGAGCTATGTGAAGATAGGAAAAAGGTGAAACTCCGAGAAGATGGAGGAATTTTGCAGAGGATGTCAGGACAGTGATTCAGGGCGGCCTAGGCTCTGTGTGCTAGATATTCCCTTTTATAGAAGGAAAACACCTGTGTCTCCTCAATTAATGAAAGACTTGTAAAGTGCCAGAAGGACATCTTGAGGGGGAGTGATGGAATGGCCTTTTCATAAAGGAAAGTGCCAGATCTTCCCAGGGTGCTGACCTCTGGGTGCTTCAGGAACATAGGCTGTTTGAGGTTGAAAAGACAGAGGGAGATTGTTGGACAGTATTTCACACACACACACACACACACATTTCTGTCACCTCTGGACTATGAAATGAAGATATTTAGTCTGCTGTTCAGAAGAATAAGAGAATGCTCAACTACTATATTAAAGTGTGGTAATTTTTTTTTTTTACTCCTAATGAATTGTAGTTGGATTAATTTTTGAGTTAGCTTATTTTCATATTAATAACTTGTAGTAGTAACAGTAATAACAGCTACAGTTTATTGAGTACTCACTGTGCTAAGTGGATTTACATACATTATCTCATTTAATTTCTTTTGCAACCTTATGGAGTAGGCTAAATTTTACAGATGAAGAAACTGAGGCTTCAGAGAAGTTAAGCAACTTAATTTATATCTATCTACCTACCTATCTATTCTTTCTCAGATTCTTTTCCCTATAGGTTATTACAAAATATTGAGTATAGTTCCCTGTGCTGTACAGTAGGTCTTTGTTGTTTATCTATTTTATACACAGTAGTGTGTATATGTTAATCTCAAATGCCTCATTTATCCCTCCCCGCATTCCCTTTCCCCTTTAATAACCGTAAGTTTGTTTTCTATGTCTGTTGCCCGCTGCTTTAAATCAGACTCTCTGCCCTGACTTTGGTAAGGCCCTTTTTCCCTTTGCTCCAGTCTTACCAACCTTATTTCTCTCCACTCCTAACACACACCTTCTTCTGTGATCAGGTGTTTCTACTCTGTCTTTCTTCATTTGAGTTCTCGCTCTTGCTCCCTCCTCTCTCTCTTCTTTCCCCTTTCTTTCTTTCATCAACAAATAATTTCTGAGTGCCCATCATGTGCTAGTCTCTGGAGATAGAACTGTGAACAAGCTAAGACACAGTTCCTGCCCTCAGGGAGCTTACAATCTAGGTTAACAGTTCCCATGTCTGTTATGCTCATTTATGCCTCTGAGTTTTGTTTCAGTTTGTTTCATCTGCCTGAATGCTCTCCTTTTTCCTTCCAGCCATCTAAACTGTGTTCATCATCGAAGGCCTAATTCACGTTTTCCTTCTTCAGGCACATTCTCCGAATGCTTCAATGCACTTCTAGTCCTGAGCGCCTTTAGTGCGTAGTCATCCCTGCATAATTTAGCTTCTAATTGTTCTTTCTCATGGTATGCTAATGGCATTATATTCTTGAGAGCCAGAAATGTCTTATCTGTATACTGATATCCATATACATAGAGAGGCTGTATATAGATCTCTGTTTCTCTCTCTGTTCGTATAAAACCCTTGGCACAGGGTTTTATACGAGCTCTCAAAATACTCAAATTCATAAAAGTGGCGTTGTTTTAAACCAGGCTCCTGGCCTTTTCCAGATTTGTATGTCTATCCAGAGCCAAGTGTAATCTTTGTGTATTCTCAAACCACAATCAAATAGCCTTTTCATTATTCACTGAAGGTATTCCTAGCACCTAGGGCCATTTTCCACATGGTAACAAAATTCTATGGCTTCATGTTCGTTGCCGCACGCCCAGAGTAAGGAGAGAATGACAGAGGAGGCGGAACTGAGGTGGGTAACTGCTTGAGTTTAAGGTGAGACAGACTTGGAGTCAAATTCCCGATCAGCTAGCCTGTGATTTTTCCACTCACACTGATTCTGGGATCTCAGTCACACCAACTAGCTTTGCGATCTTGCTCACGTCACACTACCTAGCTATGTGATCTTCTCAATCATACGTACTAGCTCTATGGTCCTGCTCAATGTCACTGACTATGATCTGGAGAAAATTTCTTAACTTCTTTGAATCTCAGTTTTCTCATCTATAAAATAGGGATCATCATGGTCAAATGAAATGATGTATGGCAAGTAATTAGTACAGTACCTGGAATGTGGTAAATTAAGAACGATAATGCTGTGTTTTTAGGGTCGCTAACGAAGCTAACTAGGCTCTCTTACTAAGTGACTGACTCCCAAACACTAGCGTCATGGCATTTAACGTTCAAATTTGAGCCTCAGCAAAAGATAAATTGCTATCAGCCAATGAGTCTCTTAGACTGCTGTGAATGTGAAATCCACAAGTGCCAGAAGCTTGGTGAGTGTTTGTGATCCCCCAGCTTCTGGCCTGGGCTTTTGTCTCCAGAGTGGCTGAGCCTATGAGATATTATTATATATTTTTTAAAATATTTATTTATTTATTTGGTTGCGCAGGGTCTTAGTTGCGGCAGGCGGGCTCCTTAGTTGCAGCTCGCCGGCTCCTTAGTTGTGGCACGTGGGCTTCTTACTTGTGGCAGGCAGGCTCCTTAGTTGTGGCTCACGGTGAGCTTGTGAGTTATTGATTGATGGTGGAGGATGGTTAGGTAGGGAGAGTAAGAGTAGAGAGGACAGACAGACTGTGCAGGGCCTTTCTAGCCACCTGCGTGGATATACAGTTCATTCTGGATTGGAGCGCAACTTGATCCACCCTGCGAGGAAGCAGCACACGGCCTTCTCTAAAGATTTTATGAATGGGAGTAAGAAATGGAGGCGAGCCAAAGATAGCATCTGGGCTATTCTCTCCGACCATGCAAAATAAAATTAAAAAAAAGTCTTTTATGGAATAGGTTTTGGGTTTATCTGGCACAATGCAATAAAAACTGTTTTCCAGTGACATCTCCACCAAAAGCCCTTACTCTCCTTTGTAAACCCTGGGAGAGAGCACTGCCCCAGGCCTGGGCCCAGGAGTGCCTAACAGCACAGACAGAGCAAAAGGATGCCCCTCCCCACCGCTGCCAGAGGCTTCCAGCCCAGATAGGGCAGGACACAACGCAGCTGCAGAGAGAGCGAAGGTGGATGCAGGCATTTGGGGGATCTGAACAAAGCCTCAGTAGTGACAAGGGTCACAGGAAACCAGACTCTGCCGAGAGCCAGTTATAGGATTACCATATAGGCCAAAATGCCACCAGTCTGTGGAAGGAAGCTGCGTGTGGTCGAACAGAAGCACAGCTCTGATAATCAGATTAGCTAGTCATCCATGGGAAGGCCTGGAGGGAGGGCAGCACAGTCTGGGTACCACTGAAGTGATGCAGGTTGAGGAAGAGAAAGGAAAAAGATCAAGAACTGGGGAAGCTGCCCTGCAATGAGGTCTTTCTGATTTTTAAACCATCAGCACAGAGTTTGTTCTCAGCTATTACCTTTGGCTTTTGGATATCCCCTCCCCCCCCACCTTCCTCCAATACCTTGAGAATAGATTTGTGTTGTAAAGCCCAAACACTAATTTCCAGGTTCTCTCTTCTTTCCTTACTAATATATCCTGTGGAATACATATAAGTCTGTCACTTTTCTTCCTGGCTATGGGCTGGCCCTGTCCACATGTTAAGCAGTGGGCTGGCCGGGGAGGGGCCGCAGAGAGGAGGCTGGGCTTGGGTGTCTGCAGCGCTCCGAGCTTCCCCACAAGCAGGCTGCCTTCTTACAGCATTGCATATCAACGCCTTTGAAGCGGAAAAGAAATCCCACCCTTCCTTTGGGGCCCCTTTTGTAATACTGTTTTCCTCTGGCTGGTTGGATTAGTTAAAATTTCATCAGCTTCTCTTAAAAAAAATATTTCCCTGTTTTTGTATCATGAAAAGAAAGGCTATCTCTTGAAGGTGTTTGCTGCCCTCAAGAAATAAGAAAGAAAAAAATCTGATCCGCTCTGATTTTGGAAACTTAATTTGTCTTGCAAGCTTAAGCTGGTCAGATGAAGTGTTTTGAAACAAGCATTTATATATATATATACATATATACATATATATATATGTATATACATTGTGTGTGTGTGTGTGTGTGTGTGTGGTTCTTCAGTGGCTTTATTAAAAGAAAAAAATAAGGCCCCCTTCCCCCATGCCCAGCAGTCCAATGTTCTGTGTTCTTTGTGGCATGAGAACAGGCAGGTTTACAGACCCTGGCAGAAAATGCACATTTTGAAAACCAACTTAAAACTGTATCAGCCAGGATGAGATTATGAGACCAAAACAGTAGGGGGCAGCCTGACACAATAGAAAAAAGGTTGCTAGTCCAATAAAACATCAGAGACAAGGCTCTTTGAGACAACAAAGGCAAAAATTGTGCTAAGAGCTGTAAATCTTACATGCTAAATTCCTGTGCAAGAGACAGTCGTGGCTGTATCATAATTAAACATGCTACTAAAACATAAATCCCTTACTGATAACTTCCTCTTAGTGGCCTCATTTCCCATGGAGGGAACCAGACAGAGGCTGGTCACCCATTAACGTTAAATGGAAAGATTTCTGGTGTATTCAGCACAGAGTGTATATTGGAAACAACAAAAGAAAGTAAATCACCATCATCATTGTCACTAAGTACCAAATGTTTCCTAACCATCTTTATGAATATGGGGCTGTGTTGGTGCTAAAGGATGAGATTCGATGGTTGACTCCGGTATCTTCTGACCTAGTGAGGCAGTGGTAAAGAAGGAAGACCATTTATTTATAGGTATTGTATCAGTTCTTAGGGCCTCTATAACAAAGTACCACAAACTGAGTGGCTTCAAACAACGGAAATTTATTCTCTCAATTCAGGAGGCTGGAAGTCCAAAATCAAGGTGTTGGCAGGGTCATGCTCCATCTACAGCTTTGGGGGATAATACTTCCTTGCCTCTTCCTAGCTTCTGGGGGCAACCACTGAACCTTGGTGTTCCTTGTCTTGTGGTAGCATAACTCCAATCTCTGTCTCCATCTTTGCATGGCTTTCTTGCTGTGTCTCTGTCACAGCAAGACCTGGCTGTCTTCTTATAAGGACACCACCAGATATATTCGATTAGGGGCATATATATGACCTTGTCATAGCTAATTACATCTGCAAGGACCCTATTTCCAAATAAGGTCTCGTTGTGAGGTACTGGGGATTGAACTGTGTCTACCTTTTGTGGAGGGACACAACTGAACCTGTAACAAGTACGTAGATACTTTTGAGACTCTGCCATATGACCTATTAGTGTATCATGTCATTTCCCGAACAGGGTCCATCAATTCAGTCTCCTCTAGAAATTCTAGTCCTTGTTTAGAGTAATTCTTACCAAGGAATAGAAAAGATATGAACAGTCGTTCAGTGTCTGCTAAGTGCCAGACACTTTACAAAAGTTATCTTCTATTCAGCTGCTTCTCACCACCGCCACTGCTACGTGCTAGTCCAAACCACCGTTATCACTAGGATGGATGGACCATTTGAACGTCCTATAAAAGTGGTCTTCCAGGTTCCAAACTTGCCCTCTGTATTGGTTATCTATTGCTTCATGACAAGTTACCCCAAATCTATAGGCTTAATGTGACAAAAAGTGTCTCACTCTTTCTGGGGTCAGGAATCCAGGCACGGCTTAGCAGTGCCCCCTGACTCAGAGTCTCTCACAAGGCCGCAGTCAGGGCGCAGGCAGAGCAGCAGTCATTTCAAAACCGCACTGGGGGAAGATCCACTGCCAAGTTCACTCACATGGCTGTTAAAAGGCCTCAAGTTCTCACTGGCTACTGGCTGGAGATGTCAGTCCTTGTCACATGGGCCCCTCCATAGGGCTAATCCCAACTTGGCAGCTGGCTTACCCTGGGCAAGGGCTCTGAGGGGGAGAGCAAGTGAGGGAGCGTGAGTAAGAAGAAAGGCACAGTCTTCTGTAACCTGATCTTGGAAATGGCATGACTTTTGCAGTATTCTATTTGTCAGAAGCAAGTCGCTAGGTGCAGCCCACACTCAAGAGGAGGGGATTCTCCAGGGGCATTTTACTGAAATGCCCCTGGAGCATCCTTACGGAAAAGCTCACTTCCTCTTGCGTGTTTCTCCTTTACTCGTACAATACAGCCATACCCACAACCCGTCTAACACCAGATGGGTGGGTTTTCCATACCTCAAGCAGTTCTGCATCACTGCCTGGGTGTCCTACAATTTAACTCAATTCTGACGCTGTCTGCCTGGAGCTGGCATCAGATCCCACAGGTTAAGGGCTCAGTTCCACAAGACTTCCCCAGCCCCCTGCCCAGATGCCACTCCCAAATCCAGGCTGGTACCTGTGCTTCTGTCGACCGGCCTTATAAACCAGAGGTTCCAAACACCCTGGTTCAATTACTTTGCTAGAGAGGCTCACAGAAATCAAGAAAATATTTACTTACTAGATGACTGATTTATTATAAAAGGGCATAACTCAGGAACAGCCAGATGGAAGAAAAGCATAGGGCAAGGTATGGGGAATGGGTGCAGAGTTTCCATGCTGTCTCCCAGCAAGCCACTCTCCCCGTATCTCCACATGTCCACCCAGAAGCTCTCTGAACGCTGTCCCTTTTGGTTTTTATGGAGGCTTCATTACATAGGCGTGATTGATTAAATCATTGGCTCTTGGTGATGGAATTCAGTCTCTAGCCTCTCTTGCTGGAGGTTGGGATGTGGTGGGGAGGGGGGAGCTGAAAGTCCCAACCCGATCATCAAGGTTGGTTCCCTTGGCAACTAGTTTCCATCCTTAGGTTACCTAGGGGTTTTCCCAGATTCCTCTTGTTAACATAAACTGATATATTGTTGAAAGGACCTTGTTATAAATAACAAAAGACAACTTTATCTTTCTTGTCACAAAAACCTTGGAAATTCCTGTGCCAGGAACTGGACGAAGACCAAATGTGTATTTTTTATTATAACTCACAATATCACAGGCAGCACAGGAGGAGGCAGGAGTCGTTGGGAGCTACTGTAGAGGCTGTCTACTGCATCCTCCCATAGATCATTCATTAAACAGCTACGCCAGTGATCTAGTTAAAATGTAAATCAACCATAGCGCAATCCTGCTCAAATCCTCCAGTGGCTGCCCATCACTCTTAGGATTCGAAGTCCCTACCCAGGCCTAAGTGGCTTGGCCCCAGGTGTCTCTGTGATCTCACTTCCTTTAACTTTCCTTCCTCCACCACTTTAAAAAAAAAAAATATATATATATATTTATTTATTTATTTGGGCTGCACCGGGTCTTAGTTGCGGCCTGTGGCCTTCGTAGTTGCGACATGCACGTGGGACCTAGTTCCCTGACCAGGGATTGAACCCGGGCCCCCCGCATTGGGAGCACAGAGTCCTACCCACTGGACCACCAGGAAGGTCCCTCCTCTACCACTTTACTTTGGCCTCTGGTTCTTTGACAACACATGCTGTTCCCACTTTGGGCCTTTGCCCTTGTTCTTCTGTTCAGTATACTCTTCCCCCAGACATTACCTATTGAAAGACATCTTGGTTGCTCCCAAGTTTGGGGAATTATGAATAAAGCTGAAATAACATTTATGTGCAGTTTTTTGTAGACATAAGTTTTCAACTGCTTTGAGAAAATACCTAGGAGCATGATTGCTGGATCATATGGTAAGGCTATGTTTACTTTGTAAGAAACTGCCAAGCTGTCTTCCAAAATAGCTGTACCATTTTACATTCCCACCCGCAACAACTGAGAGTTCTTGTTGCTCCACATCCTTGCCAGCATTTGGTGTTGTCAGTATTTTGGAGTTTTGCCATTCTAATAGGTCTGTTGTGGTATTTTGTTTTAATTTGCAATTCCCCCAAAGAAATATAATGTTAAGCATCTTTTCATACTTTTCTTGTCATTTGAATATCTTCTTTGGTGTGGTGTCTGTTCAGATCTTTTGCTCATGTTTAAATTGGGTTTTTTGTTATTGCTCAGTTTTAAGAGTTCTTTGTATATTTTGAATACAAGTTCTTTATCAGTCTATGGCTTCTCTTTTCATTCTTTTAAAGGAAATTCCATTAAAAAAATACAACTGAGGGCTTCCCTGGTGGCGCAGTGATTGAGAGTCTTCCTGCCGATGCAGGGGACATGGGTTCATGCCCTGGTTCGGGAAGATCCCATGTGCCACTGAGCGGCTGGGCCCGTGAGCCATGGCCGCTGAGCCTGCGTGTCCGGAGCCTGTGCTCCGCAACGGGAGAGGCCACAACAGTGAGAGGCCCGCGTACAGCAAACAAAAAACAAAAAACAAAAAAACCCCAAAATAAGATAGAAAAATTTTGTTATGATTTGTTAACTTACTTCAAAAAGACATATGGAGGGACTTCCCTGGTGGTACAGTGGTTAAGAATCCGCCTGCCAATGCAGGGCACACGGGTTCTAGTCCTGGTCCGGGAAGATCCCACATGCCATGGAGCAACTAAGCCTGTGTGCCACAACTACTGAGCCTGCGCTCTAGAGCCCGTGAGCCACAACTACTGAAGCCTGTGTGCCTAGAGCCTGTGCTCCGTAACAAGAGAAGCCACTGCAATGAGAAGCCTGCGCACCACAAGGAAGAGTAGCCCCTGCTCGCTGGAACTAGAGAAAGCCTGTGTGCAGCAACGAAGACCCAATGCAGCCAAATAAATAAATAAATAAATAAATTAAAAAGAAAAAGGACATATGGAAATGTAAAAATTAAGTTAAATGGAGATGTAAAAATTAAGTTAAATGGAGACAATATTTAAGAAATCACTATTTTTGAAAATAAAATTAAATACAATTGAAAAGGTCTGTCCTATAACTTTGTGATGGTTCTAGCATTATATAGTGACTATAGGAATTGGATATAATTTCTTGATCACAAAGGAAAGGACCAATAGAAGTGCTAGTTTGTGTTTAAAACTGTAATTAAAATTTGAAGACATAAAATAACATTTTCTGGAGAAAATATTTGCAATAAATAGAATGACAAAGGCTTAATATCTTGAATGTATACAAAGCTCTTGAAAGTCAGTAATTAAAAATTAAGAACACAATCAAGCACAGGGACTTCTCTGGTGGTCCAGTGGTTAAGAATCCACCTTCCAATGCAGGGGACATGGGTTTGATCCCTGGTCAGGGAACTAAGATCCCACATGCCGTGGTGCAGCTAAGCCCATGCACCACAGCTTCTGAGCCCATGTGCTCTAGCGCCTGTGTGCTGTAACTACTGAGCCCATGTGCCACAGCTAGAGAGCCTGCTTGCCACAACTGCTGAGCCCGTGTGCTCTGGAGCCTGCACACCACAACTAGAGAGAAGCCTGTGTGCCACAACTAGAGAGAAAGCCTGTGTACCGCAATAGAGAAGCCCGCGTGCCACAAAGAAAGAAAATCCCGTGTGCCACAACTAAGACCCGACACAGACAAACAAACAAACAAACAAACAAACAAATAAATAAATATTAAAAACCCACAACAAACCACAATCAAGGACAAAGACAATCAAAGATCTACAAATGGCTAATAAATCTTTAAAAATGTTCAACTTTACCGATAACTTAAAAGCAACAACGTTTAATACCATTTCACATATCAAACTGGGAAAGATGACTGAATGAGGATACTCTGTATTGCCAAGGTATGGTACGGATGAAGTAGTTTCTTCATATATTGATGAAGTGCTAAGTGGTAAAACCTTTTTGGAAAGCAGATAGGAAGTGTATATTAAGAGCCTTACATTAAAAAAAACCTTTGACCTAACCTAGTATTCCTACTTCTGTGGATCTGTCCTAAAGGAGTAATCTAAAATATAAACATAAATTTATTCACAACAATGCCAGTTACATCTTTGTTCACTGAGAGTGAAGTCATTTGCCATAACAGTCTGTGTGGATCATTCTTTGGGCCTAGTGGTTACCTAACATAAATTCTGAAAAATATCTTCACAAAGGATTCTAAAAAACACATTGTTCCATTAATTCACCATCAGTTAGTCAATGAATAATTTCCTCAAAATCATAACAAAGGAAATACCAAAGGAAGGACAGGGCAACCTTGTGTGGGTCATTTCAAAATACCTAAAAGCCAAGGCCACAGCTGAGCATGTTTGCCTATGGCAACATGCTTGTCCTTCATCTTGTGATGTTCCCCACTGGCTAACACCTATAGTTTTTTCAAGGGTCATTCAGATGTTACCTCCTCACTGCAGTTTAATTTCTCCTGACTACTTCCCAGGAGGAAATCACTACTCTCTTATCAGCATTTGCATAGCACTTGATGGAGCCATCACATTTGTTTCACAGTTACTTGCCCATGCTCACCCTCTCCTGCTAGGCACAGCTGTCCTCTTCCGTGATCTACCATGAAGTCCCTGGAGAGGAAGCTGGGCTCATCCTTTGGCTATTCTGCGAAGTTCTTTTCTAAAAGTGCAAAGTGTAAGTGGAGTCCATTTTAAGGAGATTCACTAAAGGCTCCTGGATGATGAAAGGACAGTGATATGCAGAGGATAGTTTATTTAACTCCTTAACAGGCCAGGACCCAGGTTTCCTACAGTTCACTGCCTGCTTCCAGTCCCTCTGAGGCTAGGGTCAACTTAACTTCCCCTCATTCATGCCCATATCCGACATGCCTCAGGCATCATTAATCCTGAGTCTGGGCCCAGTGCACCTTTAGGCCCAGGGGTGGTGATACCCAGCCCAGCTTCCTGGGCAGATGAGCCACCTGTTCGGTCGTACAAGGTCCCATCTCACAGGTAGTTCAATGCTCCGCTGTCACCATACTGAAATTCTTTATAATTGTTGAACAAGAGGCTCCACAGTTTCATTTTGGCCTAACCCCACACATTATGTAGCCAGTCCTGGGGATGTATTTCCTCACCTGATTTAAGGCTACTTTCTAAAGTCCTTATTTTCTGCTGTTGGGTTGATGTCTTTTGAAGCTGATCAGTAGTATAAATGACCAGTCCCGTGAAAAGGAAATCCCACCCTTACCTATAGGGCAAGGCTTGATCCTATGGCCCCTCACGAGGTAATCTTACAAAATATTGATATTAGATAGTTTTCCAAATCTGGGTATTTTAAGGGTTCAAGGGTTCTCAGAGTTAATTCTAGCTTAGAGTCATCCTGTTACAGATGTTAATGCTATTTGTGTCATTTTTTTTACTAACTTATCTTCAGGTGTTGATGCATGCCAAAATTAAACAGGCCCTTAGGAATTATAGAAGCATTTGTTTATATACTAGAGTGATTCAGAATTTCCATTCCTGAAAATCCTGACTGTGTCTAGAGCAGAGCTGGGAGGCACTTTACAGTTCTCCTGAGGTCAGTAGTTTTCAAGCTGGACCTGTTGGTGTTGTAAGAATTCCATGGGGAGTATACCAGGGGCCGCTGCTGGGGACAAGCCAGAGGCCATATAGTTAGGGTTTAGGGGTCTCCCATCTTCACTTTGCACAGAGTCATTCTGAATTTTGCCTTTGTACATTTTGTACTCACATAGGGTTCTGCTGCTAAAAAAAAGATCTTGAAAACTACGGACCTGGTTATTTTCATTCTACTGCCATCTGGTAGAAGAAGCCCCTGGAATTTAGAGAGATTTAGTGGATTACCCCAGGTAACCCAGATTATTAAATGACAGAGCTAGACCTCCTCTTAATTCCCAGTAATACTTTGGCATTTAATATTATGGTCGTGTCCAGACTGTTTAAGTAATTTCACTAGAACGCAGTTTTACCGAAGCCAAAGGAACAAGTTTGCTTGGCTTATATTTCCAGGAAAACCTGAATTCATTCATGGAGGTGCCACCTCTGTTGCCATCTGGATGTCTCATAAATCTGTAGGGTTGTTTGCAAGAGGACTGGACAAGAGAGGGTGGAAAGTGCAAACCAAGAGAATTATCACTGCTAGAAAAACAAGTGCACATTCCTGAATAGGCAGCCATGGAAGAAGAAACTTGAGTGCCCAGTAAATTTATGAAAAAGTGTTCAACTTCATTGGTAGTCAAAGGCATGTAAATTATAACAATCTGTTGTATAATACATTGATAAAGTTTAAAAATATTGAGGGTAGTTGGCTAGGAGGGACAAAATAAACACTCTCATACCTCTTGGTGGGCGTGTAAATTGATACCACATTTTTTGGAGGGGATTTTGGAATACCTTTCTAGATTTTAAATAGACCCACTCTTTTATCTAGCAGTCTAGGAATTTATCCTCCAGCAAAGGTCAAATAATAGCACAAATTTATTTGTACAAAGATAGACAGTGTAATTGTAATAGTTTGGAACAGTGTGGGCAGAGGCATCCTGTCTCCTGGCTTCATGTTTCCATGTGGAGGAAACTTCACCAGACTAATATTCCTGGCCTTTTGCCCCATGTCCTCACTTACGTCAACCCTGGCAAAGAGTGAAGGTTCTTATTTGTGTGTTTGGGACAAAGAGCTGAGCATTTCTGTTTGGCCCCTTCCTCTCCCCTTGCTTGGATCCACCTACCTTCAGTGACATTGTACTCCCATCCGCTCTTGGTCACAGGATGAACTCTGGCCCTATGGGGCAACCTGCAGTTTTGAGGTTGAAGTTAGATTCTGGTGGTGGTGGGTATCTTATTAGTAAACTCATTAGACTCTCACACCTAAGTCGTGTTCTCTAGAATTCACTTAATCAGTAATGAAAGTGATATTTTATTTCTATATCTGAATCCTGTGTCTTTATCTTTCAATTATTCTGAAATCCAGTAGGAAAATGGAAAGTATTATTGATAGTCCCTTCAAACCTCAGTGGCAGAAAAAAATTCTAAACAACCATAATGTCCACTAAATAAATTGTGGTACTCCCATTCAATAGAGCACCATGCTGCCATTACGAAGAGTGAGGTCATCTTATATATAGACAGAGAAAATGTCCACAACATAATGCCAAGGGGAAAAAAAGGGCAACTTTTGTAAGAACTTACATAGTTTGCATATGCCCTAGCAGAGTGTTTGGGAAAATGCACACGGATCTGTTAATAGTGGTCAGTGGTTACTTTCAAAGACTGGTGTGGTGGGGAGCTTTTACTTCTACAATATATTCTGTTTTGCTTGAATTTTTTTTTTTTTTTGCGGTACGCGGGCCTCTCACTGTTGTGGCCTCTCCCGTTGTGGAGCGCAGGCTCAGCGGCCATGGCTCACGGGCCCAGCTGCTCCGCGGCATGTGGGATCTTCCTGGACCGGGGCACGAACCCGTGTCCCCTGCATCGGCAGGCGGACTCTCAACCACTGCACCACCAGGGAAGCCCTGTTTTGTTTTGTTTTACAATGAGTTAGAGTTACTTTTGTAAAATTAACAAAATCCATTTTATTTTTCTTAAGGAAAAAGTTGTGATAGTTCTGTTACTAGTGACATTAGATAATGTGGTTATCAGAGATTGTACTTAATTCAAAAAATTTCTCCCCTTCTAGCTTAAAAGATAAGTGAGGGTATTGAAGGTGATCAGAATGCATGGCCCTTAGGCTAGAAAATGATACTTGGCCACATTTACCCTGGATATTATTTTTGAGTTGGTACATAATTTCTCAATTTAATTCTCTGAACTCACAGGAGTCTTTTCTGTTTGACTTTCTGTCTTCTGTTAGTAGAAGCAATATAAGTACTACATCATTTTATATAAGGAAGTTGAGCATCTGCAGATTGGTATCCACCAAGGTCCTGGAACCAATACCCTGTGGATGCCAAGGGATGACTATATACTGATTGTGTAAAATTTGGAAAATATAGAAAAACACAAGGAAGCAGAGAGGTAAATGGCTTATGATCCCATCATGTAGAGGCAAATATTCTTAACATTTTGTGTCATTTCCAGTTTCTTCTACACATATTTGTACACGGCTGATACTGTGTTCTAAATTCAGATTTGTAACCTACTATTCGTTTACTTAATGTTATATCATCAGCTTTTCCATCATGTCCAAAAACTTCATAGGCATCATTTTGAAAAACTGTAATATTTATTACACAGATGTATTTCATTTAGAATGCTTTTGAAATGCAGTCTAAATAAAAGCAGTTGGTTCTGAAAGTCTGAAAGTAGGTGGTTACAGGGTTGATCAGGGTGATAATAAGTTGGTATCTCTGTGGTTCATCAGGATTTTCTATAATAGTTTCAAGATGGCTGCCACAGTGCCAAACCACTGTAGGTTAATGTCTCTACATACTTGAACCCTAAGCAGGAAACAAGGGGGCAAGTCGAAAAGGGATTTAAAAAAAAATATGTGCTTTTTTTGGGTGGGGAAGGGGAGGAGAAGAGGAAAACTTTGCCAAGTTTTAAGAGCTTTAAAACTATTTATACCCTTTGATTTAGTAATTGTACTTTGGAAATCCCTCTAAGGATGCTTTCCCTTACATCTCCTTGACCAGAACTTGGTCTCGTGCCGGTTCTTGGACTAATCATGATTTACCTCTGTGACTTGGCCACTACCACCTAAACAAATTATCAAGGAGCTAAGAAGATGAATTTGGCTATTGAGCAGGTAACGAAAAGAGTTATTTTCTCCTTTTGTATTGGCAATAGTCTTGCATCTAAATATTTGAGCTTAAGTCTTTTTGCATGTTTGATCATTTTCTGTGGAGACTCACAGAAGTAGAATGACTAGATCAAAGAGTACAAATATTTTTATGGTGCTAGGTTGTTATTATGGACAGGAATTTTAATATTTTTCTTTTCACTGAATTCTGGATTTACGTTTGAAATCTAGGACAGTAAGATTCCAGACTCCAATGGCCTCCACACCCCCCTCAAAAAAAAAACCCCAAACCGCATACCACAAAAAACCTAAATCCTGTACATTCTCAAAGGTTTCTTTCAGTAATCACTGAGTGAACTGAAATTGGACAACATCACAATTGCTCTTTCTGTCACTGAGGAGAACAAACTCTGAGGTGGACATCGTCGCTCATGGAGGGGTATGGAGCTGACTGTGTTGATCTGTCTTCTGGTTCTTCTCACTCTGTCTCCTTTAGAGCATTTTATCTTTTACCACTTCCACATAAATGTAGAAGGTAAAGTGAAACTCAGGTAATTTTATTTTTTATTATTGATTAAGCAGGAGATAGAAAAGTATAGGAAATTAAAACTTAGTCAACAGAAAGAATTTTAAAATATCTCTGGTCTTGCTCTATTTTCACTCTCTGCCTTAGATGATTTAAGTCAACTGCTGTCAGATTTTTTTTCCCCTGTAAAAGCATTAGTCACACTGGAGTCTTTTAGGAGAAAGAGAAATATGGTTAAATACCCAGAAGAACTGTTGTGCATGTTAAATAAAATTTGGATTCTAAAGGAAAGTGGAAGGATTTGTTGGCATGGCTCTCTAATGGATTACGGCTTTGCAAGTGGGTGTGCTAATTAGTTCACTTCATTCTTCCGTGTGTGCCTGTTTTCACCTACCTTGAAAAATTACGGTGGCAGTGGCACTTCAACAAAGACCTCTTCCTGCATTTATGGAATTGTCAGAACCCACTGATGAATTTGAAGTTCCACTCCCTTGAGAATGGGTTGAGACTTCTCTCACATATTTCTTAAGTTTTATCTTAATCTTGTGTAAAAGATAATCTTTAGAAATTCTTCCCTCAGTAGACTGCTCTATTTTCCCATAAAATACACTTGCAAATAGGTCTGCAGAGTTTTCAACACAATGCCTGCAGCAACACCCATGATAAATCCTTTCATGGCCTCAGCTTTCTGTAACCTTCTCCATCCCTCACAATGACGCACACTTTTTCTCATTCACCTTTTATTACAATTCAATATTGTATATTTCAGTACTTGAATATCGTTAGCTTGTATGCAGCATTCCCCTCTCTCTCTTTTTTCTTTAAAGGACAAACTACTGTTGTGCACATTTCATCTGGAAATTGACTTTGGTGTTATAGGTTCTAATATATTTACACAACAGGTACAGAAAGGTATTGGAAAAAAGAAGAAATATTTTTAACATCGTAAACCTCTAGCAAAAATATGTGTGTAATAGAATCTGGTACTGTGGTATTACACACATTACAACTGTCACTGTGACTTAGAGCCTTGGTTTAGCTGAAAGAAAATCTATAACCCCAGAAATGCAACAATGTCTGAGTCACAGTTCAGGGTAATAAATGTTTTTCACAGAATACTGTAATCCATATTTCTAAAGCTGATGCAACAGAGGAATTTCTACTAGAAATCTTTCAATTTCATGGGTGGAGGCTCCAATGCAGAGAGGAAAAGAGAAAGAGGAAAAAAAAAGTATTTAGAAAAAATGATGCACTTGAGTGACATGATGGACCTCCAGATATTCAGAAACCTTTAGCCATCTGGCTAGCAAATTTGGTTGCTGCATACCCTTCTCTGATAAAAGGCCAGGGAAAGCAAACTATTTGAATAACTTTGAGAGTGGACTGTTTTTCTCTTTAAAGGGCCTGTTCCCTTTAAGAGACAATTGTTTTATGACCAGAAAACTGGGAAGAGGAATCCCAGACATGGATCATGAAGGGCTTTCCTCAAACTGGGGAAATGAGGGAATAATTAGACCTTACAATTTTATTGCGTTTGATTGGCCTGGGCAGGGGTTGTTAGTCTGAAGAACATTCTCTAGTGCCTGTGATTGCCAGTCACATTCTCTCGACTTAGTTGGGGGTGGGAGCAGATAGGACAGGTCTAGGTCGGCAAACAGTGGGTCTCATGGAAGCATTGAGAAGAAGATGGTTGGTTTAGTTTGGCAGGCTTGTTTTTGTGCTTGTTTTTGGCTAACTACAGCAGTCACTTTTGAAAAGACAGGAGGAACTAAAATACTTTCTTGTGCCTTTGAGGGAGCATGGGTAGAGTATCTGCTTGAGCCTTGGAATTTGATATCACAGAGCAGGCCTGGCACTTTACCACTTCTGTGTCACACAGTTCCCGTCCCTTCAATATCTGTTAAACTCCTACTCATTCCTCAAGACCCTTTCAACTGTCCCTTTAGAAAGTCTTCCCTTCCACCTTTCAGCTCCCAAACCAGCTTATTTGTATTCCTTTCATACCACTTACGACATTCCAAAGTTAGTTGCTCGTGTGGGCAGCAGATCAGTTTGTTGAAGATCAATTCCCCAAAGTCATTTAGCCAAATTAAATTCACTGAAAGTCAATTGAGGAAACCAATTTGCTTAAAGCGAATTTTTCTGTAAGCCTGTGATTTATTCATCATAAGCTCCTTGAAGGCAGAAACCTTGTCTGATTCACACACGGTGCTCTCACATATTACTTGAGATATTGATGGGCTTAGTAGATGCTTAGTGCTTATTGAATTTAATTGAATATAATTATTATGTAAAGTAGCTTCATATTTTTCTTGCTTTCCATATGTTCACATTTTCTATCTGGCTTATAATGTGCAGACCACACGTAGACAGAGTATGTGGACCTTGAGAAGTATTTTTCTGCCACGCCTGTCCTGTAGGCACAGAGTCTGCATAGATTTATGTGGGAATTTCAGCTCTTTATTGGATTTAGAGCCTCTTGGCCCCTCCAATAGCTTGTGTTCTGCTTGTTTAACTATAACTTTTAGAAGAATTCATCTTTGATTACAATTGTTTTCCTGTCCCTTTCATTTAGTTCCATTGTTGCTTCATTACATAGTTGATTCATCACTGTTGGTTGTGAGAAATGCATTGGACAGCTTTTCTGTTCTCTCTGAGAACTCACATCTCAGACATCAATGGTACACAAAGTCCAGGAATTTTTTTTTTTAATATTTATTTATTTATTTATTGACTGTGTTGGGTCTTCGTTGCTGCATGCGGGCTTTCTCTAGTTGCAGCGAGCAGGGGTTACTCTTCGTTGAGGGTGCGCGGGCTTCTCCTTGCAGTGCCTTCACTTGTTGTGTAGCACGGGCTCTGGAGCACAGGCTCAGTAGTTGTGGCACAGTGGCTTAGTTGCTCTGCGGCATGTGGGATCTTCCCGGACCAGGGATTGAACCGATGTCCCCTGCATTGACAGGCGGATTCTTAACCACTGCGCCAGCAGGGAAACCCTCCAGGAAAATTAAGGCAAGTAACTGGGACCTCTTTGGATGAAGGTAGTAATGTGGTAACACTGTTGGATGCCCATCATCAGCACTCCACCCCTTCCCTGCCGAAGATCCCCAGTTTGCTAAGGCACTGGGTGGCCATATGCCCCAGGGATAGTGGGGCTCTTTCTAGCTCCAGGGAGAGAATGAATGAATAGTCCAAGTCAATCTTAGTAATTCATTCGCATTTGCCAGTGAGTGACTCAGGAGTGGGCATCAAACCCAACACTGGCCAACGAGATGTAGGGGGTGCCTTCTGGGGGACTTCAGAAGTTTTTCTCCCTCCTAATAGGGGTCATGAATGGGAGAAGATTTCTTTCCTGCTTTGGATGTTGCTCTGTGAGGATTTGGTGCATGGTACTGTTTCTTCTGACCACAAGGATGGAAGTTACGAGAAGAACTGAGAAGTGGCGCCCAGACAGATCCCTGACACTGAGCCAGCAGTGTACCCATGCTGCAGCCGCCTCACCTCAGACTTCCGTGCCTAAGCCTCCGTACCTGGGTTTTCTGCTGTTTTCGGCTGAAAACATCCTAACTAAAACAGTACATGCTGTGTTTACAAAAGAGTTGATTTCCCTGACAATGAACATTTGGTAGATGTCCTCCGAGTCCTTTAATCCCAGCCTGCCATGAAGCCTATATGACTTTAGAGTCAGCCAGTTCTGTGATCCAACTCTGGTGCCACAATTTACTAGCTGTGTGACCTCGGGCAAGTTGCTCAACTTCTCTGAGCCTCGTTTTCATTCTCTGTGTATCCTCTGTGTCCCACATTGCTGGAAATCTGAGCCTCTTTCTAGCCCTCACTCCATCTCTGATCCATCTCCTACCCATCTCCATCTCATAACACCCAGCCTGAGGCTTTTGGAGAGTTTTACTTCAAATGCTGTTTTCCCATCATCCTGGCTTCTGGGGTTTATTCGAATCAGCTGCTTGGCTGAGTCTGGAGGAGCAGGCACTGCTGACCAGAGTATAGGGAATCTTGGAGGAATAGCAAAGACAGGCACTTTATTTAATAGGTACAATGCAAATGCTGCTCTCTGGTGCTGGAGTTGTTGCTGTGAGCTTGGAATTGATCTAAGGAAGGCAGGAGAACCCTGGCTGCAATCCTCCCATGTAATAGGAAGTAGAGAAGAATCATAGTCAGAAGGCACAGATGGGGAAATCAAGAAAAGTTTAATAATGAGATGATTAAAAAAGGTGTGGGCAGGTTTAAAGAAAATAAGTAAGGGATGGTAAAGCACCCCCAGGGCTACAGTGGTAGAGAACTGTTGCTACTCCTATGCTTGAACTGGGAATGGCTACCAGAAACGCATGAGACCCACATCTATCAGACCTCTCAGCCAGCCATGGCTATCAAGGAGGGCTACCCAACAGGGGCTACGGCCTAAAATAGGGGAATGCAACTACTGACAACCCAGGGAGAATAAATACCCTGATCTCACACTCCTTCCACGCTCTAGTTTCCTTCAGCACCTCCTACTTAACGCAACTAGAAGCCAGAAGGCAAGGGTGCCCATTGATGTAAGCTGTACAGGTCAGCCTCTTCAGGCACAGATCAGGGTGGTGAAGGGTGGAGAACGGGTTTGGAGGGGCAGATGATGAATAATATCAGTGTAATGAATAACTCAATATAATGAGATTTTGATGAGCAGTGAAATGCCTATCACATCCAATAACTTTCCCAAGGATCCATAGCTAGGAAGTGGTAGAGCTGGGATTTGTATCTGGCATATTGCTCCAGAGTCTTTGCTTAGGGTCTTATGTGATGCTGCCTTTCAATGAGTCCTGGGTTTTCTTGGGACTGTGGATAGCAAAACTTGCTTACTTTTCTGCTGGGCTTGAATCTGATACATTGTGAACCTGGACCTAGTGGGAGTACCATATGAAGCCTGAGACTGAAGTCAATGACATCCCTGCCCTTATTATGGCATGGTCACTGGGGCCAATGATTCTCACCCTCTGTGTGTGTGTGGTGGTCTATCACTTTTAACTTTCCACAGGAAGAAAATATTTACTCCTTCTTAGAATTCTTGGAGGCCAACCATAGCTCAGTCCGAGAGGCAAGTTTAGGGGATTTGTCTCTGTTCTCTCCATGTGTATTAAAAAATAGGAGTCAGGTCCTCTGAACCAAAACCACCCCTTAATGACGTTGTTTTCCCTACTTCCGTCTGAGCATCAGAAGGTTCAGTTTTATACACACTTTATTTTGTCTTTTTATAATTGAGAATGTCTTTACAAAACAATTTAAGATTTACCCATATTTTAAATGTGGAAAAAAGAAGATGCTTAGGCAGGTGCAAGATTATTCTAAACCTCCTTGGCAGGTGAACTGCAAAGTAAGAAACTGAATTTGATTGCCTTGACTGGCCCCTGTTTAAGTTTATTCTTCAGTCTGGGTGGCCAGATATTTTTGCACTAGAACCCTGCATGTAGTCAGGGTTCTCCAGAGAAACAGAACCAATAGGATATCTATACCTCTCTCTCTTTCTCTCTCTCTCTCTCTCTCTCTCTCTCTCTCTCTATCTATCTATAGCTATAGATACATTGAAAGAAATTTATTATGAAGGATTGTCTTACATGATTATGGAGGCTGAGAGGTCCCATGATCTGCCCTCTGTAAATTGGAGGCCTGGGGAAGGCAGTATTGTTCCAGTCCAAACCCTGTGGACTGAGAACCAGGGGAGCAAGTGTCTGAGGGCAGGAGCAGATGAATGCCCCAGCTGAAGCCGAGGGAGCCAGTTCACCCTTCCTCTGCCTTTTTGTTCCATTCAGACCCTCAGTGGACTGGATGATACCCACTCACAGTGGTGAGAGGATCTTCTTTGCTTAGTCTACCAAATCAAATGCTAATAACTTCTGGAAATACCCTCACAGACACACCCAGAAGTAATGTTTTATCAGCTATCTGGGCATCTCTTAGCTCAGTCGAGGTGACACATGGAATTAACCATCACAAAACCACTGAAGGCCTTACAAGCATTTGCAAGTAACCACAATTATCCAAAGCTTTTATTCCTAGGGAGAGGCTGCCTCCCCAGCCTCTTCACATTCCAGAGGAGTTGAGGAATCGCTAGAGGAATTAAAGACCATGGGAAGGAGGTAGGGGAGGGGCTGACGGAATATGGGAATATGCAGGGTGCTTCTGGAGAGCTGCCCCTATTAGTTCAGAAAGCATACTTTTCAGCAAACTTCCTGATGAAAAATCTGCCATATACTATAGACTTCAACTAGCCTTCAGGAAATGATATCAATCCTTGGTTCACTTTCATGACATTTATGTCAGCTGGAGTGGCTTCTTTTACATTAAACAAGAAAGATAAGGTAAATTGCTGGTAGCTTTTAAAAAACTGTGGGCCGAGAAGGAGTAAAATTTTTTATTTATTTATTTTTTTTTGCGGTATGTGGGCCTCTCACTGTTGTGGCCTCTCCCGTTGCGGAGCACAGGCTCCGGACGCGCAGGCTCAGCGGCCATGGCTCACGCGCCCAGCCGCTCCGTGGCATGTGGGATCTTCCCAGACCGGGGCACGAACCTGCGTCTCCTGCATCGGCAGGCGGACTCTCAACCACTGCGCCACCAGGGAAGCCCAGGAGTAAAATTTTTAGAAGACTTTTATGCGGGCTGTAAAAATCTGAATGAACGTCTTTCAAGTGAGTCCTAGAATAATGAGAAATGAAAAATTGGAAACGTTCATTTGGATCCCACAGTAGATTATACGAGGATCTAAAATAAATAGCTCCTTTAGCTCTCCCATCACCTGAAATATGGTACAAAGAAAATTCTCCTCAATTTTTGTCCAAGTGAATAATACACTAGGGTCTTAAATTTTGGATCTAGTGTGTAAAATGAGCTAAGATTTAAGTCCAAGTTCCTATATTCTAGGTCCAATAATATTCACTTGAATGAAGAAACATTCCATTCATTTAGGGAAAACACTGTATTCAAGATCTTAACAAATTGTTAAAATGTAAGTCCATTATGATATATTTCACAAAGACACTTAATACAAATATTTATTTCTGATAGTATCCATTAATAAACTAAAAGAATGGATGGAGATTTTCTTTTTTTTTTTTTTTTTTTTGCGGTATGTGGGCCTCTCACTGTTGTGGCCTCTCCCGTTGTGGAGTACAGGTTCCGGACACGCAGGCTCAGTGGCTATGGCTCATGGGCCCAGCTGCTCCACGGCATGTGGGATCTTCCCGGACCGGGGCACAAACCCGTGTCCCTTGCATCGGCAGGTGGACTCTCAACCAATGCGCCACCAGGGAAGCCCGAGATTTTCTTAATATGGTAGAAAAAGTCAATCTCAAACTAATAGCTAAGATCATTCTTTTCTCCCCCGTTTATTTAAATTAATTTAGAAATTGAGATATTTAAATATAAATATAAAAAATAATTGATGTACAATATTATGTTAGTTTCAGGTGTACTACATAGTGATTTGACATTTGCGTACATTATGGAATGATCACCATGATAAGTCTAGTAACCATCTGTCCGTGTACAAAGTTATTATAATATTATTGACCATATTCCTTATGCTATAAATCTTCATGGCTTGCTTGCTTATTAATTAATTAATATGAAATTTTAGTTTATTTCAAAGTTATTGTTTCAAAGTTATTATAATTAAATAACCTTACTCTGTTGGATCTCTCTTTGTATAATTATTCCTTTTAAGAATTTTCCAATATTCCAAATTCTCCATCAAAATATCATATCTAAGTCTGTCTAATTTATCCTCACCCTGAAATTTAAAATTACTCTCCTCTGTCAGTTTCATGTATTTCCAAGAGATGAATTATTTCTTGGTTGGTGTCGTTATCTTCCATCCTTTCTCCATTTCCTGTGGATAAGGCATGGACTTTCCTTGCCATAATCATGATTTCAATTTCATTAAGTGTGCTGATATCCACAGGATGACTTTTGGCAATTTTTGTTAAATGTTCAGGTTCATATGGACTCTGTGCATGAATTCATGGGTATATGATGGTTTGAGCTTGGCTTCTGAACTTCTTTTCAGCCATTTCACTCCTAAGAATTGTCAGACACCTCTAACATCTGTTTTATTTATTATCATAAAATTTTACTTCTACATAAATACCTTTTGCCGTTCTTTTTTTAAAATTGAGTATAGTTCATTTAAAATATTAGTTTCTGGTGTACAACATAGTGATTCAAAATTTTTACAGATTATACTCCATTTAGAGTTATTATAAAATACTGGGTATATTCCCTGTATTGTAAAATAAATCCTTGTAGCTTATTTTATACATAATAGTTTCTACCTCTTAATTCACTACCCCTATGTTGCCCCTCCTCCATTCCCTCTCCCCACTGGTAACCACTAGTTTGTTCCCTATGTCTGTGAGTCTGTTACTTTTTTGTTATTTTCACTTGTTTGTTTTATTTTTTTGATTCTAAATATAAGTGATAACATACAGTGATTGTCTTTCTCTGTCTGACTTAATTCACTTAACATAATATCCTCTAGGTCTATCCATGTTGTTGCAGACGGCAAAATTTTATTATTTTTTCTGGCTGAGTAGTATTCCATTGTGATATATATACACATATATATATATGTATATATATATCTCACATCTTCTTTATCCATTCATTTGTTGATGGACACTTGGGTTGCTTCCATGGGTGATGTAAATAATGCTGATGTGAACATTGGGGTGTATATATCTTTTCAGACTGGTGTTTTTGTTTTCTTTGAATAAATACCCAGAAATGGAATTGCTGGATCATATGGTAGTTCTATTTTTTATTTTTTGAGGAACCTCTGTACTGTTTTCCACAGTGACTGCACCAGTTTACATTCCCACCAACAGTGTATGAGGGTTCCCTATTCTCCACATCCTTGTCAACATTTATTTATGGAATTTTTGATGATAGCCATTCTGACAGGTGTGCAGTGATATCTCATTGTGGTTTTGATTCTCACTTCTCTGAAGATTAGTGATGTTGGCCATCTGTATGTCTTCTTTGGAAAAATGTCTATTCAAGTCTTCTGCCCATTAAAAAAACCTAGTTTTTAATTTTTAATTTTTTGATCAATCTGTGAGGCATGTGGGACCTTAGTTCCCCAACCAGGGATTGAACCTGTGCCCCCTGCATTGAGAATATGGAATCTTAACCACTGGACCACCAGGGAAGTCCCTTCTGCCCATTTTTTAATTGTGTCAGTTGCTTTTTTGATATTGAGTTGTTTGAGCTGTTTATATATTTTGGATATTAACCCTTCATTTGTCACATCATTTCAAATATTTTCTCCCATTTGATAGGTTGTCTTTTTGTTGTGTTGATAGTTTTCTTCACTGCACAAAGCTTTTTAGTTTGATGTAGTCCCATGTTTATGTTTACTTTTGTTTCCCTTGCCTGAAGAGACAGATCCAAAAAAATATTGCTAAGACCAATGTCCAAGAGTGTATTGCCTATTATGTTTTAAATTCAAATTTTTTTTGGCTGCGTTGGGTCTTCGTTGCTGCGCACAGTCTTTCTCTAGTTGCAGTGGGCAGGGGCTACTCTTCATTGTGGTGTGCAGGCTTCTCATTGCAGTGGCTTCTCTTGTTGTGGAGCACGGGCTCTAGGCGCGCAGGCTTCAGTAGTTGCAGCATGCGGGCTCAGTAGTTGCAGCATGTGGGCCCTAGAGCACGCAGGCTTCAGTAGTTGCAGCGCGTGGGCTCAGTAGTTGCTGTGCATGTACTCTAGGGCATGTGGGCTTCAGTAGTTGTGGCGTGTGGGCTCAGTAGTTGTGGCTTGCAGGCTCTAGAGTGCAGGCTCAGTAGTTGTGGGGCATGGGCTTAGTTGCTCTGTGGCATGTGAGATCTTCCTGAAGCAGGGATTGAACCCATGTCCCCTGCATTGGCAGGCGGATTCTTAACTACTGTGCCACCAGGGAAGTCCGCCTGTTTTCTTCTAGAAGTTTTATGATCAGGTCTTACATTTAAGTCTTTAATCCATTTTGAGTTTATTTCTGTATATGGTGTGAGAAAATAGTCCAGTTTGATTTTTTTGCATGCAGCCGTCCAGTTTTCCTAATACCAGTTACTAAAGAGGCTGTCTTTTCCCCATTGTATATTCTTGCCTCCTTTGTCGTAGATTAATTGACCATATAAACGTGGGTTTATTTCTGGGCTGTCTATTCTGTTCCATTGATTTACATGTCTGGTTTTGTGCCAATATCATATTGTTTTGATTACTGCAGTTTTGTGGCATAGTTTGAAATCGGAGATTGTGATAACTCCAGCTTTGTTCTTCTTTCCCCAGATTGCTTCGGCTATTTGGGGTCTTTTGTGTTTTCATACAAAGTTTAGAATTATTTGCTCTAGTTCTGTGAAAAATGCCTTTAGAATTTTGATAGGGATTGCATCAAATCTGTAGATTGCCTTGGGTAATATGGTCATTTTAATAATTTTAATTCTTCCAATCCATGAGCATGGTATATTTTTCTATTTGTTTGTGTTGTCTTCAATTTCTTTCATCAATGTCTTTGGTTAGATTCATTTCTACATATTTTATTATTTTTGATGCAATTGTAAATGGGATTGTTTTCTTAGTTTCCCTTTCTGATAGTTTGTTATTAGCATATAGATATGCAACAGTGTATTCTGTGTATTAACTTTGTAACCTGAATTTTACTGAATTAATTTTTTAGTTCTAATTATCTTGTAGTGTTTTTACGATATTCTATATATAGTATCATGTCATCTGCAAACAGTGACAGTTTTACTTCTTTTCCAATTTGAATTTCTTTTATTTCTTTTTTTTTGTCTGTTTGCTGTGGGCTAAGATCATTCTTTTTTTTTTTTTTTTTTTGCGGTACGCGGGCCTCTCACTGTTGTGGCCTCTCCCATTGTGGAGCACAGGCTCCGGATGCGCAGGCTCAGTGGCCATGGCTCACGGGCCCAGCCGCTCCACGGCATGTGGGATCCTCCTGGACCGGGGCATGAACCCGTGTCCCCCGCATTGGCAGGCGGACTCTCAACCACAGTGCCACCAGGGAAGCCCTAAGATCATTCTTAATGTAAAATACTAAAGGCATCCCCATTAAAGCCAGGAACAAGGTAGGAATGACTACTGTCACCATTATGTTTAATTTTGTATATTCTAGAAAATGCATTAAGACAAGAAAAATAAATAGAAGTTATAATTTTTAGAAAGGGAAAATAGAAAATTCTTATGATTTACAGTTAGAGTAATTGTTCTAAAAACACATGACTATTAGCTGAAAAACTATTAAAACTAGTAATAGAGTTTACAAAGGTGACCACTAACAAAATCTTTTCCATGGGCTTAGTTGTATGTTAATAAGAAATGTAAAGGACCTTTATGATGTTATAATGAGAAACCTAGCCATATTTTGATACTGTTTAACTTCTGACAGCTTTTAAGCCTTACCTGTCCCTCTTCCCTTTATGCCAGACATCTGGGCAAGTTGATAAGAAAGTGCATACTCGTTTGGCGCTGGTGGGAGACTGTCCCTTTTCCCATATGGGAATACACATCCTAGGCTACCCCACCCCTCTCCAAACACGATAAAAACCCAGACTTGTTTCCTTTCCTTGTTCTCTCAAGTAATTTTGGACCTGTTTAAGAGCCCTACCATGTGCTGTCCCCCTACCAAGACCTCAATTATGTGAGCAATAAACCTGTTCATACCCTCTTGATATGTGGCATCATAGTCTTGACACTGGAATTGAACTTTGGGTGGGGATACCTCCTACCTTTTTTTTTTGCGGTACATGGGCCTCTCACTGTCGTGGCCTCTCCAATTGCAGAGCACAGGCTCTGGACGCGCAGGCTCAGCGGCCGTGGCTTATGGGCCCAGCCGCTCCGCGGCATGTGGGTTCTTCCCAGACCAGGGCACGAACCTGTGTCCCCTGCATCGGCAGGCGGACTCTCAGCCACTGCGCCACCACGGAAGCCCTACTTTTTTATATATAACAGATATATAGCAGACATAAAATGACTGAGATGAATACTAATAGCTAGCATTTACTTATACTTATTGTATTTTTACATACTGTTTTCAGAGCAGTGAGTCATTTAATCTTTACAACAACCCAATGAGGTAGGTGATATTATTTTCATTTTATAGATGAGGAAATAGAGGGCAGAAGTTAGGTATTCTGCACTAGAGCATGCAGTTGTTTAAAGCTGAGGTCAGGATCTAAATCCAGAAGTCTGGTTTCAGAGCCTTCTCTAAGCTGCTGTATAGGAGATATATTTTACTCTGTTAGCCATCCCATGTGTGGCTTAATATTTTAAATGAAAAACCACACCAGTAAGTCTACCCCATGGTGCCTGCAACATGCATTAATTTTCTCTTGGTGCATGGTTTGGCATTTTTGCATTTAACTGCTGATTTGTGATATGTTTTTAAAATCTGGCATGCCAAGCCAGACTTTGGAGATGAAATGGAGGCACAAAATGTTAAAGTAAACTTGATTAAGAGTCACATATCCATGAAGAGGCAAAGCCAGCATCTGCCTCTATTACCTTTCTGATTTAATAATTGACATTCACATAGTGCTTCATAACTAAAAAAGCATGTTATATACCTTATTTCATTTAGTAACCTCAACAATTGTGGAAAGGTAAACTAGTAGAGGTATAAATCCCCCATTGTCCAGATGAGGAAACTGAGACCCAGAGAGGTTATATAATTAATCCAAGATGACACACATGTTAAATGTGTGGAGCAAGACCAAAATGTGGCCTTTTATATCCCATTTTTCATTGTATCAGGCTGGTTTCTCTGTTGAAGGTACTCCTAGACATGTGCTTATATGTGGAGAGGCCTGGGGTACCACATTTTCTTCCAAATGTGAATGATCCAAACTGGAGTTTCCTAGGAACCTGAATCTGATCTGTAGGTGCTCCTTTGGCTTCTGGAAAGCACCAAGCTCTGATAATAATGTCTGAGAGTGGTCAGAGTCTCAGTAGGTGCTTTATTAATCTGTTACTTCTAATCCTGGTGTGGCGGAACTAGGGGATACCTTGCTAGGGATGACAAATGCCAAGGAATATATGGCAGAGTCTCCCAGAGATGGCTGCAACATTATCTCCCACTCCTCTTCTGCAATGTGACTTTGCCATTCTCCCATGAAGAGATGCAGTCTGGGGACTTCCCTGGTGGCACAGTGGTTAAGAATCCACCTGCCAATGCAGGGGACAGGGGTTCAATCCCTGGTCTAGGAAGATCCCGCATGCTGTGAAGCAACTGAGCCCATGCACCACAACTACTGAGCCTGCACTCTAGAGCCCACGAGCCACAACTACTGAAACCCATGTGCCCTAGAGCCCATGCATTGCAACTACTGAGCCCATGCACCGCAACTACTGAAGCCCGTGAGCTCTAGGGCCCACATGCTGCAACTACTGAGCCTGCATGCTGCAACTACTGAAGCCCTGTGCCTAGAGCCTGTGCTCCACAACAAGAGAAGCCACCGCAATGAGAAGCGCACACACCACAACCAAGAGTAGCCCCTGCTCGCCGCAACTAGAGAAAACCCACACACAGCAGCAATGAAGACCCAATGCAGCCAAAAAAAAAAAAAAAGATACAGTCTGTTTCTCCATTCCCTCGAATCTGGACAGGCCCTGTTTCTGCTTTGACCAGTAGGACACAGCAGAAGTGATGCTGTGCCATTTCCAGGCGTAACCCTTAACTGACCTAGCAGCTTCTGCTTCCTGCCTCTTGGAAACCAGACAACATGTAATAAAAGCGCCTATCCTGAGACCACAGTGCTGTGAGAGCCCTCAGACATGTGGAAAGGTGTTGGAGGTTGAGACACCAAGTGGAGAGAGACAGAAGTCAAGGAGCATTGAGGTGTCAGACGTGTAGTGAACAAACCATCTTGGAAGTGGATCCTCCAGCCCTAGCTGCCCGGATGTAGCACAGATGGCAAGACCTTCTTAAATTTCTGATTCATGAAATTGTGAGCAAAAGAAAAGGATTGCTTGAAGACACTAAGTACTGGAGTGGAGTGGTTTGTTACGCAGCCAGGGATGACTAAAACAGAAGTAACTTTAGGCTGTTCCTGGTACTACACCCTGAGCAGTCAACAACAGCAGGCGTAGCTCTCCTGTCTGCGTGGAGTTACTTTTCATTTAGCAGAATGGACCACAATGGGAGTAACCACTGGTCACTGATGATCATTTTCAGCTCTTAGGTGCTTAGGTCTTTAAGCGTGGTCTGTTTTATCATTAGGACAAGATAATAATCAGAGAACTTCCTTATACATATCCGAGCTAAAATTTCATGATGCATTTTGAGCAAGAGGAAAATGATAATTCAAGTATGTGATTACATTTGCCTAGCTTTTTGCAGTTTCCAAAGTGCTTTTTCATGTCTATCTCCTCTTTCGATCTTCCCAATGAGTCTGAGATAGATAGAAGAGGTTTTATTATTCCCATTTTTTTCTTAAGGAAATAGAGGCTCCAGAAGGTTATTTGACTTGCCTAAAGCCATGTGGATAGGTTCAGAGGTCAGGCTAGAATCCAGATGTCTTCACTCACAGCCCATTTCTACACCAGCAGCCAACCAGCCTGTGAGACGGGCAAAACAGAGAATGGACTGTGGGGGGGTCATGCCTCTAGCTAATGTTTTAACCATTACAGTAGGTGTATGTTCAATGAAACTTGCTTGTTTCCAAGACAACTGGATTCAAAGGAAAAAACCTCAGTTGCTCAGGAAGAGGCAGATTCACTGTCATTTCCATCCCTTTGAAGAATTGCACATTTTGATGGGCAAAGTGCCAGAAGTAATTAAACCAGATAGCTCCACAGAGCCCTGATGGAGCAAGAAAGCAGAAGAAAAGAAACATATTTATATGTATATAAATGTGGGTGGTGTTTCTGCTGCGAGAGTCTTTCAACAGAAATCATGACAATCCAGGAAAATCCAGGGATCAACACTCTATAGAGAATAACAACAATCTGGAAAGAAGAAGAAGAGAGCATCTTGAAATGGAGAGATGGGGAGGTGGGGGGAGGAAAGAGGAAGAGATGGGCAAGGGGGAGGAGCAGTTCTGGCCCCTCAGTCTTTTCGCTGGTCCCCAGGGGGAGAAGCAGTGGACGAAGCAGTCAGATTTTACCATGAATTCCCTAAGTTGAGTCTAATGGCTCGAAGCATTCATTTTGTCTTTATTTGCTTTTCTTGTGAGGTATCCACTTGGCTCTAATTTCCCATTTTTGCTGTGGAGATCAAGAGATTTGGAACAGAGCAGATATGGAATACATTCTTCTGTACTGGCTGCATGCCAGATTTTATTATAATTTTTTGTTAGCTTATTATGGGATGGAAAATCTGGTCTCTCAGGCACGTGAGAGGGAGGAGGCTCTTTTTTTATTGAGGTATAGTTGATGTACAATATTATATGTTACAGGTGTACAACATAGTAATTCACAATTTTTAGAGGTTATACTCCATGTATAGTTATCATAAAATACTGGCTATGTTCCTTGTGTTGTATAATATATCCTTGTAGCTTATTTATTTTGTATGTAATAGTTTGTACTTCTTAATCCTCTATCCCTATCAAGGAGGAGGTGCTTTTGCTTTCTTCTATTCTGGTCTTTGATTTGTTCAACATTTATTGAGCTATAAAAGGCCCTGCTCTAAGAATTGGGGATTCAGAAATGAGTAGGGCACACCATTTAGTGGCTCATATTTAATGTACCCACTTGCCTGGTCTTCATAGCTAAATAATGAAAGTGCCATAGCCCTGTTGTGAGCTACAAAGTGATTGTCCAGTACATGGTTTTTAGGCAACATTCATTTATTCATGGAATCAACAAATAATTATTACCTCTTAGTAAGAGTCAGATGCTCTGCTATGTGTTGGAGTTTCAAAAAATGAACAAAAGCAACATGTACAACAAAGAATTAGTATCCAGAATTTATGAAGAACTCTATAAATTAATAAGAACAAATAAACCAACAGACAAATGAGTAAATGATATAAACATGGGATTCACAGAAGGGAAAAACATAAAAGGCTAAAGAACATTTGAGAAGATGTTCACCCTCACCAAGCTAGTGAGGAAAAGCAAATTAAAATCACCACAAGATACTACTTTATTTTTATCTTCTAGTGTGGCAAAAATGAAGTTTATTAATATCCAGCGTTGTTGAGTTGTGGGGAAAGGACTACTTTGCTGCACTTCTGGTGGGAATGCTAAATGATTTCTGACTTTGGAGGGCAATTTGACAGTGTCTATTAAATTGTTTCTATCAAGAACAATTGGAAACAATCTAAATGTCTCCAGAGTGGATATATAGGACATGGTATATTCAGTTGGTGAAATATTACACGGAGTAAAGAGAGCTATCCATATCAACTTGGATTGATCTAAAAAATATATCATAGAGTGAAAAGAGCAAGCTGCAGAGTTTTATGTATTTTATGACCACTTATGTGAAAAAAAAAACCCACAAAAATTAATACTATGCATTTACTATGGCATAGCTAAACAGCCTAGTAAAGATACATATCAGATTATAGTAGAGGTTATCTCTCGGTTTTTGGTGGGGGAAAGGATTGAAGGGGTCCAGGGGACTTCATCTATATTTGTAATATTATATATTTTAGGCAAATAAATCATATATAATTATAATTTATTTGTTAACAATTAACTAAAGGGAAACAGTGTACAGAACACAATTCTTGTCTTGGAGGAACTTTTGACTAATGGCCTTATCTATGGGGCAAACCTGGGATTAGAACTCAGGTCTCCAATTTTCTAGTGCAATGATCTGTCTCTTGGATGTATGATAAATTTAACCACCTGACTTGCTTTCTGCAAAGTGAGACCTTTTCCAGTTGGCATAAAAGTTGAGACATTTTATTTCTTTGTGTGTGGAAGATGGATTTTTCATTAAAAAATTTTTTTTATTAAAAAATGAATAGATGTCAAGAATATTTATAATTTATGTGTAAGGTATAGAGACTCATTAACCTACCACTCAGTTGAAGGAATAGAAGACATGCATTTTTCAAAATGGAAATGGTGAGAATATTTGGACTCTCTCATCAGAGACAAAACCTGAAGGGCTTTGATGGTTTCATCAGCACCATTCCCACAACTGCCTAGCAGCCAAATAAATTAAACAAATGGCCCTATTTGGAAAATTGGAATCTTCTCCTCTGTGTGTGCTAAATTGCTATGCAGTGATTTATCTGGGCTGTTCCTAGAGGGTGAGAAGTCACACAAAGCTCTGAGAGATGTGTCCAGAGGTAAAAAGAGTGTCCAAGTGTATTTAGCAAATGATGATGCAAACCACGCAAAATATATGGCACAAAGGAAGAAAAACGTGCGTTTGCTGTCTGGGAAGTAATTGAACATTTATAGTTTGGGAATAGCTAGTTCAGAGCTGGAAGAAGTGAGAGTCTTGTTTCAGTCAATGAAAGAATCAGTGTTCTTTGGAACTCAGTGGGGACGTAAAAGGCATTTACCCGTCTAAGTAGTCCAATTTTGAGATTCTTCAAGTCTTTGAGGAGTGATTTAAGCAGGAACTAGTTAAGATTGTATCCAAAATGCAGAGAGACAGAGAGACAGAGAGAGAGAGAGAGAGAGACACAGCCCCACACCCCCACTTCCATAGACACATATGTGCAGGGAGTGAGAGGGGAGGGTGAGGAGGACAGACACAGAGGGAATCAGTGGAGTTTAAGGCCACAGTCTTCCATGCTCTTTAAGGTACTGGGGGCCACAAGCTTTTATACACATGGCATAAAAGTCTTACAGTAACATGTTGCCTTTACAAAATGACAGACATTTATTCCAAATGAAGGTTAGAAAATTGCTTGGTGTAGTGTAAGAGATCAGAACTAAAAAGGGACGATTAATGAGTCCCCAGAAGCCCCTGACAGCCATTTGGGGCCCCCAGAAGCCATTGCTTCCTAAAGTCCCAATTCTCTCTTTGCAGACAGTGCCGGAGCCCTCAGCTCCTTCTCTTGCCACAGCCTGAAGCGTTGACAGATAGAATACAGGATGCAATATTTGGGACGTAGTCACACACAAAACTGATGTATTGTTTATCCGAAATTCAGATTTAACTGGGTGTATTTTTATTTTCTAAACCTGGCAACTTGATGTTTGTGAAATATGCTTGCCCTTTTTCCTTCCCCAATTCCTTTTTAAATTCTGGTCAACAAAGTTCTCCAACCCCCAAAGACCCCTCACTGCTTCAGAAGGGCCTGTGTTAGGTAATAATTTTCCTTCTTCAGGAGCCATAGTCTAATTCTAGGGAGGGAAAGAGTGTACCATTCCCACTTCTACCTACACTGAGACTTTTTCCCCCTTCTGCTTTAAGACCATCCCACCATTTCAGAGAATTTCTACTGTGTACTAGCCGAGAAGGTCTTTCCCTTCAATTTCTTCACAGAGTGGAGAGATTGGAATGGATCTCATTGTACAAGAATGTTCAGGATTAAGAAAGAATTATAATCTTACCTCTGAATCCTATAGTGTCTGGAGGCGTGTGGCAGGAAGAGTCTGTTATTAGAAAGAGCGTAAGCTTACTTGTACCCAGTCACAAACACACTTGAAGTTCAGAAGATGGGCAAGCATTTCTTTACTGTTGCCATTGGGCTGTTCTCTCATCCAAGCATAGTTAGCCTTGGAGGAAATCTAATAAAAAGTCCCTTCCACTTTGTTTGCCCTCCTTGTAGTTGAAGCCAGGGAGATCTCTTACTTTTCCAGCCCTGGGAGGGAGATAGAGGGCCATCACCTCATCTAGTGAGGAGGATCTGAGCCAGGGGTTGGCAAATTACAAATTGTAGGGCAAATCCTGCTTACTGCCATTTTTCTACACTAATGAGTTAAGAATGGGTTTTACATTTAAAAATGGTTAAAACAATCAAATGAAGAATAATATTAAGTGACGTGGAAATTACACAAAATTCAAATTTCAGTGTTCATAGTTTTATTGGAACATAGCCATGCTCATTCTTTTATGTATTGTCTATGGCCGCTTTCATGATATAAGGGCAGAGTTGACTATTTCAGCAAAGGCCATGTGGCCCACAAAGCTTAAAATATTCACTATCAGGCACTTTTGGTATAAAGTTTCCTGACCCCTGATTTAAGCATTAAACTTTTCCTACTAATAGTAGCTGCCCCTCTGAGAGTGTAACTTTCAAGTATATCTACTTTCTAGGTTACAAGATCCCCTTCCTACCAGGAATGGATCATTTAGTATTCTTTTGGTTGCCAGGGACAAAAACCCAACCCAAAGTGCCCTTGCAGTTGTGTGGAAGCTGCCTGCAGTGTGACTGCTCTAGCAGTGCATTCATGTTGATATGGAAACTTTCTTTCGGATTAGAAATACTTTAACATTATCAAAACATTTTTACATGATCTAGATTTCGCTCTGTCTCCTGACCTGCCTTCCAGTGTGTGACCTTTGTCCTTTATTCCTTCTCCAGAGCTTCCCCTATTAGTAATCCAATGGCTATAGCAGTTTTAGACTTGACAGCCTCAGTTTACACTGGTTCCCAACTTTTGTCACATCATGGCAAACACGGAAAATGTTATTTGTACAGCACATTGAGATAAACTATGGAGATTTGTGAGTGTCTACATAGGGCTTGGTGAAAAAATCTATTATATATTTTTGTAATTATCATAAAAAAAATCAAAAGTATTAGGGAAGATATCAAATGTAAGACTTGTATTGATATAAGTGTTAAAAATAAAATCTTTCCAAAAATGTAATAAATAAATTCTCATTTGCTTTAAATGAGAAGCTTGATTAAAATTAACATTTTAATTTCATATTTTATATTTGAAGTGGTTACATGCAATTCCTAACCAAGGCTTTAAAAATCATGATCTCTTCAATTATGAGAGTTACTTGACAAAAAATTTGCTTACGCAATTAAGTGATAAAACATTAAAAAAATTTTTAAACAACCTTTTTAACACAGCTTAAATTATGTTTACAAGATTTGACAGTTCTTTTATTTTTGTTGACAAATGCATTATTAAAATATCTTATAATTGTAATGGACTTTTAATCCAATAGAACTTTTGCATATCAACTGCATACATAGTTTGAGCAATCACTTGCCGGTAATTTGGACACTACTAAAATGGCACATAAGCCACAAGTGGGGAGAAATAGCTCGTTATGTATACAAAGACAGAGATTTGGGGCCACTGCCTGAAGTGTGTCTCTGAGGAGCCTACCCCCCGTCTCCCAGCCCCAACAGTGACCCTCACTGCCCAGCTGCATCATGGGCTGCATGCATGCATGCTGCAGTCCCTGGACATCTGGAACATGAAATTCCCTAGTAGCTGCAAAAGCCCCATGTTCACTGTGACAGAGGTGTGCTTTGCAGTGAGTGCGTGCTCTGTAGATGGCCAGGGTAGAGCACTTCCTTGCTTGTACTCAGCGCATCTTATCAGGTGATGAGGCCTAGGTGGTGCTCATTGAGACTGCTGCCTGCAGGGACCGTGTAGCAAGCCATTGGATTCTGCTCAATTCTGGCCACTTTCTAGGGAGCACCAGATGAGGCTATCTGAGGATAGAGGTGACCTGCCTGTGGGCATGGGTCACCCCACATACCCTCTTGTCACCTCCAAGGCTGAGGGGATTAATATCTTGTAGAATATCTATAATCCATTTGTGGCATACCGATGAGCTCTGGCTGGGAGCTCTGCCTTCACAGATGGCACTGCAATGTTTCCTGAACAATTGAAGGAGGTGATTCAGGAGAAAATTACCTTAGGGAACAAAGTTTAACTATCATGAACCTGGGTTGTTTTGGAAATGGATTTTTCCATCACTTTTGTTTACTTCTTTGTTTTGGTTGTTGTCAGCTATGCCTTATGTATATACGTATGTATGTACATTACTGATTGCACCAAGGATTACAATATACCTCCTTAACTTGTCACAGTCTGCCTTCAATTAATATTATTCTATTTTACATAAATGTAAGACTCTTACAGTAGTAAGCTTCCGTTTCTCTCCCTCCCATCATTTGTGTTTTTGTTGTATTACATTTTACTTCTACACCTGTTATAAACACCACAATACACTGTTATTTTTGTTTTATACAATTAATTGTCTTTTTAAAAAAGCAGCTTAATTGAGATATAAATTCACATACCATAAAATTCACCCATATAAAGTACATGGTTCATTGGTTTTTGGTATATTACATGATTACTTTAAAAAATTGTGGTAAAACATATATAACAAAATTTGTCATTTTAGCTTTTTTTTTTTTTTTTGCCACATGGCTTGCATAAATAGTTAGTTCCCTGACCAGGGGTTGAACCCAGGCCATGGCAGTGAAAGCCCAGAATCCTAACCATTAGGTCACCAGGGAACTTAACTGTTTTTAAATGTACATTTCACTGGCATTAATTACATTCAAAATGTTGTGCAACCATCAGCACTATTTCCAAAATTTTTGTTATCCCAAACAGAAACTCTGTTTGCTACTAAGCAATAACTCCCTATACCCACCTTCCTACAGCCCGTGGTAACTTCTGGTTTTTCTTTCTGTACGGATTTGCCTAAGTATCTCATATAAGAGGAATCATACAACATTTGTCCTTTTGGGTCTGGCTTATCTCACTTACCATAATGTTTTCAAGATTCATCCATGTTGTAGTATGTATGAGAATTTCATTTCCTTTTAAAGTGAAATAATATTCCATCGTATATATATAACACATTTTCTTTAACCATTCATCTGTTGATGGACTAGTTAATTATCTGTCTTTTTAAAATTTATTTATTTTATTTTTGGCTGCGTTGGGTCTTCATTGTTGCACACGGGCTTTCTCTAGTTGCGGCGAGCGAGGGCTACTCTTTGTTGTGATGCTTGAGCTTCTCATTGCGGTGGCTTCTCTTGTTGCAGAGCACGGACTCTAGGCATGTGGACTTCAGTAGTTGTGGGACGCAGGCTAAGTAGTTGTGGCTCGTGGGCTCTAGAGCGCAGGCTCAGTAGCTGCGGCGCACGGGCTTAGTTGCTCTGTGGCATGCGGGATCTTCCTGGGCCAGGGCTTGAACCCATGTCCCCTGCATTGGCAGGCGGATTCTTAACCACTGCGCCACCAGGGAAGTCCTGACTAGTTAATTATCTTTTAAGGAAATTAAGAAACAAGAAATAAATGCTCCTTGTATACTTACCCATGTGTTTTTTATTTGTGAAACTTTTCATTTGTTTACATATAACCAAATTTTTATCTGGTGTAATTTGTTTCATCCTCAAGAATGTCATTTTAATATTTCTAAATGCAGCACATATCTTCTGGGGACCAGTTCTCCCAATTTTGAAAATATCTTGATTTTTTTCCTTCATTTTAGAAAAATATTTTTGCAGGATATAGAATTCTAGGTTGACAGTTTTTACTTTGAACACTTTAGAAATGTCATTCCATTGTCTTCTGTAGTCCACCTTTTCTGATGATAAGTCAGTAGTAATCTTTATTGTTTTTCTCTTATATGTAATGTATCTTCTTTTCTCTAGCTGCTTAAAATTTTTTGCCTTTCACTTTGGTTTTCAGCTGTTTGCTGGGATGTGAATAAGTGTTGTTTTCTTTGTTTTTATTCTGCTTGGAGTTTGTAGAACTTACTGGATCTGTGGGTTGATACATTGTTTTTATCAAGTTTGGAGGATTATATCTTCATTATACTATTTCATTGCATTACTCAAATATATTTCATTATATTACCCCATTCTCTTTCCTCTCTTTTCATGACTCTAATAACAAGTATGTTGGACTACTTGATATTGTCACTGAGGTTCTGTTGATATTTTTCAGCTTTCTTTTTCTCTGTGCTTCAGCTTGTAGTTTCTATTGCTGCATCTTTAAGTTCACTGACCTTTTCTTCTATAGTGACCAATATGCTGAAAAATTCACCCAGTGAATTATTCATTTCAAATATTGTATTTTCCAGTTTTTGACTTTCCATCGTTTTATTCAATAGTTTCTGTTTATCTACTGTTTATCTACTCAAATCATCCACTGGTTCACTTGTTATGTCCATCTTCACCTTTAAATTCTTGAACATATTTGAAGTAGTTGTTTTATTATATTTATTTTTTGGTTTGGTTTTTATTGAGGTATATAGTACAATATATATATGTTTCAGGTGTACAACATAGTGATTCACAATTTTTAAAGGTTATACTCCATTTATAGTTATTTATAAAGTATTGGCTGTATTACCTGTGTTGTACAATATATCCTTGTACCTTATTTATTTTATACATAAAAGTTTGTACCTCTTAATCCCTTAACCCTGTCTTGCCCCTTTCACCTTCCATGTCCCCACTGGTAACCACTAGTTTGTTCTCTATATCTGTGAGTCTTTTTGTTATATTCACTAGTCTTACTTTTTAGATTCCACATTTAAGTGATAACTGACTTATTTCACGTAGCATAATTACCCTCTAGGTTCATCCATGTTGTTGCAAATGGCAAAATTTCATTCTTTTTTATGGCTGAGTAGTATTACATATATATATATATATATATATATATATATATATATATATATATATACACACACCACATATTCTTTATCCATTCATTTGTTGGTGGACATTTAGGTTGCTTCCATTGGCAATTGTAAATAATGCTGCTATGAACATTGGGGTGCATGTATCTTTTCGAATTAGTGTTTTTATTTTTTTCAGATATATACCCAGAAGTGGAATTGCTGGGTCATATGGTAGTTCTATTTTTAGTTTTCTGAGGAACCTCCATACTGTTTTCCACAGGGGCTGCACCAATTTACATTCCCACCAACAGTGTATGAAGGGTCCCTTTTCTCCACATCCCCTCCAATGTTTATTATTTGTGTTCTTTTTGATAATAGTCATTCTGACAGGTGTGAGGTGATATTTCCTGGTGGTTTTAACTTGCATTTCTCTGATGGTTAACAGTGTTGAGCATTTTTTCATGTGTCTATTGGCCATCTATGTCTTCTTTGGTAAAATGTCTATTCAGATTGAAGTAGTTGTTTTAAAGTCCTTGTTGGCTAATTCCAATATCTGTGTTAACCCTGGGTCTATTTCTATTGCCTCCACCCCATGCACTTATGGAAAGGACACATCCATGATACAGCTACCTTTCAAAATTCTGAACAGGAATCAAAGCACAAATCAGCTATCCTGGGATCTTCAAACTTAAGTTAGATTCCATAACTCCCTCTGATCCCCTCTGATACTCATGTCTAACTTTCTATAACACCCTTTCCAAACTTTCCTTCCTTAATTTAACTCAACTCAAAGGGTTTTTTTTTTTGTTTGTTTTTGTTTGTTTGTTTTTGTTTTTTCTTCAGTCTGGAATGAAGGGCTGGAGCAGAAAGTGGAAAAACTTGACTCAGCTAGAACTCATTGACTCCTAGCCATCATCAGTGTTTTACCTGTAATAAGGCTTTTTGAACTTAGAAGTTGAGACTTTAGTGTATTGGTCCTCTGACCTCAACATGCTAACTAATACCACCCTCACTTCTTCATACCCCTAAGGATGGCAGTCAATTCAAGCAGGTTAGAAGTGTGAGGTGGGGGAGGGGCAAGATGGGGCAAATACTGCTTTGCCACACATTTTGTTCAGTGAGATCATTGTCATGTTAACCAGAGTTTTGCCAATGATAGAAATGTGTTACACGTTCAATGTGTGGCACTGACTGTAGACCTCTGGGAGTGCACAGCTATATTTTAGATAATAATTTTTTTTTTTTTTTAAAGAAGATGTTGGGGGTTGGAGTTTAGTAATTTATTTATTTATTTTTGCTGTGTTGGGTCTTTGTTTCTGTGCGAGGGCTTTCTCTAGTTGTGGCAAGCGGGGGCCACTCTTCATCGTGGTGCGCGGGCCTCTCACTATCGCGGCCTCTCTTGTTGCGGAGCACAGGCTCCAGACGCGCAGGCTCAGTAGTTGTGGCTCACGGGCCTAGTTGCTCTGTGGCATGTGGGATCCTCCCAGACCAGGGCTCGAACCCGTGTCCCCTGCATTGGCAGGCAGATTCTCAACCACTGCGCCACCAGGGAAGCCCCTAGATAATAATTTTTAAAGGTTGATTTTCATTTCAAAGGCAATCTAAAAACATTAATATAAGGCTATTTTGGATCCCCTGACCACTACCACCTTATAATAGTACTGATAATTTATTTTGTATATTCATCTGCATTGGTGATATGGGATTCTTCAGAGTCACAGATTTAATTTTTTTTTTTTTTTTTTTTTTTTGGCAGTACACGGGCCTCTCACTGCTGTGGCCTCTCCCGTTGCGGAGCACAGGCTCCGGATGCACAGGCTCAGTGGCCATGGCTCATGGACCCAGCTGCTCTGCGGCATGTGGGATCTTCCCTGACTGGGGTATGAACCCGCGTCCCCTGCATCGGCAGGCGGACTCTCAACCACTGCGCCACCAGGGAAGCCCCACAGATTTAATTTTAATGCAGTCCTCAGTTTGGGATTTGTGGTACCCAGGGTCTGTGGATGTACACTTAAAAGACAATGAGGGGCTTCCCTGGTGGCGCAGTGGTTAAGAATCTGCCTGCCAATGCAGGGGACAGGGGTTCGAGCCCTGCTCCGGGAAGATCCCGCATGCCATAGAGCAACTAAGTCCGTGCGCCACAACTACTGAGCCTGCGCTCTAGAGCCTGTGAGCTGCAACTACTGAGCCCACATGCCACAGCTACTGAAGCCTGCGCACCTAGTGCCTGTGCTCCGCAACAAGAGAAGCCACTGCAGTGAGAAGCCTATGCACCACAATGAAGAGTAGCCTCCACTCACCACAACTAGAGAAAGCCCACGCACAGCAACAAAGACCAAATGCAGCCAAAAATAAATAAAATAAATTTATATTAAAAAAAAGACAATGAGGATTCTTTTTTCTTTAAAAGGAGTTTGTATTTTACATGAATTGAAGAACTCATACTTTTTTTACTTCATATTTTATAATAAGATAAAGGTTGTCAAACTATGGATCATAAGCCAAATCTGGCCTATGGTCTGTTTTTGTATGGACCACCGGCTAAGAGTGGATTTTACATTTTTAAAAGTTGGAAAAAGAAGAAGAAGAAAAAGAATATACAACAGAGATTTTATGTTGCCCTCAAAGCCTAAAATATTTACTATCTGGCTTTTTATAGAAAAGTTTGTCAAGCTTTGTGATAAAGGCTGGAGGGGATAAGGAAGGCTCTGTTGTGTGGAATTGTGACTCCAAGTGTTTATATTACGTTTTCATGGGCTAAATGAAGGTGAGGTGGTACTACAGCCTGTCTTTATCTTTGTGGAGCTTTCACTTATACCCTGATGCAAAGGGTAATTGTTTGGGCCTGTGGTGACACGTTCCCTTTCTCTGTTGACATGGGCATGGAGGCGTGGACATCCTCACATGGGCCAGACAGATCTGAAGGACCAGTGTAAGTCCTCGAGAGAACATCCCTCCAGCTGAGAAACGTAGGTCAGAGCAGAGACACCTCTGAGCAGAACACAGCTGCCTTGAGGCAGAACTCTTCTCTCTTTTCTGCTGTTTGTCTGCTGTGAGGACTTGTGTTAGTGAGAAGAGAGAATGTGAATATCATTTCTGCTGGGTGATACTTTGAATCCTCTCCCAGGCCTTCGGGACACTCCTGTGGGATGGTAGCATGATTTATGTTAGGTGCTGATCGTGAATAACACCATGTATTATCTGTGTGGCTCTTAGACTGTCAGCCTTATTAGGGCAATAAGTGACTGTGTGTCTCCAGAGACCGCAAGTCTTCTCTTTTTGTGTAATGTCCTGAAAAGGGGCTGAAATATAGCTTTCCCCCAGAATTTCTTTATCATCCTTCTATTCCATATTTAAGTGCTATTATGTGGAAGTCATTCTTCTTAGCAATTTTGAAAGAAAGTTGCTTATGAAGCCATCAAGCAGAGGGTACAACTTGGGTAGAATTGAAATAAGAGAGAGCTTGAATTCCAGGTTAAATCTCCAGTTTGTCCCTTGAAATTGAGGCATATAGATGACAAAGCAAATAGAAAACTGTGGGTAAACATGCTGGAATATACAGTGGGTAATGGATATTGAAGGATGATCTTGTCATGCATGCTAAACAGATACTTTTATGAGTTTAAATTTAATTAGCATCTGGAAATTAACAAGGCTAGAAAGAAGGGCAATGGGTTTTTAAGTGATGGCGATGGATAGGTACTGTTTGCAGCATATAGATAAATGAAGATTTAATTTGTAATACATAATGAGCCAGGTGCCTATAAAATAATTTGTTTTTCAAGTGGCTATCACAGAACAAAACAGTGGAACCATCTGAGGTGTGGCAATGACTATTATTACAGTTTTTCTTTGGTTAAAATCAGTTTTGTAGATGGATATTGATTTGTATTGTCCAAGTTGGATAATGTAAATATTTTCACTGTCTCTATTTCTTCTTTGAGGGATGGCGCATAAAAATAACTTTTGGTTATTTTGGTTATATCTTTTGCACGTTTACCTTTAGTAAGTGTGTGTTGGGTCAGGGTGCGCTCCTAGAGGAGAGGGGAATGGACTTCTGTAACTTCTCTTCTAGAACCTTTTGATGTTTACAGCATTTTTTTTAAATAATTTGGACACACGTTCTTTGAAATTAATTAATTAATTTATTTATTTTTGGCTGTGTTGGGTCTTCGTTTCTGTGCGAGGGCTTTCTCTGGTTGTGGCAAGCGGGGGCCACTCTTCATCGCGGTGCGCGGGCCTCTCACTATCGCGGCCTCTCTTGTTGCGGAGCACAGGCTCCAGACGCGCAGGCTCAGTAGTTGTGGCTCACGGGCCTAGTTGCTCCGCAGCATGTGGGATCTTCCCGGACCGGGACACGAACCCGCGTCCCCTGCATCGGCAGGCGGACTCTCAACCACTGTGCCACCAGGGAAGCCCCCAGCATTTGTTTTTTGATGATCTTTTTGGAGGAGGGCCTGAGAAATGAACTTGAGCTAGAGGGTAGAAGGGATCCAATTCAGTTTGAAAATGGTATCATTTTTATTCTTCCTTTGGTCATAAACTGTATGGCCCTCTCTAAAGCATGAATCGAGGCTGCCCTTTATATCATGAACGGTACAGAATTGGGGTTGAGGTCCGGTGCTGTGGCAGGAGAACCACTTGGGTTTGGGTTAAAGGCAGAGGCAGTCCCACCGGGAGAGTTTGTTCTCCCGAGAAGGGTTGCCCCTTGTGCTGAGCTCAGCATGTGTGTATAGGCATGGGCATGTAGATTCTCCATGCATTTTAGGAGGTGAGAAGGCAGTGCTGTTTCTTGAGGAATTACTCAAGAGTTAAGTAGCTCAAGAGTTATGTGGGATACCCATGCAGACAGTGGCTCATACAGAGTGGGTGCATGGCTGTGGCACAGGTCTGCAGAGAGGAACCCACTTCAAGTTTCAAGCATCAGCCTTGCAACTAACTGCCTTTCTCTCTCTCTCTCCTCAAAGTTGTGCCCTGTGAGCTGGGGAAGAGTCATCTTGGGCAGAAGTGGAGGGCCGGGCTGCAGTGTTTTTGTTTATGCTGGGAATGAATTTGTGTTTCTGATTTTCATTTTCTTTCTCTTGTTTCTTCCCAAGGAAGTGCATTTTAGCAGTGTATCTGGGAGCGTGTGGGCAGGCCACGCATTCCAGGGAAACTCAGTAATGTGTCCAGGTCTCTAGGCTTGGGGAAGGGGGCACAGAAAGCCATCTCACGCAGCCATTCTCAGACCTGGCTCTGCAACTAGGCCCCTCCAGGGCCTGAAAAATTCAGTTTCCAGACCCCACTTCTGGAAATTCTGACTTAGTCATTCTGAGGACCTAGGAATTTATGTTTCAGTAAAAAAAGCACCCTGGTGGGTTTTGTTGGGCAGCTGGGTTTGGGAACCTTGGAGCTAGTATCTCTCCAGCCTGTAAGTGGGAGCACACTTCCATCTTCCCAGTATGTGGAGACTGTAAATGTCGGATGACACATACAGTCATGAATTTTGGCATCAGAACCACTTTTCCATCTTTGGGCCCTCATTGTCTCTTTGATCTTTTGAAAGCACAAACTCCAGCCTCCCTCTGCTTCCTGCCCCTGGGAGCCTTCCCCATGACCCAGGTATTGGGGGGTGGGAGTCGCCCTGAGACCCAGGCTCTGGGACCAGTTTCCTGTAACATACGGCCTATTAGAGATAGTGTGTGAGTAATCCAGACCAGGCCAGGCTTTACACGGGCAGCATCTTGTGTAGCTTCCTCACTGGGCCCTGCTGTGGCCCAGGGAATCCGGCTGCTTTCCTGCCAGTGGGAGATGATGAGGTCAGTGCGCTGAAGGTTCCACCCTGGAAAGGGTGAAGCAGGAAGGTGACTGGAAAATGCTGTTTTAAAATGTGTTGGACCCTCACAGAACTCTAGAGGGAAATAAATTTAGTAACTTAGTTTTTATCATTGTTCCTAAATTTCCATAGTGGAGAATTAGGGACTAGTTTCCAAGGTAGGGATGCTTTTCAGCCTTTGTGTATTTTGAAGTGGGGTCTCCGGGGGCTCAGGGCGCACTAAGGGAAGGGCAGGGAGGAGACGTCGCTGTCACTCGGGGAGCACCCAGAGTAAGAGCTGGGAGATTTACGAGGTGTCTGCCTGTGGTTAAACCCAGGGCGGGGAAGCAGTCCAACTCTTCATTGACAACCCTTTGTTTTGAGGTAAATTTAAACAGGGCTGTTAAGAGAGTTTTACGTTTGTAGAAGTTCCTTTTATGAACAATAGTTTCCAACCATTTACTAATGACCTTGGCACTTTCAGCAGAACAGCACAGTTCTCGGTCTGTCCCCAGCTTTGCAGAGAACACTTCCTGTTCTCCTTAATCGCTTCTCCCATCTGGGAAGCACCAGGCTCTGCGGAAGACACCTGTTTTCTCGCCTGTTATTTTCAAAGCTTGGCTCCCTGGCTGGTCCTGAATATTTGTGAGTGTGCAGGTGGGGGCCAGAGGGTCACGCTGTCTGTCCCGTGGGACAGAAAATCACCAAGTGTCCGTGAAAGACTCCCATCATCTCAGTGCCTGCTTGTGAATTCATGTGAGGCTACGCATGGTTCATGGACTTTTTTCTTAGTAAAGGTGTCTTCTGTTTATTTCGTGAAAGAGGAATTTGTGGAGAATGAGAAAAGTAAGGTTTTAAAGAAGAATTAAAATCAGAATTAGAAGAAAAAGAAACACATACAGAGGTAGAGGAGGAAAAAAATCTTAGTTTAGAAAAATCCTATATGTCCTTAGGAGACCAGCACCTGTGTTTTGGAAGATTGTCCTGTGTGTCCATGAGTAGATTTCTCGGTACTTGGTAAAGACAGTGAGACTTAAATGAACAAGGGCATAGCCATGTTTTCAATAAAGATTCCCTTGTTTGTGGGCTCTGAGGACTCAACACTATAAAGGCTGAGATGGAGGCCAAGGATAGGGTGGGGTTGTGTTAATTTTTTGGCCATTTCTCAGTCCTTGTGTTGCAGCAGGGCTTACTGATGAAATGCCCTCAGGCAACCTTCAGCAAGGGCTTACTGGCTTCAGCAATCTTTCCTGGCAGCATAATTCACTTCCCAGCATTGACAATTCCCATCTGGACAACCTCCCACGAGAATCTCAGTGGCCTGCACCTCCCATTCCTCTACAAAGGGAAGCTTGTGGGACGACAGTGTCTCCCCTACATGGAGAAGCCACCATGGACTTGGACATTGTAAATATCCCTGTGATGTGGGCTTGGGGGGTAACAGAGAGATGGGGCAGGAAATACCAATACAAGGTAAAACCCAACCCCTACCACGCTGTCCACATGGGAATTTACCAAAAAATTCCATGGAAAAGGCTTAAGAATGTTTATTCAAGTAAGTTAGAATTGACAAATTTTAAAACAACAGCAGCAGAGTCCAGGAGTGATTAGGGTGCCATAGGGCTAATCAGCAGAGACATTCTAAAAAAGAGTGCTTAAAATTCAAAGCCAGGTAATTTAATAATAATAATACCAATAATGAGCTGGCAGCAACATAATAAAATACTATGCCGCTGTTTTTCCAAAACTCAAAGCTCATTTAAAAGTTGACCCCATTTGTTAGAGTATTTGTGAGATACAAGCATCATTATCCTCATGTGGTGGGCAAGGAAATGAAGGCTCAGAAGGACTGAGCCTTTGTTTCTAGCATGTTCCATGCAGCACAGTACAGAGCTCCAACTGCAGGATGAAGCCTTGATCTGTCACAGGGTCCAGGAGTTCACACCTCCCTCTAGCCCTTCTTCAAGCTCTTTCTGAGGATAAGCTATTAACGTTAATTATGTCCACGTTACTGTCTTTTTTGGAGGGAGAAGTGGGAAAGTAGTTTTTGGAGGGTAATAAAACAATATGTTTGAAATCATTTCATTTTGCACATAGATACATGAAAAAATGATATATACCAATTTGTTAACAGTGGTTATTTCTGATATATGTAATTATGGGTTATCTTTACATTTTTTATCCTCTTGTAAATTATAGAAATGAGTATACATTGTTTTTGTATTAAAGAAAAAAATCCCTAAAATAGTAAAACAAAAGAAAAGGTTCTAGGATTTTAAAAAACTTTCTAATTTATTTTTAGGTTATTTTACCTGGTTTATTTTCATGCAATAAAATATTTTGCTAAATACTAGAAAATTCAATTTACAGTAATCAGTTTATGTTGTAACTTTTGTATGTATTATACATACTATTTTGTAACATTATACTTTCTTTAATCAATTCCCTTCTGTTAGACATCTACTTTTTCAACTAATCACTATTATAAGAAAACTAGAGCAAACACAATTGGCTAAAATTAATTAAAATCAAGTAGAAACATCCTGCCCTTCCCCCACCCCCCAAATTTTGAAAAATGGACAAAAATCCTTTCTGCGAAATTTTATTCATTTTCAACCCAGTTGTTTTTTTGACCAGATTGTGATCTTATCTAAGGAACGGAAAGAAAGTAACCTATATCAAGTCCCTACAGCCACCCACAAACAAGTCTTTACAATACTTTTCGTTTTTGTATTTTAGTAGGTTTTAAAATCAGGAATGAATTAGAGTTACAGTAGGAGAGACAAAGTTCATTTTAGACGGATATTCTTATTTACTATAAGGATGATGAAGCACAATAGCACATGATTTTACAGAATCTTTAAATAGAGTAGATAAAGAAACGTGTGTGTGGGGGGGTGTATGTGTGTGTGTGTGTGTGCGTCTCTGTGTGTGTCTGTGTGTATGTGTGTCTGTGTGTCTGTGTCTGTGTGTCTCTGTGTGCATCTGTGTGTGTCTCTGTGTGTGTGTGTGCGCGCCTGTGTGTATGTGTGTGTCTGTGTGTATGTGTGTGTGTGTGTGGTGTGTGTGTGTGTGTGTTGGGGGTCGGGGGTAATAACTTACTGTTCATCTGCCTGAACATCTCCGGAAAGGGTTGCTGCATTTCTTGCTGGGCGCTTCTGTAGAACAATAGAACAGTCACATTCTCATCATAAAGATTATGACAACCAAGTGTCTGAGGATAGTGACATTTTTTATTCAGAAAATGGTGTTGTGTTTGTGGCACCGTGCTGGGGATACAGGGGTGGGGATGCTTTAGAGATGAATCAGAGACCACCTCATACGCCACCTCTCACAAGATATCTCCTGGAGATCCTCTAGGTCCCTACAGAACTTTTTTATTCCTCTAGATAGCACTTACCACATGATTCCACAATGATTTGTTCAGGGGTTTGTCCCATCCAGTGGATGGTGAACTTCCCTAAGGGAGTCCCTAGAAAGTGCTTCTGTTTATTGAACGAATAAATGAATGAATGAGCTAGCTCGTAAAGGATGAAATGACTTGTACAAAAAATGGAGAAAAAGGAAGGGAAAGGCCAGGGGAAATCGTTTCATGGAGATGAAATAATGGCTCTGAGATCCTATGAGATGTTTGTTATCTCTGCCCTGTGCTTGGCTCTGTCACTGAGATGACCACCCTGCTTGTCCCATGCTCTCAGCAGGAAGGCTGCGTCTAAGATTTGGCGGGAACCTTCAATGCAACTCCTGCACAGAGGCTGGAGTCATATTTTTTTTTTTTAATTTTCTTTATTTTTTATTTTTTATTTTTTTGCTTTATAACAAATTTAATCAGTTATACATATACATATGTTCCCATATCCCCTCCCTTTTGCGTCTCCCTCCCACCCTCCCTATCCCACCCCTCCAGGCGGTCACAAAGCACCGAGCTGATCTCCCTGTGCCATGCGGCTGCTTCCCACTATCTATCTACCTTACGTTTGGTAGTGTATATATGTCCATGCCGCTCTTTCACTTTGTCACAGCTTACCCTTCCCCCTCCCCATATCCTCAAGTCCATTCTCTAGTAGGTCTGTGTCTTTATTCCTGTCTTACCCCTATGTTCTTCATGACATTTTTTTTTCTTAAATTCCATATATATGTGTCAGCATACAGTATTTGTTTTTCTCTTTCTGACTTACTTCACTCTGTATGACAGACTCTAGGTCCATCCACCTCATTACAAATAGCTCAATTTCACTTCTTTTTATGGCTGAGTAATATTCCATTGTATATATGTGCCACATCTTCTTTACCCATTCATCCGATGATGGACACTTAGGTTGTTTCCATCTCCGGGCTATTGTAAATAGGGCTGCTATGAACATTTTGGTACATGTCTCTTTTTGAGTTATGGTTTTCTCAGGGTATATGCCCAGTAGTGGGATTGCTGGGTCATATGGTAGTTCTATTTGTAGTTTTTTAAGGAACCTCCATACCGTTCTCCATAGTGGCTGTACCAATTCACATTCCCACCAGCAGTGCAAGAGTGTTCCCTTTTTTCCACACCCTCTCCAGCATTTATTGTTTGTAGATTTTTTGATGATGGCCATTCTGACTGGTGTGAGATGATATCTCATTGTAGTTTTGATTTGCATTTCTCTAATGAGTAAAGATGTTGAGCATCCTTTCATGTGTTTGTTGGCAGTCTGTATATCTTCTGTGGAGAAATGTCTATTTAGGTCTTCTGCCCATTTTTGGATTGGGTTGTTTGTTTTTTTGTTATTGAGCTGCATGAGCTGCTTATAAATTTTGGAGATTAATCCTTTGTCAGTTGCTTCATTTGCAAATATTTTCTCCCATTCTGAGGGTTGTCTTTTGGTCTTGTTTATATGGTTTCCTTTGCTGTGCAAAAGCTTTTAAGTTTCATTAGGTCCCATGTGTTTATTTTTGTTTTTATTTCCATTTCTCTAGGGGGTGGGTCAAAAAGGATCTTGCTGTGATTTATGTCATAGAGTGTTCTGCCTATGTTTTCCTCTAAGAGTTTAATAGTGTCTGGCCTTACATTTAGGTCTTTAATCCATTTTGAGCTTATTTTTGTGTATGGTGTTAGGGAGTGATCTAATCTCATACTTTTACATGTCCCTATCCAGTTTTCCCAGCACCATTTATTGAAGAGACTGTCCTTTCTCCACTGTACATTCCTGCCTCCTTTATCAAAGATAAGGTGACCATATGTCCGTGGGTTTATCTCTGGGCTTTCTATCCTGTTCCATTGATCTATCTTTCTGTTTTTGTGCCAGTACCATACTGTCTTGATTACTGTAGCTTTGTAGTATAGTCTGAAGTCAGGGAGCCTGATTCCTCCAGCTCCATTTTTCATTCTCAAGATTGCTTTGGCTATTCGGGGTCTTTTGTGTTTCCATACAAATTGTGAAATTTTTTGCTCTAGTTCTGTGAAAAATGCCAGTGGTAGTTTGATAGGGATTGCATTGAATCTGTAGATTGCTTTGGGTAGTAGAGTCATTTTCACAATGTTGATTCTTCCAATCCAAGAACATGGTACATCTCTCCATCTATTTGTATCGTCTTTAATTTCTTTCATCAGTGTCTTATAATTTTCTGCATACAGGTCTTTTGTCTCCTTAGGTAGGTTTATTCCTAGATATTTTATTCTTTTTGTTGCAATGGTAAATGGGAGTGTTTCCTTGATTTCACTTTCAGATTTTTCATCATTAGTATATAGGAATGCCAGAGATTTCTGTGCATTAATTTTGTATCCTGCAACTTTACCAAATTCATTGATTAGCTCTAGTAGTTTTCTGGTAGCATCTTTAGGATTCTCTATGTATAGTATCATGTCATCTGCAAACAGTGACAACTTTACTTCTTCTTTTCCGATTTGGATTCCTTTTATTTCCTTTTATTCTCTGATTGCTGTGGCTAAAACTTCCAAAACTACGTTGAATAAGAGTGGTGAGAGTGGGCAACCTTGTCTTGTTCCTGATCTTAGTGGAAATGGTTTCAGTTTTTCACCATTGAGGACAATGCTGGCTGTGGGTTTGTCATATATGGCCTTTATTATGTTGAGGAAAGTTCCCTCTATGCCTACTTTCTGCAGGGTTTTTATCATAAATGGGTGTTGAATTTTGTCGAAAGCTTTCTCTGCATCTATTGAGATGATCATATGGTTTTTCTCCTTCAATGTGTTAATATGGTGTATCACGTTGATTGATTTGCGTATAGTGAAGAATCCTTACATTCCTGGAATAAACCCCACTTGATCATGGTGTATAATCCTTTTAATGTGCTGTTGGATTCTGTTTGCTAGTATTTTGTTGAGGATTTTTGCATCTATGTTCATCAGTGATATTGGCCTGTAGTTTTCTTTCTTTGTGACATCCTTGTCTGGTTTTGGTATCAAGGTGATGGTGGCCTCGTAGAATGAGTTTGGGAGTGTTCCTCACTCTGCTATATTTTGGAAGAGTTTGAGAACGATAGGTGTTAGCTCTTCTCTAAATGCTTGATAGAATTCGCCTGTGAAGCCATCTGGTCCTGGGCTTTTGTTTGTTGGAAGATTTTTTATCACAGTTTCAATTTCAGTGCTTGTGATTGGTCTGTTCATATTTTCTATTTCTTCCTGATTCAGTCTTGGCAGGTTGTGCATTTCTAAGAATTTGTCCATTTCTTCCAGGTTGTCCATTTTATTGGCATAGAGTTGCTTATAGTAATCTCTCATGATCTTTTGTATTTCTGCAGTGTCAGTTGTTACTTCTCCTTTTTCATTTCTAATTCTATTGATTTGAGTCTTCTCCCTTTTTTTCTTGATGAGTCTGGCTAATGGTTTATCAATTTTGTTTATCTTCTCAAAGAACCAGCTTTTAGTTTTATTGATCTTTGCTATCGTTTCCTTCATTTCTTTTTCATTTATTTCTGATCTGATTTTTATGATTTCTTTCCTTCTGCTAACTTTGGGATGTTTTTGTTCTTCTTTCTCTAATTGCTTTAGGTGCAAGGTTAGGTTGTTTATTCGAGATGTTTCCTGTGTCTTAAGGTGGGATTGTATTGCTATAAACTTCCCTCTTAGACCTGCTTTTGCTGCATCCCATAGGTTTTGGGTCATCGTGTCTCCATTGTTATTTGTTTCTAGGTATTTTTTAATTTCCTCTTTGATTTCTTCAGTGATCACTTCGTTATTAAGTAGTGTATTGTTTAGCCTCCATGTGTTTGTATTTTTTACAGCTCTTTTCCTGTAATTGATATCTAGTCTCATAGCATTGTGGTCGGAAAAGATACTTGATACAATTTCAATTTTCTTAAATTTACCAAGGCTTGATTTGTGACCCAAGATATGATCTATCCTGGAGAATGTTCCATGAGCACTTGAGAAAAATGTGTATTCTGTTGTTTTTGGATGGAATGTCCTATAAATATCAATTAAGTCCATCTTGTTTAATGTATCATTTAAAGCTTGTGTTTCCTTATTTATTTTCATTTTGGATGATCTGTCCATTGGTGAAAGTGGGGTGTTAAAGTCCCCAACTATGAGTGTGTTACTGTCGATTCCTCCTTTTATGGCTGTTAGTATTTGCCTTATGTATTGAGGTGCTCCTATGTTTGGTGCATAAATATTTACAATTGTTATATCTTCTTCTTGGATCGATCCCTTGATCATTATGTAGTGTCCTTCTTTGTCTCTTCTAGTAGTCTTTATTTTAAAGTCTATTTTGTCTGATATGAGAATTGCTACTCCAATGGAAACTTTTGGTTTCCATTTGCATGGAATATCTTTTTCCATCCCCTTACTTTCAGTCTGTATGTGTCTCTAGGTCTGAAGTGGGTCTCTTGTAGACAGAATATATATGGGTCTTGTTTTTGTATCCATTCAGCCAATCTGTGTCTTTTGGTGGGAGCATTTAGTCCATTTATATTTAAGGTAATTATCGATATGTATGTTCCTATTCCCATTTTCTTAATTGTTTTGGGTTCGTTATTGTAGGTCTTTTGCTTCTGTTGTGTTTCTTGCCTAGAGAAGTTCCTTTAGCATTTGTTGTAAAGCTGGTTTGGTGGTGCTGAACTCTCTCAGCTTTTGCTTGTCTGTAAAGGTTTTAATTTCTCCATCAAATCTGAATGAGATCCTTGCTGGGTAGAGTAATCTTGGTTGCAGGTTTTTCTCCTTCATCACTTTAATTATGTCCTGCCACTCCCTTCTGGCTTGTAGAGTTTCTGCTGAGAGATCAGCTGTTATCCTGATGGGGATTCCCTTGTGTGTTATTTGTTGTTTTTGCCTTGCTGCTTTTAATATGATTTCTTTGTGTTTAATTTTTGACAGTTTGATTAATATGTGTCTTGGCGTATTTCTCCTTGGATTTATTCTGTATGGGACTCTCTGTGCCTCCTGGACTTGATTAACTATTTCCTTTCCCATATTAGGGAAGTTTTCAACTATAATCTCTTCAAATATTTTCTCAGTCCCTTTCTTTTTCTCTTTCCCTTCTGGAACCCCTATAATTCGAATGTTGGTGCGTTTAATGTTGTCCCAGAGGTCTCTGAGACTGTCCTCTGTTCTTTTCATTCTTTTTTCTTTATTTTGCTCTGCAGCAGTTATTTCCACTATTTTATCTTCCACCTCACTTATCCGTTCTTCTGCCTCAGTTATTCTGCTATTGATCCCATCTAGAGTATTTTTTATTTCATTTATTGTGTTTTTAATCGATGCTTGATTCATCTTTAGTTCTTCTAGGTCCTTGTTAACTGTTTCTTGCATTTTGTCTATTCTATTTCCAAGATTTTGGATCTTGGAAATAGAATCTTGGATCATCTTTACCATCATTATTCTGAATTCTTTTTCAGGTAGACTGCCTATTACCTCTTCATTTGTTAGGTCTGGTGGGTTTTTATCTTGCTCCTTCTCCTGCTGTGTGTTTTTCTGTCTTCTCATTTTGCTTATGTTACTGTGTTTGGGGTCTCCTTTTTGCAGGCTGCAGGTTCGTAGTTCCCGTTGTTTTTGGTGTCTGTCCCCAGTGGCTAAGGTTGGTTTAGTGGGTTGTGTAGGCTTCCTGGTGGAGGGGACTAGTGCCTGTGTTCTGGTGGATGAGGCTGGATCTTGTCTTTCTGGTGGGCAGGTCCACGTCTGGTGGTGTGTTTTGGGGTGTCTGTGGACTTTTTATGATTTTAGGCAGCCTCTCTGCTAATGGTTGGCGTTGTGTTCCTGTCTTGCTAGTTGTTTGGCATAGGGTGTCCAGCACTGTAGCTTGCTGGTCGTTGAGTGAAGCTGGGTGCTGGTGTTGAGATGGAGATCTCTGGAAGATTTTCGCCGTTTGATATTATGTGGAGCTGGGAGGTCTCTTGTGGACCAGTGTCCTGAAGTTGGCTCTCCCACCTCAGAGGCACAGCACTGACTCCTGGCTCCTCAATTTGGGATGATTCATTGTCTATTCATGTATTCCACAGATGCAGGGTACATCAAGTTGATTGTGGAGCTTTAATCCACTGCTTCTGAGGCTGCTGGGAGAGGTTTCCCTTTCTCTTCTTCGTACTCATAGCTCCTGGGTCTCAGCTTTGGATTTGGCCCCGCCTCTGCGAGTAGGTCGCCGGAGGGCGTCTGTTCTTCGCTCAGACAGGACAGGGTTAAAGGAGCAGCCTCTGCGGGGACTCTGGCTCACTCAGGCCGGGCGGGAGGGAGGGGCACGGAGTGCGGGGCGAGCCTGCAGCGGCAGAGGCCGGCGTGACGTTGCACCAGCCCGAGGCGCGCCGTGCGTTCTCCCAGGGAAGCCGCCCCTGGATCCCGGGACCCCGGCAGTGGTGGGCTGCACAGGCTCCCGGAAGGGCGGTGTGGACAGTGACCTGCGCTCGCACACAGGCTTCTTGGCGGCGGCAGCAGCAGCCCCAGCGTCCCACGCCCGTCTCTGGGCTCCGCGCTTTCAGCCGCGACTTGCGCCCGTCTATGGAGCTCCTTTAAGCAGCGCTCTTAATCCCCTCTCCTCGCGCACCAGGAAACCAAGAGGGAAGAAAAAGTCTCCTGCCTCTTCGGCAGCTCCAGAGTTTTCCCGGACTCCTCCCGGCTAGCTGTGGCACATTAGCCCCCTTCAGGCTGAGTTCTGGCCGCCAGCCCCAGTCCTCTCCCTGCGCTCTGACCGAAGCCCGAGCCTCAGCTTCCAGCGCCGCCCGCCCCGGCAGGCGAGCAGACAAGCCTCTCGGGCTGGTGAGTGCCGGTCGGCACCGATCCTCTGTGCGGGAATCTCTCCGCTTTGCCCTACCCAGGTACGTGGGGAGTTTCTTGCCTTTTGGGAGGTCTGGGGTCTTCTGCCAGCGTTCAGTAGGTGTTCTGTAGGAGTTGTTCCACGTGTAGCTGTACTTCTGGTGTATCCGTGGGGAGGAAGGTGATCTCCGCGTCTTACTCTTCCGCCATCTTCCCCGGAAGTCCTCTGGAGTCATATTAAAGAGAGGATATCCTGAAAAGCTGAAAATGTAATGAGTAGGTAGTTGGGAAAGTTGAGTTGGTGACAGAGGAGTTGCCAGATTTTTATCTTCTGACCTAATATTAATAAGCCTTCATATCCCCACTTCTTCAAGCTTTGACCTTTTTTCTTAGAAACAAACACATTTCTTATTTCCTCCACAAAACAAGTCATGGAAGCAACCTAAATGCCCATCGACAGACGAATGGATAAAGAAGATGTGGCACATATATACAATGGAATATTACTCAGCCATAAAAAGGAACGAAATTGGGTCATGTGTAGAGACATGGATTGACCTAGACTGTCATACAGAGTGAAGTAAGTCAGAAAGAGAAAAACAAATATCATATATTAACACATGTATGTGGAATCCAGAAAAATGGTACAGATGAACCAGTTTGCAGGGCAGAAAGAGAGACACAGATGTAGAGAACAAACGTATGGACACCAAGGGGGGAAAGTGGCGGGGGGGGGGTGGTGGTGTGATGAATTGGGAGATTGGACTTGGCATATATACATTAATATGTATAAAATGGATAACTAATAATGTCCTGTATAAAAAAAATAAAATTAAAAAATTTTAAAAAGCGCAAAAATTATTTATCAAAGCAAAGTAGACCATTATATCAAGGACTCTGCTTGCAGAGTCTGCAGCTGTCTCTTGATACCTGTTCCTCCCTTTTGGCCTGGCACAAGGATCTGCCCCCATCCGAAGACTGTACTTCCCAGCTTTCCTTCCAGCTATGGAACTCGTCTTAGCTGAGCTCTTGCTGGTGGATATTAGAGGAAAGTGGTGAGTGCAACATACAGGAGACGTCCTTAAAGGAAAGGGACTGCGTGCTTTTCTTCCTGTTGGCAGAGTGTAGATGTGTAGCTTAACTCCATCAGCCTTTTGGGCCGTGCAGTCACCTTGGGAATGGAAGCCACCTGCAGTGGAGAAGCAAGATAGGAGAAACCTGGGTTCCTGAGTGTGAAGGCCTTTTCCAGCCCTGGAGTAACCAACCTGTATATTTTTTGAAAGAGATAAACTAATTTAAGCTATAGTTATTTTGGATGATTCTGTTACAGCAGAACATAATTCTGATTAATACAGCAACTGTGAGCTGTGGGGAATATTTTGCTGATTTACTTCAACTAGGCAGACCATGCGTCTGTCTCTGAGGACTTAGCACGTGTGTTTCCTGAGCCCAGAACTTCCCCTGGGAGCTCAGCTGATAGTGTGACGTGAACTGGAGGCCAGAGGGCCAGAGCCCTGAGGAGAAGTGTGTGGCTCAGATTACAGCAAGGCCTTTGGTCAGGGAGGAACATAGCATAGGGGAGAGAGCGTAGGCCTGGGGTCAGAAAAACTTGAGTTAAAACACTGAATCAATCAGTTACAATTTGTGTGATTTGAACTTCAGTTTCTGTGGTTGTAAGGATTAATCAGATATCATACTGAGAAAAGATCAATAACTGATACATGATAGGCACTAAAAATGTAACTATTATTATTAAAATACATGAAGTATTAACAGGACTTTACGTATTCAAGGTTTGTGAAACTTTTGCCTTTATGATTAATAGCAAGGCATTGATTCATGCTGTCTAAATGAACCCTCATAGGTAGAAATATAAAAGCTATAAACAAAATCTCCTAGTGTAAAAATTTCTTTTGATACATGATATTTTTGCTCAATACTAAGTGTAAAGGGATGGCTTCTCCCTTATATAATAACAAAAACCAATATCATTGAATAAGACTTTGAATAACTGCATTGGATCTGGATTCCTAATCTCAGAAAACAGAATCATAGAGGCTCATTTTAACAGAAAGGAACTTGTTACAACAGTAGCTTCTGGAATTTCTAGGAAGACCAGAGAACTGAGAATGGAAGGTATCCAGCCAGGAGCAGCATAGCCTGGAGAAGCTCTAACCAGGTGATGGGTCTTGCAGAGACCCCACTGGAGCCCCTGCCCACTGCTTGGCACCTGTGAGCTGAGGAGGGACACTGGAACCTCAGCCACAGCTGCCACAGAAGAACAGAGCCTCGGCAGCCACACTGGTCCATCTCCTGTGTCACCACCACCCGCATGGCCCCTTAGGCCCTTAGAGTCTATGTGATGCTTGGTAGAGACTAGATCACACGCAGCACACTAGGTGCAAAGGAGGGGAAATGTAGCGTTGAAGCTTTTCAGACCGTAGGACTGGAAGGTGTAATCTGCGCTCCCCCAGAAGGCAGGGCCTAAGATGAGGGCTCGGATGTGGGAAGTTTGTTTTGGGAAGGGATCCTAGGGAATAGAAGTGGGGGATTTGGAAGAGCCTTAGATCAGAGATGATGGCATAAGTTTATTAAAGTGACAAGTTCAGCGCTTCTCACACCATCAGTAAAAATAAAGGCTCACGAGCTGTATACAGTTCAGTATGGAAATAATTTCGCCTGAGTTGTGCGGATTCACTGTAAAAGTCACACCTACCACACTTTGCAGGTCGAACTACTGCAGTTAGGGGACAATTGCAGTAGTATTATGAGAGACTATAGGACCCGAGATAGGACAGGGACCGTGAGAAACAAGGGAATGGGGCACCTGGTATCTAACCGATGGGCCTTGATGGCTTATGGAGAAGGGGAGGACGTTTGAGATTGGTAGCCTTGGTGCTTGGGAGATTTGTAATGTCTTCCACCGAGATCAAGGATACTGGAGAAGAGACAGATATGGGCTGGGAATGGAGATGGTGATGGTTCATTTTGCATATGCTCAGCTGGGGGTGTGACAGTGTACGTGGTATGTGGGTCTGGAGCAGGAGAGAGGGCGTGGCTGGGGTTATGGATTTAAGAATCTTAAGTGTTTAGGGGAAGGTAAAGGAAAAGGAACTGGCGGAGGAGACGGAGAAGCTCCGCACACTCCTGCCAGGCTGGATGCGTTTGTTATTTTCTCCTGTGTTCCTCGCAAGGTCTTGGGCACGCGACCTTCTTCCTCTCCTCCCGGGTGCTGGCATGGCCAGTTCCGACTCCCCTGAGGTTCTCTCCCCCTGAGGGATGTGGTTCCCCCCCGGCTCCTTCTAATTCCTCTTCAGATGCCTGAAGACAACCTACCAGCTCCTCTTATTTACTTGTCTATTTATTTTTGAAATAAATTTTACTCCTAATCACCACCGCTTAATATAACGGGAATAATAAAATTCACAAACCCATGAGATTTAGAGAATCTTAAAAAATTCCTGTGGTTTTGATTCCCAGTCTGTGTTCCTAACTCTCTTGCTGGGACAGTAACTGTAATTCCCTTTGATCTCTGCCCTCTGCTTTCATTCCTGAAGATGAGAATATTAACCCTTCTCTCTCTTTCTGAGTCACTCTTCTCTGGGGAAGGACTCCATCATGACTGGCTTTCTGGCACAGGCTCAAGGATGCAATCTGCACAAAAGGGTACGTCTCTTATTTCCACCTGGACAATTTCAGGTTCAGAACCCTCCAGACCCAGTGCCATCTGTATTCTCTTGGCTTCTGTTGGAATAGGACTCTCTGAGTGGTGTCGCTCAAGACAGAAATCAAGGGGCCTTCAAGAAAGAGGTAGTTGTCAGAGGTGTCAGGTGCTATGTGGAGGTTGATGAAGGTGAGGACTGGGAAGAGGCTGTTAAAAACTGGCAGCCGTGGGCTTCCCTGGTGGTGCAGTGGTTGAGAGTCCGCCTGCCGATGCAGGGGACACGGGTTCGTGCCCCGGTCCGGGAGGATCCCACGTGCCGCAGAGCGGCTGGGCCCGTGAGCCATGGCCTCTGAGCCTGCGCGTCCGGAGCCTGTGCTCCGCAACGGGAGAGGTCACAACAGTGAGAGGCCCGTGTACCGCAAAAACAACAACAACAACAAAAAAACTGGCAGCCATGTGGTGACTGGTGATTTCCGTAGAGTGTTGGGTTTCGACATCTCATCCAGCAAGTACATTTAGGCAAGTTCATACTTGTTAGAATAACCTAAACCATTGAAAAGTAGTCTGTGCTCAAGATCCTATTGATGGTGAACCTCTAGTAAGAAAATATCTCAATTTCCATGAGCAATGAAGCATTCTGTGTGTGTGTGTGTGTGTGTGTGTGTGTGTGTGTGTGTGTGTGTAAGAGTAAGGACAGATCTAAACTAGGTCACCATTCTGTAATCACAAGGGGCAAAAGGGAATCCATGGGATCTCAGAGGAAATATTTAGATAATGTCTAAAGCACAGAAGCGTGTGCACTGAAATGTTGATATTGCTTGTGCTGGCATATTTGGAAGCAAAGTGCTTTTCTTCCTTAGACAGTTCTGTTATATGTGATAAAGTCTCTCTTTACCATTGTAAGTTTCAGTTTTTATAAGGATAGCACCACTGTGCAAATTGCCTGCTGAAAGAATCACAATATATACCAATTTCACCTAAATCTACCTCCCAAATCTCTGACAAATGGGCATTGGCATTTTACGTACCTCACTGGGTGAACATTGTATGCTTTTTTTTAAAATTCTGATTTGTTCAAATGTTATTAAAGTGTTCAAAAGAAAGAGCTAAAGTCCCTTTAATAAATAGTTTGAGAGCAGTTGGATACGTACTGGACAGGTTACGGAGAAATTTTAAGCCATTCACTGGAGAATAATCTTAATAAGAAAGGCAAGAAGATGTACTGGGAGATGAGGAGGAGCTGGATGTAGGGACAGAGAATTAGAATCCCCAGGGACACTCATATCGTGTGCCCGCTCTAGTGTCTTCGGAAACTCTCTCTTTCTGTCTTTCTGTTGATGGCGTTCTCTCCACTATTCCAGGTGAAATCATTCTAAACACTAACCTCCCTTCCTTCCTGCCTCCTGTCCTCCATTTAGACTCTTCCCTGTGGAGAAATAAGAAACCAAGAGGAAGCAAATGGCCAGGACTAGAAGCTTGGAGAAGGCCAGTAAAACCTGAAGAAATTAAACATGATGCCTTAAAGGAGAAGTTAGAGTAGGAAGTACTTAGGGTAAAGCGAGAAGCATTAAGAGACAATTATTACCTTCTCTCCATAAGTTGTAAATGACTGCGGGATTTCACACTACTCTGAAGCCCTAATCCGCAGAGCAAGCTGAGCCCGACAGAAGAGGCAGAGAGTATGTATAGACCTGAGTATTTGATACCCAAAATATAAGTTCATAAATAGTCCTCAGAAGAAAAAGTCGTAAGATTAGTAATTGACTTTGATTTCTCTTTCTCCTCCCTCCTTCCTTGTCTCCCTCCCTTTCTCCTTCCCTCTCTCCCTCCCTCCCTCCCTCCCTTCCTTCCTTCCTTCCTTTCTTCCGTCTTTCCCTTCTTTTAGCAGGTATTTATTGCACACTTACTAGATGCCAGGCCTTCTTCTAGGCACTGAAAGCATCAAGATGTTATGTTTGAGGCCCCACAAGTACTCCACAGCCTGATAATACCAGCATAGAGAGAAGTACAGACTGCTATAGTGACTCAGAGGAGGATCATCTTAATTCAGAAATGAATTGGTGTAGGCCATGACTCAAGATGGGATCTGGGTTATGAGTAGTTGCAGGGGTGATGAAGAGTAGGTGATATGGTGATATTTAGGAGGTAGAAGTGGATAAGGGGGATAAGGGATAGGAAAGAGGCTGGGACAGAGAACCAGGGACAGGTTCCTGGCTTGTACCTCTGGGTAGGTGGTGAATACAATAGGAAGAATAGTTTTGGGAGAAAAAAATACTTAATTTAGTATTAGGCATATTGAGTTCAAGGTATAATAAGATGTTTTAGTGCCTGTTAAATATTTTATATTCTGGTTTGAATACAGTCTAGTACAGGTGAATGTCAGGTCGAAATACATGTCTCTGGACACACATTATAAAATTTATTAATCATGAAAAAAAATAATAATGTGGTGGCAGAATAAGTCTCTCTGTCCTGTTCCCCCTCTTTGTCCCTTCAACCCTCATCCCAGGTGCAGAGAGGATCTTACAGCATGAAAAAACATCAAACTGCTGTGAGAGGCAGTCATTTTTAACTAGAGATACGTTTGTGGGACCCCTTGGAAGACTCTGAAAACCCAGTCTTGCTCCTGTGGAGGGTTGTAGGGAGGTGCCCACTTAGGAGAGAGGCAGTAGCAATCCAGCCTGCGTGGTGTGATGCTAGCAGAGTGGAGCTGGGGCTCCAACAGAGGGGTAGAAAAGGGAAGAGGACTGGAGATGGGGCAAAGAAATGTATCGTGTGTGTCCAAAGAAGAACATCCAAGGTGGACTGTGTGCCAACTGGAAGGCAATCTGGAGAGAAAAGAGTTGCTTTGCATCATCTTCTGGCCTCAGTGATCAATGAGTAGATGGCGTCATTTCTGGTATTGAGTTATGTCTTTTTAGCTAACCAGATGTTTTGGAGCTTAAGGCAAGGTAATAATAATAGATAACATTAACCGAGCCATTTATTAGTGCATTGCATAATAACAATTATGCTAATTGTTTTATATGCATTGTAATATTTTATCCTCACAATAACTTTATGGCAAAGGTGTTGTTACTCCATTTCCAAGCTGAGGAAGCTGAGGCTTAGAGAGTAGCTTGGTGGAGGGAAAACGACCAGTGAGTGATGGGGCTAGGAATTCAAACTCAAGAGTCCACATCTTCAACCACTGTGCTCTACTGAAGGTCCTCAGGATAAATGTTGTCTGAGGAGGTCCAGGGAGAGGAGGTGGAGGGACAAGAGCAGAAGTTTGAGCAAAGGGGCTTGGGAAATGGTGGTCCTTAAAAGGTGAGTGGGAAAAGAACCCCAGAGGAGACTGAGGAGGAAAAGAAAAGTCATAGAAAGAAAAGAAGGAAAAGAAGGAATAGAAAAGTCCATAGAAGGCCATAGAAGGAAAAGAAAAGTCAGAAAGGAGAGTTGTCATGGCAGCCAAGGGAATGGAATTTTGGTGAAGGAGGGAAAAGTTGGCATCCAGTACTGCAGAGAGGTCAAGCAAGACAAACACAGAAACATGTCCATTGAAGTTGACAATCTGCTGGCCATTGGCATTGGTGATCTTAGCCAAAGCCAGATTGAGGCAGATTGAAGAGAGAATGGAAAGAGAGCAGGTAGAACCAGAAAGAGCAGATGACCCCATGTGGAGTTTGGGTCTGAAGGGGAGGAAGGAAAGAAGAGTGGAGCGAAGTGTCAGGTGAGAGTCTTCATTGTTTTTTTAGGATGAAGATGAAGAGACTTGTGACTGTTTACATGCTGACTGAGTAAAGAAGAGATTGATGGTACAGGATAGAGGGAATGTGATGGGGGGGTAGGAGAGAGAGAGTGAGAGGGAGGGGGGAGGGGAGAGAGGCTCTAGAGTACAGAGCACAAGTCCCAGAGCACAGAAGCACTAACTGGCTAAAGGCAGGATCCCTCCATCGCTAAGACAGAAGAGTGGAGGTAAGGTTGCAGATGGCCAAGGAGGAATGTGAGGCTTCATATCTGGTGTTTTCTAGTTGCGCTATATAGAAGGAGGCAAGGCCATCTGTTGAAAGTGAGGGTATAGGAGGTGGGGTTAGAGTGGATTGAAGACAAGGTGAAAGTTTGTTAGCTAAGGATGGAGATCATGGATTTTAGTAGCAGCTCAGATGTGGGACTCATCTCCTGTCATTGGAGAGTTAGGTTGTTCCAAATTTTCACTATCATACACAGAACAGAGAAGGAATGATTCACTAAAAATGCACTTGAATTTTTTTAAGGTTAAAAAAAAGACCCTTCAATAATTCTCAAGAGAGAGATCCATGGAGGGTAGCTTCAAAGTCAGTAATATTTGAAAAAAAATATTGATAACTTGTGTCAATATTTTCCAATCAGATTTTTATATCAACTAAATTCTTTCACATTGCTTAATTTGCTTTTAGTCAAAGTACTTCTGGTTAAGTTGCTTTCTACCAAATAAACTTTTGGTTAAGTCACTTGCGGTTGGGTTTTATATATAGAACAGATGCAAAGTCTGGACAAAGTAAACAAGAGAGCTTAGTGGCCGATCATATATCTCTCCCTTAGATTTCATTTTTCAAGCCATAGCATTTATCTTATGGTGTGAGATAGAAGACTTTTGATAGTTGGAAAACTTTAGGTAGCTCTTTAGGTAGCTGTTTCTTAGTTAGAAGCAGAAGTGCCAGTTTATCCATCTAGATAGCTCAGAGAGAGACACCAGCATCACACAACTATTGACTGTTCAGTGGGTCTGATTTCTAGAAATCTCTCAGAATTCCCAAACTCAGTGTGAGAAATGCTATTGTAAATGAGTTATCTACATTATAAAACTTGAACAGTAAATAATTCAGCCAGTAAATAAGCGGGAACAAAAACATATTCACAGGTGATATTAAAATACAAAATTTTAATAAACACTGTGGACTTCTAAAAGAGCAGTTGTTTAAGTAGGAGTCTGCATTTTAAAAAATTCTAAAAAAATTAAAAAAAAAGAAAAGTGGCTAAGTTAGTCCAGTAACAAGCATATAAAATTTTCTGTTCTTTGAAAATTTGTTATTTGAGCCCAGTGAGCTTAGAATTGATTTCCTTTCACCCCTCCTACTCCAAAATGGCAGAAAAATCATAAGAAACAGAAACAAAATACAAATTCATAATCCATGAATAAAGGGGCAAAAAAGAGTTAAGTCCTAGTTCACACTGCAACCCAGGATGGCACATAAAGTTCAAAGTTAAGTCCAGGATCTCGCAGACAGTGGACCTTGAGGATATCTCTCTCCTCTCCCACCAAGAAGCAACACTTGGCTCCTGTTGTCAGCTTCCACCCCAGTTTAGTTGGAGGGTCCCTCCCTTCAGTCAGCTGGTCCTTGATTTCACTAAATCCAAACAAGTTAAAAAAAAATCTTTCTCTGCTTGTCCTCTGCCTCTTATCCAGGTACTTGAATTGCCTGTGGATCTGTTTTTCTCTAAATTCAGAGTCATTTGTCCTTTGCTGGAGAGATCCAGAAGCCACCCTATTTACCTACTCACAACTTTGCCCATGCAGGGAGGACATCCAGGATTACCCAAATATGCAGCATGCTGGGATGGGCTCTACGGGAACCAAGGCTGCAGGTGTAGGGACTCCAGAATGATGGGAACCCACAGAGGCTCCTTGGAATCCAGGGAGAGTTGGCTTTCTGTTCTTTCCACAACCCTGGAGTCTTTCTGTTTCTCACATTCATATCCTTCAAAAAGCGTCCTTTAGCACTTGAAATGGAAGCAGGACATGCACTTTCCACCATTGCTTAAGATTTGTGTAAAGATTTTATGATGGAAATTTCTTATCCATGCCTATACATTCTTTTATTTAAAGGACCTGTTCTAAACATTCAGAAATTGTTTTATTTCCAAATCAAAGAATGTGTGACAACTATAGCCTTTATGCTCATATTTAATACCTGCAGAGTCCAGATACATTTCTTTAACAACAGTTTTTATTTAAACTTCTTATTACTCTGACTTGATTAGCTCCTACTTTGCTTCTTGGCAACTTCTGCCCCTAAGTCCTATCCAGAAACTTCCATTTGAAGGCCACACTTTTTTGGGGGGTAAATTTTCAATAATGTTGCATTTACTATAGTTCATTATTATAGACTTTCCCTCTAATATTTGCTGTTCTTTGAGCATCTGTGCCAGTAAAGTATGAGTTGTACTGTTAATAAGAATGACACAAGATTAAATGTAGTGGACTCTACTGATCACAGGACTCTAATGATAGAGCTAACTCTTCCTCAACAAGTGGGCCTCAGCTCAACCTTGTACATCATGACTGCAAGGAAGCATTTGAATTATGTATCCCCCTGGCAAGGGTGAAAAGTCAGAATGAGATTGATATTGGATTGTCTACCTTAATTTTTTTCTCCGTCGAGTGTGAATTGGCCATCAATCTCAAGTGATGATCTTTCTTGTAAAAAATTCTGCAAAGTAATTCGAGAGTCTTCATGGTGGTTCTTTATTATTTAATCAATACTTGACAAATAGTTATAGGACAAACCCAATATTCAACAAGTACCAAAAGTTGTTATATGCCAGGAATGAAACTAGTCTTTGAGACAGAGACAAACAAGATAAGCTTCTTGCCCATGAGGAGGTAATAGTTTGCTGGAGAAGACAAATATGTTTCAAGTGCCATAGTAGTGCTAACTCTGTCTGAGGAGTCCCCCAGGCCTTCACAGTGGGGATGGTATTTTAGTAGATTAGGCATAGAAGAATGACGAGGACTTTTTTGGGCAATGTGGAAAATTGTGTTCGAATATTGGTAAGATCTGTTCATTTAATAATAAGCAACCTAGTAATATTCCGAGTTAATTGCTTAAAGTGTTAAGTATTAAATTGGTAGAGCCAGATTATGGGGTACATGGACACATTAGGCTATCTTTCCAGTCTATAATAAATCCCTGCTCTCTGGTTACTGATCTGCCCTTTTCCCAACCACATGGGTCCTGGTGGCAGCTATATTTTGCCCTGGAGCTCTGGATCCTGTTGATTAGACCAGAGCAGGCACGTGATCAAGCTGGGGAGATTGGTGAGTTTCCCTGGCTCTGGCCATATAGATTGGTTTAGGAATGGACATCAAAGCAGGATTCAGAGAGTGATTTCTAAATCGGTTTGAATCCCTGGTTCCAGCTCATCCCTGGGGCCCAGCTGCATTCCTGGCATGGGATTCATTCCTGCTGTGTGTTCCCTTAGCCCCTTGTAGTAGAGTTGCTCCTTTTGGCCAAAGTCGTCTCAGTGGATTTCCGTTGCTTGCAACCAAAGGGGCCCTAATTCATGAGGAAATAGGCAGCTCTGCAGAACACTGAAAACATTTTCCATGATGTAATCTTCAGGGGTGGAGAGTTTCTAGGCACTTTCCACGAGGAACATGTGTTTTAGAAACTATTCTTGTTAGAATTTCCTGAGGATCTGAAGGTCTAGGCCTGTCTCATGGTGTACTAGCTGTGCAGTCTTAGGACAATTCCCCTTCTCTCACTGAACTGCTTTCTCACATATAAAGGGAGGAATTGAGCAAGATTCATGGTTTGCAAACTTTTCATCCATATTAGATCAACAGCCCAATATATAAAACAGGAATGAGTGGAACTGCTCTGGCCAGTGTGGAGGGAGGCCTCCATCTACCTAGTTAGGGTTCAGGAGTGCAGCAGAAATGCAGTTTCTCTGAATGAATTGTAGTGTTTGAAGATTAAAGACAGGGAAGTCATCTGTGTTGGGTGGAATATAAATATAGGAGCTAAGAATGTAAGCACACCTCCGAGATAATGACAGAAGGAGACTGGCCTAAAAATAAGTGTTTGGAGCTGAAGTATCAGTGGGGAGGCTGAGATACTGCCCAGAGCAAGACTATCTGTTTTCCTTCATCCTGGGGCTCCATTTCTTTGATCCCGAGCACTTATTGTGCAACTCCTAATAAAGCAGAATCACATGCTTCACAGGACGGAAGCCAATTCTGTCTTGTGTACCAGTTCCTTCACGCTTCAATACCCCCGTTCACCCCAAAGTTCCATGAGGACATTCTGGTCATCAACAGCTTGTTTAAGGATCCAGGAATCTCTGGACATTCTTCCCCTTCCTCTCAGGAGAACCAAGCAGCTGCTGTTGGTTCCTCCTCTTCCTCTTCCTACCAGTGCTCTAGGTCTAAGCGATGGCATGAGAAGGGAGAAGTAGTAATGCTGCCTAGAGAGTCACCAGGGTCTTTTTCCTGTGGTTGTGTCCCTCGTGAACCTCATATGAAAATGGAGCCGCTGGGCGGGTTGCAAAGTTATTCCAACCTAACTGTGGCAGAGATGGCCAACTGCCCACTATATTATGTTACTGCTAAGTGGATGTCCAGCCCAGGACTACACTTCCTGGTGCTACATTTCCCAGGACTACATTTCCCAGCAGCCCTTGCTTCTTGACATGGGCCTGTAACTTACCCCTTACCAATGAACTGGGAGTGAAAGTGATTTGTGTCACTTATGGATCATGTTTGTCACTAGCCTGTTTGCCCTCAGATCCACTTCCTTGCCCTTTCCCTACTCTGCTCATTCTGTACAGGACTGGTTCCTACAAACTACAGTTGCCCAGGCTTCCTTCCTTGGCTCTGGCTAGGTTTAGCCAGCCCGGGCACTGGCAGGAGACCGGAGGGAAAGAGAAAGGGAGAAGACAGGGTATTTCAGCCCTGATCTTTTTGCTTCAGGTGACATCACTGTAGTCTCAGCTCTTAACTAACAGCCCCTCTTCCATGTCTTAGTTGCCCAGCAGCTTTCTCTGTCATTCAGAGGGGTAAGTGGTGAGTGAGATGGATCCTCCAGTCCTAGGAGTGGAAGTGACTTCTTGCTGATGCTAATCCCTGGATTTTCTCATGTCCCCTGTCTGGCTTTTGAGCTCTTGTCATTGCCCATGTTAAATGGTCTCTATTGGATTGCCTGGCCTGGGTCCTGTTTTTCTGATTACCTGGCCTGGACTTTGTTCTCCTGAAAAGTCCCTAACTAATGCACAGGCCAAGGTGGTAAAGAAGCAGGTGTGCTTTCTCTCCTCTTCCTTCCCCTGTCTCTTGGCTGCAGCCCTAGGGGGATAATGGAACCACAAGATGGGAGGAGCCTGGGCTCCTGTGCAGGAGAGCCACCTGCAGGCCAGAAACTCCCACATCAAATTGTTAGGTGAGTGAAAAATAAAGTTCTATGTTGCCAAGCCATTGAAATATTGAGGTTTATTTATTCTAGCAGGTAGCCTTATCTTAATATACTAACAAAAATGGGAATGGAGATCCCAAATGCCTTTCTTCTCAGCCTCCTAATTGTCCCCTTAGGTGGCCTCTGGGCAAGAGTTTGGAATTAATCACAGTGGGTAGTGTCTCCTGTCCCTTCCAAGCTCTATGATGCTGGGACCAGTTCACTTTAAGAAGGTCCTAAATAGGTGAGGGAGAAATTATAAAAATTGGGATGACTAAACTGTAATACTTAAAAAAAATTTTTTTATTGAGGTATGTTGTGTTAGCTTTAGGTGTATGGCAAAGTGAATCAGTTATACACATACATATATCCACTCTTTTTTAGATTCTTTTCCCATATAGGTCATTACAGAGTATTGAGTAGAGGTCCCTGTGCTATACAATAGGTCCTTATTAGTTATCTATTTTATATATAGCAGTGTGTAATACTTTTGACTTTAAAGCAGTTTTACTTCTGAAATCATTAATTAATTTGCTCATGAACTTACTCATCAATTTCTTGAGGCATTTACCAGTGCCTGCTATTTGTAAAAACCTCTGCTAGGTGATATTATCCATTCTAGCTTTTAGTAAGGCAGGCTTAGAGAAAGGGCTTCACAGTACCTGGGCTCTGGGGTGAGAGAGAATTCAAATTTAAAAAATGTAAATAGAAACTGCGGACCTCCCAGGTTCTGACCCTCTGAGATTTTGATGCCACCTTGGTCAAGTTCATCATTCTGGGGCTTAGTAAAGTTCAAGAAAACTGATAGATGTTTTTCTAGGTAGTGTCGTGTGTGGTTTAGAGCAGCTAGCATCATGTAACAGTTTCAGCTTTTTGGTTGGAAGTCTGGGGATTTGGCTGTGCCTTATTTTGGGGGGAGGAGCAAGGAGGTATGGCTGGTGTGATGGACCAACTTAGCTGTTTTACTTCTGACCTCTTTCCTGGCCTACTTATGTCAACATATTGTCAACGATCATGTGCTAGAGAGAGAGGCTCGTTCAGGGCCTGACTCAGGAGACTTTCCTGGTGACCCGTGTGCTGGGGCACGTGTTTGGCATGGGCTCCTTGTTGCTCTGGGTCAGCTGACTATGCCTCAGGCAGGATCGTAGAGCATCACAGGGGACATCAGATCTGGCAGGGCCTTGAGAATGGTCTATGGATAATGTCCAGAGGTGGGGGGAGACAGCTAAGAGCCTGTGAAGGGCTCTCTGGAACTCACCGAAGGGGAATGTGGGCCTCGTGGTGCTGTAATGTTTTGGGAAAGCTCAGTCAAATGTCAGTTGTCCAGAAACCTCAGGGCTGAGTTTTTCTGGATAATTTTTTCTTTGTGAATGGCTAAGGGTTTATCTTTTAAACCCCCAAGCATTGTATTTAACCATGTGAAGTGAGAATTTCTCTAAAAGCTATGGCATACCCAGCGCCCCTCTCATGGCCCCTCCCTTCCTCTTGGTTCCAACTTGATAGCCCTGGAAGGGCTCCACGGAACACAAAGAGATCCAGTAGAAGAGATTGTTCCTAAGCCTCAATTGTTCCTAAGCCTCAAATGTTCTGTTATGATTATAATCCAAAATTATAAATATCTCTAGAAGGGTTACACTGTAAGCTCTTACCAGCCCTTTCCATTACGAAAACAGGGGAAAAGAGAGGGGCTCCTTTCCAGGACCCCCTGGATGAAGGCTTGTAACAGGAGCCTTGGGGGCAACAGTGAGGATCCAAAGGAGAGCAAAGAAAAAACAAAAACAAAACAAAACAAAACAAAGGAGAGCGAAGAAGTACTTCAAGATTTAGCATCCTCTCCTAACCCTTTCCTTGCCAGAAGGGATGGATGAAATCCACCAGACATACCCCACCTTTCTTATCTCTGCTTGGAAACTGATGTCTCTGGTTTTTTTGTCTTTATAGCTTTCTCTACATGGACATATTCCATAGAATTCACCCATTTACAGTGTATGATTCAATAGCTTTTAGTATATTTACAGAGCTGAACAATCATCATGACAATTTTAGAAAGTGTTTGTTATCCTCACAAGTACTCCTATAGCCCTGAGCTACCATCCCCCAATCCTGCCACCCCTTACCCATCCCCGCCGTTGGCAACCACGAATCTAATTTCTGTCTCTACAGATTTATCTATTCTGGACACTTCATATAAATGGAATCATACAACATGTGATCCTTTGTGACTGGCTTCTTTCACTTAATGTTTTGCACAATGTTTTCAAGTTTCATCCACGTTGTAGCATGTATGAAACCTTCATTCCTTTTAATGGCCAAATAATATACCAATATATAGAGATATCCCATTTTATTTATTCATTCACCAGTGGACATTTGGGTTGTTTCTGCTTCTTGGCTGTTGTGAATAATGCTGCTATAAGCATTCATATACAAATTTTCATGCAGACATCTATATTTTCATTTCTCTTGGGTATGTACTCTACCTAGGAGTGGAATTGCTAGATCATATGGTAACTCTATGTTTAACTGTTGGTCCAGGGCTACTTATAAGTCCTATTTGTTGGAGATGCTCCTTCATGCTTCAATACTCTTTGATTCCATTTTACTCTTAGAAACTTGGATTAAAAAGATATGTGTGTGCAGGGAACTATATTTAGTATCCTGTAAAAAAAACCATAATGGAAAAGAATATAAAAAAGAATATGTATATATTTGTATAACTGAATCACTTTGCTGTACAGCAGAAACTAACACAACATTACAAATCAACTATACTTCAGAAAAAAAAATGTGTGTGTATTGATTTTTATTGATGAACTTTTTGTTCAATTCTATCAGTGTTCGCATATTTGTTTTTGCCTGGGTAGGTAGAGTCCATCCTGTTTTTGTCTGTTGTTATCAAGCAGTCCTATTTATGCTTCCTTGCTTCCATTTTGTTCACTGGATGTTAACTTCTCTCTTTGTGACAATGGTTTGTTTTCATCATACGAATTACAGAAATAACAAGAGTGAAAACTCAATTCCTGTTGTACGAAAGACTGGGGGCTGGAAGTGAGGTGAGCAAGGGGGCAGGGAGAGGCGTGTGGGAAGGAGTCTAATTCCTGGAACGCAGGGGTTGCTCCAGGGCTTGGTGCCATCAGGCCCTCGGGCCCTGGGCTGCCTCCCTGTGCTCCCCGGGCCTCGGTGCCCTACGTGCTGCCCGGCACTTGCAAGAAACACCTGCGCACAACGGTTGCCAAGGGCCAAGGAGCTGTTTGAGCGTCCATATCCTGTTTGGGAATAGTTTCAAATGAAATCAATGACTCTTCCCTGCATTAGAACATTTTTTTTTTTTTTTTTTTAAGGAGAAAGAGAGAAGGAGAGCAGTGAGGAGTCTTGTTCAGAGAAGCAGTCCGTGTGCAGTCATCACCCTGCTGGCGGCCCTCGGCCCTGCCTGCTGCCTCCCCGGGGCTGCTGCCTGCTGTGTGGGCCCCTTCGGCCTCCTTGCTCCTGGGTTGGCTTCCCTGGCTTTTCTTCATTCACTCAGCAAACATTTGTTGAGAGCCCTTGTGCACCTGCCCTGTGCTAGGCCCGGGCACACAGGCCTGGTTCCTGCCCTCATGGAATTGCAGCCCTTTATTCCCTCCATCTTTTGCTTCCTCCTTTTCCATCTCACTCGCCATATGTTTCTTCCTTCTTTCTCCTTACCCTTCTCTATTTTTACATGGTAAAGGGACACTTGTTAAAAAAAAAAAAAAGGCCTTTCCATGTCCGTGTTTCATTTTCTGGACCCACATGGAGAGAATTGAGAATTGGGAAGGTTCGGCACAGCCCAAGCGCCTACCCTACACCCCCAGTGGCCTTGCCTCTTCCTTGGAGAGGATAAGGGGAGACCCAGGCTAAGTCTATGCACAGAAAGGAGGGGTGGTGGGAGCCATGCACTTCACCCCCGTCTATACTCCTGTCCTGGCTGCGGCAGAGGGTGGGGCTGCCCAGAGAAGTAAATAGGCTCCAGGGAGGGGCGGGTGTATGTGTGTGTAGGGAGGTGGCACAGAGAGGCACTGACTGGGCGTTAGAAACCCCCCAAGCCCAGTTGAGCCACTTGACTCGCATCTGGGTGCAGCTCCCAAGTTTGCTCTTGATAGCGCTTCTGGGCCCCTTGGAATACTTTGTCTAAACTCCATCTGGGCACTTTGGGTCTTGCTTCTGACCTGCTGATCCAAGGATGGGCCCTCCTCACAAACAGTTGTGAGCAATAGGCTTTGCCTCTGCCTGTGACTCATTACTTTTCCTTGGAGAGAAGGCACAGCTGTAATCCTGTCTCTTCTAGGTGAAATGCTGCCAGCTGAGTGGCCCAGGGGCCTGGATCAGAGTGTGGAGGGTTTTTTTTTTTAATTTAATTTTTATTTATTAATTTTTATTTTTTTGGTTGCATTGGTCTTCGTTGCTGCTCACGGACTTTCTCTAGTTGCGTTGAGTGGGGGCTACTCTTTGTTGTGGTGCGTGGGCTTCTCATTGTTGTGGCTTCTCTTGTTGCAGAGCATGGGCTCCAGGCACACAGGCTTCAGTAGTTGTGGCACGCGAGCTCAGTAGTTGTGGCACACGGGCTTAGTTGCTCCGCGGCATGTGGGATCTTCCCGGACCAGGGCTTGAACCCGTGCCCCCTGCATTGTCAGGCGGATTCTTAACCACTGCGCCACCAGGGAAGCCCCTGGAGGGGGATTTTAAGTAGCACTCTTCAAACTCTTGGCAGTGAAAGACCTGTTTGTTTGTTTTTAGTTCCAATCATTTGTGAACTGATTTTTTGGATAAAATACAATAAATATAAAATACTAGAAAAGTGAATGGAAAAAAACAAAGATAATCAAAATACAAGCTCTGTTTTTTAAAAATGAGGTTCGATAGACATCAAATTGCTGTGGAAAATTGTCACGAAAGCGCTCAGTGTTTCTCAGTTTCTGTACTTTTCTCCTTGCAGACCTGCACAAGATGGCGGGCCGGCAGCAGTCTGCAGACCACACTCTCGCCCCCACTGCCCCCCCTCTCCCCAGCCTCCTGCCCACGGGGGTGGCCAGCTCCCGCCCGGGCCTGGATGACAGGAGCGTGGCCAGGCTGAGCGTGGCTCTGGAGTAGGGAACAGGATTCCCAGTCTGAGTTGGATCAGTGTTCTCCCTAAGATTCAGGGTTTCTTAGAAGCAGTTTTAGTAATAAGGAGCTGAATCCACTCAAGTTGGTTTTAGGTACAGAACTCATGGAATCTGCAGAAAGGCCACGGTGGCAGGCCCAGGAAGGGTGGAAGCCAGGGCCGTTCCCAGGACCTCAGCAGCCTAAGTTCATGGACCTTCACTGAGGGCCCCACCATTAACATGGCTCAGCTCCCCGGCCCCCCCTCTGTCTCTGTGCCTCTTGGCATAAATTATCAAGAGAAAGAGATTTTGTGGATTGAGTAGGGCAAATGGTCCACCTCAGTCCCATTAGTGGGGGCCAAAAGATGTGCTCTCATAGCCTGGTCTCCACTCAGTAAGGCTTGTGGAAACCAACTCCCAGAGAGAGAAGTTAATGGTAGGACTGGGACCGAGGGTGGGGCTCTGGTGTGAGCTGCTGCTCGTGGAAGGTCCTGAGTGATGTGCCGGTTCTCAAGCACGAGAGAGGTTTTAATCGTTAAATTGTAGGGAGAAATTCCTGGTCTTGCCCTGTGCAATCAGTTCATCCCCCTGGGTCTCTTAGTGCGCTGAAGTGTTGCTTCCCTGCTCCTGGTCTCACTACTCACTTAGCAAACAGGAATCTCCATGGAAGGCACTGACCTGTGATTTATGTGTCATAAAAGGGCTGGGGTGTCTGATGCCTGTACTTATCTGCTTGAGAAGAAACATTAAATGAGAGCTAATGGACCCTCGGCTTCTAATGTGGCTGCTGCTTACTTAATGCGCGGCGCACAAAGGCTCCATTTCAATCCATCTCCCTGGTCAGGCCAAGCTGATTTCCATCCTGCAGACCTCAGGGAAGCTCAGCCGCAGCCACGAGAAGCCAAACCCAAAGGCCCAGAAGCTGCAGTTTTCTCCTTTCCATATCTTCACCGCTGAAGGTCTCTTGCCAGGAAGATGTTTTATATACAAACCTTCAGAGTTAAAATCCTAATGTGAAGCAAAAATTTAAGCTGATGACACTATTTCAAATGACGGTTTAACAATCCGTAGTTCCAGATGGAAGTTCCAGACAGGAGACCTCCTTGACTGAAAAATTTCTTGTAGAGGCAGGGTTCATTTGAAGCCAGAATGACTACGTATATTCCTTTAAATAGCCAGCTGGGGGTGAGTATCCAGAATTGGTTAGCTCTGGGTCTTTACTAGCAGCAGACCCTAGGTGGCACTACAATGCAACATTAGTGCACCACCATGCCTGTTAGTTTGGAAACAGGGAAGATTTAGTGCTCAGAAAAGTTAGACATGTTAAGGAAAGGAGTACAGAAATCACCACTTAGAAGTTCCTCTAGAAGCCTTGGGACCACAGACCATCCTCTTCTGGAACTAACTGGCTAAATGGCAAGGATGGTGTAGAAAGGGACATGTACCTACTGGTGGTTTGCAGCCTTGATACAAGTGAGAATTACAACCATCTTGTGTGCCTGGAAGATAAGGAGGCCGAGGAAATGAAAAGCCCAAGAAAACAGAATAGGGTGAGAGAAGAGTGGATTTTTCGGGGTTTTTTTTTGGGCCGCGTCGGGTCTTAGTTGTGGCACACGGGGTCTTCCTTGAGGCGCACGGGCTTCTTCATAGTTGTGGCACGCAGGCTCCAGAGGGTGTGGGCTCTGTAGTTTGCGGCACGCGGGTTCTCTCCTTGAGGTGTGCGAGCTCAGTAGTTGTGGCATGTGGGCTTAGTTGCCTTGCAGCATGTGGGATCTTAGTTCCCTGACCAGAGATCGAACCCGCGTCCCCTGCTTTGGAAGGCCGATTCCTTACTACTGGACCACCAGGGAAGTCCCAAGAATGGAATTTTATTTATTTATTTATTTTTCATTTTTCATTTTATTTTATTTATTTATTTTTATACAGCAGGTTCTTATTAGTTATCTATTTTATACATATTAGCGTATATATGTCATTCCCAGAATGGATTTTTAAATTATAATTATTATTTTATTCTGAGAGAGAATTTTGTTTGAAGTACATGAAGCTCCTCTGGATTTATACTCGCTCCCGACCACTGAATTGAATTGTTAGTATAGTTAGTAGTTATAGGATAATGGTTGGAGAGTCTTAGTAAGTAACATCAAAATAAAGGACTCGGGGTGGAGTAGTCACAATTAAAGACCAGTGGTAATCCTTACCAGGGGATGTGGGTGGAGGTGTGAGAGTGCTAATTTCCTCATTTTAGCAGAAAGTTGATTTTTCAAAACGACTCTAACCACTTTATGCAATTTTATAATCTTTTTTTTTTTCTAGTGGGCTCTTTTAAGAATATTACCATTTGTGGCAAAGAACATTTATCTGAAGTTTATTTTCTTCACTTTTTAATCTTTTTTTCATCTGAGTTCAAGTAAAATTAAGTTTAAAAGCTTTATAAAAATTAAAGCTAGTTAATATTTTAATTAGCTCATTTTTCCATCCATCCATTCATCCATCCATTTTTTCTATCCATCCTTGGTTAATCCCTTCACTCTCATAGTTTTAAGTATCACCTATTTGCTCATGATGTTCAAATATTTACCTTCAGCCCTGATGACTTCTGATTTTCAGAACTGTATGTCCAGTAGCCCACTGGACAGCTCCACTTGGATATCCGGTGGGCACTGAAAGCTCCACGTGTTCAAAACCAAACTAATTTCCTTCATCTTCCAAAGGCAAATTTGCCATCCCTTCTATATTTCTGTATTTCCTATCTCAGTTCATGATAGCACCATTAACTTGGTCATCCAAACCAGAAACTTGGAGTTATCCTAGATTGCTTATCTCTCCTTTATCCTTCCCAACTAACCAGTCGATAACATCACTAGCTAAATGTTCAGTTTTCTCTCTCCTCTTCATTCTAGCTACCATTGATCTAGGACATATCCTCACCTGGGACTTTGACAGTAGCTTTTTTTTTTTTTTTTAAATTAATTAATTTATTTTTGGCTGCATTGGGTTTTCGTTGCTGCATGTGGGCTTTCTCCAGTTGTGGTGAGTGGGGGCTACTCTTCGTTGCGCAGGCTTCTCATTGCAGTGGCTTCTCTTGTTGCGGAGCACAGGCTCTAGGTGCACGGGCTTCGGTATTTGTGGCTCGCGGGCTCTAGAGTGCAGGCTCAGTAGTTGTGGCGCACGGGCTTAGTTGCTCTGCGGCATGTGCGATCTTCCTGGACCAGGGCTCGAACCTGTGTCCCCTGCATTGGCAGGCGGATTCTCAACCACTGCGCCACCAGCGAAGCCCGACAGTAGTTTTGTAACTGGTCTCTGGGCTTCCTTGGTTTTCTCCATTTACCTCCCTTGTTTATATTCCTGCCAGAATGATCTTTCTAAATGCAAGTTGATCTTGTTCCTCTCCAGCTAACACCCTTCAGCGTTTCTCCATTTCCCTGGGGATGAATCTCAGGCTACTGAACATATAACCATCCTGTTTCTGGACTAATTCTTTTATCCCCAACCTGCTGTGATATAGGTAACTTCTGGTCCTTCTGCCTGGAATTTGTGTGTGTGTGTGTGTCCTTTATAGCCTGGAAGATGCCTGCTTATTCATTGAAACACAGCTCAAGGGTCATTTCAGGAAGTTTTCCTAGACCTGAGACTAAGTAAGCCCATCTCCTCTGTGCTCCGTGGTCCATTCACATACCACTACTGTAGCACTTAGCATTCAAGAGATGTTTATATATTGGTGTCTCCCATTATCATTTCTGGTTCCTCCATGTTAGGAATTGTGTGTGTGTGCACACGTGCACACACGTGCGAGCTTAATCATAGTGCCTGTTATACACCATGGCACATAGTAGGCACACAAATTCTACTGAAGTGAACTAAACAATCTTGGTACATCTTTCTATCAACTACCAGATACACTCCCTCTCTCCCTTGGGTACAATTGGATAAACACTGCCAAATGCAATAGTGCTGTATTTTTCTGAACTCAGGGCAGACCGCCTTCCTTCTGTGGATACATTCTCTTTCTTCAGATATGTTAATACTATTGATTAAGTTATAGCTTTCTTGTAGAGCAATCACATTCCAGTCATGTCTCTCTAGATGCATCCTGGGTTCCTTAATTGGGTTCTTCATTCCTTCATTTATTAGTTCGCTTATTCTGTTCACGGAAGGCTGTGTGTTTAAGCGGTATATACTAGGTTTTCAGTAACATGGTGCCCTTTGTATTACCTTCATGAAGTAGGGCCATCATTGTGCAGCACAAGGTGTGAGGCCAGGGGATGCTTCATTGGGTGAGGTGTGTATGTAAGGTGGGAGCCGATGGCAGGGGTGGGCGGGAGTCCTATATGCCAAGTCCAACCTCAGGTGAGTCCTTCAGGTTCTTGAGAACCGTCTGGTGTAAGGTTAAGAGCTCTGGTTTTGGAGGGAGGTAGCCCGGTTTCCAATCTCAAGGTAACAGCTTAGTGGGCAAATTCCTTGCTATAAGTCTCTTTAACTGTTAAATGGGGATAATAGTAGGACTAACCTTATAGGGTTGTTTTGATAATTAAAAGAGATAATTTGAAAAGTGCAGTGGAAGATGAGAGGCATGTGACAAATGCTAGTCTACCTCATCATCATTGTCATCATCACTGTCATCATCATCATATTTTAACGAGTGCTCTGAGTCTGGACTCAGCCTGACTGGTCTTCGGGTCCTCCTCACCTCTCTTCCCCTTGGCATGTTTTGGTCAATAGTAATGCGAGCCTGGCAAAGACCCTGTGGACATCCCATCTGCCAGTTTCCTTCTTCTGCTTCCTCTGTTAGGAAATGCTTTGGGTTTTTAGGGACTCTGTTTATACAGGGATTATTTAGCATTTTTATTCTCTGAAGGTGCTGGCATAGCTTCAGTCTGTAATTCTAAGGAAAAGGCGTTTAGCTGTGCCTTTCTTTGTCTGTCGGGAACATTTCTGTAGATAAGCACCCTGCACAGTAAATAAACTGCATTGTTATTACATTGCCTAGCAATTTACCTGTAACAGACGGCTATGCCTGCTATAATGACATGATAGCTAATCCATACCCTGCATGATTTTATCTTCTACTGGAAGAGCTGGCAAGTTTAAAGGGGACACCCTCAAGGATCAGCTGGGGGAAACCAGTTCTGGTTTTTGTGAGTGAGGTTTTGGAAGGGGGTACACCAAGAATCCAGGGTCTGAATTTTGAGCAAGTGCTTAATTTCAGGATCAATTACCTTAAGCTTCCTACAAGTAGCTTCTACCTAAAGCTTCTATTTGATTTAATTAAGGAAGTCTTTCAGTCCTCAAGTCTGTGGTTAATACAGAGGATAATTTTTTTTCTTACTGCATTAGAAGTTTTGGATATATAAATATCCTATCAGCCAACTTGTTTTAAAAGTAAATAACAGTTGCCTTTGGCAATTGGTAAATAATGCTGCTTTCTTTATTATTATTATTTTTATTGAAGTATCGTTGATTTACAATGCTGTGTTATTTACTGGTGTACAGCAAAGTGATTCAGTCATATATATATATATATATATGTCTCCATATATGTACACATACATATATATATTCTTTTTCATATTCTTTTCCATTATGGTTTGTTACAGAATATTTAATATAGTTCCCTGTGCTATACAGTAGGACCTTGTTTATCTATTTTATCTATAATATTAACTGTATGCTTTTTTTTTTTTTTTTTTTTTTTTGCGGTACGCGGGCCTCTCACTGCTGTGGCCTCTCCCGTTGCGGAGCACAGGCTCCGGACGCACAGGCTCAACAGCCATGGCCCACGGGCCCAGCTGCTCCGCGGCATGTGGGATCCTCCCGAACCAGGGCATGAACCCGTGTCCCCCGCATTGGCAGGCGGACTCTCAACCACTGCGCCACCAGGGAAGCCCAACTGTATGCTTTTTGATAGAGCCCTCCAAGTGATGTTGTTAGATTCGAAGACAAGAACTATTTTATAGCACTATTAGCTAGACATTGCTTACTGAAACATCAAAACAATTTATATTGTCACCATAGTTTTCTTTTTATTAAAAATTATTTAATTTATTTATTTTTGTTTATTTTTGGCTTCATTGGATCTTTGTTGCTGTGCACAGGCTTTCTCTAGTGGTGGCAAGTGGGGGCTACTCTTCGTTGCGGTGCGTGGGCTTATTGTGGTGGCTTCTCTTGTTGCGCACGGGCTTCAGTAGTTGTGGCACGTGGGCCCAGTAGTTGTGGCTCTCAGGCTGTTGAGCGCAGGCTCAGTAGTTGTGGTGCACGGGCTTAGTTGCTCCGCGGCATGTGGGAGCTTCCCGGACCAGGGCTCAAACCTGTGTCCCCTGCATTGGCAGGCGGATTCCCAACCACTGTGCCACCAGGGATGTCCACCATAATTTTCAATGTAAATGATAGAGCTGGACTTTTACTTGTACCTTGTTTCTTGTAGCTTGCCATTTGTTTTTCTGACTAGACTGAAAGCTTCTGGAAGGAGGGGGTTGGGTTTGGACTTCTCTGGAGGCTGTGCCCCCTCCTGGAAAAAGCACAAACTTGGAGTGCAACCTGGGTTCCACTCCTGGCAGTAGCCAGTAACAGCCCATGACCCTGGGCAAGTTATTGACCTTTCTGTACTCTTTTTGTTACTGTTGTCCCAAAGGTTTTTAAAAATATTACTCGAGCACTTTTTAGTAATTAATTTTGTAAATGATCTCAGATACCTTTCATGGCGTAAATATTACCTGCAGTGCTCTTATAAGGAACAAAAGTTGTTTCACATTTAAGAAACTGATCACAGTGGTACCAATCACTTTTCCTTCGTTCATCCCTCCCCGACCTTTCCCCTAGGAGAGAAGACTTGTCCTCCTAGTGATGCATTAGGTAGGGTGATTGCTGCCTGGTGGACTATTTATATCTCTCTAATCTGTCTATTTCTTTCCATCTCCAACACCACCAATTGCTAACCTTTATTGAAGACTTACAGTGGGCCGGGTGTTCTGCAGGCATGATCTCATTTAATCCCCACTAAAACCATTGCCATTTTACAGGTGGGGAATTTGAGGCTTAAAGGGGTGAAGCAAATTATCCAAGGTCAAATAGCTCATTAGCGTTAGACTCAGATCCAGTCTCCCACCTAGACTCATGTGGAGGTCCGTGGGAAGACTGATACCTGTTTTCCCCGTATCTTGCTTCCCTCAGGTCAACCCCTTCTCCACATGGAAACAGTGTAAGCTTTTGCAAAAGAAAACCCAAGACCCCTTTCCATCACCGCTCCCCTCCCCCGCCATGCCGTACCATCTGGCTTCTGCCCACCTCCTGTGTCTCCTCCGGTGCCATCCTGCCCTTGCTCTCTGCATTTTGTGACCTTCTTCCAGTTCTGGGTTGTGCCATCTCTCCTCTGTCCTCTGAGTCTTTGTAGATGTGGTTCCCTCTGATGGGAACGACCCCTTCCTCTCTTCGCCTGGGGCCTCAATCATGTTTCCTTATCTTTTCCATCCCGGTTTTCTCCTATGAAAGAAAGAGTGTTTCACACCTCCTACTGATGTAGGATGTTGCTTGTTTGTTGACTATTTATATCTTTCTAGACCCTACTTGTTCTGCAGCTTGAACATCTGTTTGTTCCTGACCTCACACTGGGTTAGGGTCCCCTGGTCTCTGCTCTCAGAGCAGCTGTGCCTTTTCTCAATGGCAGGTATCAGGATTTTTAGTTTCAAAAATTTTATTTGTGTAGTTATTTGGTTAATGTCTATCTATCCTGCCCTGCCTGGACATTTTATAAGGACAAGCCTTGTGTCCCCTTTATCTCATTTTGTATCCTCAGGGTCTAACACAATACTTAGCACGTGGTATTTTCATTTACCATGTTGAATAAAAGCTGGGCTTTAGAAGCTGGGAAATACTAATGATCAATCCTGGGGTTTCTTAGTCCTCTCCTGCTCCTGGAGGGGCAAGAAGTATGTATAAACTGCATGGCCCCTGGGTCTCTTCACAAGTGTGTGTGTGTGTGTGTGTGTGTATATGTGTGTGTGTGTGTGGTCTATGTGTGCATCTCTGAATGTGTGTGTCCCATGTACACATACACAGAGACACACACATGCCTTCCCTCTCTCCATTACAGATGGCTGAACCAGGAAGGTGAAGAATATTTTTCATGGTGTTATTTTTATGATAATCTATTTCGATGGTTAATTTGGTTTAGGACACTGATTTATCACCAGTTTATAGATCTCTCTCTCTTTTTATTGTCCTATTTGAATTATAAGGATGGCGTGTGTGAAATGGAACTTCTTGGCCTATTGTTCTGCTTCTCACGCAACCAGTGTAGTTCAGACAATAAAAAGATCTATAAAATTAATATATACACAGAGTAGAGAGAGGAAAGAGAGGGACAGAGACAGGGGAAATGGGTAATGCTTTGGAATTAGATACACATTTATCTCTCTCCGGTGAAGTTCAGAATCAGAATTTACATGCGGAAGAGGCATAAATGAGGTATGAAGGTGTTGTCCTCTGGTGTGGAAAGAGGTCTAGTAATTCCAGCTTACCTATGTGACACAGAAAACAGATTTTCCTCTTGTTTTTATCAATTTTAAGGGCTTATAACTGCCGGGCTAACTTTAGAAATATGTGCTCCAAAAATATGACGTTAAAGAGAATAAATACCAGATCACTTGCATTATGTAATTACTTAGTCGATTAGGTATGTCTCAGTTGTATCACCAACAGACATCTAAAGTGGATATTTGCTTGTGAATTTTCTCCAGCACCTGGTACACACCTGACACATAGTAGGTATTCAATAAATATTTATAGACTAAAAGTGTAACTGAATGAGTGCTGAGGAGGCGTGGCTGGTTAACTGGTGCTCTGACCTACAATCCTGAGTTCACCAGTCCTTCACCAGAGGAGGGATTGGGCCCCTTCCCCATCACCCCCTCTGACAGCTCTCTCACGTGATGTCCTTTTCTGGACCACTCTTCCACTTCTTTTGGCTCTTGGCGTCTCCCTTAGTTTTGTTCCTCTTCTTGCACTAGCTATTCACCTGTCCCTTTCAAAAACTGAGATGGGAACAATTCTAGTGGAACAGTTGATGCTGATAAGTGCCTTCTGAGTGGAAAACAAACAACAGTCCTCCTACCTTGTGAAGAAGTATTTTGACCAGGTGGCATTTCCCAGATGAGATTTCACTTGAGGTTCTTGAACTATTTATTGCTAGGCTTGAAATGATGGTTATTATTGTTATAAATATTATGATGCTGAAGAAGCCATCTTGCAAAGCACAGACAGCTGCATTGTTTACAAACATAATTAATGAGGTAATTTTTAATATCAACAGCTCAGAACCAGCCTTCCTGAAGACTCTTTACAGCCTAGGCAACAGAGCCATTCGTAACTTCTACAGCACTTCTACGACGGGGCCGCCTCCAAGATTCATTTCCTTTGGCTTGGCCCTGGTTGATTTTATGCATGACAAAAATAGACCCCTACTTGTTGCTGGTGAGGAATGGTTTATGTCTAGCAAGCCCAGCTCCACCAGAAGATAAACACAGGAATACTTTTCTAAGAAGTAGAGGTGCATTTCTTAGTAGCTAACTTCTGTATTTATACAATAGTCATCCAACTGAGGTGACTGTCCTAGGGGACTGGGATGGAAGGGCACATTCCTTTCTAAACATGGAAATGTTTTGTGTGATATAATGTTCCATAAATACCTGCAATATATCAATACTCAGAAAAATGGCTTATACTTCAAATAGGCTTTTCACAGCTTAACCATTGAGGCCTTTTACATGACCTCAGATTTTTAGTCCATTTCATTATATTTGGGTGAAGGATTTGAACGAAAGACTTTTCTCTCCTCTAAACCTGGCCTGACACACAACCTTTCAAACTGGACTCAAAAGCAAATCATTTTTCCGTTTTTTTTTTTTTAAACATCTTTGTTGGAGTATAATTGCTTTACAATGGTGTGTTAGTTTCTGCTTTATAACAAAGTGAATCAGCTATACGTATACATATATCCCCATATCCCATCCCTCTTGCGTCTCCCTCCCACCTTCCCTATCCCACCCATCTAGGTGGTCACAAAGCACTGAGCTGATCTCCCTGTGCTATGTGGCTGCTTCTCACTAGCTATTTTACACTTGGTAGTGTATATATGTCCATGCCACTCTCTCACTTCGTCCCAGCTTACCCTTCCCCCTCCCCATGTCAAGTCCATTCTCTATGTCTGCATCTAGGTTCTACCTGTCCTGCCTCTAGGTTCTTCAGAACCTTTTTTTTTTTTTTTTAGATTCATATATATGTGTTAGCATACGGTATTTGTTTTTCTCTTTCTGACTTCACTCTGTATGACAGACTCTGGGTCCATTCACCTCACTACAAATACTCAATTTTGTTTCTTTTTATGGCTGAGTAATATTCCATTGTATATATGTGCCACATCTTCTTTATCCATTCATCTGTCAATGGACACTTAGGTTGCTTCCCTGTCCTGGCTATTGTAAATAGTGCTGCAATGAACATTGTGATATATGACTCTTTTTGAATTATGGTTTTCTCAGGGTATATAACCAGTAGTGGGATTGTTGGGTCGTATGGTAGTTCTATTTTTAGTTTTTTAAGGAACGTCCATACTGTTCTCCATAGTGGCTGTATCAATTTACATTCCCACCAACTGTGCAAGACGGTTCCCTTTTCTCCACACCCTCTCCAGCATTTATTGTTTGTAGATTTTTTGATGATGGCCATTCTGACTGGTGTGGGGTGATACCTCACTGTGGTTTTTTTTTTTTTTTTTAATTTATTTATTTATTTTTTATTAGTTTCTGCTTTATAACAAAGTGAATCAGTCATACATACACATCTGTTCCCACATCCCTTCCCTATTGCGTCTCCCTCCCTCCCACCCTCCCTATCCCACCCCTCCAGGCGGTCACAAAGCACCGAGCTGATCTCCCTGTGCTCTGCGGCTGCTTCCCACTATCTATCCACCCTACGTTTGGTAGTGTATATATGTCCATGCCTCTCTCTCACTTTGTCACAGCTTACCCTTCACCCTCCCCATATCCTCGAGCTCACTGTGGTTTTAATTTGCATTTCTCTAATGATTAGTGATGTTGAGCATCCTTTCATGTGTTTGTTGGCAGTCTGTATATCTTCTTTGGAGAAATGTCTATTTAGGCCTTCTGCCCATTTTTGGATTGGGTTGTTCATTTTTTTGATGTTGAGATGCATGAGCTGCTTGTATATTTTGGAGATTAATCCTTTGTCAGTTGCTTCATTTGCAAATATTTTCTCCCATTCCGAGGGTTGTCTCTCATCTTGTTTATGGTTTCCTTTGCTGTGCAAAAGCTTTTAAGTTTCCTTAGGTCCCATTTTTTAAATTTCCATTTCTCTAGGAGGTGGGTCCAAAAGGATCTTGCTGTGATTTATGTCATAGAGTGTTCTGCCTATGTTTTCCTCTAAGAGCTTTATAGTGTCTGGCCTTACATTTAAGTCTTTAATCCATTTTGAGTTTATTTTTGTGTATGGTGTTAGGGAGTGTTCTAATTTCACTCTTTTACATGAGGCTGTCCAGTTTTCCCAGCACCACTTATTGAAGAGGCTGTCTTTTCCCCACTGTATATTCTTGCCTCCTTTATGAAAGATAAGGTGACCATATGTGCGTGGGTTTATCTCTGGGCTTTCTATCGTGTTGCATTGATCCATATTTCTGTTTTTGTACCAGTACCATACTGTCTTGATTACTGTGGCTTTGTAGTATAGTCTGAAGTCAGGGAGCCTGATTCCTCCAGCTCCATTTTTCTTTCTCAAGATTGCTTTGGCTATTCAGGGTCTTTTGTGTTTCCATACAAGTTGTGAAATTTTTTGTTCTAGTTCTGTGAAAAATGCCATTGGTTGTTTGATAGTGATTGCACTGAATCTGTAGATTGCTTTGGGTAGTATAGTCATTTTCACAATGTCGATTCTTCTAATCCAAGAACATGGTCTATCTCTCCATCTTTTTGTATCATCTTTAATTTCTTTCATCAGTATCTTATAGTTTTCTGCATACAGGTCTTTTGTCTTCTTAGGTACGTTTATTCCTAGGTATTTTATTATTTTTGTTGTAATGGTAAATGGGAGTGTTTCCTTAATTTCTCTTTCAGATTTTTCATCATTAGTGTACAGGAAGGCAAGAGATTTCTGTGCATTAATTTTGTATCCTGCTACTTTACCAAACTCATTGATTAGCTCTAGTAGTTTTCTGATAGCATCTTTAGGATTCTCTATGTATAATGTCATGTCATCTGCAAACAGTGACATTTTTACTTCCTCTTTTCTGATTTGGATTCCTTTTATTTCTTTTTCTTCTCTGACTGTTGTGGCTAAAACTTCCAAAACTATGTTGAATAATAGTGGTGAGAGTGGGCAAGCTTGTCTTTTTCCTGATCTTGGAGGAAATGGTTTCAGTTTTTCACCAGAATGATGTTGGCTGTAGGCTTGTCATATATGGCGTTTATTATGTTGAGGTAAGTTCCCTCTATGCCTACTTTCTGGAGGGTTTTTTATCATAAATAGGTGTTGCATTTTGTCAAAAGCTTTTTCTGCATCTATTGAGATTATCATATGATTTTTATCCTTCAGTTTGTTAATATGGTGTATCACATTGATTGATTTGTGTATATTGAAGAATCCTTGCATTCCTGCGATAAATCCCACTTGATCATGGTGTATGATCCTTTTAATGTGTGTTGGATTCTGTTTGCTAGTATTTTGTTGAGGATTTTTGCATCCATGTTCATCAGTGATATTGGCCTGTAGTTTTCTTTCTTTGTGACATCTTTGTCTGGTTTTGGTATCAGGGTGATGGTGGCCTCATAGAATGAGTTTGGGAGTGTTCCTCCCTGTGCTATATTTTGGAAGAGTTTGAGAAGGATGGGTGTTAGGTCTTCTCTAAATGTTTGATAGAATTTGCCTGTGAAGCCATCTGGTCCTGGACTTCTGTTTGTTGGAAGATTTTAAATCACAGTTTCAATTTCAGTGCTTGTGATTGGTCTGTTTATATTTTCTATTTCTTCCTGGTTCAGTCTCAGAATGTTGTGCTTTTCTAAGAATTTGTCCATTTCTTCCAGGTTGTCCATTTTATTGGCATATAGTTGCTCTTAGTAATCTCTCATGATCCTTTGTATTTGTTCAGTGTCAGTTTTTACTTCCCTTTTTCATTTCTAATTCTGTTGATTTGAATCTTCTCCTTTGTTTTCTTGATGAGTCTGGCTAATGGTTTATCATTTTTGTTTATCTTCTCAAATAACCAGTTTTATTGATCTTTGCTGTCGTTTCCTTCATTTCTTTTTCATTTATTTCTGATCTGGTCTTTATGATTTCTTTCCTTCTGTTAAGTTTGGTTTCTTTTTTTGTTCTTCTTTCTCTAATTGCTTTAGGTGTAAGGTTAGGTTGTTTATTTGAGATTTTTCTTGTTTCTTGAGGTAGGATTGTATTGCTATAAACTTCCCTCTTAGAATTGCTTTTTCTGCATCCCATAGGTTTTGAGTCGTCGTGTTTTCATTGTCATTTGTTTCTAGGTATTTTTTGATTTCCTCAGTGATCTCTTGATTATTTAGTAGTGTACTGTGTAGCCTCCATATGTTTGTAATTTTCACAGATTTTTTTCCTGTAATTGATATGTAGTCTCATAGCATTGTTGTCAGAAAAGATACCTGATATGATTTCAATTTTCTTAAGTTTACCAAGGCTTGATTTGTGACCCTAGATATGATATATACTGGAGAATGTTCCATGAGCACTTGAGAAGGAAGTGTATTCTGTTGTTTTTGGATGGAATGTCCTATAAATATCGATTAAGTCCATCTTGTTTAGTGTATCATTTAAAGCTTGTGTTTCCTTATTTATTTTCATTTTGTTTGATCTGTCCATTGGTGAAAGTGGGGTGTTAAAGTCCCCTACTATGATTGTGTTACTGTCGATTTCACCTTTTATGGCTGTTAGCATTTGCCTAATGTATTGAGGTGCTCCTATGTTGGGTGCATAAATATTTACAATTGTTATATCTTCTTCTTGGATTGATCCCTTGATCATTACATAGTGTCCTTCTTTGTCTGTTGTAATAGTCTTTATTTTAAAGTCTATTTTGTCTGATATGAGAATTGCTACTCCAGCTTTATTTTGATTTCCATTTGCATGGAATGTCTTTTTCCATCCCCTGAGTTTCAGTCTGTATGTGTCCCTAGGTCTGAAGTGGGTCTCTTGTAGACAGCATATATATGGGTCTTGTTTTTGTATCCATTCAGCCAGTCTGTGTCTTTTGGTTGGAGCATTTAATCCATTTACATTATCGGTATGTAATTATTGATATGTGTATTCCTATTTCCATTTTCTTAATTGTTTTGGGTTTGTTTTTGTAGGTCTTTTCCTTCTGTTGTCTTTCCTGCGTAGAGAAGTTCCTTTAGCATTTATTGTATAGCTGGTTTGGTGGTGCTGAATTTTCTTAGCTTTTGCTTGTCTGTTAAGGTTTTAATTTCTCCATCAAGCCTGAACAAGATCCTTGCTGGGTAGAGCAATATTGGTTGTAGGTTTTTCCCTTTCCTCACTTTAAGTATGTCATGCCACTCCCTTCTGGCTTGTAGAGTTTCTGCTAAAAGATCAGCTGTTAACCTTATGGTGATGCCCTTGTACGTTATTTGTTGCTTTTCCCTTGGTGCTTTTAATATTTTTTTCTTTGTATTTAATTTTTGATAGTTTGATTAATATGTGTGTTGGCTTTTTTCTCCTTGGATTTTTCCTGTATGGTACTCTCTGTACTCCCTGGACTTGATTGATTATTTCCTTGCCCATATTAAGGAAGTTTTCAACTATAATCCCTTCAAATATTTTCTCAGCCCCTTTCTTTTTCTCTTCTTCTTCTGGGACCCCTATAATTTGAATGTTGGTGTGTTTAATGTTGCCCCAGAGGTCTCTGAGACTGTCCTCAATTCTTTTCATTCTTTTTTCTTTATTCTGCTCTGTGATAGTTATTTTCACTATTTTATCTTCCAGATCACTTATCTGTTCTTCTGCCTCAGTTATTCTGCTATTGATTCCTTCTAGAGAATTTTAAATTTCGTTTATTGTGTTGTTCATCATTGTTTGTTTGTGCTTTAGTTCTTCTGGGTCCTTGTTAAACATTTCTTATATTTTCTCCAATCTATTTCCAAGATTTTGGATCATCTTTACTATCATTACTCTGAATTTTTTTTCAGGTACACTGCCTATTTCCTCTTCAGTTGTTTGGTCTGGTGGGTTTTTACCTTGCTCCTTCATCTGCTGTGTATTTCTCTGTCTTCTCATTTTGCTTCACTTACTGTGTTTGGGGTCTCCTTTTCACAGGCTGTAGGTTCATGTTCCCGTTGTTTTTGTAGTCTGCCCCCAGTGGCTAAGGATGGTTCCATGGGTTGTGTAGGCCCCCTGATGGAGGGGACTGGTGCCTGTGTTCTGGTGGATGAAACTGGATCTTGTCTTTCTGGTAGGCAGGACCATGTCTGCTGGCGTGTTTAGGGGTGTCTGTGAACTTTTTATGATTTTAGGCAGCCTCTCTGCTAATGGGTGGGGTTGTGTTTCTGTTTTCCTAGTTGTTTGGCATGGGGTGTCCAACACTGTAGCCTGCTGGTCGTTGAGTGGAGCTGGTTCTTAGTGTTGAGACGGAGGTCTCTGGAAGGGCTCCCACCATTTGATATTACGTGGAGCTGGGAGGTCTCTGGTGGACCAATGTCCTGAACTCGGCTCTCCTACTTCAGAGGCTCAGGCCTGACACCCGGCTGGAACACCAAGACCCTGTCAGCCACACGTCTCAGAAGAAAAGGGAGAAAAAAAAGAAGGAAAGAAAAAAAAATAAAGTTATTAAAATAAAAAATATTATTACAATAAAAAATAAAACAAGTAATAAAGAAAAAGAGGAGAGAGCAACCAAAGCAATAAACATTCCACCAATGATAGCAAGCGCTAAAAACTATACTAAGATAAACATAAATATCAGAAACTAGTCAGTTACATACAGCAGACCCCAAGTCTACAGTTGCTCCCAAAGTCCACTGCCTCAATTTTGGGATAATTCATTGTCTTTTCAGGTATTCCACAGATGCAGGGTACATCAAGTTGATTGTAGAGATTTCATTCGCTGCTCCTGAGGCTGCAAGGAGAAATTTCCCTTTCTCTTCTTTGTTCGCACAGCTCCTGGGGTTCAGTTTTGGATTAGGCCCCACCTCTGCCTGTAGGTTGCCTGAGGCCATCTCTTCTTTTCCCAGACAGGACGGGGTTAAAGGAACAGCTGATTAGGGGGCTCTGGCTCACTCAGACCGGGGGGAGGGAGGGGTACGGTATGCAGGGCGAGCCTTTGGCGGCAGAGGCTGGCGTGACGTTGCAACAGCCTGAGGCGCGCTGTGTGTTCTCCCGGGGAATTTTTCCCTGGATCACGGGACCCTGGCAGTGGTGGGCTGCACAGGCTCCCGGGAGGGGAGGTGTGGATAGTGACCTGTGCTCGCACACAGGCTTCTTGGTGGCAGCAGCAGCAGCCTTAGGGTCTCATGCCCATCTCTGGGGTCCACGCTGATAGCCGCGGCTCGCGCCCGTCTCTGGAGTTTGTTTAGGCGGTGCTTTTAATCCCCTCTCCTCGCGCACCCCGAAAAAATGGTCTCTTGCCTCTTAGGCGGTTCCAGACTTTTCCTGGACTCCCTCCCGGCTAACTGTGTCTCACTAGCCCCCTTCAGGCTGTGTTCACACAGCCAGCCCCAGTCCTCTCCCTGGGATCCGACCGAAGCCCGAGCCTCAGCTCCCTGCCCCGCCCGCCCCGGCGGGTGAGCAGACAAGCCTCTCGGGCTGGTGAGTGCTGGTCGGCACTGATCCTCTGTGCGGGAATCTCTCCTCTTTGCCCTCCGCACCCCTGTGGCTGCGCTCTCTTCCGCGGCTCCGAAGCTTCCCCCCTCCGCCACCCGCAGTCTCCGCCCGCGAAGGGGCTTCCTAGTGTGTGGAAACCTTTCCTCCTTCACGGCTCCCTCCCACTGGTGCAGGTCCCGTCCCTATTCTTTTGTCTCTGTTTATTCTTTTTTCTTTTGCCCTACCCAGGTATGTGGGGAGTTTCTTGCCTTTTGGGAGGTCTGAGGTCTTCTGCCAGCGTTCAGTAGGTGTTCTGTAGGAGTTGTTCCACATGTAGATGTATTTCTGATGTATTTGTGGGGAGGAAGGTGATCTCCGCGTCTTACTTCTCTGCCATCTTGAAGGTCCTCCTCCAAATCATTCTTCCTTTAAGTATTAGGTTGAACTCATCCTTTTGTCTTTATTTTTTCCCTTGCACTCCCGAGTTTGAATTTTGAGATTCTGTCAGTGATTGGTAGCTGGTGTACACCAAGTTTGAAAGATAGGTTTATTCTTATGCGATGCCTACCATTGAGTAGCTTCCTGAGCGAATAGGTCAATGCCTCTTCCACCTATATAATAAAATGAAAGTAATCATCCTTCAAGGTTCTGCTCTAGTCAAAATCAAGAAATGACGTCACTATCGTTTCCAGGCCTGTTTCTTACGTTTCAAAAGATAGACTTTTTAATAGTCTAAACTTCTTGCCTTTTGTCTTCTCCTCCAAAAACTCCAAGGGAATTATTCTTATTCTCTTCCTTCCTGATCCTGGAATTGCCTGGTTATGTTTGTTCACTAAGATAGGAAGAGATAAAAAAACTAAAAGTAATAAAAATGACCTGAGATCATGAAAGTCAACCATCTTATATTTTTCTTACAACTTTCAGGCAAATGCTTCTGAAACATAGTTTTATGATCCCATCTCCAAGTATCCTTGGTTATCACCTTAATCCATTGCTGGCTCTGGAGTGGTAGATGAGAACTTTGTGAATGCCCCTGGTTTCATGACTTTAAGTGTTGAATAAGGGTGTTCACTTACTACAACTCCACATTTACTGAATGCCTGGGAATATATACCTCCTACCCTCAGGGAGCTTAACCATCTCTCGGAGGAGATGGATACAAATAATTAAGATCTGTCCGTAAAAGTACACTAATGTTCTTCTAAAGAGAAGTGTTTGTTTGATCTCTTTGGCTGCTGAGATTTTCGTTGTGTTGATTATGGTAATGAGTAGAGAGGAGAAATGTAGGTGCCAGAGGGAGCCAAATTGATTTATATAGGAAAGGACATGAAGCTACCAGTGGGAAAGAAAATAATAAATCTCGAAGGAAGGAAGAGGGAGCAAGGGGTGGAGGTGAAGTTTGAAGGAATAGTAAGAGGAAATGTTTGGGGGACCAACTGCCATGATGACTGGGATTTTGGAGGGACAGATAGGTCCAATGAGAATGCAACTGCTCGGTCACAGGATGTATATAAATGTTTAACTTTAGCTGGTACTGCCACATAGTTCTCCAAAGTGATTACATGGTTGGCATCGCCTGAGGTAGTATCAAGTGCTCTAGTTTCTCCACATCTTTGGAAACACCTAATGAGAACTTTAAGGAAGTCTTCTGGGCATCGTGTGGTACAGTTTCCTCCTTTGCTGCCCCTTCTGAGGCTTCAAGAAAGACCCCTCATTTGGAGTCAGAGTTATGTTGGATTCCTCACATTTGCTGTCAAGGGCAACAATCTCAGGTTCCCCTGGGTTTGAATCCTGGCTTCTCCAGGATTCTTACTAACTGTGTATTTTTAGGTGAGGGGTGTACGTGTGTGTGTGTGTTTTGCCTTCTGAGCCTTTTATTCTTCATCTGCTGAGTGGGAACCTTAGAATCATTACATAGGGTTTTTTATCAGGATTGATTGAAGTAGTGTACATGAAGCCCTTTGCACAGGGCCAGGCATACAATTAGTACTCAAGAAATGGTAGCCTGTGTTACTATTAACAGAAGTGAGAAAATTCCAAAGGGAAGTGTTAAACATAGGAAGGATGCAGTTGGGAAACCTGAGCCAGCTCTCCATAACCATCTGGATTTTCTCCTTTCATAGCTAACCCTTAAAATTTGGACGTTTGATTAAAAGAGGCAATAATTTCCTATTACCAAAGCCATGTGCTTTTTTTCTGCATCCAGGTAGGCAATTGTGACTTTTCAGGCATTGCATTTTTAGGCTTAGCTTGTATGAAGACATGAGTGTGGTAAAGCCATTCTTGTCACATGATATCATCAACCACCATCACTGAGTAATTTTAGAAGCAAGATTTACAGTAATTAGAAATCTCTCCTCAAAGGAAATTGGTAACATGCAAGGTAGAAGAAGAATGAGCAGAAAAAGTTAAAAGCGAAAAAAGAAAAAAAGAAACCTATTTAATTTTATGGTTGATGCAACTTGTTACATGTGTGTCCTGCCAGAATAAATCGGATCATCTGATTTTCAAATTGCTGGGTCTATTGTTTCAGAAATAGAGGATGTAAATAATTCCAGTGCAGTCTCCCGGATCTGGACCTCTCTCATCCAGAACTGTTATCAGCATTAGCATAATTTATGGTGCTATCTAATAATGAAATCACTGAACACTGATTGTACAGCTTCTTAAAGCTATAATTATTGCTCATTAAGAATGGATTTCATATTGTTTGCTCCTGGCACATAACAAGTTATTGAAAGGGAAAAGTTGTCAGTAGGAGTAAGAAACCAGGGAAGACACTTTTTTTGGTTCCCGAATATTCTCCCTGACGAATCTGTCTGAGATTTTGTTTTCTGTAATAACAAAGACCAACTGGCTGCCCTAGATGCCATTTCAGATTTCTTCTTTTTTTCTTATTTCTTCAAGTGGAATAATTTTAGCTTCACATCATCCTCTTTTTTCAGAGCATGAGGTAGTAAGGTGAGGCTTCAGGAAAGACCCCTCATTTGGAGTCAGAGTTATGTTCGATTCCTCAGTAGGTGTTTATAGACTGAATGAGAGTGTGAGAAAAGGAAGGAATGGAAGACCAAAGCCACAACGGCAGCAAGTTACACTTGAGCTTTGTCCAGCTAACATTAACCCAAGAACTGCCCACTAAGCACACCTGAGAGGTGGCAGTGTTTCAGAGGTGTTGACCTTGGCATATTCATCTCAGAACATCTTAGAGTGCATTTTTAAAAATCATAGAAGACATGCTTGACTTTTTCACTGTAAAAGATTCAAAAAAAAAAAAAAAGACTCAAACAACACTCAATACTGAGTAAAAGGCGGGCACCTCTCTCCTCACCCTAGTTGATCCTCTTCCTGAGGTAAGGGCCATTACCAGTAGATGTCTCCTTTAAGCCCTTGTGTTCCTGGCGATGCTGAGAACTCATTGCCCAGGGTAACAGAGGAAAAAAGTTTGCTTTTGTTGACTAGCAAATCACTTCCAGATGGACCACGGTGCTGGGGAAGGTTTGGTCTTAACTCTGAAGATGGAGGTTTAGTTAGTGATTTCTATTAAATACAGTGGTTGGGGAGAATTATATACTTCAGCATGGGCAGGAATAGTAACAATTAACATTTTGCAAAACATAGGTGACTGGGGCTTCCCTGGTGGTGCAGTGGTTGAGAGTCTGCCTGCCGATGCAGGGGACACGGGTTCGTGCCCCGGTCTGGGAAGATCCCACATGCCGCGGAGCGGCTAGGCCTGTGAGCCATGGCCGCTGAGCCTGCTCATCCGGAGCCTGTGCTCCACAATGGGAGAGGCCACAACAGTGAGAGGCCTGTGTACTGAAAAAAAAAAAAAAAAAAAATAGGTGACTGTCAGTATGTTCCTGCTTCTGGGAATGGGGAAAGAGGCTTATCCATGAAGATTTGAGTTCATTATGAACAGTGCCTTTAGCTTGTGATGTCATCAACTTCAATGCAATGTAGCTTGGCCTTGAGATTGGTATATTTTATTTGACCTTCATAGATTGAATGTGACTTCTATGTTTGTCAATTAATCCAGCCTGATGATTTATTCAGGGCCAGGGCAGATTTTGTAGCCTGGCTTTTTCATACACAGTTCTAGCCTCCATAGTTTTTTTTGGCATGGAACCTGAAAGAGCTAGAGAAATCAAATGAGTATTTCTTTAATAGATTCTTTTCCTTACTTGCTGGTAACTGTGCTTTCTTTCCCTTAGCTATCCTCTTATCTAGGGCCTTCTAGTCCCTGAGAGTACAGGGAAAATGTCAGATATGCAGAAATAAAGAAAACCTTATTCTTTGACTGGAAAATTTCAAACTTTAGTAAAACTGTAGAAATGTTTAAATTGCCTTCCAATTTCTGAAAGAAATTGGTTTCCTTTGACACTTAACGAGATAAACTGCAATTCGATTCAAGTCATTTTTCTGCCTCTCCTTGTTGACAGTCTGAGCTCTGTTTTTTTGGTTTCCTCTTGCTTTCTGACTGACTTCAAGATTACATCTAATCTTTTTATTCTATCTTGCACGAATGCAGCCTGCAATGTGTTGTGACAAAGAGCCAGACCTCCTATTAGCATATATTTATACCTTGCCGCACACAAAGTGGTGCCCGGGAATTATTAAACCAAGCTGGAGCTCTGAAGGCACCTAAAAGGCATCAGATTCACCCCTCCCCCTAGAAAACCCTCTAACCTGACTGTCTACCCACATGGGGACCTAATTGTTTGGAGAGAGGGATAAATGAGAGGAACCATAGAGAGCAATTGTGGATGAAGTTAGTATGGTGGAGGAATGATCAGATGATCACAGGCATGGGAGGCATGAGAGATGATCATTGTCCTTGAAGGATCTGGAGATACCTTGGAGATGCCTTGGAGGAAATTTAAGGGCCATTCTGGGAATCAGTTGAAACATGATCAAGTTAGCCTGCTGAGGAAGGAACTGGACCATGGAGGGGTCTGGGCAGAGGTCTGGAAATAGCCAGGCTAGAGGTATTCATGATTCAGAATATGAATTCAGAAGGCCAGATGCCAGGAGATGAAGACAGAGACTAGGATTTCAAGACACCATCTCTTCTGAGGTGACTTGAAGAGAGGTGACAGGTAATATCTCTTCAGGTTCTATTTGTTTTTCCATAAATAGAAATCAACAGAGCAAACTCTGAACAATATTTTGACACATGCCTACATATTCTCTTGTGTTCTAGTTTTCTTTCAGTGGGATTCTCAGGCCCTCCAGGGTCCCAGGGCTTCTGAACTACTAACGTCTGTCTCCTATCAAAACTGGCAATGATCTGACATTAGTCATTCACACATGGGTTTGACCTAATTTCCTCTTATGCTTACCATCCCACAGCACTTCTATTTTAAGCCTGTTTTTTCTAATTGTAGAAAGACAGGCTTTGTCTCCTCTGAAAGAAATTTTGAGCATTAGTAATAAGTGAAAGAGACAATTTGGGGGAAGGGAAGCCATTCTAGTTATTTCTATGCTAGGGGATTGGTCCAGAAGAGAAAGTATTTTTCTCTCTCAACTTCCCAATTGTTCTTGTACCCCTAGGATGATGAGTGCCAGTGACTGTTCTTGGGAATTGCGGAGTTTTGAGAAGATTTTCATTATGATGGACATCTCACAGTCTTGTACACATTTGTCTTTTCTAATTGTCTATGAGCACTATGGGGACAGAGACAGTGCCTTGTTCACCTGTGTTTTTCCATTGATAGCTGGTGTTCAATACACAGTTTTTGAGCTGCACATCACAGGCATCACAGTTCATCTCAACTTTGCACCTTTAAATATTTCAGCCTTTGGGATAGGAAGTTAGGTTCAGGGTGCTGTTGAGTATATGCCTGGAACATACTGGGGTGGGCTTAGCCTCATTTTTTCTGTTTCTCCAGCTTCTTGGAGATGACCCTCTTCGTTCTGGGCCTCAGAGCCTGGGGCAGCTGTCTCCCAGCCCATGCCTGCTTGGCACTAGGCAGACTCTTACTGCCGTCTGCCTTTCTCTGGCATCTATGACTTGGGCTGGCAAGTGTCCCTTATTTGGCCCTTTCCTTTCTCCTCTGTGATAAGATTCAGGACATAGGCTGGGCGTAGGCAGTAGTCTGAGAAGGGCAGAGAAACTACTTTGGGTCTGGCCTAAGTAGGTCTGAATAACTTATGAAAAGGGAAGTCACATAGTGTTCAGAAATCATTACTTTATTTTCCCTTTGTATGCATCTCCCCAGGAAACCACAGGGCTGGAGATGTGGCTGGGATAAAGCAGGATTTAGAAAAACTAAAAACTTGATTTGACTCTATATAATGCATATTTATCAGGGACATATTTCCAGGCAGGAGAGAAATGATTAGGTAGATGACTAGATATGCCTGATTTCCTTTAAGTCTGTATTCGTGGAAATTAAAACTCAAAATGTATGTGAATAGTGACTTTTAAGTAAGAAGACAAATTTTATAAGTCATGTTTGAACATTAAACTCATTAGAAATTTGGGGAATGGTGTAGGGAGAGATCAGAAGATGAGAAGACACTTAAGTTTTTGCTCATGGAGAGGATATAAATATAGACATTGTTAGGAAAACTGAGTATAAGTATGGATCTTAATGATTTAGGGCAATTACCACAACAATAACTATGGGATTATGACATTTAAACCAGCAATATAAAATGTAAACTATTTAAAGGAGACCAAGGGATAAGAAAAAATGAGTAAAAAGCATGGTAAATAGCACCAAATAAGACAGCAAAGTGAGTGTCAGTGTAAAATAACCACAATATATATAAGTGAGTTAATGTGACCAATCAAAAGTCAGAAAGTCATATTTTTAAAAAAACCAAAGATTTAGATGTGTGATATGTATAAGACTTAAAAGTCTTAAGTACAAAATTATACAGAAAAAAAAATAAAGGAATGGAAAAAGATACACCAGGCATATATGAAGCAAAGAAATCAGAGGTAGAACTTGGAATATAAGAGAAAATGGAATTTAAGGTGAAAAACCTAAGTGACAGTAAGGGGCATTGTATTGATATATTAGTAAAAAAGATATAACAATCATGAATATATATGATACTAACAATAAGATCTCAATATTAAAGGCAACAATGTCAGCTGTTGACCTAAGAGAAGAAAAAGACAAATCAACGGATATGGTTGGAACGTAAAACAATCCTCTTGGAAACTGATAGAGCAAACAGATAAAATAAGTAAGAAAAGATACATGACAATCATATATAATATATTCTTTTCAGGCCTGTGTGATTTAAATAAAAAAGGAAGTTAAATAAATTCCAAAGGCTCAACTTCCTAAGACTATATTCTTTGACTATGATGTGATAAAACTGGAAATTAATAACAAAAGGAAAGCTAACTAACTAATTAACTAACTAACTAACTAACCTGAGTGGTGGAAATGAAAAATTATACCTAAAATTTGCTCAAAGATTTTATGCATAAAAACAAATTCAAGAACTTTTTTTTTTTTCCTATATTAAGCCTATGTCAATGTATCTTTTCATTCAGTCTCTGGTGAATTTGTTTTCTGATGTAGGTGGTGGAAGGTTCTATAATGAATTAAGTAATTACAATTGAAAAAATTCCTCTCTCTTATTTAGATATAACTTATATAGTTAGATAGAAAAATGCGGGAAAATATGAGAAAATAGAGAACATAAGGCATATCCTTAACTGAGGGTGATTTAACTTTGACATGATGATTAGAAATGTAGAACAAGTGGAGCTGCATCCTAATCTGGGAGTATTTTCTTTTTTTTTTTGCGGTACACGGGCCTCTCACTGTTGTGGCCTCTCCCGTTGCAGAGCACAGGCTCCGGACGCGCAGGCTCAGCGGCCATGGCTCACGGGCCTAGCCGCTCTGTGGCATGTGGGATCTTCCCGGACCGGGGCACGAACCCGTGTCCCCTGCATTGGCAGGCGGACTCTCAACCACTGCGCCACCAGGGAAGCCCTGGGAATATTTTCTTAAAGAAGCTACCTGAGGACCACAATATTCACACCAGCAGCCATGTAGAACATCAAGGCGTCAAGAGGAAGCTGGTAATTCATAGATATATGTGGCTCTTCCCAAAGAGCCTTTACGAGAACCCAAGAAATAGGGTAAGGCTAGAATTTCAGGTATTTTGCGTTGTGAAAGGTCATTGATGTCATCTGTATTTGCCTCTAGGCTGATGTGGCCAGGGTAACCATGGGTTACTTACTGAATTGAAACTTTTTTACCTAGGAAATCTGGGCTAACGATAATTGTTGGCATAACAGGTATAGTGGGTTGGGTTTCCTGGAAAGCCAACTCTGAGATGGAGATTAGCGTGTGAGAGGTTTTTAGAGAGTGCTCTTGGGGTCAACACTTGGAGAAGGGAAGGGGAGGGGAGGGAAGGAAGAGAAAGAAGCAGGATCAGTCAGAGGCAGAGCTAGGTTGCAATGAAGCCTCAGCAGAGCGGATACCATAAGGGAAGTTTTGAAGCTGGGGTAACCCTTTTGAGTTGAGTTAGACTTTATATCTCACAACAACCAGTCATCCAACAAGACTGTGCTGAAAGAGTGCATCAGCTTGGGTGAGGCGGCTCTTTTCAGTCAGGCAATTCCCATGGAGATAACAAGGGATAAGAAATCCTTCATTCCTGAAGGAGGATATGAATGCTAAATCACAGTGTCTTTCATCATAGTGGTATAATTTTGTTTGAAGCTATTTTTTTGTTTGTTTAAAAAAGCAAAGGGTTGGAAGAAAATTCTGGGTCCAGTATGCTGTTGAGGGTGAAATCCTTCCCAGCCTAACACTTGCTCTTACTATGGGCATGCTTTAGGAGAAATGGCTCTATAAACATGAATTGATATAATACAGTATTTGTCTTTGTCTGATATATTTCACTTAGCATAATGCCCTCTAAGTCTATCCATGTTGCTGCAAATAACAAAATTTCATTCTTTTTTATGGCTGAGTAGTATTCCATTGTATATATATACCCCATTTTCTTTATCCATTCATCTGGTGATGAACTCTTAGGTTGCTTCCATATCTTGGCAACTGTAAATAATGCTGCTATGAAGATTGGGGTGTATCTGTCTTTTTGAATTAGTGTTTTTGTTTTTTCAGATATATACCCAGGAGTGGAATTGCTGGGTCATATGGTACTTCTATTTTTAGTGTTTTGAGAAACCTCCATACTATTTTCCACAGTGGCTGCACCAGTTTACATTCCCACTAACAGTGCACGAAGTTTCCCTTTTCTCCACATCTTCGCCAACTTTTGTTATTTGTGTTCTTTTTGATGATAGCTATTCAAACATCGGGGACATTTTATATTTGAAACATTATCAAGGTGATCAAAGAGTAATTTTCAGCAGGAAATTAGTAGTATAGGACATGGGTTCTAGGGCTACACTGTCTGGGCTTCAATACCAGCTTCTCTTCTTGTTGGCTATGTGGTCTTGGGCATGGGGCTTAACCCCTCTGGTCCTTAGTTTTCTTGTCTATAAAGTTGGGTTGATAATAATGATTCATGGGTTTTTTGTTGAGAATTGAATGAAGTAACCCTGTAAAATCACTTTAGAACATGCAGTAGTCTCCCCTTATCCACAGGGGATACGTTCCAAGACCCCCCAGTGGATCCCTGAAACCACAGATAGTACCAAACCTTGTATATACTATGTTTTTTCCTATACGTACAAACCTATGATAAAGTTTAATTTATAAATCAGGCACAGTAAGAGATTAACAACAATAACTAATAATAAAATAGAAAAAATATAATAATATACTGTAATAAAAGTTATGTGAGTGTGGTCTCTCCCAAAATATTTTATCATATTGTACTCTTCTCCTTGTAATGATGTGAAATGATAAAATGCCTATGTGATGAGGTAAAGTCAGATGAATGATGTAGGCATTGTGACATAGTGTTAGGCTACTATTGACCTTCTGATGATATGTCAGAAGGAAGATCATCTGCTTTGGGTGATCCTTGATCATGCAGCCTTGACAATGTCGATGGTTGGGGATCCTGGGCAGGATGGAGCAGGCCAGTGTGAGATTTCACCATGTTGCGCAGAATAGTGTGCAATTGAAAACTTATGAATTGTTTATTTCCGGCATTTTACATTTAATATTTTTTGTACTATGGTTGACCATGGGTAACTGAAATTGCAGAAAGCAAAACCATGGATATGGGTGGGGAGTACTGTAATAAGTACTTGAAAAATACTAGCTGTTATTTACTTTCCCTGTGGGGGCCACATTCCCTGTCCCCTGGGCTTTCCATCTTGACAGATAATTTTGGTATCACACAGAAAGCTCCTGTATACCTAGACCTCTCACTCAGGCGTCAGGGTCAGAACTTTCTTGGCTAATGCCTCCTCTGCCCATCATCGAAGCAAGGATACAGAGGTGACCATATATTCTTACTTTCTGTATATGCATTTTCTAACACAGGTAATTTCCCTGTTAATAATCTTCACACACAATTTATCTCTCCATGTAAGGATTATTTCTACTTTTGATGGGATAATTTCAAAGTTCTATAGATAAAAAGGTGGGATAATTTCCAAGTATAGATTTCCCCCCCAAATATCTCCCTGCCTCATCGTGATTATCTTGGATGATGAATCTTTAATTTAAAAAAAAGGCAGGAATTAGAGGTAAGGACCCCCATGCTAGACCAAATTTGTCCCTGATATTTTCCCCTTGATCATCCCTCACCTTTATTCCTGTCTCCCAGTCTCTCTTCTCTTTCTTCCTATTTCTCAACAAGGAGGAAAAAGAGCCAAGATGGAAAGTAGGCTGGGAAACTATAAAGGGTGGGATTCATTTTCTTCAACTCAGAAGCAGAGGAGAATGAAAGACTTTAAAAAATAGGCACGGGAGTTGCTGATCTTGACCTCATTTGGCCTGAAACCTTGAAGCTGAGAATATGTGCAAAAACATATTTCAGTTTTGAGTGATAATTTTATACTTGTTTTTTTTAATACAGCAGGTTTTTATTAGTTATCTATTTTATTTTATTTTTTAAATTAATTAATTTTATTTTTGGCTGTGTTGGGTCCTTGTTTCTGTGCGTGGGCTCGCTCTAGTTGCAGCGAGCGGGGGCCACTCTTCATCGCGGTGCGTGGGCCTCTCACTGTCGCGGCCTCTCTTGTTGCAGAGCACAAGCTCCAGATGTGCAGGTTCAGTAGTTGTGGCTCACGGGCCTAGTTGCTCTGCGGCATGTGGGATCTTCCCAGACCAGGGCTCGAACCCATGTCCCCTGCACTGGCAGGCGGACTCTCAACCCCTGCACCATCAGGAAAGCCCCTAGTTATCTATTTTATACATAGTAGTGTATATATGTCAATCCTAATCTCCCAATTCATCCCACCACTACCAACCCCTCCCCCACTGCTTTTCCTCCTTGGTGTCTGTACATTTGTTCTCTACATCTGTATCTCTATTTCTGCCTTGCATATCGGTTCATCTGTATCATTTTTCTAGATTCCACATATATGCGTTAATATACGATGTTTGTTTTTCTCTTTCTGACTCACTTCACTCTGTATGGCAGTCTCTAGATCCATCCACAACTCTACAAATGACTCAATTTTGTTTCTTTTTATGGCTGGGTAATATTCCGTTGTATATGTGTACCACATCTTCTTTATCCATTCATCTGTTGATGGGCATTTAGGTTGCTTCCACGACCTGACCATTGTAAATAGTGCTTCAGTGAACACTGTGGTACATGACTCTTTTTGAATTATGGTTTTCTCTGGGTATATGCCCAGTAGTGGCATTACTGGGTCATATGGTAATTCTATTTTTAGTTTTTTAAGGAACCTCCATACTGTTCTCCATAGTGTCTGTATCAGTTTACATTCCAGCAGTGCAAGAGGGTTCCCTTTCCTCCATACCCTCTCCAGCATTTGTTGTTTGTAGATTTTCTGATGATGCCCATTCTAACTGGTGTGAGGTGATACCTCATTGTAGTTTTGATTTGCATTTCTCTAATAATTAGTGATGTTGAGCATCTTTTCATGTGCCTTTTGGCCATCTGTATGTCTTCTTTGGAGAAATGTCTATTTAGGTCTTCTGCCCATTTTTGGATTGGGTTGTTTGTTTTTTTAATACTGAGCTGCATGAGCTGTTTATATATTTTGGAGATTAATCCTTTGTCCGTTGATTCATTTGCAAATATTTTCTCCCATTCTGAGGGTGGTCTTTTCATCTTGTTTATAGTTTCCTTTGCTGTGCAGAAGCTAAGTATCATTAGGTCCCATTTGATTGTCTTTGTTTTTATTTCCATTGCTCTAGGAGGTGGGTCAAAAAGATCTTGCTGTGATTTATGTTGAAGAATGTTGTTCCTATATTTTCCTCTAAGAGTTTTATAGTGTCTGGCCTTACATTCAGGTCTTTAATCCATTTTGAGTTTATTTTTGTGTATGGTGCTAGGGAGTGTTCTAATTTCATTCTTTTACATGAAGCTGTCCAGTTTTCCCAGCACCATGTATTGAAGAGACTGTCTTTTCTCCATTGTATATCTTTGCCTCCTTTGTCATAGATTAGTTGACCATAGGTGAGTGGGTTTATCTCTGGGCTTTCTATCCTGTTCCATTGATCTATATCTCTTTTTGTGCTAGTACCATATTATCTTGATTATTATAGCTTTGTAGTATAGTCTGAAGTCAGGGAGTCTGTTTCCTCCAGCTCTGTTTTTTCCCCTCAAGATTACTTTGGCTATTCGGGGTCTTTTGTGTCTCCATAAAAATTTTAAGATTTTTTGTTCTTGTTCTGTAAAAAAAATGCAATTGATAATTTGTTAGGGATTGCATTGAATCTGTAGATTGCTTTCGGTAGTATAGTCATTTTCACAGTATCGATTCTTCCAATCCAGGAACATGTAATATCTCTCCATCTGTTTGTGTCATCTTTGATTTCTTTCATGAGTGTCCTATAGTTTTCTGAGTACAGGTCTTTTACCTCCTTAGGTAGGTTTATTCCTAGGTATTTTATTCTTTTTGTTGCAGTGATGAATGGGATTATTTCCTTAATTTCTCTTTCTGATTTTTGTTGTTGGTGCATAGGAATGCCAGAGATTTCTGTGCATAGGAATGCCAGAGATTTTTGTATCCTGCAACCTTACCAAATTCATTGCTTAGTTCTAGTAGTTTTCTGATGGCATCTTTAGGATTTTCTATGTATAGTTTCATGTCATCAGAAAACAGTGGCAGTTTTACTTGTTTTCCAGTTTGTATTACTTTTATTTCTTTCTCTTCTCTTATTGCCGTGGCTAGGACTTCCAAAACTATGTTGAATAAGAGTGACCTGAGTGGACATCTTTGTCTTGGTCCTGATCTTAGTGGGAATGCTTTCAGTTTTTCACCATTGAGTATGATGCTTGCTGTGGTTTTGTCATATATGGCCTTTATTGTGTTGAGGTAGGTTCCCTCTATGCCCACTTACTGGAGAGTTTTTATCATAAATGGGTGTTGAATTTTGTCGAAAGCTTTTTCTCCATCTATTGAGATGATCATATGTTTTTTTTTCTTTTTTAACGTATTTATTGGATTATAATTGCTTTATAATGGTGTGTTACTTTCTGCTTTATAATGAAGTGATCACCTATACATATACATATATCTCCATATCTCCTCCCTCCTGTGTCTCCGCCCCATCCTCCCTATCCCACCCCACTAGGTGGTCACAAAACACCGAGCTGATCTCCCTGCGCCATGTGGCTGCTTCCCACTAGCTATCTGTTTTACATTTGGTAGTGCATATATGTCCATGCGACTCTCTCACTTCATCCCAGCTTACCCTTCCCCCTCCCCATGTCCTCAAGTCCATTCTCTACGTCTGCATCTAGGTTCTTCCTGTCCTGCCTCTAGGTTTTTCAGAACGATTTTTTTTTTTTTTTAGATTCCATGTATCTGTGTTAGCATACAGTTTTTGTTTTTCTCTTTCTGACTTACTTCATTCACTCTGTATGACCAACTCTAGGTCCAGCCACCTCACTACAAATAGCTCAGTTTCGTTCTTTTTATGGCTGAGTAATATCCGTTGTATGTATGTGCCACATCTTCTTTATCCAAATATTTTCTTTTTTGCAAATATTTTCTCCCATTCTGAGGGTTGTCTTTTTTTTTTTTTTTTTTTTTTTTTTTTTGTGGTACGTGGGCCTCTCACTGTTGTGGCCTCTCCCATTGCGGAGCACAGGCTCCAGACACGCAGGCTCAGTGGCCATGGCTCACGGGCCCAGCCGCTCCGCGGCATGTGGGATCCTCCCGGACCGGGGCACGAACCCATGTCCCCTGCATCGGCAGGCGGACTCTCAACCACTGCGCCACCAGGGAAGCCCTGAGGGTTGTCTTTTCATCTTGTTTATGGTTTCCTTTGCTGTGCAAAAGCTTTTAAGTTTCATTAGGTCCCATTTGTTAATTTTTGTTTTTATTTCCATTTCTCTGGTCGATGGGTCAAAAAGGATCTTGCTGTGATTTATGTCACAGAGTGTTCTGCCTATGTTTTCCACTAAGAGTTTTATAGTGTCTGGCCTTACATTTAGGTCTTTAATCCATTTTGAGTTTATTTTTGTGTATGGTGTTAGGGAGTGTTCTAATTTCATTCTTTTACATGTAGCGGTTCAATTTTCCCAGCATCACTTATTGAAGAGGCTGTCTTTTCTCCATTTTATATTCTTGCCTCTTTTATCAAAGATAAGGTGACCATATGTGCATGGGTTTATCTCTGGGCTTTCTATTCTGTTGCATTACACAGTATATCTCTTTTTGTGCCAGTGCCATACTGTCTTGATTGCTGTGGCTTTGTAGTATAGTCTGAAGTCAGGGAGCCTGATTCCTCCAGCTCCGTTTTTCTTTCTCAAGATTGCTTTGGCTATTCAGGGTCTTCTGTGTTTCCATACAAGTTGTGAAATTTTTTGTTCTAGTTCTGTGAAAAATTCCATTGGTAGTTTGATAGTGATTGCATTGAGTCTGTAGACTGCTTTGGGTAATATAGTCATTTTCACAATGTTGATTCTTCCAATCCAAGTACATGGTCTATCTCTCCATCTGTTTTTTTATCATCTTTAATTTCTTTCATCAGTGTCTTACAGTTTTCTGCATACAGGTCTTTTGTCTCCTTAGATAGGTTTATTCCTAGGTATTTTATTCTTTTTGTTGCAGTGGTAAGTGGGAGTGCTTCCTTAATTTTTCTTTCAGATTTTTCATCATTAGTGTATAGGAATACAAGAGATTTCTGTGCATTAATTTCGTATGCTGCTACTTTACCAGATTCATTGATTAGTAGTTTTCTGGTAGCATCTTTAGGATTCTCTACATATAGTATCATGTCATCTGCAAACAGTGACAATTTTACTTCTTCTTTTCTGATTTGTATCCCTTTTATTGCTTTTTCTTCTATGATTGCTGTGGCTAAAACTTCCAAAACTATGTTGAATAATAGTGATGAGAGTGGGCAACCTTGTCTTGTTCCTGATCTTAGAGGAAATGGTTTCAGTTTCTCACCATTGAGAAGATGTTGGCTGTGGGTATGTCACATATGGCCTTTATTATGTTGAGGTAAGTTCCCTGTTTGCCTACTTTCTGGAGGGTTTTTATCATAAATGGGTGTTGAATTTTGTCAAAAGCTTTTTCTGCATTTATTGAGATGATCATATGGTTTTTCTCTTTTAGTTTGTTAATATGGTGTATCACATTGATTAATTTGCATATATTGAAGAATTCTTGCATTCCTGGGATAAACCCCACTTGATCATGGTGTATGATCCTTTTAATGTGCTGTTGGATTCTGTTTGCCAGTATTTTGTTGAGGATTTTTGCATCTATGTTCATCAGTGTTATTGGCCTGTAGTTTTCTTTCTTATTGACATCTTTGTCTGGTTTTGGTATCAGGGTGATGGTGGCCTTATAGAATGAGTTTGGGAGTGTTCCTCCCTCTGCTATATTTTGGAAAAGTTTGAGAAGCAAAGGTGTTACCTCTTCTATAAATGTTTGGTAGAATTTGCCTGTGAAGCCATCTGGTCCTGGACTTTTATTTGTTGGAAGCTGTTTTTGTTTTTTTGTTTTTTTTTTTTGCGGTACGCGGGCCTCTCACTGTTGTGGCATCTCCCGTTGTGGAGCACAGGCTCTGGACGCGCAGGCTCAGTGGCCATGGCTCCCGGGCCCAGCCGCTCTGCGGCATGTGGGATCTTCCCGGACTGGGGCATGAACCCGCATCCCCTGCATCGGCAGGCGGACTCTCAACCACTGCGCCACCAGGGAAGCCCTGTTGGAAGCTTTTTAATCACAGTCTCAGTTTCAGTGCTTGTGATTGGTCTGTTCAGATTTTCTATTTCTTCATGGTTCAGTCTTGGAAGCTTGTACTTTTCTAAGAATTTGTCCATTTCTTCCAGGTTGTCCATTTTATTGGCATAATGTTCGTAGTAATCTCTCATGATCCTTTGTATTTCTGCAGTTTCAGTTGTTACTTCTCCTTTTTCATTTCTAATTCTATTGATTTGAGTCTCCTCCCTTGTTTTCTTGATGAGTCTGGCTAATGGTTTATCAATTTTGTTTATCTTCTCAAAGAACCAGCTTCTGGTTTTATTGATCTTCGCTATTGTTTCTTTCTTTTTCATTTATTTCTGATCTGATCTTTATAATTTATTTCCTTTTACTAACTTCGGGAGTTTTTTTTTTTGTTCTTCTTTCTCTAATTGTTTTAGGTGTAAGGTTAGGTTGTTTATGTGAGATGTTTCTTGTTTCTTGAGGTAGGATTGTGTTGCTATAAACTTCCCTCTTAGAACTGCTTTTGCTGCATTCCATAGGTTTTGGGTCATTGTGTTTTAATTGTTGTTTGTTTCCAGGGATTTTTTGATTTCCTCTTTGATTTCTTCAGTGATCTCTTGATTATTTCATAGTGTATTGTTTAACCTGCATGTTTTTGTAATTTTTACAGATTTTTTCCTGTAATTGATATGCAGTCTCATAGCATTGTGGTTGGAAAAGATACCTGATATGATTTCAGTTTTCTTAAATTTACCAAGGCTTGATTTGTGACCCGAGATATGATCTATACTGGTGAATGTTCCTTGAGCACTTGAGAAGAAAGTGTATTCTGTTGTTTTTGGATGGCATGTCCTATAAATATCAATTAAGTCCATCTAGTTTAGTGTATCATTTAAAGCTTGTGTTTCCTTACTTATTTTCATTTTGGATGATCTGTCCATTGGTGAAAATGGGGTGTTAAAGTCCCCTACTATGACTGTGTTCCTGTCGATTTCCCCTTTTATGGCTGTTAGCATTTGCCTAATGTATTGAGGTGCTCCTATGTTGGGTGCATAAATATTTACAATTGTGATATCTTCTTGTTGGATCGATCCCTTGATCATTACATAGTGTCCTTCTTTGTCTGTTGTAATAGTCTTTATTTTAAAGTCTATTTTGTCTGATGTGAGTATTGCTCCTCCAGCTTTCTTTTGATTTCCATTTGCATGGAATATCTTTTTCCATCCCCTTACTTTCAGTCTGTATGTGTCCCTAGGTCTGAAGTGGGTCTCTTGTAGACAGCATATATACGGGTCTCATTTTTGTATCCATTCAGCCAGTCTGTGTCTTTTGGTTGGAGCAGTTAATCCATTTACATTTAAGGTCGTTATCGGTATGTGTGTTCCTATTACCAGTTTCTTAATTGTTTTGGGTTTGTTATTGTAGGTCCTTTCCTTCTCTTGTGTTTCCTGCCTAGAGAAGTTCCTTTAGCATTTGTTTCAAAGCTGGTTTGGTGGTGCTGAACTCTCTTAACTTTTGCTTGTCTCTAAATGTTTAAATTTCTCCATCGAATCTGAATGAGATCCTTGTTGGGTAGAGTATTCTTGGTTGTTGGTTTTTCCATTTCATCACTTTAAATATGCCCTGCCACTCCCTTCTGGCTTGCAGAGTTTCTGCTGAAAGATCAGTTGTTAACCTTATGGGGATACCTTTGTATGTTATTTGTTGTTTTTCCCTTGCTGCTTTTAATACTTTTTCTTTGTATTTAATTTTTGTTAGTTTGATTAATATGTTTCTTGGCTTGTTTCTCCTTGGATTTATCCTGTGTGGGACTCTCTTCATTTCCTGCACTTGATTGACTATTTCCTTTTCCATATTAGGGAAGTTTTCAACTATAATCTCTTCAAATATTTTCTCATTCCCTTTCTTTTACTCTTCCTCTTTGGGACCTCTGTAATTCGAATGTTGGTGCATTTAATGTTGTCGCAGAGGTGTTTGAGACTGTCCTCAATTCTTTTCATTCTTTTTTCTTTATCCTGCTCTGCAGTAGTTATTTCCACTATTTTATCTTCCAGGTCACTTATCCGTTCTTCTGCCTCAGTCATTCTGCTATTGATTCCTTCTAGAGAATTTTAAATCTCATTTATTGTGTTTTTCATCATTGTTTTTTTGCACTTTAGTTCTTCTACATCCTTGTTAAACAATTCTTGTATTTTCTGCATTCTATTTCCAAGATTTGTTCATATGGTTTTTATTCCTTAATCTGTTAATGTGGTGTATCACATCAATTGATTTGCGTATGTTGAAGAATCCTTGTGACCCTGGGCAAATCCCACTTGATTACAGTGTATATCCTTTTAATGTGTTGTTGGATTCTGTTTGCTAGTATTTTGTCGCAGATTTTTGCATCTGTATTCATCAGTGATATTGGTCTGTAATTTTCTTTTTTTTTTTTTAGTATCTTTGTCTGGTTTTGGTATCAGGGTGATGGTGGCCTCATAGACCAAGTTGGAGAGTGTTCCTTCCTTTGCAATTTTTTGGAAGAGTTTGAGAAGAATGGGTTTTACCTCCTCTCTAAATGTTTGATAGAATTCACCTGTGAAGCCATCTGGTCCTGGACTTTTGTTTGTTGGAAGATTCTTAATCACAGTTTCAACTTCATAACTTGTCAATGGTCTGTTCATATATTCTATTTCTTCCTGGTTTAGGCTTGGAAGGTATACCCTTCTAACAATGTGTCCATTTCTTCCAGGTTGTCCATTTTATTGGCATAGAACTGCTTGTAGTATAGTCTCCGATGGTGCTTTGTATTTCTGTGGTGTCTGTTGTAACTTCTCCTTTTTCATTTTTAATTTTATTGATTTGAATACTCTCTCTTTTTTTCTTGATAGGTCTGGCTAAAGGTTTATCAATTTTGTTTATCTTCTCAAAGAACCAGCTTTTAGTTTTATTGATCTTTGCTATTGTTTTCTTTGTTTCCATTTCATTTATTTCTGCTCTGATCTTTATGATGTCTTTCCATCTGCTAACTTTGGGTTTTGTTTGTTCTTCTTTCTCTAGTTCCTTTAGGTGTAAGGTTAGATTGTTTATTTGAGATTTTTCTTGTTTCTTGAGGTAGGATTGTTTTGCTATAAAATTCCCTCTTAGAACTGCTTTTGCTGCATCCCATAGGTTTTGGATTGTCGTGTTTTCATTTTGTCATTTGTCTCTAGGTATGTTTCATTTCCTCTCTGATTTCTTCAGTGATCTCTTGGCTATTTAGTGTCATATTGTTTAGCCTCCATGTGTTCTTTTTTCACATTATTTCTCCTGTCATTTATTTCTAAGCTCATAGCATTGGGGCTGGAAAAGATGCTTGATATTATTTCAGTTTTCTTAAATTTACCAAGGCTTGATTTGTGACGCAAGGTGTGATCTATCGGGGGAATATTCCGTGTGCACTTGAGATGAAAGTGTAATCTGCTATTTTTCGATGGAATGTCCTATAAAAATCAATTAAATTTGTCTGGTCTATTATGTCATTTAGAGCTTGTGTTTCCTTATTGATTTTCTGTCTGGATGTTCTGTCCATTGGTATAAGTGAGGTGTTGAAGTCCCACACTATTACTGTGTTACTGTCGATTTCCTCTTTTGTAGCTGTTAGCAGTTGCCTTTTGTATTGAGGTGCTCCTATGTTGGGTGCATATATATTTATAATTGTTATATCTTCATCTTGGATTGATCCCTTGATCATTATGTAGTGTCCTTCCTTGTCTCTTGTAACATTCTTTATTTTAAACTCTATTTTATCTTATATGAGTATTGCTCCTCCAGCTTTCTGTTGATTTCCACTTGCATGGAATATCTTTTTCCATCCCCTCACTTTCAGTCTGTATGTGTCCCTAGGTCTGAAGTGGGTCTCTTGTAGACAGCATATATATGGGTCTTGTTTTTTAATGCATTCAGTCAGCCTGTGTCTTTTGGTGGAGCATTTAATCCATTCACATTTATGGTAATTATCAATATGTATATTCCTATTACGATTTTCTTAATTTTGGGGGTTTGTTTTTGTAGTTCCTATTACGATTTTCTTAATTGTTGGGTTTGTTTTTGTCAGTCCTTTTCATCTCTTGTGTTTCGCACTTAGATAAGTTCCTTTAGCATTTGTTGTAGAGCTGATGTGGTGGTGCTGAGTTCTCTTAGCTTTTGCTTCCCTGTAAAGCTTTTGATTTCTCCATTGAATCTGAATGAGATCCTTGCCGGGTAGAGTAATCTTGGTTGTAGGTTCTTCCCTTTCATCACTTTAAATATGTCCTGCTACTCCCTTCTGGCTTGTAGAGTTTCTGCTGAGAAATCATCTCTTAATCTTATCGGAGTTCCCTTGTATGTTATTTGTCATTTTTCCCTTGTTGCTTTTAATAATTTTTCTTTGTCTTTAATTCTTGTCAATTTGATTACTGTGTGTCTCGGCCTGTTTCTCCTTGGGTTTATCCTGCCTGGTACTCTCTGTGCTTCCTGGACTTGGGTGGCTATTTCGTTTCTCATGGTAGGGAATTCTTAGACTATAATCTCTTCAAATATTTACTCACATCCTTTCTCCCTCTCTTCTCCTTATGGGACCCCTATAATGTGAATGTTGGTGCATTTAATGTTTTCCCAGAGGTCTCTTAGGCTGTCTTCATTGATTTTCATTCTTTATTTTTTATTCTTTTCCACAGCAGTGAATTACCCCATTCTGTCTTCCAGGTCACTTATCCATTTTTCTGCCTCAGTTATTCTGCTACTGATTCCTTCTAGTGTATATTTTTCATTTCAGTTTTTGTATTGTTCATCTCTGTGTGTTTGTTCTTTAATTCTTCCACGTGTTTGCTGTTTAATTCTTCTAGGTCTTTGTTAAACATTTCTTGAATCTTCTCAATCTTTGCCTCCATTCATTTTTGGAGGTCCTGGATCATCTTCACTATCATTATTTTGAATTCTTTTTCTGGAAGGCTGCCTATCTCCACTTCATGTAGTTGCTTTTCTGGGGTTTTATTTTGTTCCTTCATCTGGTACATAGTCCTGTGTCTTTTCATTTTGTCTGTCTTTCTGTGAATATGGTTTTCGGTCCACAGGCTGCAGGATTGTAGTTCTTCTTGCTTCTGCTGTCTGCCCTCTGGTGGATGAGGCTATCTAAGAGGCTTGTGCAAGCTTCCTGTTGGGAGGGAGTGGTCGTGGCTAGAGCTGGGTGTTCCTCTGGTGGGCAGAGCTCAGTAAAACTTTAATCTGCTTGTCTGCTGATGGGTGGGACTGAGTTCCCTCCCTTTTGGTTGTTTGCCCTGAAGCGACCAGCAGTGGTGCCTACAGGCTGTTTTGTGGGGCCGGTGGTGGACTCTGGGACAGCTCACACCAAGGAGTACTTCCTAGATCGTCTGCTGCCAGTGTCCTTGTCCATGGTGAGCCACAGCTGCCCCCCACCTCTGCACGAGACCCTTCAACCCTACCAGGGAGGTCTGGTTCAGTCTCCTATGGGGTCACTGCGCCTTCCCCCTGGGTCCTGCTGTGCACACTACTTTGTGTGTGCCCTCCAAGAGTGGAGTCTCTGTTTTCCCCAGTCCTGTCGAAGTCCTGCAATCAAATGCTGCTAGCTTTTAAAGTCTGATTCTCTGGGAACTCCTCCTCCTGTTGCCATACCCCCAGGTTGGGAAGCCTGACCTGGTGCTCAGAACCTTCACTCCTGTGGGTGGACTTCTGTGGTGTAATTGTTCTCCAGTTTGTGAGTCACCCACCCAGTGCTTATGGGATTTGATTTTATTGTGATTGTGCCCCTCCTACCATCTCATTGTGGCTTCTCCTTTGTCTTTGGCTGTGGGGTATCTTTTTTAGTGAGTTCCAGTGTCTTCCTATTGATGATTGTTCAGCAGTTAGTTGTGATTCCGGTGCTCTTGCAGGAGGGAGTGAGCACACGTCCTTCTACTCTGTCATCTTGAACCAGTCTCGATAATTTTTACTTGTATTAACAGTTTGTGTTGTTTGGAGATATAATAATTCCTTTAATTAGACTGTAGGTGTTTCCTCTGCAGAATGTGTACTAATTAATTAATTAATTAAATATTTACTTAGCAAATATTTTGTACCAGGCACCATCCTCAGATCTGGGGATTCAGTTGTGAATGAACAAAAGTAGATATGAAGAGGTCAAGGCTCTCATGGAAGTGATATTCTTAGGAGAGGTGGTGGTCATACAGAGGACAAATAAAGCAGTGTGAGATAAATAAAAAAAGTAAAATAAATGAGAAAAAGAACAAAAAATAAAGTAGGGTGAGGGGACAGAGAGGGATAATTTTTGGTGTATGTGGTTTTTTTGGGTGGGGCTTTCTGAGCAAGCCTCTCTGAAAGGGTTTCACTTGAGCTGAGATCCAAACAGCAGGAGGGAGGGAGGGAGTGAGTGAGTGATGTGGATCTGGGCAGAGGACGTGGCAAATGCTTGACACTGATTCTTTAAATTCAGCAACACCATACTTTAGATTGATTAAAAACAACATCACTAGATTGAAAGAGATTAAAGAAATACAAACAAAACTTTTTCTTGTCCTTGTCACTGGATGAGATTTGATGAAATTCCCTTGGAAACAAGATTTTCACTATGTGTACCTTGGTCACATCCATAGCAAAGTTGTTACATTCAGCATGGCACTTCTTAGAATATGTTGATGATCATTACAACGTTGGAAAGTTCCTCTTTTCTATATTCATTCTTTGTTCCACCTTGTGGGAGGGTCAAATGTAGGGCTGTATATGACTCATTATTCTTAAGTTTGTTCTTATGTTTGTGTGTGGACATTTGGAGCCTTAAGCTTTTGAATGTGCTTGGGAAAAAAATACATGTCTTTATTTCTTCATCTTTTTTCTTAAAAGCTAGGATTCAGAATTGAAATACCAAAGAGGAACCAAGTTGGTGGCTTTGGAAGTAGCTGTCCAGTGACTTTTCTGGAAGTTCTTGTTTTATCTGTGTGTATAGTCTGTTCCAGGGAGTTACATAGATCTAGGGTTTGCTCATCCTTCAAACTTACCTCCCTCTGGTGACCACTTTAACACCTGAAAATCCCCATGCCTTGCCATCAGTCTCCTAAAGAAGACAGAGACCTGCTAAATTGAATTTTTATGGTAAATTCCCTTTGTATGTTTATATCTCATTATGCCTTGAATTCTTACTATGTTGTTCTCAGTCATCCTGAACACATGCACCATAAGGCTAAATATTTTCTTCTGCTGTGATATACATGCATCTATGACAGAAAAGGTTCAATCACTTGGGAATGGGTGAACCTTTTTAATTTGCTGTCCAGACTCCAGTTTTATCTTTGGAGCAGTCAGCATGCCCAGTGTATGCTATACTTTGTTCCTAGGCTGTTTTTGCCTTGGCTAAAGCAATTTTCTGTGAGTGAAATAGCTTGTGCTGTACCTTCTTCCATAGAATATATTGGTTCCAATCCCTAGAAGAAAGGAAAGAACACCCTACATTTCTGCTCTATGACCACCAGATGGGCCCCTTTCTAGCGATGGTTTGAGAAAAACAGTAGAAACAGATATGAGAACAGTGGAAGGAGAGGTCCTTGCTGCCGGAGGACAGGAGGGATACACTTTTATTATTCTCCACCTTCTCTGATCTCGGCTTAAGTTTCCACAGCTTCCAGTGAAGATTTGCAAAGCAATTTCATTTTCCAATATGTCTTGAGCACAGAATCTCTGGTAGGTTTATAATAGGTATAAAGATGTTTGTCAGGTCCAGGGGTGTTAAAAGAGAACAAAAGTAGCAGGAAAAGGAAAGAAAGCAAGAGAGAGTGAAGAAGGAGAAAGAATTATGAAATCAGTCTCCTTTATATTCCCCAGATACATGTGAGGAAGATGAGCCTTGAAGAGGAGAAGTGCTAGTGGTGATGGAGCCTGTGGTGGTGGGGGTGACGAACGTGCAGGTGGAGGAGATGGTGGTGGAGATGGAGGTGGAGAAGAAGGATGTAGTGGAGATGATGGAGGAAGTGGTGCAGGAGGTTATGGAGGTAGAACAAGGGATAGAGTTGGAGATGGGGGTGTGTGGAAGAGATGGTGGTAGAGGTGATGGTTATAACAGAGGTGGTGAAGGTTAGGGTTGAGGTGGTGGAGGTTATGGAGATGGTAATGAAAGGAGTGAAGGTGGAAGTGGTGGTGGAAGAGTTGGTGAAGGTGATGGAGGTAATAGAGGCAGTGGAGATGGTGGCCGAGAAGGTGAAGGAGGTGGTCGAGGAAGTAGAGATAGAGAAGGAGGTGAAGACATTGGTGTAGATGGAGGTGGAAGTGGGCCATGTATTGGAGGTGATGGAGGCGGTGGAAGGAGTAGTGCAGGAGGTTGTGGAGCTGGTGGTGTCCTGATGGAGATATCTGTGGTAGTAGCCAAGGTGGTGGGGCTGGCAGAGTGGTGGGTTACATAAATATCCAATCTTAATACCAGGCAGAGTGAGATATGTGCACCGGTGCATGGAAGAACAGGCAGCCACGTATATTGCTTTAAAAAAAAGGGGGTTTCAGATTTTTTTTTTTTTTTACTATTTGTATACATTTTTTTGCCTTTGAGTCTAAAGTACTTATTTCCTTAAATGACTCAGAGAGCAGCTGAACAACATTAATGCCCATTCATTCTCACTCTGACTGGATGCTTTTTATGTGCCAGACGGGATCAAGTTTAGGCAATAAAAAATGAAAAACACTTAGTTCCTGTTTTCATTGGGGAAATAGACCTGTAGACAGATAATTATAATGTAGTGAAGTTAAATGCAACGGTAGAGTTGTAAGCAGCCAGAGGGGAGTGATAGATAACCAAGGCTGGTGCTTTCGGGGCCAAGGGAAGCTTCTTGGAACAGATGACACCTTAAGGATGAGAGAATGGGGGATTAGCTGGGTGAAGGGGAAGATGAGAATTATTGGCAAAAGTGAGGAAGTAAGAAACAGTATATGGTAAATATATGGAACTATAAATAGTTATCTAACTGACTTCCCTTCCCATTTACCTGGGTATGTTCAGTTCCTCACATTATGCTGGTATTTAGAATCAGGTTTGAAAGCATTCATGGATGCAAGAAGAAAATTTTAAATGGAATTAGGGTCATCTGGTGCTTAGTGGTGACATGTTCAAAAGTAGAGACAATAAGGGTGAATCTCAGAGCTGGTGCCATCAAATTCTTCCAGCCCCCCCTCCCATTCTCTTAGCTCAAGAAGTGAGTGGGAAGATAGAATTTGAATATTTTTTCCTATCAGAGGAAGCAGGGCAAACAGCATTTAAGCTGGGATGGGTGGGCAGGCATCCAGTATCTGTGTAAAAGATGAGTTACTCACTCAGAGAAGACCTGATATTCAAGAAGAAGTCAGCCAGCCAAAAATATGAGTCACTCATTAGCCTCTTTAAAGGGTAGAACATGCCAAGGCAGGGAAGGTAAATAGTCTTTTACTAACTTGGATTCAGATGTACCCTTAGATATAACACGTCTCTGGAAATGAAAAAAAATTCTCTCTAAACACATACACACACACATGCTTGACTAAATTAAAACATAATATATATTCTTTTATAAATTTATTTTTAGCTGCGTTGGGTCTTCGTTGCAGTGCACGGGCTTCTCATTGCGGTGGCTTCTGCTGTGGAGCATGGGCTCTAGGCACGCAGGCTTCTGTAGTTGTGGCACGTGGGCTTAGTTGCTCCATGGCATGTGGGATCTTCCCGGGCCAGGGCTCAAACCCATGTCCCCTGCATTGGTAGGCGGACTCCCAACCACTGTGCCACCAGGGAAGCCCAAACATAATATTTTAAAGAGCAAGTAGATAACACGTGGCTTGTCAAATGAATGACTCAATAGACATGCATGAAATATATTTGAATAGAGAGTTACAGAGGTTGCTTTTTAAATAGAGAACCTATTAAAGTCTATGAAATAGTCTTCAGAAAATTGATTCCCTGGAATGAATCCTGCAAATGACTATTCGGAGACCATGAAGAGGGAGCTTTCTGACAGATCCCCTGGGCCAAAGTTGTCCTGCAAAGGATGTGAAGAGAAGATGTTAATGCATCTCTAGCTCATGGTGCCTCCACAGTGAACAAAAGGATAAGCTAAGGAGGCTGGACAGTGGCTTGATGCTGTTTATGAAGAATTTCCAAATCAGAGAAGGCAGCCCCCTATCTGAAAGACTTGGTGCCTTTCCACCTACCCTGGAAAGCAGGATATGGATTGCACCAGATAAAACATTAGAAGCCGGCCTCTGAATCACATATTTAAATTCATTTCTGGCTTAATTCTTTTCAAATAGCAATTGAGTTTGACTATTGTGATTCAGCCATCTGCAGCCCGTGTTTATAATTGTTCATGGTATCATTGTCTCTGAGATTTTCCCGGTTAATATTTTTTTTTTTTTTAATTTTTTTTATTTTTTATTAGTTTCTGCTTTATAACAAAGTGAATCAGTCATACATACACATCTGTTCCCACATCCCTTCCCTATTGCGTCTCCCTCCCTCCCACCCTCCCCCGGTTAATATTTTTAAAGGGTGGATATATGATTTCCTGGGTGGTCTGATTCACTCTTCTGGCCCGTTTTGATAAGAAAGTGTCTACCTTCTGCACCAGGGGGCTTTAACTGGCATTTTGAATTTTTGCTTGTGAGGAAATAATATAGGAGAACAGATCACTCTACTGGTTGCTTTTTAGTTATAGAATTCTGTTTAATTTGCAAAAACCATTTATAAATTCTAACCATTAACTCAGCCTTTCTTGCCTGCCTTACAAAAGCAGCTCTTCGGAAATAAAGCATTTGGGACCCAGTGGGAAAGATTCCAAGCTCAAAGTGCCAAATCTCCTGAGTTATACTGACTCCCACCTGAGATTTTGGGATTTTCCTTAAAGAAGGGGGAAGAAGGGTTTAGCCCCATTTGGAACACAGATGGTAGAGAGTAAATAGACTTGTTTGGTTTTCAAAGATAATTGTGGGTTATGAAATAAAGCTAAGTAGGTAGCAAAATCCCACACAGATTACAAAAGATGTCTTACATCTCTGTGTTAGCACACGTAGTTTTAGGCCCTGAAGCAATGTCTGGTAGACCAGTTGAACGTGCTAGGGCAATTGTTTAATGAATCCAGGAGAAGCAGTGGTTGGAATTAGATCATGGATTATAGATTCCTAGAACTAGAAAGGACTTTAGAGATTTTCTAGGTAAACCCTTTTGCTTACAGCTGAGGAAAGGGTGGCTCAGAGAAGCTCAGCTATTTTGAATGATTATCATGGTGACTGGAACCAAGGTTTCCTGATTAGTAGCTTTGTGCTTTGATGTAGGGTCAACCAGCCCTCAGAAAATGGTCTGCTCCTTTCCCCAGAACATGTGTCATGGGTGACACATGACTCCTCATAGCTACACCTGCTACTCAAAGATCATGAAGCATCTTGTTCTCATTTATTTTGGCCACATCTCTGCGAGGCAGGCAACATTCTTTATATTGTTGGACCCACAAAGTTCAGCTCTGCCATTAGCCCAAGGGACGCTCAGGGAGTACTTTGAGAGCCACTTCCCAGGCTGGTGCTTTCTACCCAAAACTTCCTCTTCCCCTGGGATTCTTTCGCAAGCAGAAGGGGAAAGTATCCAGCCCTAGGATTCTCTGCTTTGCTGAAAGATTGATAACACTTACAGAAGTCTTGGTCAAATTAATCAAACTCTCTGAGCTTTTATTTCTTTTTTTAATATGAAAATAAAAGATTTTATCTTCATTTATTTCTTCTCTGATTCTTTTTTTTAATTTTCTTTCTCTTTTCCTTTCTTTATGTACCTCCAAGTTTCTGACCTATAATATTTTCCTTCTGCCTGAAGAATTTTTAACATTTCTTGCAGGCTAGAATGGCTGGGAATGGATTCTGTCAAGTTTTTTTTTTTGTCTGAGAAAGTCTCTATTTTTCCTTCACTTTTGATGGATAATTTGAATGGATATAGAATTAAAGGTTGATGGTTTTGTTCTGTCAACACACTCCTTACTTACATGGTTACTAATGAGAAGTCAGCTCTTATATGTAAAATAAAAATAATAGTTCACAGGGTCTGTGCCAAACGTAGTCCTGAGTGCAAGGGAAGCACTTAATAAATGTTTGTTCTTTCTCTTGCCTTTTATAATAAAATTTATGAATATGCTGGTTTCTGATTAGTTTAAGGAAAATAATTTTAATAGTTTTTTTCTGTTTATGAAGGTAATACATTTTCATTGTAGAAAATCAAACAAATTTTAAAATTATGAAGTCCTCTGAATATCTACAATCCAGGAATAATTATTCTGCATACTTTTACAACATTCTTCCAGTCACTTCTCTATGTATATATATATACATATGTCTATATTTGTATTTATGATTTTACATAAAAGGAAATCATAATATAAACACTCTTTTGCAATCTACTCAACAAAAGGTCAGTTCACAGAAAATGCTAACGGTGTTTTTCTGCCAGATCTGGGAGCATCTTTAGTCCCAAATATAGGACACAATGGATGATACAGTCTCATCTCACAGACTGAAACTTTGCTAAGACCTGATTGGCACTCTTCTCCCCAGCTGTCCTTTTCCTCTATTCTCCTCAATAGAGAGAGTATGCCACTGAGCCTATACAATGTACTTTCTGGAGTCTGTAAAAGGGTTGCCAGGGTAGTCTGCTTTTATTTACTTTAACAAAAGCCAGGGTAAATAAATGTGTCTGCTGCTGTAGTCCACTGTGTAGGTCCTTGAATCCCCTCAGTTTGATCCTTCCTGCATTTTCCATAGGACACAACCATGGGAGGGCACAGATTTTTAGGTACTTTAGCCCATTGGGCCTTGCTGATCTGTAACTATGGGCAAACATTGTTTTTGTTTGGACCTATCTCCTTGGTGGCCTAGTGGCTTGTCCTTGTCAGACAGACAAATTGACATTAGCCATGCTTTGTCCTTCACCTGCCTCCTACCCTAAGCCATATTCCCAGTCTCTCTGGGCCTGCAGTAGTGGTGATCTGAGGAATGATTTAGCACCAACATTAGGAAGGCATTAGGACTAATTCCGCCAAGAGTTATAACCTAATACTGCTTTCTGCCCATTCATGCTAGTACCCATGAGTAGAAAATAGAGATCATTGAAAGTCTTTGAGTATTGGGAGATTTGGCGCCTACTTTAGTCACCTTGTGTAGGAATATCACACCTCTGGAAAGGTTCTCACTCATGAAGGGAGGATGTTAATATTCATGTGGTCCCAGCTCCCCAGCATAATGTGAAGGGGGCCTTTCTTACTCTTTGAGATCCTGTGATTAGAGCTAGCAATTTACAAGCAGCCTTTCCAGGCTGTTTGCTGTTTTGTCATAATTGGGTCCCCCTCACTCCCAGAGTCTGAGTTCAGAGCCTCTTCCCAGCCTCCCCTCCCCTCCCCACGGGAATCTGTACTGGTTCATTTGTGCCAGATGTACTGAGGTAGTTTTGTGAGGGAGCTTTCATCTAGGAAGAGGTGGGCTGAGCACACCCACTCATTTCCCACCATCTCCAGTAGGAGCAGCTTTTAACTGTCACTCAGTGACGCAGGGCTTCTAACCATGACCTAGAGATGAAAGGCCCCTCACCAATCTTATCTGCTTATCAAAAATCAGACAGCGGTGGTGACATGCAATCAAGCCTCACTGGCATCTCTAATGCCTGCCCTGAGAGGGCTCCGCCAGGCCCTGCTGGGGAGATGAAGACATTCTGGAGCCACAGAGGTGGTTCTGGAACTTCTGACCGTCTCGTGCCAGCTTTCTGTCAAAACTGAAGCTTACTCGGATGTATTCTTATTAGGAATGTTGGTAAATTTGAAGGAAATATAATTTTTTAAAGTAGGAATTTTACTTTTCTGAGCTTTTCTTCCAAGAGAAAACCTCTAATTTATGAAGCCTCTGTCCTCCAAGGAGGATGTGTACGGATGTGCGTGCGGTTTCTCATTTACTGATTATTTTATGCTTCATCCCCATAGACTGAGAATTACTGCCTAAGGAGCTCTGGGGGAGCTAGAAGGGAAGGAGAAGGCATAGACTCTTGCCTTGGAAATTCTGCAGGAAAGTGAAATAGGCTTTCCATACTTTTGTATCCTTATGTGATCAAAAGTGGACACCTTAGAACTCCTATTTCTAAATTCTGAAGGAAATCTGTGACTAACATGTCTTATCTGTGAATGAAAGGTTGGTGCTATTTTGTAATTAAATACACTCATCTGTGAGGAAGCTGAATTAAGGACAAGTGTGAATTCCTGCTTTGCTCCTTCCACTCCCAGTTAGCAGATGGGCTAAAAAGAGGTTTCCCAGGGGTCAGGAGAAGAGGGCTAGCTTTGCCCTGAAGATGTGGACAGAAGTTACTTTGCACACTAGATATTTTCCATTTGCCTTCCCAGGTCTACTCTCCATCCTTCTCCACCTACTGACTGCGTCAGTGGCTCCCTTGCCCTCTGTCTTCTGGTAGGTTTGACAGTAAGGGCATCCACAGTGTAGTGGAGAGCAGGAGGGGAGTAGTGTCAGAATATTTATTCTCTCAGTTCCCTTCCTGCTAGGTTGCTGTGTGTTGCCTGTGTCCATCTACCTACGATTGCAGGTCTTGCCAGGAAGTTCTTACTCTCTCCAGGCTAAGATATATGCTCCCTCCTCTCGCCTTTTCAGCTTCTTTGAACAAAAGAAGTACTAATAAGAATCAAATATTACCTATGTGTTTTCGAAGCCTGAAGTCAATGAGATGAAACCCAACATCAAGAATTGGAAGCAAAGTAACTTGTGCAGAAAGAGTGTAAAGAAAACATTGGTGGTTTGGCTAGAGCCTAATTAGAGCAGAGTGCATTAATTAGATTTTCTGGTTTTCAAAAATTTGAATTGTAATAAAATTTTTCGATATGCTATTTCAATTTTTAGTAGCAAATAAATGTGTATATAGAGGATCTTATTAAAATTGAGATGTATTTAGGTGTCTTTAAGAAAACATGGGGGCTTCCCTGGTGGCACAGTGGTTAAGAATCTGCCTGCCAATGCAGGGTACATGGGTTTGAGCCCTGGTCCTGGAAGATCCCACATGCCACGGAGCAACTAAGCCTGTGTGCCACAACTACTGAGCCTGCACTCTAGAGCCCATGAGCCACAACTACTAAAGCCCATGCACCTAGAGCCTGTGCTCTGCAACAAGAGAAGCCACTGCAGTGAGAAGCCCGTGCAGCGCAATGAAGAGTAGCCCCCGCTCGCCGCAGCTAGAGAAAGCCCGTGCACAGCAACAAAGACCCAACACAGCCAAAAATAAATAAATAAATTTAAAAAAAAAAGAAAAAAAATACGTTGGGTGACTGTAGCAATAGACACCATTTATTTACCATGGCTTTGCTGTGGCCACACCCAAGGTTGGTTTCCTTATACTCTGCCCCTCTTTGAAAATTATCTCTTTTTATTAGACTTTCCTCTGTTACCATGTTTGGGTATGGCATCTTTATCCTGTTGGATCCTGACTATTATACTTGGTGAATAGCTTCTCATTTGATGACAGAGAACAGAAGCTCACACATACTAGCTTGAGTACAAAGTGAATTTACTGAAAGGACACAGGGCAGGTAAAGGCCATACACCAAGTCATCTGGAAAGTCAGTACCTGAAACGATTTCTTCAGTCGCTGGTGGCATCCTGTCTTCTCTTATCTCTGCTCTTTTATGTCTGCTCTCTTCTGCTGCTTTCTGCATATTAGCATTCTCTGTCTCATGGATTTTCTGACTTAGTTTGGTCATGGCACAAACTCTGCCTTTGACCGTATTTAACCTTTCAGTTCAAGGAATCCCTACTGTTTAACTGTGTTTTCAGTGTCCTATTTCCACTTTCCTGGGAGAGAAAATCCAAGTGGCCTAGTTTGAGTTAGGTCCACTTATGGCCCATTCAGCTATGGTGGAGGACACAGGGTACATAGGAATGTCCTTCCCAAGGATGTGAACAAGTCCTCCAAAAAAGGCATGTGGTTGAGGGCAGTTGTTGGCATCTCTACATAGTGCAGCAAGTCAATTTTGTGAAGAACGTCTGACTCAAATGCCAGGTTAGAGGGACTTGTCCTTAAGTCATTTGGAAAATCTGTTTATCTGCTTCATTCTTTAAACATTTCAGTGGAAAGACATTGAGTATTTTCAGAAACTTGGAAGAGAGATCTGATGATTTCTCCTATATCTAGCGTGCTGTGGACTTTGCCCATTTATTTCTTCTTTCCCACCTTTAATAGTAACCAATCTACTTTTCAATGTGACACTCACAGAATCCTTCTTGATGGCAATGTTGTAAGCAGTAAGATAAAGAAACAATCTTGATCATTCTTTAGGATAAGCATGCTATGATATTTGGGAGTGTGCCTGTATTACAATCAGGTTTTCAGTCCCTATTCAAATATGAGCAGGTAACCAAAGATTATAAAACATCAGAGGAGAGCCTCTAATGAGAAAGAAAGAGAGAGAGAGAACAGAAACAAAGCAACTTGAAAGAAGCAGAGACTAAACCAGGAGATGAACATTTAAAAAGAAAAATTAAATGGATAAAAAGTATACTCTTAGAATTTAAAAATATAATAACAAAAATGAAAAACTCAATAGAAAGATTGAAGATAAGGTTGAGTGACTATCCCTGAAATAAAGCAAACATAAAAGGAGATGGAGAATAAGGATGAGAGGTAAATAAAAATAAACTTTACAACCAGTTCAAGAGGTCTAACATCCAAATAATAAAAGTTGCTGAAGAAGAGAACAGAGGAGAAAGTCACCAACCAAACAATTCAAGACAATTTTCTAGAGAAAGTCCTAAGTTTCCAGACTGAAAGGTTCATTAAAAACCTTCAGAATGGATGAAAATTGACTCACACCAAGAGTTCCTCATAAGATTTCAGAATATTGAGGACAAAGAAGATTCTAAAAGTTTTTATAAAGAGAAAAAGTAAAGGATCAGGATCAGAATGGCTTGGGACTTCTCCAAAGCTGAATTAGAATCTAGGAGACAACAGAAAATATGCCTTCAAATTCTAAGGGAAATGATTGCCGATCTTGAATTTGATACCCATTCAAAGTATCAGTTTGATATGAGGGGAGAATAAACCCATCTTCAGACATACAAATTCTCAAAACCATTTCCTTCCCACATACCTTGTGTTCCATGAAAGTAAAGGTGTAAACCAAGAAAGGGGTAGATACGAGACACAGGAAACTGGGAGAAAAAGGAATTACCAGAAGGACAGTGAAGGGAGACACCAGGAAGACAGTGAGTGTACCAGGCATAGAGGTATTGGAGCAGCTCGGAAAGCTCTAGAACACCCTTCTTCAGGAAGATGAGATCAGTAGAATATCCCATGTATTGAAAGTCTTGAGAAAAGAGTTAGACAACTGTCAAAGATAGGCTTTAAATTAGTGATAAATACATAGAAAACTAGGTAAATGAAGACAAGGCAGTTATTAATTCCAGGGAAAATGAAAAGTCGTGCAGAAAAGGAAAAGTAATTATAGTTATTACATGGCTTATCTGTGAATAGCATTCATATAGTGATATTGTATTTATTTATTTATTTGTTTTTTGGCTATGTCGGGTCTTAGTTGCGGCACGTGGGATCTTCATTGCGGCATGAGGGATCTTTCCTTGCGGTGCATGGGCTTCTGTCTAGTTGTGCCGTGCAGGTTTTTCTCTTCTCTAGTTGTGGTGCGCAGGCTCCAGAGTGTGTGGGCTCTGTAGTTTTGCATCACGCGGGCTCTCTAGTTGAGGCGTGTGGGCTCAGTAGTTGTGGCACGCCGGCTTAGCTGCCCCTCGGCACGTGGGATCTTAGTTCCCCGAGCAGGGATCGAACCTGCATCCCCTGCATGGGAAGGTGGATTCTTTACCACTGGACCACTGGGGAAGTCCCAGTGATAATATTATAAATTCCAAATACTGGTCTATCTAAAATCATGGAATTATAATTATGATGGGAAGATGAAAATGTGGGAAAGGTACATGAGTACAGTGGGATGGATAAAAGAAAAAGAATAAAAACTTTAAAATTTATAGCAGAAGGTTAACAAATCATGTGTAAGACTGGGGGAAAAAAACAATCAAGTAGAAGAATACAAAAATGTTATTTAGAGACCCAGAGACCAATTTCATTTAATTGGTGGCAAGATGGGAAAGTAATTACCTCATGAAAGGGGGAAATGGGGCTAAGGGAGATAAGAAACCACCATCTTTTTGTAGTAAATCTTGTAGAATTGTTTGACTATTAACTTTAAACATGCATGTTTATCTGATTCAGAAATTTAAAAAAACAATGAAAAGAAAATTAATTAATAATTAAGAAATATGCATACACCCCAGGCAGCCATTACTAAGTAATTGGAATTGGCAAACAGCGAAGTCGTGCTTATTTGGGCAACATGAAACTGTGAGGGTAGGAAAATCATTTTTATGAGTATTATTAGAGCATTGCTTATTTTTAAAAAAAGGCTTGTGGAGTTGACTAATTCTCACTTTTCTGCCTGTCACAGCAAGGTGTGCAGGGCACAAGCTTCAGCATAGTTTGGTCTTTTCATTGTGGGCAGCGAGGTGACAGGACAGGTCACAGGGGAAAGGACTGTCATTCTAGCAAAGAAGGAGTAGAATTCAGGTCTAGGCAGGGGAAGGGTCAATTCCAGAGGGATCACCTGGGTTAGTGCTAGAGATCTGGGCAGGTGGAATCGAAAGACTGGGTGGTCAGAGACAGGAAGAGTGATACCAGAGGGTGGACCTCTACTCTATTCCTAAGGGAAGGAGATTCAGGCCTCGTGGACTATTTCATATTGATTGTTGTTTGGAGCCAAAGAGGGGTGGAGGCCTGTAGATACTCTGATCTCTGCCCTTTGTGCTTCGTCTCTTTGACCATTACAGCTGGATTCCTTCACCTTTATCTGTATGCATAGCCCTGCTGCAGAATCTGGGCCCAGTCCTAACTTGGCATAATATCTGGTCACCCTTTGATGTTGGCAACACAACTGGATCCTGTCTTGTATCTCAATTTTCCTAAAATTGGGTGCTTTGCCCTGAGCCTCAGCCTACCATGAATATTCTGATGCCCAATCACCTAAAGGCCAGCCACATGGTATGTCCACAGCACCTGAAGATACCTTGTTCCCGGCTGGGCAGAAAATCTGTGTCATAGACCTTACTTTGATCTCTGGCCAATGTATTATTTGTATCTTACCTTCCTTTTCCCCATGTAGACTGATCATCCAGCCTCAGACTAGGCTTTGTACCCAGATTTTTGCTTGTTAGACCCCTTAGTCCAATAAGGCCCAAGTCTTGGCCTTATTCGCATGCTAGGAATTTATTGAGCATCTACAATCAACTTATTTGGAATCCTCCAAACACTGTACTTCGCATGGTTTACATGGATTACCTCAACTCCCCGAGGTTGTAGCTATGATTACCAACACCATTTTATAGATGAAGAAACTATTTTAATGATAGGAAGGGATTTGTCCATGGTCACAGTATGAGAGTGGGGCAGGAATTCAAACAGGTCATCTGTTTCCAGCCCTGGGCTGTGATTACAAGGCTCGCCGTCTCCTGCAGTCTGTGTTTGAGCTTCAGGATCTACTTGTATTCCCAGGCCCGGCCTTCCCTGACTCACTTGCCTTTGCTTCCAAACCCTGGTTCTGGTAGCCAGTGAATCTTGCTTCTGCCGGAGGTGAAGGCAGATGTACCTGGTGGTCTTCACAGAATTATTTATTATTTTATTATTATCCCAGGTGATTCTATCAGTCCACATCCTGGTCTAATGCCCCAGTGCAGTGGTTCTCCAAGTGAGGTCCCTGGACCAGCAGTATCAGCATCACCTGGGAACAGGTTAAAAATGCAAAATTTCAGACCAGAAACCCTGGGAGTGAGACCCAGGAATCTGAGTTTTAACAAGCTTTCAAGGTGATTTTGCTGACACTGAAATTTGAGAACACTGCCCCAGGGGCATGGTCAGAGGGAGTCTGGTAGGCTCAAGTCTTTGCTTGGGCTATGGTTGAGTGTGCTTAAATCAGAAGTGTTCAGGAAAAGAAGAGCATGAAGGTCTGTTTCTATCATGGGTTGCCATGCCATCCAAGCAGTGGATTCCTCCACCATAGAGAACTCATTGGGAATAGGAAATGGAAGGGAGAAATGTGAGAAATCACACTGCCCACCCCCTGACCCTGTACCATGGAGTTGTGAAGAAACTGATTTGGATGTCTGTAATGAAAAAGTTGCAAAGAAAACAGTTATATGAGAGTGGCAAATAGGAAAGAATCTGATGTCAGTGTTCTTGAAAGCTACAGAAGGCTAGATTCACACACAGATATTTTGGTTTAAATACCCCAGGTCTCTTTTTGTTACAATCCACCTTATCTCCCCTGTAGCTGCTTGACAGGCCCTTATGATAAAATAGTGGCAATCACCACACTTTTCAGAAGGTCTATATGAGGAAGTTGATTGAGGCTGAAAGCCATGACTTGCCTTATTCTTATAACATATGAGGTAGTTATTAAATTTAATAATTTTTTCCTTTTACATAGTTCAGTGATCTAAATATAAAAAACCCATCTACCCTCTAACGGATCTTCCTGGCATTGAGCTTCAGTTAGTTCCTACTGTTTGCTAGTTTGTGTCTTCTCTACACATTTTAGGGTGTTTGACACCCACTCACCACCTAGGAGAACACACCTACAGAAGTCCTGGCCCTGCGTGTGAAGTCAGGGCTTGTCCAAGCTTTGGAACAGCAAGCTTGCCGACACTGCTCCAGTGCCTTTCTGAGCAGGGATTCCGTGATTGATGATGGGAGAGAGTAAATAAATTTCAGTAAGTACACACAAGAGTGGATCAGGACAGTAAGTGCTTACTATGTACAATCAATGGGCATTATTTTAAAGGAGATTAAAATTTCCTGGACTTAATCCTCCTGCTAGAGCAGCATTGGAGGCAGAGGATGAGTTACTATTTTCTCCAGGGATGTAGTCAGAAGAGCATCTGTGCCTTTCAAGTAAAAGTGTGTAGTAAAATAAGCAGTTTAGAAATCTGTTCAGTTTGGAACTCAATTCTCTGATAAAATATGTGTTTATGGGATATGAAGTGGGAGAAGGTGATTCTGGGCAGCAAATATCTACAGATTGGGAGCGATGCAGCTTTATCTCTTCCTATAACATTCTTGGGCATTGTCACGGCTTCTCCATTTTATGACATACGTGATGGCATCAAACGTTTGGTAGAGGTTGGTGCTGGGACTTTTAGCCTCCCGATGACTGGAGTGAACTTCACTCTTTGCAGTAGTGAGCTGCACTGATGCAATAGGTGTCTTGGCTGAAACTTGAAACCTAACTTTTTTCTAAACTTGATTTATTATCAGAAGCTAGAAAGACTGTCACTTAAAACAGTAAACAACAAGGTCCTACTGTATAGCACAGGGAACTATATTCTCTATCCTGTGATAAACCATAATGGAAAAGAATATGAAAAAGAATATATATATATGAAACAGTTAACACAACATTGTAAATCAATTATACTTTAATAAATTAAAAAAAATCTTAAAACAGTGTCTGTCTCCTAAGAGATGAAAGCTTAAACTTAGCTTTGGGACTTTTGTTCTGTAAAAATATCTTGAGTACCTATCCATTGTTTGGAGGGGAAAACTGTGAACTCAAGATTTTTCTGACAGTAAATGTTTAAATACTATTAATGTAAATTATGCGTATATTTTATCAAAGTAAAGATTTCTAGACATCTTTATTTCTTTGTGGGAAAACTATTCTCTATTTGGATTTAAGCTGCCTATGCCTTGTATCATGGGCTGGCAAACCATGGGCTGTGGTACAAATTTGGCCCTCTGCCTGATTTTTAAATAAAGTTTTATTGGAACACAGTCATGCTCTTTCTTTTACATATTACCTTCCTGCTACAACAGCAAGTAGTTGTGAAAGAGACTATATGGCCCTCAAAGCCTAAATATTGACTATCTAGCCCTTTACTGAAAAAAGTTTGCCACCCCCTGCGTTCTGTTATTGCTTATTCTTATGTGTGTGTTCTGACTTAAACAATTGCTTACAGATATTGGAACCAGAGATCACAAAATGACAGGAAGGATATGCAGCCCTTAGCTTGATGTCATACTTGTGAATAGACTTTGAAAATTACCTGAGCTTGGCCTTGGCCTAAGGGCCTAAGTCATACCCACCGTACTGTTGATGTGCTGCACCTGATGTTATTCCAGGCAGAATAACCCTGACTTTACTAGTATTGACGCTATTATTTTCCTTCTTTCTTTTAAAAAATATTTCTTTATTTACTTTTGGCTGCATCGGGTCTTAGTTGTGGCGCGTAGGCTCTTAGTTGCAGCATGTGGGGCTTCTCTCTAGTTGTGGTGCGCAGGCTTCTCTCTAGTTGTGGTGTGCGGGCTCCAGAACACGTGGGCTCAGTAGTTGTGGCGCGCGGGCTTAGTTGCCCTGCGGCATGTGGGATCTTAGTTCCCCGACCAGGGGTTGAACCCATGTCCCCTGCATTAGAAGGTAGATTCTTAACCACTGGACCACCAGGGAAGTCCCAACCTATTATTTTTTGATGTGATTGTAATGAGAGCCACAGGACCATGCTTCACTCAATGCCATGTGGGTGGCTGAAAGTGGGATTTCCTTAAAGGGAGTGAATTTTCTCACTGTCTGTCATCCTGGGAAAAGGACAACTCTGGGCGAGGAAGAGGAGACTCAAGAAGCATACCTTCGACTGAGGAGAAGAGGAAACTTCTTCTGCAATTTCACTTCATTATGGAGGTTAGGTGTGAATTCTGGGGACAGCAGGAAGGCCCAAGAGCACTTCTTTTGCGGAGGTGATTTTGTCATCGCTTCTTCCTGGGCATTCATGAGACAGCATCCTGTGGGACCTCTCAGAAATATCTGAGTGCCAGTGGGGGTTGGGAAGAGGAGGAGGATGTCTGGCAGTATACTGATGAAGGCTCAAACCATTGACTCAACACTATCGATGGCCTATCCAATAGCTAATGCTCTCCTTTTCCTTGTTAACAGCACCATGATTAGTTCAGGTATTGAGTGACCATCTTCAGGGGAGGATGTCCCACCCAACCCCCCGCCTCCAAGGCCCAGGGTTAGGGATGAATAAGTCCATCATGGTAATTCCATCCCTTTTGCTGATTTAAAAAATGAATATCATTCTGGCCAATGAGAAGCAAAGGGAAGTTTTCTGTATCACTTGTGAGGAAACGTTTCCTTGTTCTTCAAAAGGAGAAGCAGAAGAGAAAGAGGTTCTTTTCCTGCTTTGGATGTGGCTGTGAGGGGATGTGATACCAACAAGCTGACAGACCCCTTTTGCAACTACAAGAGGGAGTTGCCAACCTGCTGAGGGTGACAGAGCAGAATATGGAAAGAACATGAGCCCTTGGTGGCACTGTAGAGCTACTGAATCACACAGATGTAGAACAGATGTGGAGCTTCATGAGCTGTAAGAGAATAAAATCTCCTTATTGTTTAAGCCACTTTTCATTGGATTTTCTAGTCTGTGTAGCCAACTAATACTCTTAAGTATTTAATGAAATATGACCTGTTTATAATTAGAGGTTGGTGCAACTCAGAAATTGTAACCATGTTCTTAAGATATATTCGTGCAAGGATAACTACAACTGTGGTCACCAAGTAGTTAAATTCAATTAAAATGGAGAAATCTAGAGAATCTGAATAATCGCATATATACCACAATTTTTTTTTAGTTGGTAAGAAATCCAGAAAATTATAGCCTTAAATTTCATAATAACAATAAACAAACAGTGGAAAGACCAGAAAAATTTGGGAAGCTTGATCAATTTGGCAGTAGTTTATTTTGAAAACATTTTAAATTATAAAATATATTCGTACTGTAAATGTTTCAAACAATAGAAAAGTATTTGAAGTCACAAGTGATCACAGTTCAGTTGGCAGTTTGAGGTTTACCAAGCAGAAGAACTAGGATGCCGGCCAAGGAACCAGCAGGAACTGGTGGGATGCTAGGAACCAGGCAGAAGCACAGTTGTAAAACTGTAGGAATCAGTGTCCAAGAAGGGACTCAGTGATACTGGCCTCCTGGAATTCATACCCTCGTGAAGCTCCCTCCCACACTGACTAGGGCTGACATGGGTGAACCAATAGGATACCGTGGAAATATTGTGTGACATTATTATGTGTGGAAATGATGTGAGGCTAGGTCATAAAGGACATTATAACTTCTGCCTTGCTCTTTCTTGATCACATACTGTGGGGGAAGCCAGCTACCATATTGTGAGGACACTCAAGCAGCCCCATGTGGAGCTCCATGTGGCAAAGAACTGGAGTCTCCAGCCAACAGCTATTGAGTGAGTCATCTTGGAAGCAGATCTTCTAGTCCTAGTCAAGCCTTCAGACAACTGCAGCCTCAGCGAACATCTCGACAGCAACCTTGGCGACAGACCCTGAGCCAGAACAACCCAATTGTTTCAGGGTGACCATGTGGTTAGAAACCAGAAGAAATAATAAATGCTTGTTGTAGGCAGCTAAATTTTGGGGTAATTCCTTGCATGGATAACTGATACAAAGGCCTATGCATCCTGGGTCTCACCCCACACACCACAGGGGGCCTTGATAGCTACTCTGGCAACATTTGTAGGTGGGGATAGGATTCCCACTAACGTGCTCACTTTGATCAGCTGAGGGTATGATCAGCCTTCAGCCTAAAGGTCCTCAGAGTGTACAGTTGAGGAGGGATGGCGCAGTCTGAGATTGGTGTGTTTGTGTGTATGTGCGTGTGCACACACACGAGCCATATGTATATGGGTATGTGAGTCAGTGTTTTTTCCTTGTGCCCTCCTGAAGGAACAAAAGGGCCTTTTTGCTGTGCCCTCTGCCCTCAGGGTGACTATAAACCCTACTTTAGCTGTGATACCTCTTTAGTTTTTCATCCCTTCTTCTGGTTGATTCTCAGAGATATTCCTCTCTTTATAGATTCTACAAAGACTTTGTTCTGACTCTGAAATAGTGCTTGGAGAACTCTGAAATTGTGTTTGTTTTCGTGCTGAGTCTTCTGGGTTGTGTGTATTGAAAACACATTCCTTGGCAGGTAGCAAGCGAGAGCTGCATGCGAAACGGGTTCTGCCTGTGAAGAAACGCACGTAGGGAGGAACTAAATGATACTTGCTTAGGATTTTTGTTGTAAACTCTCCTACCTCCCCTGGACCTGGCTGTTGGTGTAGGGACCCCATGGTGAAGTCGGTTATATAAGACTTAGGATTGCTGGGCTCTCTAGGCCTTGAAATTCACTTTAGGTATTAGGGTGTTTGCTTCCAATAACTCAGGATCTAAGTCATTTCTCTTGTTTTTGGAAAAGAGAAAACCTCAGCAACAACCCTAAATTGTTTGACTCTTATTGCCTGAAAATTAACTGAAGAGAAAAGGAATTCTTAATAAAAGTTTGAAGGCTGCTAGCTTTCAGACAGCATGCACGGATAAAAGGAGAAAAGACTCCGTGGGCAGGAGAGGCACATCTCACACTGCACCTATGTCCTCGTCCCTCCTGCCTTTTCCTCAGCCTGAAGCTCTCTATTCTTTTAGCAGCTGATCATTTGTGCCTATACTTGCAGCTTGGTCCTCTCTCCACTTTCCCTGTGGTTTCTTCTTTTGCAATAAAATAATATTACTTGCCTTTCTAATCTTGTGGGTATATCTCATATCAGGATATAGATTTTGTCAGTGAGCTGTTCCTTGTTTCCTTCACCCATAGTTCAATGAGCTGTTCTCAGTTCTGACTTTCATAGGTAAAAATCCCAACAGCAACTCCAAATTCTAACAATTGGCCCTAGTCAGCATCCCTTTTCCCTTTAGCAAGGGCCAGTAGTAATAAGGCCATTGGACATAGTTTAGGGTCTGAATGGGTACCATTCATTTTCCTGCACCATCATCTATGTAGCCAATTGCAGGTCCCTGGATGGTGTTCAGGATGATTTTTAAGAATTTGTCATGTTATGAAGATTTAATTTTGGATTCCTAGATGTTTGAAGCATACCAAAGAAGTTATGAGGGACGTGGAATACAGAGGAAAGGATACAGGCTTTTAGAGTCAGCCAGACATGGACATCTACCTCGGGAGTCCATACAGTGACTCCTGGTGGGACTGAATCCCAGTTCTACTAGGTACTTGGTATCTAAAATTAGTTAGTAATAGTGTCTCCTTCACATTGCTGTTATGGGAGTGAAATGAGTTTATATATGTTACAGCATTTGGAATGGGGCCTGACTCAGTACAATATTTGCTATTGTTATTATTCTCCTTATTCCTGGCTCTGTCATCTTGGGCTATTAAGTTAACTTCTCTAAACCTGAGTTTCTTCACCTATAAAACCAAAGTAGTCAAAATAATGTCACGTGGTTCTTGCAATTAATGTATGCAAAATTTCCAGCCCAGTTTCTGGTATATAGTAGAAGCTCTCTTAAGGATATTTGATATTAGTATATGATTAATTACCTCCACCTGATTCAGCTTGCTATGTTCGAGGTCTTGCAGGAGACGTAAATGAAGAGGTAATACCAGGCTGCATTATGACAGAGATGGGGCGCACAGAAGTGAAATCGTCTCCAAAGCAGTGTCTCTGCTCTACAGCGAGGTCTGTGCTCCCCGAGGTCATTAGAACCCCATTTTCAGCCAGTCTTGACTTCCTTCAAATGTCTCCTCCTGGAACAAGTGAGTCTGATTCAGGTACTTGCTCCTTAATCTTTGTGATCATTGAAGGAAGGAATAAAATCCAAAGCTTCTTTTTAAGCAGGTCTCTAGCAGCGACCTTTGTGAACTTTGGGACCCAGGGAGAGATCTTGATGGTCTCTGTTAAGATCTTGTAACTGGCTGAATTACTCCAAGGCCCACCCTGGGCAGTGACTGTTAACATTTAGCACTGAAGCCTGATTACTGTGTGATAATTGCTCCATTAGCTCGTGTTGCCGCTGTTGTTCATAAAAGCTCTTCCTTGTCACTCCCAGACCTCTTGTCTCCTGCCCTGACCTTTCTCTCCACGCACTTTTGGAACATTTCTTGTTATCCCTCTTAACTTTGCTTGTTATTCCACTGCACGACTTGGGCAATCTCTTGCAGTCACCAAAGCATGACATTCTGTTCATCCCACGTGGCTTCACCCTCCTCTGGAGAATTCCAGATGGTTTTGTACCATGCAGAGCATAGGCCTCTTTCTTCCCTTGATTACTCTTTGCATTCCTTTGCTCTTCTGCATTCTCCTCCATTTGATTTATTTCTGGAGTATTTATTGTGGGGGTGACGTGCATAATGAATGCCCTTAGGTGTTCATTAAGGTTAGATTTGAACAGTTTCTGTTTCCCATCAGTGTCCTTGATGTCTGATACTTTTGGTTACTCGCTCATGTAGACCTCACAGTTTGCCAGCATTTGCTCCACAAAAATTCATACCTCCCTTTCAGGTTGTGTGATTTTTTTTTTTAATCTCATGGAAGTCCTTAGTTAAAAATGATGCCTTTCCAGTGATCTTTAGGATTTCCTTGTCTGTTCCATTTTGTGTATCTCCAAGTATCTATTGCTGTGTAACAAACCACTCAAATCTGAGTGGTTTAGAACACAGTCATTATCTCTCATGGGTTTTTGGGTTGGCTGGGTGTTGGACAGTTTTCTCCAGAGGTTTCTCCTGCAGTTATGGTCAGATGTCGGGTAGGGCTCTGATCATCTGGAGACTTGAAGGGGCTGGTCAACCATCAAGCTCACTCGTGTGGCTGGGAGTTGATGCCAGCTGCTGGCTGAAGGCCCAACTGGAGTTCTCCCATTGAAGCAACTACACCTGGTCTCTCCATGTGACAACTTGGGCTTTTCAAAGCTTGGGCGGCCAGGTTCTGAGAAGATGCATCCTAAGAGTAAGCATTCGAAGGTGAAAGATGAAAGGCTAGCATGACTTCCATTGCACTTGAGTGATGTGAGCGGGCTTCACAGGTGAGCAAGTACTGAGAGTTGTGCTTCCCTGGGGGAGACTGGCTGCCACAAGGGTGAATACTTGTTCTGTTCTTCACATTGTTCCATGTTTCAGAGTCAGACAGGCCCTTTTGATATTGGTTTTTCTCCAACCTTTTCTGGTGACTTGAGCAGCAGCTACAGGCAATTTTTCCTACTAGCAAACCCCGGACATGATATTCCCAGTGCTATCTCTACCACCCACCCCTGCTGCCAAAGTGTCTGCCTTCCTCCTTGTGACTCTTAGGTTGGCACGACTCTGCTAAGCTAAAGAGGTGACTACAAGGCAAAGAGCCCTGGAATGGACCTACAGAGATCTGTGCTTTAGTCCTGGCTTTGGAGTAGTGTGACTGACTTGAACAAGTCACTGCATCTCTCTGCTCTTTGGTCTTTTCTGAAGTCCCCTATAAGCTCTGAAATTCTACCATTCTAAGTAGCCATCTTGAACGTGTATCTCCATTGGGTCAAATGCTCTATTTCAACCCCCTGAACTGATCAAGCCAAGGTTTCAGGGCTGATAGACAGAGGGACTGTCACTGCCCATCAGTCTTTGCACAGATTAAGCCTTCAAAAAAAAAATTGGAGGGATCTAGGAACCTAGATAATACCATTGTTTTCAAGATCTTGGTGGTAAACATTGCCAGATTATTTATTATTGTTTTCATTTGAAAGAGCATAACCTTGCATATGTAAAGCTTTGCTTTTAGAACTTGGAACTTGTTTCACACAGTCTCTGCATGGGTCCCTTTGCCATTTAACAGGCAGTTAAAACTTTGTGCCTGTTGACAGATTGATATTTTGCAAATAACCCTCATGCCCTGATACTGACCATGATTACCTCAAGCTGTAACAACTGGAGGAATGCCAAGGGTCTGTGTTCATCTGAGTTTGCTCTTTTTAAAAAAAAAATATTATTATTATTATTTTTTTAAGGTGCTAGGCTGTTGAAACCTTGAGCGCTCTCCCTTTGGGATAGTAGAGGGGAAAGAGAATAAGGAAAATCCGTGGGAGTAGAAGACCAGGTCAAGTGTAAATGAAAATATACCCGGGAGCACCCTCCAGCAGAGTACCTCAGTTCCTAGGCGTGCTCCAAGTGGAACTGACCTTGGGTTTCCTGCCCTCATAACCATTTGACATTTGAGAGGACAGACAAAGGGCTCCATAAGGAAGAGGCTTAACCCTGTTAATGGCTACAAATCACTGGCCCCAGAGAACCGGCCCTGGAGATTTGGGGCTCATAGAGGTCCCTTGTGGCCTTCTTTTTATTTTAGGGGAATTAAGTTTCAAAGAGACTGATCTCCAGGCCCCCAGGATTTCCTGATGGTCTGGGAGGCTTCCAAGACTCAAACCAGCCTGTTGCTTCCTTTTTTCAGCAGGACAGCATCTCCCTAAAGGAAAACATAGCTCAACTCCAAAAAAGACTTGAGACTTATAGAAGGAAGCAGTATGAAATGGCCTAAATTGAAGGTTTTTGTTTTTGTTTTTCTAATGACAAACACAAGAAAAGAGTAAAAGGAGACATTCTCATTTGGCATAATTAAAATAGGCTAACATTTCCAGCAGTTCCTTTAAGAAGAAGGCAGGGTGGATTTTTTGGGGGGTGGAATGGGATAGATTATGGTCATGACCTAACCTGAGGGTTGTAGCTGAAAGACATTTTCTCTCTCTCTCTCTTTTTTTTTTAGAGTTTTAAAGTTTTATTTCTTTGTAAAATGCTTATCAAGAGTTTAAACAGTGCTTGCATTCTTCTTACTGTATAACTTATTATTATTATTTTTAAAGAGATCCTTAGTGGAGTATGACTGCTTCACAATACCGTGTTAGTTTCTGTTGCACAACAAAGCATATCAGCCATATGCATACACATGTCCCCATATCCCCTCCCTCTTGAGCCTCCCTCCCATCCCCCTTATCCCACCCCTCTAGGTCATCCCAAAGCCCTGAGCCAATCTCCCTGTGCTATGCTGCTGCTTCCCACCAGCCAACTGTTTTACATTTGGTAGCATATGTATGTTGATGCTACTCTCACTTCACCCCAGCTTCCCCCTCCCACCCCATGTCCTCAAGTCCATTCTCTATGTCAAGTCCATTCTCTATGTCTACCTCTTTATTCCTGCCCTGCAACTAGGTTCATCAGTACCTTTTTTTTTTTTTTTTTAGATTCCTTATATATGTGTTAGCATGCGGTATTTGTTTTTCTCTTTCTGACCTACTTCACTCTGTATGACAGACTCTAGGTCCATCCACCTCATTACAAATAACTCAATTTCATTTCTTTTTATGGCTGAGTAGTATTCCATTATATATATGTGCCACATCTTCTTTATCCATTCATCTGTCGATGGACGTTTAGGTTGGTTCCATGTCCTGGCTATTGTAAATAGTGCTGCAATGAACATTGTGGTGGGTGTCTCTTTTTGAATTATGGTTTTCTCAGGATATATGCCCAGTAGTGGGAGTGCTGGGTCATATGGTAGTTCTATTTTTAGTTTTTTAAGGAACCTCCATACTGTTTTCCATTGTGGTTGTATCAATTTACATTCCCATCAACAGTGTAGGAGGGTTTTTTCACCACATCCTTTCCAGCATTTATTGTTTCTAGCTTTTTTGATGATGGCCATTCTGACTGGTGTGAGGTGATACCTCATTGTAGTTTTGATTTGCATTTCTCTAATAATTAGTGATGTTGAGCATCTTTTCATGTGCCTCTTGGCCATCTGTATGTCTTCCTTGGTGAAATGTCTATTTAGGTCTTCCACCCATTTTTTAACTGGATTGTTTTTTTGGTATTGAGCTCCATGAGCTGTTTGTATATTTTGGAAATTAACTCTTTGTCTGTTGTTTCATTTGCAAATATTTTCTCCCATTCTGAGGGTTGTCTTTTTGTCTTGTTTATGGTTTCCTTTGCTGTGCAAAAGCTTTTAAGTTTAATTAAGTCCCATTTGTTTATTTTTGTTTTCATTTCTGTTACTCTAGGAGGTGGGTCACAAAAGATCTTGTTGTGGTTTATGTCAAAGAGTGTTTTTCCTATGTTATCCTCTAAAAGTTTTATAGTGTCTGGTCTTACATTTAAGTCTTTAATCCATTTGGAGTTTATTTTGGTGTATGGTGTTAGGTAGTGTTCTAATTTCATTCTTTTACATGTAACTGTCCAGTTTTCCCAGCACCACTTATTGAAGAGGTTGTCTTTGATCTGCCTGGCTCCCATCTTTACCCACCCCCTCTGCCAGTTGTATTCTATTAACTTTGTCTTCAACTTTAGCAAACATTTTTGTATGATTTATGCTTAATTAAATAAAACCTGTTCATGTTGTGAGCTGGAGAAACAGAGATCGAAGTAACAGAAGACTCTCTTGCCGCCTTTGCTCAATGCTTTGAGCAGCTCTGGCCCTAGCTCTCAGGCTGGAAAAGGCGTCCCTGACCATGTTCATGGTTTTGGCCTCTGAGTTCTAGCATTTCACTGAGAAGTCTCTAAACTAAGAAGGAAGGGACTCAAAGGCTGGTGCCTGAGGCTAAACTTTGACCCCAGAACAGAAAAAGAGAAAGGGGAGAGTAATTCTGCAGAGGTAGGATTATCTGTACACTACAGAGTGAAGATAGAAAACGGGAGAAGAATTCTTTATTTCCCTACTGACTAAGAATGATTTGCAGTTCTGTGGTCTGCAGAAACAGAGCCCAGCCCTGGGCCTGGAGGACAGACAGCAGACCTGTGGGAATTCAGCCCTGGCAGCCCAGATGAAGTAGTGTAATATGGAAGTTTTATTTGCCTGGCACCAGAGGTTAACTAGCCATCTTGGGTCACAGTGGGTCTCTCTTGGGAGCCCTGGAAACAGTTTTCTACACCTCCAAAAGTATAACAATGCCCAGCAGGAAATCTTGGGTATTAATCTTATCAGGAAATCCTAGGAGTGAGCTTCTCCAATTTGCCCAAGGGCTAGAGGGAATATTGATATCTTCTCCTACCAGCTTGAGTGAATGTCACCTAAAGGCCTTTCCCTTTGTTTATATTCTAGGGAAATCATTCCATCACAGAATAAATTACAAGACATTTCCAATACACTTTTGGGTATTTTTTCAGATTAGCAGAGAGGTAGGGTGGGATGAGGGTTGTGAAAGACAAGGCTGACTGGAATGAGATCGATTATTTTAGTCAACAGTTTTAAGGTATTTCTTTTTTTTTTTTTTAAGGTATTTCTTTATCAAAGCTTTTATCATTGTTAGAAAGAGAAAAGAGCTAACTGACGAGCAGCTAGAGCTGGGCCTTAGGAATACATTTCTGTCTAGAAACTTGTTTATTTTTGTCCAGCCCTTTAGGCCCCTGTAGATGTAGTACTTTAAGGCCTTCCACTAAGGGGTTCAGCCCAGACCAGACATGAACCCAGCCCAGTCCAGGCCTGGTAATATTTCCAAAGCCACATCTCCACGAGCAGGTGAAGTCTTCTGCTTCACTTCTGATGTTCCTGGGGCCTGTCCCACTCAGGGGTCTACCCACTGAAGCCTTTACCCTCAACTCCATTGGGAATGCCCAGACCAGATCATAATGATGATGTCAATACCTTCTAGTTTTTGAATGTCTCCTCTGAGTTATAACACTATGTTAAGTGTGTTATATAATTTGTTGTCATTTAATCCTTGTAGCAAGTTTGTGAGGCAGTTATTATTATTAATCCAGTCTTACAGATGAGGCATAGAGAGGTTAAGTGATTTCCCCCAGGTTACACCGTAAGTAGAAGTGCTGGGACCTGAAACCAGGCCTACCTGATCCCCAAATCCATGCTTGTAAATACCATGATATATTGTTGGGTGTTTTGCTTTCTTAACTTTACTCCACTTCCCATTCAAGGCTGACCATTTGCTCTGAACCCAAGACCATTTGGTCAGAGCCCTACTTAACTCTTTTTTTTTTTTTTTTTTTTGTGGTACGTGGGCCTCTCACTGTTGTGGCCTCTCCTGTTGCGGAGCACAGGCTCCGGACACGCAGGCTCAGCGGCCATGGCTCACGGGCCCAGCCGCTCCGCAGCATGTGGTATCTTCCCGGACCAGGGCACGAACCCGTGTACCCTGCATCGGCAGGCGGACTCTCAACCACTGCGCCACCAGGGAAGCCCTGTATTTATTACTTTTTGTTATGTTGAGCTGTCAAGTTGATTTTTTAATTTGAAACCTTGTGAAACCAGTTCCTTCAAAGTCACCCATCTCATCATTCATCCCAAACTGCCACCTGTCTGGGAAAAGGTGTGGTTGCTTCACAAATTTTAATGTGCACATGAATCTCCTGGGTGCACCTTGGACAAGTGTCCAAGTGATGTAGATGCTGCTGGCCAAACTTCAAAGCAAAATTTTAGACGTTTTTGGCAGGTTTCTATGCAGGTACTCCAGAGACCGTGTATTTAAAGATCAGTATGACTTCTAAAAAGCCAAATCCTAAGGTTACTTTGTGCGCTCATCATAGGTTGAACATCTGTGCTCTTGCTCTTTCCTTTGCTTTTCATGGATTTACTCTCTCTGAGTTCTCCTCCTACGTTTCTAAGTGTGCCTCCTCAGTCTCCCCCATAGAGTCCTCCTGATCTTTTCCTTTAATGTTGGTGTCTCCTCAGGTTCCATCCTTTGCCTTCTGATCATTTTGCTCTCCACGGTTGATCTCAAGAGTTGACTTCTATATGATCTTTCCTTGTCTTGCGTATGCAGACTTAATGGATCCTTCTCCTACACTCACATTACATCCCGTTGTCAGATTTACTTTACACATGGTAGTTTTTGTTTTTTTCTTTTTATAGCATTATTGTGCAATTATTTTTCATGATCTAAACTTACTTTTTGAGAGCAGAATGCAGCTTTCCATCTTTGGTACCTTTGTGCCTAGCACAAAGAGCACAGTGCTCAGATTCTATAAATGTTTGACTAGTAAACAAAGACAAATCCAGACTTTGGGGAAGATGTCAGAATCAACCATCTGAGCAGGCCAGATGGCAAATGTTAGCATTTGGACACCCTGTGGGAACACAAAGAGCACTTCAATTCTGTTGTGTATTCATATGTGTGTGTAAATTACCTTTCTGGATAGTCTCAAGATACCAGTTGCATCAGGGGAAGACACCTGAGCCATGTTTCCTCTGGAAATTATTTCTGGGCTCCTTTTTCAAACTTAAACAATAGGCTGTCAAAGCTGTCAAAAGGCGGAAGCATGTTTCTTATACGAAAAATTATTTATCATGCTATTCTCTTGTAATAAACAAAGTGAACCCTTTCAGAGAAGGAAGGTTGTAGTCTTGCCAAAATTGTGGCTTCCAAGAAAAGTTTCACCACACTTGGCCTTGAAAAGGACTCAGAAAATCAGGTAAATGACCGCCAGCAGGTGAGATGTCCTCAGCCCAAATCTCACGTGGACTCGGATTCAGTTCAATCCAACAAACAATCTTAGTAGACATTCTCTTTGTGTCAGGCGTGTACTAGGTTAGGGATAGAAAATAAAAAAGACATGGCCTCTGCCCTCAGAGAGCTCGTAGTCCAGTTGAGGCGTTAGATATTTAGATAAATAAGGACAACTCAGTGTGATGAGTGTTTAATATATATATATAAAGTACTATGGATCAGAGAAGACAGAATAATTAGAAAAATAGAAGAAAAATATTTTGGGAGGGTTCTCCATTCCTAAATGCATATCATCTCTTGAACCAACCATCAAAAATCAAACTGCAAGTATTACCTCCCCCATTCATGTACACCAATCAGATTAAGGTTAATGGTTTTAGTGCCTATGATGTGGCCACAACACACTCAAGAAGGTTTTGCTGTAGGGTCATATATATAAATAAGATTTAATAGAATGGAAAATGGTAGGGTCATTAGAGGTGCAAGCAACACGTGGTGGGAAATAGAGGGAGCAGCAGAAAACCTGACTGGGAGACATGGAAGCCCTTACCAGGGCACAATGGTATTCAGGATGGTTCAGTCCATGCCTCCCCATAGTGACTATGGGCTCTGCACCTATGTTTGCATGTGATTCTGGATTTCCTAGGTCAGACCAAGTCTTAGGGGAGATGGCACAATGGCTAGGTCATTAAATTTGGGGGGGAATCTAGAAGTGAGAGCAGCGGAATGGTAGCTTTGTTTCTGGGAGGACATGAAGCAGGCTGCTGCCGCTGCATTTGGATTTTGACAGCAGATCAATAAAGCAAAGGAGGGGGAGGGGCAGTGAGGATGGAGAGAGGAAGGAAGAAAGAGAAAAGCAGAAGGAGGAGGAGGAGGAGGAGAGGAGGAAGAAGAAGGTGGTGGGGCAGGGGGAGGGGGAGAACAAGGGAAAAGGGGGGAAGAGAGAAAGAAAAGGAAGAGGAAGGAGGAGTAAAAGGGAAGAGAAGAGATGGGAAGGGCAAGGAAGGGTAGCAAAGGTGACTGAAATGGACACACAGGGACGAGTAGGGGTGGGTGTATTGTTGAGGAGTCTTTGCTGGCAAGTTCCCCAGTTCAACTTGAGCTTCTTAAACTGAGAACAAGCCTTTATTATGAGGAGCCAGGCTACAGGGATATCACGGAATCCAAGGGCGGAGATGCAGCTGCACCTCGGGGAGAGATTGGAACCAGAAACTGAACAGGTGTCAGAACCTGGCCATTTCTCACCACATTTTGGCTTCGTCCTTTCTTGTTTGCAGACTGGCCTTCTCTTCTAATTGGTTTATCTTGTAGGTGCAAGATGACCACCCCCTAACTCCTTGGTTTGTATCTTTCTGGATTTCCTAATTCTTACAAAGGTGTGGTGTGTGTTAGCAGATCTGCCTGAGGCAGAGTTCAGATTGCTTCTTTTGTTGCCTCCATTGGTTTGGAACTGTGGTTCCAGGAAGCTGGTATAGCCTTTCTCTTTTCACCTGTTCTGGAACTCAGTGACAACCAATGGCTGAATTTTCATCAAGCCCATGGCTTCTACTTGCTCTGGCATTGGCAGATGACCTGTTAGCTGAGTCATCTGAGGATCTGTGCCGTACAAAGTCTAAGGACGGTGATGCCTGAGCTCTGGAAGGGAGCATGGAGGTGCCTCTCCAGGAGGGTGGGTGAGAGGGAAGCAAAGGCGAGCAGCTGGCAAGGGTAGGTCTGCACGTCTAGCACACTGTTGTTGATTCACACTGGGCCTTGAGGTAGAAAAATAACAGGCAAAGGCACTGTCACAGTTAGCACAAGACGACCAAAAATACCTGGATGCTGGAAAGGGGCTCTTTGCTGTGGAAAGCCCTGCTTCCACCTCCCACCCTTTTCTCAAGGTGCTAAGCAGGCAGAGGTGTTCTCACCCCTCTGGCCATTGCCTGTCCCCCTGTCTTCTAGTTCACAGAAGGCACAGTTTAGACCCACATGTCTTGAGTAAATGCCTTCTTTTCAGACAAAATTTGTCAATTTCCAGGAATAACTTCCCGCCTTGTCAGCCAATCTCATCCCTGAGGCAAGGCTCTGGTTTGAGAGCATGAAATGCCCCATTTGATGGAAACTGTGGGATGGGGAGAGATTGTTAAGAGGCATTCAGAGCACATTTCTGTGGCATAAGCTGGTTTCAAGCCAGCATGGGAGGAAACCAGATCTGACTGTTGACAGATCTTGCTGGTGAGTGGTTTGTATGTGGGGAAACATGCCTTTTCTTAAAAGTAACCTGATCTGAAGAGTATCATAGAGAGTTACTGGTTCTGGAACACACAGAGAGACCTTTCCCTTTTGATGGAGCAAATAACCCCATACTCCATCCAGTACATGGGAGAGCTGTTCTCCTGTATCCCTTCCGGCCAGCCAGCTTTCCCACAGCACCTCCCCCTCAACCAATAAACTGAACAAAATCCCTGGAGAACCACAGCTCACAGATTTAGGTCTTGACTTGCAAATTTGTACCTGGCTGGGCTCCTATCTCAGATAATATATATGAGGAAATTTGGCCTAACTTCTGAACTGTTGCTTATGAAGGGGCAAGAATCATGGCAAGTTAACCATTTCTAGATACCTGGTAAGAGAACTCAGAGAATTCTAGCTGTATCAGATGCTTGCTCCTATGATCTTGGATGACCATCCCATGCTTGGTTAACCCCACTACTCAGGGGAACACGACTGGGTTTCCCAAGTGAGACAGGACAGAATCTTCACGTGGAGGATTTGTTCCCTTATGTGGAGCAGCAGGGGACAGGGGGTCTCCCTCCTCTTTGCTCCTTTGGGACAGAGCCTGCAGCTTGTCTGCCAGTGTCATCGGAGTTGGATGCCAAGCCCTGTAGAACATGCCCGCAGTGCCCTAGGCAGGAAGCCACCTGGTTCTTAGGCAGTCAGGATGCCTGGTCCTTCAGTCTGAATCACTTCCTTCACATGACCCAGATTTGTGCAGCCTCTTGAGAGAAGAAAACTTGTTTTGGCCTTTCAATACATGCTATGTGACATATGACTCCTCCTAAGTGGCTGCCATGCTGAGTAGAAAGAGAACCACAGTACTCTTTGAAGAAGAGTTCCTTCTTCATCATGTTTGCTCACCAACTTGCAAAGGGTAAGAGTCTGCAACAGTTTTGCAACTGGGACTGGAGTTTGGAAAGCCTTCTTCCTCCCTTCAGTATAAGCCTTTTTGTAGCAAGGGTTAGGGCAGGTAGACTGACCCCACGGGACAGAAGTCCAGGTTCTGCTGGGGAGGGGGCAGCAGTCAGATCTACCTGGACGAAGCTCACTGGCTTCGCACTGTGTTCTACTTTGACTAGAGCCCAAACCCTATGAAGTCTCATGGGCTACAGAGTCCAGTTAAATCGGAGCTGGGCACAGTCAGAGGCTAACAACCATGCATAATTGTGAGAATGAGGACTTTAGTGGGGAAGGAAAAAAAAACAAAAAGCCAAGGAGAAACCAAGGCCAATTATCAGAACTGCTAATTTTTACCAGCCTAATCATTAATGAATACCATGTTTCTGAAAAGAATGTTGAGAGAATAATTGTATTTCAAGGGCTTGAAAACTGCTAAACTCTGGAGTTGTACAATTTGTGCAAATTAATATGATAGAAAGAGACAATTAGGGTTTATAATGAACAGATAAATACAAATGATCTGGTGAAGATAATCTGAGTTTCTGCTCTGTCTTATGAAGCAGTGTAATTGATTTTTATAAATGCTAATTTACAGTACATGCTCTGATACCCATTAACATGGAGAAAAGAACGTGGAGTAACTGGAAGTCAAGGAGGGGTGTGAGCCAAGGAACTAACAGACTGGATCTAGCCAAGGAGAAGAAATAGCATAAAACGCCAAATGCCGGGATGTGACTTTGAAAGGGGATGACACCATCCAACAACAGTCTTCCTCCCGTTGACTGTCCGCCCCCTCTGGGGCCAAAAAAATCCCTCAGCAGTCTATACAAACGTAACGAAGTTTTCCTCCATTGTTTCTGCACCATTCAGGACTGGCTCACTGGGTTTTCCTGAAATTTGGAGGCTGTGGGTAGAATAGTCTGACTCAAAATATAGGCCATATTGTGTGAATAAAATGCACTTCAGCAGGGGGAGGTTTCTCAGGCCGGGCAGCTAAACTGTCCAGAGAGAGGCCCGCATCACTTCTCTTCAGGAGCAGCCAGCCATACTCAATCAGAGGCGGAGGACAGAAGACATCCGGGGTGATTCACATGTGAGCCACAAACCCAGTGTCACAGGGGCCCACACTCCGGACTGCAGGCAGTTTGGGACTGAGCTGCTTCTCCCACGAGCAACTCCCACAGACGTGCTTTAGCATCGGCACCCGCAGGAATTTAGCTACTTGGTGGTGGCAAATGAACCCCCCTGAGTCAGTCCAAGGAGACCAGACACTTAGAACAAAAATATTGCTTTTCTGATGGGGAAGGAATGAGGATGAAAAGAGCAGAGGGAGAAGAGGATATTGAGGAAAGAGAACGGAGACAGCGACTGCTCTGTCTGTCCCCAGTAGACTCTATGCCTCCAAAGGACAGGGACTGTGTACTTTGCATTCCTGGTGCCTGGAAAAATGTTCTTACTCGGATCAAAACTTGGAAAAGATTTGTTTTTGATAATGAAAATACAGGTCTGATCATTCATATTCTTCATAAAAGAAATCATGAAAATATGACATTTTTATTTTGGCAGTCTGAGATCCTGGAGATTTTTCACCTGAGTCTGATTAACACTCTGCTTTTGAGTTTTCAAGTTGAAATCAGCCAGAGGAAAAAAGAAACTGGATGAAGAGAGCATCAGAGGATATCTGGAGAGCAGCGTCATTGTTGTAAGCCTTCGACCTGGTAAAGTCAGGAGTTGACTTTTCAGTGGCTATTCCTCCTAGCCACACTTCATTAAGCCATTCCCAGTGAGTTAGGAGTCCCTCCAAGCCTTTCCAAATGTTCCGTGCTGGTGAATGTGACGTCTTCCTTGATGCTCCTGAAATTCCTAGCCCTCAATGCCAATTGTACTTTCAATAACTCATTTTTTGGTTCCTCTCTTTGTTACCTTTTGATAAATCATGTTTTGGGTTCTGATTTTAAAATTCTTTAAATTTATTAAACAAGAGAAAAGACAAAACTTGGATTCTAGGAGCTAAAACAGAATGTACTTTTTCTTTTTTTTTTTTTGCGGTATGCGGTCCTCTCACTGTTGTGGCCTCTCCCGTTGCGGAGCACAGGCTCCGGACATGCAGGCCCAGTGGCCACGGCTCACGGGCCCAGCCGCTCCGTGGCATGTGGGATCTTCCCGGACCTGGGCACGAACCCGTGTCCCCTGCATCGGCAGGCGGACTCTCAACCACTGCGCCACCAGGGAAGCCCCAGAATGTACTTTTATCACGCTAATCTGCCTTCATGTAAAGTAGGAAATAAATGCATGCCATAGCCCAAGACTGTCCAATAGAAATATCAGTGTGATGTGAACTACATCTGCAATTTAAAATTTTCTAGTAGCGGGGCTTCCCTGGTGGCGCAGTGGTTGAGAGTTCGCCTGCCGATGCAGGGGACACGGGTTCGTGCCACGGAGCGGCTGGGCCTGTGAGCCATGGCCGCTGAGCCTGCGCGTCCGGAGCCTGTTGCTCCGCAGCTGGAGAGGCCATAACAGTGAGAGGCCCGTGTACCATAAAAAAAAAAAAAAAAAAAAAAAAATTTCTAGTAGCCACAATGAAAAGTAATAGGTGAAATTAATTTTAATGATATATTTTATTTAACCCAATACATTCAAAATATCATTTCAATATATAACCAATATAAAATTGTTACTGAGATAGTGTATATATATACATATATATATAAACTCATATTAAGCCTTCAAAATCTGATTATGATTTACACTTTTAACACTAGTCACATTTCAAGAACTCATGTCACATGTGGCTGATAGCCAATGTATTGTACAATGCAGAGAATGAAAGAGAGAGAGAGAGAGAAGGAGGAGGACGAGGAGGGGAGAAAGTGCCTTAAGTGTGTCTTCCAAAGTTGTATTGATCCTTGCTCCAATCATAAATCATATAAGGGTGATGATGGAGATGAACTTGTAGCTATAATAATTATATATACATGTATATATATATAATTGTATATAATATAAATAAAGTCTAAATGGTACACAGATGATAAAGCTGAACAAGTATATCTCACCAATAAATAATTTCATTGGGTCTTCTACTACAAATTAAAAAGAGACTTGCTGAGCAATTCCGAAGGAAACCACATGTTCATCCTGAGCCATCAACCAAAGGCTGTGTTCAGAATTTATAGCCCTGTGGATGCACTAGAGGTCACAAGTATACTTTTCTATTTTCATCGTCTTTTGTGCCAGTTGGCTCAGCTAGATATGGTACAACAGAGCTCAAAGCATGGCTTTAGTCCATAGAAGTGCCAGATACATATGGGGCAATATTCTTTTTCAAGAGATCTAGGCTGCTTCGTGGTTGATCCACAACATTTGTGCTACAGCAGCCACTGAGAGGTGGCCTGAATGTCTCAGGGTCTAGGCGCTCCACCTGCCATAGTTCAGGAATAATTTAGAGCCACAATGGAAGACTGTGCCTCTGTAGGAAAAAAAACGAGAATGCTCTTATGAACAGATACGAAACAACTTTCAAGGTACATTAAGTGAAAAGAGCAAGTGTGGAACAGTGTATATGAAATGTTGGCAATTGTGTAATAAGGAAAATATATGGATTGCTTGTATAGGAGCAGACTATTCTGGAAGGACAGAAAACAGGCAACGTTGACTGCCTTCAAAGAAGGGAAGAGGGAGACGGGAGGGGGAGGAATTTTCTCTTTCAATCTTGGGTCCTTTAGAATTTTGTATCATGTGATCTATTACATTTAATCTATTACATATTATATTTAATATATGTATAATTCCTTTCACATTTTGCACCATGTGATTATATATGAATTAGTAATACAGAAATTTTTAAAATAACACAATTTGCAACAAACCAAAACCATATGAAAAGGCGTGTCCTGGTGAGGGTGAATATGTCCCTTCTTGGAGTTGAAAGTGGAGTGTATAACTAAATGATCAACTAGACCCAGGAGCGAAGAGGGAAGTTGCCAAGACTGAGGAGCAGTATCCCCTAAATATTTTTTTAAAAATCAGGCCAACAGTTATAATTCAGCGATCACTTCCTGAGTGCCTAGTAGGTGCCAGCCAGGGGTGAGCCAGCATGCTATACTGTCCCCACCTCCCAGAACTCTACTGGATAGATAAATCCACAGGGTGAGTGGTGCTACTTTTTATGACAAAGTTAAAAAACCAAAGGAGATATACAGGTAGCATTACAGTTCCTGAGTCGGAAGCAGCTCCAATCTTCAAGTTTGGAGAAGACATTTTCAAGAGTGCCTTTCTTGGATAGAGATAAAAAAGATGCATCTCTCTGGGAAAATTGTGACAACAGAAAGATGTAATGTTGTCAACACAGCAGTATCAGCATTACGTATCCAAACCTGGTGATAAAATAAGTGTTTTTGTGAAATAACTGGGTGTGGGTGTCACCTCACCGAGCGGTCCCTCCTTGTAAAGTATATGATACGTCCCCAATTTCAATTCTCGGGGACAATACCATTTCTCTGGAAATCCAATAGAATATATTCTTTCAGCAAAGGTGTACTGTGACTTCCATATGCTGGTCACTGAGAGCGGCACAGATACACAAATAAGGCCAGCAAGGCCCTGCCCACAAGGTCAGGTATTGGGTTGGCCAAAAAGTTCCTTTGGTTTTTAAGTAAAAATAAAAGACACATTTTTCATTTTCACCAAGAGCTTTGTTGAACAACGTATTCACTGTTTTGTTCCACTACCTTCTGCCATTTTTCAGGCAACTTAATAATTCCATCTTCCCAAAACTTTTTATCTTTTTGAGCAAAGAACTGTTCCAGGTGCCTTTTACAGTCTTCCAGGGAATTGAAATCTTTTTCCATTAAGAGAATTTTGTAGACTGAAATAAATGGAAATCCAAAGTTGCAATGTCTGGTGAATATGGCAGACGAATCAGAACTTCCCAGCCAAGCTGTAACAGTTTTTGCCTGGTCATCAAAGAAACATGTGGTCTTGCCTTATCCTGATGGAAGATTATGCATTTTCTGTTCACTAATTCCAGATGCTTTTCATCGAGCACTGCCTTCACTTGGTCTAATTGGGAGCAGTACTTGTTGGAATTAATCGTTTGGTTTTCCAGAAGGAGCTCATAATAGAGGACTCCCTTCCATCCTACCATATACACATCACCTTCTTTGGATGAAGACCGGCTTTTGGTGTGGTTGGTGGTGGTTCATTTCGCTTGCCCCACGATCTTTTCCATTCCGCATTACTGTACAGTATCCACTCTTCATTGCCTGTCACAATTTGTTTTAAAAGTGGAACTTTTCTTTCTGTTTAAGTAGAGAATCATGTGTGGAAATACGGTCAGGAAGGGTTTGTTTTTGCTCAGCTTATGTGGAACCCAAACATCAAAGCCATTAACGTAACCAAGCTGGTGAGAATGATTTTCAGTGCTTGATTTGGATATTTTGAGTATGACTATGGCTATCTCCCGCATGGTATAATGTTGATTGTTCTCAATGTCTCGATTTGATCACTATCAACTTCAACTGGTCTCCCTGACCATGGAGCATCATCCATCGAGAAATCTCCAGCACGAAACTTTGTAAACTGCTTTTGACATGTTAGATCAGCCACAGCACCTTCTCCATACACTGCACAAATCTTTTTTTGCGTTTCGGTTGCGTTTTTACCTTTCTTAAAAGAATGAAGCATAATATGCCGAAAATGTTGCTTTTTTCTTCCATCTTCAATATTAAAATGGCTACACAAAAATTCACCAATTTTGGTAAGTTTTTTTTAAATGCACACTGATATGACAGCTATCACAATACAATCTAACAAAATTGTTTCGAAAGAAGTTAAAGACAACTAAGCGCTTCTAGAGCCATCTTACGGGAAAACCAAATGAACTTTTTGGCCAACCCAACACCTGGGATGATAAACATGTAACTGCTACTGCTCTAGAAAACATTGGAAGTGCAGAAGAGAGGGAAGGAGGAAGTGTCAAGAAGTAGTGAGGAGCAGGGTGTTGAATAAGTAGAATTTTTTCTGGTAAAGGAGCAAGGAAAAGTTACTTTAGGCAGAGTCTTGTAGAAAAAAGACAGAGACATAACATGCCAGACCTGTTTGAGGAAAGGGGACTCTAGCTCAGCCAGAGCATTGGATGCTGGAGGGCAGACAGAGGTGAGGCTGGAGGGTAGACAAGGGGCCTTGAGAGGGGTCACGGGTGCTGCTGAAGAGTTTGGACTTTGTCTCTAGGCAACAGAGAGTTTGAGAAGATGTGAAGTCAGGAGGTGTGTGGAGGCCTGAGGTGGAGCAAGGGCACCAGACACACAGAGGCTCCTGCCAGCAGCTGGAAGGACATGAGGAGGGAGAAGATCCAACAGATTATAGAGCAGGGGTTTCTGGGTTTGATGGCCAGTGAACTGAGTGAAAAGTTCCAAGGGAAGGATGAGCCATGTTTTGGCAGACTTTAGAATAATCCACAAATCAAGTTACACTTTCTTTTGCTAACAGAGAATGAATTATACTTTCCCCCTCCCTTTTACCCTTTTTTTTTTTTTTTTTTGGCTAACAGAGAATGAATTAATACTGGCCACTGAAAATCCGTATTGCAAAAGAGCTCTACTTTACTTAATTTTAAAGTGTTTTTAGAATCATTTAGTTGGACACTGTATTGGAAATCACTTGATCCATAACTTATTTTGTAACATATAATTTGCCTTGCTTAAATGTCCACCTGAATCCCAGCTTGAGGCTCTCACAGATATTAGTGATTTCCTAAATATTACCACTAAAAGGTACATACAGAGAGGTGATGGGTTGGAACAACCATAGCTCAAGGCCAGGTGTTTCTAAGTCTGATTGGTCTGGGTCAGTCCAGCTATTGAAGAATGACACGTATTTCTCCAAAGCATCTTTTGTTCTCGGAAGTGATTTCACTATGTGATGGAAATTACCATGTCAGTAATTTTGGATAGGAAAGTTCAAAAGCTGGGCATGCAAAGCTCTGGACTGAAAGCCTAAGAGGCCTTTCTTCATAAGAAATAGGAGAGATTTAATTTGGCTCCCAGAAATCTCTGTGACTGAGACTAATGCTGTGACCCCAAGCCTTATCAGTGTTAGCACTGGATTAAATCACACCTTACTGGGGTATGTGCTGGAGGGAAGGGTCAGGGAAGGTTCACAGAGCTCATAAAAGCTCTCAACAATGAGGAGTTCTGCAGATCCCCTGGAAGCCTTTAAGTTTTGCAGTGAACTATTTTATATTTATGAGTTAGATTGTTTTAGGCAGCATGGACTTCTTTTCACTTAATTGCCTCCCCTCTGGGGTTCTGAATCAAGGTTCCACTCTCGACTAGCTCCACAGAGAATGACCCAATTGTGCCTTTAGTTTCCTCTAAATACAATCCATTGATTTTCTTTCTCGTACAGTAAGCAGGGTGCTTTTGGTTATTCCAAAGCAATTAGATAGAATATTTGGTTAGACTCTTCTTCAACCTTGAAGGATTCTATTTACTCTCCTCCATGATAGCCTTAAAGCTTTAGTCCCTTATATAGCCAAGGGTTGCTTTTCTGCACCAATAAGCAAAAGCATTACAATATTAATAACCCTCAGCCACGGGTTTAGCTTCCTCACCTTCTTCCCATGCTTGGATGATTTCCTCCACATTTGAAATAATCAAGAGTGGCCTGAAATTCATTCAGGCTTTCACACACTCCATGGAGTTTCCAAAATAAGCTGGTGGCAAGCATTTAATTAGCTCACTTTGTTTCTGCCAGGGCAGAGATGAAGACTTGAGGAGTCCAAGAACTAGTATACAATACAGCTGTTACTGAAACCTTCATGTCTTGGCAATAAATGGGAATGGGATTCAGAAGACTAACGATTCTACCTCTTACCAACCTCTCTGTGGCTTTGGACATGTTTCTTTGCCAATGTGAACCCACATTTTCCCTTGGGTAAAAAGAGTGGGGTGCTATGGCCTTTGAGGGTGATTTCTTTCAGCAGTAGAGTCCATTATAGGTACCAGCACCATGCTGGTGCTCAGGATAAAAGATGCGCAAGACACAGCCAAATGGGGAAGGAGGGAGACAGGCCTAGAGACAAGTATTTCCCTCTGCCTGGGAAGGGCTCTGCTAGAGATGGGAAGAGTGCAGTGGAGCATCAGCAGGGCGGTCTCTGGGACAACATAAACCGAGGACATGGGAGCTGCAGAGCCTTCTGCTTTTCCTGTGGTGTTTGTAGCAGGGGAGATTGATTTCTTCCCAGGCCCAGTCAATATTTATTTTCACACCCTGCAAAGCCTCTGAAAAAAGGAAGTATTTCTTAGGATGTTTATGTTAGGCTTTTTGCTGAGAGCTACCGGGTGGTTTTGAAGTCACTTGGCACTTCTATCAAGTTGAGCTGATAAAGAATCTCACACACAAATAGGAAAAGGCTGCAGTGAGTTCCAGGTGGATAGGAAAGCTGATATTAGATGGCCTGAAATGGCCTCCAGCTATGGACAGGCAGGAAAGCCCAGAAGGGTATTCACCGGCTGAAGGTGAAAAGAGTTTCTGGTCCCTTACATAGAGTCATGAAGAAGCCTCCAGATCTGTGATCCTGGGATAACACCCCCATCATGTTTGCGTGTCTCCTTGGAAATCTGTGTTTCTGCTGGGAAAAACACTACACAGGCAACAGGGCTCTGTTCCCTGCATCTACTCGCACCTCAACTTATTGTTGGTTTATTCAGGCTTCATATTGATGCAGAAGAGTGAAGGCAATTTACATAAATGCATACATAATAAAATAAAGCTTAAAGTAAGGGGTACTGCTGAAGTGTGTATAAATGTTGACCCTTGCAAAGTGTTCATGCCTTTTGACTTAGCAATAATGTTCTGAGAACTTTATCCCAAGGATAATACTTGAAGTCTGCTCAAAGTTTTATCTTTGTTTTTCATGTACTTGTAACTTCTTTTCTATGCTTTTTAAATTGTGAAGTATCTAATAGAAGAGTGTAAAAATGTATACGTACTGTTAAAAGAATAATAATGAAGCAAACAGTTGTGCATCCATCACTCATGTTAAGATAAAGAGCACTGACAGTGTTTTAGAAGCACCCTTTGGGTCCTCCTACAACTGTATCCCCACCCCCGCTTCTCCACCAAATCTCTTATACATTAATAATATTCATATTATTAATAATATTATAATTGTAAGGTAATAATATTAAAACTATCCTTTTGTGATGATTATTCCATTGCTTTTCTTTATAATTTTACCATTTATAAGTATATCCCTAAATAATATATACTTTCGTTTTGCCTTTTTTAAATTCTGTAATTGATTTCTTATTCTAAATATCATGTTATTGAGATTTTAAACTATTAATACATATACTGAATTTCATTCATTTTCTCTGTTCTATAGTATTCCCGTATTTGAATATACCACGATTTATTTATCCAGTCTACTATTGATATTTGGGTTATTTCCATTTTTTGCTATTACAAGCAATGCAGCTATGAGTATTATTGTATGTGTATAAGAGATTCCCTAGGGTATATACTTAGGAGTGAAAATAATCGGTTGTAGAGCACATGGTCAACTTTACTACTTGGGAAGAGACAAGTGTGATTGTCTGATAAATGTGCTTGGGCATCAGGTTGCCCAGCCTCAAGGGAGCTGGAATCAGAAGCTCCCCCTTAACCCAGAAGGAGGGGCTGTGCTTTCACCCAGTTTCCCATAAGGTCATGGGAAATGTGGCAGTGATGTTGCCAGATAACTCACTGAATAGCTGGCATCTAAAATTCAGATTGCTTGTGGTGCAGTGGTTAAGAATCTGCCTGCCATGGGCTTCCCTGGTGGCGCAGTGGTTGAGACTCCGCCTGCCGATGCAGGGGGCACGGATTCGTGCCCCGGTCCGGGAGGATCCCACTTGCCGCGGAGCGGCTGGGCCCGTGAGCCATGGCCGCTGAGCCTGCGCGTCCGGAGCCTGTACTCCGCAACGGGAGAGGCCAGAACAGTGAGAGGCCCACGTACCGCAAAAAAAAAAAAAAAAAAAAGAATCTGCCTGCCAATGCAGGAGACTCGGGTTCAAGCCCTGGTCTGGGAAGATCGCACATGCCATGGAACAACTAAGCCTGTGTGCCACAACTACTGAAGACCGCATGCCTAGAGCCTGTGCTCCGCAGCAAAGAGAAGCCACCGCAATGAGAAGCCCACGCACCATGACGAAGAGTAGCCCCCACTCACCTCAACTAGAGAAAGCCCGCGCACAGCAACAAAGACCAAATGCAGCCAATAAATAAATAAATAATAAGATTAAGGACTTCTATTTTTTAAAAAAATCCTATAATAAAGAAGAAAAGATGTCATAAAATTGGAGAAAATTGGGGCAATTCATATAAGCCACAAAAGAATCATGACCAGAACATATAAATAACTTATATGAATTTTTTAAAAGGCAAGCAACTCAGAAAAGAGTTTGACTAAGCACTTCCACAAAAGAGGAAATCTGAATGACCCACAAACGTATGAAAGGATGCTCAGTTTCATTAGCAATCAAGGAAACACAAATTAAACTACATGAATTATAATTTTATACCTGTAAGACTGGCAAAAAATGTAAAAGTCTTTAAATTTAAATTTTCAAATAATATGCATTGGTGAGAATATAGAGCAAAAGGACTCCTCACCCACTGCAGGTGAGAGGGAAATTGGAGCAGTCACTTTGGAAAATGGTTTAACATAATCTAGTATGGAAAGGTGGTGAAGTCAAACACCACAAGATTCTTATATATAGGCACAGAACTGGCTTTGTTGGGGAAACTTAAAGCAGACAGTCAGCAAAGCATGCTTGGTGCACTGTTAGCTCAGTCTCCCACAAAGAAGTATGAAGGGCCAGGGTACCACTAGATGCACAAGGAAGCTCTACTCCAGAGGCAGGACCCCATGAGAATGGCCTTGCTAATGGGTGGAACGAGGGGTGAGCCTGGGGTTTGGTCAGTGTCAAGCAATCTGAATTATTTTTCTTTAAATTTTGTACACAATTTTAAAGGTTACTTTTCATTTACAATTATTATGAAATATTGTCTATATTCCCTGTGTTGTATAATACATCCTTGACAAATGTTACACCCAATAGTTTGTATCTCCCACTTCCCTATTCCTAAATTGCCCCCCCCCACTGGTAACCACTAGTTTGTTTCCTATATCTGTGAGTCAAGCAACCTGAATTTTTTTTTAAATTTATTTTTTGGCTGCGTTGGGTCTTCGTTGCTGCACGCGGGTCTTCTCTGGTTGTGTCGAGCGGGGGCTACTCTTTGTTGCGGTGCGCAGGCTTCTTATTGCGGTGGCTTCTCTTGTTGCAGAGCACCGGCTCTAGGCGCGCGGGCTTCAGTAGTCGCAGCACGCAGGCTCAGTAGTTGTGGCTCGCAGGCTCTAGAGCACAGGCTCAGTCGTTGTGGCTCACGGGTTTAGTTGCACCGCGGCATGTGGGATCTTCCCAGACCAGGGCTCGAACCCGTGTCCCCGTGTCCCCGCGAATTCGTAACCGCTGCACCACCAGGGAAGTCCCAGAAGTCCTTAATTTTAATGCAGTCAAATTTATTGAGCTTTAACTTTATAGTTTATGCTTTTGGCCTTATTTACAAATGTTTTTTCTATCCATGGGTAGTTAAAATATTTTCCTATATTTTCATCTAAAGTTTTATATTTTACCATTTGCTTTTGGGACTTTAATTCTGGAGTTAAATTCTCGAGTATCTGTGTGTGGTAGGAGTCCAATTTTTACATTTTTCCATGTGGATAATTGTCCCAGCACCAGTAATAAAAAGTCCTTTTTTTCTTAACTGCTTTACACGGCCAGCTATGTCAGATATCAAACATCAATATGTGTATGGGACCATTTTTGGAATCATTATTTAATTTGATTGATCTGTCTGTTCCAGCCAAATACTACACTGTCCCGAGTCTATAGTTTATAAAAAGTTCTAATATCTGGTAGAACAGGTTACCTCACCGTGCCCTTTATCAATAGGATTTTGTCTCTTCTAGGCCTTTTGTATTTCCATATAAATTTTAGAATCCTCTTGCGAAGTATCACAAACAAAAGGTTGAGGTTTTGATTGAGATGATCTCAATTTGGGAAACATCAACATCTTTGAATTATTGAGTTTTTCAACCCGTGAACCTGGTATATCTCTACTTTTATTTAGGCTTTTAAAAATGGGTTTACGTATGCTTTATAATTTTTCTCCATAAATATTTTATAAATGGTATCTTTTAAACACGTTGATTCTTATTTTTTTACTGATATGTATAATGCAATTGATTTTTGCCTATTGATTCATATTAATTCTAGTAATTTACCTGTAGAGCTTTACTTTCTATATACATAGTCATATCATCACCAGATAATGATGGTTGAACTTAGAGAAGATAGAGATCTTGCATTTCTCTGTTGGCCAGGTATAGTACAGTGTTGAATAGAAAGAGAGATAGTGGTAACACTTGTCTTGATCTTAAAGGGAATATTTTCAGTATTTCAACATTAATGTATTGTGTGCTGTAGGTTTACCTTTAAAATCCCTTTATTAATAGAAGGGAAAGAAGTTCCCTTCTATTCCAAGTTTGTTAAGATTTAAAAAAATTATGAATGGATGCTATATTTTATTATACATTTTTTTTCCTTGCATGGATTCAGGTAATTATGTGATTTTTCTCATTTAATTTGTATGATGAATTTCATTATTCTATATATTTATTTATTTATTTGTTTGTTTATTTATTTATTTATTTGGTTGTGCCGGGTCTTAGTTGCAGCTGGTGGGCTCCTTAGTTGCGGCCTGCCGGCTCCTTAGTTTTGGCATGCAAACTCCTAGTTGTGGCATGCATGTGTAATCTAGTTCCCTGACCAGGGATCAAACCTGGGCCCCTTGCATTGGGAGCATGGAGTCTTAAGCACTGCTCCACCAGGAAGTCCCTATTCACATGTTTTTTAATGACAAATCATTCTTGTGTTCCTGAGATAAAACCAATCTGGTTATTATATGTGTTTTTTTACATTGCTTAAATCAGTTTGCCAGTGTTTTTTAATATTTTTGCATCTATGTTCATGAGTAAGACTGGCTTGCAATCTTCCTTTCCTTACTGTTCTGGACAGGTTTTTATATCAGGCACATATGATTTTGGAAGTGGATAAGGATGGTGGGACAAAGGAAGAATATAAATAAATAAAAGATAAAAGTTAGAATTTAGATTGTGATGTAAAATTTATGCCATAAGATCTCTTATGTGGCTAGAAATTCAGCTCTGAAGTTCCTAACAATGAATTCAAATCAATTTTTGATTCAGAAAAATCAATGAGACAAGATCAAACTAGCTGTTCTGGACCAGAACAAATTTTCCAAGAGGCAGTATAGGGTGGAGGTTTAGAGACTATTTCTTGGAGATGGAATACCTGAGTCCTAAACTAGCTATGTAAATTTGGATGAGTTACTTAATCTCTTTGTTTTTCAGTTTTCTCACGTGTAAAAAAAGATAATTATGTATCTACTCATAGAAGTGTTTCACAGATTAAATGAGTTAATACACATAAAGTACTTTGAAAAGTAATGGGTTCTTGGTGACACTCAATAAACATTAACATTTATTATCATTTCTGATTCTGAGACCAGAAAGAAATTTCTCCTTGAATCCCTTTTGAGAGGATACTCTTAATGAAAAGAACAATAAACCTAATGAGATACTTACAGGATGATGATGATGATGATGATGATTTATCATTTTGAGGAATGCATATCCTCCAGGCAAACTTTTATAAGTAATGCTTTTACAGTTGATTTTTTGATAAATTTTGAGAGCAGTGAATATGAGGTGATGCTCTATGAGCAGTAACTGGAATACAGCCACATACTTAAGTATTTTTAAAACTCGAGAGTAAAAATAAGAGCACTTTGCTTCCACATGGGCCAAAAAGTACCTGAGGACATGACCAAGCATCTCTCTCTTTTTTTTTTTTTTTTGTTGCGGTACGCGGGCCTCTCACTGTTGTGGCCTCTCCCGTTGCGGAGCACAGGCTCCGGATGCGCAGGCTCAGCGGCCATGGCTCACGGGCCCAGCCGCTCTGCGGCATGTGGGATCTTCCCGGACCGGGGCACGAACCCATGTCCCCTGCATCGGCAGGCGGATTCTCAACCACTGCGCCACCAGGGAAGCCCCCAAGCATCTCTCTTTGAGTAACTTTGGGTGCGTAGCAGTGCCTAATCAAAAGAGTGGTCAGTGTCCCACTGGCTGTACGAATTTTAGTTTGGGAAAAAATTAAATCAGATGTTGTAAACTATCACCTTGGACATAAATGGGTTATTAAAAGATGTCTAGGTATAGTTACCTGAATGAGTTAACTTACTGTACTGGATAAATGACTGTACTGCATTCCAGTCAAATAACAGTGTTCACAACTAACGCTTACATGGAGTTTATTATGTTTTGTATGTTCTGTTTGAAGCACTTCACGTAACTAACTTATTTAACCTCCAGAACAATCGCACGAGGCAGATGCTGTTACCATCCCCACCTTACAGATAAGTCATTCAACTAGTGATGAAACTAGTGGCAGAGCTGGGATTCAAACCCAGGTAGATTGAATTCAAATGTTATGGAGATGCCTACCCAAAATTATGACTTTATTTTAGAATAATTGACCTGTATGTAGCCCTTCTTTGTGGCAGGAATTTTATAGCAGGCCACTATATTCCAAATGATGACAGAACAGGGTCTGTATGTGAGAATGTTATTCCTTCTTTATTCCATGACAAGGCACATATCCAGCACAGTGGAGAATGGTATGAATATACAAAGTAAAAACAACACTGGCATCTTTCATGCAATTTCCACTTGATCAGTTATAGATCCTAACTCTGACAGTGGGTTAAGGAGCAGTTTCTCATTAAGCATCAGTAATGAGGGTCAGTAGTGTATTGATCTTGTGATCTCCATCCATAATCAATTCCTGTCTATTGAAATATAAAGAAATCTAAAAAGAACACATACAGTCCTGTGTAACTCTAAAGATATTTCCTTACAAGTTAATACAGAGTTTCTCAGTGATCAGTAGTGGAATAATTATGCTCAAAGGCCACCTGCTTCTGCCTAAGATATTGGCTTGCTGGGAATTTATCAAGAAGGAAATAGGCATACTGCTATTGGTAGCATCCTCTTCTGTGATCATAACTTGCAGCTCTCTTTAGCTGGGTTCTTTCAGCACACAAGTTCTCTGTGACCTTAGCTTTTGATACTGCAGAAGCATAATATTTAGCTACAGCTGTCTAATAGGAAGCTTACATAGATTGATAGGGTGGGAGTGGAAGTTGGAGAGCATTGGAAAGCCTAGAAGCATTTCTTGCTTCTCCCTGGTTTCTTGGCAGTCAGGGTTGGGGTAGTCCTGCTGCAAAGTGGCACCCTTCCATCAGTCAGTGCCCATATGGCTTTCCAGGGTCTCAGCAATGATGCTCAAGAAAATGTTCTCCTCCTTGATCCTGGGACATGTGTACCTGGAGGATACCACCACCTTTGGGTGATTACTCTTGGGGACTAGCTTTGCTAACACTCTGATTCTGTAATTTTGGAATAGTAAATTTGCCCTTTTAAAAACTGTGATGGAGTTCACAATGGTTTTAGCTGGGTGGTAGTATAGTAGTAGAAATAATAAAGATATATACAAGTAGGGACCTGAGCACACCCTTCCAAGCAGTTCATTAACAGTTTGGGGCCAGAAAATTTCCTAGGTACTTTATTGGGTTAGATTTATTTTCACAAATCAGTTGTTCAATACAAGGGAGCATCACCTAGACACAACAAGAAAGATTAAGTCACCTGGGTTTATAGAATTGGGAAGACACACTTCTCAGCAGTTAGCCAAGACCTGGACTTCCACAACCTCATTCATCAAATTCAAAGCTCTGATAACAATGTCTCAGAATCTGCCCTCATTTCCAGATCTAATGGTCAAACAGATCTTACAACATAGATTGATTATAAAGTACTTTTTAATGTGATAAGAAGCTTATAGTACTATTTAGGTTTCGAAAATTCCCAGATAATTCTTCTGGTTATCATGATGTAAGTTTTACAGTTTTGTTTGTTTCATCTTGTTTTGGTTTTCCTGTCCTGCATTCCCTAGCTCTCCTTAGTTTGTATCTAATAGGCACTGGGAGGGAAAGTCCCATGTCGTTGAGACCCAGTGTGGATGAAGCAGGTTTGAAGTGATTAGCAACCAACTGGAAGGAGGGGAGCAAAGAAATTTCTTCCTTCAGGCTTCGAGGCAAAGTTCTGAAAGGTCATAAGATGGCAACAGACCACCAGTAGAAGGTGAAAGTCCCTTAACTTACTCTTCATCCCCAGTCTTCCTAACGAGCCCAGAAAAATATGAGTGTAGACTGACTCCAGGATGGATATACTTAGACTTAAAACTTTGGGAAAGCTGGCTCTTTCCACTTGGTCCTAAATGTTAACTTCAAGGATAGTAATTAGACAAGACCGAGCTCTAATATAATAACTTTGGGGGCATACAGATAAAAATTTTTTTCTTTAATGACTCCCATGAGCTACCTCTTAGTACCACCAGATTCTATTTGTAATGAATTTTAGTGAGCCTTTAAAGGAATGCCCTTACCCCATAGGAAATTAACCCATCCACTCCTAAACGATTCCTGGCAGTCTCCTTGCTCTTACTGCAAGGTCTGGTGTTGGAAGACACAGAGTAATTTGGGATTTAAACAACATCACAAAAAGACCGTATGGAGAGCAAACAATGTGAACTTTGGAGGTTGGTAGGGTGGGTGTAGGAAAGGTGTTAAAAGAAATCATGTCCAGCTTCCAAAGGAATTAATGAGGGCTGGAAATAAGAGGTTCCAGCCATATGAGTGATGGAGCTTAGGAGCAGGCCAGAGGTAAGAGGAAGGAGTCTTTCTTTCACTCATTCTTGCTAACTGTTACTGCATTCTCCTTAGTGCAACATGTCAGGAAGCGTGTGTTTGAGTTGGTGTTATTCAGATGTCTCCATTGTAAACTTACTGCTTTCCCCTTTGTAACTAATAAATATTATGTGTGGAGCAATGTTTTGAGGCTATATATATCTTGTTCCTCTTTTCTCCTCTAACAGTTGTTCAACTTCAGATTACTAATATGGAGAGATTAATGTCTTAAAACTGAGATTTCTTACGAGCACTTTAAAGAGCCAACACATTGAATTCCTTACTTTTGCCACACTACTATGTTTCCAGGAGAAGACTTATTCATTAAGGAGCAAACACTAGGAACCTTGCCAAGCCCAAAGAGAAACAACTGAACACTTAGTGCATATCACCCAGTAAAATTCTTTTCTCAGGTGAGCTGGCTTTTCCCATATCTGGCAAGTCAAGCTCGTCCAGTCCAAGGCAGAGCATCAACCAATTCCTGGGATTAGGGAGCACTTGGAATTGTCTGGGTCAGGGCACTGGTACCAGAGTGGGGCTCAGTGCTGAGTCATTTACTCAAGGAGTCAAGAATTTCCCCAGAGAGTGTGGTTGGTGTCTGATAGCAGTGGGCTTGGGTGGCCCGAGGGTCTCATTCTTCAGTCAAGGGGAAAATTACTTCCTGGAATTGGGTGTGAAAGATGGTACAATCACCCTCACTGGAATTCTACAAGAGGATCTAACAAGAGATATGGGGTAGAAAGGTACACTGTCACTAAAACCAAGGTTCTCAACTTTGACTGACTTGTCCTTCAGGACACATTCATTCTATAACATCTTCTCCTTGAAGGAACCAGACAGTGGATATAAGACAGCCTGTGTCAGCCACCGTCTTGTATACTGAGAAATATTCCAAGGGATTACATTGGCCTGTGATCTGGATTGAAACAGGCTTTCCTGATTTCCTGTATGGACCTGTGTTGCCTAATGCAACTGACCAGAAAAGGCAGGGTTGGTGATTTTTAAAAAATTTTTATTGAAGTACAGCTGACTTACAATGTTGTGTTAATTTTTGCCATACAGCAAAGTGACTAATTTATACATATATGTATTTTTTCATATTCTTTTCCATTATGGTTTATCACAGGATACTGAATATAGTTTCCTGTGCTATACCTTAGGACCTAGTTGTTTATCCATTCTGTATATAGTGGTTTGCATCTGCTAATCCCAAACTCCTGAGGGTGTTCCCTCCCCCATCCCCCTCCCCTTGGCAACCACAACTCTGTTCTATAATCTGTGAGTTTGTTTCTGTTTCATAGATATGTTCATTTGTGTCAGATTTTAGATTCCACATATAAGTGATACCATATGGTATTTGTCCTTCTCTGTCTGACTTACGTGCCTTAATATGATAATCTCTAGGTCCACCCATGTTGATGCAAGTGGCATTATTTCATTCTTTTTAATGACTGAGTAATATTTCATTGTATATGTGTATATATACCACATATTCTTTATCCATTCATCTGTTGATGGACATTTATGTTATTTCCATGTCTTGGCTATTGTAAATAGTGCTGCTTTGAACATAGGGATGCATGTATCTTTTTGAGTTATAGTTTTGTTTGGGCATATGCCCAGGAGTGGAATAGCTGCATCATATGGCAACTCTATTTTTAGTTTCTTGAGGAGCTGCCATACTGTTTTCCATGGTGGCTGCACCAACTTACATTCCCATCAAAGTGTAAGAGGGTTCCCTTTTCTCCACACCCTTTCCTGTATTTATAATTTGTGGACTTTTTAATGGTGGCCATTCTGACTGGTGTGAGAGGGTGCTATCATACACCAACTCATTGTAGTTTTTTTTTTTTTTAAGATGTTGGGGATAGGAGTTTATTAATTTATTTTATTTATTTTTGCTGTGTTGGGTCTTCGTTTCTGTGCCAGGGCTTTCTCTAGTTGTGGCAAGCGGGAGCCACTCTTCATCACGGTGCGCGGGCCTCTCACTCTGGCAGCCTCTCCTGTTGCGGAGCACAGGCTCCAGACGCGCAGGCTCAGTAGTTGTGGCTCACGGGCCCAGTTGCTCTGTGGCATGTGGGATCCTCCCAGACCAGGGCTCGAACCCATGTCCCTTGCATTAGCAGGCAGATTCTCAACCACTGCGCCACCAGGGAAGCCCTCATTGTAGTTTTGATTTGCATTTCTCTAATAATTAGCAATAATGAGCATCTTTTCATGTGCCTACTGGCCATCTGTATGTCTTCTGTGGAGAAATGTCTATTTACGTCTTCTGCCCATTTTTTGATTGGGCTGTTGGTTATTTTGTTATTGAATTGTATGAGCTGTTTGTATATTTTGGAAATTAAGTCACATCATTCACAAATATTTTCTCCCAGTCCATAGGTTGTCTTTTCGTTTGTTTATGGTTTCCTTTGCTGTGAAAAAGCTGATAAGCTCCATTAGGTCCCATTTGTTTTTTTTGTTTTTTTTTTGCTTTTGTTTCTATTGCCTTGGGAGACTGACCTAAGAAAACATTTGTATGATTTATGTCAGAGAATGTTTTGCCTATGTGTTCTTTTAGGAGTTTTATGGTCTCTTATATTTAAGTCTTCAAGCCATTTTGAATTTATTTTTGTGTATGGTGTGAGGTTGTATTCTAACTTCATTGATTTACATGCAGCTATCCAAATTTCCCAGCACCACTTGCTGAAGAGACTGTCTTTTCTCCATCGTATATTCTTGCCTCCTTTATAGGAGATTAATTGTCCATATGTGTTGATGTTTTTTTTTTTTTTTTTTTAATTTTATTTTTTTTTATTAGCTTCTGCTTTATAACAAAGTGAATCAGTCATACATATACATCTGTTCCCACATCCCCTCCCTCATGCATCTCCCTCCCTCCCACCCTCCCCATCCCACCCCTCCAGGCGGTCACAAAGCACCGAGCTGATCTCCCTGTGCTCTGCGGCTGCTTCCCACTATCTATCTACCTTACGTTTGGTAGTGTATATATGTCCATGCCTCTCTTTCCCTTTGTCACAGCTTCCCCTTCCCCTTCCCCATATCCTCAAGTCCATTCTCAAGTAGGTCTGTGTCTTTATTCCCGTTTTACCCCTAGGTTCTTCATGACATTTTTTTTTTTTTAAATTCCATATATATGTGTTAGCATACGGTATTTGTCTTTCTCTTTCTGACTTACTTCACTCTGTATGACAGACTCTAGGTCTATCCACCTCATTACAAATAGCTCAGTTTCGTTTCTTTTTATGGCTGAGTAATATTCCATTGTATATATGTGCCACATCTTCTTTATCCATTCATCCGATGATGGACACTAAGGTTGTTTCCAGCTCTGGGCTATTGTGAATAGAGCTGCAATGAACATTTTGGTACATGTCTCTTTTTGAATTATGGTTTTCTCAGGGTATATGCCTAGTAGTGGGATTGCTGGGTCATATGGTAGTTCTATTTTTAGTTTTTTAAGGAACCTCCATACTGTTCTCCATAGTGGCTGTACCAATTCACATTCCCACCAGCAGTGCAAGAGTGTTCCCTTTTCTCCACACCCTCTCCAGCATTTATTGTTTCTAGATTTCTTGATGATGGCCATTCTGACTGGTGTGAGATGATATCTCATTGTAGTTTTGATTTGCATTTCTCTAATGATTAATGATGTTGAGCATTCTTTCATGTGTTTGTTGGCAGTCTGTATATCTTCTTTGGAGAAATGCCTATTTAAGTCTTCTGCCCATTTTTGGATTGGGTTGTTTGTTTTTTTGCTATTGAGCTGCATGAGCTGTTTATAAATTTTGGAGATTAATCCTTTGTCAGTTGCTTCATTTGCAAATATTTTCTCCCATTCTGAGGGTTGTCTTTTGGTCTTGTTTATGGTTTCCTTTGCTGTGCAAAACCTTTGAAGTTTCATTAGGTCCCATTTGTTTATCTTTGTTTTTATTTCCATTTCTCTAGGAGGTGGGTCCAAAAGGATCTTGCTGTGATTTATGTCATAGAGTGTTCTACCTATGTTTTCCTCTAAGAGTTTGATAGTTTCTGGCCTTACATTTAGGTCTTTAATCCATTTTGAGCTTATTTTTGTGTATGGTGTTAGGGAATGATCTAATCTCATACTTTTACATGTCCCTGTCCAGTTTTCCCAGCACCACTTATTGAAGAGGCTGTTCTTTCTCCACTGTACATTCCTGCCTCCTTTATCAAAGATAAGTTGGCCATATGTGCGTGGGTTTATCTCTGGGCTTTCTATCCTGATCCACTGATCTATCTTTCTGTTTTTATGCCAGTACCACACTGTCTTAATTACTGTAGCTTTGTAGTATAGTCTGAAGTCAGGCAGCCTGATTCCTCCAGCTCCGTTTTTCGTTCTCAAGATTGCTTTGGCTATTCGGGGTCTTTTGTTTTTCCAAACAAATTTTGAAATTTTTTGTTCTACTTCTGTGAAAAATGCCAGTGGTAGTTTGATAGGGATTGCATTGAATCTGTAGATTGCTTTGGGTAGTAGAGTCATTTTCACAATATTGATTCTTCCAATCCAGGAGCATGGTATATCTCTCCATCTATTTAAATCATCTTTAATTTCTTTCATCAGTGTCTTATAATTTTCTGCATACAGGTCTTTTGTCTCCTTAGGTAGGTTTATTCCTAGATATTTTATTCTTTTTGTTGCAATGGTAAATGGGAGTGTTTTCTTGATTTCATTTTCAGATTTTTCATCATTAGTGTACAGGAATGCCAGAGATTTCTGTGCATTAATTTTGTATCCTGCTACTTTACCAAATTCATTGATTAGCTCTAGTAGTTTTTCGGTAGCATCTTTAGGATTCTCTATGTATAGTATCATGTCATCTGCAAACAGTGACAGCTTTACTTCTTCTTTTCCAATTTGGATTCCTTTTATTTCCTTTTATTCTCTGATTGCTGTGGCTAAAACTTCCAAAACTATGTTGAATAAGAGTGGTGAGAGTGGGCAGCCTTGTCTTGTTCCTGATCTTAGTGGAAATGGTTTCAGTTTTTCACCATTGAGGACAATGTTGGCTGTGGGTTTGTCATATATGGCCTTTATTATGTTGAGGAAAGTTCCCTCTATGCCTACTTTCTGCAGGGTTTTTATCATAAATGGGTGTTGAATTTTGTCGAAAGCTTTCTCTGCATCTATTGAGATGATCATATGGTTTTTCTCCTTCAACTTGTTAATATGGTGTATCACATTGATTGATTTGCGTATATTGAAGAATCCTTGCATTCCTGGAATAAACCCCACTTGATCATGGTGTATGATCCTTTTAATGTGCTGTTGGATTCTGTTTGCTAGTATTTTGTTGAGGATTTTTGCATCTATGTTCATCAGTGATATTGGCCTGTAGTTTTCTTTCTTTGTGACATCCTTGCCTGGTTTTGGTATCAAGGTGATGGTGGCCTCATAGAATGAGTTTGGGAGTGTTCCTTCCTCTGATATTGTTTGGAAGAGTTTGAGAAGGATGGGTGTTAGCTCTTCTCTAAATGTTTGATAGAATTCGCCTGTGAAGCCATCTGGTCCTGGGCTTTTGTTTGATGGAAGATTTTTAATCACAGTTTCAATTTCAGTGCTTGTGATTGGTCTATTCATATTTTCTATTTCTTCCTGAGTCAGTCTTGGTAGGTTGTGCATTTCTAAGAATTTGTCCATTTCTTCCAGGTTGTCCATTTTATTGGCATAGAGTTGCTTATAGTAATCTCTCATGATCTTTTGTATTTCTGCAGTGTCAGTTGTTACTTCTCCTTTTTCATTTCTAATTCTACTGATTTGAGTCTTCTCCCTTCTTTTCTTGATGAGTCTGGCTAATGGTTTGTCAATTTTGTTTATCTTCTCAAAGAACCAGCTTTTAGTTTGGTTGATCTTTGCTATCGTTTCCTTCATTTCTTTTTCATTTATTTCTGATCTGATCTTTATGATTTCTTTCCTTCTGCTAAGTTTGGGGGTTTTTTGTTCTTCTTTCTCTAATTGCTTTAGGTGCAGGGTCAGGTTGTTTACTCGAAATGTTTCCTGTTTCTTAAGGTGGGATTGTATTGCTATAAACTTCCCCCTTAGAACTGCTTTTGCTGCGTCCCATAGGTTTTGGGTCGTCGTGTCTCCATTGTCATTTGTTTCTAAGTATTTCTTAATTTCCTCTTTGATTTCTTCAGTGATCACTTCATTATTGAGTAGTGTATTGTTTAGCCTCCATGTGTTTGTATTTTTTACAGATCTTTTCCTGTAATTGATGTCTAGTCTCATAGCATTGTGGTCGGAAAAGATACTTGATACAATTTCAATTTTCTTAAATTTACCAAGGCTTGATTTGTGACCCAAGATATGATCTATCCTGGAGAATGTTCCATGAGCACTTGAGAAAAATGTGTATTCTGTTGTTTTTGGGTGGAATGTCCTATAAATATCAATTAAGTCCATCTTGTTTAACGTATCATTTAAAGCTTGTGTTTCCTTATTTATTTTCATTTTGGATAATCTGTCCATTGGTGAAAGTGGGGTGTTAAAGTCCCCTACTATGATTGTGTTACTGTCGATTTCCCCTTTTATGGCTGTTAGTATTTGCCTTATGTATTGAGGTGCTCCTATGTTGGGTGCATAAATATTTACAATTGTTATATCTTCTTCTTGGATCGATCCCTTTATCGTTATGTAGTGTCCTTCTTTGTCTCTTCTAATAGTCTTTATTTTAAAGTCTATTTTGTCTGATATAAGAATTGCTACTCCAGCTTTCTTTTGATTTCCATTTGCATGGAATATCTTTTTCCATCCCCTTACTTTCAATCTGTATGTGTCTCTAGGTCTGAAGTGGGTCTCTTGTAGACAGCATATATATGGGTCTTGTTTTTGTATCCATTCAGCCACTCTGTGTCTTTTGGTGGGAGCATTTAGTCCATTTACATTTAAGGTAATTATTGATATGTATGTTCCTATTCCCATTTCCTTAATGGCTTTGGGTTCGTTATTGTAGGTATAGTCCTTCTGTTGTGTTTCTTGCCTAGAGAAGTTCCTTTAGCATTTGTTGTAAAGCTGGTTTGGTGGTGCTGAACTCTCTCAGCTTTTGCTTGTCTGTAAACGTTTTAATTTCTCCATCAAATCTGAATGAGATCCTTGCTGGGTAGAGTAATCTTGGTTGCAGGTTTCTCTCCTTCATCACTTTAATTATGTCCTGCCACTCCCTTCTGGCTTGTAGAGTTTCTGCTGAGAGATCAGCTGTTAACCTGATGGGGATTCCCTTGTGTGTTATTTGTTGTTTTTCCCTTGCTGCTTTTAATATGATTTCTTTGTGTTTAATTTTTGACAGTTTGATTAATATGTGTCTTGGCGTATTTCTTCTTGGATTTATTCTGTATGGGACTCTCTGTGCCTCCTGGACTTGATTAACTATTTCCTTTCCCATATTAGGGAAGTTTTCAACTATAATCTCTTCAAATATTTTCTCAGTCCCTTTCTTTTTCTCTTCTTCTTCTGGAACCCCTATAATTCGAATGTTGGTGCATTTAATGTTGTCCCAGAGGTCTCTGAGACTGTCCTCTGTTCTTTTCATTCTTTTTTCTTTATTTTGCTCTGCAGCAGTTATTTCCACTATTTTATCTTCCACCTCACTTATCCGTTCTTCTGCCTCAGTTATTCTGCTATTGATCCCATCTAGAGTATTTTTCATTTCATTTATTGTGTTTTTAATCGATGCTTGATTCATCTTTAGTTCTTCTAGGTCCTTGTTAACTGTTTCTTGCATATTGTCTATTCTATTTCCAAGATTTTGGATCTGGGAAATAGAATCTTGGATCAGCTTTACTATCATTATTCTGAATTCTTTTTCAGGTAGACTGCCTATTACCTCTTCATTTGTTAGGTCTGGTAGGTTTTTATCTTGCTCCTTCACCTGCTGTGTGTTTTTCTGCTTTCTCATTTTGCTTATGTTACTGTGTTTGGGGTCTCCTTTTTGCAGGCTGCAGATTTGTAGTTCCCGTTGTTTTTGGTGTCTGTCCCCCGTGGCTAAGGTTGTTTCAGTAGGTTGTGTAGGCTTCCTGGTGGGGGGGACTAATGCCTGTGTTCTGGTGGTTGAAGCTCGATCTTGTCTTTCTGGTGGACAGGTCCACGTCTGGTGGTGTGTTTTGGGGTGCCTGTGGCCTTATTATGTTTTTAGGTATCCTCTCTGCTAATGGGTGGGGTTGTGTTCCTGCCTTGCTAGTTGCTTGGCATAGGGTGACCAGCACTGTAGCTTGCTGGTCGTTGACTGAAGCTGGGTGCTGGTGTTGAGATGGAGATCCCTGGGAGATTTTCGCTGCTTGATATTATGTGGAGCTGGGAGGTCTCTTGTGGACCCGTGTCCTGAAGTTGGCTCTCCCACTTCAGAGGCACAGCACTAACTCCTGGCTGCAGCACCAAGAGCCTTTCATCCACCCGGCTCAGAATAACAGTGAGAAAAAGTAGAAAGAAATAATTAGTAGAAGAAAGAAAGAGAGATTGAAAGAAAGGAAGAAGGGAAGTAAGGAAGGAAGGAAGGAAGAAAGAAAGAAAGGAGGGAGGGAGGAAGGATGGAAAGAAAGGAAAGAAAGGAGGGAGGGAGGGAGGAATGAAAGCAAAAGGAAGAGTGAATGGAAGAAGAGAGGGAGGGAGGGAGGAAGGAAAGAAAGAAAGAAAGACAGGAGGGAGGGAGGGAGGAAGGAAAGAAAAAGAAAGTGGAAAGAAGAAGGGTGGGAGGGAGGGAGGGATGGAGGAAAGAAAAAGAAAGAAGGAAAGGAGGAGCGGAGGGAGGGAGGGAGGAAGGGAAGGGAGGAAAAAAAGAAAGAGCAGGTAAAGTACAATAGAATAAAGTATGAAATATAGTAGCGTTATTAAAATTAAAAAGTAATTATTGAAAAAAAACACGGACCGAAAGAACCCTGGGACATATGGTGGAAGCAAAGCTATACAGAGAGAATCTTACACAGAAGATTACACATACACATTCACAAAAAGAGAGCAGGGGGAAAAATCAAAAATCTTGCTCTCCAAGTCCACCTCCTCGATTTGGGATAATTCGTTGTAAAAAGAGGAAAAGGGCGAAAAGTCTGAAATCTTGCTAAGTCCACCTCCTTAATTTGAGATAATTCGTTGTAAAAAGAGGAAAAAAAAAGGGGGGAAAGTCTTAAATCTTGTCCTCAAGGACCACTTCCTCAATTTGGGATGATTCGCTGTCCATTCATGCACTCCACAGACGCAGGGCACATCAAATGGACCGTGGAGCTTTAATCCGCTGCCTCGGAGGCTGCACAGAGAGATTTCCCTGTCTCTGCTCTCACAGCTCCCGGGTCTCAGCCTTGGACCTGGCCCCGCCTCTGCGCGTAGGTCGCCGGAGGGCGTCCGTTCTTCGCTCAGACAGGACGGGTTTAAAGGAGCCGCTGATTCGGGGGCTCTGGCTCACTCAGGCAGAGGGGAGGGAGGGGAATGCCCTCTCCTCGCGCACCAGGCAACAAAAGGGAAAAAAGTCTCTTGCCTCTCCGGTAGCTCCAGACCCTTTCCCCGGACTCCCTCCGGGCTAGCACTAACCCCTTGAGGGTCTCTTCCTGCCGCCAGCCCCAGACCTCTCCCTGCGCTCCGACTGAAAGCCGATACCCGAGCCTCAGCTCCCAGCCCCGCCCGCCCTGGCGGCCGAGCAGACAAGTCTCTCGGGCTGGTGTGTGCCTGAGGGCACCGATCCTCTGTGCCAAAATCTCTCTGCTTTGCCCTCCACACCCCTGTTGCTGTGCTCTCCTCCGCTACTCCGAAGCTTTCCCCCTCCGCCACCTGCAGTCTCCGCCCTCGAAGGGGCTTGTAGTGTGTAGAAACCTTCCCTCCTTCACGGCTCCCTCCCACTGGTGCAGGTCCCGTCCATATCCTATTGTCTCTGTTTATTCTTTTTTTCTTTTGACCTACCCAGGTATGTGGGGAGTTTCTTGCCTTTTGGGGGGTCTGAGGTCTTCTGTCAGCGTTCAGTAGGTGTTCTGTTGGAGTTGTTCCACGTGTAGATGAATTTCTGATGTATCTGTGGGGAGGAAGGTGATCTCCGCGTCTTACTCTTCCGCCATCTTCCTCCGGCTCCTGATGTTTTTTTAAACTGTTGAAATAGTCCCCAGTCTGGCCAACATAACTCTCATGAAGAAGGCAGTGAACTCTCCAAGAGTTTGACTTCTGCTCCTTTGACCTTGCTGAGGAGGGACATGAAACAATCTGGGAAGAAATGTATTAGAGCGTAGCTTGAGTATGGAGTACAGAAAAGAATCCTCTACTGTTTTTCTCCCATAAGAGTAAAGTGAAATGAAGTGAAGATTCAATCCATCCAGCGTCTTCCCACAATCAACCTACCTTCCTTCCCATCTGAGTGCCAGCTGTTGGCACACTGCTTTCAAACTCTCCCTTACTGAGATTCACCAATTGTTACAATTTCCCTACTTGTTTTGTCATTTGTGTGTGTGCTCTCACTCACACATACTCTCTTTCTGAACAATTGGAGAATAATTCTCTAAGAAAGAGCCTTCCATTTCCTTTTATGTATGTATTTATATCTATACAAACTCATGGGTTCCTCTTTCTATTTACTTGGTTATAATTCAGTACTATCATTATCTATTTTGATGCCCCAAATGTCCCTGATGTAGCTAGTGAGATATCATAGACTTTTGTCCTTGAATACTTCAGTGTGACTTCCTAGAAACAAATTCATTTTTTTACATAATCTCAACACAATAATCAAAATCAGAACGTTTAATGTTCATATATTATTATGATCTAATTTACAGCCCAGGTTAAAATTTGTCAATTGTCCCCATAATGTACTTTATAGCCCTTCCCCTGCCCCCACCCTTCCAGGATCCAAACCAGGATCACACATTGCCTTTAGCTATCATGTCTCTCTCTCTCTTTTTTTTTTAGGGATACCAATAATATATATATATATATATATATATATATATATTTATTTATGTGAATACCTTTTATTTATTTATTTTTTCTTTCTTAACATCTTTATTGGAGTATAATTGCCTTACAATGGTGTGTTAGTTTCTGCTTTAAAACAAAGTGAATCAGCTATACACATACATATATACCCATACCTCCTCCTTCTTGCGTTTCCAACCCACCTTCCCTATCCCACCGCTGTAGGGGTCACAAAGCACCGAGCTGATCTCCCTGTGCTAAGCAGCTGCTTCCCACTAGCTACCTATTTTACAATTGTTAGTATATATAAGTCCATGCCACTCTCTCACTTCGTCCCAGCTTACCCTTCCCCCTCCCCGTGTCCTCAAGTGCATTCTCTACGTCTGTGTCTTTATTCCTGTCCTGACCCTAGGTTCTTCAGAACAATTTTTTTTTTAGATTCTATATATATGTGCTAGCATATGGTATTTATTTTTCTCTTTCTGACTTACTTCACTCAGTATGACAGACTCTAGGTCCATCCACCTCACTATAAATAACTCAGTTTCGTTTCTTTTTATGGCTGAGTAATATTCCATTGTATATATGTGCCACATCTTCTTTACCCATTCATCTGTCGACAGACACTTAGGTTGGTTCCATGTCCTGGCTATTGTAAATAGAGCTGCAATGAACATTTTGGTACATGACTCTTTCTGAATTATGGTTTTCTCAGGGTATATGCCCAGTAGTGGGATTGCTGGGTCATATGATAGTTCTATTTTTAGTTTTTTAAGGAATCTCCATACTGTTCTCCATAGTGGCTGTATCAATTTACATTCCCACCAACAGTGCAAGAGGGTTGCCTTTTCTCCACACCCTCTCCAGCATTTATTGTTTCTAGATTTTTTTTTTTTTTTTTGCGGTACACGGGCCTCTCACTGTTGTGGCCTCTCTTGTTGCGGTGCACAGGCTCTGGACATGCAGGCTCAGCGGCCATGGCTTACAGGCCTAGCCGCTCCGCGGCATGTGGGATCCTCCCAGACTGGGGCACGAACCCGTGTCCCCTGCATCGGCAGGCAGACTCTCAACCACTGCGCCACCAGGGAAGCCCTGTAGATTTTTTGATGATGGCCATTCTGACTGGTATGAGGTGATACCTCATTGTAGTTTTGATTTGCATTTCTCTAATGATTAGTGATGTTGAGCGTCCTTTCATGTGTTTGTTGGAAATCTGTATATCTTCTTTGTAGAAATGTGTATTTAAGTCTTCTGTCGATTTTTGGATTGGGTTGTTTGTTTTTTTGATACTGAGCTGCATGAGCTGCTTGTATGTTTTGGAGATTAATACTTTGTCAGTTGCTTTATCTGCAAATATTTTCTCTGATGCTGAGGGTTGTTTTTTCATCTTGTTTATGGTTCCCTTTCCTGTGCAAAAGCTTTTAAGTTTCATTAGGTCCCATTATTTATTTTTGTTTTTATTTCCATTTCTCTAGGAGGTGGGTCAAAAAGGATATTGCTGTGATTTATGTCATAGAGTGTTCTGCCTATGTTTTCCTCTAAGAGTTTTATAGTATCTGGCCTTACATTTAGGTCTTTAATCCATTTTGAGTTTATTTTTGTGTATGGTGTTAGGAAGTGTTCTAATTTCATTCTTTTACAATGGGGCTGTCCAGTTTTCCCAGCAACACTTATTGAAGAGGCTGTCTTTTCTCCATTGTATATTCTTGCCTCCTTTATCAAAAATAAGGTGACCATATGTGCATGGCTTTATCTCTGGGCTTTCTATCCTGTTCCATTGATCTATATTTCTGTCTTTGTGCCAGTACCATACTGTCTTGATTACTGTAGCTCTGTAGTATAGTCTCAAGTCTGGGAGCCTGATTCCTCCAGCTCCGTTTTTCTTTCTCAAGATTGCTTTGGCTATTCGGGGTCTTTTGTGTTTCCATACAAATTGTGAAATTTTTTGTTCTACTTCTGTGAAATATGCCATTGGTAGTTTGATAATGATTGCATTGAATCTGTAGACTGCTTTGAGTAGTATAGTCATTTTCACAATGTTGATTCTTCCAATCCAAGAACATGGTATATCTCTCCATCTGTTGGTATCATCTTTAATTTCTTTCATCAGTGTCTTATAGTTTTCTGCATACAGGTGTTTTGTCTCCCTAGGTAGGTTTATTCCTAGGTATTTTATTCTTTTTGTTGCAGTGGTAAACGGGAGTGTTTCCTTAATGTCTCTTTCATATTTTTCATCATTAGTGTATAGGAATGCAAGAGATTTCTGTGCATTAATTTTGTATCCTGCTACTTTACCAAACTCATTGATTAGCTCTTGTAGTTTTCTGGTAGCATCTTTAGGATTCTCTCTATATAGTATCATGTCATCTGCAAACAGTGACAGCTTTACTTCTTTTCCAATTTGGATTTCTTTTATTGCTTTTTCTTCTCTGATAGCTGTGGCTAAAACTTCCAAAACTATGTTGAATAAGAGTGGTGAGAGTGGGCAACCTCGTCTTGTTCCTGATCTTAGAGGAAATGGTTTCAGTTTTTCACCATTGAGGACGATGTTGGCTGTGGGTTTGTCATATATGGCCTTTATTATATTGAGGTAAGTTCCCTCTTTGCCTACTTTCTGGAGGGTTTTTATCATAAATGAGTGTTGAATTTTGTCAAAAGCTTTTTCTGCATGTATTGAGATGATCATATGGTTTTTCTCCTTCAGTTTGTTAATATGATGTATCACATTGCTTGATTTGCATATATTGAAGAATCCTTGCATCCCTGCGATAAACCCCACGTGATCATGGTGTATGATCCTTTTAATGTGCTGTTGGACTCTGTTTGCTAGTATTTTGTTGAGGATTTTTGCATCTATGTTCATCAGTGATATTGGCTTGTAGTTTTCTTTCTTTGTGACAATTTTGTCTGGTTTTGGTATCAGGGTGATGGTGGCCTCATAAAATGCCTTTGGGAGTGTTCCTCCCTCTGCTATATTTTGGAAGAGTTTGAGAAGCAAAGGTGTTAGCTCTTCTCTAAATGTTTGATAGAATTTGCCTGTGCAGGCATTTGGTCCTGGACTTTCGTTTGTTGGAAGATTTTTAATCACAGTTTCAATTTCATTACTTGTGATTGGTCTATTCATATTTTCTATTTCTTCCTGGTTCTGTCTTGGAAGGTTATACCTTTCAAAGAATTTGTCCGTTTCTTCCATGTTGTCCATTTTATTGGCATAGAGTTTCTTCTGGTAGTCTCAGGATGTTTTGTATTTCTGCGGTGTCTATTGTAAGTTCTCCTTTTTCATTTTTAATTTTATTGACTTGAGTCCTCTCCCTCTTTTTCTTGATGAGTCTGGCTAATGGTTTATCAATTTTGTTTATCTTCTCAAAGAACCAGTTTTTAGTTTTATTGGTCTTTGCTATTGTTTTCTTTGTTTCTATTTCATTTATTTCTGCTCTGATATTTATGATTTCTTTCCTTCTACTAACTTTGAGTTTTGTTTGTTCTTCTTTCTCTAGTTCCTTTAGGTGTAAGGTTAGATTGTTTATTTGAGATTTTGCTTGTTCCTTGAGGTAGGCTTGTATAGCTATAAACTTCCCTCTTAGAACTGCTTTTGCTGCATTCCATAGGTTTTAGATGATCGTGTTTTCATTGTAATTTGTCTCTCGGTATTGTTTGATTTCCTCTTTGGGTTCTTCAGTTATCTCTTGGTTATTTAGTAATGTATTGTTTAGCCTCCATGTGTTTATATATTTTACGTTTTTTTCCCTGTAATTGATACCTAATCTCATAGCATTGTGGTCAGAAAAGAAGCTTGATGTGATTTCAATTTTCTTAACTTTACTGAAGCATGATTTGTGACTCAAGGTATGATCTATACTGGAGAATGTTCATGAGCACTTGAGAAGAAAGTGTATTCTGTTGTTTTTGTTCGGAATGTCCTGTAATATCAATTAAGTCCATCTTGTTTAATGTATTATTTAAAGCTTGTGTTTCCTTATTTATTTTCATTTTGGATGAGCTGTTCATTGGTGAAAGTGGGGTGTTAAAGTCCCCTACTATGACTGTGTTACTGTCGATTTCCCCTTTTATGGCTGTTAGCATTTACCTTATGTATTGAGGTGCTCCTATGTTGGGTGCATAAATATTTACAATTGTTATATCTTCTTCTTGGATTGATCCCTTGATAATTATGTAGTGTCTTTCTTTGTCTCTTGTAATATTCTTTATTTTAAAGTCTATTTTGTCTGATATAAGAATTGCTACTCCAGCTTTCTTTTGATTTCCATTTACATGGAATATCTTTTTCCATCCCCTCAGTTTCAGTCTGTATGTGTCCCTAGGTCTGAAGTGGGTCTGTTGTAGACAGCATATATATGGGTCTTGTTTTTGTATCCATTCAGCAAGCCTGTGTATTTTGGTGGGAGCATTTAATCTATTAACTTTTAAGGTAATTATTGATATGTATGTACCTATTACCATTTTCTTAACTGTTTTGGGTTTGTTATTGTAGGTCTATTCCTTCTCTTGTGTTTCCTGCCTAGAGAAGTTCCTTCAGTATTTGTTGTAGAGCTGGTTTGGTGGTGCTCAATTCTCTTAGCCTTTGCTTGTCTGTAAAGGTTTTAATTTCTCCATCAAATCTGAATGAGATCCTTGCTGGGTAGAGTAATCTTGGTTATAGGTTTTTCTCTTTCATCACTTCTAATATGTCTTGCCACTTCTTTCTGGCTTGCAGAATTTCTGCTGAAAGGTCAGCTGTTAACCTTATGGGGATTCCCTTGTATGTTATTTGTTGTTTTTCCCTTGTTCCTTTTAATTTTTTACCTTGTGTTTAATTTTTGATAGTTTGATTAATATGTGTCTTCACGTGTTTCTCCCTGGATTTATCCTATATGGGACTCCCTATGCTTCCTGAACTTGATTGATTATTTCCTTGCCCATATTAGGGAAGTTTTCAACTATAGTCTCTTCAAATATTTTCTCAGTCACTTTCTTTTTCTCTTCTTCTTCTGGGACCCCTGTAATTAGAATGTTGGTGTGATTAATGTTGTCCCAGAGGTCTCTAAGACTGTCCTCATTTCTTCTCATTATTTTTTCTTTATTCTGCTCTTCAGTAGTTATTTCTACTATTTTATCTTTCAGGTCACTTATCCGTTCTTCTGCCTCAGTTATTCTGCTATTGATTCCTTCTAGAGAATTTTTAATTTCTTTTATTTGTTGTTGTTAATCATTGTTTGTTTGCTCTTCTAGTTCCTTGTTAACATTTCTTGTATTTTTTCCATTCTATTTCCAGGATTTTGGATCATCTTTACTATCATTACTCTGAATTCTTTTTCAGATAGACTGCCTATTTCCTCTTCATTTGTTGGGTCTGGTGGGTTTTTATCTTGCTCCTTCACCTGCTGTGTGTTTTTCTGTCTTCTCATTTTGCTTATCTTACTGTGTTTGGGGTCTCCTTTTTGCAGGCTGTAGGTTCGTCATTCCCGCTGTTTTTGGTGTGTGCCCCCAGTGGCTAAGGTTGGTTCAGTGGGTTGTGTAGGTTTCCTGGTGGAGGGGACTGGTGCCTGTATTCTGGTGGATGAGGCTGGATCTTGTCTTTCTGGTGAGCAGGACCTCGTCAGGTGGTGTGTTTTGGGGTATCTGTGACCTTATTATGATTTTAGGCAGCCTCTCTGCTAATGGGTACGGTGTGTTCCTGTCTTGCTAGTTTTTTGGCATAGGGTGTCCAGCACTGTAGTTTGCTGGTTGTTATGTGGAACTGGGTCTTAGTGTTGAGATGGAGATCTCTGGGAGAGCTTTCACCATTTAATATTACATGGAGCCGGGAGGTCTCTGGTGGGCCAATGTCCTGAGCTCAGCTCTCCCACCTCCGAAGCACTGGCCTGACACCTGGGCGGAGCACAAGACCCTGTCAGCCACACGGTTTGCAGATTTTAAACATAGACGTAATTTTGCAAGGATAAACTGTTGTCTTTTTCATTCCTCTCCTCTGGTAAATCCTGTTATCCAGTGATCATTATCCCATGAAGCCCTAGAGAAGCCATGGAGGGCAGAGACCAACTCAGAAAACAGGAAACAGGACGTGTGATGTCTTCTTCTTTGGCAGGAAGAACTATCATATCTCTTATATGTCTTTTAATATGGAAGAGTTCCTTAGCCTTTCCTTATCTTCAATGGCCTTGGCATATTTGGGAGAATAAAGCCAGTTATTTTTCAGAAAGTCCTTTAATTTGAGTTTAGTTAATATTACCTCATGGTTGTATTCAGATTATGTATTTTCAGTAGGAATGTTACAGAAGCGATATTGTATTCTTCACAGTGTCTCATGGCAGAAGGTGTATGGTTTAAGTTGCTATCCTTCAGATTTCTCTGTTGTAAAATTATTATTTTTCCCTTTGAAGCTAATAAGTTATTTGTAGAGAGATATTTTGAAGCTATGTATCTATCCTCTTCTCACCAAATGTTTACCCACTAGTTTTAGCACTTGTTAATGGTTCTTGCCTGAGTCAGTTATTACTAAGATAGGTACAAAATGGTGATTTTCTAATTCTGTCATTCTTTCAACATTTATTAGTTGGCATTTTACCATAAGGAAGAACTTTCCATCATGTATATATGCATTTATTTATTCCTATATGGATTCATGGGTTCTTTTATTCAATGGGTTAAAATTTATTACTATCATTATTTATTTTGATGGTCAAAATGTCCCAGATTTAACCAATAGGAACTCCTCCAAATTGGGTCCAATGTTGTTGTTAAGACATTCTGCATCATTATTTGAGATTTCTTGGACACAACAAAATATTTCAGGTTCACCTTGAACTTTTATTGCCTCAGCCCTAGAAGCTGTCATTTCTTCAAGGAATCCTGGTTCTTTTAATAGAGAGTAGTATTTAGAAACCAAGTTCTGGGCAGCAGATATGGTTGTTGCTACTGGGGTATTATTGCTTTGCCAGCAGACAGAGATATGAAATAAATATATGTGTGTGATGTATGTGTATATGATATATTTCACATATGTGTGTACATATTTCGTGTGTGTATATATGTAAATGTATGTGTACACATATATATGCCATGAGTTCACACTAATACCTCTGGTTCTAATCCGGCATTCTGGGGTTTAGTCTAGGCTCCCCTTTCCATATTTATAACTCCCTTCATGAGAGCTCTGTTTTTTTAATATATATGTATATTTTTTATTGAAATATAGATGATTTATAATGTGTTAGTTTCAGGTGTACAGCAAAGTGATTCAGGTATATATATATATATATATATATATATATATATATATATATATATGTATACCTGAATATATATATATTCTTTTTCAGATTCTTTTCCCTTATAGCATATTACAATATATTGAGTATAGTTCCCTGTGCTATATAGTAGGTCTTTGTTTGTTATCTATTTTGTATATAGTACTGTGTATATGTTGGTCCCAACCTCCTAATTTATCTCTCCCCCACCCCTTTCCCCTTTGGTAACCATAAGTTTGTTTTATATGTCTGTGGGTCTATTTCTGTTTTGTAAATAAGTTCTTTTGTATCTTTTTTTTTTTTTTTAGGTTCTACATGTAAGCGATATCGTATGATATTTGTCTTTCTCTGTCTGGCTTATTACTTCATTTAGTATGATAATCTCTAGTTCCATCCATATTGCTGCAAATGGCATTATTTCATTCTTTTTTATGGTTGAGTTGTATTCCATTGTACATATATACCACATCTTCTTTATCCATTCATCTGTCGATGGACAGTTAGGTTGCTTCCATGTCTTGGCTATTGTAAATAGTGCTGCAATGAACATTGGGATGCATGTATCTTTTCAAATTATAGTCTTCTCTGGATATATGCCCAGTAGTGGGATTGCTGGGTCATATGGTAATTCTATTTTTAATTTTTTAAGGAACCTCCATACTGTTCTCCATAGTGACTGTACCAATTTACATTCCCAGCAGTGGTGTAGGAGGGTTCCTTTCTGTGAGCTGTGTTTTAAAAGCCATTCCTAAAATTAGGGTAATTTTAAGGGAAAATCAGAGGTAGTGGTAGGAAGCCAAAGGAAAAAGACCTTCGAAATGTATTTATGGTATGAACTCTCTCCTACCATGTTTCTTGCTGACTAATATTGATATTAAAATCAATGAAAACTTTTAAATGAAGATAGAGTAGAAACTTAGGAAGACATTAAAAAATAGAGTGTAAGGTAAGAGAAAAAAAGAGTAAAAGAGAAGTTAAAAATAAGCTCACAGGCCCAATAAAGGTAAAAGGTTATGCTTTTTAAAATAATAAAATAAAGTGGATGAGATTTAAAACAGAAGACAGGTTATGAACCAATGAGGTAAAAGGTTAAAAACATACAAAGCAAAGAAGATAAAATCTAAGACAAAATACAAATATTCCATGAACTAGAAACTTAAAATACTGAAAGAAATTAAAGATTAAAAATAAGAAATATGGAATAAGAAGGTAAAAATTAAAATTATGAGAACAATAACAAGTAAAAAATATTGGGGGAATATATTTAAAAGAAAATAAAAACAAAAATCTGAAAGACCAGAAAGGCAGCTGAGAAGGGAGGAAGAAGGGGTGTGTAGGGCTGAGGAAGGAGGATCCCAGGACAAGTACAGGATGTTCTGCTTTTCTTTGTGGGGAATGAATCTGTTGAAGTTCAGTTGCCCTTTATGAAGCGATAGGCAGCACTTGCTCTCCTGTGTTGGGTCTGCCACTCTAACCCCACTGCAAGGAGTCATCAGCCACTGGGGGCGGAAGATGGATGGGTGGACGTGCTCACAGCCAGCGGTCAGCACAAGCAAGGGCAGAACAGCCCCTGAGTGTTAGGAGTCCCCTGCTCACTTTTCCTTACAGAACTGCAGTTGGGAGTGTCTATTCTGAGTGGACCTGACATAAACATGGATGTGATGGTACTTTATAAGAGTCCAGTGTGGAGTAGGGGAAAGCACAATGGCTTAGAATTTGGGAGACATGAGTTTCATCCCAGGATTGAAGCTAATGTAAGCTTGGAGAAGCCATTTACTCACCCTGGACCTTGTATTTTATTTATTTAAGCTGTAAAAGGAGAGCCCTACAATAATGTTTTCCTATCCATATTAAACCACAGACAAGTAAAATATCACATTTTGTACTGTAGATTCCTAGATCAAAATCTCCTGTTGTAGACTCAGGAAGAGAGGTAAGAATGAGAGGAAACGTGTACAAGGAACCAAGCTGGGGCCGAAGAGGAAGATGGGGAGGAGGTGTACACGGTGCAGTAAATGTTAGACTCAACAGTTCTCAAACTTGAGGTTGGGAAAGAATGGTTGAGCTCCTGAAAGACTTAGCTTCATCAGAGTTTTTTTTATACTGTTGGTAAAACTAAGATACAGTTGGGAAAGCCCAAGGCTCCAACCAGCAAGAAAGAACTTAACGAGTCCTGGTAATTATCCAGATCATAAAGTTAAAACAGGAAGTAGCCAATTCTATCGGACATGTAATCTGAAGTTGTAGTGCATCATTTTATTCTTTTTTATGGCTGAGTAGTATTCCATTGTATATGCACCACATCTTCTTAATCCATTCATCTGTCAGTGGACATTTACCACCTGTATTGTTAACGCTTATTTTTGGAAATACTCAATCTGAGATGCAAACATACAGAGCATTGGTTCTATAGGATATTCCTCAAAATGATTTTTTTTAACAGTTTGAAAAGTGTTTATTCATGAAAAACAGCTACTGTATTTGATTAAAAACTGTGAATTTATAGCCTTTGTGCTTGTGAGTGTTTCCATCCCCTTCAAGCTTGGGTGGCAAAAATCTACAGCTTTACCAGTTGAAGATGATGGACTTGAGGTGGAATAGGGGACAGAGTAGTGGGTCTTCAGTTTTGTGACTATTCAAGAGGTCAGACAGGAAATCTTCATGAAGGCTCTCTCTTCGAATCAGTGTAAATTCCCGCAGGAAAACAGCCCCTTGGCTTTGGTCTCCACATACCTGTCCGGCGACACAGAGCAGGCACCAGGTGCCCCTGAGGATGCGGGCCAGGAGCCCCAAGCTCCAGGGCGCAGCCAGCCCAGCCATGGCCCCGCAGTGGGGAGGCAGGGGGGCCCCGGACGAGACCCCACCCTGCAAGTGATAGCTGCGTCCCGCGCAGGCTGCGGGGCTCTGCGGCGGCGGGCAGACGCGGGACGTGCGCCTGCGGGGCAATGCTGTGCTGGGGCCACCACGTGTGCTCTGAGCCCCCTCAAAATGATTTTTGAATCTTTGTCTTAAAAGTGTCAGTTTGGGAAAAAAAGCTGCAGTGAGTCTCATGTGACTTTCAGGATATCATGGACACAAGGTAGGGGATAGCAAAGAGGTCCCCAAAGAGAGGCTCCCCCCTCCCTGTCCCATAACTTCCAGGCCATAATCCTGTTGGCCATCCCAGTCACACTGTCATTTTGCCATTTGAACAGGAAGTTATAAATATATATATCAGGGAGAGGATCAGAACTGAAAAGAATTGTAGCTGGAGCACTTTTTGAAATCTACCTTCAAAGTAGGGGAGTATTTTAGAAAGTCAAGACTTGGTCAATAGGGACGGACAAGCAAACCACACACTTCTCATCCCTGGAAGAGCTTCAAGTGCCTGATGTGAATTGATTTTAGGATTGTGACAATAATGCCAACGTTCTTTGAAGATGGCAGTAGTCTGATAAAGCTTCTAAAGAAGTAGATTCATATGTGAAGTATTTCAGGCCAAAAGTCCCTTTGGACACCACTTTTTTCCTTTGTCTTTTGTCTTGATTCACTGAGTGGTTATTATAGTGATACATGTGGGCACGAGGAAAGGTGACCTCAGTGACAAGTGCTTCCTGACTCTGTGTTCAGGTTATAATTCTGTTCCTTCCTCTTTCCCACCCTCCTACTCACACTCTATCTCCCTCAACCCTGCCCAGCATCACACTTAAAATGCCATTTTGCCATTTCATTGATTGCTTTGTGAGAAGCAGTCGAGTGACCACAAATGCTGCCCAGAGACATCTGTCATCTTCTGGCTCAAACAGAAAAACCACAGTGACGTGACTGTTGACCATTGGTCCATGTTTACCCAATTTCCCAGACACCTGAGAGCTCAGAGAACTCAACATTTCTAAAATTGCCACATCTTCACTCAAGTTTCTTTCCTTACTTATTCAAAGCTTTGCTTTCTGAAAGATGTTAATGAGAGGGATGCCTGGAAATCTGTGAAAGTAATAGCCAAGGGGGCCTAGTAGGTAAGTTTACATCCTCAGGCCACAAAGCAAGAGTATGTTTTCTCCCTTCCTGGGAAATTGAGAGATGCTAGGCAAAAAAACAGCTCTGGTTTTCATTACTATATGCTTAAAATGGGCTGGGCTCAAGTTCTTTCACAAAATGCTAGTCCCTGGACTGAAGCCAAACATGTAAATTTCAGTTTAAATAAGTGCTTAATAGGAAAAGCAAAGGGGTAAGCCCTTGAGGCTCCACTGAATGCCACTGCTGGCCTCAGCTCTGGTTTGCCACCTCCCTTTTAGCATCATCTGACCTGTTTTCCTGGAGAATTGCCTTGACTTGGTGAGCAAGGCTCAAGCACTGGCAGTGAGACTCTTGCTGTGGGAAGGGGGAAGGAAGCTGTCCAGCCATCCATGGAAATGCTAATGAGTTGAGATGGCCCTGGGCTTTTAATTCAGATCTTCTGTAGTACTTTGTTTTCCTGATGCTGTTGGAACATAATTTTACATTACTCGCTACTGGGGAGATGGTGAAATGCAGATCCGACAAAGCTGAACTGCTTCTCTGGACACTCTGCAGGGACCATGTTGCTTTACATCAGGGGTGATGGAAACAGTTTGACTCTGTCATGGGGATCGGCCTCAGGCCAAAGTAGGAGTTGTTTTCTTCAGTGCAAAGCAAGCGCTGTATTGTGGCAGGTTGCAGCCCTGTTAGGACACCACGTTCCCTGCTCTGGTTTCGTATTTGAGGAAGTTGTTCTTCCAGTTTGCACACATCTTGCCCAAGAAGCTCAGGGCAAGAGGGAGAGAGGGTGGAAATACTTCTGCCTTCCAGAGTGCTATTTCCACCTTCTGGTGTTTCCTGTTATCAGAGGAAATGGAACTTATGTCAGGGGGACTCCAGGCAGTGGCTTGTGTAGGGTGAACGGAAGCTGCTGTTCATGGTCATTCCCAACCTCCCTGAGGAAAATACCCTTCTGGAAAATATTATTGGATTATTGGTCCACTTTTTGAGATTCACATTGTCTACAGTCTAAATGAGAAATTTAAGAAAACGGGTGTCTTATTATCAACATGACTCAATACAGAAGCAGAAAATGTCCTTAACCAACGGGGTTGGAAAAGGCAAGGTCTTAGCGGAATCGTAACCTGGGCATGTGTCTCCTGCAGATGGAGCCGACAGGCCCCGCTGAGCAGTAGTCTCTAGTCTTCTGTACCTGAAGTCTGGCTTGTCATTCTAACCATGTGAAGTTGTACGGGTGGCATTCAAAATCCTGTTTGTTCTATCTTGTTATTAAACCAGCCCAGGATGTAGGGGAAGGGCTCCTGGGCTGAGGGGCAGAGGACCCGGCGCTCTGGCTCTTTTGCTCTGTGCAGCCATCAGGGGTGAGGTCCATGACCTTCTGCTATCCTAGGTCACCTTTGACCTTTAGCTTTGGACTAGGTGAATAGAAAGGACAGAAGCACAAAGAATAAATTTTGACAGGTTGTATTCTTGCTGGTAGAGAGGGAGAGTGAAGAGTCAGGAGATATGGAAAGTACCCATCGTGTAGGCAATCATGTAGGGCCTGCTAATGCTTGTGGGTACATGTGGAGTTTGAAGAACAAGAGGGTCTGAGGCATTTTTATGAATGGCCTGTGTCTCTCCTAGACAAAGGTGGAAAATGATAATTGAAGAGAGAAGCTAAGAAAAGTTTCTAGACAGTGACCTCATTCATTTATTCTTTCATTCAGCAGAAATATACTGGGTATTATTATGAACAAGGTGCTGTAGGTGAACAGGATATAAAACATCAAGTTCTTGGCTCTCAAAGAGCATCTGGTCTCAAAGGGACATAATTTTTTTTTAATGTTACTTGATGCCACCCCCCAATATGTATTCCCCCTTGAGAAATCACTTTTTAAATTTAGTCCCTAGAACTAAATGAGGAAATGGTCTACATCTTCTTTTTAGATATGAGAATTTCATAACTTACCATGTTCCTATTTCTGTTCTGTGAATAAGCTGGGGTTCTAGGTTGCAAACCACAGAAATGATTTCTAGCTATCTTAGGCAGAAAAGAGGAATTTGTTGAAAGTATATTTAAATCAAAACATATACATTCAGGACTTTGCTATCCCACTGACTTGCTCAGGGGCACCAGACAAGTCATTTATTCTTTTCAAATATCAGTTGATTTGCCATTCGAGGAATATTGTACAATCACAGTGGAACTCCCAAAATAGATGGGATGCTCAAAGACCAAGTTTGGAAAACAGATAAGAACCAAAGGTGCTCTGGAAATTGAGGCCACAGAAACTGGTTCTCATGCTGCTGGGCCAAGGTGAGTAAGATGTCCAACTGCCTCTGTGACGGTAGGTCACTCACTCAAGATCAAGTCCTGAGAGAACCTTCTGATTGGCCCAGCTTCAGTTTGGGGAGCTAGTCCCTTTGGTGTCTACAGTGAGAGGGACAGCCACTCTCAAGATTAATGAGGCAATTTCCAAAGAAGATGTACAGACGGCCAACAGGCACATGAAAAGATGTTCAACATCGCTAAATATAAGAGAAATGCAAATCAAAACTATGAGGTATCACCTCACTCTGGTCAGAATGGCTATCATCAAGAAGGCTACAAATAATAAATGCTGGAGAGGGTGTAGAGAAAAAGGAACCCTCCTACACTGTTGATGGGAATGTAAATTGGTATAGCCACTATGGTGAACAGTATGGAGTTTCCTTAAAAAGCTAAAAATATAGCTACCATATGATCCAGCAATCCCACTCCTGGGCATATATCTGGAGAAAACTCTAATTGTAAGAGATACATGCACCCTAATGTTCATTGCAGCACTATTTACAATAGCCAGGACATGGAAGCAACCCAGATGTCCACTGACAGATGAATGGATAAAGAAAACGTGATATATATAGATATAGATATCTATATCTATATGTAGATATATAGATATCTATATCAATGGAATATTACTCAACCATTAAAAAGAATGAAATAATGCCATTTGCAGCAACATGGATGGACCTAGAGATTATCATATTAAGTGAAGTAAGCCAGACTGAGAAAGACAACTATCATATGATATCACTTATATGTGGAATCTAAAAAAAAATAAGATACAGGGACTTCCCTGGTGGCACAGTGGTTAAGAATCTGCCTGCCAATGCAGCAGACATGGGTTCGATCCCTGGTCCGGGAATATCCCACATGCTGCAGAGCAACTAAGCCCGTGCACCACAACTACTGAACCCGCGTGCCACAACTACTGAAGCCCACACACCTAGAGCCTGTGCTCCTCAACAAGAGAAGCCACTGCAATGAGAAGCCCATGCACCACAACGAAGGGTAGCCTGCGCGCCACAGCGAAGAGTAGCCCCCACTCGCCACAACTAGAGAAAGCCCGTGCACAGCAACGAAGACCCAAGGCAGCCAAAAATAAATAAATAAATAAATAAATAGAACGATACAAATGAACTTCTTTACAAAACAGAAACAGACTCACAGACATAGAAAAGAAACTTATGGCTACCAAAGGGGAAAGGTTGGGGGGAGGGATAAATTAGGAGGTTGGGATTAACATATACATACTACTATTGGGTTGGCCAAAAAGTTCGTTCGGGGTTTTCTGTAAGATGTTACAGAAAACCCGAACGAACTTTTTGGCCAAACCAATATACATAAAATAGATAATCAACAAGAACCTATTGTATAGCACAGCGAACTATACTTCATATTTTGTAATAACCTATAAGGGAAAAGAATCTGAAAAAGAATATATATATATATATATATATATATTTGAATCATTGTGCTGTACACTTGAAACTAACATGATATTGTAAATCAGCCATACTTCAATTTAAAAAAAAGATTAATGAAGTCTCCAAAAGGAAGGTTAGCGGGCTAATAGAAAGGATGGTTGCATGCTGGATAGCCACAAAAACGGATGTCAGGAAACACAGACCAAAATGATGCTCCAAAACAGAAGCACTATCAGCCCCTATGGGGAGCTTATTTGTTCTTCTTGCCTTTTTTTGGTTATGACTTTTGTGTCCTTCCTTTCCATTTTATGATTCTTACAGTACAACATTCCTTGAACGGCAAGTAAAGAGAGATTTGAAAAGGATAAATGACTTGCTTGATGTCCCTGAGATAGTAAGTGGTACAGTCAGGTCCTGAATTTGTATCTTTTGATTTCAATTTCCATCCTCTCGTCTTTCCCATGAGTTGATGCAGGGCAAAGTGGAGAGTGATAAATGTCAAGAAAGGTACCAAAAAATGGTATGGTTGTTCTGAAGGGGAATATTTCTACAGGTTTGGAGAAGTTTATAAGTCCATGGGATTGACAACAAATAGGTTTTCCTAACTGAAGGAAGAACTCATCTCTTCTCTCTTGTAAGCCAACCGACCTACCGGCACAAAATGGTCTATTGTTGCCAGGAAGGTTGCCATGGTGAACTGGAGAGTGGTTTCTTCAATATTTTCTCCCTGGCTGAGACCTTCTCAGGATCTTAGGTCTATGTTTAGACTATGCCCCTCTCCTCAAAAGACCTATCCTATCATCCGAACGCACCAGACCTTAATTTTCTTGCATTTTAAAAAAGTATTTTCTGGAGGGAAACTATGTGTTTGTTGAAGAAAATTTGGATAATACATAAACCCCCACACACACCAAAAAAAATCCCCACTCAGAGCTCTACTGTTAATATTTTGGTGATTTTATTTTTTATATCTATGTGTGGGTGTATATATTTTTTGAAAATTGAAATTATATGATATAAATATGATATGAGATATAAATTGAGATTATATAAGTATGATATATGGTATACATTGAGATTATATGACATAAATTCTTTGCTCACATGACATAATCTTATGAGCATCCTTTCATGACATGAAACTGTTGGTGCTTGAATTCTTTTTTTTTTTTTTGCGGTACGCGCGCCTCTCACTGTTGTGGCCTCTCCCGTTGTGGAGCACAGGCTCCGGATGCACAGGCCCAACGGCCATGGCTCACGGGCCCAGCCACTCCGTGGCATGTGGGATCCTCCTGGACCAGGGCACGAACCTGTGTCCCCTGCATCGGCAGGCGGACTCTCAACCACTGCGCCACCAGGGAAGCCCCTTGAATTCTTAATTTAATTCAGTAAGCATTAATTGTGCACATATTTTGGGCTCTCTGCTGTGGATCAGAAATCTTCCCTGTCCTCAAGGAGCCACATCCTCCTCCACTTTTGGTCTATATGGGGAGGAGGAAAGGGAAGAAGCCAGGAATCTAAGAATCAAGACAGCAACCTTGTGCACCAAGACTTCAAACTGATAGCATCTTTAAAGCTATCAAGAAATTCAAAATCTTCCTTTCATAGTTTTTGGAAGTAGAGGCACATTACTTAGTTTTTGCATGGAACCACATCTAAATCAACACAGTTCTGCAGATATGCCACTGAAAATACATTTCTTTAAAGAATTCATTATTTGCCAGGGTCTCTCTAAGAGCATAAACAAGATCCAGTTCATAAGCCACATGGATATAACTTAATTATCACCTCTTTCCAGTCTTCCAGCCTCTGGAGGTTGCTCTGGACCATCTCTTACACCAACCCCACATCTATCTCCTTTCTCTTCCCTCCCTGCTCTCCTTCCTTTTATTATGTGGATCACTTAGCCCTTTTTCTAGAAAATAAGAATGCTTCCTCTTTAAGAGGGGGGAGGAAGGGAAAACCTGTAGGAATTCAGGATTCTCCTTAAATCGCAAGGGAGCACTGAGTGCTTGATCTTTAGAGCCCTTCCAGTATCTTGCCTCTCAGTCCCCTGAAGTGACTGGCACGGGGCACCTGGGAGAAGCTGGGGGAACACCTGCTGAATGGAATCTACCCTGAGGAATCCACCCAGACACAAGGCAGAGTCAGGGTCAGGAAGGCATGTTTCACACACAGGTCCCTGCTCAGGCTGGCAGGAGGGGCAGGAGGACACGGCAGTGATTGTCCCTGAGTTGTCCTTGACACCTTTTCACACTATCCCCCTCCCCTCCCCAGTGATGGCCTCCAAAGAAGGACCGGCATGACATTGCCCTGTCAAAGCATGAAAACTCTGTCATCTTGGGTAACCGGTCCCAGGATTACAAACTGATAGGAGGCAGGGGTCAGGGTAAGATTAGGACTTAAGTTCTTGTCCTCTCAGGCTAGTAGCTTGACCATGAGAAGCTGCTTCCTTTAGCCCTTTTAGCTCAGGGAAGTCAGATGTATGAAAGAGTTTCAGAGAAACTTGGATTTCTGCTGTCACTTTGCCAGAAAATTGGCTTATTATTTTGGCTCTGTCAGGACCTTGTTTGTTTCTCTCTTTGGTGGTTTCCTTGGCCTCCCTTCTGATTTTCTAGGTAAATCGTGGTCTTGCTGCAGTTTATCCAGTTTCAGCTGTGGCTGGCGCGCATGCTGTATGGAGCGGAGCCTGGCACACCCTGCTGCACGCTTGGCTGGGGAAACCCCTGCAGAGGGCAGAGGTGTCGATCCCGGGACCTCACGGCGAGTGAAGCCACGGTCCTCGCTCTGCCAGGCTGCATAAGGAAAGGTGCATTAAGTCCCCAGCAGTTGTTGGCAGAATGCGGGTTGCATTCTGGATTTAGATCATAGAACTCTTTGCAGACTGTTCTGCCATCTTGAAAGTCAGAAAAGAACCAGAATCAAATATGAGAAGCAAAATGACCAGAAGTCCGGGGATCTTGAATATTTATTTGTTCATCCCTAAATTCTTTCAAGAGACCTTAAGCGTTCAGGCTCCAGAGTTCAGGCTCCAGAGTTAAGTAGACCTACATTTGAAACCTACATTTGAAACCAGGCTGCAGAGTTAAGTAGACTACATTTGAAACCTGTTCTGCCACTAGTTAGCTGCCTGTACTTGGGCAAATGGCTTTCTTTACCTCTCAGAGCCCCAGGTTCTTTATGTGTAAAGTTGGGAAAATAACAGCAACCTTCTTGGGAGATTGTTATGAGGATTAAGTGAAAATAAAAGAACGCATGTAGAGCACTAGTCCAGTGTCTGCTGTGTGGTCTCAGTGTGGGCTAGTATTATTTTTCTTGTAAATACCATCCCAGAAGCCTGTGATGGTGGTAATAAGGGTAAATTGACACAGATCCTTCCCTGAGCTGGCTTATGATGGGCAGTCATGACACAGGACGTGACAGGAGCCAGGAGGGAACAGGGCAAAAGGGGCATGTAACAAATGGAATCAAAGGTTCAAGAGGGGGATTCGATGGAGCCAATTGTTCAAACATGGTGGGGCTCAAAAATGAAAGCTGAATACAACTGAGTAGCAGTGCTTTCCTACAGAGCCTGAGCGCAGTCGGCAAAGGTGGAAAATAGGAGCAAAGGGATAAATTAAAAACAAAATAGGTGAGCAGACTTGTTATCAGGCTGACAGGAGGTAAACAGACTGGGATAAATAAATAAGCAAGCAACACAGTGATGAAGACGACCCCACCGGCCGAAAACAGAGAGGCAGCCCGCGCTGAGGCTAGAATCAGGCTTGAGATTTGAGATTACCAAAAGAAAATGTATGCAGACGTTCGCAGATTTCTCTGATACTTTGTTTCCCTCCCACAACATTCAGAAATCCACCCTGGATTTATTCTCAGAAAGGAAGCCAGAGAGCTCTCTTCCACTCCTTGCCGCCTCCTGGGAGATTTCACAGTAAAGTCCTTCGGATGGGATGAAGGGTTCAGAGGGTGATCAGCAAAAGGCGCTGAATTCCAGGGACCCCGAATAGAGCACCCGCCGGCTGTGCGAACTCTGTCTAGACATGGAAATTGTCCTCCTAATCTCCTAATCTTGCTTTCTTTACATTCTCTGACAGTGTGCCATCTCTGTAAACATTCTCACCACAAGAACGGAGCTGGAAACACATGTGCAATCAGCAGCCACAGCAGCTACAAAGAGAGTTATGAAATCTGCTCAAAATAGCCTGCTTGCCCCATAGGCATGCAAAGCAGCCAAACAGCCAGGGTGAACGTATATCGGGCGGCAGATTTCACTCCGCATTTCAAGAGGCTTCCAGTGACCTTCCACGCTTAGGCACAGAGGCACTCACTGCTGCTCAGAAACACCCAGGTGAGACCTGGGGCTGTGGACAAAGTCCCCTGGGCAGCTGTGAGTCCCTGGGGCTAAGCCCTCCTATCCTACCTACCCTGAAATTCCTCAGCCTTGGAGACATTTATTTGGGTTAAAACTTTGAGGTTAGGGACTTCCCTGGTGGCGCAGTGGTTGAGAATCCGCCTGCCAATGCAGGGGACACGTGTTCGATCCCTGGTTTGGGAAGATCCCACATGCCAGGGAGCAACCAAGTCCGTGAACCACAACTACTGAGTCTGTGTGCCTCAACTACTGAAGCCTTCACACCTAGACCCCGTGCTCTGCAACAATAGAAGCCACCACAATGAGAAGCCCGTGCACCGCAATGAAGAGTAGACCCCACTCTCTGCAACTAGAGAAAGCCCGTGCACAGCAATGAAGGCTCAACGCAGCCAAAAATAAATCAATCAAAAAATTGAGGTTACATAACATTATCTGAGACAAGAAGATAAAAATCTGATTCCCACCCTTAGAATCAACTTAATGCATCAGCCGTCTAGTCCCCTTGCCAGGGTAGGTTGGTATTTTTGTACATTGGGTGAGTGGGAGTGGACAGGCCATTTGGCGGGGGGCTCAGAGTGTCAGGGAAGAGCAGCCTGCAGGTGCAGGTCCACTGTCTGCAGGGTTCTGGGTGAGAGGTGAGCCTTGCTGTGATCTGGGTGGTGCAGTCGTCGTCTGTCTGCTTTCACCTCCAGCCTCAACTGCTTGTGTGACCTTGGCCCAGTCACTTCAGACCTCTTGCTTCAGCCTTCTTTGCCAAAGTGGGAAGCTGCTCTTTACCCTGGCTTTCACTTAGCAAGGGGAAAGGAGTCAGATGGCTGTCCCTCCCCAGGTGTCCTGGGAGTTGGATCTCAAGCTACTCAAAGAATGATCACATGACTGAATGCACTTGCAGAGGTCCTGGTGATAGTTTTGTTAAGACTGCTCTTTGTGGCTGAAGAGACAAGGTGAGTCATCCCTGTTCTGGTGGGAAAGACCACTGGGTTAGAAGTCAGGCAAACCCGGGCTCTGAGCCAGCGCTGTCAGGTTGCTTTTGTGAGTTTCTGAACCTCTCGTGATTTCCCTCAGTTGAGCCAGACCGAGGCCTGTAGCCCAAGAAAGGACACTGACCAACTGCAGGGGCCAGGCTGAGACAACGGAATGCGCTGGGGGCAGCATGGAGGGTGTGACCAAGACACAAAGAGACCAGCTTTCTCTTCTGTGGGAGCCCCAAGTGAACCCTCCTGCCCCTTTCCTGCCTCCTATCCACACCCATGGCTTGCCTTCCCTTTTATGCACAGCCAGACTGTGTATCTGTTTTGTCAAACTGACTCCTAGGTGTCTGCTGGGAGGAGAACACCCCTGGGAGTGGCATGAACTCATCTCTGGTTTTGGGGTGGAACTTGAGTTGCTTCTGCAGGTACATCATGGCTTGGCTTAGACCATCCATTCCTAAAGTGCTGTACTTCACACCCTTTGATGGGACGCACACAACCTTCCATCCACCCCAGGTGTGGACTGGATCAGCCCAGGCGAAGCATTTGAGGCAGTTGACCCTATTCATAGGTCAACCAGGGGACCCGTTGGCCAGTGCCTTGTAGTTGAGCCCGTGCTTGTTTCCGAGGAGCCTCTTTGAACTTGATGACCTTCACTCTTTCCTTTGTGGCCATTTTAGGGCAAAGGGAAAATAAGGCCTGTCCTTCGATATTTGAGCCATGTCTTAAAATCAGAGCTGTCCCCTCTCTCCAGTCCTGCTCTGGGAGCCGTGGTTGTTGCCTAGGGGGGGCCCTGGGCTCGTGCCCGCCCTATCCTGCATGCTGACGTATCCCTTAGCATCCTGTATACTTTGGGAGCCTGGGATGGGAACACCCTAACCCTTGCCCCTCCATCATGCTGGTACTTCAGGAAACCCGTGCGAGACATGACCTGCCATTGTGGCTCCTTCCAGTGGGCTTTGACAATAAGGAAAGGTGTCTATTTGTGTAGGGATATCGCTGAAATGAGTATCTGAAACTCATATTTCCAGAAAGCTTGAAGGTTTTGACCTCCTCAGATGCTTTCTTCATGTTTCACACTGGGCAGCTTAGGCATGTAGAGCTGCTTCCCCCAATCTGGCTGTGAAGACTGGGCAGCTGCTCAGGCTGAAAATAGTAGCTGCTTCGAGTTTTAATCGCAGCACGAGAAGGGACTCACGTACACACACCCTGGTGTGCAAATGTGGGCTCAGAGGCAGTTCCGGGCATCAGGGCTGAGTTTGCAAGTGACTGCAAGGTAGAGCTGGAAGTGAACTCTGATGTGGGGCTGTCACTTCCTTCCTGCAAACAGCGGGTGAAAGGAGCCACCTGAGCCTCAGTGATCAAGCGTCCCTGTGCTTGCAGCCTGGGACCAGCTTTAGGAGGAAGAGGAAAAAGCGTGTATTATTTTTGTTTTCAGCAAAACCCTTAGTGTCCTACCTTTAGCTCCAAGTGCTAGTCTTTAAACTGTTTCAATCATTACAGGAAAAGGAAAACCTGAAAGCAGTCTGTTAACTAGGCTGGTGATGTTGACACAGAAAGGTGTGGGCTCTCCTCTCTGCCCATGGCGCCCATGGCCCCTCGCTCCCAGTTTTCCTCTCATTTCTCAGCTGCTGTTTCCCAGGTCCCTGTCCTCTGCTCAGCCTGGGCATTAACCAGTGGCTGTTAAAACAGGACAACATATCTTCAGATATCTAAACTATGTACAGAGTGTTCCAAACAGTATCTGTAGTCTCTCCTCTGTCTTTCTTCCTTCCTATTTTCTTTCCTTGAGAAAATATCCTCTACTAGAAAGGTCACTGTGCAATGCTCTAAGAAGATTATTGTTGATCTCTTTTCATTTTTCCCCATCATGTCTCTCAGCCAGGAGGCTTAGTGGACCAGTAGAAAGTGCTCAGACCTTGGAGAGAGATGGGCTTAGCATTCTTTGAATCCCAGGCATGCTATTTGCAACTGTAGAACCTTAGATAATTTGCCTTCAATAATTTTCTGGCCTCTAGAAACCGAGAATAATACCTACTTTGCAAGGGTTTCTGTGAGGGTTCAGTAGGACAGTCTATTCAAAACCCCAGGAAGCTATTAGCACCCAGTGAATGGTGATTGCGTTCATTGAGTATCACACAGTGTTTTCGAGACTCCTGATGAAAAGCAAACACTGTGGAGGTGCAGAGGAAGGACTGGCCCAGGCACAGCGCACACCAGCAGCACATTGTGCCCCACCAGTTTGACCTTGGGTCACTAGCAAAGTGTCCCCGCAGCAAGGTGCATGGGGGAGGGAGCTGAGACATGGTGCGGTTCCTTTCTTAGGCCAATTTAAATCTGCTCCCAGACAGAACTGGGACTGCTAGAGTCTGCAGTTGGAGTGGAAGTTACTGAAACAATTTCTTTAATGTTTCTGCCAAGTGTTGTAAATAAAATAAATTTAACAAACTATTCAAAAGACATGACAAGCTCATTGTCCACTCTGTCTGCAGGGAGGATCAGCCAAATGTACAAAAAGAAGCAGATGGAGTCTCGTGGAAGAGAGAGACTGACCAGGAGCCTGGAGACCCAGGTTTAAGCCTTAGCAGATGGCCTCGGGTAGGTCATTTTCTTTCTCTGCACTTTAGTTCCCTTATCTGTAAGGTAAGGATTTTGATGAGAACGCTAGTTCTATAGGCCACATCTGTCTCACAATGTTATAATAAAAATCAACTGAAATCATGCAATTTAAAGCCTTCTGCAAAGTGCAAGCATGAGGCATGGTTGTCTTACTTTGCAGGAAGGTCTTGAATCCATTCAAATAGCCTTTTTTGGATGAACAATTTTCGGGTGTTGATTTATGTGCTATCCAAGGCTTGGAGGTGGGCATAGGAAGCAGGATTTTCTAGGGGCAGAAGATGTAAGGCTGTGAGGACCAACTACTACATTAGGGGTAGGCTCAAGCTTCCTCTGGGCCTTGATAACTGAAATCCTTCCTGCTTTTGTCCTCTTCCCCCTCAAGCTTGCTCAAGGCTCTGAATTCCCTGTGAGCACAGGCTCTCCTCTCTGCTACCTTTCCCGCTCTTCTTCTCTTCCTCTTGAGCAAGGCACTGTGGCAGACAGTCAGTGCTCACTATATGTCCTACGTCTTGTCTCGTTAGGTTGAGGCCAATGCCCTGTGAGCAGAAGTGACACAGGGGGCTTCCACAATGAGGTAATAAAGAGCCAGGATCTAATGGTAGGAATATAAATTGGTGTAGTTACTCTGGAAAACAGTGTGGAAACTCTTTAAGAAATGAAAAATAGAACTACCATATGATCCAGCAATCCCACTGCTGGGTATATATCTGAAGGAAACGAAATCAGTATCTCAAAGAGATACCTGCCCTCCCATGTTCATTGCAGCATTACTCCCAATAACCAAGACATGGAAACAACTTAAGTGTTCATCAACAGACGAATGGATAAAGATGTGGTCTATATCTATATCTATAGTTACACAAAAGGTAATTATTTAAGATGATAGATATATTAATTAACCTGATTGTGGTCATCATTTCACATACAATTTTATCTGTCATTTATAACTTAATAGAACTGGAGGAAAAAAAGAGCTAAGGTCTCCCTTCCATCATTCTCTACTTCCTCTGCCTTGTGTCGAGGGAGGGCACAGCTACAAGATGGGGGTGTGACTTGCACTGGGATTTATGTAACTGAGACATCAAGCCTTTATTGTGTTGACCCCTGGGACACGGGGGTTTAGTCTGGGATGGCGGCGTGGTTTGGCCCATCCTAACTAATATGGGGAACGTGCTCGCTGCTTCACTCTCTCACCACTCACCTGTTCCTCCATCGCGTGTAATCTTGTGTCCACTCTCACTGCTCAGCTCCTCTCAGAATTTACCAATGACCTCATCCGTAATCACCTACCCACTGCTGAGTTGCCTCATGTGTTTGAAACTGTTCTTCCTCACTTAAATCTTCATGTCATTATTTTAAATGTAAAAAGTAATACATTCTTATTTTAAGGAAATCTCTCCTTACCTTCCTTAATTTCCTCTTTTCTGTTCTGCTTGCTTTTTCTCTTACTCTTCTAAAGGCATATGTCCCCCCTACACCCCCAAATCTACCTCTGGCCCTCTTCTCCTCGCCCCCCACCCCCTTCCACCACTACACCTCCCTCATCGCCTTGATATTCTCATCCACACTCTAGCTATTTGCTTGGGATTGTGTTCCTAACCATCAACTCCAGGCCAATGTTTCCAGCCTCTCTTGACGTCTGCCTGGGGCTTCAGCCAACTTCAGGAGATGAAAAATGTCATTCCCTGCTGACATTTTTAACTCAAATTTTTAAAAATTAATAATAATTGCTGCTATTTACTGAGCTATCACCATTCCTAAGCACTGGGCTACGTCCTTCCTGTGTGTTATCCTGTTTCATGCCCACGTGCTGATGAGTTAGGGTCAGTGCTATTACTATTATGTTGAAATTTCATGAGGTTAAGTAACCTGGCCAAGGTTAAGTAACCTTGCCAAGGTTATACTGCTAGAAAGTGGCAGATCTAGGACTCAAACTCCGAGCTGGTTGACTCCAGAGCTCTTAACTTGTACGCTGCTTGTAGCCGATACTCTCTGCATTGGCCATTGCTCTTAATTGTAAGCAACAGAAGCTGGCTGCGATGGAATTGAGCGGGAAAAAGTTTATTAAAATATTGGGTAGTTCACAGAATGATTGTGAGGTTGGAACACCAGGCTCAAAGTAAAGAGGCGGGATGCTCTAGTTCCCCTCTGAACTAATGGTTTTGGTGAGATGATGCCTTTACCCTGGCCAAAGAGAGAAAGCTGCCTGTCCCTTGCTTCCTGCACCACCAGCTCTCTCTATTCCAAGCCCATGTGGCTCTTTCTGATCGTGTATCCAGTTCCCAGGCTCCAGAAGCAAGGGGAGGTTGGGAAGCCAGCATCCAGCATATCTGTACCCTATGATGGGAAGCTGTCCTCATTCCCACCCAAAACTCACAAAGTGGCAATTCTCCAGACTTGGAAAGGGAATTCAACGCGGACACAGCAGCACCTCACCATTCTGTTTCCTTATTGCCCTCATTTTACGTTCAAACATTTGAGCAAGTTGAATTTATTTGAGTTTATTGTCATTTTTATTTTTTTGAGCAAGTTGACTTTTAACTGGATTATTTTCAGAAGTTTTGAAATATTTGGTTCTCCCTTTGGCCCTTTTTTCTCTTTAGAAATTCCTTTCAAAGCAATGACATATTAATTCCTGGCCTCTATAAACAGGGTGTATGGTAGGTAGAAAAATGCCCTCTCAAAGATGTCCACATCCTAATCGTTGGAATCTGGGAATTACCTTACATGGCCAAAGGGACTATGTAGATGTGATCAACTTAAGTGTCTTGAGATGGGAGAGTGTCCTGGATTATCTGGATGGGCCTGATGTATCGCAAGGTTCTTAGAAGGGAAGGAGGGAGGCATGTAAGTGGAAGTCAGAGACATGTGATGACTGAAGCAGAGGTTGGAGTGATGCTATTGCTGGCTGGGGCCATGAGCCGAGGGATGTGGGTGGCCTCTAGAGCTGGAAAAGGCCAGGAAACGGGTTCTTCCCTAGAGCCTCCAGAAGCAATGCAAGCCCTGCTGACCCCTTGCGTTTCACCCAGTAAAACCCATTTGGACTTCTGACCTACAGAATTATAAGATAATAAATTTGTGTTGTTTTAAAGCCACTAAATTTGTAGTAACTTGTTACAGTAACATTAAGAAATTTATACAGGGTGCAAATTACAATGCTTATAAGGTCCAGAATATGCCACAAATGAGTAAAGTGGGCTGTATGTAAAAATGCAAAAACATTTTAATGAAATATGTGGTCCTTTCGGCCTATCTTTCATTTTTCCCATTTTGATAGAGAGAGGCATGCAAAAATGTGTAATTTTCCTCCTAATTTTATCTGTAAGAAAAACAGCAGTAGAAGCATGATGATAAATGGCAACTTACACGTAACTTTACGGCAGGTGGAAAGGGGAGGGCGGTAGAGACTGTGGTGAACTGGACAGTGAATGAGCTGCTGAATGTGGATCTGCTGAAGCCAATTGTTACCTCGTAGAGTTTGGATCTGATGTTCCCACCATTTCTAATTTAACTCGGATACAGTTTTTTGGGTTGTCTTACAAAAAAACAATTTAAACAAACTCTATCTTCAGGCAGTGGCTTGCTGTCCTCAACAATCTCATTTCTCACCTGTTCTTGTCACCACCTTAGATATGTTTTCCAATGTATGTTTTTCTTTCCTTTGGTTTTGCAATCTTTTGTGCATAGAGTGGCAAATGTTCTGTACTTGTGTCCACCCTTGTTCTACTCCCACATGACACACAGGATTGCATCAGGAGAATGATGAGAGCTCATCTGCTCTGTCTCTCTCTCTCTTTTTAAAAGCAATTTACAAAGCAAAAGCTGGAAGTCTTTGGAAAGTTAGGTTTTCAAAAGTGATGTACTGCCTAAGACATTCTCCACACAAGGACAATATTCAAGGAGCTCTACAAGCACTCGATCCATTAGTCAAACAAATATTTACTGAGCATCTCGGAGGAAGAGGCTGTGGTGGGTGCTGGGAGGACTACACACGATAGAAGACAGCAGCTCTGTGAGAACGTGCCCCTCCTACTGAGGGGACCGCACGTCTTAGGCAGCGACTGCCTGACCTGATACTTCTTGGGGGCCTGAGACACAATGTGAATCTCCATGTCAGCAAGGTATTTGCCCAGACAGCTGAGCAAATCTGGTGTTTACATCTCTTTTGGCATTCTTCTGGTTTGTGTTTACCCTGCAGGACTGGTAAACACTATGTGCAGGACTCTGAGGGACTGGAGCAAACTCCAGTTGTGGCCAAATCCCCACCTGCACCTGTGCACTGGCATCAACTCGACAGGTGAGCCCACCCTCTCTGTGGTTATGCGGACTGACCAGGTGGGCACTATACTTTCCTCGTGCCTTAGGTTCCCAAACTGGTGAAACTGTGCTGAGTGGAACAGCTTTGGACAGTGTCTGTATTTTCATTTCCAGTCTGTTCTCCTCAATTCCCATGGTGCCTGGATCCATGCTACATGCATATGGACCTGAGGTTAATGTTAGAGGAAAATAATAATTGTTATTATAGGGAATATGCATTGAGTACTTTGTGTCAAACACTACGTTGAGTTACTTATATTGATTCTCTCATTTTCACAACTGCTTATGATAGTTATTATTTTTATCCGCCATTTTACAAACAAGAAAAATGAGCTTCAAGTCACACTTCTGCTTAGTAGCAGAGTCAAGATTTGAACCCAGGAATCCGTTCATCTTGTACATACCATCTGGGTGAAAACTCTGTTTAATTAAAGCTTATGGCACTAGATTTCAAGGAATCCTAATATGGTTTTTGAAAACAAGCATGCCTTAATTTGTTCAATCAATATGGTCCTGAAAAATTGAATAGAAAAAGTATGTATAAGCATCCTAAGGGCATGGGACATGTCTTTGTAACATCTGCAGTATTCAGCACTGTGCCTTGCACAGATAAGACCTGAAATGAACATTTGTTAAATGAATAGGTGAATGAATGAAACAATTGTAGAAGTCAATTTACTGAAGTAAATGTACTTGATAAGACCAGTGTTTGAAGTGACCTGCAGAGTTACTGAACAGAGTATCTAGGTTGATCAGGTTTATTAAAGTTTCTAAACCCACTATAAGTAGGCATTAATGCATAGAAATAAGATTGGTGGGATGTTTCAAAAATGGACTTTCACTTTCTTCTTGTACTCTTCTGTATTGTTAAGTTTTAGAAACTGAGGATGCATTGGTCTTAGTCTGGGTCCCACTTGAAGAAGAGCCTCATGAAGAAGGACTTGGTGTAGTTGATATGGAACATGATCCCAGGCAGAGGGGTGAGGGAGCAAGGAGATAGAGAGGGGGAGGGGGAAAGCCCACGTTGGGGTGTTTAAGGGCTGTGGGGAGGTCGTCGTGGTGGGGACTTGCTTGAAGGCCGGGAGATGGGAGCAGTAATCTCCTGCTTTGTAGTCCTTGTTGACAGGAACTTCCCCACCTTCCCAGATTCTACTTTCAAGGGCCCAATGAACCTTTGCAGATCAGAAAAGGCCCCAAGCCTAAAGGCAGAAAGAGGCGTGGCCAACACTTGAGGTGGGGCCCTGTGAGCACCAGGTGAGTCTGAGCTTCCAGAACTGCCCACCACAGCTGAGCTAAGATCAGAGGTGGGGGGCATGAAATGGGAGGCATCTGCTCTGGTATGATTTTCAAACACCATAAAAAAAAAGATAAACAACAGAAGACATTTTCACAAAGCAAAAAATTGTTCTCTGATTTGAGTTCACAAATCTGGACTTTCACAGATGAGGTTATTTTCACTAAGATCCTGATGTGCTTGGTGTTGTAGACCAGGTTCTTGGGAAGCAGACTCAAAAGCAGAGCTACAGTGCTGGAAGTGTACTGGGAACCACTCTGGGATCCACACCTGTAGGGGAAGTAGGACTGAGCACAGAGAGGAGCTGAGCTGTGCTGCAGCCACAGGAAGCCTTGAGCCAATTCCATACGGAGCTCTGAAGCTGGCATGGCCCTGCAGAGTTGTCCTGAGTTGGTCCTGGAGGCCAGGACTTTATACATGACCATCCTGTAGTCACTGGATGCTGGATGCATAGGGAGGGAACACACCCTTGAGTGAGGCAGCTGAAGGCACCTCCAGGAGAGGGCTTGGAGCTGAGGCTGGCCAACCGTGGTAATAGGGAACTGGGCGGTGCCACATAGTGAATGCTGCATGAGGCTGTTAGCAAACTTGCCTTTGAATATCTGGACCCAATAGATAACATTGAAAAATTCAAACCCAGGAAAAAAAAAAGCAAAACTAAATTCAACAACAACTCTCCCCCATCGCTGTGGCAGGCCAGACTGAAATGATACGAGAAACAGGAGAAGTCTATTTTCTCATACATCAAATGAAGACCTTTGGACTAGACCAGGAATTACAAACTGGTGGCCCACGTGTCAAATCTGACTGAAAAGTCTGTTTTATTTGCATGGCTAGTTTTTCAAATCCAGATTTCTGGCTTCTCTTGAAAATTTGGAGGACCTGGCACATTTGGGCCCATACTCTTCATGGCAAGTTCCAGCTAGAGTGGAGTAACAGGTGCCCCCTTTAACCTCTGTCCCCTCCAGCCTACTTCAGCCATTTATGTCACCACCTGAGCTCTGTCACCATTTGAGTTTGTGAACTCCGATCTCTGAGGTTCTGCCCAGCTCTGATGAGCTGTGATTCTGTGTGAATCGTCTTGCATACTGCTGAAATGGGTATTTGAATTCCTAATAACATCATGACGTCTAGAAAGCTTTGACTTCCTAGTCAAATATGCACCTCTCCCTGGAGATTCTCTTTGGGCAAGTGAGGCCATTTCTTTGTAGTCTAGCTTTCTGGCTCTGTAAATGAGGATCACAGTGACCCTGATCTTGAACATGGACGTGAAGCAAAATGCTTTTGATGGTTGTAGTAGGGGCTGTGTGGGATTTTCTAGCCACTAGAATATTTTTTAAGGCTTAGTGATTCCCAAATCTGGCTGAAATCTCAGAATTAACTAGGCTGTTTTTAAAACACGAATTCTCAGGTTCTTCCAGGCCCCTCTGATTCAGTAGATCTGGGTTCAGTAGATGGGTGCCAAGAATCTTTATTTTTAATTGGTTTCTCAAGTGATCTTGGTGTGCAACCAGATTTAGGAAGCATATTGGTTCCTCCTAATTGCTCCTTGTATTTTGTGCCTAGCTCATGCATTGTAAACATTTGAGCTCCAAATGCACAGGGATCCTTTCTTAGTCATCTATAATTTTATCCATCTTCACCCTTAGTGCTAACACCTGGCACAGTGCCCTGCAAACCCTATGCACTCAATGAATGTCTAGTGAATGAAGGATTGAATGAATAAGCGAACATTTATTTTTTCCTCAATAACTCTTTATTATTATGATTATTTAAAAAATATTTTTAGAGCAGTTTTAGATTCACAGCATAATTGAGCAGAAGGTACAGAGATATTTCCCATATACCCTCTGCCCCTACACATGCACAGCCTCCCTCACTGTCAGCACCCAGCACCAGAGTTATGCAGTTGGCCCTTGGACAACATGGGTTGGAACTACATGGGTCTACTTATGCATGGATTTTTTTCAATAGTACATACTATAGTACTATAGGATCACCAGATATGGAACCACAGATAACAGAGGAACCTTGGATATGGAGGGCTGACTATAAGTTATACTCGGATTTTCAAATATGCACAGGGTCAGCGCCCCTAACCCCTCCATTGTTCAAGGATCAACTGTATATTTGTTGCAATGGAAGAACGTACCCTGACACATCATTATCACCCAGAGTCCATAGTTTACACTAGGGTTCACTCTGGTGTTGTATGTTCTAGGGGTTGTTTTTTTTTTTTTTTGCTTTATAACATATTTAATCAGTTATACATATACATATGTTCCCATATCCCCTCCCTTTTGTGTCTCCCTCCCACCCTCCCTATCCCACCCCTCCAGGCGGTCACAGAGCCCCGAGCTGATCTCCCGGTGCTATGCGGCTGCTTCCCACTAGCTATCTACCTTACGTTTGGTAGTGTATATATGTCCATGCCGCTCTTTCACTTTGTCACAGCTGACCCTTCCCCCTCTCCATATCCTCAAGTCCATTCTCTAGTAGGTCTGTGTCTTTATTCCTGTCTTACCCCTATGTTCTTCATGACATTTTTTTTCTTAAATTCCATATATATGTGTCAGCATACAGTATTTGTCTTTCTCTTTCTGACTTACTTTACTCTGTATGACAGACTCTAGGTCCATCCACCTCATTACAAATAGCTCAATTTCATTTCTTTTTATGGCTGAGTAATATTCCATTGTATATAGGTGCCACATCTTCTTTACCCATTCATCCGATGATGGACACTTAGGTTGTTTCCATCTCCGGGCTGTTGTAAATAGGGCTGCTATGAACATTTTGGTACATGTCTCTTTTTGAATTATGGTTTTCTCAGGGTATATGCCCAGTAGTGGGATTGCTGGGTCATATGGTAGTTCTATTTGTAGTTTTTTAAGGAACCTCCATACCGTTCTCCATAGTGGCTGTACCAATTCACATTCCCACCAGCAGTGCAAGAGTGTTCCCTTTTTTCCACACCCTCTCCAGCATTTATTGTTTCTAGATTTTTTGATGATGGCCATTCTGACTGGTGTGAGATGATATCTCATTGTAGTTTTGATTTGCATTTCTCTAATGAGTAAAGATGTTGAGCATCCTTTCATGTGTTTGTTGGCAGTCTGTATATCTTCTGTGGAGAAATGTCTATTTAGGTCTTCTGCCCATTTTTGGATTGGGTTGTTTGTTTTTTTGTTATTGAGCTGCATGAGCTGCTTATAAATTTTGGAGATTAATCCTTTGTCAGTTGCTTCATTTGCAAATATTTTCTCCCATTCTGAGGGTTGTCTTTTGGTCTTGTTTATGGTTTCCTTTGCTGTGCAAAAGCATTGAAGTTTCATTAGGTCCCATGTGTTTATTTTTGTCTTTATTTCCATTTCTCTAGGAGGTGGGTCCAAAAGGATCTTGCTGTGATTTATGTCATAGAGTGTTCTGCCTATGTTTTCCTCTAAGAGTTTGATAGTGTCTGGCCTTACATTTAGGTCTTTAATCCATTTTGAGCTTATTTTTGTGTATGGTGTTAGGGAGTGATCTAATCTCATACTTTTACATGTCCCTGTCCAGTTTTCCCAGCACCACTTATTGAAGAGACTGTCCTTTCTCCACTGTACATTCCTGCCTCCTTTATCAAAGATAAGATGACCATATGTGCGTGGGTTTATCTCTGGGCTTTCTATTCTGTTCCATTGATCTATCTTTCTGTTTTTGTGCCAGTACCATACTGTCTTGATTACTGTAGCTTTGTAGTATAGTCTGAAGTCAGGGAGCCTGATTCCTCCAGCTCCATTTTTCATTCTCAAGATTGCTTTGGCTATTCGGGGTCTTTTGTGTTTCCATACAAATTGTGAAATTTTTTGCTCTAGTTCTGTGAAAAATGCCAGTGGTAGTTTGATAGGGATTGCATTGAATCTGTAGATTGCTTTGGGTAGTAGAGTCATTTTCACAATGTTGATTCTTCCAATCCAAGAACATGGTACATCTCTTCATCTATTTGTATCATCTTTAATTTCTTTCATCAGTGTCTTATAATTTTCTGCATACAGGTCTTTTGTCTCCTTAGGTAGGTTTATTCCTAGATATTTTATTCTTTTTGTTGCAGTGGTAAATGGGAGTGTTTCCTTGATTCCACTTTCAGATTTTTCATCATTAGTATATAGGAATGCCAGAGATTTCTGTGCATTAATTTTGTATCCTGCAACTTTACCAAATTCATTGATTAGCTCTAGTAGTTTTCTGGGAGCATCTTTAGGATTCTGTATGTATAGTATCATGTCATCTGCAAACAGTGACAGCTTTACTACTTCTTTTCCGATTTGGATTCCTTTTATTTCCTTTTATTCTCTGATTGCTGTGGCTAAAACTTCCAAAACTATGTTGAATAAGAGTGGTGAGAGTGGGCAGCCTTGTCTTGTTCCTGATCTTAGTGGAAATGGTTTCAGTTTTTCACCATTAAGGACGATGCTGGCTGTGGGTTTGTCATATATGGCCTTTATTATGTTGAGGAAAGTTCCCTCTATGCCTACTTTCTGCAGGGTTTTTATCATAAATGGGTGCTGAATTTTGTCGAAAGCTTTCTCTGCATCTATTGAGATGATCATATGGTTTTTCTCCTTCAATTTGTTAATATGGTGTATCACGTTGATTGATTTGCGTATATTGAAGAATCCTTGCATTCCTGGAATAAACCCCACTTGATCATGGTGTATGATCCTTTTAATGTGCTGTTGGATTCTGTTTGCTAGTATTTTGTTGAGGATTTTTGCATCTATGTTCATCAGTGATATTGGCCTGTAGTTTTCTTTCTTTGTGACATCCTTGTCTGGTTTTGGTATCAAGGTGATGGTGGCCTCGTAGAATGAGTTTGGGAGTGTTCCTCACTCTGCTATATTTTGGAAGAGTTTGAGAAGGATAGGTGTTAGCTCTTCTCTAAATGCTTGATAGAATTCGCCTGTGAAGCCATCTGGTCCTGGGCTTTTGTTTGTTGGAAGATTTTTTATCACAGTTTCAATTTCAGTGCTTGTGATTGGTCTGTTCATATTTTCTATTTCTTCCTGATTCAGTCTTGGCAGGTTGTGCATTTCTAAGAATTTGTCCATTTCTTCCAGGTTGTCCATTTTATTGGCATAGAGTTGCTTATAGTAATCTCTCATGATCTTTTGTATTTCTGCAGTGTCAGTTGTTACTTCTCCTTTTTCATTTCTAATTCTATTGATTTGAGTCTTCTCCCTTTTTTTCTTGATGAGTCTGGCTAATGGTTTATCAATTTTGTTTATCTTCTCAAAGAACCAGCTTTTAGTTTTATTGATCTTTGCTATCGTTTCCTTCATTTCTTTTTCATTTATTTCTGATCTGATTTTTATGATTTCTTTCCTTCTGCTAACTTTGGGATGTTTTTGTTCTTCTTTCTCTAATTGCTTTAGGTGCAAGGTTAGGTTGTTTATTCGAGATGTTTCCTGTTTCTTAAGGTGGGATTGTATTGCTATAAACTTCCCTCTTAGAACTGCTTTTGCTGCATCCCATAGGTTTTGGGTCATCGTGTCTCCATTGTCATTTGTTTCTAGGTATTTTTTAATTTCCTCTTTGATTTCTTCAGTGATCACTTCGTTATTAAGTAGTGTATTGTTTAGCCTCCATGTGTTTGTATTTTTTACAGCTCTTTTCCTGTAATTGATATCTAGTCTCATAGCATTGTGGTCGGAAAAGATACTTGATACAATTTCAATTTTCTTAAATTTACCAAGGCTTGATTTGTGACCCAAGATATGATCCTGGAGAATGTTCCATGAGCACTTGAGAAAAATGTGTATTCTGTTGTTTTTGGGTGGAATGTCCTATAAATATCAATTAAGTCCATCTTGTTTAATGTATCATTTAAAGCTTGTGTTTCCTTATTTATTTTCATTTTGGATAATCTGTCCATTGGTGAAAGTGGGGTGTTAAAGTCCCCTACTATGATTGTGTTACTGTCGATTTCTCCTTTTATGGCTGTTAGTATTTGCCTTATGTATTGAGGTGCTCCTATGTTGGGTGCATAAATATTTACAATTGTTATATCTTCTTCTTGGATCGATCCCTTGATCATTATGTAGTGTCCTTCTTTGTCTCTTCTAGTAGTCTTTATTTTAAAGTCTATTTTGTCTGATATGAGAATTGCTACTCCAGCTTTCTTTTGGTTTCCATTTGCATGGAATATCTTTTTCCATCCCCTTACTTTCAGTCTGTATGTGTCTCTAGGTCTGAAGTGGGTCTCTTGTAGACAGCATATATATGGGTCTTGTTTTTGTATCCATTCAGCCAATCTGTGTCTTTTGGTGGGAGCATTTAGTCCATTTACATTTAAGGTAATTATCGATATGTATGTTCCTATTCCCATTTTCTTAATTGTTTTGGGTTCGTTATTGTAGGTCTTTTGCTTCTGTTGTGTTTCTTGCCTAGAGAAGTTCCTTTAGCATTTGTTGTAAAGCTGGTTTGGTGGTGCTGAACTCTCTCAGCTTTTGCTTGTCTGTAAAGGTTTTAATTTCTCCATCAAATCTGAATGAGATCCTTGCTGGGTAGAGTAATCTTGGTTGCAGGTTTTTCTCCTTCATCACTTTAATTATGTCCTGCCACTCCCTTCTGGCTTGTAGAGTTTCTGCTGAGAGATCAGCTGTTATCCTGATGGGGATTCCCTTGTGTGTTATTTGTTGTTTTTGCCTTGCTGCTTTTAATATGATTTCTTTGTGTTTAATTTTTGACAGTTTGATTAATATGTGTCTTGGCGTATTTCTCCTTGGATTTATTCTGTATGGGACTCTCTGTGCCTCCTGGACTTGATTAACTATTTCCTTTCCCATATTAGGGAAGTTTTCAACTATAATCTCTTCAAATATTTTCTCAGTCCCTTTCTTTTTCTCTTCTTCTTCTGGAACCCCTATAATTCGAATGTTGGTGCGTTTAACATTGTCCCAGAGGTCTCTGAGACTGTCCTCTGTTCTTTTCATTCTTTTTTCTTTATTTTGCTCTGCAGCAGTTATTTCCACTATTTTATCTTCCACCTCACTTATCCGTTCTTCTGCCTCAGTTATTCTGCTATTGATCCCATCTAGAGTATTTTTTATTTCATTTATTGTGTTTTTAATCGATTCTTGATTCATCTTTAGTTCTTCTAGGTCCTTGTTAACTGTTTCTTGCATTTTGTCTATTCTATTTCCAAGATTTTGGATCTTGGAAATAGAATCTTGGATCATCTTTACCATCATTATTCTGAATTCTTTTTCAGGTAGACTGCCTATTACCTCTTCATTTGTTAGGTCTGGTGGGTTTTTATCTTGCTCCTTCTCCTGCTGTGTGTTTTTCTGTCTTCTCATTTTGCTTATGTTACTGTGTTTGGGGTCTCTTTTTTGCAGGCTGCAGGTTCGTAGTTCCCGTTGTTTTTGGTGTCTGTCCCCAGTGGCTAAGGTTGGTTTAGTGGGTTGTGTAGGCTTCCTGGTGGAGGGGACTAGTGCCTGTGTTCTGGTGGATGAGGCTGGATCTTGTCTTTCTGGTGGGCAGGTCCACGTCTGGTGGTGTGTTTTGGGGTGTCTGCGGACTTTTTATGATTTTAGGCCACCTCTCTGCTAATGGGTGGCGTTGTGTTCCTGTCTTGCTAGTTGTTTGGCATAGGGTGTCCAGCACTGTAGCTTGCTGGTCGTTGAGTGAAGCTGGGTGCTGGTGTTGAGGTGGAGATCTCTGGAAGATTTTCGCCGTTTGATATTATGTGGAGCTGGGAGGTCTCTTGTGGACCAGTGTCCTGAAGTTGGCTCTCCCACCTCAGAGGCACAGCACTGACTCCTGGCTCCTCAATTTGCGATGATTTGTTGTCTATTCATGTATTCCACAGATGCAGGGTACATCAAGTTGATTGTGGAGCTTTAATCCGCTGCTTCTGAGGCTGCTGGGAGAGGTTTCCCTTTCTCTTCTTTGTTCTCACAGCTCCTGGGTCTCAGCTTTAGATTTGGCCCCGCCTCTGCGTGTAGGTCGCCGGAGGGCGTCTGTTCTTCGCTCAGACAGGACAGGGTTAAAGGAGCAGCCTCTTCAGGGACTCTGGCTCACTCAGGCCGGGCGGGAGGGAGGGGCACGGAGTGCGGGGCGAGCCTGCAGCGGCAAAGGTCGGCGTGACGTTGCACCAGCCCGAGGCGCGCCGTGCGTTCTCCCAGGGAAGCCGCCCGTGGATCCCCGGACCCCGGCAGTGGCGGGCTGCACAGGCTCCCGGAAGGGTGGTGTGGATAGTGACCTGCGCTCGCACACAGGCTTCTTTGCAGCGGCAGCAGGAGCCCCAGCGTCCCACGCCCGTCTCTGGGCTCCGCGCTTTCAGCCGCGACTCGCGCCCGTCTGTGGAGCCCCTTTAAGCAGCGCTCTTAATCCCCTCTCCTCGCGCACCAGGAAACCAAGAGGGAAGAAAAAGTCTCCTGCCTCTTCGGCAGCTCCAGAGTTTTCCCGGACTCCCTCCCGGCTAGCTGTGGCACATTAGCGCCCTTCAGGCTGAGTTCTCGCCGCCAGCCCCAGTCCTCTCCCTGCGCTCTGACCGAAGCCCGAGCCTCAGCTTCCAGCGCCGCCCGCCGGCGGGCGAGCAGACAAGCCTCTCGGGCTGGTGAGTGCCGCTCGGCACCGATCCTCTGTGCGGGAATCTCTCCGCTTTGCCCTACCCAGGTATGTGGGGAGTTTCTTGCCTTTTGGGAGGTCTGGGGTCTTCTGCCAGCGTTCAGTAGGTGTTCTGTAGGAGTTGTTCCACGTGTAGCTGTATTTCTGGTGTATCCGTGGGGAGGAAGGTGATCTCCGCGTCTTACTATTCCGCCATCTTACCCGGAAGAAGCGAACATTTTTGAATAGCATTCTTTTTAGGAGGTAAAGAGCACATACCTCCAAAGTCATGTGTTGAAGATCATTTGATTTAGAGAATTTATTTTATAAATATGGTGTCAAGCCAGAGAGGCTAAGAGTCCTAGCTTTATCTTGGGAGGTTTTTGCCTTGGGGATGTTAAGAAATAAATGATTCCTTCTAAAGAGAACTTACTCTTTTCATCAAAAGATAGATGATTCACCCACCCAACGCAGTATATGTGAGTTATGTGTACAGTATTTCAAAAACAGAAAATTGACTCAATAGAAAAGGAAACTTTCTAAATTATGATGAAGTTTTGCCTTGAAATATAAACCTCGAAAGAATAAGACCAGGAAGTTCTTTCATACTAGGAGATAGATGCAGTGATCCAAATTTAATTTATTGGGCTATGGCTTATTTATCAGGTGCTTTGCTTCCAAAGAGTTCAAAAAGCCTATGTCTGCAGAGGGAAGGTGTGGCAATTCCTGCAGTTAGTTTGGGTTTTGAAAGAGGACAACCCAGAAAATTTTGGCTCGAAGAAAGTCTTGGAGTTGTGTGGCTGTTTACACAATCTGTCCTTCTTAGAGTCCCTTGGCCTTCCCTCCAATTTCTGGGGTTGGGGTCCTTCTGGAGGGGCCCACAGGCTTCGGAAAGACTGTGAATGTTGTTGAGGTGGAGAATTTGATTAGCCTGAACTTGATTGGCCGTTCCTCTGTCTAGAATGCAGGGCATTAGAAATAGTGTTTTCTCAAGCACTCAGGAGTCTATTTTAGGTCAATGTTAGATGAGTTACTTGGCACTATTAATGATTTCTATCTTGAACTCAATCAGAATATGTTTATAAAATATGTTCTTTGCATCACTGGCACCTGCACTTTGTGTTTTGTTTTCTTCTTCTTAAAAAATAAGATTATAATGCAATAAGCTATTCAAATTAATGTTGTACAAACAAAGAAGCTAATGGTGCTGAAAGTAAACCAACCATTGGTGGCTTGGTGGTAGCACCATGCAATAGCTTATAATGTTCACTGTCCTCTGTCTCCCCACCCCTATATGGCTCCTCCCCACTTCTCTCTCCCTACTGGTAACCACTAGTCTGTTCTCTATATCTGTGAGTCTGCTTCTTTTTTGTTATTTTTCAATAGTTTTTATATTTTTTAGATTCCACATATAAGTGATATCATACAGTATTTGTCTTTCTCTGACTTTACTTCACTTAGCATAATGCCCTCCAAGTCCATCCATTGTTGCTGCAAATGATAAAATTTCATGATTTTTTTCTGGCTGAGTAGTTTCCATTGTATACATACACCACGTCTTCTTTATCCATTCATCTGTTGATGGACACTTAGGTTGCTTCCATATCTTGGTGATTGTATATAATGCTGCTATAAACATTGGGGTGCATGTATCTTTTCAAATTAGTGTTTTTGTGGGGTTTTTTTTTTTGATATATACCTGGGAGTGGAATTGCTGAATTATATGGTAGTTCTATTTTTAGTTTTTTGAGACACCTCCATACTATTTTCACCAGTGGCTGCACCAAGTTACATTCCCAGTAACAGTGCACAGGGGTTCCCTTTTCTCCACATCTTTGCCAAATTTTGTTATTTGTGTTCTTTTTGATGATTGCCATTCAAGAATTGGGGACATTTTATACTTTAAGCATTATTACGGTGATCAAAGAGTAATTTTCAGCAGGAAAGTAACAGTATAGGAAGTCCGACACCATGATGCTCAAAGGCTTTCAGCTTCCATTAAAAGCTTATCTTTGCCACTACTGTCTTGGTTATCACTGGGAGATACTTATTAAGGACTCACTTGTAAAATAAGCTAATCAGCTGTGATGGTTTTCCTCTGAATATGGCAGTCCATTTAGTTGGTAAAAAGAAAACTTTACAAGAAGAATGATATAATTTATACTAGAAGCTCACTTTCAACAGTTAACTGCCCAGGTAACATTTCAGAGAAATCAGGTAGAGATATGCTATAGCACACACTAAAAATCACTCCAATTGCTCTTTATCCAGCTGAGACATTCTCTGACCATTGAATTCAGCCTAGAATTCATACCTTCCTCTCTGAAAATTAACAAGTCACATTAAAACATACTGAGGGGGCTTCCCTGGTGGCGCAGTGGTTGGGAGTCCGCCTGCCGGTGCAGGGGACTCGGGTTCGTGCCCCGGTCTGGGGGGATCCCGCATGCCGCGGAGCAGCTGGGCCCGTGGGCCATGGCTGCTGAGCCTGCGTGTCCGGAGCCTGTGCTCCGCAACGGGAGAGGCCACAGCGGTGGGGGGCCCACGTACCACAAAAAAAAAAAAAAAAAAAAAAAAAACATACTGAGGATTTTTTTTTTAATTTTTTAATTTATTTATTTTTGGCTGTGTTTGGTCTTCGTTTCTGTGCGAGGGCTTTCTCTAGTTGCAGTGAGCGGGGGCCACTCTTCATCGCGGTGCGCGGGCCTCTCACTGTCATGGCCTCTCTTGTTGCGGAGCACAGGCTCCAGACGCGCAGGCTCAGTAGTTGTGGCTCACAGGCCTAGTTGCTCCGCGGCATGTGGGATCTTCCCAGACCAGGGCTCGAACCTGTGTCCCCTGCATTGGCAGGCAGATTCTCAACCACTGCGCCATCAGGGAAGCCCCTGATGATGTTTTGACTGGTGTCAAATAGAAGAATACCAAAGGAATTCCAAAAAGTGAAAGATGGGATGAGATAATCTCTTGGTTTTTTCAGGAGATGTCTGTAAGACTCTATCATTTTACTTTGTATCCTAGGAATTTGCAAAATGGGATAAAATTGAGATATGATAACAAAGTGACACTAATGGTAACAAAAAGACACTTTTCATTTGAATATTTGGACGTTTTATAATTCAAAGCAGGAGTTACCAGTCTTGGTGCTTCCCTGGCGGTCCAGTGGTTAAGACTCCACACTTCTACTGCAGGGGGCGTGGGTTGGATCCCTGGTTGGGGAACTAAGATCCCACATGCTGTGTGGTGCTGCCAAAAACTTAAAAAAAAAAAGAGTTATAAGTCTTTCCATTTCAGTTTTTTTTTGTTTTGTTTATTTGTCTCTTTTGGGCTCAGATTTATTTTATTTATTTATTGTTTTGAATTTTTGAATTTTATTTTATTTAGTTTTTTATGCAGCAGGTTCTTATTAGTCATCCATTTTATACACATCAGTGTATACATGTCAATCCCAATCTCCCAATTCATCCCACCCCCCCACCCCCCACCGCCACTTTTCCCCTTAGTGTCCATATGTTTGTTCTTTACATCTGTGTCTCAATTTCTGCCTTGCACACTGGTTCATCTGTACCGTTTTTCTAGTTTCCACATATATGCGTTAATATACGATATTTGTTTTACTCTTTCAGACTTACTTCACTCTGTATGACAGTCTCTAGATGCATCCACGTCTCTACAAATGACCCAGTTTCATTCCTTTTTATGGCTCAGTAATATTCCATTGTATATATATACCATATCTTTTTGATCCATTCGTCTGTTGATGGGCATTTAGGTTGCTTCCATGACCTGGCTAGGCTATTGTAAATAGTGCTGCAGTGAACATTGCGGTGCATGTGTCTTTTTGAATAATGGTTTTCTCTGGGTATATGCCCAGTAGTGGGATTGCTGGGACATATGGTAATTCTATTTTTAGTTCTTTTTTTTTTTTTTTTTTGCAGTACGCGGGCCTCTCACTGTTGTGGCCTCTCCCGTTGCAGAGCACAGGCTCTGGACGCGCAGACTCAGTGGCCATGGCTCATGGGCCCAGCCGCTCCACGGCATGTGGGATCTTCCCGACTGGGGCACAGCCCGTGTCCCCTGCATCGGCAGGTGGACTCTCAACCACTGCGCCACCAGGGAAGCCCTATTTTTAGTTTTTTAAGGAACCTCCATACTATTCTCCATAGTGGCTGTATCAATTTACATTCCCACCAACAATGCAAGAGGGTTCCCTTTTCTCCACACCCTCTCCAGCATTTGTTGTTTGTAGATTTTCTGATGCTGGCCATTATGACTGGTGTGAGATGATACCTCATTGTAGTTTTGATTTGCATTTCTCTAATAATTAGTGATGTTGAGCAGCTTTTCATGTGCTTCTTGGCTGTCTGTATGTCTTCTTTGGAGAAATGTCTATTTAGGTCTTCTGCCCATTTTTGGATTGGGTTGTTTTTTTAATATTGAGCTGCATGAGCTGTTTATATATTTTGGAGATTAATCCTTTGTCCGTTGATTCGTTTGCAAATATTTTCTCCCATTCTGAGGGTTGTCTTTTCATCTTGTTTATGGTTTCCTTTGCTGTGCAAAAGCTTTGAGGTTTCATTATAGCCCATTTGTTTATTTTTGTTTTTATTTCCATAACTCTAGGAGGTGGATCAAAAAATATCTTGCTGTGATTAATGTCAAAGTGTTCTTCCTATGTTTTCCTCTAAGAGTTTTATAGTGTCCGCTCTTACATTTAGGTCTCTAATCCATTATGAGTTTATTTTTGTGTATGGTGTTAGGGAGTGTTCTAATTTCACTCTTTAACATGAGGCTGTCCAGTTTTCCCAGCACCACTTACTGAAGAGACTGTCTTTTCTCCATTGTATATCCGTGCCTCCTTTGTCATAGATTAGTTGACCATAGGTGAGTGGGTTTATCTCTGGGCTTTCTATCTTATTCCATTGATCTATATTTCTGTTTTTGTGCCAGTACCATATTGTCTTGATTACTGTAGCTTTGTAGTATCATCTGAAGTCAGGGAGTCTGATTCTTCCAGCTACATTTTTTTTCCCTGAAGACTGCTTTGGCTATTTGGGGTCTTTTGTGTCTCCATACAAATTTTAAGATTTTTTTGTTCTTGTTCTGTAAAAAATGCCATTGGTAATTTGACAGGGATTGCATTGAATCTGTAGATTGCTTTGGGTAGTATAGTCAGTTTCACAATATTAATTCTTCCAATCCAAGAACATGGTATATCTCTCCATCTGTTTGTATCATCTTTAACTTCTTTCATCAGGGTCTTATAGTTTTCTAAATACAGGTCTTTTGTCTCCCTAGATAGGTTTATTCCTAGGTATTTTATTCTTTTTGTTGCAGTGGTAAATGGGAGTACTTCCTTAATTTCTTTTTATTTTTTATTTTATTTTATTTTATTTTTTTTATTAGTTTCTGCTTTATAACAAAGTGAATCAGTCATACATATACATCTGTTCCCACATCCCCTCCCTCATGCATCTCCCTCCCTCCCACCCTCCCCATCCCACCCCTCCAGGCGGTCACAAAGCACCGAGCTGATCTCCCTGTGCTCTGCGGCTGCTTCCCACTATCTATCTACCTTACGTTTGGTAGTGTATATATGTCCATGCCTCTCTTTCCCTTTGTCACAGCTTCCCCTTCCCCTTCCCCATATCCTCAAGTCCATTCTCAAGTAGGTCTGTGTCTTTATTCCCGTTTTACCCCTAGGTTCTTCATGACATTTTTTTTTTTAATTCCATATATATGTGTTAGCATACGGTATTTGTCTTTCTCTTTCTGACTTACTTCACTCTGTATGACAGACTCTAGGTCTATCCACCTCATTACAAATAGCTCAGTTTCGTTTCTTTTTATGGCTGAGTAATATTCCATTGTATATATGTGCCACATCTTCTTTATCCATTCATCCGATGATGGACACTTAGGTTGTTTCCAGCTCTGGGCTATTGTGAATAGAGCTGCAATGAACATTTTGGTACATGTCTCTTTTTGAATTATGGTTTTCTCAGGGTATATGCCTAGTAGTGGGATTGCTGGGTCATATGGTAGTTCTATTTTTAGTTTTTTAAGGAACCTCCATACTGTTCTCCATAGTGGCTGTACCAATTCACATTCCCACCAGCAGTGCAAGAGTGTTCCCTTTTCTCCACACCCTCTCCAGCATTTATTGTTTCTAGATTTCTTGATGATGGCCATTCTGACTGGTGTGAGATGATATCTCATTGTAGTTTTGATTTGCATTTCTCTAATGATTAATGATGTTGAGCATTCTTTCATGTGTTTGTTGGCAGTCTGTATATCTTCTTTGGAGAAATGCCTATTTAAGTCTTCTGCCCATTTTTGGATTGGGTTGTTTGTTTTTTTGCTATTGAGCTGCATGAGCTGTTTATAAATTTTGGAGATTAATCCTTTGTCAGTTGCTTCATTTGCAAATATTTTCTCCCATTCTGAGGGTTGTCTTTTGGTCTTGTTTATGGTTTCCTTTGCTGTGCAAAACCTTTGAAGTTTCATTAGGTCCCATTTGTTTATCTTTGTTTTTATTTCCATTTCTCTAGGAGGTGGGTCCAAAAGGATCTTGCTGTGATTTATGTCATAGAGTGTTCTACCTATGTTTTCCTCTAAGAGTTTGATAGTGTCTGGCCTTACATTTAGGTCTTTAATCCATTTTGAGCTTATTTTTGTGTATGGTGTTAGGGAATGATCTAATCTCATACTTTTACATGTCCCTGTCCAGTTTTCCCAGCACCACTTATTGAAGAGGCTGTCCTTTCTCCACTGTACATTCCTGCCTCCTTTATCAAAGATAAGTTGGCCATATGTGCGTGGGTTTATCTCTGGGCTTTCTATCCTGATCCACTGATCTATCTTTCTGTTTTTATGCCAGTACCACACTGTCTTAATTACTGTAGCTTTGTAGTATAGTCTGAAGTCAGGCAGCCTGATTCCTCCAGCTCCGTTTTTCGTTCTCAAGATTGCTTTGGCTATTCAGGGTCTTTTGTTTTTCCAAACAAATTTTGAAATTTTTTGTTCTACTTCTGTGAAAAATGCCAGTGGTAGTTTGATAGGGATTGCATTGAATCTGTAGATTGCTTTGGGTAGTAGAGTCATTTTCACAATATTGATTCTTCCAATCCAGGAGCATGGTATATCTCTCCATCTATTTAAATCATCTTTAATTTCTTTCATCAGTGTCTTATAATTTTCTGCATACAGGTCTTTTGTCTCCTTAGGTAGGTTTATTCCTAGATATTTTATTCTTTTTGTTGCAATGGTAAATGGGAGTGTTTTCTTGATTTCATTTTCAGATTTTTCATCATTAGTGTACAGGAATGCCAGAGATTTCTGTGCATTAATTTTGTATCCTGCTACTTTACCAAATTCATTGATTAGCTCTAGTAGTTTTTCGGTAGCATCTTTAGGATTCTCTATGTATAGTATCATGTCATCTGCAAACAGTGACAGCTTTACTTCTTTTCCAGTTTGGATTCCTTTTATTGCTTTTTCTTCTCTGATTACCGTGGCTAGAGCTTCCAAAACTATGTTGAATAATAGTGACAAGAATGGACATCCTTGTCTTGTTCTTGATCTTGGAGGAAATGCTTTCAGTTTTTCACCATTGAGAATGATGTTTGCTGTGGGTTTGTCATATATGGCCTTTATTATGTTGAGGTATGTACCCTCTATGCCCACTTTCTGGAGAGTTTTTATCATAAATGGGTGTTGAATTTTGTTGAAAGCTTTTTCTGCATCTGTTGAGATGATCATATGGTTTTTATTCTTCAGTTTGTTAATATGGTGTATCACATTGATTGATTTGCATATATTGAAGAATTCTTGCATCCCTGGGATAAATCCCACTTGATCAAAGTGTATAATCTTTTTAATGTGTTGTTGGGTTCTGTTTGCTAGTATTTTGTTGAGGATTTTTGCATCTATATTCATCAGTGATATTGGTCTGTAATTTTCTTTTCTTGTAGTATCTTTGGTTTTGGTATCAGGGTGATGGTGGCCTCATAGAATGAGTTTCGGAGTGTTCCTTCCTCTGCAAATTTTTGGAAGAGTTTGAGAAGGATAGGTGTTAGCTCTTCTCTAAATGTTTGATAGAATTCACCTGTGAAGCCATCTGGTCCTGGACTTTTGTTTGTTGGAAGATTTTTAATCACAGTTTCAACTTCATTACCTGTGATTGGGCTGTTCATATTTTCTATTTCTTCCTGGTTCAGTCTTGGAAGGTTATACCTTTCTAAGAATTTGTCCATTTCTTCCAGGTTGTCCATTTTATTATTCATAGAGTTGCTTGTAGTAGTCTCTTAGGATGGTTTGTATTTCTGCGGTGTCTGTTGTAACGTCTCCTTTTACATTTCTGATTTTATTAATTTGAGTCCTCTCCCTCTTTTACTTGATGAGTCTGGCTAATGGTTAATCAATTTTGTTTGTCTTCTCAAAGAACCAGCTTTTAGTTTTATTGATCTTTGCTATTGTTTCCTTTGTTTCTATTTCATTTATTTCTGCTCTGGTCTTGATGATTTCTTTCCTTCTGGTAACTTTGGGTTTTCTTTGTTCTTCTTTCTCTAGTTCTTTTAGGTGTAAGGTTAGATTGTTTATTTGAGATTTTTCTTGTTTCTTGAGGTAGGCTTGTATTGCTATAAAATTCCTTCTTAGAAGTGCTTTTGCTGCATCCCATAGGTTTTGGGTCGTTGTTGTTTCATTGTTATTTGTCTCTAGGTATTGTTTGATTTCCTCTTTGATTTCTTCAGTGATCTCTTGGTTATTTAGTAACATATTGTTTAACCTCCATGTTTTGTGTTTTTTACTTTTTTTCCCCTGTAATTGATTTCTAACCTCATAGCATTGTGGTCAGAAAAGATGCTTGATATGATTTCAATTTTCTTAAATTTACTGAGGCTTGATTTGTGACCCAAGTTGTGATCTACCCTGGAGAATGTTCCATGCGCACTTGAGAAGAAAGTGTAATCTGCTGTTTTTGGATGGAATGTCCTATAAATATCAATTAAATCTCTCTGGTCTATTGTGTCATTTAAAGCTGTGTTTCCTTATTAATTTTCTGTTTAGATGATCTGTCCATTGGTGTAAGTGAGGTGTTAAAGTCCTCCACTATTACTGTGTTACTGTCGATTTCCTATTTTATAGCTGTTAGCAGTTGCCTTATGTATTGAGGTGCTTCTATGTTGGGTGCATGTATATTTATAATTGTTATATCTTCTTCTTGGATTGATCCCTTGATCATTATGTAGTGTCCTTCCTTGTCTCTTGTAACATTCTTTATTTTAAAGTCTATTTTATCTGATACGAGAATTGCTACTCCAGCTTTCTTTTGATTTCCATTTGCATGGAATATTTTTCTCCATCCCCTCACTTTCAGTCTGTTTGTGTCCCTAGGTCTGAAGTGGGTCTCTTGTAGACAGCATATATATGGGTCTTGTTTTTGTATCCATTCAGCGACCCTGTGTCTTTTGGTTGGAGCATTTAATCCATTCACATTTAAGGTAATTATTGATATGTATGTTCCTTTTACCATTTTCTTAATTGTTTTGGGTTTCTTTTTGTAGGTCCTTTTCTTCTCTTGTGTTTCCCACTTGGAGAAGTTCCTTTAGCATTTGTTGTAGAGCTGATTTGGTGGTGCTGAATTTTCTTAGCTTTTGCTTGTCTGTAAAGCTTTTGATTTCTCCATCGAATCTGAATGAGATCCTTGCTGGGTAGAGTAATCTTGGTTGTAGGTTCTTCCCTTTCAACACTTTAAGTATGTCATGCCACTCCCTTCTGGCTTGTAGAGTTTCTGCTGAGAAATCAGCCGTTAACCTTATGGGAGTTCTCTTGTATATTATTTGTCATTTTTCCCTTGCTGCATTCAATAATTTTTCTTTGTCTTTAATTCTTGTCAATTTGATTACTATGTGTCTCAGCATGTTTCTTCTTGGGTTTATCCTGTATGGGACTCTCTGCCCTTCCTGGACTTTGGTGGCTATTTCGTTTCCTGTGTTAGGGAATTTTTCGACTATAATCTCTTCAAATATTTTCTCTGGTCCTTTCTCTCTCTCTTCTCCTTCTGGGACCCCTATAATGCGAATGTTGGTGCATTTAATGTTGTTCCAGAGGTCTCTTAGGCTGTCTTCATTTTTTTTCATTCTTTTTTCTTGATTCTGTTCTGCAACAGTGAATTCCACTATTTTGCCTTCCAGGTCACTTATCCGTTCTTCTCCCTCAGTTATTCTGCTATTGATTCCTTCTAGTCTATTTTTCGTTTCAGTTATTGTATTGTTCATCTCTGTTTGTTTGTTCTTTAATTCTTCTAGGTCTTTGTTACACATTTCTTGCATCTTCTCGATCTTTGCCTCCATTCTTTTTCCGAGGTCCTGGATCATCTTCACTATCATTAATCTGAATTCTTTTTCTGGAAGCTTGCCTATCTCCACTTCATTTAGTTATGAGTCTGGGGTTTTATCTTTTTTTTTTTTTTTTTTTGCGGTACGCGGGCTTCTCACTGTTGTGGCCTCTCCCGTTGTGGAGCACAGGCTCCGGACGCGCAGGCTCAGTGGCCATGGCTCACGGGCCCAGCTGCTCCGCAGCATGTGGGATCTTCCTGGACCGGGGCACGAACCCGTGTCCCCTGCATCGGCAGGCGGACTCTCAACCACTGTACCACCAGGGAAGCCCTGGGGTTTTATCTTGTTCCTCATCTGGTACATAGTCTTCTACCTTTTCATCTTGTCTATCTTTCTGTGAATGTGGTTTTTGTTGCATAGGCTGCAGGATTGTAGTTCTTCTTTTTCTGCTGTCTGCCCTCTGGTGGATGAGGCTATCTAAGAGACTTGTGCAGGTTTCCTGATGGGAGGGACTGGTGGTGGGTAGAGCTGGGTGTTGCTCTGGTGGGCTGAGCTCAGTAAAACTTTAATCCCCTTGTTTGCTGTTGGGGGGGGCTGAGTTCCCTCCCTGTTGGTTGTTTGGCCTGAGGCGACCCAACACTGGAGCCTACCCGGGCTCTTTGGTGGGGCTAATGGTGGACCCTGGGAGGGCTCATGCCATGGAGTACTTCCCAGAACTTCTGCTGCCAGTGTCCTTGTCCTCATGGTGAGCCATAGCCACCACCTGCCTCTGCAGGAGACCCTCCAACACTAGCACTTAGGTCTGGTTCAGTCTCCTATGGGGTCACTGCTCCTTCCCCTGGGTCCCGAAGTGCACACTACTTTGTGTGTTCCCTCCAAGATTTGAGTCTCTGTTTCCCCTAGTCCTGTTAAATTCCTGCAATCAAATCCTGCTAGAGTTCAAAGTCCGATTCTCTAGGAATTCCTTCTCCTGTTGCCAGACCCCCAGGTTGGGAAGCCTTATGTGGGGCTCAGAACCTTCACTCCAGTAGGTGGACTCCTGTGGTATAAGTGTTCTCCAGTTCGTGAGTCACCCACCCAGCGGTTACGGGATTTGATTCTATTGTGTTTGCGCCCCTCCTACCGTCTCACTGTGGCTTCTCCTTTGTCTTTGATGTGGGGTATCTTTTTTGGTGAGTTCCAGTGTCTTCCTGTGAATGACTCTTCAGCAGTTATTTGTGATTCCGGTGTTCTCACAAGAGGGAGTGAGAGCACATCCTTCTTCTCCACCATCTTGAACCAATCTCCTCCATTTCAGTTTTTGAAGGAATAAATATTGTATAGCTGTTAACCAAAGATAAGACACTAATTGGCCTGACTAGTCATCTTTCATTTCATTCTTTAGCCACATTTATTGGACATAAAAATGTGCTAAGCACTTTGGGAAATTAAGAAAGGAAGATGAAGGTCTTATCCTGGAGTATAAGTGAATGGAGTTGTCTCTGGGCTTCTGTTACAGACTTTGGCCTGTCTTAGGCTCCTGGATCATAAGTTACTTGGGAAGATTGTCTCCCATCTCCACTAGCACTTACCCTGTGCTCTGTAGAATGCCACTTTCCCCAGGAAAGTCAAGCTATCCATTCTTTCTTCATTGTGTGGTAGCAGCAGATATGTTTCTCCCCATTTTGGTGATAACAAAAGTGAAGCTAATTAAATTGTAAAGGTCACTTCAGATAAATTCATCTGACTCTGAAATTTTAAGATTTCGCTGCAGGAAGGAAAAGGGTTACAAATGTCAGGTGCAAGGTGTGTCCTATATTACATTCTCTCTTGTCATAAGCTGTGCTTCCTGCGATAGTGTTGAGAACATGCAGGATGGTGTTTCTGTGCAGGTAGGAAAAAGAGAAATGTTAAAGAAATTGGTGAGAATGCACATCTCTCCTGCAACAAAAGAGAGTCCCCTGACTTATCAAAGTATGTTCTAAAAAGTCATGTATGTGCTATCTTGAAGGCTGTAGTAAAAGAAAAAAAGTCAGTCCCTTCAGACAATAGACATATTTGGTGGTAATTTTATAACTGAGAAAACAAACATAAACTTTTAAGGAATGATAAGCTCTCCCAGTGGAAATCTCTTCCCCTTCCCAACATGGCACACAATTGCCTGTAGGCTTTTTGAGTCAAAGAAGCCACCTGCATCTCTTACCCAGTGAATCTTCAGGAATATTTTCAGTACTTCTGCTAATTTATGTCTGTGTGATTCAGGTCTTTATTGGAAAATTGTGCAGTATCAGCATCAATACCCAGGGACTCTGGAAAGCTAGCTAGTATACACTCAGAGACTCCTCTGGCGGATGAATGTGCAATTTGAAGGGAATGCACATCCCTCTGTCAATTAGGTTTTTAGGTTCATGAAAACAATGAAATCAGCCAGGTATTTAGCAAGGGGGAATATGAGACAATAAAATCTCTCATAATGAATTTAGCGCAATTCACTTGGAAAGCAAAGGGTAGAGGCCAAGAGAAAGAGTGAATGGTTGTAAAGCTCAGATCACTCCAAGAAATGATAAATGGACTTATTGACTATGTTTCAGAACAGCTACCTAGAATAGTTCCTTCCAAATGAACCATAACCAACTTCTTCAAAAATAATTGTCAGGAGCATTTGGATGTAAAAGAAAAAAAACCTCTCACATATATATTTACATTCATTTTTTTCAGGACATCTTTTTGTCTCTTCACTTATCTCTGGCTCATCTTGTTCTCTGAGAAAGGCTGTGTTTATTTCCAGCTGGGAGAGAGGGTGAGGGAGGACTTGGAAAATGTTTTTTCCTTCCTTACACTTGAAACTGCTCTGCCTCTGAGACACTTGCAGCATAGAAGAAAATCCTTTGTATAAACTCGTAGACTAGTCACTGCCTCACCTGCCTCTGACAGGCTCCCTTTTACCCTCAGCCAATCGCTTCCCACCACCCTGCTTGCACTGGCAGTAGGTCCTAAAGTTTTGCTTTGGCCTGACCGTTATAGTAGAGTCCGTTTTGTTGAGTGGCTATAGAATGGAAGTGGAGTAATGCTGGAAGGGCCCCCAGGGAAAGTTGAGATTTCTATAAGAGTTCTGCTCAGGAGCCCTAACTCTTGCTTTCTGTTGTTTCCAGTTTCTCTTTGCAGCACAAAAGCAGTTTTGAGTTTAGAGAGTCTTGAGGTATTTTTACTTCTAAGAGTTATATTAGTACAGGTTACCAGGTTAGAGGCTTAAGGTCACCATTGTAGCACTACGAATGGATAGAGTCAGAGTATGTGACCACCTGTGCTTCCAGGCAGATCCAAACAGAAGTTGGGGAGGTACTATCAGGTTGACCAGCCATGGCGGTAAACAGTGTAGATGGGGCTGGTACACATTCTCTTGAGCCCAAAAGGCTGAGCAGAAGCTGATAAGATGCTCTTTCCTTTATGGAAGGGAATACTAAGACTAGAGGTGGGCCAGAGAATTGCAAACAGTATGCAGGGAATTGCAGTGCTAAAAATAGGCCAAGTTCCCTATGCTGTGTACGAAGACAGCACATCCAGTATTGATGTAGCTGCTTTGTGCTTTGTGTCAGTCCATCACCATCTTGAAAAGCGCTGTTTGGGAGCTAGTGAAATCTGGCTAAGTTTAAGCAATAGGTATCAGAGGTTTTGCCCCAGTGGTGTGCTTGAGCTAACTTGCATGTGCTTGGGGAGAGTCAATTTTGTGTGTGTCTTCCAACTCTGTGTTTGGTCATAAGCTGGCAGCATGAAATGGGCCTGACACCAGGGAGTACTGACACCATGGAAACTGGCAAAGTCTACAAATCAGTGCTAGTTGTCCAACATGTACAGTGCACCACTGTCTTGAGCCCTTCCATTTGGAATGAATGGACTAGTTTGGACTGAGGAATTTACTTTTGCCTGAGTAGAACTGCCTTTTGTCTCAAGATCCTTGCCACTAACCTCTGCTTCTAATGCTACTCCTGTTCTGCTTGCCTCTTGTCAAAACTCTCTCTGCCCTCTTGATTCCTCTAGCACTTTCTTTCTGCAGCACTCTTTGGACATTTGCACCCTTGACCCTCTTTGAGTTTGTTGTTGTTGCTGTTTTACTGTATTCCCTGTTTCTTCACCTAGAATGTGAGGGTGGGGAGAGTGTGTACTGTTTAGGGGCACCAGCAGTGGTGGCAACAGCACAGACAGGAGTGGTTCAGCAGGGAGCTTATACAGAGAGGGAAGTGACTTGAAAGGCATATTAAAATAATTTAAAGTCTGGGGGTAACACCCATTCAATAAATGACATGAGGGGAGGATTTTGCGGGTCTCATTCTGAAGATATTCCTTCCTTCTGAGGCTCAGTTAATGCTTCTTTTTAGTCATCACTATTGGTTCCCAGTCAAAACTATTCAAAGAGTAGCCTTCTCTATGGATAGGAGAGGAGACTGTGCAAGAAGTAAATGGGAGCAGGAAGCTATCAGTACGCACTTCTGCACGTGCCAGGAGGGCCTTCAGGAGAGTTCTGGAATGGAAAGGAGGAGGGAGGAGTAGCCAACTCTCACAGCTCCTGCTGTTTACCTGCCGTGGGTCTGTTAGCAGGATGCTTTCCCCTTAGCTTCTTATACGCCGCTCTCCTCTCTGTCCCACTCCTGCAGGCATTTGGGGCCTTTTCTCCCTGGTGCCCAGAGTCCTGGTCGGTTCTAGCTCCCCATTGCCTGTTTCCAGATTTTACGGTCTTCTTTCCCAGGAGGCCTTCTACGGGAGAGATCCCAGATAAGGGTGACCCTTCAGAGAGGATCATACATCTAGTTTACAGAAGCAATTTCAGAGTGGGCCCTGGGCCCTTGAACCCTGATGGGGGAGGTCCAGGCGAGTACGAGATGGGCAGCAGGCCCTTTGAGTTACACTAACAGACTGTGGCAGAGTCTGGCTTTTCTGGTGAATGTGGGCCGTTGGGGAGGTGGGTTTTCTCAGACTGTGTGAGCATGACTGTGTAGGTGGGTGTGGGGTAGAGGCGAGGGGAATACGGGTTCAGTGGCCACCCTGGGATGGCCAGCCTTTGCTCACTACAAGCACTAGAAGAGTTTGCTGCCTTTGTTCTGCTTCCTGGTCATACTGCCTGGATTAACCAGGGATGCACTAATTCCACTGACATGTCAGACTCGGAAGACAAGAAGATGAGTGAGGGCAAGAGTAATAATAAAAAGGTGAGGATAAAGGAGCAGGTTTATTTTAAACACATTTTTGTTTTGTCTACCTGGAACATATATCCTTGTCCTACACATGTGGTATTGGGAATTTTCAAGCACATCACTGTCTGCTGTGCAATGTAAATGCCTTTCTACATCACCATGTCAACATGTCAGTAAATTACATCACTCACCAATGCTCTTCTGTGAGTGGAACTGTGCTTTGAAAATACTCAGAAGAGGATGAGAAGTATAGTTGACATGTGGATTATAAACAAAGACATTTTCATTTTTTATTAATATCAAATCAGCTTTCCCCACGTCCCTTAAGCAGACGCTGAACAAATAGTAAAAGCATATTGGTGGAAGGGGTGCTGAACTCTTAGCCTATTCAGGGGACCCACATGTTTTGAACTGACCTTGTCAGTGAATCAAGGAAGGAAGGAATGAATGGTGCCTTGGAATAAATATCACTAGTGTCAGCTATTCTAGCACCAGACCTAGAAGAGAAAAATCCCTGGGCTTTGAGTTAAAGACGTAAAATTGTGTGTGTGTGTGTGTGTGTGTGTGTGTGTGTGTGTAATAGACCTAAATAGTGGCTCCTCTCTTTAAAAAAAACCTTGGAAACTCTGCTTAATTTTGATTTAGTTTAGTCCTTTACATCTAGCTGGGCTCATACCACCGACATACTTTTAAGTGCCATGAAATCAAGATTTGGAGGAGCCTAATTCTCCACAAACACAAATTCTCTACTCGTATTTTCCCTTTTGTCTTTGGGTGAAAGCAAATGCTATTTCAGGGGATCACAGTCCTAGGAAAACGATTAAGGCTTGTTTTCTCTTTATCCAGGCCTCTGGCTTTTAAACACTGTTAAAGCATGTCCGGAAGCGTAGGGTATGATCAACACAGGAGTTTTTGACATCAGGACTTCCAGTCCTGTTCCTGCATGCTCCCCATAATTGGACAGCAAACAATGCTCCTTTTCTTCCTTTTGACCGTCTGTACTGCTGTGGAAATCTGTGCAAAATTAGGATGATTGCTGTGATTGTACACTTGAAATTCCCGAACTCAGCAGTGATGAGGAAAGGGTGGCAAGCTCATTGTGGTTTTTATGAAATCAAGTAAAACCTGAGAGAGACAGTGGCCGGCTTTAGTGGTTGGTATCAATACCAGGTACAATACAGTTAAATTTTTGAGAAAACAATTTCTCCCATATTGACACATTTAAAGTATCTGTTTTATCTGCATTTGTTGGAAAGGGGCACATCAGTGCCCTTTGGGCTTCATCACTTGTGGTGTTGTCACCAGGCAGCCCACTTCTATGAGAAGAGGGTACAGGCAAAAGACGCTAACTGTAGTTTGAATGGCTACCTCTCCCTGCCCTAAACCTAAAGCTCTGTCCACAATCAGATATGACATTTGCAGGGCTCATTGCAAAATGAAAATACAGGATCCCTTGTTAAAAATTTTATTAACAATTTCAAGGCAGTGACAGCAAAGCAGTAAATCCAGCATGGGACCCTTCTAAGCAAGGGGCGCTATGTGACTCACAGGTCACTGGCCCGCGAAGCCAGATCTTGCTCTGATCTTCCTAAATAAGAAGATGAGATAAGAAGGAAGTACCTGAGTTTTTGATGATGGCCATTCTGACCGGTGTGAGATGATATCTCATTGTAGTTTTGATTTGCATTTCTCTTAATGATTAATGATGTTGAGCATTCTTTCATGTGTAGAAACAATAAATGCTAGAGAGGGTGTGGAGAAAAGGGAACCCTCTTGCACTGTTGGTGGGAACGTAAATTGATACAGCCACTATGGAGAACAGTATGGAGATTCCTTAAAAAACTAAAAATAGAATTACCATATGACCTAGCAATCCCACTACTGGGCATATACCCTGAGAAAACCATAATTGTAAGAGTCTTGTACCAAAATGTTCATTGCAGCTCTATTTACAATAGCCAGGACATGGAAGCAACCTAAGTGTCCATCAACAGATGAATGGATAAAGAAGATGTGGCACCTATATACAATGGAATATTACTCAGCCATAGAAAGGACCGAAACTGAGTTATTTGTAGTGAGGTGGATGGACGTAGAGTCTGTCATATAGAGTGAAGTAAGTCAGAAAGAGAAAAACAAATACTGTATGCTAACACATGTATATGGACTCTAAGAAAAAAAAAATTGTCATGAAGAACCTAGGGGCAAGACGGGAATAAAGACACAGACCTACTAGAGAATGGACTTGAGGATATGGGGAGGGGGAAGGGTAAGCTGTGACAAAGCGAGAGAGTGGCATGGACATATATATACTACCAAACGTAAAATAGGTAGCTAGTGGGAAGCAGCCGCATAGCATGGGGAGATCAGCTCTGTGGTTTGTGACCACCTAGAGGTGTGGGAGGGAGGGAGACACAAGAGGGAAGAGATATGGGAACATATGTATATGTATAGCTGATTCACTTTGTTATAAAGCAGAAACTAACACACCATTGTAAAGCAATTATATTCCAATAAAGATGTTAAAAAAAAAAAAAAGAAGGAAGTACCCGAATCCTCCCGGGCACAATTTACAGTGTGTGCCGTCTGGGGAAGAGCACAGGGATGAGGTGATGTTTCACTGAGGGCCCAGGGATCCGTCCTTCCTGCCCTTGGTGGACAGGAGACAGAGAAGCCTGGAGTGAGTGACTGGGGTGACTTTCAAGTCCCTTCTCATCTTGAGAGTCTGTAACTTTGAAGCCCTTGTCCCGAGGGGACTCTAATTCGAAGATGCTGTACTGTTCTTCGTTACTCTTTACAAAGAGTCATCTTGCAGCTTTACCTGATGACCCAGGGCTGGTGCTCTGTCATCTCTGAGCTTCGGTTTCCTTGTTTGTATAACACTTGTTTGTATACACTTACCTCAAGGAGTGGTTGTGAGGGTTAAATTCCACGGTGGGTGGGGAGTGCTCAGTAAGGTTCCAGGCACATGGTCAGCTCTCAGTAACTGCGATGATGATCACGGTGATTCGGGTAAGCCTTGCTTTTGGCAAACTGTTTGTGTGAGAGAGAAAGCCCCCCTCTGTGTACTGCCCACTACGCACTTAGGCCCCGGGTGACAACTTGGTTGAAGGGTTATGCTATCCCAGCGGGCTTCTTCTGACTCCTTTTTTCCCAGCTTCCTTCAGCTTAACTTCTTTCAAATGTAGACTCTTTTGAATATGATGAAAGTCCACGCGCTAACAAAAGCGCTGCTGGCAGCAAGGTCACCCAAGGAGAGGCAGTCTTGTCCTCTGGGCGCGCAGCACAACATGCATTTATTCAGAAACTCTGAAAGCTGGCCCGCTGTGCTGAGCCCCAGTGGCTGTTGCCTCTTGCAGCCTCTTTCCAAGCCAGGCAGAGGGAGGCTCTTCCTCTCTGGACTCAGCTTGGAGGGGTCGTCAAGGTCCATTTGCTGGTGGTGTTGGTGGTGATAGACCCCTTCGCAGATCCTGTAGGTGGTCCCAGAAGTGGGGAGGCACTAGCTCACTCTTTCTAGGGGAGCGTGAGGCACTTGTCAGTGTTACTCCCTCCTCTTCCGCACAGGATGGGGTGGGCATGCACAGGCTGGCCTGAGTCAAGGTCAGTGCAGCATATTAGGGCAGTGGGCCCGCTCTGTCTGAAACCTTGCCCGTATCCACACTTGTTCCCTCGGACTGACAGAACCTCTTAGATCTGGCAGGCCTCCTCCTGTTGCACCCCTTCAACTTCCACTGCACGTGAAAGCCTAACTCAACCCCTACCCTGGTGCTCTTTGCAGGATCTGACTTCTCTGCCACCAAAGTGTTCAGGATGCAGTCCTCCTCTCCAGGGTAGAGGGCTTTATTTCAGCAAATGGAGTGTGTTTTTCATGATCTGCACCTTTGCTTTAGTCTTGGAGCAGATGGCCGAGTATAGCCTTCTGGGTTCCCAGCATTGCGTAGGGTTGCTGTTATTTATTCTTGGAAGGTGGAAATGATTATCTCATTGTTTTGGCCGATGAAGAAACTGAGGCTGTTTCAGGATGGTGCCCAATTGCACGTAGCTGTTACGTGGCAGCACCAGCATTTATATCCAATTCTGATTCATGTTTCTCTCAGCAACTGTTTGCTGCCTTACCAGACTAGCATCCTCAGCTGGGAACACTCATCCTAACACGTGGGCCTCAGCTGCGAGGCAGACACACCTTCTGCACACACAGGCAGGGAGGAGAAGGGCAGGGCAGGGCAGGGCTTGATGGGGTGTCTGCTCTAGTAACATGGGCAACATCTGGAGGACACAGAATCCCCAGGAGGCTGCCCACTGCATCTGGCTCTCCTTAGAAGACAGACTGAACATGGGGCCCAGAGAACCTTGGCTACTGCCTAAATGTGTAGTTTCCCCCATGATTAGCTATAAGGAGAGGAACAACTAAAAGTAAATATCAGGATAGTAATACCCAGCTTCATGGCAGAAAGACTTCCATAGGATCCTATAGCACATGGACTCAGGGAAGGTATAAAACCCAGCTCTTTAAAGACCTGAACTTGGGCATATATCCAGAGAAAACTCTAATTCGAAAAGATTCATGCACCCCAATGTTCATTGCAGCACTATTTACAATAGCCAAGACATGGAAGCAACCTAAATATCCATCTACAGATGAATGGGTAAAGAAGGTGTGGTATCTATAGACAATGGAATATTACTCAGCCATAAAAAAGAATGAAATAATGCCATTTACAGCAACATAGATGGACTTAGAGATTATCATACCAAGTGAAGTAAGTCAGACGAAGACAAATATCATGATATCACTTATATGTGGAATCTAAAAAAATGATACAAATGAACTTATTTACAAACCAGAAATAGATGCACAGACATAGAAAACAAATTTATGGTTACTAAAGGGGAAAGGGGGTGAGGAGGGATAAATTAGGAGTTTGGGATTAACAGATACACACTACTGTATATAAAATAGATAACCAACAAGGACCTACTGAATAGCACAAGGAATTGTAGTCAGTATTTTGTAATAACTATATAGGAAAAGACTCTGAAAAAGAACATATATACCTATGTATAACTGAGTCACTTTGCTGTACACCTGAAACTAACACAACCTTGTAAATCAACTATACTTCAATTAAAAAAAAAGACCTGGACAAAGAGTTGAGCCAGGTACGCCACTGATATCTCTGGCAAATTACCTCTGAGGCCTCCTAGTAAATGGGGCTGGGACTGCTTGGTAGAGAGACCTTGGACAACTTGACATGGCAACAGGTAGACATCATGGAAGACCTGGATGTGTCACTGTGAAACAAGGTTCACTGTGCTTTAGAAGAAGCCCTAGACAGATTCCACATACCTGCCACTGGTGGGAGTGGTTCTCCTGATATCTCAAAGGGTGGGTGGGTTTGACTAGGGACCTGACAGGGCTACTGTAGGTGGAGGTCCCTAGCACTCAGCAGCTCAGGGCTACAAGCAACAGGGCTAACACTTTCATTTTATCTGTTCTACGTTATCCCAGGGCAGGGTTGAGCTTGGTAGAGGGCGGGAGCATTAGTGGAACTGAAGGGTGACAGAAACCTATCCCTGACCTCACTGATTACCACTATCTCCCTATTATACACCCTCATATTACAAGGAAACTGGTATCCCAGTGTGTTATAGCACATTTATTTGTGTAATTCTTTGTGTCATGTACCTTTTAGTCCATCTGTTTTTGCTCATCACTGTTCCCAGTGCTTCATACAGTGCCTGCCACATACAGCAAATATTCAAATAAATATTTCTTCAATGAATTAATTAATGAAAAGAAGTTCTGGAAGTAATAGAAGATAAGAAAGTGCTTCAGACATAGTTTAGTGCTGCCTTTCTCGTCTCTGTTGATTAAGTACCTGACAGATACCATAACTCTCAGAGTTCCAGATAAGAATCCAGAAAATGCTATCTTTTACAGTGTCATAGAAATACAACCTTTGTTCCTTCTCAATTACTGGAAATACACTTGTCTTTGAATGAAATGAGGCATTGGGACAGTAAATATGCCCTTTTGCCCTAGTCCTGAATTTATCAGTTACAGTTCCCACATGGAAGGCATGAGAGTCATCAGGGAAAAGGCAAAGAAAGGAAAATATATCGTCAGTCTCTGCCTGGGGATCCAAGGTCAAGGTAAATGTCTAGGGGAGGCTAAGAGCAGGAAGGTTTGGAGGTTGTCTGTGTGGTCTGAGGGGATCTGAAAGGCTAGCTTGACCAAAAGGACACCCTTATTAGCTTAATTGGAGGGTCACAAATTTCTGTCGTTAGGCATTTCTCTTTGGATTTAGACTTAACTATCTTTAGGCATTTCTCTTTGGATTTAGATTTAACTATAGAGTTCTATAACTGTGTAACCATTTTCCTGGGTGAGGTGGGCATGAAGCCTTGAGCACCCTGGAAGCATGGAAGCACGAATTATTTTGATAAATTACCACAGTTAATGACTGAGCAGAGGTCTTCCAAGGGCCAGAAAGAAAGCACTAGGTAAAGTTGAAAGGAGATTGGAGTGTGGGGAGTATGGGGGCTGGTGGGAGTTGGGAGGAAAGGTCCTGAGGAGGGTGGTCTCATGGGATATTCCTGTGTGGGCAAAGAAGAACTTGACAGAGGAACGTTGCCAGGGTCCCAGCAAATACCTGGGTACACTCCAACTGGATATTTTGAGGGGGAGTTTAGTAAAGAGACTGTTACAGATGTGTGATCAGGGTTTGGGGAACCAGGGGTTGTGTAGCGCCTTGGGCAAGCACTATCGGGGAGCGAGCTGCTCCACCCCCAGCTTGATGGAGCAAGGGAGGAGACCAGTTATTGGAACCTGGAGGGAATAGCCATAGGAGGGGCACTTATAAAATGTGGTGGATTAAAGATAGATAAAATTCCCTGATACCCTTTTCATCAAGAGTGAGGTCTATGTTCTTTCCCCTTGAATCAGAGGGGCCTCTGCAACTGCTTTGACTAATAGAACATGGCAGAAGTGATGTTGTATCTGTTTCCAGGCCCAGGTCTTAAGAGACTAGAAACTTCCATTTCCTTTCCTTTGGACATTTGCTCTTGGAACATGGACACCTTGCTGGGAGGAAGTCTAACAGCCCCAAGTAGAGGCCCACCTAGAGAAGTGAGGCCTCTGCTAACAGTCCTGACTAAGCTTGCCCAGACCATAACCTACACCAACTTGCTAGCCATCTTGGAAGCGGATTCTCCAACCTAGTCAAGCTGCCCCAGCTTATGCCACGTGGAGCAGAGATGAGTTGCCCCACCAAGCCCTATCCAAATTATAGCTTCATCAGTAAAATAAATGTTTGCAGTTGTTTTAAGCTATTAAGTGTTGGGGGTAGTTTATAACCACCAGTGGCTACTGGAATATATGAGTTGTGGCCTCAGTGGCGGGACACAGATAATCCATGGTAGCCTGGCAGGAAGAGAGCCAGGGGACAACCCCCTTGGCTTCTCTCACCTCCTGCCTACTTATTTACTACCAGTGACCTCCATCGAATGGACCCAACGAAAGCCAGAGGATAAGGAACCCATTGATGTGTCCTTGTAGGCCAGACCCCTGGCACACACACAGAGCAGGTTGGAGAAGTGTGAAGGGAGCTCTGGAGTGACAGATGGGAGACAGCATAGGCACCAGGCGATTTCAAGTTGGGGTCATGGTGTCGATCCCATTTGATACAGCTCAACTGCTCAACCTAGCAGAACATGAACCTTAAAAGACAAAGGCCAGAATCTCTTTTGGAAGGTAGCCAGCTATGTGATCAATAAGCCAGAAAGGAGAAAAATCTGCCTGAGATATTTCTTAATCAAACAGCTAAATGTTTGATTTAATCAACGTTAATTCAAATGACAAATGCAGTAACACCCTATGGATGCTGGCCCCTCAGAGCAGCGCTGGGGTTGAGCCAGGCTTCCCAATTTCCTGAGTGGCTGTCCAGGGGGAGCCCTGGGGAGCCTGATCCCCAGTGAAGGAACTGGCTCTGCCTTTATGTCCCATAAAATAAACATTTGTGCTTCCAAGGAAATAGGAATAATCTGGCTAAGGAGAGAGGGACACCTTCCCAGGTCTGAAGCCCCACATAGACAAACCCAGGCGACGGGGGCAGAATCAAGACTCAGGTTACTTTGCTAGTCAGCAGTGACAATGAACCCACTGGCTCCTGGTGGGGGGGATCCCTGGAGCAGTGTGCGGAGGGCCAGGTGCCCCTTCACATCTGCCTCTGGGAGGGCAGGAGGGCCTCTCCCTGGGCTCTGGGGTGAGCCGCAAAGCCAGAGTGGCGCTTGCCAACATCCAGCAGGAATTTTGCAAAACCTAGTGAGTGGGAGCATTGGAAAACTGCCCTGGCTTAAAGGGAGGTGGTAGAATGCGATGATTAGAGCTGGGATTCAGGAGTCTAGCTACAAATTCTGGCTCTGCCTCTTGCTAGCTGTATAACCTTCTTTAGCTCCTCTATGATTCTGTTTTCTCATCAGTACAATGGGGGTGCTAGTACATACTATGTGCAGCTTTTGTGAAGGCTCAATGAGCTCTTAGCACATACTGGAGGAAACCCCAGGGTGAAGTGGTTTAAGAGCACCAGCTCTGAAGCCAGATGGCCAGGGTTGGATCCTGACTCCACCACTGGCAATATGCGTGATGCAGATTATTTAATTTCTTTGTCTCAGTGTCCTCGTTTATGGGGGATTAGCTGTACCTCCTTCATTTGGTTGTCACGAGGACTAATGAGGTAATCTGTCTGAAGGGTTTAGAGTGGGCGGCAGCTCTCCTTTAGCTGCAGTGAGCACGATACCTGCTCCATCCTGCGTGTTTGGCACATAGTGACCTCGCAATAGTATTTTCATTCTGCTGGAAGCACAGGTTAGAGGGAGAAACCCACACGCTCAGTTCAGATTCAACAGGAGCTCCCCGGCCTGCCCTGCCTCCGGGGTGATGGCTCTGAGTGTACTTGAATGGTCTGTTCCCACAGATGTGGTCACGCTGGGTTTTGTTTTGTTCTGTTTGTTTTTCTTGCTCTGCTCCAGTCACATCTTAGCTTCTGGGCTGCCCATCAAGGACATTTTCCCGCCGCCCCGTGGTGCTCTTAGACTCAGCAGGGCAGAACGGGGCTGCCACCACCAGTGTGGGGTGACTGATGGCTCATCGGGAGCCGGGCTTCCCTTGTGCCCTGGGGCCTGGTTTTGAAAGAAAGCAAATGAAAAATGGTGGCAATAAAGAAGGCTGCTCCTGGGCTTCCCTGGTGGTGCAGTGGTTGAGAGTCCGCCTGCCGATGCAGGGGACACGGGTTCGTGCCCCGGTCTGGGAAAATCACACGTGCCGCGGAGCGGCTGGGCCCGTGAGCCATGGCTGCTGAGCCTGCGCTTCCGGAGCCTGTGCTCCGCAACGGGAGAGGCCCCAACAGTGAGAGGCCCACGTACCGCAAAAAAAAAAAAAAAAAAAAAAAAAAAAAAAAAAAGAAGGCTGCTCCTGGTAGACAGCAGCTCTTTGTTTCCAGGTAAATGATAGGGTTTGGGCCTAAGCTTGCAGAATCTGGAATCTGAGCCACCTGGTTCTCTTGCCAGCTTCTGGAACCCACTTGTGACACGGCACTTCCCTGTGCCTCAAAGTGTACCCTTCCTTAAGATCTTGCTCTTCAGAGGTCTCGTCACGGTTTGCTGGTTGAGAGTGGTTTGCTCTGATAGAGTGTGGGGCCGAGGTGACTGAGACCACAGGGGCTGCAGGTAAATATCAAAGCATCATACCCCGGAAGGTGAGAAAACTCCAGGCTTGGCCTGCGCTGGCAGGCTGGGTGACGTCACATTTGTCCTTAACCTCGTGCGACCTCTTTTGGCAAAATGAAGGCAACCTGAGCTGACTTTGGGGACTCTCCTGAGACTAACAAAATCCTTGGAGAACAAGCTAAGGAAAATCAGGTGTGGGCATTTATCGTGCTGACAGAACAGTTATGCTCATCAGATCCCCTGATTTGAGGGCCTGGGGCGTCATCCTCAGGTGGAGAGTTTTCCTTCCTGCCTCTCTTCCTCCGCGCTCCCTCCCGTCCCTGCCCTGCCCTTCCGCACAGACCAGGACGATTCTCAGGAATGGCTGCCCCTAGGACCAGCGGAGGAGCGGGAACTCTGGGAAGAATGCTGTTCAAGCCTGGCCTGCTCCGGGAATGCAGTGGCTTCTCCTTCAGGGGTGAGTCCTCTGAGAGCCCAAGGAAGTGCTGCCCTCATCCTCCTCACCCAGGCTGATCTGGAAAAACTGCCCCCACAGGGAGGCCCTGTGTCTTAGCTCTGCCCGTTCTATAAGGTGTCAGTCCTTCTGAGAGGGCAGAGCCACGGTTCCAGCCATGTACCGTGTGATGAAAGAGGTGGTACAAAGTACAGCGAATAAACTCACAACGTCCACCATCCAGCCACAGAGCCTGACCGCCAAATAAAGCCTTCCCAGTTCAACTATAATTTTTGCAGGTAAAATTTTCGGTCAGCCACCAGAGGGTGCCCACAGAGCTCTCTGGAAATGACCCAAACCTGCAGAATTAGAAAAAGAAAATTTCCAGTGCATATAAGCCCAAGACCAACTACAGCTCCCTCACACATGAATGGGACCGATGCACAGGCCAGCTAAGGAGCTGCGAGTTTGCATGGGAAGAAGGGCCAGAGTAGGAGTGACAGAAATTACCTGAATTTTAGCTAAACAAGTTGCATCTTGATTTTAAGTTGGCAATTGCAATAGCACTTTGAGGATTGGCCCAGGGTGCATTTTCATTCCCTGGCAAAACTCCCTTCCCCACCCTTTCTTTCCCCTTCCGTGTGTACAAAGGAATTGCAAATACATGTAAATATTAGCCAAAGCCACAGGCTTCTTGGAAGGTAAGGCTGCTGCTGCTATTTAAAAACAAAATCCTATAATGCAAGCGAAAAGACAGAGATTTTCCGAGCTGCTGCTCCTGCACGAGGGTGAGGCCTCAGGAAGAAGAAATGGAGAAGCCATGGTTCTCTGAAGAGCTGGCCTGGTGTGGAGCGTGCCCAGAATGAGAGGAACAGAGGGACGGCTCCCCCCCTGTCCCCAGCAGGGCTGAGAAGCAGGCTGTGTCTGGCCTCCCTGTCTCTCCAGGGCCTGGCACATTGACTGACACACAGTGGGTGCCTGTTAATGTTTGCTGAATGAGTGAGTGAATGGGAAGTGAGCTAGGGTGAGTGGGACACTGCCTGTGAGCTTTCACCAGGGTGAGGGGAGAATTGGGAAAGGGGTGGGTGTGGTGGAAGGGTAATTTTCCAGGGAGAAGAGATCCCAGTTTCAATGTTGGCTGCCTCTGGCTAGACCATTTCTGTTGATGTACAAGACTCCAGATGAGGTGCTTTGGCTTTGTCTTAATGCTGGTCAAACTGCCCAGTGGCCCCATTTGTTCATAAGGTCCACTCATTCACAGTTATTGGCTACCTGATGGGGACCCTGGCAGTAATTCCCACGCCGGGGACCCCAGCGTCCCTCAGCTTTGGCTTTCTGGAAATACAGTTGCCGTGGAATTGGATACTGGTTGCTGGGTAATTGGGCCATTCATCTCTCTGGACAGCTGCAAGCATTTTGTGTGTGTGTGTGTGTGAATGTGTGAGCATGAGTATGAGTGCCATAATGCCTTGTGTGTGTGGGTTCTACCATCTACACAGTCTTTTTTTTTTTTTTTTGCGGTACGTGGGCCTCTCACTGTTGTGGCCTCTCCCATTGCGGAGCACAGGCTCCAGACGCGCAGGCTCAGCGGCCATGGCTCATGGGCCCAGCCGCTCCGCAGCATGTGGGATCTGCCCAGACTGGGGCACGAACCCGTGTCCCCTGCATCGGCAGGCGGACTCTCAACCACTGCGCCACCAGGGAGGCCCCTACACAGCCTTTTAAAAAAATTTTAATTTATTTTTTATAGGGCAGGTTCTTATTAGTTATCTGTTTTATACATATTAGTGTATATATGTCAATCCCAATCTCACAATTCATCCCAACGCCTCTACATCCCTGCCCCCCACTTTCCCCCCTTGGTGTCCATACGTTTGTTCTCTATATCTGTCTCTCTTATTTCTGCCTTGCACACTGGTTCATCTGTACCATTTTTCTAGATTGCACATATATGTGTTAGTATATGATATTTGTTTTTCTCTTTCTGACTTAACTTCATTCTGTGTGACAGTCTCTAGGTCCATCCACAGCTCTACAAATGACCCAATTTTGTTCCATTTTATGGCTGAGTAATATTCCATTGTATATATGTACCACATCTTCTTTATCCATTTGTCTGCTCATGGGCATTTAGGTTGCTTCCATGACCTGGCGATTGTAAATAGTGCTGCAATGAACATTGGGGTGCATGTGTCATTTTGAATTACGGTTTTCTCTGGGTATATGCCCAGTAGTGAGATTGCTGGGTCATATGGTAATTCTATTTTTAGTTTTTTAAGGAATCTCCATACTGTTCTCCATAGTGGCTGTATCAGTTTACATTGCCACCAACAGTGCAAGAGGGTTCCCTTTGTTTATAGATTTTCTGATGATGCCCATTCTAACCAGTGTGAGGTAATACCTCATTGTAGTTTTGATTTGCATTTCTCTAATAATTAGTGATGTTGAGTATCTTTTCATGCGCCTCTTGGCCATCTGTATGTCTTCTTTGGAGAAATGGCTATTTAGGTCTTCCACCCATTTTTGGATTGGGTTGTTTGATATTTGATATCGAGCTGCATGAGCTGTTTATATATTTTGGAGATTAATCCTTTGTCCGTTGACTCATTTGCAAATAGTTTCTTTCATTCTGAGGGTTGTCTTTTTGTCTTGTTTATAGTTTCCTTTGCTGTGCAAAAGCTTTTAAGTTTCATTGAGTCCTATTTGTTTATTTTTGTTTTTATTTCCGTTACTCTAGGAGGTGGGTCAAAAAAGATCTTGCTGTGATTTATGTCAAAGAGTGTTCTTCCTACATTTTCCTCTAAGAGTTTTATAGTGTCTGGTCTTACATTTAGGTCTCTAATCCATTTTGAGTTTATTTTTGGTATGGTGTTAGGGAGTGTTCTAATTTCATTCTTTTACATGTAGCTGTCCAGTTTTCCCAGCACCACTTATTGAAGAGACTGCCTTTTCTCCATTGTATATCCTTGCCTCCTTTGTCATAGATTAGTTGACGATAGGTGCGTGGGTTTATCTCTGGGCTTTCTATCCTGTACCATTGATCTATATTTCTGTTTTTGTGCCAGTACCATATTGTCTTGATTACTGAAGCTTTGTAGTATAGTCTGAAGTCAGGGAGTCTGATTCCTCCAGCTCCGTTTTTTCCCCTCAAGATTGCTTTGTCTATTTGGGGTCTTTTGTGTCTCCATACAGATTTTAAGATTTTTTGCTCTAGTTCTGTAAAAAATGCCATTGGTAATTTTATAGGGATTGCATTGAATCTGTAGATTGCTTTGGGTAGTATAGTCATTTTCACAATACTGATTCTTCCAATCCAAGAAATAGTATATCTCTCCATCTGTTTGGGTCATCTTCGATTTCTTTCATTAGTGTCTTATAGTTTTCTGAGTATAGGTCTTTTACCTCCTTAGGTAGGTTTATTCCTAGGTATTTTATTCTTTTTGTTGCAGTGGTGAATGGGATTGTTTCCTTAATTTCTCTTTCTGATCTTTCATTGTTAGTATATAGGAATGCAAGAGGTTTCTGTGCATTAATTTTGTAGCCTGCAACTTTACCAAATTCATCGATTAGCTCTAGTAGTTTTCTGGTGGCATCTTTAGGATCATCTATGTATAGTATCATGTCATCTGCAAACAGTGACAGCTTTAGTTCTTCTTTTCCAATTTGGATTCCTTTTATTTCTTTTTCTTCTCTGATTGCCTTGGCTAGGACTGCCAAAACTATGTTGAATAATAGTGTTGAGAGTAGACATCCTTGTCTTGTTCCTGATCTTTGTGGAAATGCTTTCACTTTTTCACCATTGAGAATGATGTTTGCTGTGGGTTTCTTGTATAGGGCCTTTATTATTTTGAGGTAGGTTCCCTGTATGCCCACTTTCTAGAGAGTTTTTATCATAAATGGATGTTGGATTTTGTCAAAAGCTTTTTCTGACATGCAAGCCAGGGACAAACGCGGCAAGGGCTGCGTGACTCAGCCTGGCTCCCCGCCCGCCTGCCTGAGCCCCTGTGACCCTGGCTAGGATCCCGCCTGCCAGCTGGCTGGCCCCCTCACAGGGGTCGTGCTGCTGACCCGCGCCTGCGACCAGGAGGATGCGCAGCCATGGGATGCCTGTCCGGGAGTGTGGCTGCGCTGCTGCTTGAGCTGCCCGTGGATTGCACAGAGGCCCAAAAGCATTGCTGGTATTTTGAAGGACTCTATATCCAACATATTATATGTCTTTGGTCATCTGGTTACAGGGCCTCCCCAGAAGGAAACCACTGTAATTCCGCCCACAAGATGTGTAGCAAACAGATGCCGCCCTTATGAGGACTGCTGTAGCTCCAGGTGCTGTGTGCAGGCCCTTTCCATACAGAGGCTGTGGTACTTTTGGTTCCTCCTGATGATGGGCCTGCTCTTCTGCTGTGGTGCCGGCTTCTTCATCCGGAGGGGCATGTACCCCCTGCCACTGATTGAGGAGCTGACATTCAACGTATCTTACACCAGGCAGCCCCCGAACCTCACTCCAGGAGCCTAGCAGCTGGGGCTGCCGTTTTACACCGACCCTGGAGGACCAGGGATGAATCCTTCTGGGAACCCTGTGGCGATGGCTTTCCAGGTCCAACCCAACTCACCCCAGGGAAACACAGCCTACCCACCGCCCCCTTCCTACTTCAACACGCCACTGCCCCCATATGAACAGGTGGTGAAGGCCAAGTAACCGGGAGCTGCCTGGCACCTGCCTGTGCAACTGGCCGGGGAGGCCGGGAGAGGCTGTCACTCACCCTTCCTGTCCCCTTCACTGTTCACTTCCAAGAATGGTCTTTTGAGCCACTAAACGGCAATTCCTTTTTGATATCTTCAAAGCAAGCACAGCTTCCTTTCAAATTTTCCTTGGAGGACCAGTATTTGAATTCACCCCGTGTCTCCTCTGTTGCTTCTGTTTCCAATGTAATCTGTGCTCTGGCCGAGTGGAGAGTCCCGAGGGTTGACCCCCTAGGGTGGTGTGCCCAGACCCTCAGGGGAGAGACCCCGGCGGAAGGTGAGGCAGGGCACGTGCAGGTGAGTACGCGTGAACGCGAGGAGGGGCCTGGGCCGCCCGGAAGGCCCCGCACACGGCAGGCGGCCCATCTGAAACGAGGCCCCACAAGGCCAGCTGTGTGAGCCCCATGCCCGACAGTCTTCCTCTTCAAAAAGCTGTTAGAGAAACACGCGTTGGCGGTGCAGACTCTGAGCCTTCTCTTCTCCATCCCCTTCCTGAAGACCAGAGCTGCCCTCTGCACAGCCAGGGCTGGGAGAGCCCTGGGCACGGCTTGCACCTCAAGGAGATGGGGATCCGGAATGAGGCTAAATTGATGTCTATAGTTATCTGAAAATCACTAAGAAAAGTTATTTAAATTCATGGGAAATTGACCCCTGCCTCAAACTGGACATTGCATTTGATGAGCTCTTGGTCTGACTTGGGGAAAAAAATGTTTGAGCCCTTTTTAGTGTGTCCTGTGGAAGGTGGTGTGGAGTCCTGTCCTGAGGTCAGGCTCGGAGTCCTTCCTGGACGTCAGCAGCTCTCTGGCCTGTGATCACGGCCAGGCCCCTCTGCCCTCCCCTGAGGTAGCTCTGATGGTGGGTTGTGATGGACACTTTCAAAGCAGAGAGGCACATCCGGCTGGGAAGCCACATCAGGCCCTGGAGAGAGGTGTCCCAGCGGGGCGCAGTCCGTGGCTTAAGGCTGGGTTGGGCAGGCCTGGGCCCTGGCTGATTGATCTCAGCAAGTGTATGCCGGGCTCTGAAGAGGAGGAGCTTGCTGAGAAAAAGACGGGAACGCAAAACCCCAGGACTGCAGAGAGATCTCTTCAAAAAGGACTGAATAGATTTCACTGAGGAGTTAATCAAAATTAGAATAAATAAGATCTGGTTGGAAATGCAAACCCTGGCTCAAAACCTCTGGCCCTGGGATCACAGGTAGTCCTGGGGTTGTTAGGGGGCTGCAGTCGTGCTCCCCTGCTTAGTGAGTAATGCCCACGATCGTGTATTTAAACCCAGATTGAGACCTGACAGGTCATGTATAGGAAGGGCAAAGCCACGTAGCCAAGACATGTAGGTCCCTGTATGGGTAGTGGTGGGGGGTGGGGGTAGGGTGCTTATTTTTGAAATGAACTAAACAAAGCCTCTTGAGAAGTTGTCACTCATTGAACTTGAGCATCAGGGCATCTCACTGGAGTGGATACTGAGGGTTTTCATACCCTAGCTCTAGTCACCCTGTCCCTGCTCTACTGGGACACGTCTATGGAGTAGGAGTGAGGAATCAGGATGGGGCCATGGTGACTTATCTTTTCTAAGGATGGAAAGTCTGGAAGCCTCCCCAGGAATTCCACGGGATGCTCTTGGAGCCAGATGAACACCATGGAAACAGTCTGTGAACACGGATGCTGCTGCCGGTGTCTTTAACCACCGAGTGTGACCTCTGAACTCCTTTCCCCAACTTCAGTACCTCCCGGAATCAAGTCCTTGATTCGAATGAGATAACAAAGCGCAACATTTGCTGTTTACAACCCAGGACAACTACATGGGTCCAAAAGTTTCTCTTTCTCCAGGTCATTCATTTTGCATTTTCAGGTCCAGTTTCTCCCTTTACTGTTCTGATGAGGAAGCACCCAAGAGCGGCCCCTGGAGTTGGATTGGGTGCAGCTGAGTAGGCACCCAAATGTCCATGATGAAATTTTGTTTATCTTTTTGATAGCAAATGATCTTGAGACTGAATGATTTAGGTAGCACTCAACAATTTTATATTCATGTTTGTGTGAGATAAATTTTGTTTTCCCTTGAACCTGGGTGAGAATCCACTACTGTGGGCACTGACACTGTGTGTGGAAATTCCACTCTCAGTGACATTTCCTGCCCACTCTGTTTCCCCCCGTGCTGTCAGTGGACAGTGCCCACCGCTTGGAGCCAGTCCAGCTCCTGGTGTGTGAAGTTCCATAGAGTTCCGTTGAGTGTGTGGCTGGAGTGAACTGGGAGCACATTGGTGCATGCTTTTCCTCTTGTAACACTTGGCTCATTTCTCTTTTTTGTTCTTTTGATAGGGTCATGTTTCCTATTTATGCAAAATAAAAGTAAATTTGGGTGTGAAGAAAAAAGCTTTCTCTGCATCTATTGAGATGATCATATGGTTTTTATTCTTCAGTTTGTTAATATGGTTTATCACTTTGATTCATTTGCGTATATTGAAGAATCCTTGCATCCCTGGGATAAATCCCACTTGATCATGGTGTATGATCCTTTTAATGTGCTGTTGAATTCTGTTTGCTAGTATTTTGTTGAGGATTTTTGCATCTATATTCTTCAGTTATATTGGTCTGTAATTTCCTTTTTTTGTAGTATCCTTTTCTGGTTATGATATCTGGGTGATGGTGGCCTTGTAAAATGAGTATGGGAGTGTTCCTTCCTCTGCAATTTTTTGGAAGATTTTGAGAAGGATGGGTGTCAGCTCTTCTTTAAATGTTTGATAGAATTCACCTGTGAAGCCATCTGGTCCTGGACTTTTGTTTGTTGGAAGATTTTAAATCACAGTTTCAATTTCATTACTTGTGATTGGTCTGTTCATACTTTCTATTTCTTCCCGGTTCAGTCTTGGAAGGTTATACCTTTCTAAGAATTTGTCCATTTCTTCCAGGTTGTCCGTTTTATTGGCATAGAGTTGCTTGTAATAGTCTCTTAGGATGCTTTGTATTTCTGCAGTGTCTGTTGTAACTTCTCCTTTTTCATTTCTAATTTTATTGATTTGAGTCCTCTCCCTCTTTTTCTTGATGAGTCTGGCTAAAGGTTTATCAATTTTGTTTATCTTCTCAAAAAACCAGCTTTTAGTTTTATTGACCTTTGCTATTGTTTTCTTTGTTTCTATTTCATTTATTTCTTCTCTGATCTTTATAATCTCTTTCCTTCTACTAACTTTGGGTTTTGTTTTTTCTTCTTTTTCTAGCTCCTTTAGGTGTAAGGTTAGATTGTTTATTTGAGATTTTTCTTGTTTCTTGAGGTAGGATTGTATTGCTGTAAACTTCCCTCTTAGAACTGCTTTTGCTGCATCCCATAGGTCTTGGATTGTTGTGTTTTCATTTTGTCATTTGTCTCTAGGCATTTTTTGATTTCCTCTTTGATTTCTTCTGTGATCTCTTGGTTATTTAGTAACGTATTGTTTAGCCTCATTGTGTTTGTGTTTTTAATGTTTTTTCCCTGTAATTGATTTCTAATCTCATAGTGTTGTGGTCAGAACAGATGCTTGATATGATTTCAGTTTTCTTAAATTTACTGAGGCTCAATTTGTGACCCAAGATGTGATCTGTCCTGGAGAATGTTCCATGTGCACTTGAGAAGACAATGTAATCTGCTGTTTTGGGGTGGAATGTCCTGTAAATATCAATTAAATCTATCTGGTCTTTTGTGTCATTTAAAGCTTGTGTTTCCTTATTAATTTTCTGTCTGGATGATCTGTCCATTGGTGTAAGTGAGGTATTAAAGTCCCCCACTATTATTGTGTTACTGTTGATTTCCTCTTTTATAGCTGTTAGCATTTGCCTTATGTATTGAGGTGCTCCTATGTTGGGTGCATATATATTTAAAATTGTTATATCTTCTTCTTGGATTGATCCCTTGATCATTATGCATTATCATTCCTTGTCTCTTGTAACATTCTTTATTTTAAACTCTAGTTTATCTGATATGATAATTGCTACTCCAGCTTTCTTTTGATTTCCATTTGCATGGAATATCTTTTTCCATCCCCTCACTTTCAGTCTGTATGTGTCCCTAGGTCTGAAGTGGGTCTCTTGTAGACAGCATATATACAGGTCTTGTTTTTGTATCCATTCAGTGAGCCTGTGTCTTTTGGTTGGAGCATTTAATCGATTCACAATTACGGTAATTATTGATATGTATGTTCCTATTATGATTTTCTTAATTGGTTTGGGTTTGTTTTTGTAGGTCCTTTTCTTCTCTTGTGTTTCCCACTTAGAAAAGTTCCTTTAGCATTTGTTGTAGAGCTGGCTTGGTGGTGCTGAATTCTCTTAGCTTTTGCTTGTCTGTAAAGCTTTTGATTTCTGTATCGAATCTGAATGAGGTCCTTGCTGGGTAGAGTAATCTTGATTGTAGGTCCTTCCCTTTCATCACTCTAAATATATTGTGCCACTCCCTTCTGGCTTGTAGAGTTTCTGCTGAGAAATCAGCTGTTAACCTTATGGGAGTTCCCTTGTATGTTATTTGTTGTTTTTCCCTTTTTGCTTTTAATAATTTTTCTTTGTCTTTAATTTGATTAAAGTTTGATTACTATGTGTCTCAGCCTGTTTCTCCTTGGGTTTATCCTGCCTGGGACTCTGTGCTTCCTGGACTTGGGTGGCTATTTCCTTTCCCATGTTAGGGAAGTTTTTGACTGTAATCTCTTCAAATTTTTTCTCTGGTCCTTTCTCTCTCTCTTCTCCTTCTGGGACCCCTATAATGCGAATGTTGGTGTGTTTAATGTTGTTCCAGAGATCTCTTAGGCTGTCTTCATTTCTTTTCATTCCTTTTTCTTTATTCTGTTCTGCAGCAGTGAATTCCACCCTTCTGCCTTCCAGGTCACTTATCCGTTCTTCTGCCTCAGTTATTCTGCTATTGATTCCTTCTAGTCTATTTTTCATTTCAGTTATTGTATTGTTCATCTCTGTTTGTTTGTTCTTTAATTCTTCTAGGTCTTTGTTAAACATTTCTTGCCTCTTCTCGATCTTTACCTCCATTCTTTTTCCGAGGTCCTGGATTATCTTCACTATCATTATTCTGAATTCCTTTTCTGGTAGGTTGCATATCTCCACTTCATTCAGTTTTTTTTTCTGGGGTTTTTATCTTGTTCCTTCATCTGGTAAATAGTCCTCTGACTTTCCATTTTGTCTGTCTTTCTGCGAATGTGGTTTTCATTCCACAGACTACAGGATGCTAGTTCTTCTTGCTTCTGCTATGTGCCCTCTGGTGGGTGAGGCAAGAGGTTGTCTGAGAGGCTTGTGCAAGCTTTCTGATGGGAGGGACTGGTGGTGGGTACAGCTGGGTGTTGCTCTGGTGGGCAGAGCTCAGTAAAACTTTAATCTGCTTGTCTGCTGATGGATGGGGCTGAGTTCATCCCTTTTGGTTGTTTGGCCTGAGGCGACCCAGCACTGGAGCCTACAGGCCCTTTGGTGGGGCTAATGGACTCTGGGAGGGCTCACACCAAGGAGTACTTCCCAGAACTTCTGCTGCCAGTGTACTTATCCCACGAGTGAGCCACAGCCACCCCGCACCCCCCACCTCTGCAGGAGACCCTCCAACACTAGGAGGTAGGTCTGGTTTAGTCTCCTGTGGGGTCACTGCTCCTTCTCCCTGGGTCCTGATGCACACACTACTTTGTGTGTGCCCTCCAAAAGTGGAGTCTCTGTTTCCCCTAGACCTGTTGAAGTCCTGCAGTCAAAATCCTGCTAGCCTTCAAAGTCTGATTCTCTGGGAATTCCTCCTCCTGTTGCCAGACCCCCAGGTTGGGAAACCTGACGTGGAGCTCAGAACCTTCATTCCAGTGGGTGGACTTTTGTGGTATAATTGTTTTCCAGTTTGTGAGTCACCCACCCAGTGGTTATGGTTAGTTGTGATCCTGGTGCTCTCGCAAGAGGGAGTGAGCGCATGTCCTTCTGCTCCGCCATGTTGAACCAATCTCTACGCAGTCTTTTGACAGCACCCATGGCTGCCTCTTGCTGGTACATACATGGAAGAGAAGAGATGATTGACATTTAAATTCAGAAACGGCTCCAGTTTGGGGACAAAATATTTTACTTAGTTTTCTGTACTTCTGATTCATCACAGAAGGAATCATGATGTCAGTGCCTTTCAGGGTTTTAAAAGGTCCCTACATATGCTCCCTTTCCAATATTTCTCCTTTGGGGCAGCTTTAATGACAATTTGGGGGACCTTCAGTTGAGCCAGGAGGGCTGCTGGACTTGGAAGAAAGATTTCAGGAATTATCCCCTCTCTCTCCTTCCCTGCCTCAGCTAAACCTGTCCATCTGATTAGCACAATAATGATCAGCTTTTCCCCACCTGACTGAGAAGTATGGGTTCCAGGATGATGATCCTTTTGGTTTGCAAATCTTATGCAGATGACGCCCCTGAGGATTCCTGTGCCCTCTCTGGATTGGCCCAGCTGGGTGCCCCACACTTTGTGAGACCTGTAGTGACAGGTTATGTCTTCTTCTGGTCCTTTTTTATTTCTGTAATCCACTGATCAGGGACCGCAGTGAGGTTGTGTGGCTTTGTGAGCGCCATTTTATCAAATATCCAGAGATAGTCTCTTTGCTATTTCTGAGAATGAGGTAAGGAAAGGAAGTCAGCTTTAAAATGACCACTTTGTCAAGAAAGAACAGAGAAGGCGGTATAAACATTTACCTTTTTCTTGCAGTTCTACAAAGCTCAACTAATTCCTTTGTATTTAACCGACTCATCTTGAAAATCTACCATGTCCCAGGCACTGTGACCTATATTCTTGCCCTCTAGGGGTTCATAGTCTAGCGAGGGAGGGAGAAAAATGACCAGATTGCACCAGAGGGGCCAAGTTTTGCCTGCACCACTGTGACCTCTGCAGTGGAAGTTCTGGCCCAAAGGCTGGAAGGCACAGCACTCATGCCATGGGGCTCCACCTCTCATGTGCTATAACTGGGCCAGAGATGGGCACCGGATGGCTCGTCGGGGGTCTAGCCCTTAGGTAACTCTAAGTTGAGCCAACCTACTTTCTCACATGGCAATTTGTAATTGGGCTGCTGAGAGACAAAGTTAGTTAGATGTGGGGAACAAACTTGAAATTTACAGAGACTGGGGCTGAAGTCACCTCGAAGAGCCACACACACCCAGAGAGTGACGAAGCAAAGGAAGACAGCCAGGGGACAGCATGGGATGACTCACAGAGGGAGCAACACGAGAGAGTTTATTAGATGACTTTGAGCGATGAACAGTGACTTTCCTTCCCCGCCCTGGTTCCCAGCTCCAAAAGCAGGAGGCTTAATTTCTCATCTCTGTGTCCTGTGAGATTGCAGTTCTTTAAAATAAATTCCTCTCTTCCTGAGTTTCTTATAATCAAAAGTTACCTGATTTTAATTCAACGTGTTATGGAATAATGTATTAGTTGCCTAGGACTGCCATAACAAATTACTACAACTGAGTGACTTAAAGCAACATAAATTTATTCTCTCACAGTTCTGGAGGCCAGAAGTCTCAGATCAAGGTGTCAGCATGGTTGGTTCCTTCTGGAGCCTCTGAGGGAGAATCTGTTCCATGTTTCTCTCCTAGCTTTGGGGGTTTCAGTAATTCTTGGCATTCCTTGGCTTGTAGATGCATTGCTCCAAACTCTGTCTTCATCTTCATGTGGTGTTCTCCCCACATGTCTCTGTGATTCTCTGTTTCTCTCTCTTAAATCCAAATCATTGGATTTAAGGCCCACCCTAATCCAGGATCATCTGTCTAGAGATCTTCACCTTAATTACATCTGTAAAGGCCCTTATTCCAAATAAGGTCATATTCTGAGGTTCTGGGTGAATATATCTTTTTGGGGGGACATCATTTAACCTACTACAAACAAGGTATGAATATCTTTATTGCTGGATTACTCAACTGGTGGGCCTGTGTGTAAATGAGCAACAAAGCAGGGGTCCAGAGAAAGATTTTTTTGAAAGAATATGATTTATTAAAAAAATGAAGCCCTTATGGAAAAAATTATGATTTAGGATTGCTTTTAATTTTAATTTTATACTGCAGTGGGAGAAAGAATTCATACTTTCAGTGCCCGGGGTCTCTAGATGTATTAACCAATGTAATTTGTGAATTATAAATAGTTCATGTGATTGGAAGGTAGGATGTAAGAGGGTTTATTGTTGTTGGTGGTGGTTTTATTCTATTTTGTGTCTTACAATTTACTGAGCCTCTGGTGACCTTAACAGGAACAACCATCATATTGCTAACCTCAGTGGGTTGAGGTTAAGGAATGAATGGAGGTGAGAAGATTGCTAGTATGGATATCATTTGCAAGAAGCTTGATTGTTAAGTGAAAGAAAGATTTAGGGGTCTCTGGGAGGTGGTCTGTCACCTCAGAAAGTTGATTACTAATCTGCTGTTTGTGTTTGAATGCTGAAATTAGCTTTAACCTCTCTCAGAACTTCTTAGGGGTGGTATCCATTGATGATGTCTCTTAAACAGTAAAAACCAAAGTTGCAAACCAGGCCTCTAAACTCCCCCCAGGCACCTTCATTCTTTGGGTAAAACAGTGCCTCACTGCCATGTTCACTTAATAGCTTGACATAAAGAACACATATAGTAACCTGAGCATGCCAGGCCAATGCCTTCTTGGTCCTTGGTACTAGCTAATTTCCCTGCCTGAATGTTCTTCTTCCTTGATTACCTACTTATCTTTCAAAGCTCAGCTGGAATATTCCATTTGTTTTACCATGAAGTTCCCCGTGAAGTTACTCATTCTTTAGAACTCCCATAGCACCCTTAAGTTATGTATCAATACATAGCACCTATCACTGTACTAAGGAATTAAGGAATTCCTTAATTTTCTGCCTCTCCCATTAAATCATTGAGATCAGGATCCCTGTCTTTCCTTCTTCTAGTCCTCAGCTCCTCACACATTTTGGGCGTATAGTATGAGTTCAATGAGTGTTTATTGAATTTTTCAGTTTGCAGTTAATACATGACCAAACACTAAGTGTGTGTGAAGGGAGACATTGTTGGATGTCTTGCAAAGGAAACCAGTCAGGAGAGAGAAAGAGAGAGGGGGATGAGGCAGACTCATTATCAGCATCCATTACCCACTTCCATTACTATGAGAATCCAGGTTTTGTGCAGATGTTCACCCTCTTCAAGCAGCCATGTGCCTTGGAGGGAACTCACTCTTGCCCAGCCCAGGGGTGGGTCTGATTGGCCTTAAGCTAATCACATTCCTGTTGTCAGTGATTGATTTGGGAATGGGAATGTCACCCAATTCTGGCCAATCACACATGGGAGACTTCAGAGAAATGTTCCCTTGCTCCTAAGAAAGAGAACAAAACGAGCTGCTGTCTCTTTCTCAGGGTGTTTTCTTGTCTGGAGAGGATACCTGGAAATGCCAAAGCCATCTTGCCATCAGCCTGAGAATGGACCCAATGACTGAGGATGGAGGAACACAAAATGGTAAGAGGCTGGATCTGTAATGACGTGGCCAGGCTACTGACACTGCCTGTCCAACCCCGTACTCCTTGAGAACTAGTTACCGCAGTTCATGCATTTCCTTATTGTGAAAGGCTGTTTGAATCTGTTTCTATGACTTGAAGCCCAAAGCATCCTCACTGAAGCAACTTGCCATATAGTAAATATTCATTAAGTATACAACTTTATTTTAAAGCAATGACCACAGGAATAAAAGAACCTGTTCTTTGTGACCCTGTTATGCACCAGGATTTGGAAAAGTAAAATATGCTATTCCTATGGTCATCTCATAAGCCCAAGGTTATGCCATTCATTTGACTATGCCACTCAGATGGTAGAGGCTAAATTTCATTTCCTGGAAGATTAAGAAAAATCTAGTCCTGAGCTATCTGAGGGAAAGTAAACAATATTGTGAGACACAGACGGGAAACCTTGTTTCAATGGATCACTGACCGAAAGGAAGAGTTACTTTAAAGAGATACATAAATTTTAAAAAATTGAAGTACAATTCCTTTTAGTTACATTTTTAAAAATCAAACTAGGGTGCCACTGGCACATGAATAGAGAGATAAAACAGAATAGAAAATCAAGAAGTAGACCCAAAAACATATAGGGATTTAGCATATGATAAAGGTCTCATTACAAATCGCTGGGAACACTGGATTTTTATCAATGATGTTTGGACAACAGGGTAGTTAGTTAGCTGTAACAATAAATACATAATTAAAATTGGAGCTGTACCTCAAATCTTACCAAATAAATTCCAGATGGGTTACAGATTTTAAATAGAAAAATATGAAACCATAAAAATAGGAAAAAACCATAAAAGATTTTCTTGTAATTTATGACTGAAGAAAACCTTTAAATATATGACACAAATTATAGCAGTCATAAAATAAAAGATTGAAAAACTTAACCATGTTTTTAAAAATGTAGCCATGCAAAAACAATCATAGCTGAGTCAAAAGTCAACGGACAAATTAGGAAACATATTTTAAGTCATTGCTACACAATCAATAAGAAAAAAACCAATAATGCAATAGAAAAATGGGCAAAGGATGTTGCGTCAGGTGACATGTTTTGGCAATATCTATCAAAATTACAAATACATAATCTTTGATTTAGCAATTCTAATTACAGGAATTATTTATAATAATTCTATTAGTAGCAATTCTATTAAATTACAGACGTACTCCTATATGTGGAAATCACTTATTGACAGGTTAATCATTACAGCACTGTTTGTAGTATCAAAAAATTGGAAATAATGGAAATGATCATTAATGGGAGAGTGGTTAGACAAATGAAGATACGTTAACATAATGGATTACTATGTATCATAAAAAAAGATTGAAGAGGTCTTTGTGTACTGGTGTGGAATGATCTCTAAGATATATTATGTGAGAAAAGCACAGTACAGAACAGAATAGTGAGTTATCATGTGTGTAAATAAAAGATGGTGAGGGGATGCCTTATACAAATTTGCTTATATATTTCTGCAAGGAGAAGTAGGAAGTTGATGATGCTGGTGCCTCTGAAAGGAGAACTGAGTGGCTGGAGCATGTAGGTGGGAGGGAGTCTTCACTGTATATTACTGAATGCTCTTTGAATTGTGAACTATGTGAATGTATTACCTATTCCCGTTCCAAAATAATAAATTACACTTAAAAAGATATTTGAAAAGAGAGAAATAGAAAACCCTTAATGCTTTAAAAAATGAAAACTAAAAATGAATAACTGTAAATTGGATTCAATAAATGCAGTACACCCATATCCAGCATGAGTAGAGCCTAGCATCTTCACCACCATCTTCAGCCCTCTACCAACCTCAGGTAGACTGGGCCTTGATTTGCCAACCTCAGCCTCATCTCTACCACTTCCCACTCCTCCCACCTCAGGTCAAGCTGTCTGCCTGGGATTTGCCTCTAGGCTTCTGTCTTCTTCGCACCCAGGGCAGAGCACTAAGCCCAGGGCATCCTGCATTTCTCTGATGGGAGACCACTGATGGGAGCAATTGTTTGTCTGAAGGGTGGAAGAGTAGTTGAGACTCTTAAATTTGGCAAATTAGACTAAGGCAGAAGAAAACAAAGCAAAGGAGGAGTTTTTCACCTGTAGAGTAGTGTAATAGGGTGGGTGAGAGGAAATGGTAATAAATCACAGAAAGGAGGAGAACCACATACTTGTCACACTTCAGCTGAATTTTTCTCTTCCCAGAGCTCCATAGTTGATGCCTTATTAACATCAGAGGGGATTTGATGTCTTGACTATTGAAATGAAAAGGAGAGAAAATGAAAAATATGGAAAATGAAAACCAATTGCATTCTTTAATTTTAGTCATCCCATTCCTGGAGCATATTGAATACTACTTTGGGTTCTTTCATTGTTCAGGTTATAAATAACAAAGAGTGGAAGTATTTCACATTCCTAAAGAGTCTTTCATCTCAAAGGAGCTAAGGTAATTCACTAATTCAGTTACCTGAACTACATTTGGTAATTATTTGAGGATCACTTCACCCAGGGGTGAATTTCAACGAGTTGTGTGACACAGCCAACAGTCACTTCATTCTCCAGTCAGTGAGGAAGAAAAACGAATAGCTAATGGGGATGTCCTCCTGAAGGATTTGCCCAGTGAAAACTTCAGGGAGATGGATGCTGAAAGAATGTAATTAACTGCCCAAAATTAATACCTCCAACCTTACTCAAGGTTTCCTGACCTCTTTACTAGAGTCAGGGTGGAGAGCTCTCTAGTAGCCAAGAGACCTGTGAACAGCAGTCACTCCATTGCTGTATTTTTTGAGTGATAATAAATGGTTTTGTGTTTTTAATTTGTTCCCATGTATTCACTGTTAGGATATAGAAATACAATTAATTTTTCCATTGTTACAATTGATTTTTTATGTTGATCTTGTTATCAGTGAACTTGCTGAATGCACTTATTAGTTCAAGGAATTTTTTTTTAAGATTCCTTGGGATTTCTATGCAGACCATAATGGCATCTGCAAATACGGGCAGTTTTATTTCTTCCTTTTGTATCTGTGTGCCTTTTATTTCTTTTTCTTGTCTTATTGAGTTGGCTAGGTCATGGCTGAATAGTAGTGGAGAGAGCAGACATCTTTGCAGACATCCTTACCTTGGACCTGATCTTAGGAGGAAAGCATTCAGTCCTTTACAATTAAATATAATGTTAGCTGTAAGTTTTTTGTAAATGTTCTTTATCAAATTGAGAACGTTTACTGCTATCTTACTTTTCTGGGAGTTTTTATCATGAATGGGCATTGAATTTTGATCAAATGCTTTTTCTATATCAGTTGATACAAACAGGTGACTTTTCCTCTTGAGTTTATTAGTATGATGGGTTACATTGATTGATTTGTGAACAGCAGTCATTCTAATACAGTCTCATTTTAAAGTTCATTTATAAGAAATAGTGTCTCAATCATGTGACCCTATTTTGGGGGGGGAGAAAATGTGGGGTAAGAAGCTGGAGCTCTTCCAGCCAAGGGCATGCAACTCAGTCCACCTCACTGAATGCAGTTCCTTCCTTCTCTCTTCTATCTACTCTCTACTATCACCCAGAGGTCAGGAAAATGCTGCCAGCATGACAACTGCCCAATACCCATCAGGTTGGTCATCAGACAGTGTACCGTGGAGGGTGGCCACTGCAAAAGCTTGTGTTTGTGGGAGCATGCTCACCGGTCACCACTGCCCAGAGAGAATGACCCTGCTTCTTTTCTGCACATGAGTGCATTTTATCAGCAGAAGCTAAATCTCATCTAGAACCCTAGCAGAAAGGGAATTGGGAAAATAGGGTATTATGCCTTTCCAGCTCCTGTGATCCAGGGGGAGCATAGGAAAAGGTGGAAATAGAAGCTGAGGGCCAAGGGGCAGTATCTAGCCCTCCTCCCTGCCTCACTGAATCTGATAGAAGCCAGAGACCTTCCATCTCTTCACAATTACTCTCTCTTAATTTTTTTTTTTTTCTTTGTGGTACGCGGGCCTCTCACTGCTGTGGCCTCTCCCGTTGCGGAGCACAGGCTCCGGACGCACAGGCTCAGCGGCCATGGCTCACGGGCCCAGCCGCTCCGCGGCATGTGGGATCTTCCTGGACCAGGGCACGAACCGGTGTCCCCTGCATCGGCAGGCGGACTTTCAACCACTGCGCCACCAGGGAAGCCCTCTCTCTTAATTTTTAATGTCATCTTTCCTCTTTTATTTCTCCCATCACCATTCAAAAACCCGCTCAGAAGGATGTATTTGCAGAAGTCTAACTGGGGTGGGAGAGTAGAGTGGAAAACGAAAGCAGTAAGATGCAGCAAATCAAATATATTCTATTTTAATGATCTATTTGAATGAGTTGTGTTCATGCGATGTTTGAGAATATGAGAAAGGAAGGCAGACAGAGCCCGACTATCCCCAGAAGAGTCTGGATTTTGGCAGCTGGGTGTGGTTGAAGTGGGCAAGTGTGGGTTGGAGATTGGGTGCAGAGTGAGCAAGGGTTAAAGACAAGGGCTCATGAGGGATCTGCAGCTCAGGGATGCGATGTGACCCCACAAAGTGAGAGGAAGACAGGTGTGGTCACGTTCAGAGAAACAGAGCTTGGGACTTGAGCGGAATAAGCTGCAGCTTGATTGGCAAGTCAAAGTTGAAATCAAGTCAGTTGGGAAAGAGAATTTGGAGTCAGGGTCTGGGATTGCTCCTGGGACTCTGACTGTGTGAGAGCCAGCCCTCAGCTATTTCTGACTTGAGGTTGCAGAGTGTACAGGGGAGACTTTTATAATCAGAGGGCCCTTCTTGTATCATTTTCTTGGGTTCTGAAGCTCCTTCTGTGGATGGGTATGGGGTTCAGTCAGACGAAGGCTTACTTCCAAGGTCTCAAGAACTTTGTGGTTTGGCTCTTTCCCCAGGGCTCAGGTGAGATGTTCTGCTGAGAGACAGCTTGATTAAGAGTCAAAGTTGTGTGAACGGCTCAGGACTTTTCTTTCTCCTTATCTCCCCCTTCCTTCCTCCCTCTCTCCTTTGGTTCCCTTCCCTTCCTTCCTTCCCTCCTTCCTTCCTTCCTTCCTTCTTTCTTCCTCCCTCCCTCCCTCCCTCCCTTCCTCCCTTCCTTCCTTCCTTCCTTTCTCTCTCTCTCTCTCTTTCTTTCTTTCTTTCTTTCCTTCCTTCCTTCCTTCTTTCCTTTATCTCAGATGGTATCTTTTCCCATGTGGAAGACTACTGAACCCTTGGGTGAGTAAGTACACTGAGTCTGATGGATCAGAGAGGCCAGGGCTATGGGCAGTGACAGGAGCCACTTAGTGACTCCTCAGCTCCTTTCAGTCTCTTTTTAATACCCCAGAGAGCAGCTGCTGCGTGACTCTCAGGCTCGTTAGTTATTCTTCAGGGGGTTAGAGTACAGCATGAAGGCAGCGGAGTGACTGGTTTTATTCCTGCAGGGATCGGGGCACTGTCACTGCTTGTTGGCTCCAGACTGTTTCCCTAGGCTGGTCTACAAGTATGGGTTATTGATTCCAAGAAGGATCCAATGGGCCTCACTAGATCCATCAGCAATGTTGGAAAACTATCATCTCAGGAGCAGTGGTATGCCCCAACTGTCTTTTTCACATATGATGGACTAAACATTTTTCTATGCCCGTGATTTTCAAATTATCTTAGCCTGTAAATTCTTTTTCTTCTCTTCCAAATGAAATCTTACTTGGAAACTCCATATAAAAATTAAATAGAAAAGGAACTGTTCTGATTGACTAGTGGTTAAATTCAGATAGCCATGTATTCACCCCCTTACTCCTTTGACTATGTCCAAAATTTTTCTAGAATTTTAAAACACTGTATTATGTGTTTTTTAATGCTGGTTGGTGCTCTTTACTAAGTTTTAAGGGGGAAAGAAACTGAGGCACAAAGGGGCTAAAGAACTTACTTTGCCAAGATCATGCCATGAGTTTGAATCAGTCGGGAACTGTACTCAGCTGATCTGAAAATTGGTTTAAATAAGATAGGGCCTTCTTTTCCTCTCATCTAACAAGAAGTGGGCAGTGTAGGGCTGATGTGGCGGTGCATGAGGTTTTGGGGAACCCAAGCTCCTGGCAGCTCACCATCTCACAATCCCCAGGATGGATCCTCATCTCATGTTTATAGTATGGGTTTTGGAGCTCCAGCCATCTAGCATCTGGAAGATGTAGAAAGGGGAAAGACAGAAGGGTCCTGTCAGCTGAGTCAGTCTCTGTAAAGGGGACTTTCTGGAAAGCCTCAATGACTTCTACTTACATCTCAAGTAAGTCATAAAAAAAATTTAGGCTGGGAATCCTGTCACTCCCAGCAATATAGGAGCTCTGCCAGTGAGGAAGGGGAGAATCTATATTGGGTGGGGAATTAATAGTCTGCCACAGATATGATGCCCGTAACCTCTAGTGCACACATAGCCTGGTTTGTCCTGATTGCAAACAATCTGCCTACAAAGTCAATACTTCAGCACCTAAATGTATGTTTTTCCTATTCAGAAAAGGCTCAAATATCCTTTGTTAGGTTCATGTGTCCTGAGTTGATTTAGAAAATGAAATAACCTAATAAATAAAATGACTTGATTTGTCATTTGGTCAAATTGCTTGAAACATGTAATGTTTTAATATATATACTGGACATGTTTTGGATTCTCTTCAGGTGGCAGGTGGGAAGGGGTGGGTTAGTAATATGTGGCGTTTGTGACCAAGAGTGGGAGTCAGATTATCCTTCAGGGCATGCTAATCCCCACCCTTTGACCCTTGACCACACGAGGGTCTCTACCAGTTTCTCACTGAGACGTTACCATCACCCACCTGCTTCCATGTCCACCTTACATGGGTGACAGGGGCATCATGGGTACACAGGAAGCCACCAGTGCCTGTGGTGTGATGTGGAGGACATATACTGCACGTGGACAAAGAAGAGCTGGATTCAGCTCTGCCCCTTAGGCCGCTTCACCCTCCAGGCCTCAGTTCCCCCTTCAGGAAAGAGGGGATTGCACTAGATGAGCTCTGTGGACACTTCCAAGTCAAACACTGATACTGTGTCTTCTGCTCCTGTCCCCTTCCTTCATCCTCACTTGGATTGGAATGTGACATAACCCGTGCTGCCAGTCACTGGGCAAAAACTCCTAGAAGTCATCTGTCCCTTTTCTTCTACTAGAAAGAAGCATAATAGAAACCAGCCTGTTTTCTTGAAATTTCACTGAAGAAGGCTTGTCTTGTGGACCCTAGAAAGTTTTCCTAATGTAGGTCTTTACCTAAAATGTCTCCAGTTGTAATTTATTGCCTGTTTGCTCTTGCCCTATTGATTGTGTGATTCGTATCTGGTTGTTCATAGGAAAACCAGACAAAATCAAAATTGTCATAGGATAAAGAACTTTTCCAAAGGAAGATACAGGATCCAGATTGCTCATTGTCTATTCATGAGTTCACTTATTAGCTCATCCAGTCAATCAAAAAACCTGGGTGCCTGCTATGTGCAAGTCACTGCACGGAAGAGGTGGGCTCCCACGCTGACCTGATCTATGTGGCCAATAAAAGTGCCCCCACGTGCTAGGCCCTGTCCCATATGCATCATGTTCTTGTCTGATCTTCACAACAACCATATGGTGTAGGCATTTATCATGCGATTCTATTGCTTTCGTCTGCCCCCTCTTTTGACTGAAGAGGTTGCACAATACGCCCTCCCCAATCATTGATTAACCTAATTTTGGGGACACCTATTATGTGCTAGGCCCTAGGGATATGGCCAAACAAAACAGAAAGGATTTATCTGACAGACCTGTCAATCTATTAATCATAGTGCCCTGCTTACTCCCAAGCACATGACCTAAGCCTGGCCCATCAAGAAACTTCTTGTCTTTTTTGGCAGTGATTGGGCTGGAGGGTTGGGAGCATGACCCAAGTAGGACCAATTAGCATCATTCTATGCCACATGATCCAATTCTGGTTGCTGAAAAAGAGAGGGCTTCTCTTTATTCATTTGAGCCTTAGAGTCAGATGTGTGTGCTACCTATTCCACTGTTATAGTTGCCAGCCTCATAAGCCAATAAAATCATTTTTAGCTTAAGCTGTTAGTTTGAACCACAATAAGATTGCCATTTTTGCAGATTGGATGTCAACAATTTCATCTGGTTTAATTTAATGACTTGATTTTCTGCTGCCTGCAATTGAACGAGTCCTGACAAATATGGTGGTATTGTTACTTCCAACTTAGATGAGGAAAGTGAGGCTTGGAGTATTCATTAGCCCAAGGTCATTCAGCTACTCAGGATAGTGAGAACTGAAACCCAGGTAGCTTCAAAGTCTATGTTCTTTTTTTAAAAGCTTTTTTTTACATTTAATTTTATTTATTTTTGGCTGTGTTGGGTCTTTGTTGCTGTGCGCAGGCTTTCTCTAGTTGCGTCAAGCAGGGCTACTCTTTGCTGCGGTGCACGGGTTTCTCATTGCAGTGGCTTCTCATGTTGCAGAGCACAGGCTCTAGGCGCACGGGCTTCAGTAGTTGTGGCTTGCAGGCTCAGTAGTTGTGGCTCACGGGCTCTAGAACGCAGGCTAAGTAGTTGTGGAGCACGGGCTTAGTTGCTCCATGGCATGTGGGATCTTCCTGGGCCAGGGCTCAAACCCGTGTCCCCTGTATTGGCAGGTGGATTCTTAACCACTGCACCACCAGCGAAGCCCAAAGTCTATGTTCTTGATTGCTCTGGTACGAGTCCCATAAAGTCAGGCAAGGGCTGAAGAGAAGAGACTGCTATTCAAGGGTGGTCCACAAATTGTTCACTACTGGTCCATGAGGAGGTGAGACATGCTGCACTAGGATATAACCCAGCTGTGTCACTAGCACACTCTTTAGTTCAGCTGATGATTTTTTAATAGCAAGATTTTCTCAATGAAGTAAGCAATGTGTTGATTTAGATTCTGGTGCCTGCTCCTTATACAGTACCCTCCTGGATTGACATCAGACATTTTTGGGGACCAGCACTTGGAGGAGCACTGGTATAGAGGACCCTTGGGTTTGCTGCCCATTTGACAACTCTCCTCCAGTCTCTGGGGACTTGCACGGAAGCCATGTCTATGCCATGTGACCCTGAACCCCCTCTTCGTTAGTCATAACTGATTTGTTCAGGTCATTTGTTTGAGCGCAGCTGGACCAACCAGATTTTCTTGTCTAAGAACATGGAATCTTAAAAAAGAAACAAAGGAACCAGGAGATGTTAGTCTCAGAGCTACAAAAATAGCAGAATAAGCCCAGAAGCTCTTGTTTTCACGTCTCCGGAATTGCTGTTGTTCTTGCGCTTCTGAGGCACAGCTATTCAAGTCATCCTTGCCTTTTATAAAATTGCTAATATCCTTTCAAGTAAATTCCCTTTTGTCTTAAGCTAGTCCAGAATTGGTTTCAAGAGAACCTTAAGTAATACTGTTGAAAAATATAGGGAAGACCACATGTTCATGACTCAGGATTCTGTTTATAATATCAATTATTTGCTAGATTATATGAGAGTGTCCCTAACAATTCTACATCTCAGCATTAGCTGAAAACGTTGGTGCCTGAGTTGGGGCCCACTGTGACATGGAGACAAAGATATACATCATCAATTACCCCTGGTAACTAAAGACTCTGATACAGACTGAACATCTAAATTAAAGCACATAAATAATCAACCTTTGTCAGTTTAACTGTAGATGAATAGAACTCAGATGAATGAATCGACTCATTGCTAACATTAGAAACATTACTACTTTAGGGCTACAGCACTATCTGCCATCTAGTTGGCTTTAAAAGAAGAAAGACCATTTGCTCTGGGAAAACAAGCATCATCTCAACCAGCTAAATTCAAACAACAGATTCTTGAATCAACTTGGTTTCAGGGAAAAAAATACGATGGAGACACAAGCTGAATCCTCTTATGACTTGGACATAACTTTTTAGATATAATATTTGATTTTTTAAAATAAATAATATTTGGATGTCTTCTGAGACCATCTCACTGTTTGAAATTGCAAGTCCTGAGAGAGGCAGCTCCTTCAAGCTTGGTGAAGGAAGCAGTGAAAATGGAAGTTTGAAGATGCATCTTTAGCAGCTGGAAGGGGTCTGCCTGGAGTGATGGCAGAAGGAGAAAGGGAGCAGGCACAACACGCCTGCTGCTTTTACCTCAGTTGAGGAAGACCAGTGCTGGGTGGTGTTGGGAGAGGCTTCACAAGCTTGATACTTCCATCATTGTTTTCGGAATCCAGACAGCTGTCTGCTACATGTTTACGTAGACCCTTTGTGATCTTGGTTCTGAATGGCTTAATATATTTTTAAAGGGTATCCAAATGTGATTAAGATAATTCCTGCACTCTTTTGCTCTTTCTATTTAAAAATTAAAGTGCTTATAGTAATAGATATCTCTGCCCATATAGCCAAGAGGATCATTTACAAATGCTTTCTGAATAGAAAAAAAACTTGAACCTGAGATTCAAATATCTAATTCTCCACATTTAAAACCTCCTCTTAGATAGTCTCTGTTTAAAATCTAGTGATTTATGTGCAGAGTTCTTTTTTCTTAATTGTATTGCTGTACATATATTAGATATAATCTGTAAGACTCTCAACATTATATCATATATCCAGTATTTTTTATTGTGCTAAATTTCAGGGCTAATTTAAGTCTAAACTCTTTATTTTAGAAAATCAGTAACAGCAACTAATTAGCACATCTCATTCTGGATGTATTTGCCAACCAATTTCAGAGACTCATTTGCCTGTTAAGAGATTTTATTGAACACCAGCACCACAGACTCTCCTTTTTTTGTAGTAAACAGCTCATGCTTATTATCTTATTACAGGAATGCCACTGGTTAAATCAGGCTCTGAATATAAATAGCCATATTACTGCCATCAGGCATCAATGTTTATTTAGTGGCTGTGAGTCATGCATACCTCTTTGATCGGGTTTGGAATGAGCCGTTGCAGTTTTTGTTCAAAGAGGTTATTTGCAAAGGCTACAGAAGTATCAGTTAGATTAAACATGAAATAATCAGTGTGGAATTTTATCAGCCATTTCTGCCACCAAACACCAGGTGTCAAGAGCATGTGCAAATGAGGGCTGAACATAATGAAGCTGGGGGACAGCTTGGTAGGGAGATCAGAAAGGATTCCAAGAGGTCTACCATGCTCAGGGAGGAAAGATGGAGGGAGTCTGGAAGGAAGGAAGGAAGGAAGGGAACATTGAAGCCTTAGTGTATCACCTGGAACTCCTTGGCAGTTTCACATGGCATATCATATATCCCAGTATATGGAATGCAAGTCAGGTGACCTGAGTTAGCCTGAGCTCTGCCCTGCCCTTCCTAGTGATCTTTGGAAAACCACTGAATGAATACATGCATTACACAGCAAACATGCATTACAAAGCATACATATATAACATATAACAAACTTGCACAAAAGCAGAGGAAAGTGCATTTTCCATCTCAACATGTCTTTAAATTAAAAATATCAGAGAGAGATAGACCCAAGGTAGCTTTCTAATGGTTTTAGTTGATGAAACTCTGTTGGTGGAGGAGATGTAGCCCTTTAATTGGAGGGCTCACTTAAACTGGGTCCATTCATTTATTCAGTGTTTAGTGGATACACCAGCTTGTCAGGCACATGTGCTGAGAGAGGCCTGTGAATAATTATAACATACCATATTTAGTACTATGATGATTGCCACTATAAATTCCTGGTGACCGCATTCTCAACCTGGACTTCATCACTGCTTAGCAATTCTATGGCATTCCACTGGGTGGTTCTCCCAGCCACTGTCCCCACTGCCTATTTCTAACATTCCCCACTGTCTTCAAGCTTCTGACTCTCAGCTTCCAGTTCCTCTTACTCTCAGTAGATGATCTAACCTTCCCTACGGTGAAAATAAATTTTACCTACATTCACACTCATTCTCTCCTTCTCCGTCATTCTCATCACAGGGAATGTCTTTCCTCTTATAACAGACAATTGTTCTATCTGTGATTTGGATTCCATTTCTTTTCAAGGTCTTTTTATCATCCAGAATCTTCCATTCTTCCCTCCCAACTAGCTCTTTCTCATCAGCATATAAAAATGCTTAGTCTTGGGCTTCCCTGGTGGCGCAGTGGTTGAGAGTCCGCCTGCTGATGCAGGGGACACGGGTTCGTGCCCTGGTCCGGGAAGATCCCACATGCCGCAGAGTGGCTGGGCCCGTGAGCCATGGCCGCTGAGCCTGCGCGTCCAGAGCCTGTGCTCCGCAATGAGAGACGCCACAGCAGTGAGAGGCCCGCGTACCACAGGAAAAAAAAAAAAAATGCTTAGTCTTTCCAAATTTAGAAAATCTTCCTTTGAAGAACTACAGAATCAACTGGAAAACAAGGTGAGGGGACTGAAAGTGAGGGGATGGAAAAAGATATTTCACACAAACGGAAACAACAAGAAAGTGGGGGTAACAATACTCATATAATAAAATAGGCTTTAAAACAAAGGCCATAAAGAAAGATAATGAAAACCATAATTCAAAAAGAGTCATGTACCACAATGTTCATTGCAGCTCTATTTACAATCGTCAGGACATGGAAACAACCTAAATGTCCACTGACAGATGAATAGATAAAGAAGATGTGGCACATATATACAGGGGAATATTACTCAGCCATAAAAAGAAACAAAATTGAGTTATTTGTAGTGAGGTGGATGGACCTAGAGACAGTCATACAGAGTGAAGTAAGTCAGAAAGAAAAATAAATACTGTATGCTAACACATATATATGGAATCTAAAATAAATTAAAAATAAAAAAATTAAAATGGTTCTGAAGAACCTAGTGGCAGGACAGGAATAACGGCGCAGACGTAGAGAATGGACTTGAGGACACGGGGAGGGGGAAGGGTAAGCTGGGAAGAAGTGAGAGAGTGGCATGGACTTATATATACTACCAAATGTAAAATAGATAGCTAGTGGGAAGCAGCCACGTAGCACAGGGAGATCAGCTTGGTGCTTTGTGACCACCTGGAGGGGTGGGAGGGAGATGCAAGAGGGAGGAGATATGGGGATATATGTATATGTATAGCTGATTCAATTTGTTATAAAGCAGAAACTAACACACCATTGTAAAGCAATTATACTCCAATAAAGATGTTAAAAAGAAAAAACGATAATGAAGGACAGGTTATAAGATAAAGAAAGACAGTATATAATGATAAATGGGTAAATACAAGAAGAGGATATTAGACTTGTTAACATCTATGCACCCAATATAGGAGCACCTAAATATATAAAACAAATACTAACAGACATAAAGGGAGAAATTGATAGGAATACAATAATAGTGGGAGCCTTTAACACCTCACTGACATCAATGGACAGATCTTCCAGACAGAAAATCAATAAGGCAACAGAGCTTCTAAATGACACAATAGAACAGACTTAATTGATATCTATAAGACACTACATCCAAAAGAACTCAGAATACACATTCTTTTTAAGTGTGCATGGAACGTTCTCTAGGATAGACCACATACTAGGTTACAAAACAAGTCTCAACAAATTTAAGAGGATAGGAATTATTTCAGGCATCTTTTCTGACCACAATGGTATGAAACTAGAAATCAACCACAGAAAGAAAAATGGGAAAAGAACAAACACATTAAGACTAAGCCACATGCTACTAAAAATCCAGTGGGTCAACAGTAAAATAAAAGAAATCAGAGAATACCTTGAGCCAAATGAAAATGAAAACACAACCTTACAAAATCTGTGGGATGCAGCAAAAGCAGTTCTAAGAGGGAAGTTCATAGCAATACAGGCCTTCTTCAAGAAACAAGAAAAACATCAAGTAAACTGCCTAACCTACTACCTACAAGAATTAGAAAAATAAGAACAAACAAAACGCAAAGTCAGCAGAAGGAAGAAAATACTAAAGATCAGGGAGGAAAAAAAAAAAAATAGAGACCCCCCCCCTCAATAAAAAGACAATAGGAAAGATCAAGAAAACCAAGAGCTGGTGTTTTGAAAAGTTAAACAAAATTGACAAACCTCTAGCCAGGCTCACCAAGAAGAACAGAGTGAGGACCCAAATAAACAAAATAAGAAACAAAAGAGGAGAAATAGCAACTGATACTGAAGAAATACAAAAAATCATAAGAGAACACTATCAACAGTTATATGCCAACAAATTGGACAACCTAGAAGAAATGGACAAGTTCCTGGAAACATAGAGCCTGCCAAAACTGAGTCAAGAAGAAACAGATAATTTGAATAGACCAGTCACTAGGAGTGAAATCTAAACTGTAATAAAAAACTCCCTGCAGACAAAAGTCTAGGACCGAACGGCTTTACTGGGGAATTTTACCAAACATAAAAAGAACTTACACCTATCTTTCTCAAATTCTTCCAAAAAATTGAAGAAGGGGGAACACTCCCAAATTCATTCTATGAAGCCACCACCCCACCCTGATACCAAAACCAGACAAAGACACTACCAAAAAAGAAGATTATAGGCCAATATCTTTGATGAGTATAGATGCAGAAATCCTCAACAGAATATGAGGAAACCAAGTCCAACAATGCATAAAAAGGATCATACAATAAGATCGGTTGGATTCATTCTAGGATCACAAGGATGGTTCAACATACACAAATCAGGGACTTCCCTGGTGGTACAGTGGTTAAGAATCTGCCTGCCAATGCAGGGGACATGGTTTCAAACCCTGCTCCAGGAAAATCCCACATGCCACGGAACAACTAAATCCGTGAGCCACAATTTCTGAGCCCATGTGCCACAACTCCTGAAGCCCACATGCCTAGAGCCTGTGCTCCACAACAAGAGAAGCCACCACAATGAGAAGCCCATGCACCACATCGAAAGTAGCCCCCACTCGCTGCAACTAGAGAGAGCCCACACACACCAGCAAAGGCCCAATGCAGCCAAAAATAAATAAGTAAATTTATTTAAAAATACATATGCAAATAAATCAATGTGATACACCACATTAACAAAAGGAAAGACAAAAAACACATGATCCTCTCAATAGATGCAGAAAAAGCATCTGACAAAATTCAACATCCATTCACAATAAAAACTCTCACCAAAATGGGTATAGAGAGAACATATCTCAACGTAATAAAAGTCATTTATGACATACCCACAGCCAACTTAATACTCAACAGTGAAAATTTGAAAGCCTTCCTGCTAAATTCAGGAACAAGACAAAGATACCCACTCCCACCACTTCTATTCAACAAAGTAATGGACGTCCTGGCTACAGCAATCAGATAAGAAAAAGAAAAGGTATACAAATTGGAAGAGAAGAGGTAAAACAGTCACTATTTGCAGATGACATGATACTCTATATAGAGAACCTTAAAGTTTCCACCCAAAAACTATTAGAACTAATTAATGAATTCAGCAAGGTAGCAGGATACAAGATTAATATACAGAAATCAGTTGCATTTCTTTACACTAATGATGAAATATCAGAAAGAGAAAGTAAGAAAAAGCAGTCCCATTTAAAATCACATCAAAAAAAGAAAATATCTAGGAATAAAGGAGGTGACAGACCTATATGCTGAAAACTCTAAAACACAGATAAAGGAAATTGAAGACGATTCAAAGAAATGGAAAGATAATCCCATACTCTTTTAACCATTGTTAAAATGGTTACACTACCCAAAGCAATCTACAGATTTAATGCAATCCCTATCAAAATACCCATGACATTTTTCACAGAACTAGAGCAAATAATCCTAAAATTTATGTGGAACACAAAAGACCCAGAATTGCCAAAGCATTCCCAAGGAAAAAGCACAAAGCTGGAAGCATAACCCTTCCAGACCTCAGACTATACCACAAAGCTACAGTAATCAAAACAGCATGGTATTGGCACAAAAACAGACATACAGAACAATGAAACAGAATAAAGAGCTCAGAAATAAACCCACACACTTATGGTCAATTAATCTCTGACAAAGGAGGCAAGAATATACAATAGAGAAAAGATAGTCTCTTCAACAAGTGGTGTTGGGAAAGCTGAACAGCTACATGTAAATCAATGAGATTAGAATACTCCCTCACACCATATACAAAAATAAATTCAAATATTATTTACATTACACTTTTCAGCAGGCAGTAAAGGTGAGTGACAAATCAGGAACAACCTTGCGACCATTTTGGAAGGACTATAACATCTACAAGGCCATAAAAAATATTGACTTGCTTGGCATGAGGTTACAGCTGTCACCATGAATGGGATTTGGAGGAAACTTTGCCCACAGTTTGTTCATGATTTTCCTGGATTTGGGAAGGTGGATGAGGAGTCCAAAGAGGTCTTCAGCAACTTAGTGACCCTTAGCAAGGAGCTGGAGCTAGATCTGCAAGAGGACGACCTCGTTGAACTCCTTGCTGTACAACACAAGGAGCTTACTAATGAAGACCTGATGGAATTGGAGGCCCAGAGAAAGGACAAAGAGAGACAAGAGGAAGAAGTAGTAACTGAAGAACTGAAGAGATTCACGATGCAGGAAATGTCAAGGGGATTTTCTTTATTTGAGAAGGCACAGTTAGTTTTTGAGGCACAGGACCCAAACACAGAATGGTACACAAGGTTGCAGCAGCCGTTCAGAATGCAATCCAGTGCTCCTGTGTGTCATCTATGACAAGAATAAAAGAGCTACTCCACAGACATCCCTGGATCATTTTTTCAAGTAGGTAGATAGAACTGAATCCAGCAAGGAACCAGAACCTGTGCATCAACATCAGGCATGAGTGAGATTGCAGCTTGCCCTCCATCTCCTATTGCTGACAATCCTTCAGCTCTACCATCTCCCCCCTCCTCCCCCCTCCTCCAGTCAGTAACTCTTCTTGCCTTTTCACTCGATGCCAACCCTTGTATGCCATATGTTGTACTGTACTACTGTACTTTTCAAGGTACTGTACTGTAAGATTAAGAAAGTTTTCTTTATTTTTTGTGTTTGTTTTCCATGTATTATTGGTGTGAAAAATATTATAAGCCTATTACAGTACAGTATTAGATAGCCAATTGTGTTAGTTGGTACCTAGGGTAACTTTGTTGGACTTATGAACAAATTGGACTTAACGAACATGCTCTCAGAACGGAACTCGTTCGTATGTAGGGGACTTACTGTATTAGAGAAATGCAAATTAAAACCCACAGTGAGGTATCACCTCACACTGGTCAGAATAGCTATTGTCAAAAGTCTGCAAATAATAAATGCTAGAGAGGGTGTGGAGAAAAGGAAACCCTCCTACACTGTGGTGGGAATGTAAATTGGTGCAGCCACTATGTAAAACAGTTTGGAGTTTCCTTAAAGAACTAAAAATAGAGCTGCCTTATGATCCAGCAATCCCACTCCTGGGTATATATCCAGAAGAGATGAAAACTCTAATTCAAAAAGATACATGCACCCCAATGTTCATAGCAGCACTATTTACAATAGCCAAGATATGGAAACAACCCAAGTGCCCATTAATAGACAACTGGCTTAAGAAAATGTGGTGTATATATATATATATATATATATATATATATATATATATATATATATATATATATAGTGTATATATATATACACAATGGAATATTACTCAGCCATAAAAATCATTGAAATATTGCCATTTCCAGCAACATGGATAAACCTAGAGAATATTATACTTAGTGAAGTAAGTCAGACAGAAAGACAGGTATTATACGATATCACTTATATGTGGAATCTAAAAATTAACACAAATGAAACTATATGCAAAACAGAAACAGACTCACAGACATAGAAAATAAACTTACAGTTACTAAAGGGGAAAGTGGGGGAGGAGGAATAAATTAGGAATATGGGATTAACAGATATAAACTACCATACATAAAATAGATGAAAAACAAGGATTTACTGTATCACACAGGGAACTATATTCAATATCTTATAATAACCTATAATGGAAAATGATCTTTTATATATATATATAACTGATCACTTTCCTGTACACCTGAAACTAACACAATATTGTAAATCAACTATACTTTAAAAAGTCCTCCTTTGACAGTACCCTTCTTCAGGAATCTTCCTTCCTTGTCACAGACAAGCTTCTTGAAAGAGTGTCCACGTAGAATTCTCCCTTCCTCAGCTTCCACTCTATGTTGGCTCAGGTCCTCTGGAGGATTCTGAAACAGAGATTTGTATGCAGGTCGTGTACTGGGGGGCCCTATTAGAAACCACCCCGGGAGTGGGATGAAGGAAGCAGGACTGGCAATGTAGATTCCACAGTGGCATCATCCAGTTCTAGGGAACTCTAGAGCTGAGAAGGCCTGGCAGAAATGACCTGAACTGAGGCAAAGAGGACAGGTCTTTGTAACCCCACATCAACCTGTCATTGCATGCACATGGTAGGTGCATAGACTTGGGCAAGGCAGCTTCCTTTGATAAAGGGTCATTCCTGGAGAGAGATTTGGCCATGGCCACCATCAGGCAACAGTCCTGGTGGCTGGGGGAATGAGTGCTTCATTCCCAGAGGGGGCTTCTGGGGGGCACAGCCTAGCACACACTGTGTGCTCACTACCCAGTCTTCTCCAACCTCTTTCTATCTCTTGAGCTCCAGACTCTGTCTACATTCAGCTGCCTATTGGAGATTTCCATCTGGACATCTCATAAGAGGCAATGAAACATATTCAAAATGGAACTCTCATCACCTCCTACCTCTCCACTCACTCCTTCCTTAGGGTTTTTTTTTTTCTTGGTACATAGAAGATAGGAGGTAACTTGCGAGATGAAGTCCCCCTTTTTTCTCTTTCTGTGGATTGCTTCAGGATATGTTTGTTCTTTGCAGCCCTTCTAAGGAGTCCTGTGTGCTGAAAAAACATACTACTGAGTGATCCACTGTCTCTCTTTGTACGTTCTCCTGTCGTGAACCAGGAGCCAGGGTGGCCGTGCAGCACACTGTCATTGCACAGCTGTCCCTGCTCGCTTCCCCTTTTCCTCATCCTCACTTCTTTGGGTTTGCATCTACCAAATCAATTGTTATGACCTTAACTCTGGCCTCAGGCCTTGCACTTTGAGGGCCTGGGAAAAGATATCACCTTTCCCCTAATGTCCTGTTTCCAATTAAGTCATATCAATTCTAACTTCTAAGTAACTCTTCAATCTATCCTTCCCTCAGCATCTCCATTGCCACGGCCCTAAATCGGGCACCATGAGGTCCACCTCAATCATGGCATCAGCCTCCTAACTGGTCTCCAGGCTTGCTCTCTGAAAAGCTATGCACCACTCAGTAGCCTGACACATAATAAGAAGTTAATAAACGTTGGCTGTAAGAGTGAAAGAATAAATGAACAGGTATATTACAGGGTGCTGCGTGTGGTAACCGGGCTACCTTAGAAAGCACCGACTGGCTAAGATAAGAATTTTTCCTAGATTGTGGCAACCTACACAGCACCTCCTTTCTTCTTCTGCGCTGTTCTTCTAAGGTGTCATGGGGTTTTAGCAGGCTTAAACGAGTAATACATGTGAAGCTCTTTGAGCTGTGCTAGGAACATACTAAGCACAAAATAAGTTTCATTATTATTATCCTTTCATGAATCTTTTTTCTATTTCCTTTCCCCTTCTTCTGAGGGTTTAAATAGTTTAAAAGTATTTCATTCAAAATTGAATAAATTCCATTTTCTATATCTACTTTGTTTCCCAAAATACAATAGAAATCTAAGTGGTCAGCAACCTAAAAATTGGCACTGTCAAAGTGAGTTATTTCATGCCTGTGTGATATGTTTTTCTGGATACAGAATAGAATTTAAACCTTGAGATTTAAAAATTATTATTAAAAAATAAAAAGTTCCCCTGAAGCTTTCAAGTTCAAATTACAATTCTTATTTTAAAAATAAATATAATAAATCCAGGGGGTTATTTGATTATTGTTTGATTGAGTAGCTGAACAGACCAAATTCCCTTAAACAATTTGTCCTGTTTACATCTTATGAAATTCCCTTGAACATCTTAGACTGCATTTATAATTGACTATATCTGATTTTTTAAAGCACTTCTACTGCCTAACATACCTACCCAAACCTTCCCATTCCAATAAATCTAATTAAATAAATGAATGTGGTCCATCTCAAGTTAATCATATACACTCCAATCTTGTTTACAAACTTTGCATAATTCTCTTTATCTTTCAACTAAAGATCTAAGTCTAAAATTACTCACTTATACATTTTATGTTAGAATTAAAGCCCAAATCTATCAAATTTTCTAAAATCTCTTAAAAACACCAAATACTTAAAATATAAAATATACAGAGATCATTCCTAACTCTATGAAAAAACCATGAATAGCAATGGTTTGGTTTATTTCTTCATCTCTATATTTAATTCTAAACATTCCAGAGTTGACAGATAGTTTTTACCATCTCAAGAAAGTTGAGGTTGCTTTTGGCCAAGAGTTTTGGCTGGGATACAGTTGTAAGGTCTGAATGCCAGGATGCCCCGTCTGTGCACTGAAAGAGATGCTGAGCACCTTTTAAATAGTCACAGTGATAACAAGGGACTCCTTGTTCATGTCCTACAAATGGGGTTATTTTCACAGCTGACCTTCTGGTTTCAAATTAGACCATCATTCAATTCTTTCTTCTGATTTGAACCTGCAGCTCTGGCTAGTTTACCTCCTGATTGGAGTTAATTAATCTATTTACCACTGGTTAATCTGAATTTTTTCCCATTTACTTCTCATGTTTGAATATTGGCCACAATCCTAAAATATTTATACTATCAGGTGCATTCTTGTCATTTGTGGGAAGGGAAAAGGAAAAAAAATACTGAGCATAATTTATTTGCTATATACGTGTCAGTATATATGTATATATATTATCTTATATACTCTTTTTCACAATTGTATGATGTAGGCATAATGGTGTCCATTTGACAGATGAGGAAACTGAGGCTCAGAAAATTAAGTAGGTATTAAGTTTTAGAGCAAGGATACAAGCCTAGTCATGGCACTGTAACCCACAGGCCATACTCTATGGGGAACTTCATGTAAGCCCCCTGAGATTTCTAGCTAGAAAAGAAGCTAATTTTAAAGGTTACTTTCCATTTACAATTATTACAAAATATTGGCTATGTTTCGTGTTGTACAGTACATCCTTAAGCCTATCTTACACCTAATAATTTATACCTTCCACGCCCCCTACCCCTACATTGACCCCCTCCCTCCCCTCTCCCCACCGGTAACCACTAGTTTGTTCTCTATATCTGTGAGTCTGTTTCTTTTTTGCTATATTCACTAGTTTGTTGTCATTTGTGGATTCTACATATAAGTGATATCATACAGTATTTTTCTTTCTCTGTCTGACTTCACTTAGCATAATGCCCTCCAAGTCCATCCATGTTACCACAAATGGAACCATTTCATTCTTTTTTTATGGCTGAGTAGTATTCCATTGCATATACGTACCACATCTTCTTTATACATTCATCTGTTGATGGACACTTAGGTTGTTTCCATGTCTTGGCAGTTGTAAATAATGCTACTGTGAACATTAGGGTGCATGTATCTTTTTGAATTAGTGGGTTGGGTTTTTTTTGTCAGATATATGGAGTTGTCTTTAAAAAATTGTTTTTCCTACTTTTTGTAACAAAGCAGTCATGAAAGGTTTGGGGTAGTGGCTGTGAGTTGGGCATTTGACACTTGCTCTTGCCTTCTGTGAGAGATCATATATTAGTGTGCCAACTGGTGACCTCATAGACTGAGGCCTGAGGGCTTCAAGCTCAGAGACTAGAATTCTTTAGGACAGGCTCTTGCCTGAGGTTTCCTTTAGGTCTCAGGGCTTTCCTGTTACCCAACCAGTAATTCTCCAGCTCCACACAAAAGCCAAGAACAATACCTGACAGTTTCGACAGTTGGCTACGGGGATGCCCAGGTGATGTTTTTCCTCCCTCCCTCCCTCCCTCCCTCCTTCCTTGCTTTCTCCCTCCCTCCCTCTCTCCCTCTTTCTCTCTTCATTCTACCACAGTTCAATTATCAAAACAGAACATTTTGAAATTGACTTAAGGCTCTTATCTAATCTACGGACCTTCAGAACCCCCTTCAGAGACCAGAAAATGATGGGTAGAGGAGCCTCTATATTCTGCAGTGGTTTGCCTCCTCTGTCTACACCCTCAGCTTGAGTCACAGGTCTTGTCTTAGGGAAGGACTGGAGGAAGTGAGGCCATGAGATTCCAGGCCAATTTCAGCAGCAGGGTCTCCTGTGTGTGCATCAGGGGAGAGATGGTTATGCCATAGAACCAACCAAAGAATCTAAGGCCTTTGGGAGAGCTTACAGATTACCTAGACTAAGAAACAGTCTAACCTCATTGTATAGGCAGGAAGCAGGCCCACAGAGGTAAGCAACTTGCCCAAAGTCACAGACTTAGTTACCATCAGTCCTATATAATGTGACTTAAAAGTAATAAGCCTTTCAAAAGTAGTGAATGTTGAAACACATGCATTGAGATGAGTGTCATCCTGGCCAGCTGTCTACGTAATTCTAGCAAATGTCAATGCTAGAACTTTTCTGAAATTCTCTTATCAAAGGGAGTTGAAAATCTGCTTTAGCTGGTCTGTGTATTCATTCATTCTTTCCTTTTAAAAATACTGACATATTTTTCTGATTTTTTTTTTAGACTTGAGTCCTACACATACTCTTTTATCAGCACAGGTTGCTTTTTTTTTTTTTTAACTAGATCTCTGTATAAATAATTAGGCTGGGGACTTCCCTGGTTGTGTAGTGGTTAAGAATCCACCTGCCAATGCGGGGGACACGGGTTCAAGCCCTGGTCTAGGAATATCCCACAGGCTGCGGAGCAACTAAGCCCGTGCACCACAACTACTGAGCCTGCTCTCTAGAGCCCGCGAGCCACAACTACTGAGCCCGTGTGCCACAACTACTGAAGCCCACATGCCTAGAGCCCGTGCTCTGCAACTAGAGAAGCCACCACAATGAGAAGCCTGTGCACTGCAACGAAAAGTAGCCCCCGCTCTCCGCAACTAGATAAAGCCCGCACACAGCAATGAAGACCCAACAAGCCATAAACAAACAAACAAACAAACAAATAAATAAGTAAGTAAATAGGCTGGGTTTTCTCTAGTTACATTCTAGTTTGAAGGATACACCCTAGTTAGTTTAATTGGACTCCCGTGTTTCCTAAGGCTCCTCGAGCACCCATTTCTACCCAGATTAATCCAATCTATTATGTTAGTGTTTCCCAAACTGATAATCACCGAGGGCACTTGTTAGACATACATATTCAAACACACCCTGGCCTCCCAAACCAGACTCTCCACATGACTGGAAATCCAAAATTTTAACAATTTAACAGGGATGCACATTTTGGAAAATGATGATTCTGTGTTAGTTTTGGGAGTTTAAACCTCGGCTGGCAGCTTCATCCCAAATCCTCTTACATGTGGATTATCCCTAGGCTCTGAGGGCAATGCCAATACAACCTCTTGGTCTACGGCTGAATCATTGGAATAAATATACAGCTTCCTAACACTGGCAATTCATCAACATGCGGGTGTCTACTTTGAAAGGGAGAGGGCACCTCAGGATGATTAGGTATGTGTGTGCCAAGTCACAGTACTTTATAGTGACAGCCGTTCTTCAGGAAATACAGGAGGCCATGGGTGGTAGGTTCTCCATGCCGCCATTTCAGAGTTGGATGACAAAAGCAGTCAGTCCTTCAGTCATCAAGATCTGTTGACCAGAGCACTTTATCAAGCACCAGGGCTGATTCAGTGATACCAACAATTCCAGTGCTGTTCTGAACAAACTGACATCCTGGCTGGGGCTGCTTATCAACCCAATTGCCTTCCATTCCTACCATGAGGGCTGTCTGCTTTAGCCTCTCCTGAATTCACTCTTTTGATTTCCATCTCTTGGAACATCTTGCCCTTCCTCCTTTAACACTTAAAATTTAATAAACGTGATTATTAAAGTGAATGATTACTTTGAGCAAGGCACTGTGGTGGAGCAGGATGGAAAGCTACTAAGAAAAATAAATACTTACTCAGCCAAGTTGTCGAGGCTGTAAAAATGCTTAAGCCACAGTTCCTGCTCTAAAGGAACTTAAGTTCACTAGGGGGGTAAAACAAATAAATAACTTTTAAAACTTGGCAATGAGAATAGCCAAGGAAATGCAGGTATAAAGCAAGCATTTTTGTTGCAGTAATTAAAACAGTTTGGTACTGATTTAGGAATAGATATATTAGTGAAACTGAATAGTGGGCATAGAAATAGTCCCAAACATTTAAAAATAGTTAATATTTGATAATAGCCTCATTTCAAATTGGTGAGGAAAATACTGATTACTCAATAAATTACAGTGGGACACCTGTCAAGGCTTTTGGAAAATAAATTAAGCTGAATCCTTACCTCCTTATACCAAATTAATTCCAAATGGATATAAATGTAAAAAATTAAGCTGTAAATACATTAGAGAAAACACAGGCAAAAGGCTTTCCAATTTTTAAATATACAGGCTCTTCTAAGCATAAAAAACCCCTAGCAACCTTTTAATTTTTAAATTTTATTTATTTTTTAAACATCGTTATTGGAGTATAATTGCTTTACATTGTTGTGTTAGTTGCTGCTGTATAACAAAGTGAATCAGCAATACGTATACATATATCCCCATATCCGCTCCCTCCTGCGTCTCCCTCCCACCCTCCCTATCCCACCACTCCAGGTGGTCACAAAGCACCGAGCTGATCTCCCTGTGCTATGCAGCTGCTTCCCACTAGCTGTCTATTTTACATTTGGTAGTGCATATATGTCCATGCCACTCTCTCACTGCGTCCCAGCTTACCCTTCCCCCTCCCCATGTCAAGTCCATTCTCTACATCTGCATCTAGGTTCTACCTGTCCTGCCTCTAGGTTCTTCAGAACCTTTTTTTTTTTTTTAGATTCCATATATTTGTGTTAGCATATGGTATTTGTTTTTCTCTTTCTGACTTATTTCACTCTGTACGACAGACTCTAGGTCCATCCACCTCACTACAAATAACTCAATTTCATGTCTTTTCATGGCTGAGTAATATTCCATTGTATATATGAGCCACATCTTCTTTATCCATTCATCTGTCAATGGACACTTAGGTTGCTTCCTGGCTATTGTAAATAGTGCTGCAGTGAACATTGTGGTACGTGACTGTTTGAATTATGGTTTTCTCAGGGTATATGCCCAGTAGTGGGATTGCTGGGTCATATGGTAGTTCTATTTTTAGTTTTTTAAGGAACATCCTTACTGTTCTCCATAGTGGCTGTATCAATTTACATTCCAACCAACAGTGCAAGAGGGTTCCCTTTTCTCCACACCCTCTACAGCATTTATTGTTTGAAGATTTTTTGATGATGGCCATTCTGACCAGTGTGAGGTGATACCTCATTGTAGTTTTGATTTCCTAGCAACCTTTTTAAAAGGGTGATTTTTCACTTCATAACAATCTAAAATACACTATAAACAAAGTCAAAGACCAGTGACAATGGGTAAAATATTTGGATTACATATGACAAATAAAGGGCTGACATTCATAATATCCAAAAACTCTTACAAGTCAATAGAAAGGTAAAGAACTCAGTAGAAGGATAAAAAGAGACATGAATTGGGAATTCATAATAGAAGAATTATTGATATAAATGGCCAATAGAGAAATAAAAAATATACTTCAATAATAAAAGAAATGCAAATTAAAGCTTTCTTTTTGCCTCTGGTTGAAAATATATATATATTTTTTATTTTTAGACTTTATTTATTTTTTTACATCTTTATTGGAGTATAATTGCTGTACAGTGGTGTGTTAGTTTCTGCTTTATAACAAAGTGAATCAGTTATACATATACATATGTTCCCATATCTCTTCCCTCTTGCATCTCCCTCCCTCCCACCCTCCCCATCCCACCCCTCTAGGTGGTCACAAAGCACCGAGCTGACCTCCCTGTGCTATGCAGCTGCTTCCCACTAGCTATCTATTTTACGTTTGGTAGTGTATACATGTCCATGTCACTCTCTCACCCCGTCACAGCTCACCCCTCCACCTCCCCATATCCCCAAGTCGATTCTCTAGTAGGTCTGTGTCTTTATTACCGTCTTACCCCTATGTACTTCATGACATTTTTTTTCTTAGATTCCATATATATGTGTTAACATACGATACTTGTCTTTCTCTTTCTGACTTACTTAACTCTGTATGACAGACTCTAGGTCCGTCCAGCTCACTACAAATAAATCAATTTCGTTTCTTTTTATGGCTGAATAATATTCCATTGCATATATGTGCCACATCTTCTTTATCCATTCATCCGATGATGGACACTTAGGTTGTTTCTATCTCCTGCCTATTGTAAATACAGCTGCAATGAATATTTTGGTACATGACTCTTTTTGAATTATGTTTTTCCCAGGGTATATGCCCAGGAGTGGGATTGCTGGGTCATATGGTAGTTCTATTTGTAGTTTTTTAAGGAACCTCCATACTGTTCTCCATAGTGGCTGTACCAATTCACATTCCCACCAGCAGTGCAAGAGTGTTCCCTTTTCTCCACACCCCCTACAGCATTTATTGTTTCTAGATTTTTTGATGATGGCCATTCTGACTGGTGTGAGATGATATCTCATTGTAGTTTAGATTTGCATTTCTCTAATGATTAATGATGTTGAGCATTCTTTCATGTGTTTGTTGGCAATCTATATCTTCCATGGAGAAATGTCTATTTAGGTCTTCTGCCCATTTTTGCATTGGGTTGTTTGTTTTTTTCTTATTGAACTGCATGAGCTGCTTGTAAATTTTGGAGATTAACTCTTTATCAGTTGTTTCACTTGCAAATATTTTCTCCCATTCTGAGGGTTGTCTTTTGGTCTTGTTTATGGTTTCCTTTGCTGTGCAAAAGCTTTTAAGTTTCATTAGGTCCCATTTGTTTATTTTTGTTTTTATTTCCATTTCTCTAGGAGGTGGGTCAAAAAGGATCTTGCTGTGATTTATGTCATAGAGTGTTCTGCCTATGTTTTCCTCTAAGAGTTTGATAGTGTCTGGCCTTACATTTAGGTCTTTAATCCATTTTGAGCTTATTTTTGTGTATGGTGTTAGGGAGTGTTCTAATCTCATACTTTTACATGTACCCATCCAGTTTTCCCAGCACCACTTATTGAAGAGACTGTCCTTTCTCCACTGTACATTCCTGCCTCCTTTATCAAAGATAAGGTGACCATATGTGTGTGGTTTTATCTCTGGGCTCTCTATCCTGTTCCATTGATCTATATTTCTGGTTTTGTGCCAGTACCGTACTGTCTTGATTACTGTAGCTTTGTAGTATAGTCTCAAGTCTGGGAGCCTGATTCCTCCAGCTCCGTTTTTCTTTCTCAAGATTGCTTTGGCTATTCGGGGTTTTTTGTGTTTCCATACAAATTGTGAAAATTTTTGTTCTAGTTCTGTGAAAAATGCCAGTGGTAGTTTGATAGGGATTGCATTGAATCTGTAGGTTGCTTTGGGTAGTAGAGTCGTTTTCACAATGTTGATTCTTCCCCAAGAACATGGTATATCTCTCCATCTATTTGTATCATCTTTAATTTCTTTCATCAGTGTCTTATAATTTTCTGCATACAGGTCTTTTGTCTCCTTAGGTAGGTTTATTCCTAGATATTTTATTCTTTTTGTTGCAATGGTAAATGAGAGTGTTTCCTTGATTTCACTTTCAGATTTTTCATCATTAGTGTATAGGAATGCCAGAGGTTTCTGTGCATTAATTTTGTATCCTGCTACTTTACCAAATTCATTGATTGCCTCTAGTAGTTTTCTGGTAGCCTCTTAAGGATTCTCTATGTATAGTATCATGTCATCTGCAAACAGTGACAGCTTTCTTCTTCTTTTCCGATTTGGATTCCTTTTATGTCCTTTTCTTCTCTGATTGCTGTGGCTAAAACTTCCAAAACTACGTTGAATAAGAGTGGTGAGAGTGGGCAACCTTGTCTTGTTCCTGATCTTAGTGGAAATGCTTTCAGTTTTTCACCATTGAGGACGATGTCGGCTGTGGGTTTGTCATATATGGCCTTTATTATGTTGAGGAAAGTTCCCTCTATGCCTACTTTCTGCAGGGTTTTTATCATAAATGCATGTTGAATTTTGTCGAAAGCTTTTTCTGCATCTATTGAGATGATCATATGGTTTTTCTCCTTCAATTTGGTAATATGGTGTATCACATTGATTGCTTTGCATATACTGAAGAATCCTTGCATTCCTGGAATAAACCCCACTTGATCATGGTGTGTGATCCTTTTAATGAGCTGTTGGATTCTGTTTGCTAGTATTTTGTTGAGGATTTTTGCATCTATGTTCATCAGTGATATTGGCCTGTAGTTTCCTTTCTTTGTGATATCCTTGTCTGGTTTTGGTATCAGGGTGATGGTGGCCTCGTAGAATGAGTTTGGGAGTTTTCCTCCCTCTGCTATATTTTGGAAGAGTTTAAGAAGGATAGCTGTTAGCTTTTCTCTAAATGTTTGATAGAATTCGCCTGTGAAGCCATCTGGTCCTGGGCTTTTGTTTGTTGGAAGGTTTTTAATCACAGTTTCAATTTCAGTGCTTGTGATTGGTCTGTTCATATTTTCTATTTCTTCCTGATTCAGTCTTGGCAGGTTGTGCATTTCTAAGAATTTGTCCATTTCTTCCAGGTTGTCCATTGTATTGGCAGAGAGTTGCTTGTTGTAATCTCTCATGATATTTTGTATTTCTGCAGTGTCAATTGTTACTTCTCTTTTTTCATTTCTAATTCTATTGATTTGAGTCTTCTCCCTTTTTTTCTTGATGAGTCAGGCTAATGGTTTATCAATTTTGTTTATCTTCTCAAAGAAGCAGCTTTTAGTTTTATTGATCTTTGCTATCATTTCCTTCATTTCTTTTTCACTTATTTCTGATCTGACCTTTATGATTTCTTTCCTTCTGCTAACTTTGGGGTTTTATTGTTCTTCTTTCTCTAATTGCTTTAGGTGCAAGGTTAGGTTGTTTATTCGAGATGTTGCCTGTTTCTTAAGATACGATTGTATTGCTATAAACTTCCCTCTTAGAACTGCTTTTGCTGCATCCCATAGGTTTTGGGTCATCGTGTCTCCATTGTCATTTGTTTCTAGGTATTTTTTGATTTCCTCTTTGATTTCTTCAGTGTTCACTTCATTATTAAGTAGTGTATTGTTTAGCCTCCATGTATTTGTATTTTTTACAGATCTTTTCCTGTAGTTGATATCTAGTCTCATAGCATTGTGGTCGGAAAAGATACTTGATACAATTTCAATTTTCTTAAATTTACCAAGGCTTGATTTGTGACCCAGGATATGATCTAGCCTGGAGAATGTTCCATGAGCACTTGAGAAAAATGTGTATTCTGTTGTTTTTGGATGGAATGTCCTATAAATATCAATTAAGTCCATCTTGTTTAATGTATCATTTAAAGCTTGTGTTTCCTTTTTTATTTTCATTTTGGATGATCTGTCCATTGGTGAAAGTGGGGTGTTAAAGTCCCCTACTATGAATGTGTTACTGTCGATTTCCCCTTTTATGGCTGTTAGTATTTGCCTTATGTATTGATGTGCTCCTATGTTGGGTGCATAAATATTTACAATTGTTATATCTTCTTCTTGGATCAATCCCTTGATCATTATGTAGTGTCCTTCTTTGTCTCTTGTAATAGTCTTTATTTTAAAGTCTATTTGTTCTGATATGAGAATTGCTACTCCAGCTTTCTTCTGATTTCCATTTGCATGGAATATCTTTTTCCATCCCCTCAGTTTCAGTCTGTATGTGTCCCTAGGTCTGAAGTGGGTCTCTTGTAGACAGCATATATATGGGTCTTGTTTTTGTATCCATTCAGCCAGTCTGTGTCTTTTGGTGGGAGTATTTAATCCATTTACATGTAAGGTAATTATCGATATGTATGTTCCTATTCCCATTTTCTTAATTGTTTTGGGTTTGTTATTGTAGGTATTTTCCTTCTCTTGTGTTTCTTGCTTAGATAAGTTCCTTTAGCATTTGTTGTAAAGCTGGTTTGGTGGTGCTGAACTCTCTCAGCTTTTCCTTGTTTGTAAAGGTTTTAATTTCTCCATCAAATCTCAATGAGATCCTTGCTGGTTAGTGTAATCTTGGTTGTAGGTTTTTCTCCTTCATCACTTTAAATATGTTCTGCCACTCCCTTCTGCTTGCAGAGTTTCTGCTGAAAGATCAACTGTTAACCTTATGGGGATTCCCTTGTGTGTTATTTGTTGTTTTTCCCTTGCTGCTTTTAATATATTTTCTTTGTATTAATTTTTGATAGTTTCATTAATATGTGTCTTGGCACGTTTCTCCTTGGATTTATCCTGTATGGGACTCTCTGTGCTTCCTGGACTTGATTAACTATTTCCTTTCCCATATTAGGGAAGTTTTCAACTATAATCTCTTCAAATATTTTCTCAGTACCTTTCTTTTTCTCTTTTTCTTCTGGGACCCCTATAATTCTAATGTTGGTGCATTTAATGTTGTCCCAGAGGTGCGTTTAATGTTGTCCCAGAGGTCTCTGAGACTGTCCTCAGTTCTGTTCATTCTTTTTTCTTTATTCTGCTCTTCAGTTGTTATTTCCACTATTTTATCTTCCAGGTCACTTATTCATTCTTCTGCCTCAGTTATTCTGCTATTGATCCCTTCTAGAGTATTTTTAATTTCATTTATTGTGTTGTTCATCACTGCTTGTTTCCTCTTTAGTTCTTCTAGGTCCTTGTTAAATGTTTCTTGCATTTTCTCTATTCTATTTCCACGATTTTGTTCATCTTTACTATCATTTTTCTGAATTGTTTTTCAGGTAGACTGCCTATTTCCTCTTCATTTGTTAGGTCTGGTGGGTTTTTATCTTGCTACTTCATCTGCTGTGTGGTTTTCTGTCTTCTCATTTTGCTTATCTTACTGTGTTTGGGGTCTCCTTTTTCAGGCTGCAGGTTCATAGTTCCCATTGTTTTTGGTGTCTGTCCCCAGTGGCTAAAGTTCGTTCAGTGGGTTGTGTAGGCTTCCTGGTGGAGGGGACTAGTGCCTGTGTTTTGGTGGGTGAGGCTGGATCTTGTCTTTCTGGTGGGTACGTCCACGTCTGGTGGTGTGTTTTTGGGTGTCTGTGGCCTTATTATGATTTTAGGCAGCCTCTCTGCTAATGGGTGGGGTTGTATTCCTGTCCTGCTTGTTGTTTGGCATAGGGTGTTCAGCACTGTAGCTTGCTGGTTGTTGAGTGAAGCTGGGTGTTGGTGTTGAGATGGAGATCTCTGGGAGATTATCGCCGTTTGATATTACGTGGAGCTGGGAAGTCTCTTGTGGACCAGTGTCCTGAAGTTGGTTCTCCCATGTCAGAGGCACAGCACTGACTCCTGGCTGCAGCATCAAGAGCCTTTCATCCACACGGCTCAGAATAAAAGGGAGAAAAAGTAGAAAGAAAGAAAGAGGATAAAATAAAATAAAGTAAGGTAAAATAAAATAAAGTTATTAAAATAATAAATAATTATTAAGAAAAAAAATTTTTTTAAGTAAAAGCAAACAAACAAAAATGGACAGACCGAACCCTAGGAGAAATGGTGAAAGCAAAGCTATACAGATAAAATCTCATGCAGAAGCATACACATACACACTCACAAAAAGAGGAAAAGGGGAAAAAATAATGTATCTTGCTCTCAAAGTCCACCTCCTCAATTTGGGATGATTCGTTGTCTATTCAGGTATTTCACCGATGCAGGGTGCATCATGATGATGGTGGAGATTTAATCTGCTGTTCCTGAGGCTGCTGGGCGAGATTTCCCTTTCTCTTCTTTGTTCGCACAGCTCCCGGGATTCAGCTTTGGATTTGGCCCCGCCTCTGCGTGTAGGTCGCTGGAGGGCGTCTGTTCTTCGCTCAGACAGTACGGGGTTAAAGGAGCAGCTGATTAGGTGGTTCTGCCTCACTCAGGCCGTGGGGAGGGAGGGTTATGGATGCGGGGCGAGCCTGCGGCGGCAGAGGCCAGCCTGACGTTGCACCAGCCTGAGGCGCGCCGTGCGTTCTCCCGGGGAAGTTATCCCTGGATCCCGGGACCCTGGCAGTGGCAGGCTGCACAGACTCCCCGGGAGGTGTGGAGAGTGACCTGTGCTCGCACACAGGCTTCTTGGTGGCGGCAGCAGCGGCCTTAGCGTCTCATGCCCGTCTCTGGAGTCCGTGCTGATAGCCGTGGCTCGCACCCGTCTCTGGAGCTCCTTTAAGCAGCGCTCTTAATCCCCTCTCCTCATGCACCAGGAAACAAAGAGGGAAGAAAATGTCTCTTGCCTCTTTGGCAGGTCCAGACTTTTTCCCAGACTCCCTCCCGGCTAGCCATGGTGCACTAACCCCTGCAGGCTGTGTTCACGCCGCCAACCCCAGTCCTCTCCCTGGGATCCAACCAAAGCCCGAGCCTCAGCTCTCAGCCCCGCCTGCCCCAGCGGGTGAGCAGACAAGCCTCTCGGGCTGGTGAGTGCTGGTCAGCACTGATCCTCTGTGCGGGGATCCTTCTGCTTTGCCCTCCGCACCCCTGTTGCTGCGCTCTCCTCCATGGCTTCGAAGCTCCCCACTCCGCCACCTGCAGTCTCTGCCCATGAAGGGGCTTCTTAGTGTGTGGAAACCTTTCCTCCTTCACAGCTCCCTCCCACTGGTGCAGGTCCCGTCCCTATTCTTCTGTCTCTGTTTATTCTTTTTTGTTTTGCCCTACCCAGGTACGTGGGGAGTTTCTTGCCTTTTGGGAGGTCTGAGGTCTTCTGCCAGCGTTCAGTGGGTGTTCTGTAGGAGTTGTTCCACATGTAGATGTATTTCTGATGTATCTGTGGGGAGGAAGGTGATCTCCGCATCTTACTCTTCCGCCATCTTGCCCCTCTCCCCGGATGTTGAATTTTATCAAATGCTTTTTCTGCATCTATTGAAATGATCATGTGGCTTTTGTCTTTTCTTTTGTTGATGTGGTGTATTACATTGATTTGCATATGTTGAGCCATCCTTGTGATCCTGGGATGAATCCAACTTGGTCGTGGTGTATAATCTTTTTTATGAGTTGTTGGATTCAGTTTGCTAATATTTTGTTGAGAATTTTTGCATCTATATTGATTACAGATATTGCCCTGTAATTTTCTTTTTTGGTAGTGGCTTTGTCTGATTTTGGTATCAGGGTGGTGGTAGCTTCATAGAATGTCTTTGGGAGTATTCCTTCCTCTTCAATCTTTTGGAAGAGTTTGAGAAGGATCAGTATAAGTTCATCTTTGTATGTTTGGTAGAATTCACCTGTAAAGCCATCAGGCCCTGGACTTTTGTTTGTAGGGAAGTTTTTTTTTTTTTTTTTTTTATTACAGATTCTATTTCACTTCTAGTAATCCATCTGTTCAAGTTATCTATTTCTTCTTGATTCAGTTTTGGTGGGCTGTATGTTTCTAGAAAGTTGTTCATTCTTGTAGGTTGTAGAATTTGTTGGCATATAATTATTTATAGTATTATCTTATGGTATTTTGTATTTCTGCTGTATCAGTTGTGATTTCTCCTCTTTCTTATTTTGTTTATTTGGGTTTTCTCTTTTCTTCTTGGTGAGCCTGGCCAGAGGTTTGTCAATTTTGTTTACCCTTTCAAAGAACCAGCTCTTGGTTTTATTGTTTTTTTTCTATTGTTTTTTAATCTCTATTTTACTTACTTCCTTTCTGATATTTATTATCTCCTTCCTCCTGCTGACTTTAGGTTTTGTTTGTTCTTCTTTTTCTAATTCTTTTAGGTGGTGGGTTAGGTTGTTTGTTTGAGATTTTTTTGTTTCTTAAAGAAGGCCTGTATCACTATAAACTTCCTTTTAAGAACTGCTTTTGCTTCATCCCACAGATTTTGTATGGCTGTGTTTTCATTGTCATTTGCCTCAAGGTATTTTTTAATTTATTATTTGATTTCATCATTGACAGCGTGGTTTTAGACTCACAGAAAAACTGCAAAGATAGTACAGAGAGTTCCCATATACCACCACACCCAGTTTCCCTTATTATTAACATCTTATATTTGTATGGCACATTTGTCAAAATTAATAAGCCAATGTTGATACACTGTTATTAACTACTAAAGACCATACTCTATTTAGGTTTCATTAGTGTTTATATAATGTCCTTTTTCCTGTTCCAGGATCCTATCCAGGATACCACATTACAATTTAGTCATCACATGTCCTTAGTCTCCCTTTGGCTATGACAGTTTCTCAGACTTCTCTTGGTTTTGATGACCTTAACAGTTTCAAGGGGTGCTGTTTGGATATTTTGTAGAATGTCCCTCAACTTGGATCTGTCTGATGTCTTCCTCACAATTAGACTGGGATTATAGTTTTGAGGAGGAAGATCACAGAAGTTAACTGTCATTTTCATTACATCAGATCAGGGCCACATACTATCAACATGGTTTATCACTGTTGATGTTGACCTTGATCTGGAGCCTCAGCTAGGGTAGCTGGAGAAGGAGGATGGATTTATGAAATGTTACACAGGGAGAGTTTTCAGAACTTGACATTGACTTAGATTTGGGGAGGATGTTTGGAGTAGAAAGAAAAGGAGAGGGAGGATCTGAGTGGCCTGTGCCTCCCTACAGGAGCCTCCCTACACACCCAGCCAGACCCTGGTGAGAGGGCAGGGAGGAGTGTCGGGCCAGGGAGCCCCAGGGAAAATGTCTGGGCATCTCTGCTCAGGCCTGGGCCGAGGGCGGGGGCTTTTCTCTCTTGCTGTGGGCTGGATTGCTGGCTTCTTAGACATGGGGCTTATCCAAGGAGATCATATACACTCCCTGCAGCAGCATCCCCTTCCTGAAAAAACACAGGAGGGCAGCTTGGAAAAGCACGTATGTGATAACTGAAGCCACATTCACCCTGGCTGGGTAAACACTGCCTGGGAGTCAGATATTGTTTTCCCCAACTTTCTTAGGTGCCGGAACCTGTGGGGAGGTGATTTCTCTCATGGCAGCCACACCCCAGGTCATTCTTTATTAGTCACAGCACATGCTTCTCTCTGCTTGGTTATGTTCCCCTGACGTTCTGCACGTCCCACCATCCAGCTGTAAGTGTTTACCCCTCCCCAGGGCTAGCTGGACTGAACAGCATCTCGTGCAACTTGTTCTAAAGGAGCAGCTGGGAATCGGGTTTAAATTGTGACTTTTCAGCACAACTGAGTTAAAAGTCCCATAGACACTTTTGTTTATGGGTGTCAGGGAGAACAAGCAACCCAGGGAGGAAAAAAGGAATTCTTGGTGTGTTTCACTTAAATCAGAAGTTTCGTCTGCTTCCTTCAGAAGTCACTGGTATCTGAGTGATATATATATATATATTTTAATGTAAGAGCATCCTGTTTGGAGATGGTGCTTTCAGTGGATCATTTTGGCTATTAAGGAACAAAACTACAATGGGTTCTTTAAGGGGGGTGGGAGTGGCGTTCTTAAAACAACTGTCCCTAGGCCTAAAACTCTCTTAGAATGTCGCTATCAAGATCAGTGTCACGTGATGGAGGCAAGGGCTTTCATCCTTTCCTACACAGCTGTTTAACCCTTTATTAGGGTTAAGGACAGCCATAGGATAAGAAATCATCTCCACTTTCAAACAGGCTCTGTTATCAAAAGGCTTCTCTTCCTGATGCTCCACACCTAGCCACCCTGACCCAGGGCTCCCATTCTGCCCTCCCAGCATGGCAGTTATCCCCACTTGATAAAGAGGAAACAGAGGCTCAGGAGAATTGAGTGACTTGCCCCAAATCATAGTCCATGACAACTTGAGCCTAGGTGTGAGTGACTGCAGAGCCCGTAATCTTGACCAGAGCATTGAGCTGCTCCCAAAGAGGGCAACACCCATAAAAGTGGCCTCAGCAGAGGCTGGGGAGAGCAGGCCCTCGCAGATGGGAGTTGGATTCGTTTTCCATGGCCACCTTTACCATTCACTTGTTGTGTGACATTCAATAGCTTACTGAAATGTCCGGTATGGTACGTGGCACACTTGTGGAGCACGGCACCCTCTCTCTGGGGTTCTCCGGTCATCTGGTGTTTCCCCAGCAGGCACTAGCATGCCATATTTTAGGGAGGCTAAAGATTGAAAGAGGAACTTGCAAAGCACAGGCCCCAGCGACACCACACTCAGGGAAGCCCCGGCCCAGACCGCTGGCAGCCCTGGTGTGCCAGAGGCACCCACTCCTGCTGTAGGGTGCAGTTAGAATAGAGGGGGCTCGGGAAGCCAGTTCTGTCCTTTGTTGGGGCCAAAGGTTCTGGGCAAGCGAGCCTAGCTTTACCCAAGACATGCCCTCCAGGCCCACCCCTTCCATAACTTTCATACCACTTCCACTGCAAGGTTGTTAACTATTTTCTTTTTTCTTTTTTTCTTTTTACTACTGTTTATTTTGCTATATTCTCTTTGCAAAATTGATATTTTGTGTGTAAATGTTTAATTTCCACAAAAATTAGAAGACCAAAGCAACTTAGGCTATATAATAACAAAATTGCCTCACACTGGTACAGTTTCATATTTTTCAAAGCACTTTCTCATTATTGAATTTTGTCTCATAACAAATCTAGTTATTATTTCCCTTTTGATATATGAGGGAAACAAGGCACCAAAAGGTTAAGTGACTGTTTTTTTTTTAACATCTTTACTGGAGTATAATTGCTTTACAATGGTGTGTTAGTTTCTGCTTTATAACGAAGTGAATCAGCTATACATATACACATGTTCCCATATCTCTGCCCTCTTGCGCCTCCCTCCCTCCCACCCTCCCTATCCCACCCCTCTACTATTTTAAATTTGAATATGCAGAAAATACAAATGAAAAAGTAATGATCAAAAGTTATCAAATATATTTTTTGAATCTATTATAAAAAAAAGTAATGATCACCCATATTCCTGCAACCCAGAATTAGCCAGTGTTGACATATTTGTTTGTGGTTTTATTTTACATATCCATAGCTTAAAAAAGCACAAACCTACAGGATACATAAGCACATTGTTCTCTGAGACAGTTAGTACAATATGGAATAGACTAAATCCCTAATGACCACCATTTCAAATCCTAATCCCTCTGCCTCCATCCAGAGGTACATTTAAGTTTGTGGGTATTCATCCAGCATTTAAACACACACACACATATATAAAATATACAGAATTTGTTGTGTGTCTACTTTCTTTATATAAACGGCATCATGTTGTGTGTATCATTTTGCAGCTTACTGTTTTTCATTCAATATATTTTGGAGACATCCATTTTGATACACATAGATGTAATTTATTCCTTTTAATGGCTTTAGTAGTACTCCATTTTATGAATGTACCACATTTTAATCATGAATAAATGCATTTAATTTTTAATATTTTGCTATTATGAACGATATTAAAATAGACCCTTGTACTTAGGACTACCATGCCACACAGCTCTGGAAAGTTCCATTCACATCTACGTGTATGTGACTTCTGGAGTTGTGCAGTACACATCCTGCCTTGCTGTACTTGGCCCTGCCTGGGTCTCCTTCATTCATTGTGTTGACAATATTTATTGAGCGCCTAGTGAATGCATAGCATTGTTCAAGGACTTTGCTTGTATTAATGTATTCAGTTCTCTGAAAAGTCCTAAAAAGTATTGTTTTCACCATTCTCATTTTTCCAACGAGGAAAATGAAGTGGGGCAGTGGGGACAGTCAATCAGCTGGGTAAGGTCACATGTAAGCTGTAAGCTGCAGAACTGGCATGGTGACGACAGCCTGGCTCCTGAGCCTGGGTGCTGAACCATTGCATTAAGTCTCCCTTATGTTTAACTCTCTGCTTAATTGGTGTTCCCCTCTCAACTGTGAACCCTTGACGGCAGGGACCATGGGAGCCACTTTGCATCTCCAGTTCCCAGATGTGCTGACCCCCATTAGGGGCGCGATAATGTTCTTTAATCACTTCATTCTTCAGTGCTCCTTTCCTGATTAACGTTTCCTCTTCCCTTCCTCATCTCTCTCTTTCCCTTCGTGAGCATGCTTCTCCTGTCTCCCTTCCCATAACATGCCTACCCCCTTGCACAGGCTTTGAAAAAGTGACACAGGCACGTCCCAGCTGCATGAAGAGGAGAGCTTTATAATGCGCCTAATTTGGGAAAGGCACTTTTACCAAAGGGCAAAGAAGGACTTGGAATTTTTTCTGCCCTCAGGGGGCCCAGTCTTGCGACTCTGTAGGTCTACAGCGGAACAGGAGGCCCTGCTCTGTTCACACGTTCAGTCGCGAGTACTTCTAATTCCGTCCTTCAGCCGGCAGGCACGTAGGCAACTTCCTCTTATAAAGTCAGTTGTTGTAACTAAACAGGTGCAGATTTGAGGAAATGCAGGCCGACTCGTGCAAGTCCCCGCTGCATGTGACATTAAATTGATAAGGGACTTCTCTCCCTTAATTTATTGGCCTCAGCCTCCCCTGTCTGCCCTGGACTCGAGCCCTGCAGCTGGAACCCAGAGCCCCCTTCTCCATCTACCTCCTGACCGCTGGGCGAGGGCGAGGGACCACCGGGTCGGGCCAAACGTGCGGCTCCACGTGGGAAAGCACACAGGGAAAAGGGCAAAGTCGAGTTCCCGTGGAGGACCCGGCCAGGGAAAGGCGAGCCCACTCCCGCATGGCTTTCAAGCCCAGGTGCCCCTCCCGCCTGCCCACACCGGGTGCCTACGGCGAGGAGCGCCGGGCGTCCTGAGCCGGCGGTACGTGCAGGTGGGCGGCGCGGGCCAGGGCACCCACCCGGGTTTGGGCTGCGGTCGAACGCGCTGACTCACGCTCTCGCTACGTGAGCGGCGAGCCGGGCCAGGCAGGGTAGAGCGCCAGGCGGGGGCAGCCGCCCGCCCTCGCGGTTATTTATTTATTCGGGGGCAGCTGCGGGCGCAGGCGCCGTGCGCCCCGAGTCAGCCCAGTCGCTGAGGACTTCATCCCCCGCCCGGCAGCTCGCTGGCGATTTTGAGCATCTTTACGACTTGATGGCTGCTGAGGGGCTGTGATCTTTGATCCCCTGCGATAGCACCGGGGATTTCTGCTAGGCAGGGGCAGCCAGAGTCACGTTAGGTCTGCACTGGCGCACGGGCGCTTCGGGCTAGCCTCTCCTTGTTCCTGGGGGACTCCACGGGACCCCGGTCTCTGGGTTTGCATTTAATAGCATCTTACTTAAGGAAGGAGTCATCTCTTAGTCCACGTGCTCTCTTGCACCGTTTTTATCTCAACTGACCCCTAAACAACCCTGTGACCTGGAAAGGATGGGAAGGGCAGGTGCCCGTCAATCCAGTTGACAGATAAGGAAATCACAGCTTGTGTTTAGGTATTTTGTCTATTGACAAGAGAACGATTTACCATAACTTGTATATATAGAAGTACTTAGCTCTTGGATAATAAATGTTAGTGTTGGTGTAGTCTACTTTAGTGACATCTCCATTCTCCTGTGTTCACTGGAAAGACAAGTTAAAGAGGGAAAAGGGGGGGAAGGAAGAAAAGTTTGTATTAATAAGTGTGAAATCTCACTGTCTCTACAGCTATGGTGCCTTTTGGTAGATTTAACTGGACACAGCTGAGCTTACAGTAAGACTAGTGTTGGTGGAATAACTGGCCAGTCCTCCTCAACTCCCCCAAGTGGGTCCTTGGATGCCTGCCATGGACCAGGGTCCTGTCAGTGCCATGGACACGACAGGGCCTGGAGCCCCTAGGCCTGCATCTGAGTCCTGATGTCCTGGTTACTGCCAGTGAGAGACTCGGGACAGGGTCACTGACATCTCCCAGCTTCTTCTCACATCTCAGGGTTGCTGTGAGGCTCAAGATAAGAATCTATGTGAAGGAGTCTCCTTAACTACCGTGGCCTGTAGAAATGAGACGTGGGATTATTTTTCCTTGGTCATACAATACCAGGAGTGAGGAGTGAGAGACACTGTCTACCTCTGAAAAGTCTGTGTCACTCTTGTTTGCTCCTCTTGGGGTAAACCATGGAGAGAGCAGTTTCTATAGAGTCAGTAGGAGCAAAAATGAGATTAATTCTCATGGAAATTCTGCCTTTAGACACAGAGTCCTAGGTTACAGGATCTTAACTGCAAACACACAGCTAAGCCATTTGTAGAGCACTTTTCAGTTTTGCCTAGTTTGGGGGCTTGTTTTTTTTATGGTTTCTTCTTTTTTTGTGAGGGGATCAGGGGCTTGCCAAACTTTCTAGATTATAAAATTAATACATGCTGTCTCAAAAACAAATAAACCAAAATATAAAGAGAAAAAACTTTCATTCCTATGAAAATTCATAACATTCATATACCAATAATATTAGCACTTCAGGTATATTTCTGTCTAGGTATTTTTAATATTCATTTAATATAATTGAGACCACAGTCTGTGTTATTTCATAATATTTACCTTGCTTAAAGTTATATCATGTTTTCCCATGTTATTAAGCCTTTTATAGTCAATTTTATGAATGTATTTTTTTCAACTATTTCCCTATTGTTGGAAGTTTAGGTTATTTCCATTTTTTTTTCTTTCTTTCTTTTTTTTTTTTTTTGCTAAGCAATACTCCAGTGAATATCTTTCTGTATAAATATTTGACCATTTTATTTATTATCTCCTTAGCATGGGTTTCCTGAAGTGGAATTTTTAGGTCAAATAACATAAACATTTTTGTGACGAGATCACATTGCTAAGTGGCAGTTTCCATGAGTGCAGGGACTTTATCCACCTTCCTTACTACTGCATTAGCAGTGTCCAGCATGGAGTTGGTTCTTAATGCTCATTGTTGAATCAATGAATAGAAAGAAAAATTGTCACTTACAGCAAAACTTGCCTAGGAAATATCAAAACTAAAGGTTGTGTTTCATCTCAACTTGTTCTAACGTGCTGAGGCTAATAAAGGACCATGAACTTTAAGGGGACCTCCCCACCCCCGCCCCAGACCTGACTGAAGACTTTTCTCACCAGTGAGAAATGGGACTTGTTTAAACCAACTGCCTACTCAGAGTGCTAGTTTTCAGTGCTTAGTTAGAATAACCACCAGGCATTCCTCCTTCCTAGCACTTCAAAACCAAAAACACAGACAAATCTACCCCGCCACACACACTTTTTCCCCTTCAGGGAACTACTCTGCTAATTTCTCCATTGGTGTGTATTGGCTTGACTGGTAAATTAGTAGGCTCAGCTGTGATTTAAAACAAACAAACAGACAAATGAACCTCTGGTGATCTCGGTCTTTATTCTTTGACAGATGAGTATTGCCAAATTGAAATACATAGACTGTGTAGCAGTCTGCATTCTACCATGGGTTCCTAAGTGTGTTTCATTGCTCCTTTGCTAACGTTGCACATGACCATTTTCATAACCTTTGTTATTTAATGGAGTGTGATGTGAGATTCTTTTTGCCTATTAAATGATCTAGACTGAACTTTTTAATACAGATGTTGTGATTATCGATTTATATTGTTACTTATCATTTCAGATCTTAGTGATTTAAAAAATCAATTTGTATGAACCTTTTATACCCCTAAGGATATTACAGAGTAAATTCTTCATAATAGTTTTAAAGTGAAACAGTGCCAGAAAGATCCTGATGCAACACATTATTTTTTCCCTTTATTTTTTAAATTGAAGTATAGTTAATTTACAATGTTGTGTTAGTTTCAATTGTACAGCAAAGTGATTCAGTTAAACATACATATATATTCTTGCAGATTTTTTTCCATTATAGATTATTGCAAGATATTGAGTATAGTTCCCTATGCTATACAGCAGGTCCTTCTTTTTTTTTTTTTTTTTTTTGCGGTACGCGGGCCTCTCACTGTTGTGGCCTCTCCCGTTGCGGAGCACAGGTTCCGGACGCTCAGGCTCAGCGGCCATGGCTCACGGGGCCAGCCGCTCCGCGGCATGTGAGATCTTCCCGGACCGGGGCACGAACCCGTGTCTCCTGCATCGGCAGGCGTACTCTCAAACACAGCGCCACCAGGGAAGCCCAGCAGGTCCTTCTTGTTTACCTATTTTATATATAGTAGTGTGTATATGTTAATCCCAAATTCCTAATATCTCTCCCGCCCACCCCCTGCCCCCTGCTATCTCTGGTAAGCATAAGTTTGTTTTCTATGTCTGTGAGTCTATTTCTGTTTTGTAAATAAGTTCATTTGTATTGTTTTTTTTAGATTCTACATATAATATGGATTTTACATTTAGAAATATACTATATATGGGCATATGATATTTGTCTTTGTCTGACTTACTTCACTTAATATGATAATCTTTAGGTCCATCCATGTTGCTGCAAATGGCATTATTTCATTCTTTTTTATAGACAACACATTATTTTGATGTATTAAATTTTTGAAGTAATTGTATGTTTAAATCACTTATTGCTGGAGGTGTTCTTAGGTGGATTGGGTGGTTTCCAGCCACTGGAATTATCTAAGTAGAAGCTGTTTGGTCCCTTGGGAGGGACTGAAACATCTAATGAGAGGTTAGACTACTGATCTTTAGGTTCCCTTAAAACCTTGAGATTTTATTATTTCATCACTTGTCCAAGGATATAAGGTTAACAAGGTTTTGGGGGCTAGTTTTCTTTCTATTACTCTGCAAGATCAACTGGATCCTATAAGAACCAAAGGATGATTTCCTGAGTCTATTGCCTTTATTTACACTTTTTTGAGAAAAAGCCAGAGTGGTACAAGAGTGTGAATGTACTTTGCATTGCAACTGTTCCCTGGACTTTTTAGGACTTTAAACATGCATTTCTACAGAAAGTTTTTACATGAAAAATGTTGACTTTGCAACCTTTTTCTAATTCAACTTTTGTTCTCTTCTATGTAATAAAAATCTATAAACATATTTTACATATTTATTCTTTAATAAATATTCTTTATTATTACATGTTTACATATACATAACTATGCATGATTGTGGATAAAAACCACGTGTACTGTATTTGATGGGTAATTTAGGGAATCTTTTTAAAAAGGTGATTGCTTATGAGGTCTTCAGTTATGTGCCAACTTTGGAACTACCTCCAACATAAACATCAGCTATGCTGGGATGTCTGTGTGGATTTCTATTGTGGTTGTACTTGATTGCTGAGTCCTGACACAGCCTAAATGACATAGATCTCACGTATGCATTTATTATATAATCTGAGAGCCATATGTGTTCTGACAGCTCTTGTATTTCCCTTACTGGAATGCTCATTACCATTGTAACTGCATATTTAGTTGCCAGTCTTCCCTTTAGATTACAAATTTTGGGGGGGAAGGGAACAAATAAGACTTGATCCTGTTACATCCCTAGCACTTAGTTTATAGTCTATGAAATCTATAAAATTTTGGCATTCTATAAAGTCTTTGTTGAAGCACTTAGTTTATATTCTATGAAATCTATAAACTTTGGGCATTCTATAAAGTCTTTGTTGAATTGCACTTAAGTGTAATAAATTACATGTAAAAGCTAGACATGAAAATGTGCAAGAGGTTAGGGATTTGGCGTGTGTTGGGAAAGCTGGCTGAGTGCATTTTGGGCACGCGTTGGGTCACAGTTAGGAGGAAGCAAAACGATTTGTGCACCTACTAGGAGCTGGGCACTAAGCTGGCACATCGCCTGCGTTACTTTATTTAATCCTCACAACTACTCTTCCAGGGTGTTTTGGTTTTTATTCTTTACAGAGGAGGATTCCGTGGTTTAGAGAGGTCAATTTGCTTTGTCAATGAGTAAATGGCAGAATTGGAATTTGCTCCGAGTTCATGCTGGCTTGAAAATCCAGGCTCTTTTCTGTTGACCAGGCTGACTGCAGTAAGCAGCCCAGCTGGACTGGGGTGCAGTGGGGACGTGCGGGGGAAGGTGTGTTGATTTAGAAAGGACTTGCTTCCAGCATCCTAGATGAATTTTGTCTTAGAATCTCTCCTTTCCACAGCCTTTCTTTCTCCTTCTCCATGCCTTCTACCTCAGCTCTCCTCACTCACACAAGAGCCCAGGGCTTTCATGATACCCCCCGCCCCCTTCTGACCTTCTCTTGTGAACAAGCCACATCCTCTTTCCTGCCTCAGTCCAGCTCTAGTATTCCCCTTCCATTTAATCTGATAAATTCTTCTGGAAAAAGAATGGGACAATTGTTATAATGTTTCCCCTCCTCCTCATGTGCTCTGTTAAATACAGATGCTAGCTGTAGGGATTTTAAAGTTGGCAGGGAGGCATTTGGACAAAAGGATATTTTGTCTCTTCAAATAAAACCATAGGAGGCCGTCACTTACTCTCTGAGCAGGGCACAAAGGGCCCTCAGATCTCAGGGACAAGAATAAGAACTAACGTTTCATTTGTTCAGTAAATCCACTTGAAGGCCTACCTGTACTATTGTTCTCACTGCTACACCTATATTAACTCTCTTCATCCTCCTAACATCCCAATGAGGTAGGTGCTAATGTTGCCCATACAGTTGGTGAGAGGAGAGTTGAGATTAGAACTCTCCAGATTTCACCCTAGAGCCCCAGGACACTCAGAGCAGTGGGAGGAGGTGGGGAGGCAGGGGGAGAAGGCAAGGGAGACGGGAAGGTGGGAAAGAGGGCAAGAGAAAAAGAGAAGCTGTTTTTTTAAGAGAACATATATTGTTTATAGTATGTTTTTCATTACTTAACTGCCGCACTGTGGGCCAGGTTCTGTAAATTTTTAAAATTGAACTACAGTTGGTTTACAATGTTGTGTTAATTTCTGCTGTACATCAAAGTGATTCAGTTAGACTTGTATATACATTCTTTATTAGATTCTTTTCCATTATGGTTTATCCCAGGAGATTGAATACAGTTCCGTGCACTATGCAGTAGGACCTTGTTGTTTATCCACTCTCTATATAATGGTGTGCATCTGCTCACCCCAAACTCCACTCCGTCCCTCCCCCGCCCCCTCTCCCCCTTGGCAACCACAAGTCTGTTCTCTATGTCCGTGAGTTTGTTTCTGTTTCATAGATAAGTTCATTTGCGTCATATTTTTTTAATATATGTTAATACTTGTTTCCCTTTTTATTTTGTTTTATTTTATTTGGAGTACAGTTGATTAACAACCTTGTGTTAGTTTCAGGTGTACAGCAAAGTGATTCAGTTATATACATGTATCTATTCTTTTTCAAATACTTTTCCCATTTAGATTACTACGAAATATTGAGCAGGGTTCCCTGTGCTATACAGTAGGTCCTTGTTGGTTATCTATTTTAAATATAGCAGTGTGCAATGTCAATCCCAAACCCCCAATTTATCCCTCCCCCCCAGACTTTCCCCCCTGATAACCATAAGTTCATTCTCTAAGTCTGTGAGTCTGTTTCTGTTTTGTAAATGAGTTCATTTGTATCACATTTTTAGATTCCACATATATGCGATATCATGTGATATCTGTCTTTCTCTGTCTGACTTTTCACTTAGTATGATAATCTCCAGGTCCATCCATGTTGCTGCAAATGGCATTATTTCATTCTTTTTAATGGCTGAGTAATATTCCATTGTATATATATGTACCACATCTTCTTTATCCATTCATCTGTCGATGGACATTTAGGTTGTTTCTGTGTCTTGGCTATTGTGACTAGCGATGCTGTGAACATAGGGGTGCGTGTACCTTTTTGAATTATAGTTTTGTCTGGATATGTGCCCAGGAGTGGAATTGCTGGATCATATGGCAACTCTATTTTTAGTTTTTTGAGGAACCTTCATACTGTTCTCCAGAGTGGCTGCACCAATTTACATTTCCACCAACAGCACAGGAGAGTTCCCTTTTTCTCCACACCCTCTCCAGCATTTGTTATTTGTAGACTTTTTAATGATGGCCATTCTGACCAGTGTGAGGTGGTACCTTATTATAGTTTTGATTTGCATTTCTCTAATAATTAGCGATGTTGAGCATCTTTTCATGTGCCTGTTGGCCATTCATATGTCTTCTTTGGAGAAATGTCTATTTAGGTCTTCTGCCCAGTTTTTGATTGGGTTGTTTGTTTTTTTTGTTGTTGAGTTGTATGAGCTGTTTGTATATTTTGGAAACTAAGCACTTGTCGGTCCATCATTTGCAAATATTTTCTCCCAGTCTGTAGGTTTTCTTGTAATTTTTTTTATTGAGGTACAGTTGATTTACAATGTTGTGTTAGTTTCAGGTGTACAGCAAAGTGATTCAGTTAAACATACCTATACATATCTATTTGAAAAAAAGAATCTTTTAACAGTGGCTTAGGAGTTTGACTGAAGATGAAACAGAAAATAAGATTAGCCCTTGAACTGAACTGTTTTTTTTAAAACATCTTTATTAGAGTATAATTGCTTTACAATGGTGTGTCAGTTTCTGCTTTATAACAAAGTGAATCAGTTATATATATACATATGTCCCCATATCTCTTCCCTCTTGCATCTCCCTCCCTCCCACCCTCCCTATCCCACCCCTCTACGTGGTCACAAAACACCGAGCTGATCTCTCTGTGCTATGTGGCTGCTTCCCACTAGCTATCTATTTTAAGTTTGGTAGTGTATATATGTCCATGCCACTCTCTCACTTTGTCCCAGCTTACCCTTCCCCCTCACCATGTCCTCAAGTCCATTCTCTAGTAGGTCTGTGTCTTTATTCCCGTCTTGCCCCTAGGTTCTTCTGACCATTTTCTTTCTTTTTCTTAGATTCTATATATATGTGTTAGCATATGGTATTTGTTTTTCTCTTTCTGACTTACTTCACTCTGTATCTGAACTGTTTTGAAGTCCATTAAATAGGGAGTTTAGAGCAATTAAAGTGGGAAGAATTAGCACCTGTGCCAAGGGGCCTCCACCAATTGTTCAGGCAGGGTCTGCTTAAACGTGTTCCCCAAGGAGTGGGAATACCACCGGGCAGAGATCTGCCACTCTGTAGTTGATTACAGTCAGTTTATTGTTGAGTGGAACTCACTGGAAGCATAGCCAGCCAGGAGGGAGCACAGAAGGAGTCTGCTAAGAGGTATTGTGGGGGAAGTTTCCAGGCTGGGAGTGTGAGCCAGAGAGAGGGAGGAAATGAGCTTTTCCTGGTGGGTGGATTCCACCCAGTGGAAATCCAAATATGGGCCTCCAAGAGCCTCATGATCACAGAGGGAGCCTGTTGTGAGTGGGAATCCCCAAGCCAGCATCGTTCCTGGGCTGAGTGCCTGTGGATGCCTGGGAAGCCTCCTCATCATCACAAACCATTTATTAAGTTCTAAGTTGTATTAATTTCCCAAAATGTGAGTGTTTCTAGAAAAGAGATTTAGAAGGGGTGGGAGCAGCATTTTCCTGTGTAAGTGGCTGAAGACAGGAAGCAAGGCTCCCAGCAGCATTCTGTGCTGGGTGATCAACTGTCCTGGTCTGCTTGGGACTATCCTAATTCTTGCACTGATAATCCAGCCTCCCTTTCAGAGGACTCAGTACTCTGCTCCCATGCCATCTCCCGAGAGAGGCCTTCCCTGACCATTTTCTAAAATAGCATCCCACCCCGTCCCCACTAGTCACATCCTATCCCCTTATCCTGAGGACACTCATTCCCTGAAATCATCTTGCTTATTTGTTTATTATCTCTTCTTCAAAACTAGAATGTAAGCTCCAGGAAGACAGGGACTTTGGCTTGTTTGCTGCTATATTCCCACCATATAGAATAAGGCTGGGTACAAGAAGGGGCTCATTAAACATTCATTGGATGAATGAGCACTTTTTTTAGTTTCCAGCACTATGCTCAGCTCTGGATATAGAACAGTGAGTGAAACCAGAAATAGTCCTTGCACTCATGATGCATAGAGTTTAGTGGAGAGGAGAGACAGTAATGACATATTTTTACTTAAGTAAAATTGCAACTGTTATGAGTGCACAGATGACTGGGGGCCCAAAGGAGAGGTACTGGTGCTTTGGGAAGGTGTGATGCTGGGTGGAGCCCAGGGCCAGGGAAGGCTGGCCCAAGGAAGTGAAGACTGAGTTGAATCTGAAGGTTGGAGAAAAAGTGCTGTCCAGGAAGGGGGAACTGCACATGCAAAAGCCCTGTGGCAGAATGGAGTGAGCTTGTTTGGGGAACCACCATCAGGCCCTATGTTTGGAGTGCAGAAAGCAAGGGGACTCATGGTACACAGTGAGGCCAGACTGGAGAGGCAGGAGCAGCCAGGACACTCAGTGCCTTTGGCAATTGGATACCTGGCTGAGGAATTGGCTATTTTTTCCCTAAAATGGGAAATCATTGAAGGACTTTAAGAAGGATGTGTGTGTGTGTGTGTGTGTGCGTGAGAGAGAGAGAGAGAGACAATTAGTCTTTTGTATTTTTAAGTGAGGGTTTGGTAGATTATCAAGGTTCCTCCATCCTAGTGGCCAAATGGTTAAAAATAGTCAGGGAGAGGACTATTAAAATATTCATAATTATAAAAGGTAGCTCATAGCCTTAGTGCTTTCCTTCTTCTGTCTGCAGATGAACTAAATTCCTGTGGCCTTAATAAGGGCAGAAAAATGTGGAATACAACTGTGGCCAAATAGTTTTTTGAGGACTTCTTCTAGAATTGGTACTCAAGAAAGAATATAGGGCTTCCCTGGTGGCGCAGTGGTTGAGAGTCCGCCTGCTGATGCAGGGGACACGGGTTCGTGCCCCAGTCCGGGAAGATCCCACATGCCATGGAGCAGCTGGGCCCGTGAGCCATGTCTGCTGAGCCTGCGCATCTGGAGCCTGTGCTCCGCAACAGGAGAGGCCACAACAGTGAGAGGCCCACATACCGCAAAAAAAAAAAAAAAAAAAAGAAAGAATATAAAACTGAAAAGCCACTGTAGTCGAAGCACTCTTCTAGGCTCTGTAGGAGGAGAAAAAGGAAACAACATGAATGTTCTTCCCCTTTAGGCACCTTCGATGTTTAATGAGGGGTATGCAAATGAAAAAAGCATGGGGCTGACCCAGAAACAAGTTCAACAAGAACTGCTTCCTAGAGATACCCAGGCCCACGTTAATGTACAGCCTTCTCAAGAGCAAGGTCCACATTTGAGTCATTCATGTTCCTCCCACAGAAGTTAGCCAAGTGCCTTGCCCAAGAGATGTGCCAAATGAATAAAGCTGATCCTGATCGCCTAAGGAGAGAAGAACCATTAGTCAACACTCACACAAGTCAGGCCTCTAATGACACTTCCATTAGAAAAAAGTACTTCTAAAAGAATGTAAGCTCCATGAGGACAGAGTTTCATGCCCGTTTTTTGGTTGTTCACTGCTGTGTCCCCAGTGCGTAGAATATATTGTCACTCAATATTCACTGAGTAAATGGATTTATTGGCTTTAGTGAGAACCTCTGGAATGATCAGATGACTTAGTGAGGAACTGGGTAAGTAAAGGAATAGTCTCTCCATGTGATGGGATATTATTCAGCATCTACAGAGTATGTCACAGAAAAAGCCTTACTGACTAGTGAGGGTAGTGAAAGCACAGGCTTTGGAGGCCAACTGCTACTCACTAGCTGTGTGTCCTTGGGAGGGTTATTTAACCTCTCTGTAATGCAGTTTTCTCATCTGTAAAATGGGTATAATAACAGTATATACCTCAGAATACTTATGAGAATTAATGAGCTAATACATAATGAGTTAATATATATAAAGTATGTAGGGCAGTGCTTGATACATAGTAAACACTCAATGAGTATTAGTTTAAGTGCTTTACATGTATTGACTCTTTTAATCCTCACAACAACCCTATGAAGTAGGCACTGTTACGATTCCCACTTTCTAGTAAGTGATGTGTAATAGTAATTTTTCTGAATGTGATGGGGAGAGATTGGAAAGTTTTGTGGAGAGGAATGACATGATCTAATTTATATTTTAACAAGATCAAGATGTCAACTGTGTTGAAAACAGACCAAGGAGAGCAGAAGGGGGCAAGGTCAGAACCAGGAAGACCACTTAGGAAACTAGAACAAGAATCCAGGTGAGATGTAATGTTGACTTGCATCAGGGTGGTAGCAATGGGGGTTGTAAAAAACCATCTGATTCAGGACAACTTTTGAAGATAGGACTCAAAGGATTTGCTGATGGAATAGACAGGAGGCATGAAAGAGATGAGTAGTGGATGCCTGAACAGTTTTGGATCCAATCAACTGGAAGGATGGAATTGCCATCTACTGAACAAGGGAAGACAGCAGGAAAGTAGGGTTAGAATGGATTATTTGAGTTGCCTATTTGTCACCCAAGCTGAGATGATAAGTAGGCAGGTGCAAATACAAGTCTGGACATCAAGGGAGAGTTCTGGGCTGCAGGTTGGAGTGTGGGAGTCATCAGCCTACAGATGATATTAAAGGCCATGTGACTGGATAATATCATCAAGTAAATAAGTAGAGATGGAAAGCAGAAGTCCAAGTATTGAACCCAATCAGTAGAGGCTGGGGAGATGAAGAGGAACCAGTAGCCGGTCAGTGAGGCTGGAGGAAAACCAGGAGCATGTCAGATCCTGGTACCCAACTAAAGAGAAGACTTCAAGGTTTTCCGTGCTCTTACATTTAATTTTGGAAACACCCTTATCACTTGCTCCTATGTCCATGTCAGTGATGCCACAGGTGAAGGAACTAACACTCACAGAAGCTGATCCCAAGATGCAGTTTGTAGGAGAAATCAGCATGGTGACTAAGCCCTCCGACTCTGTGCCCAGTGTTCTTTCACTGCCTTGGTGGGAAGAGGGAGACCTGCCATGTCTATTTTGTTCAGTTATTCCCCTCCCACCAAAATGATCTGTTTTCAACTAGTAATTCAACTTGTCTGCCTCAGTACAAAAACCTATTTGATATTCAGGTGAGAGTGCTGTAAAAGAAGACCAAAAAGGAAATAGGTTAGGCAGCTCCTTTGTCAATAGCTGAAGGAGATGATAGAATTAATATAACCTGCTTAGGGGTTTCAGTTTGTAAGTTCCTGGCCTCATGATAGTTGATAGGGGAATGATTTTGAGCCTGAGTTCCAGGCAACAGAGGATCAGTTGTATAGAAGTGTGTGTGTGTGTGTGTGTGTGTGTGTGTGTGTGTGAGAGAGAGAGAGAGAGAGAGAGAGAGAGGCAGAGAGAGACAGAGACAGAGAGACAGAGATATGAGCAAAATTACTTGCCGATCTGATTAGCCCTTTGGCTCTGTGAACTGACCTTGGGATGCCTGGACCCTGGTACACCTTCAGGACTCTGCGGGGAGAATTCTGAGGTCAGGCAGATGAGCAGTGAATGAGATGACCCCACTAGGGAGAAAGAGTGCAAGGGCAGTGGTACATCCCTGCTTGTTCCCTGATCCTCATAGAGAGGAGGGTGCCATGGGAGAAGCCATTCAGAAGTCTAAATATGCTTTGCCTACTCCATCTTCTCACCTCACCTTCCTCTACCCATCAATGGCATGAACTTGGAGCTGTGAAACAGAGTTGGATGAGACTGTGAGAAAGTCCATGGCGTGGGACTGAAATACCTGTAAGAGCTGTGGTGCTCAAAGGATGACCAAGAAAAACTTCAGACTGGAATGGAGCAGAAGATAGATTGATTGAAACTAACCAAGTGGTGAAATGGGAGAGAAAAGAATCAGGTAAGGAGTGTCCAGAATCTATGGGAGGCAGGCTGTGAGACAAGGCAACTCAGAAATAGTCCTCAACACAACAGTCAAATGGAGGCAGGAATCTGTGGTGTCACCACCAGGTGCCTCTCTGGTTATGAACAAACCCAGTCCAGCTGAGATGATACCCTTGAAATGGCCTGGGAGGGGAACACAAGACTATTTAAGATGGTGTTGTTTCCACAGACAGTAAACATTTTTTAAAAGATTATGACTTTATATTTTTAGAGCAGCATTAGGTTTAGTTTTAGGCAGCAAAACTAAAGAGGTAGGTACAGAGATTTCCCACATACCCCTGTCCCAACACATACATAGCCTCTGCCATTATCAACATCCCCCATCAGAGTGGTACGTTTGTTACAATTGATGAATCTGCATGGACACATCATAATCACCCAAAGTTCATAGTTTACATTACAATGTCCTTATACATTTGTCCAAACCCACAGAATTACAACACCAAGAGTGAATTGTAATGTAAACTGTGGAATTGGGTAAGTATTTTTAATCCTGTAAGGATTTATAAATACGTGTAGAAACGTTTAAGAGAATCACCAGACTCATAATATTTGTGTTAATTTGTACACATTTGGTATTTTAAGTCTTTGCAATAGTTAAGGGAAATTGACTTATTAGAGTAATGATCACCCTTTTGATACCAGTTTAAAATACCAATCAAGAAATTGATTTAGGGACTTCCCTGGCGGTGCAGTGGAAGAGTCCATGCTTCCACTGCAGGCGACACCAGTTCAATCCCTGGTTGGGTAACTATGATCCCGCATGCCATGTGATATGGCCAAAAAAAAAAAAAAAGGATTTAGTATTGTGATTTTAAATTAGAAGACATTCAAGAATTACAATCAATCAATATTGGAATACGGGACTTCCCTGGTGGCTCAGTGGTTAAGAATCTGCCTGCCAATGCAGGGGACATGGTTTTGATCCCTGGTCCGGGAAGATCCCACATGCCACAGAGCAACTAAGCCCATGCGCTGCAACTACTGAGCCTGTGTGCCACAACGACTGAGCCCGCATGCCACAACTACTGAGTCTGCGCATCCTAGAGCCCGTGCTCCGCAACAAGAGAAGCCACCACAATGAGAAGCCAGTGCACCACAATGAAGAGTAGCCCCCACTTGCCACAACTAGAGAAAGCCCGTGTGCAGCAACAAAGACCCAACACAGCCAAAATAAAAATTGGAATACTTGAGAGAATATAAGATTTGTCACATTTTAAAGTTTAACTTATTGGATCTATAAGAGGCTTTTTTTAGTCAGTTGACATACTTATGAGTGATTAAATATATTAAATATATAAACATGATTTTAAATGTATGAGTTTCATAAACTAAATTTGTGAATGGAATCAAACATTGATTAAAAGCTCCCTTAAAGGTGATTAACATTTGCTAAATAAAGAGGAATAATCTACATTGACCTTAAAAGTTTAAGGAAGACCTAGATTTTTATGTTTGTAACTTTAACAGATTGAGGATTAAGTTTTACAACTCAAAGTAGCTTTCTACATAATCATTTTTGTGCAGATATGTGTCCTTGATATGGCCAGAAAGCCCCGATACTCTATCAAGGGCTGTGGCAGCTCCTAGGCGTCTTGTCCCTCTGTGTGTTCAGTGGCTCCTACTTCCAGGTGGCTTGGAGGACCTTATCCTCTTGGAGGACAGCTCTTGGAGGCCCCCATGGGGGAAGAGGAGATCCTTGGTGTCTGGGAGCTAAGGAGCAGAGGCAGCTAGACTCTCTTTGCTCAAAGGCAAGTTGATCGTGTGCCAGGAGATTGGGTAAAGAACTGGGAGGAAGCAAAATGCAAGAATAGAGTAAGAGGAAACTCTGGAAACCAACAGAGGAACCAAAGATGGTGGAAGCTGTGAGCACGCCTTCAGGAGAGGATTGCCACTTTAGCATGAAACCAGTGTGGTTATTGTCTCATTGTACAGGTGAGGAAACTGAGATGCAAAGAGCTTACATGCCTTGCCAAGATCTCTTGGCTAGTCAGAGGTGGAGATGTGACTGGGGATTGGATCCTCTAACAACTCCTGGTTCAGGATTCTTTTTAGAGCATTTCTTTGTATCAAATGCAGGGCAAATGGCTTTGATGGTGAGGATGAAGGCGGAGCATGGGTTGGTGGTTCAGGTTTTCTGATTTGGCTGGTGGGGCACTGCCTGACTTCCAAAGCTTTGGATGGAAGTTGATTAACTTTTAAATACTACTCTCCTCCTTGCTGCAGACTTTTACATCTCTCCTGGATGCTGGGCTTGAATCCTGGGCCTTTCAGAGCAACCTTCTTCTAAGGGGAATGTCGTCAGGACTAAGTCTCTTATTCTGGTGGAAGTCTTAGGAGGAACACACCTTTGAGGCAAAATCCCAACATGGCAGCATTCAGCTGGGATAGGTCAGGATGGGAGTAGAAGGAAGAGTGGTCAGGGGGCAGTTGCAGCTGGGGGAGTGGGCCTAGTGAGGCAAGAGGGACGAGTCAGTGCATCCTGGAAAATAGAAATTCCCTGAATAAGGGGAATATAGAAGATCTGATTTAGCAAGGCTGCCCTTAAAGAAATGAGGAGAGGCACAAAGGAGGTGTTCTTGAATTTCAAGCTCCAGCCAGCTCTCGCGGTAAGGAGCTTTAGAGAGATTGTCCTGAGGTGGGCTGAAGGAGCTCTGAATTAGTGGACTTCTCTAAGGAAGAAGGGCAGTGATGCCATCAGGGACTGGGTAAAGTACAAGGACTCCCTCATTTTGCACGTTCTTCCCATAGCCCTGACCACACCTTGTGTGTGTAATAGCAGGCTTTACATCTGGGCAGGTTTGTGCAACTATGGCAATAACCTCTCACACTAACTCCTCTAGGGAGACAGAACTGGTAGCAGCATCCCCATCTTATGACTGAGGAATCTAAAGCCCCGAAGGATGAAAACATATCTAATATAAAAAACCTAGGAAGTGGCAGGGCCTGATTTCTGAACTAGGATCCATTTTTCCCCCCTTCTTGTGTTCTTTCTCTTTTCCTTCTCTTTTTTACTTTAAAAGCTTTATTTTTAAAAAAAATTTTAGGGAGGCAATATATGATCCCTGTTCAATGTTATTAAATATATTAAGATAGAATAAAATACAGATAAATAAAATAAAATTTAAAAAGAAGAAAAAGCTTATAATTCTACTACTTAGATTATTACAGTTAACACCTTGATGTATGTCATCTTAGATTCTTTTCTATGCATACAATAGAAATAAGTATAAATATGGTCTTTTTTTCTATTTTCTTTTTTGTGTGTTTTTAGTGTATATCTTATTTTTTTCTTTCTTTCTTTCTTTTTTCAGTAGGCCTTTGTTGGTTATCTATTTTAAATATAGCAGTGTGTACATGTCAATCCCAAACTCCCAATCTATCCCTCCCCCCAACCCTTCCCCCTGGTAACCATATGTTCATTCTCTTAGTCTGTGAGTCTGCTTCTGTTTTGTAAATAAGTTCATTTGTGTCATTTTTTAAAGATTCCGCATATAAGTGATATCATATGATATTTGTCTTTCTCTGTCTGACTTCACTTAGTATGATAATCTCCAGGTCTATCAATGTTGCTGCAAATGGCATTATTTCATTCTTTTAATGGCTGAGTAATATTCCATTGTATATATGTACCACATCTTTTTTATTCATTCCTCTGTCGATGGTACTACTCAACTTTTAGAACATGTTTTTCTTTTTCTTTCTTTTTTTCCACTGATCCAAAGAGGAAAAAAAAAAGGACCCTTTAGACTACATTCTTTAAACTTTTTTTTTAAACCAAAGTAATACATGTACATACTTGAAAATGTCAGAGTATTGATAGTATACTATAAGTCTTATATCAAGAAATACTTGCCATGCTCACTGTACCCCACACTTGCTTTCACCCCAAAGAGGCAAGTACTTCTAAATATTAAAACTTTCTAAATTACATGCTTATACTGCTATTCATTGATTTTTCAGGTTTAGATATTATGCATTGACTTTCTGCTGTGTAAGATGTGGGTTTAGTTTCTCACGTTTATATTCCCCATTTCTGTCATTCCCTTCCTTTCTCTAAATATGGTTATAACACTGTTCCTGATGTGGACTAAATCAATATTTAGTGATCACATTTCTACAAGCATGTATATATCATTAAAGCAGAGCCATATAGGGTACCAGGATTGTTCTTCCTTTCTTATTTAACTCTTTACTCCTGGAGTTATTTGATTTATTTTTGTTTTAATTTGCTTCGTTGCTTAGTTTTCTATACAGAGCTCTCTTACAGATCTGTAAATCACATCTTGATCTATACACAAACAATATGGTTAGTTTTTTTCCTGAGAGAGAGCCTCATAGAGGCTCTTGTCCCCCCTCCCCTATCAGGACTGGTGTTTCTCCAGGGCTGCTGCATGTTTTCCTCATCATCATCCTGGAATTTCCTTCCACCTCTCTCCTGAGTTGGATCCCCTGAATTCTGGCTCTTATGTCTTCTTATATCTTGGTTTACTCTCCTAGTTTTGTTGTATGTATCATCTAGTAGTGGCCTGAGACCACCTATGGGCTTTTTACTCCACTGTGTTTAAACCACACTCTTTTAATGGGGGATGAAATAAATGTTGGTTTTGTTTTCAGATCAATATAAACCAAGAAAAAGAATTCATCCCATGTGGGGTCCAACAAGTCTCATTTTGCTTAATAGACCCAGAATCATGGTCAAATTTTTTTTTTCTAGATTTGGTAAGCTTTTTACACTTAAAAACTTTATCTGATTTACACTGACCTTAATCACAGGACAATAGAAAAGAGAAGAAGAAAAAAAACTTTATCTGAAAATTCAAGCTATGACTATTGAAGAAAACAACAGCCCAAAGTTTGCTCCTTTTAAAGAAAAGGAGAACTTGAACGCAGAATCTTCAGCCCACCCACAGGTGTGCCCAGGCGATGTGCAAATTGTCACATGCCCCTGGCTCAACCTGGCTCCTTCTCAGGCCTCTGCCCTGCGCGTGGCCTGTGGGCTCTCAGATGTGGCTCGGTACTTTGTTTGCTACATTTTCTTCTGTACAAAGTGCAAGCCTTGGACAGGCACATGCTGGGGACTTTGTGGTGGCCTCTGAAGTTGTTTCTAAGAAGGCAGTGACTCATCACAGGAAACCCTGTTTGTTTTCTCTCTGACCTTCCCTCAGCTTCCTGCTTCACCCATCTGTGCGTGAGTTCTCACATTCCTCACCAACAGACAGCAGCTTACCTCTGACTTTAGTCAACAGTGAGAACTGGAGATGGTTCTGGGAGTGACAATGGGACACCTCTTCCTAGAGCGATGCCTATGAGGGCAGCAGGCCTTTACTCAATACCTTGGCGTCTCCCCTCTGAGATGTGTGTCAATTTCTGTTCCATGACTCCTGCAGAATCCTTTTTCCCATGTCCCTAACCAGAATGAATTATCACACTATACTAGAGGTAGATTTGCTCTCTTAGCCTTTGCTCTAATCAGAGACCGCTTTGCACAACTCTTTTTCTAGAAAAATACATCACTATACATTTATTAATAGGTGTTCAGTTGTTTCTGATTGATGTGAGCTAAATTGAAGAGATGTTTGTGGTTGTCCACGCACAGTGCTTCAGACATAGAAGGTCTTCAGTGGATAGACATTGAAATGAATCAGACAATTCAGATTCCTACAGGTTTAGAGTTAGAAGGGACCTTAAAGCTTATCCAGTCTTGCTTTTCCATTTACAGACAAGGATCCTGAGGCCCAAAGAAAATACTTTCTTATGGTCACCCAGCCAGGTCCTGGTCCTTTGAAGGCTATCTATGCCTGGCTCTGCACTGCTGTCCAGCTGGGCTCCAGTCCCCACTTCCATCTGAATCCCTTCATCACTCTCTGCACCTCAGGGTGGAACCCTCAAGCTGGCTAAGCCCCTTTGCAAGGTCTCACCCTTCCTCTGTCACTGGTTTCCCCAAAGTCCCTCCCTGGTCCCAGGCTCCTCTCCAGACTGCAGGCAAACTCAGACCATTGACTTTGGTTTCCTTTGGCTGAGAATCCATGACTTCCCCCAAAGACCGTATTTCAGAGCAATTCTTCAAAACTTGAATAGCAAAATACTCACTAAAGGGAATTTGATGAAGACACAAACAAGTGGTTTTTTCACATTTTTGGTGTTTTCTTTGGACATTTCCCTACTATACTTCCTTTCCAAGGACTAGGTTGCTTATTTGATTTATTACAGTCATAATCTTACTCATTCAGTTTTGTATCCTGCTGTTTTCCACTTGTGCTCCTTTAATGTAACTTTATGACAGAAGGATTGGGAACAAATACTGGTCTGCTTTTTAAAGAAATCTGTTAGAACACCACATCACCTAGTTAGAAAAATAGATTGCTCTACTTTTTGGTGGGGCAAACAACAATGTGCACATCCAGAGCTGGTTTTTGGAGACAGGAGACATGCCACGTCTTCTGCCACTGCCCCATATGGGGGAGCTGGGTTTGCATTCTCTGTCACTGTCAGTGGGGCACTGTGCTTCCTGATAGTCTGTGAACCAGAACCCTGCTTCTACCATCACATCCACATTCAGTCCTGTATTCTAGTCTCCATGATGGTATCAGCTTGGCCCCAACCACCATGTTGACCTGTGTGCCATCTCTGATCTCTCATTTATTGTGAAGGAGTCTGTTGTAAAACTAGCTAGGCATGAAGCCTGCACACCCTATAACTCTGTGAAAGCAGAAACCAAGTATTTCTATACATCTTTGGTGTTTCTCTATATCCCCAGCATGATGCCCAGCCTACAGATGACACCTTGTACATGGATGGTAAGCGAGTGAATGAATGAACAAATGCGAATAACTCTAATTGTGGATGCATTTGTGGTTGCCAAGTAGTCTTCCTTTTTTTAAAAATTTTTTATTGGAGTATAGTTGCTTTATGAATAGTCTTCCTTTATAGCAGTTCCAAATGCAAAATCATAACTGTGGTGGGAACATTCTCTTCAGAGCATTTCCCACCACAAGGGAAGAAACAAACCAAATAGGAAATGGAGAGTCAGGGTGGTCTGAGCATTATCTTGAGTAAAAACAATGTCCCTGATCTCTCAGGTCCCTTTCTCCTTACAGCCCCCAGACCTTGGATATCACACAATCCTTTTTGTCATTTAAGAATCTTAAGTGGCTGATGTTTTTGTTCTCTCCTTAATTTTTTTTTTTTTTTTTTTTTTTTTTTTTTTTTTTTTTTTTTGCAGTACGCGGGCCTCTCACTGTTGTGGCCTCTCCCATCGCGGAGCACAGGTTCCGGATGCGCAGGCTCAGTGGCCATGGCTCACGGGCCCAGCCGCTCTGCGGCACGTGGGATCTTCCCGAACCGGGGCACGAACCCGCGTCCCCTGCATCGGTAGGCGGACTCTCAACAACTGCCCCACCAGGGAAGCCCCTCTCCTTAATTTTGAGGCAAGAAAGGTTTACTTTCCAAGATAGTAGTCGCAATCTCCACTCTAAGGAAAGCCCAAATCATCATAAACTTCCCTTAACACCTCAGAATCTTAGTCCCAAGATAATCTTACTTGAGATATAAAATTGCTTCTAAGTGGAGGATTACTCAACTGTAAAAATAATTAACAACAATGATAGATAGAACAACATCAACAAATCTCAAAATAATTTTTTTTTCAAAATAGTTTTGCTGCATGAAAGAAGTCAGACCAAGCATGAGTATATCCTGTATGCTTTCATTTCCATAAAATTCTAGAAAATGCAGACTAATCTGTAGTGACAGAAAGTGTTGCCTGGTAGGTGGGGTGGGAAGCAGTGAGAAGCAGGGATTACAAAAGGCCCCAGGAAACTTGGGGTCATGATGGATACACTCCTTATTGTGAAGTTGGTGGTAGTTGCACAGCTTTATATGTGTGTCAAAGCTTGTCAGATTGTGCACTGTAAGTATGTGAGGTGTATTGGATGCCAATTATATACCAATAAAGCTGCTTTTGAAATTGTTTCTAGGAAATGGAGTCCTATCCCCCAGGCTCCATGTCCTACATCACTTTCCAGCTTCTCCTACTAAAGGACGATCTCACCCAATCTTGTGTCTGCAGTGCAACCCGTCCTTTGGTATGGTAGATCCTGAGCTTTCTTTGCTTCTTCTGGAAGCAAAGAAAGTATTTTAACTGGGCCACCATTCCCTCTCAGTTAATTGCCAGATGTTCTCGAGTACTGTGGACAAGCTTGCCCTCTTTTCCTGTCCTTAGCCATTTAGGGGATGACCCCCTCATGGTTCCAGTGGCAGGTTTTTGAATAGACAGACACCCATAGTGTAGCTGGCACTTGCATTACTGCCAGGCTGAGCCATGACTCACCAGCCCCAGTGATCACGATTCTTAGACCTTTGACGTGTTTTCAGGATGCTTTTCAAAATACCCATGGCTTCCACACAGGAAAGGCTGAGACAGTGACCTGCCAGTGTTTGCCCAATCCTCTCTCAGACATTTCTTTCATTGTTCTCCAGGGAGCTTTAGAGTTGCGTAGCTCTAGATCAGCTGTACGAAGTGCAGACAAATCCCCTTCTCTGGGAGTCAGCATTATTCTACTGATGAAGTGAGAGAGTAGCATTGATATATATACACTACCAAATGTAAAATAGGTAGCTATTTTGAGATATAGGCAGTGGGAAGCAGCTGCAGAGCACAGGGAGATCAGCTCGGTGCTTTGTGTCCACCTAGAGGGGTGGGATAGGGAGGGTGGGAGGGAGACTCAAGAGGGAGGGGTTATGCGGATATATGTATACTTATAGCTGATTCCTTTTGTTATACAGCAGAAACTAACACAACATTGTAAAGCAATTATACTCCAATAAAGATGTTTAAAAAAAAAAAAAACCTCTAAAACCTAAGGAAGAATCAGGAATGAGTCCCTGGAATATACAGATGTGGGACCTGCTGAGATGTTGCCTGTTCTCCCATCTTACAAGGGCTCCATGCTCTAAGTGGTTAGGTAAATAGCAAAGGCCATTAGAGCAGGGCTACTCCAACCTGTGCTGACCTAGGAATGAAGTAAGAAATTGAGAGCAATGGTTTCGAAACTTTTATAGCAAAATGCTAGAATTGTGTTAGGACTCCTGAATCTAATAACAAGAAAAGTTGGGCTTGTATTTTATATTCCTTTTACTTAAAATTCTTTTTTAGTAATTCATTTTTATTTTACAAATGGTTTGGTTCATAATGGATTGGAAATTATAAAAACAAAAAAATAAAGTGGCCCTTTATCACAGATCGTTTGAAAAGCGCTGAGCTATTTTTCACAGCCTCTGAAGGGCGATTCTGGGCACCTTCCTTCCCACAGAGATGGCGGGTGACCTGTGGAGAGATGGGGAAAGAGCCAGGGAGGGGGAGGGCAAGGGGTCTCCCCTTTGCCTCTAGTTCCTTTTCCTTTTTTGACCCAAGAACGCACACATCCCTAGGGAAGCGACACAGCAAGAGTAACCAGAGTAGAGACAAAATAGGAGGGGACTGCACTTAGAGGAGAGGCTGGGAATGGCAGGAGAAACTTGTGGTTATCACACACAACTCCTGACGTCGGCAAATGTCCTTCACGGTGGACCTTAGGAGCAGGTGGTGGAGGAGCTGACAAATAAGGATTTGAGGGGAACCACAGCTGGAATGAAGCTGGAGTTGTGAGTCCCACTGAAGACAATCACCTACACAAAAGATGCTCATATAACCTAGGAGGAGGAGGGGAGAGGCTGGCAATCATTGCCCTGTAATACATGAGAATACACTGCCTATTCCTACAGAGTCACTGACTGGAGGAACTGTCCCTCTAGGAAGCATAAAGAAGGGCTGAACGTAAGACGGACTCATTATCTATCTTAAAATAGGGAGATCAAGTAGCTGAGAGGCATCGGGAAGGACCTATAACTGAAGTCTTTGCCACCGCATTTTAGAGCTGTCTCTGCTGTCCCAGTTCTATTTTTGTAGTAGATCATGGTGTGAGGTGATATTCCGGTTCCCAGGGGACGTGGAAAAGCCTTCTGCCCTGCTTGCCTTGAAGCAGTCAGCTGACAGCCCCCTCACTGTCCCATATTCCCGAGAGGTGGCAGGGCAGGATGACCCCTTCCTCTGGTTGCCTTTCTGAGGTGACTCAGTATGCCCTAGTGGCCGTTGTTGACATTGAAGTACTTGACTGAGAGGAGAGAATCAGGTTGGGTGGGTTCCGGCTCTTTCATATGAGAAGAGCTTTTGTGTCTTGGCCGTGGGAAAGAAAGGAATACCCAGCCCTCTTGCTTTTTTGTTAAATTAGAGGGTGCTTTCAGACTTACACATTCTCCTGAAATATATCTTGGCTTTGACTGGGTGATGGTGCATGCGTGCCTGAGCGTGGCTGCCATGTGGCATTATTTCTCGTCCAACGGACTGGAGGTTCAGGAAGGGCTGTAGTTAGACCCGGGGTCTCCTGTAGGTCGGAGCCACACCAGGAGGTGCGGCCTGCAGCCTGGTGGGCTATAGTAAAGCAGAGGCAGGATCAAAAACGCAGTTACCTTTCCTCTTGGGCCACACCCAAGTTAATGCCAATGTAGTCATAGTTGCCTGCTTTGGGGGATGTTTGCAAAGTCTGGACCCCATTGCAAGGAGTTTTAAAGAGACTGACAGAGGAGGGCAAGAGTAACATGAATGCCTTCCCCAACTTATGCTTCAGAAACTCATAAGCCACATGGTAGCTTCTGGGAATGAAGTAACTGACTCCCCTGACCCAGGAGACCCGGCTGTGGTTCTAGGTCTTTACCTCTCCCGGTTTTCCTGCCCTGAAATACCCAGAAACAGCCTGAAGTAAAATTCAACCCGTAGTCACTGCCCACCGCCCACCCCCACCAAACTTGTAATTTGGTTGGCTAACAAAACTGGCCCAGTATGAAACAGCACTAGATTATGGCAAAGATCATAGGTAATACAGGTATTTCAGAAAGAGGGACTGATGTGGGTCTGAGGAATCAGGGAAGGCTCCTGGAAAAATGAGGCTTGGACTGGCACTGAGTCCTTCCCTCCTTTGCAATCAGATAAGGTTTGAGTCCTGGATTTACCAGGACTTGTGTTGGACAAATATGTAAGATCTCTGGGCCCCGGTATCCTCATCTACAAGATGGAGAAAATAACAGCCACGTCCTAGGCTTTCTGGGCACACTGAGTAAATGCTCACAGTGTTTGATCCCTTCCTTCATTTTCATGGCTGCAAGGAGTTCCTTCTGGGATTAATACCTGGGAATGGCTCACCCATTTGGACGCAGAACTAAGATTTGCAAGGCTGCCATTTCTCCCTGTGGGGAAGCAGTACTATAAACAAACCATGAGTCAGTAGCTGCTTTTCCTAACTATGCACCCAGTTTCCCTGACTGGGCTAAGTTACGTCTCTCTTAAACCAGACACTCCAAGACATAGCTTGTACCAAGAGAGATACTTTCCCCAAGTACTCACTTGGCTAAAACACTAGAGTTCTTAGTATTAATGCTGCTACCAAATTCTTGAGCAGTTCAGCTTCCCTTCCTAGCCTCTCCTAACTTGTCAGCATTTCCCAATTTTACTATATACAAAATAGGAAGTTGTAAAATCCTAGTTCTGCACTGGAGTGCAGTTCGTTCTGGAAAAACAGGCCTTGGAATAGGATGTCTTTAAAAAATTTTTTTATCAGTAAGAAATTGGTCATGGAGAGGGAGAATATATAGCATAATGGATAGGAGCAGGGACTCTGCATCCAAACTCCCTGGACTTGCTTCCCTGCTCTGCCATTTTTCTAGCTATGTGACTTTGGGTAAATTATTTAACCACTCTGTGCCTTAGTTTACTCATCAGTTAAATGGGGGAATAATTGTACATATCTCATAGGGTTGCTGCGATGAGTAAAATATATGTAAAGCAGTAAGTGGCCAGTGTAAGCAGTAAATATGTGTCGGCCATAATTAATATTATGTCCTAGTGAAGTGGGGAGAGGGAAGGTTTCAGACCTTGAGGGATGCTGTGCCCTAAAGAAGAGCATACAAAGAGAGCCAGCAATCCCAGGGCCTGGTGACAACGGGCAGCATAGAAAAGAGTACTCTTAGGACGTTATAAGCCCAAGTGCCAAATCCTAATGAGACAGCCCAGGTTCAACCACTGACATTGAAATGGCCATCAGAGAGCCCTTTTAGAATTTGACTCCGTGCTAGACTCTGGGATGCCTGGATACAGCCTCTCTGCCAGCCTGGTTCAAGACTTGTTTTGGTGCGGATGACATGCTTACACAGGACTAGTCAATAACAGGTCCTTTGTTCTGTCTCCTGGACCTCTGGGTGCCACTGTACAGACATGTCCAGCTTGGCAGGCAGCTGGCATCTTAAGGATCCAGGTTGTTATCAGATGGACACTCACTAAACAGAGTCCCTCCCGGCCCGCTGGTGTGTGCTGCAGCGCACGTAGGCCAGCATACCTCATATCTCTGCCCAGGCAATTACATCCCAACCACCCTGCCCCATATTCCAACACAGCCAGAGCCAGCTGGGACACCATGCTTGGGGTGGCAGCCAGGTATTTTTCCTCCTTTCATCTGTTGATTCCAAAAGTATTTTCTTTTAAGCTTGGGCTCTAATTATAATGTCCAACGTGGGAAAACAAACCCGAAAGGCAGGAACTGAGCTGCATCTGCTCGTAGTGCTGCCTTTTGCTGTTCTGAAATGAAGCCAAAAGGCACAGCCTTTGCCCTCCAGAACAGGAAGCCTGGAAGCTGTGTGTCCTCTCTCCAGTGCTGCCTGCCCTGTGAGTGTATTGCATATACCTACACATTAGTGGTGTGCTATCTGGTCTGATGTTCGGATCCAGATTTAAATACTAGCGTGGGATTCAGAGTTTGAGTAAAATGCATGTCTGGGCCTGTCCCTTGGCCAGGCCCCAGGGTCTTCAGCCCACCCAGCTGGTCACCAAAGCTGGCCCCTTGCGTCAGAAGTGATCCCACGCAGTTCTGATGACTGACAGTTTATGACAACTCACCCTTGTTTGGGAAATCTCCTTGCTAATGTTTTCTTATCTCGTCAGAGAGAACCACGTTTGAGTACTAAAAATTGGTATCATTTTTTTTTTTTTTTTTGCGGTACGCGGGCCTCTCACTGTTGCGGCCTCTCCCGTTGTGGAGCACAGGCTCTGGACGCGCAGGCTCAGCGGCCATGGCTCATGGGCATAGCCGCTCCGTGGCATGTGGGATCTTCCTGGACTGGGGCATGAACCTGTGTCCCCTGCATCGGCAGGCGGACTCTCAACCACTGCGCCACCAGGGAAGCCCCCTAAAAATTGGTATCATTTATTGAACACATGCTACGCCCCAGGCAGCCTTCTAGGGGCTTTACATAGTGATTTCTCACTGTCCCACCACCAGCACTCCAGTGGAGTAGTATGATCAGCTCTGCCTAACCCTGAGGACACTGAAATGTGTTGACATTAGGAAACTTGCTCAAGGCCACCCAGGTAGGTGGTAACACCAGTATTTGAACCAGGCAACCTGATCCAGGGCACACTTCTACCCACTATAGTGCCTGCTGCTTTGGTGTCTCTCTACTCCTCTCCAAGGATTAGACCAATGCCTGATAATGATCATCCTCATTGTTATCATCGGTCTTATCAGCTTACGGGGCACAGAAGCTTCTCCTGGTTGACGCTTTTGGCTAACTTGCTGCATCCTTGATGTTAGGGATAATGCAAACGTTGAATTATTTCCTCATTGATATCTAGTACTTTGATTCAATAAATATTTAGTGAACATTTACTTTGTGCCAGGTGTTATACTAGACCTGACAAAGAGGGCCACTACAGGGTACTTGCTTTCAAAGAATTTTCACTCTAGAAAGATAAATAATCTTCCCAAATTCCCAAGATGTCCCACAGGGCCTTCTGAGGTGGGCGCTGCATTCCTCTTCAATCTCATTGCTCTGCATTCCCTGCCACTATGTCCTTTAGTTTGTTGAGCTTCCTACCACCTCAGGGCCTTTGCACCTTCTGTTCCATCAGCCTGAAATACTCCACACTTTGCCTGGTCAACTCTTTCTCATTCTTCAGGTCTCATCTTAAATCACTCTTCTTTGGGATTCTCTCTAAATCCCATAGATTAGGTCAGGTTCTCCCTGTTACCTCTCATCATAGTTCCCTGTGCTCTTAATTTTTGTAATTATTTGATTCATCCACCAGCTCCTTAAGGGCATGAGGAATGCTGTTCTTGTTCATCACTGTATTCCTGGCATACAATAGGCGCTCACTAAATGTTCTGAAATGAATGAAGATTATCAGTTATTTATTAAAGCAAAAACTGGGGTATATTAGTCTCCAGTCCTCCAAGAAGCAGACATCAAGACAGGATAAAACGTGCCAGGTTTTATTAGGGGGAAGGCATATGAAAAAAAATGGGGAGGGAGCTGGAAGAAGCCTAGAGACTCATCAGACTGTAATGCAAGTCTGATCCTCGAGAGAAGAAGGGATGTAAGGAGGATGGGGAGGACCATACTATACGTTCCAGTGCCTGCAGCCTGGGTAAGGTTCAACCAGGCCATGGAGGAGATCATTGGTCAGAGGAATACCCCGTCTCCCGAGACAGCACACTCACTCATTGGCTGGGAGCGCCATAGGAGGCATGGCCTGGCAGCGGCAGAGTGCATTTCGGAGCACGGCCGCTGTGGCGCTCGTCTGTTAAGCTCCTGCGAGGTGGGCGTCTGGGGGCTCCACGTGGCAGTTCAGAGGTGAGAGGAGATGATTTCTGGTTTACAGAGAGTATTAAAATTACCAAAGGCATGTCTTCCTCAGAAGGGCGGGAAATCTTAATTCTGAGGCTCAGCAAGTATTTCTTGAACTCATACTATTCTTTGACGCCGTGGAAGCCACTGTCGGATCAACTATACATGGTCTCTCCTCTAGAAGCTTATCAGCTAGCTAAGAGATAAGTAAACTCACATGCATTCTCCTGAACCTGTGTGCTCATTTCTAAAATGAAGATAACTCCTCCTACCTTGTGTGACATGTAACGATTAGATCCAGTGGCTTCCGTGAATAGGGTAGGTGCTCAACAATAAGATTTGAATATGAGTTTAAAAAAAAATAACAATTCGGGGGCTTCCCCATTGTTTCAGCTTCTCTAGTCACTTCAATTGAGCTGATGTTTTTTTAAGTTTTCGAAGAAACTTTTGGCTTAGGATGTGTGCTTTCCTTGTAATTATGCTCATCAAGTCCCCTGAGGCTTTTTCTTTAAACATATTTCAAGCAAAAGAACCTCAGTTTAAATGTGCGATCCGCACCAAGGGAAGATTTACCACATTTAAGGACATCTCAGGGGGAAGGCTCAGTGGTGTATGCTTGGCCCAGTGAGCTCACCGCCAGTGTTGGTTTCTTACCTCTTAACCCCAAGGCCATGTTCAGTTTGTTCTTTGTTACAGCGCAGGCATTGGGACATTGCTTGGTCAGGGTTCTTTCTGTAGATGAAGGCTCCCACCTGCAACCCTTTTCTCTGGTATTACTCTTGCAGTACACTTCCCCCCGCTTCCATGTTGCCTTGTGAAGCTAATCTTATCCTAGTTTCCCCCAGTGAGTTGGCCTGTTCTCTCTAGGAACTGGTTTTAATTCAACCACTATTCCCTGAGCAATTTACTAGTAAATGCGGATATTGTGCCTCAGTATTCTGATGTATAGAATGATGGGGGGGGGTGGACTGGCTAAGGCATAATATGACATGAAACATAAACTACTCTTAAAAAATAATCTATATCTATATTTGTATCTGTATCTCAACGAATCATGGGAATGAAGAGGAAACAGGTTTTCCAGGTGAGAAGGCAACCTTTGATCCGGGGCTCAAGGTTAATCATCAGAGAAAGGGGTGAAAGAGATTCCATGCTGAGGAAGTAGTACAAGCAACAGTGGGTGTGTTTGCCATGCTCTAGGGAGACAAGGAGTTTATAATGGCTGGAAGATGGGAGGGATTCAAGTGTTACTGAGTCTAAGCTCATACTGCTCGCTGCATGACAGGCCAATAATTGAGAGACGAGTTGTTGGGGCCAGGAATAACGACTTTATTCGGAAAGCCGGCAGACCAAGAAGATGGTGGACTCATGTCCCAAAGAACCATCTTGCCTGAGTTAGAATTCAGGCTTCTTTTATACTTAAAGGGGCAGGTGTAAAGTCAAGCATTTCCTGGTTCCCATCAGCCTTCAGAGGGGATGTGTTAATTTCTTCCTTTCTGCAGTCATTCACAGGTGGGCCTGGTCAGGATGTTTCCTGTGAGCTAAACAAAGATATTTTAGCTTAGTGCTCATTACCTGGGAAGCAGGGCTCCCAGAGGTGGGCCATTATGTATAATTTAAGCTTATAGGCAACATCCCTTTAGTGATTAGCTTGTAATAGAATACAAAAGGTTCTTCCCTATTACCCAAGGACAGATGAGAAAAGTGGGGTGGTAGGTAAACCATGGTGTTCCTTGAAAAACTTGTTCAGGAGCATCATAGGTCAAGGAGAGCCATTGGTGTTTTATAAGCAGGGGACAAAGTTTGAGCTGTTTTTAGAAAACAGTGTCTAGTTAAGGACAGAAATGAGACAGGGTGAGCAGCGGCCAGAGTAGTGGAGTGATTTAGGTGAGAGATAATCGTTTCTGTAGAAATGAATATAAGGGGCAGATCTGAGAGATAGAAGGGATGTGGGAATGGAGAAGAAGAGGGCTTTGAAGGTGACCCGAGGTTTCCAGCCTGTGCATACTGGGGACAGGGGGTTGGGGAGAGGATGCCACTGAGATGGGCAACCCAGGAGGAGGGTCCACTAGGCTGGGAATGGGGATCTTCATGGAGATCACAGTGCATTTGAGGGGCTGGCAGGATGTTCATTGGGACCTGACACTGGAACTTCAGATCTGGAGCTCAAGAATGTAGTCGGGCTGAAGATGAAGATTTGGGAGTTGTCATCACAGCATCATAGTTGAAATGACACATTGTTTAGCTTCCTCTGCCACCTAAAGAAGGGCTTTGGTTTCCGGCTGCATGGTTGAAGACAGGTGGACGGGTGTTTTCTGGGGCTTGAATGGCTGGTCCTGATTCCCACGACACAGTCCTTGGATCCCTGAGATTCCAGGAAAGGAGTAGGTCAACCCCGTCCTCCTTTACGTAGCATAGCTTCGCCTCTTCTCCCTCAGTTGTCCAGCTTCTCATTCTGCAAACAACAGCTGGAGAGGGTGAGTGAGGGCCAGTTCAACAGCTGTGCGCTGGAAACCAAGAAGGCATCCAGGATGAAGATACTGTCTGGCTACAGCTGCTGCTGAGATGAGAGTGTGGGGGGTGGGGGGCGGGGAGAGAAAGGGAGAGAGAAACTTATAGCAGGGAGTGGGTAAAAATTGGTGGCCAGCTAAAAAAAAAACACAGGCTTCATTTACTTTATTTTTCTTGTATAAAACTCTGTGGAGTCTGCACAGGGGCTCTGGTGTGGGTCTTTACAAGATGGTCAGTGAATTCCTGATAGGGAGACTTGGTGAATGTGGTCTCTTTCCAGAGGTCAAGGGCGAGACAGCTGTGGGTCTTAGGGACGACATCAGAGGCAGCTGCCTTGGCCTCCCATTCCAGGGTCCCCGGGGTCTCCAGGGACCTCCAGGCCCTCCCGCAGCATCACCCACCATTTGGGGTTTTCTAGAAGCAGCACTGGCCAACCTTTTAAAAGGTGGTAAATTCGTTTTTAAAAAGTTTTAATTCTGTACGAAAGATGATTTCACTTCATATTTTATTCCAAATCCTGGTGACTAGAACCTTTCAGGGTCCCCCGGTTGCAGTTGACCAGCTTTTGCTGACACACCCTGGCCACAGTGTCAGTGGAGGGTGTTCAGAGAGTCTGAGTTTGGCTGGAAACTGCTTCCAGGCTAATGCCTCAGGGAGAAGCACAGGGATCTAGAAATACGTGAAAAGATTAAAAGTTCAAGAAAAGGCTGTTGTCCCCAATCCCAGTGGAAGAGAGGCCTCTTCCTGGAAAGTGATTAGGGATTTGTGTGTGTGGTTTTGTTCTTGGCCAAACAAAAGTAATCTGTTTCTAATCATAATTTGGATTACCCCTCATACTAGCCAGATGTTTGTTGTCTGAGGAGGCCATTCCTCAGGTCCCAAGGAGCATGACAAACCTCCCCCTGAGAGCTAGGAAACTCCCGGCTAGTGGGCTCTTTCTAACTGCTGCCTCTTCCTGCTGGGAAAGGGCTGGAAGGAACCCTTCCCCCGTATCTGGGCTTCTTCAGCTGTAGCTGTCCCCTTTGATCCCTGTTGGTTCTCAAAAAAGCAATTGCCCCCCTGCTCTCCGGACATTTGACAATGTTTGGTCACTTTGGGTTGTCACCATTGAGGGGAGGGACGGTGCTAGTGGCATCTAAGGTCAGCGATGCTGCTAAACATCCCACAATGCACGTGATAGCCACCCCCCATGGCAAAGAGTCATCTGGTCCCAAATGTCAGTTGTACCCTGCAGCACAGCCAACTCTAAACCTGTACCCTCCCCAATGATGTTCGCTCCCAAACAGAGAGTTGACAAGCCTCCCAGTAGGTAGATGCTGGTAAACCACCATCAACTTTGCCAATTTCCCTGCTGTAAATGTTCTCACCATATTTGATATCAACCAACCAAGGTGGTGTCCTTAACGTGGAGCTGGGAAGAGCTGCACAGAGCTCAGGTCCCAAAGAGCATGACAAACCTCCACCTGAGACCCAGGAAACTCCGGGCTAGTTCCAGTAGGGAGGAACTAGCCCCCGCAAGCCAGCTCCATTCACTCACTCGGGGCCCGACGATTCTCAAACCTCAGGAAGAACAAGCAAACCAGCACACTTTCCTGAGAAGGAGTGTGGCTTTCAGAGTTGTGTCAAATCACATTGGAACCTTAGGCAAAAGGAAGAATCAGTGACACTAGTCATGTCTTCACTTAACAGTTTGAAATCTTGCTCATCATGGATGTTTTGCATTAATTTTAACTTTGAAAAAATATTGCATTAGATTTATTTTATTGATTTATTTTTTTGGCCATGCCACATGGCCTGCGGGATCTCAGTTCCCTGACCAGGGATGGAATCCACGCCCCCTGCAGTGGAAGCGCGGAGTCTTAACCACTGGACTGCCAGGGAGGTCCCTAGATTTTATATTATCTTTATTCCCTCTCTTCCTCCTCCTCCTTTTTATTCTTCCCCTTCTCTTTTTCCTCTGCCATCCCCTCTCCTTTTTTTGCTATTTGTAGCAGAATGTTTAAGCTGCGAGAGCCAGACCATATAGGTTCCGACTAGCAAATTGCTCTGTCACTTCATAACCATATGACTCAGTACCTGACATATAAGTCATTGCTATTTCATATATGTATACTTTTTTGGCTAATATATAATATGTATACACACATACATACATACATATATATTTGCTAGTAAATATTGAGGGTTTACTTTGTGTTGGGCACTTTGCTAATTATTTTATATACACTATCTCATTTAACCTATACACATAGAACATGAGGTTTAGGAATGAGGAAACTGAGGCCCAAAGAGGTTAAATAACATTCCCAGAATCACACAGCTAACCCGTGGTGGAGTTGGGATACATACTAAAGCCTGTCTGATTCTACAGCCTGCCCTTTAAACCTCATGTTGTACACGTTTTGGGGGTCAAGCCCCTGCACAGCTTCCTTACAGGCAGTGCAGTGGGTCTGCTTTAGGGCCCCTGTTCCCGTGAAGGCCTCTAGGAACCCCTGGTGAACTCCTGTGAGCCACACCCAGGCATCGTACACAGACCTAGGGTTCCCATTCGGGCCAGCGCCCACTATCACAAGGCAAAGCTAGAAAGCCTGGGATTAATTAGGGGAATTTATGCTTCCTGAGGCGAGTTCTTGGGGAGAGATGAAATCCATCTGCCAGTGTCCTTTTTCCTTTTTAAAATTTTTGTTTTTTATACAGGTTTAAAGGTTACGCTCCATTTACAGTTATTAGAAAATGTTGGCTACATTGCCCGTGTTGTATGACACATCCTTGTGCCTGTCTTACACCCAGTAGTTTGTACCTCCCACTCCCCACCCCTATATCGCAGAAATGGGAGAGAAGTGGTGACAGGTGCTCTGGAAGATCCACAGTTGCTCACATTTTCCTCCACCAAATTAGAAATCTTAGAAGATTCAGGATCTGTCATTAACTAGCTGTGTGTGAAGCCCAGGAGTTGTGTGACAGGTGATCCTGCTTCTTGCAGACTCCTCTAGCTCTTTGCGTCTCAAAGCAAACAAGGATCCCAAGTCAGATTTCTCTCTTGAGGCAAACCCCGAATGACAGCTGCTTTTCTTTTAAGGAATCCTCACCAGACAGGGAAGGCGAGGAGAAGCAGACTCTGGCTGTGGCCCACACCCGTGGGGGCTACTGCTCACAACAGATGGGCTGACAAATGCTGTTGCACAATATCCTCCACTAGGTCTGCCTGTAATGCTCCTTCATGGCATCCTGTACTTTTCCAGAAATCACGTATCACAACTCTGCAATAATGCAGCTATTTGCCTGATTGTTTACTATTTGTCTGCCCTCCAGACTGTAGCTTCAAGAGGGCAGGGCCTGTGTTTACTTTGTTCATTACTTTGTCTCCAACCTGAAGCCTGGTATACACTAGGTTAGTACTCTGTTAGTAGGATGAAGGAAGGAAGGAAAACCAATGAGACATAATGCATATCCAGATGGGTGGAGGGATATCCAGAAGAATAAAGTCAGGCTGGGCAAGGTCTCAGAGTCCCACTCCCCTTCCCTGAAAAGTTGAAGGCAGGGATTCTAATATGATGCCGAAAACGGTAAGAATAACATTCAACCATGACTTTCCTAGAAAGGGAACTGTGAAATACAGATGAGATTTTAAATCGTACAGATCACACCTGAAGGAGTTAAAATCTGCTTTCCAGAACATTCTGCTCACTGTAAGGACAACAAGCTATATAACGGTTTCTTGAGAAGGGTGATGTGAAGTCATGGGCCTCAAGAGGCTTTCCTGGCCCTTGGTCTGCCCCATAGGAAACACAGCTGCATCTCTCAGGGACCACCTTGAAATGGACTGGAGGTGCCCTTCAGGCCGGGTGGAGCCTCTGGGGCTAGATGTTGGATTTGGGGGTGTGGCTCCTAGAAAGAAGCCACAGCGAATATTGAGACAGGAGCAGCCTCTGGTTTCTCCAAGGTCTTGTTTTGACTCAACACTCCAGATGGGAGAGAAACCAAGAGGGAGCACAAGCTAAGCAAAAGTTCATTTAAAACTTAGCCTCTTAGATTGTCCATATCCATTAAGACAGTGACCATGAGCTTGTAGTTCACTCTCCAGGGCCAAGCAAGTTGCACTGATTTTGAAAGTAACCAACTTCACCCAATTCTAAAATGAACCGTTCTTTATGGAAGCAGTGCCGCACTTCAGGACCACAAAATGGGCTTAGGAGATGAGAAAAGGGTGCTTCTGTGAAGTCAGGATATGGGGTGTCTCAGAGGAGATAGGTTAATAAAAGGAGACAGGCAACTTCACAGAAGGAAATGGATTCTCCTTTGATTAATGATGTGCAGGAAAACTTGACGTCATTATTAACGCTTATAGTATACAGATAAAATGGGCCCCGCCCTGCTGTGAGCACAGGGCAGGATGTGAAGAATTCCACGGCTTTGTCACCATTTAAAAAAGTCTCTCTCTCTCTGCATTTGCATGTGTGTGTGTGTGTGTGTGTGAGTGAAGGGTTTCAGGAGAAATGGTGGTGGTAGTTTACAGAGTAAGACAGAATTGTTGTGTTTCTACTTTCAGCTCTTAGGGGGAAAATACATAAGAAGAGATGATTCATTACTGTTTGAAAAGTGCTCTGAGATCCTCTGATGAAAGGTAATTAGAAGTCAGAGATATGAGTCCTGGATGTGTGATGACAGCCTGTGATTATCTTTTGGAGTGGCGCTAGACTATCTAGAATGCACTTCTCTCCTCCATCTCCACCAAACAGGAAAATGGGTGCGGGGAGGGCAGGGCTGGCAGGAAGAGGAGGTGTCAGGCAAAGCCCCTAGTATTTCATATTAACCGGGAGGGAGACAACCTGGGGACCTGGGGTCTGTGCTGAAGCTGAATGTCTGAGTGAGACCAGGGCCTGCCTGCCTTCCCCAGGGGAGTTTGCCCCCACCCTCCACTGCCCCTTGCAATCTGAACTCTGTTGCTTTTTAGGGTGGTCTGTTTGGTCAAGTTTTCCCAAAGGATTTAATGATCACTGTCTTGTCGCAGTGGAAACCACCTTCTGATTTTCAGGAGAACTGCAGCATTGTTTTCTGTTGTACTGATATCTGGATAACAATCGTCAGTCATTAAAAGCTTTATTATTCTCCGCATTTATGGATCTGCTTTTCTTAGATCATCTTTTCTTCAACAAAGTCTTATTTTGAGAGGAAGAAGCTCTGTCTACTATCCAGGACATAGCTAGAGCGACGCCACCTTGCAGTCAGGCAGCATCTCTGACTGCAGGTGTCAGGGGCAGCCACGTGTGGTGGTCAAACCTCAACTCCAGAGGTGGCTCCAGTTCTGGATCTGCTGCCCGTACTCACAGGATTTTAAGCAAGTTATTCAACCCCTCAGAGTCATGGTTTCCTCATTTGTGAAATAGAATAAGAAAGTATCTCCCTCTTTGTGTTACTGTAAGCATTTAAAGAGTAATTATGTATAACACATAGTAAGGCCCATATATAGGAAGCACCAAATAAGTGCTTGCTGCTGCTGCTTCTATTACTACTACTATTATTATTATTTTCAAAAAAACTATAGGCTGATTTAGAGCAAATTATTATGAGTATTATTTCCATCATTATTACAGTCTCCTAAAGAAACTAAGGATTTAAAGAAAAATGCTCAAGTAGATAAAATTATTTTTGGTATTCTCCCACTTCTATTCTTAGTTTCTCCCTTTTCCTTTTGGCTCTTCCAAATTGCTGACACATTACCATGTGTCTGATCATTATCATGGTTTAAGGTTTTAGAGATGTGTTAAACATATCCCCTATGAGTGTAAGCTACTTAAGGTACAAATACCTACAAGGATGAATTCACGCTTTCAAAGGAGACTGAAAGCTTGATGCTTTTCTGAAAGATGCAGTAATAAACTCTATAGACTTGCAGAACTTTAAAGCTGGACTGCAGGGGCCATCAAGTTCAAGCCCAGAGTAGGCAAATGATTCACCCTTGGAGACAGGCGTAGTTGGTTAGTGACAGAGTGGGTCTAGAGTCTTGGGTTAAATTAGTCAATAAATGAACATGGTATGACTTCTTATAAAGCTGCTTCTACTGAACTGCACTGTGGCAATATGCCATCAGTCTCCAGAAAAGGATGTTATAAGATTGCTTGTAAAACTTCTTTTATGCACTGAAGGGGGTGTTGCTGAGGATGTCATCCTGATCCTTTTTATGAGGACACTTGAGGGGCTGTATGTTTCACTTCTAAGTACTGGGAATAGCTGGTGCTTATGAGACAATTGTTTTCATCTGATGAATGCCCTGAACTTTTTATGTGATCATTGATCCTGTGATCAATGCTTTTTGCATTGGCCACTGGGAAGCTCAAGAACAAATTTACATTCCATCTCTGTGAATAAAAGCCAATAGCTACTACAAATTACAGATGTTCATTACAGCTGAAAACTTTGTAGGCAGTTTTTCTAAGCTGTGTTCTACTGATCACTGGCATCCTCTGACACTATGGATATTTCCTGGGAGGAAGAGGAGTTTTGGGGTCGTTCACAATGCATACTTTACCTCCCTCTTGGATATTCATGATGTACGTATTGGTATCTTAAAGGCTCTGAGAAGTCTGACAGTTTAGAATCAAAACAAAAAGAACTTTTTAAACTGTGTTTAGCTCTGTACTTGTAAAACTTATTTGATCACAGAATCTTCTTTAAAAATTATCTCAGGGCTTCCCTGGTGGTGCAGTGGTTGGGAGTCCACCTGCCGATGCAGGGGACGCGGGTTCGTGCGCCGGTCCGGGAGGATCCCACATGCCGCGGGGCGGCTGGGCCCGTGGGCCATGGCCACTGGACCTGCATGTCTGGAGCCTGTGCTCCGCGGTGGGAGAGGCCACAACAGTGAGAGGCCCGCGTACCGCAAAAAAAAAAAAAAAAAAAATTATCTCAGATGTCTCAAATTTTATATGAAACACGTTTGGGGAATACTGTCTTCAGTAATCTGTAACCTAATCCTGTTTATTGGATTCGTGTCAGTACAAAAGTTGGCTCTTGACAGGGTAAAATGTGATTCTTTCTGCTCTTGCATAGCAGATTGAGAGTCCAGGTGTGTATATTGGACCACATGACTGATGAGGTCCCTTTGAGCTCTAAAATTCGATGATTCCTGATTTTAAAAATGAAGAAAAGTGTCTCAAGAGCATCTGCTCATAGAATTAAGAATGTAAGTTTACTAACATGAAGACTAAAGTTAGAGGTCAAAACATTGTGTGTAACATTTCTGGTGCTATTTATCCATGTCTAATCTAAAAGATTGCTTTAAAAATCATGTTTATAAAAACAGCTCTCAGGAGAGTTTACAAAGATGCACATTTCCTTTGAAAAGCCTCTAAGTTGAAAGATATAAGATTTTCATCTGAACTCCTGTTTGGGTATAGAATTTACAGCCCCCCCCTTCCTGCTTTGATAAAGGCTTTTCTAATGGGGGTGGTGCAGCTTCATGGTGTATCTCCAGGGGGTTGTACAACTAGATTTACTGCTGAAGCATGTGGCCCACGCAGAGACTGCATTGTTCATTCACAGGCACCTTTGCTGTTAAGACCCTTCCCTTCCACTCTCCATTAAAACTCAACAAACAAAAACCAACAGCAAGGTCCTCAAACCCCAGCCGTGTAGGTATTACTTGGGTGGGAGCCTGGGGCTTGCCTCAGACAACACACCCAGCTTCTGGAATTGTTCCATCCTCTTGACCAGTGAGTCAGACCCAAGGGAAAATAGCAAGGCAGAATCCCCTTCAAAGAGAGGCGACGGGCTGCGGGCAGCAAAGACAGTCTCTCATGCCTGGGTCCTTGGTTGGCATCCAGCTTCTCCCACAGCCTCCTGGATGTGGCACCATAACTCCAGTGGCTTTCATTGCCTCTCTGTGTATGACCAGAGAAAGTGTGATTTCATTATTTCTCTGGGCCACTTGTCTCTCTGAATGTATTTCTGAGTTTTTCTCCCTGTTTGACTATGCCTACTGTGTGTCAGGCATTATGTCACAAAAATGAATATGCCCCAGGACTTCCCTGGTGGCACAGTGGTTAAGAGTCCGCCTGCCAATGCAGGGGACACGGGTCCGAGCCCTTGTCCAGGAAGATCCCACATGCCGCAGAGCAACTAAGCCTGTGTGCCACAACTACTGAGCCTGTGCTCTAGAGCCCACAAGCCACAACTACTTAGCCTGCATGCCACAACTACTGAGCCCGTGTGCCTAGAGCCCCTGCTCTGCAACAGGAGAAGTCACCGCAATGAGAGCCTGCTCGCCGCAACGAAGAGTAGCCCCCGCTCGCCGCAACTAGAGAAAGCCCACACGCAGCAAGGAAGACCCAACACAGCCAAAAATAAATAATAAAAATAAATAAAGAAATTTATTTTAAAAAAAACGTGTATGCCCCTGTCCTTGCCCTTGAGGAAATCCCCATGTTGAAGAGCAGATGGGCACTAGAAAAAAATTTTCATCCAATGTGACAGAGACTCCAAACAAGCCGTGTATAAAGACCAGGGAGGTAGTGATGGAGGTGACATTTGAGTCAGGTCTTAGACAATGTGCTGGACACTGATTTTTCCATTAATGGAATTACTTTTTCTGCTTAATGGCAACCAGCCTGCTAGAAGGGGAAGTATAAACCAATAATTTATTTTGGATTAACTCAGCAGACTAGCTGACCAAACCTATTAGCTAAAGGCTAGACTCTGATGTCCAGCAATTCAATGAATATTCAGGCTTTAATTCAGTTACTGGAGGATGAGACCATCTGGAAAGTGGATTCTCTAGAACTTACTCTCAAGTTTCCTATTGTAAAGATGTTCTAGGGATAGTTTTGGTTTTGGAAACTCCCGGAGTTAGCTTTGCTTTATGTTTAATAATGCCTAGTTTCCCAATTTCATGGCAGACAGAAAATAAATGACATGTTTAAATTGCTGTACAGGTGAAAAGGAAGATCACTACTGAAGAACGAGTTTTAATGTAAATTTCAGAAGACATTTTACAAAGTGCATGAACATATCAGGTAAGCTGGCTGCTGGAGTTTGCTGTTCTTTAGAGAGCTGACACTGGAAGGTGAGTAGCAGACCTAGTGCTGGGCAGAACTTTGTGGAGTTTTTTCAAGTTCCTTTTACAAGGAAAAACCATGGGTGTCAACCATGTGACATGATACCCATTACTTCCCTGGCTGTACAAATAGTTCTCTAATTTGATGTTAATAGAAGATCTTTCACTTTAGCAAATACTCTTTTTCTTTAGATTTAGCACTTCAGATCTCCTCCCACCCCCAAAAAATTCAATTTAATTATGATTTTTGGCTGTCTGTGTTTATTATATTTAGACCCAATAGTAGCTTTGTCTTCTATTCTGTCATGGGGTTGAGATAGAATCCATCCAGCTGTTTTTCCAGACCCCAAACTTAAATGGTACCCTTCACCACCAAAACCATGGGACTGGCTTAACATTTGAAAGCAGCACTTATACATCAGTTTCTGATTTGAAACTTAGGTTCTACTATTTCCAGACTTGAGAGTTTTTCTTCTCCCTATTTGTTGTCATACATTTCCTCTTGGCATGGCAGTGGGTACGTGTGACTCCTACCAAACCTCAAACTACTTAAGAACAAGGAATGGGTTTCATTTGTCTTTATATTCCATAACTTATTACATAAAGGCGGTGCTTAATAATTTGTTAAACATATATTATACATTTATCCTAAAAGTTCATAAATTGGACCATCAGATGCAGGTTTCCCTGGGCAAGAGGTGAAAAAGAGAAAGTACCATGTATACAAGTGTCAGAACTTGACTTCTCATAATAACTTCTTTTAAAAGGGCAGATAAAGGAATCTCCTTTTCAATAAATGTGAATTCCTCCCCAGCGTGATCCAGGGATCCTGATTTACTTTGTGCTCAAATGAGACACTTTGCTTTAAGATCTTGTATGTGTGGATCGTATATTGTCTCAAGAAAGATGCCATCTGAACTGTGAAGGGAAAGGCCTTCCCTCTGTGGAAGGGCTGAGGCAGAGCTGCTTCAGTGTTTCTCATCTGAAGTCCCAGTTACACACTAGCTACCATTTCCTGAGCATCTGCCCTGTGCCAGGCATTCAGGCATATGATCTCATTTAATCCTCACAAGGATTCTGAGGCTTACAGGGGTTAAATGGCTTCCCCAAAGCCCCACAGGTAAACATGTTGGAAGCCAAACCTATGAACAAGCCTCCCCCAAGTTGGCGTTCTCCCAGCACTCCCTGTCTTGGTGAGTGAAAATTTTAGCATCCACTTCCTCCAGCGAGAAATCCTCCTTCTGTATCCAACTTCTGAGTCCTGCGGAGGTAACATCCACCCATCTGTAGACTCCCTGCCCGGCTTCCGTTCCAGCCCAGCTGCCATCTGCCCTCCGTGGACAGCACAGTAGCCTCTGTAGTAGTCTCCCTTGCCCTCCTCAAATCTAGTCCCAATACTAAGCTTAAGTGGTCTTCTCAAAAGTCACATATGACCACATGATTTTCCTGATTAAAAATCCTGCAGTGATTTTTCTGTTCACTCTTAGAGACCAGAGTCCTTAGCCAGGCTCATCATGCCCTCCTGGCCTGGCCTGTGTGACTGCCCAGGCTCTCATTTTCTGGGCCTCCACCCAACCAGCTGGTCCCTCAGCCTGGAATGTTCTTCCTGTCCCTTTCAGAGTCTAGGTTGATGCCCACTCAGCTGACGGAACTCAGCTCAACAGTGTCTTCCTCAAGGGACTTCTATGTACTTTTTTGGCATCGTGTGCTTCTCCTTCATAGTGTTTATTTTTTATATTTACTTGCTTTATTATTGGATTACTGTCTGGCTCTCTCATGAGTCCGTAAGCTGCGTGAGGGCAGGGACCATGTCTGTTTTCATTCACCAGATCTTAGTCCAGAACCTGAAGGGAGCAAACAGTTGATGAGTATTTGTTGCATAAACAAATACTTGTTGCATAAATGCACTAACAACTGGCAAGTGACAGAATGGAGATTTGAACTTAAAAGTTCAGTGTCCCCCAGGACTTCCCTGGCGGTCCAGTGGTTAAGACTCCATGCTTCCACTGCAGGGGGCACTGGTTCGATCCCTGGTTGGGGAACTAAGTTCCCGCATGCTGCCTGGCGCAGCCAAAAAAGAAAAAAAGAAAAAAAAGTTCAGTGGCTCCTGTCTTTAGGATGTGGCCAGAGCCCCAAATGGTGATGACTGAATGACCTCAGGTGTGGGGACAGAGGAAGGTCGAGGTTGGGAGTCCGGCTCACTCCTCCCTCTGGGACACGAAGGGGCTGTCGATTGAGCTTGTGGTCATTGAAGATTCCCTGAGCTCCAGCCCCATTCCAGGTACTTTGTGTACGTTCTCGAAATTAATCTCTCTCAACAAGCCTTCAGGAGGTTAAGTAACTTGCCAAGTCACCCAGAAATCAAGTATGGAGTCTAGGTTCAAGCCTAGGCCATTTGGCTATTGACCCATGTTTGTAACCCCTTTGCTATCTGTCCTTGCCTTACCTTGTTCCATGTTTTCCCCCTCACTATGAGTCCCTCTCTGCTCTTGGTTTCTGTTCTTTTTCTTGTAAATCTGCACTTATTTCTTCTTTAACTTAGCGTCCATGTCTCTTCTCTTCCCCCACTTCTTTTCTCCCTTCCTCCGTCTTCCCTTCCTCTCTCCCTCCTAACTCCATTAGAGATGAGAACCATGACGTTACTTACCTGAAATTTATATTTCAGGAAGCTTTCTACCAGCAGCCAGATGCTTCTTGCACACTTTGCAACTTGGTAGAACAAAATGCAGTTGAGAATTATAAATGTGTAAGCCTGTGTCCTCTTACTTTTATGATTGGTTAAGGTTCAGTTTTAAAATCACCTCCGATTTTGAGCTTTGAATCTGAACTACTAAAGGTAGTAAAAGCAATATAAAGAAAGGGAAATAAACTTCAAAACTGGCCTTTTTTTTTTTTTCCTGTGAGAAGTCCACTATAAATTGTGGAGATGCTTCTCAAATAAAATTAGATTCCGCCGCTGCCTGCTGCTTCGCTCCGCATTTCATCTCTTTTCTCTAAATCGCTGCAGCCTCTCTTGGGACACTAGGTAATCTGAAGAAAGAATAGGGTGTTCTGGCACCACGAGTTCTACAGAGAGCTAAGCACATTGATTTGCATTTCTGGGTCAGCATGATTTCACTTTCACTTAACCCTTGTCCTGACCCTTGTTTTTCAGCACTTTGGCTTTTCCTGTGGTCCATCCGGGAGCATGCAATGTCCTTGACCCACAGATGGTAAGTGTCCCCTGGCAACCAAAAGCTTGCAGACTGCCCCAAACTCCCCTCATCAATGTTCCCGGCATCACTTAGGTCCTTTCAGTGAGGAATTGACCAATATCTTAGGTGTCTGTGAATGCAGATTTTATTTACATTTGCGAAGGTAGTGTTGTGTGTTAATGGAAGATGAAATAAACATTAGAAATCACATTATTCACATGTGTCCACAGCTGCCCGAGTTTTGCACCTCTTGCGTGGTTGTTAATCCTTGATGTAATGAGAAGAGTAATGCAGGACGATGGATGTTGTATTCTGTCTCTCTTGGTACAAATCATGCTGGGGATTCTATGAAGACCCACAGCATGTCAGAAAGAGCAACATGACATATATCTAGGGCTTCAGAATAAGGCTGTTTCTGCTGTCTTATTCACAGTGTAATTTCTCGTAAGAGGGAGCAAAGACCCCAACAAGATTTAATTACTTGCACTGTGACAGGAACGGGTTATTAGTTGTCCATCTGTAGTGAGGTCCACTTGGCCAGAAGACCCTGTGTGAAGGTAAAGATGCACTAAGATACAATGTGCTGTACAAATGTGGGACAGGAACTCAATGTCGAAATAATTGAGATGGAATATTAATGAAATGTTTGCCTGCCAAAGCTTTAACTCAGTTGGTAAGAAGAATTTTATGGCTTTTTTCTTAATTATAGAAGTAAAATCATAATTGTATGATATGTGAATTATATCTCAAACAACTGTTTTAAAAAACTAGTAACAAGAACATTATAGAAGAGACAGGTAAACAATGAGAATAAAATAAAAATACCAATAATTCCAGTTCCCAGAGATAACCACAGATAGCATGATATGTTTTCTATTATTTTTGGTATGTGAAGACAAAACTGTGAAATAGTGTAATAAGTAGTGTTGAAATCTTTTAATGCGTTTTGAACATTAAATATTCTTCTCCCTCTGTACAGTGTTCTGTCATTTGAGTGTTTTATAAAATTTGAAGCAGTTCTCTATTGTCAGACATCTGGGCTGAATCCAAGTTTTTGACAGTGTGTGTAGCTCCGTAATGAACATCCTTGTAGCTATATCTTTGGGCAGATCTATGATGATTTCTTAGATAAATTTCTAGATATCTAGTTGCTCTAAGAAAATGTACTCTTTTAAGACTTTAAAACCCACACGTACACATATATTCCTTCAGAAAAGTTGAATCAATTTATACTAGCAGTGTATGCCATTGTACTTATTTTTATATACATTCCCCAACATTAGATATAATTAAAATTTTTTTCCTGTTTGACAAGTGAAAAATGATATCTTATACTTGTAATTTTGACTCCTTAGGTTTTTAATGAAGTTAAACATTCTTTTGTATAACTATTGGTCATTTAAAAATCACTTATTTATAATTTTTTCTTTTTTTTTTTTTGTGGTATGCGGGCCTCTCACTGTTGTGGCCTCTTCCGTTGTGGAGCACAGGCTCCGGACGCGCAGGCTCAGCGGCCATGGCTCACGGGTCTAGCCACTCCGTGGCATGTGGGATCTTCCCGGACCAGGGCACGAACCCATGTCCCCTGCATAGGCAGGCGGACTCTCAACCACTGCGCCACCAGGGAAGCCCTTATTTATAATTTTAAAATCATTTTTCATTATATGTTGTTTATCTTTTTGTTATTTTGTAAGATTTTTCAAACAATCTAATGAGGCTATTAATTCTTTGTCATCCTTTGGTTTAAGTTAAAAAAACAAACATACTCTACTGAAATGAAAGTGGTGCAGATTTTCCTTAGAAAAAGAGCAGTTTAGTTGAAATAGATTGTAGAGACACAGCCTACTCCTGGCTACATTCACCAAGTATGTGGATGGGTTTGTTAACTTAGTGTATATACCTCAGTTGTTTTCTGGTGAATACTCCTAAATCAAGAGCCAGAAAGCATCATCTTTACAAATAACTGTGGTTTCATTTTGAGATACATAAATTATTATTTGAAGTGAAATAAAGAAAAATTATAAACAATTTTGATCATTAGCCAGTCTTATATTTATATCATCCATTCCCAAAGAATTTTAATTCAAAATATTTTTAAAGGTCAATTCATGTTTTCTTTTAATTCAGCTGCTTCATGGGTGGGGTAGTTTTTTTCTCTATTTTAGGAGTAATCTAAGTGGGGACAAACATGGGTCAGAACTTCAAGATAGGCAAAAGGAACTTCTAAGATTGGATGATGTCTTGGACTGGATTCTTAAAGAGAATTTAAGATGTTTGATGATACTGTGTTCCTCTCTCTCTCTCTCCCTAATTGGCTGCATGACCTTAAATAACCTTCGTCTTTGCCTCTACCTGCCTGAGGCAAGGGGCTGGACGGGGATGGTCGAGCCACCAATGAGATGGCTTAAGCATGCAGTATTTTCCAAAATTAAGATGCTTAATCATTTCAAAGTATCATTTTTTTTCCTGCTACGTAAAAATGTAAATACGCTAGGTGTGCGCGCACTCACTCATGTCTGTTAGTTTGCACACACGTTTTGTTGCCTGATCACTCATCATTGAAAAATATTTTCTCCATTTTGCCTTTCAGAATTGTCAAATGTGTACATAATTTTTCAAATTTCTAATAACATTGCTATGTTTTAATGATTGGCGGTCACTCCTCTTATTAACTAGTGGAGATAGTGATGGTTACATCTTAACCCAAAGAGGTGTGTAAGGATAAGTAAAGGGGTCTGTTAAGTCGCCCCTCATCTAGAAAAGGACTGCTGTCTTTAAACAGCAACATCATCACTCTTTTCCAGATTGTGGGGTGGGAGTGAGGATAATACTTTAAGTGATGAAGTTGACATTTCCCATCTGTTGTACTTCAAACACAGGCCTCTTTCTCTCTACCAATCACAAATATAAAAACTCTGCCGATGGTTTGACCATCTGGATTTCCTGTCATACCTGTTTTCACACCTGGAGATTCAGTGCAGGTCTTTTTTTTTTTTTTTTTTTGGCATTACGCAGGCCTCTCACTGTTGTGGCCTCTCCCGTTGTGGAGCACAGGCTCCGGACGTGCAGACTCAGCAGCCATGGCTCACGGGCCCAGCCGCTCCGTGGCATGCGGGATCTTCCCAGACCGGGGCACGAACCCGTGTCCCCTGCATCGGCAGGTGGACTCTCAACCACTGCGCCACCAGGGAAGCCCAGTGCAGGTCTTTGACTGATGTTTTTCAAAATTGTCTCATAAAATCAAAGGACAGATAAACAATATTTTTCTAGAATTGTGAACCAACATTCATAACTTTTGTTACTGCTCTTAGAATTGTTAATAATCTTAGCCTCAGGTGATTTCAAAAATGCTTTTTTTGTTGTTTTAAAGCAAACCATCACATTCTCACTAGCTGGTCGTGTTTACCAGTGTCATAGCTTAAGATTAAAGCAGTGAATGATAGTAGTCCCAAATTCAATATTAAGCACAGAGTTCCATATTCAACTTTAATTAAAATATTTACATGCTCATGGTTTGCCTTCTCTTAGGGTTACGTTTGGCAGCTGGCAGGCTCTGCTAACTGAATAAGTATTTAAAATGCCACTTTGAATCTGTCTAAGGGTGTAACATTATTCTGAATTATTACTAAATTAGCCATTTCCACAGACCTATCTGCCTCTGTCTGGCTTGGTACCAAGCCCAGCTTGGGATCCAAGGGCTGCCTTAGAACAATGCAGTAGGCCCCAAGTTTCCTTTTTTCCTTAGTCACTACTCAAGCAGCAATTTGCTTACTTTTGCTGTTTCCTAATTTTTCAGAGGAATGACAGACAAGGTATTAAGCTTCGGTTTCTCTCTAGATCCTATCAGTTTCCTCAAACACAGTTATCTCCCCTGTTAGCCCCTGGTGTTCTGCTGAGGATTAGTGGGTCCCACTGGCCAGCTGCTGCCTCTCCCCTGCAGCTCTATTTGCTTTTACGGAGCAGGGAACTGATTCCACTAAATGTTATACACATGGAGACCCTTTAGCAGGAACAGCAGTGCAGAAACAGGAGCTCTCATTGCTTTCCTGACATCAGACAAAAGGACCTGGCCATGTAGATATCACATATTTTACTTCCTTTTTAGTTCAGGTGAGGGAGGAGGTGCAATCTTGGGGCAGAATGAAGCTGGCTCTGGCTAGGGTCGTTTTTGTCTGTTAACCCTACCCCAATGAGATTTCAAATAATTATTAATAACTTTGGAAGGTCCAGGGCACAAGGCGATGATTAAATACAAGATATGGACCATCCACTCTGAACCATGTAGCATTACTAATAAATATGATAAAAGAAACTTTCATCAGGTTAAGAATGTTGCTGCCTTCTTGGTAGGTTTACTTCCTTCTTTCTTTGTAAAGCTTCCCAGTAAGTAACCCAGAGTGAAACTAGAACTTGGTGTGGGGAAAGAGGATGGGGTGGAGGAACGGTCATGTTATTAAGTTATTGCAAATGTAGCGACTGGTGATTTTACACGTACGCATTCCACATTACAGGAAGCTCACACATCTAAGAGACCATGCCCTGATGGCCCCTCACCACCAAATTTTCCATTCTCTGCCTCTAAAATCTCAGCTTCCCGAAGGCTTGCTTATTTTATCACGTCAATTACTTTTCTATAGTGAAGGAGGAACAGGTCACTTGAATTTCAAGAATAAGAAAGGAAGCTAGGTGAATCAACCGAGTCTAAAGGACAAAAGAGATTTTTTTCCAGTCATTTGCAGACTATAGTGTGTTCCTCCTTCACTCCACAATGCTTCCTTTGAGATGGCTTTTTTTTTTTTTAAAAATAATGGAAACAAAATAATCTTGCCAGTAGGGTCATGGAAAATTTTACCAACTCCATTTGTTCACAGTTGCCCATCCCTTCTCATTTCTTCTCCTTCTTTATATGTAAAAACTTCCTTTTGAACTTCTTTGATTTATTTTTCTATTATAAAAAGCAATTTATAATAAAAGCTTATAACAATTTGAACAGTGTTAAGGCATATAAATGAAAACACATGCTCCCTCCCCCAGTCCCATTCCTTCCAGCCACATTCAGTTTTTACCTGTTCATAGAGCCAGAGTCCATTAGGGTTTCTGTGAAGCCTTGGCAAAGGCAGTACAGAAATACAGAGAAAGAAGGAACTGAGTGCCAACAAGCCTGCTTCCCAAAGATGCCCAAAGTAAAGGGGAAGGGAGGAAAGAGAGCATGAACTAGACCAAGGAGAGATGAGAAGAAAGAGGCAGCTCCTTGAGGGTAGAGTTTCTGTCGTAACCATCTTTATAACCTTATCAGACTAGGAAAATGCCTACTGGGTCATGGTGCTGAAGAATGAATAAGAACGAAGAGCGGGAAATAACTGGCTAAGGTTAAGCAGAGGCTATTGAAGTAATTTAGGCCTTTGCAGTCTATCAAAGGCTTTCTTGCTTGAATTTTACATCTCTACCTTGGGTTTTTCATCTGTAAGCAGCCAGTAGGTGCTACTTTGAGGCTGAGTACTACAGGTAGTTACTGCCAAATTGAACCAATAGTAAAGATAAAAACCTGCTTGGAACAAATCCATACTTGGAAGAGGAAGTTTCTGAACCATTTTTATCATTTTTTAAACTCTAAATATAAAGTTTTTATTTGAAAAGTGCTCTTTAAAAATCCAATGTTTATTAATAGAACAACTGTTTAAATAACTTTCTGACTGTCTGAGTCCTTATAAAATCTGAATAAAGTTCAAATACTTAACACAATATCAGTCATGGGAGAAGTTACACTGTGCAAAACTGTTGTCTAAGTAGTAGTGCATTTACTGAACCATTTTTATCATTAACTCTTTGGGAGATTTGTACTCCAAAGGTCATTAAGACTCAAAGTAGCTTCTGGGCCCACTGCCTCCTTTTGGGAAAAAGAGACCACAGGGAATTCCCTAGGCTTAGTGCCTGTCTCCCCCACTACCTTGGCCACAGCTGGTTGAACCAGGAACCAACACCTGAACAAAAGACAGCCTGCTTTAGGCTCTCCAGCCCCAGTGAGGTGGCCTGAAGTGGCACTAGATTGTGACTGAACCAATCAAAGCCTCTCTCTTGGCAAGTTTGAACTTGAGACAAGTGGAGAGAAAGACCCAGAAAGAAAAGAGACTGACCAACAAACAAGGTAGCCCAGTGTCAGCACAGAAAGCTAGAGATGTGGAAAGAGAAGACAGTAAGCAGAAACTATGAGACAATAGACAACTTTAATAAATAGAGGCTGTAAAAGAAGGCATAGAAAGCCATCAGTTAGTGGATTAACAAGAAGCAGCAAGTAGAGAAAGGCAGAGCGTGCAGGAGATGCTTCCGAAATAAAAGGCTGCTGGAGAAACTGCTGTTTCATTCTGAGCGATGTTCTAGTTCTCCAGGAGGCCTGATTGTGTTCAATAAATCATTTCCTTTTGCTTTGTCAACCCTCCCAAGTATCCTTGCAGTGGAAACTCTTACCCTGAGATAAAGGAGGAGGCCTCCGTATTTTGCAACTTGAAAAATTCCCATTTGTAAAAAGAGTAGGTTTGGATGTAATCATCATGAACATTCTTCTGCTGCAGCTTGAGATAGATAGATAGATGCCCGGGGGAGAACTTTACATGGTGGAAAGTGCTTTGCCATGTAAACAACACAAGGTCTTGTTTTCCATACTGTAGATCTAGATGTTTGATTTCATCCATGCAGCCAGTGTTGACTTATGCCAACTAGGATTTGGATAATCCAATGAGCAGATTTACAATGTGAGGTAGAACTTCCAGGGATTGGGATTGATCTTTCTGGTCTTTGGCACTGTTGAATGTCTTCTCCTTATCAAATCTCTCTTTGGTGTCTTCACCTTTTTCCCTGGGCACTACTTCTCTTTTTCCTCTTTTGGGTCCGTAAATGTATATGCTTCCTGTGGTTTGCCTTTCATCTGTCTTTATTGTCTCTCCTTGCCCTCCATGGAAATGCCTTCCACTGCCAAGGCTCTCCTCTACCCAGATGACTTCCATCAATGGAGCCCTCGCCACTCTACCACCTTCCCATGTTTCCACATCTCTGTGGGACTCTGGCACCTGGAAATCTCACCAGCATCTCAAATTCACTGAGTTCAAAATGGAAATTATTTTCTTTCCCCTTCAAAATTCTTCCTCCCGTGTTCCTTCCCCTTCTCTAAAATGGAACCTCAGTGAGCCAGGCCCAAAGCTCAGAATCTCTTTTAGTTCTTTTTTTCCCTGATGCCCAACAGCTAGCATTGCAAAGTCCTAACAGTTCTACCAATGTGACACCAATTTCATCCATGGCCCTCTATGTTCATTATCTAATGCTGGAGAATGAATTATGCCAAAGTTTAGCTTAAAACAACACATTTAAATTCCCTGGCGGAGGGGCTTTCCTGGTGGTGCAGTGGTTAAGAATCCGCCTGCCAATGCAGGGGACACGGGTTCGAGCCCTGGTCCGGGAAGATCCCACATGCCACGGAGCGACTAAGCCTGTGTGCCACAACTATTGAGCCTGCGAGCCACAACTACTGAACCCGTGAGCCTAGAGCCCGTGCTCTGCAACAAGAGAAGCCACCACAATGAGATGCCTGCGCAGCGTAACGAAGAGTAGCCCCTCCTCGCTGCAACTAGAGAAAGTCCGCATGCAGCAACAAAGACCCAACACAGCCAAAAAGAAATTAAAGAAATAAAATTTTAAAAAATAAATAAATTCCCCGGCAGTCTAGTGGTTAGGACTCGGCGCTTTCACTGCTGTGGCCTGGGGTCAAACCCTGGTTGGGGAAAAGAAAACAACCCATTTATTACTTCACACAGTTTCTGAGGGTTAGGTGGCTTAGGTAAGCTGGTCTCTCCTGAGGTTGCTGGCAGCTGTGGGCCAGGGCTGCAGTCATCACAAGGCTTGATGAGGGCTGCAGAATCCATATCTAGGAGCACTCATGTGGTGCTTAGCCAGTCTCCGTTCCTTGCTGGCTGTTGGCTGAAGGCTTCAGTTCCTCATCGTGTAAGTCTTCCCATAGGGTTGCTGACAACAGCAGCTTGCTTCTCTCCAAAGGCAGAGAGAGGGATGGGGGAGGGTGTAGGTGGGGGAAAGGGAGAGGGAAGAGGGGGCGGGGAAGAGAGAGAGAGAGAAAGAGGGAGAGGAGAGTCAGGATGGAAGCTGAATTCTCTTTATAACCTGATCTGGGAAGTCGTACACTCTTAGTTTTGCCATATTCTATGTGTTAGAAGCAAATCACTAAGTACAGCCCACACCCATCAGGAAGGGAATTGAGGGAGAAATGCCAAGGGATTTGTGGACATATTTCTAAAGCTCCCCTCCCCCCGCCCCAATTCATCTCTTCTTCACAGTCCTAGGTCAGGCTCCTGTCACTCCTCACCAGTGTTTGTTCTTAAGATGAAGACCATGGGGCTTCCCTGGTGGCGCAGTGGTTGAGAGTCCGCCTGCCGATGCAGGGGACACGGGTTCGTGCCCCGGTCCGGGAAGATCCCACATGCCGTGGAGCGGCTGGGCCCGTGAGCCACGGCCGCTGAGCCTGCGCGTCCGGAGCCTGTGCCCTGCAACGGGAGAGGCCACAACAGTGAGAGGCCTGCGTACCGCAAAAAAAAAAAAAAAAAATAGATGAAGACCATGATCCTTAATAAGATCTACCTGGCCCATGTCTTTGTTTCTGTGCTGCCACTTAACTGCATTCTATTTATCTCTCAGTCAGCTTTTCTCTCTTTCTGGGTCTTTCTCTCTCTATCCCTCCCAAGTTCAAACTCTGCAAGAGAGGAACTCTAATTGACTCAGGTACTTGATGTCTGACCTCACTCCAGGCCACCTCATAGGGGGCTAGAGAGCCTGGCAGAGGCTTTCTTTTGGTCAGATGTTGGTTTCTGACTCAACCAGTTGTGGCCTGGTTGGGGGGTGACTTGACCCTGCCTAACGCTCCTTATTTCAAGCCCCATTTCCCACCCCCCTGCAACACTCTGCCTCCATTGGCCTTTTTCGGAAGGTCTGGGGGGCCCTTCCATCTCCTCCCAGAGCCCTGCTTGTCCTGCTCCTCTGCCTGGAAAGCTCTTCCCTCCTGCACCCCGGCTTGGCCGATTCCTGTGCATCTGTACATCTCGGCTGGATATCCACCCTTCACGTCTGTATTCTCACCCCTCCACTACCTTAGGATCCTTACGAGCTGTCAGAAAACCCTGTACTTTTCCTTTTTAACTCTTGTGTGGTTATTTATATAACATCTTGTCCCTCTGCTAGACTTCAGCCTCCATGAGGGCAGGGACCTTTTTGCTCACAACGTCTGATACTGGCTTTGAACACAGACATTCTTTATTATATCAAGTCCCCAGCCTCCAGGTTCCTCTGTAATATACACAGTGGCATAATCCTTTCCCAACATCCGCGCTTCTCCCTTGCTGACTTTTGGTGGTCCTTGGATAACTGTGGGGCAGATGACATGCAGGGCAAGTCATCTTTGTATCTCCCATAGGGACTCACACTCAGTGGGTTCTGACTAATGCTTAAAAAATTAATGAAGAGAAGCCAGGGGTTCAGGCAGAAAGTGATAAGGGAAAACTTCTCCTTTGAGGACTGTCCACAGGTAACAATCTCACGTACTTACTTCTTTGGTCACAAATCCTTAGTCATTGCTCCCTGGCCCAAAGGCTCTCATCGAATTCGTTAACCCAGTGTCCTGCCTCATGGGTCAGAGACGTTTGGGGAATGAGTAATTTGAGTGCACTGTTTTCTCCTTTCCTGCGATCTGGCTTTTCCCATCTGTGCATTTGTCCTTCATTCATTCCTGTGTAGGGTTGTTAGGTTTAGAAAACAGAGAGAGAGGGAAAGAGGGGGAAAGAGAGAGAGAGAGAGCGGGGGGTGGGGGAGAAAGGAGAGAGGAAGGAAAGAAAAAAAGGAAGAAAAGAAAGGGAGGAAGGGAAGAAGGGAGGGAGCGAGGGAGGAAGGAAGGAAGGAAAGGAAGGAAGGAAGGAAGCCCTGGGCATCCTTTACGGGATGCCCAGGTAAATTTGAATTTCAGATAAACAACAATTTTTTTGGTGTCAGTATGTCCTAAATATTGCATGAGGTATACTTATACTAAAAAATTATTTGTTTATCTGAAGTTCATATTTACCTGGGCATCCTGTGTTTTATCTGACGGCCCCATTCCTGTGGTCTGAACGCTCTGGGGCTCTCAGGCTCCCCTGTCTGTGTTTGCAGAACAGTGACCTCATCTTTAGAGCTTGTGGGCACTTCGTGCTTGGTTACTGTTCTGCCCCATCCAAGCCTCTTCCACTGTGAGTGAATTGTTTGCCAGTCTTGGAATAAAGAATCAGTTGACATCAAGATCACCAGAGAGTACAAATCGAATATCCTGTCCCCTAGCTTTAGTTCTCCAAGGCGTGGGAATGCCCCAGTAAAGTTGATACAATTACTAATATGCAGAGTCAATACAAATACTAGTTTTCAAGGGTTGAAACCAATCAACTTTTTATTTTTATTTATTTATTTTATTGAAGTATAGTTTATTTACAGTGTTGTGTTAATTTCTGCTGCACAGCAAAGTGATTCAGATATATATTCTTTATTAGATTCTTTTCCATTATGGTTTATCACAAGATAATGAATATAGTTCCCTGTGCTATACAGTGGGACCTTGTTGTTTATCCATTCTATACATACTGGTTTGCATCTGCTAACTCCAAACTCCCAATCCTTCCCTCCCCTACCCCCCACCCCCTTGGCAACCACAAGTCTGTTCTCTACACATCTGCAAGTCTGTTTCTGTTTTGTAGGTAGGTTCATTTGTGTCATATTTTAGATTCCACAGATAAATGATATCACACGGTATTTGTCTTTCTCTTTCTGACTTACTTTACTTAGTATAATAATCTCTAGGTCCATCCATGTTGCTGCAAATGGCATCATTTCATTCTTTTTTATGGCTGAGTAGTATTCCATTGTATATATGTACCCCATCTTCTTTATCCATTCATCTGTCAGGATATTTACGTTGCTTCCATGTCTTGGCTATTGTGAATAGTGCTGCTATGAATATAGGTGCGTGTATCTTTTTGAATTGTAGTTTTGTCTGGATATATGCCCAGGAGTGGGATTGCTGGATCATATGGCAACTCTATTTTAGTTTTTTGAGGAACCTCCACACTGTTTTCCATAGTGGCTGCACTAATTTACATTCCCACTAACAGTGTAGGAGGGTTCCCTTTTCTCCACACCCTTTCCAGCATTTGTTATTTGTAGGCTTTTTGATGATGGCCATTCTGACCAGTGTGAGGTGGTACCTCATTGTAGTTTCGATTTGAATTTGTCTAATAATTAGTGCAAGTCAACTTTTAAATGCTCTGTGCTGAATAGAGTCTCTAGGTAATGAACCCTCACCCAGCACAAGCAGGTTGTGCAAGGAAAGGGGTCATCACAGATGCATGGTAGGTGCTCAATTATGTGGTTGAATAAATAAGCACTTATTCTCACTTTCAAGAGCTTTATTAGTATAAAACTGAATTTTCACAGACCAATAAACAAGAGACATAAAAAAGAAATTTAAAAGGAAAATGCATGTTCTTTATTCACGTCCCTTTGCCTTTGGCAAGATGGTTAGTTCTAGGCTTACTTTTCCCCAGGGACAATATGACTGATCCAGCTTGATGGACCAATGGTATCGTTTTTTCCTTTTCATGTTTTTAACTTTTTATTATGAACATTTTCAAGCAAAATAAAAGAGAATAGTATAACCAACTCCCATAAATGCATCACCTGGCAGAGTAACTACTAATATTTTGCCATATATACCTCCTGAAAATTTCGCTGAAGTAATTTAATTTAAATCATAGACATCATGATATTTCACTCTTAAATATGCTAAGAAAAAGGGGACTTTTTTTTTTTTTTTGCGGTACGCGGGCCCCTCACCGCTGCGGCCTCTCCCGTTGCAGAGCACAGGCTCCGGACGCTCAGGCTCAGCGGCCACGGCTCACGGGCCCAGCTGCTCCGCGGCATGTGGGATCCTCCCAGACTGGGGCACGAACCCATGCCCCCTGCATCGGCAGGCGGACCCCCAACCACTGCGCCACCAGGGAAGCCCAGGGGACATTTTCTTACTCAACCACAATACCATTTTTGTACCTTCAAATTGACAATAATTCCTTTATATCATCTAATAATTAATTATTCTGCACTGTAGTTGACACTTCGACAATGCAGGGGTTAGGGGCACCAACCCTCCCCCCCATCCCGTGCAGTGGAAAATCCAAGTATAACTTTTGACTCCCCTGAAACTTAACTACTTATAGCCTACTGTTAACTAGAAGGCTTACTGATGACATAAATAGTTGATTAACACATATTTTGTATCTTATATGTATTATATACTGTATTCTTACAATATAGTAAGCTAGAGAAAAGAAAACATTATTAAGAAAAGGAATAGGAAATACATTTACAGTACTGTACTGTATTTATTGATACCATAAGTTTACAAGATGAATCATCTGACAGTACCTACATCAACATTGTCTTGTGTGATACAAAACACTG